>NW_027518700.1:20380000-21630000 GCF_043159265.1 Tasmannia lanceolata
TGGAGAATTTATAGGGGCTGGATATAAACATAGTCCGTAATTGATCGTTCCTTTTACATATCGAAGAATACGTTTGACTGCTTTCAAATGGCTTTCACAAGGGGCATGCATGTATTGACAGACTAGATTCACTGCAAAAGATATGTCAGGCCTAGTAAAGATGAGATACTGGAGAGCCCCTACAATGCTTCTATATGGTGTTAGATCATTTAAGAGGTCGCTAAGATCATCATATAACTGATTTTTCGGTACAATCGGAGTCGACACAGGTTTAGAATTTTCCATTGAGGCTCTTTGTAAAAGTGCAACGGCATATTTCTCTTGACTTAAGAAGAGGCCATCTTTTGTCTTTGTTGCTTGGATGCCAAGAAAGTAATGAATGTTACCCAAATCTGCTATTGCAAACTCCCATTGTAGAGAACCAATGATTGAATTTAGCGAAGTATCATCAAAGGCAGTTAAAATAATATCATCAAGGTAAAGTAGAAGTGCTGCCATACTTGTAGACTTATGAAGAATAAACATGGAATTATCTGACAGACTACATTTGGATCCATATTCTTTTATAAAGTTTGTAAATCATTGAAACCAAGCATGTGGAGCTTGTTTTAAACCATACAGAGCGTATTTAAGTTTGCAAACATGTTGGGTAATCCTGATGAATAAGTATGCATCCCCTTTCAGTATGCATGTACTTGTACATATTTGGGAAATGGTATATTTGCCCCATTTTCCTCTCCGAGCCACCCCCTTTCAGAGTAAAAAGTGTAGTTGTAAATACATTAGATTGGGGTGGTCTAGGAGGAAAAGGGGGGACTATATTACTTCCCTATGTATATCTTTTAAAAGCAGAAAGGTCCACATGGTTAGATGATCTGAATCATTCATTTGTTGCATCCCCAAGGCCCTGTTTGGATTGCAGGAATTTTCTGGCAAAGTTTGAAAAGGAATATTTTTCCAACTTTTCCTCTTTTCTGTTGTTTGATTACACATGAAAAATGAATAGCTACTTGAACCACCGCAGTTGAAGTTTTATTCGCTTGAACATTTAATCTGTAATGATGTCACTTTAACTAATCATTTACCTCTAATTTATGGAAATTAAAAAGTTTTCTAGGAAAGACTTTTCCAGTAGAAATATTTTTCCTGCAAATCCAAAAAGGGCCTAAACTCAAAAGTCATTCGGGTTGTTTTAGGAGTATCTGATTATCCAACACAAGATGGGAGATATGACCGTTGCATAATTCTAGAAAGGGCGATGAATTTTTTACCCGGATAAAACGCCCCACTTTTAAGGTGATGTAATGTCAAAAAGCGTTAAAGTCTGCCCATAATTCACCTTAAATGGGGGCGCATTATCCTACATGGGGCCAAAAAATCATCTCCCTTCCATTAAACTCAGTTTAGTAAGTTAAAATTTGTTTTCGGTCTACAAACTTGCCTAATAAGTATTGTAACCGTGAAAAGTTGTGAATCTTACAATTAATTGGCCTGGCCCCACGTAATATTCTTTTATTGGAACGGATCCATTGATTCTTTTAATGGGTCCCTGGTAAATCCAATTGAGAAAGCCTTGATCAAAAGACCCCATGCCCTAAATCAAACTATACCCATTTATGGTTCAGCTAAGTAAATCTAAACTGTTGATTCTTGCAGTCCGTTTAGAAAGGGATCAACATCATGTGTTAATTAATGAAGATCTGTAAGATCAAAGGTTTCGATCTCAAATACATGCTCCCACTTATTATTGATTGTAAAAGTGTTTATTTTAGGGCTATGATTTTTTCACCCCACTCTAGTATAATGCGTCCCCCTTTTAACGTGATTTCACGTCCAAAAGCCATAAAGTCTGCCCACATTTCATGATATCGGGGGGGGCACATTATCCTAATTTGGGGTGAAAAAATCATCACCCTTATTTTAAATGTTTTATGATGTGCACATGTCATTTTTCAACAAAAGGAAGGGGTGCGAATATCAAAAAAAGATGTATACAGTTATGTGATAACGTTGCTCAAGAGGCGCGTTTTAAGAATAGGAAACCTGCGCTCTGTTTCATATCTCGTGCTATCACTCTCTCGGAACTGAACCAGGAATTTTCCACCAAAACCATAGGGTTTCCATTTTCATCCAAAACCCTAGAATTCCATCTCTCTCTCAGTCTCAAGCTTCAGTAAAAATGGAGAAGAATCCCCAAAGAAGAAAAAACAGAGATAAGAAAGAGGGCCTCTTTGCGTTCCCATTGAGGGTTTATTGTGTCTCCTCCATGTCGAAACAACAGCGTTTGGAAACGACTAATCTACTAAAATCTGACCGCCAAAAGGTGCAATCTCTTCTACACGATCTCAATAACAAAAACCCTCCTCAAAAACCCAATAAGAGAAAGGCTGATTCCATCAATTCAAACCCTCATAACAAAACCACTGCTATAAAAAAGCAGAAACCAGATCCAAATGAGACAAAGGATTTAAACCCAAAAAGGCTATCCATATTGTGGACGAAACTCTGTGGGAATTTGCCAGATCGTCTCATGTCTCACAAGTATGCTTGGGTTTTTAATTCCCCAATAAATCTGGCCGAACTCAAATTGTATGATTACTTTGACATCATTAAGAACCCTGGTATGCCTAAAATTGGTAACAGATACGGCAGTGACGAAAGAGCTGATCTGGCGGGCCCCAAGAGGCTGAGCTGAAGGGACTAAGCCCTGTACAGGAGCGCACGAGGTTAGAAGACCAACCCCGAGTTATTGCTCCGGACGGGCCCTTCGACACTCAAGTTAGTATGAGCAGATGTGCAAAGCTAAAACTTTCAAAGGTGGTAGTTCAGAAGTTATTGCCCCCTTCTTTGAGCATTAGGAGGCCTTTTATAGAGAGAGCCCTGGGGTGGTTAAATTACCTACGCTAGGACTACGCTAGGCTAGGTGTCAGCCCATTTGTGGGTTTAGGTTTACCTGCTCTTGGCAGATTACCAGACTACCCCTGGGCAAGTGCCGGATTCTTGGTGGGCCCTTTAAGGGCCAAGTGTCGACAGCTAATTGGTCGTTGCTTTTCATACCCCATCAGTTGCCTCTCAGTTCTCCAACTCATTGTGGTGATTTGGGGAAGTATGAGGCGGTGTCCCTGAGCGGCTGGAAAAATGAAGTGAAATGATCTGTCCGGCCAAGCCATCTGCACGGCCTGGGACGACCAGAAACTTGAAGGGAAATCTGTCCGGCCAAGCCATCTGGGCAGCCTGGGACAGCCAGAAACTTAGAGTGAAATCTGTCCGGCCAAGCTATTTGGGCGGCCTGGGACGGCCAGAAACTTGGAGTGAAATCTGTCCGGCCAAGCCATCTGGGCAGCCTGAGACGGCCAGAAACTTGGAGTGAAATCTTTCCGGCCAAGCCATCTGGGCAGCTTAGGACGGCCAAAAACTTGGGGTGAAATCTGTCCGGCCAAGCCATCTGGGCGGCATGGGAGGGCCAGAAAC
Organism: Tasmannia lanceolata; assembly: GCF_043159265.1. Taxonomy (NCBI): domain Eukaryota; kingdom Viridiplantae; phylum Streptophyta; class Magnoliopsida; order Canellales; family Winteraceae; genus Tasmannia; species Tasmannia lanceolata. The sequence continues at coordinate 20,383,472 of NW_027518700.1, forward strand.
TTGGAGTGAAATCTTTCCAGCTAAGCCATCTGGGCGGCTTGGGACGGCCAAAAACTTGGGGTGCAATCTGTCCGGCCAAGCCATTTGGGCGGCCTGGGACACCAGAAACTTGTGCAACGCGCCATATCCTGGCTGGCTCGGGACGACTAGATTTTTGTCGTTTTGTGCAACGCGTCATACCCTGGCCGGCCTGGGACGACTAGATTTTTGTCGCCTTGTGCAACGCGCCATATCCTGGTAGGCTCGAGATGATCAGATTTTTGTCGTTTTGTGCAACGCGCCATATCCTGGGTGGCCTGGGACGACCAGGTTTTTGTCGCTTTGTGCAACGCGCCATATCCTGGGCGGCCTGGGAAGACCAGATTTTTGTCGCTTTGTGCAACGCGCCATATCCTGGGCGGCCTGGGACGACTAGATTTTTGTCGTTTTGTGTAACGCGCCATATCCTGGGCGGCTCGGGAAACACTCAGAAAATATCCCGCGGCCAACCATTTGCAAGATTCTCCGTGCCCAAACACTTAGGTGATTTTTCGTATCCACCCTGTACGCATATACATAGAAGGGAAGCGTATGTAAGCGTACGTAGTCTATACATGTACGTATTATACGTATTCTTATACGTATGCGTACGATTGCCTCGCAGTGTGTGCCATTCATTAATGAGGGACACGTGGCACAACTTGGTTTGTAAACACGAACCGCCTCAAGCCTCAAGGCTATAAGAAGAGGTTTTCAAACTTCACTTTTCACTTTCACTTTTTACTTCCTCTTTTTGCTCTGCCTGTTCGGCTCTGGTAGCTTGTGGTCGTGGTCGTCTGCGAATTAGAAGCCTTTCTCTTCAGACCGGTAATCTTCTTTTCAGCGCGTCTCTATTTGATTTCTCTTTTGTGTTCTTGATGTCCGGTAGTACCTCTAGTTCTGAGTCTGGTTCTAGGTTGTCTTCAGGTGAGTACGCATCTTCTAGTAGCTCAGGGTCTAGTTCGTCAGAGAGGACCCAAACTAATCCGACCAGGGTTCCTGGTCCGTATATGGCAAGCCCTAGGGTAAACGTAGTTGATCTTGATGAGCCCGTAGGTAGCAGGGACGAGGTGATTTTAGACTTAAACACCACCCCAGTCCAAACAGATAGCTTCTACCGGGCAGAGGCGACTGGGGGTAGCGATGTTGCCGAGGCGTTCACCACATTCGTTCCGGGCTGGGCCGCGGAGGTCATAGTTGAGGCCCGGATGGACGCCAATCCTCGGTACCAAGTTCAGGCTCTGTACAAGGAGAATTATCTTGAGGAGTCCAAATTAAGGGAAGTTCGGGATAGGTATTGTATTCCCAAGCGGTTCAAGTTGAGGGCGGCCATAGAGGGAGATAGCGCTTGTAACGATAGCACCGACGTATGCATCTATGAGGAATCCCTAAGGGCCGAACTTCGGTTTTCCCTGCACCCCTTCTTCGTAGAGGTTCTCCGGTACTACGGCCTGGCTCCAGCTCAGATCGCGCTGAACTCATGGAGGACGCTGATTGGATTTATGTACCTAGTCTGGGGCAGGCTCCAGAGAAACTTGTCCATTCCGTTGTTCCGTATGTGCGCGCATTTGAAGAGGCACAAGGACGGAGGTTGGATTTATATAAGCCAATGTCCGGAGGTGAAGATGATCACCGCCATCCCATCCTCCTTACACGTATGGAAGAGCAGGTTCTTCTATGTCGAGGATAGAGGAGCAACTGAGCCTTGGCCGGTTCCTTTAAAATGCGACACCCCGGACACACTGGCGCTGAGCCACAAGCCAGTCCTTGAAGGCGAGGATAACCTTACGTTTGCTCAGGTCTGCGAGGAGCTGCAGTGTGAGGGCCTGATTCACTGCGGAGAGTTCTCTAAGGAAGAGATTTTGGTCGGGCTTGGCATTAGTACTGCGACCCGGGCACGTATGTGGTTTTAGGCTAGTTTTGATCTTTAGTCTCTCTTTTGCTATTACTGACCGGTTTGCCCTGTCGAATTTCAGAGATGCAGAAGCAGTCCGCACTGGAGAAGGTAAGGCAGAGTGCCTAAGGGAGGGGCCAGGGCCAGAAAAGGAAGGCCCCCGAGACTTCTAGTTCTGCACCAGTGCAGGACGCGCCGACCAGGGGGAGCAGGCCATCAGTAAAGATCGTCGGCGCCTTTGGCCGGGGAGCCGGATCCTCCCGGCCCTCGGACGTGGTCCTCGGCGTTCAATCTCCTTCTACAGGGCTTGCAGACAACGTCAACTGGGCCGTTCAAAAGAACAACACCGGCCTAGGTGACAGCCGGGTAGCCAGGGAGATAGTCACCAAGGGCTTGTTGAAGCATGACAAGCTCAAGGTTCTTAACGAGCCTCCAGACACGGCCGATGAGGCTATGTTCTCCTCAATCTATCAGGTGTACCCTTCTTTTTTTTTGGTCTTACTCATGCCTTCGAATTGGTCCGCAGATAGGATGTTACTACAATGACCTTCGCGGGAAGAGTCGAAAATTTTCCCTTGCGATTACCAAGTCAGAGGAAGAAAATGGCAAGCTGAAGAAGGATGCCGTCGAGCTCCATAGGTCCATTCAGGAGAGGGACCAGGAGATTAACAGCCTCAGGGGTGAAATGGCCGCCTTCAAGGAGAAGGCCGGTGACGCCCTCAGTCAGCAAAAGGAGAGAGCCCGAGAGAGGCAGAAAGAGGCCGTGCAGAAGGAGGATGAACTCGTTAATTTATCTTCCAAGTCCTACAAGTTGGGATTCATGGATTGCTTGGAGCAGGTCAAGGGGTCCAACCCAAACGTCTCTCTGAAGGGTCTTATCATACCCGAGCCGGCTGCCGGAGATGTGGACGAGCAGGACCCTCCCCCGCCAGCTGATGCTTCTGAGGCAGATCCTCCGTGGGACGGCGGTCACGAGGAGTCTTGAACTCTCCACCCTTTCCCAGTTCGGTGCTGACAAATTCTTTTGTAGTGGCCTTTGAAAGCCCATTTTTTTGTAATGGCCCTTGGAGGCCCAACTTATTATGAATAGAAGTTGTGTTTTGTTATCTATTGCTTCAGCTTGTGTGTGTGTATATATATATATATATATATATATATATATATATATATATATATATATATATATATATATATATATTTTATAACACTGGTTAACCTAACACTGCGAGCCAATAACACTGACATGGATTGTGTGAAGGCGAACAGAGGTGAACCAAGCATCGGGTCCCCAAGTTTCATTGAACTTGGATTCTCGCGAGGGTTTGATTTTCTGCGTGGGTCCGTTCCTGACCAGAAGTGCGCTTCCGGTCTTTTTGGAGACGAACCGGGGTGAACCAAGAGGCGAATACCCCAGTTTTATTGAACTTGAGATTTTAGCGAGGGTTTGGTTTTCTGCCCAGGTCTGTTCCTGACCAGAGTGCGCTTTCGGTCTTTTTGAAGACGAACCGAGGTGAACCAGGCGGTGAATACCCAAGTTTCATTGAACTTGGGTTTTTAGCGTGGGTTTGGTTTTCTGCCCGGGTCCATTCCTGACCAGAAGTACGGTTCCGGTCTTTTTGGAGATGAACCGGGGTGAACCAAGCATCGTGTATTATCTGAGACGAAGAACTCGGAGCTTTCAAAGAAACAGTAGCCCTTTTTTATTATCCATATTCAGGCGTAATTACAACGACATCCGCTTTTGCACCGAGTGGTAGGCTATTGGTAGTATTTTCCGAGGTTCCTCGAGTTCCAGGCATGGGGTAGTAGGTGCTCGCCAAGTGTCTCTAGTTTGTAACTCCCCGGGCGAATGACTCCTTTCACTCGGTACGGCCCCTCCCAGGTCGGGGAGAGTTTGCCTACCTTCTTTGGTTGAGAGATGGCGGCCTTCCTCAAAACTAAATTGCCCGCTCAGAATTCTCTTGGGCATATCCTTGTGTCGTGATAGTGGGACACTTTCTGCTTGTAGGCCGCAACCCTGATTCGGGATTTTTCCCGGACTTCTTCTAGCAAGTCGAGGTTCGCACGGAGTCCGTCCCCGTTGAGCGGTTCGTTGAAGTTGGTGACTCTGGGAGACGGGACGCCAATATCAACAGGGATTACTGCCTTAGTTCCAACAGACAGGTTGAAGGGCGACTCCCCCGTTGTAGTGCGTGGGGTGGTACGATACGCCCATAGGACGTGATAGAGTTCATCAGCCCATCGACCTGCTTTCTCGTCCAGCCTTTTCTTAATCCCTTGGAGCAGGATTCTGTTTGTAACTTCGGTCTACCCATTCGTCTGAGGGGATGAGGAAGGGCATTATAGAGAGAGATTTTCCATCCCCCAATAACCATGAGTTGTATCATCTTTCTACGGGTCTATGGCTATTCCGAGATATCCCAGTTTTCAACATCCTCCGACTAACAACTTTACAGCTCGTTTCATTCAAAAAAATAAATAAAATGCTCTCCTTGTTTTTAGTGTTTTCCAGATTCCAAATTTCTAGTTTTCATTTGAAGATGGCTTGAGTGCATTAATTTTAGATGCACTAGTTAATCAATCTCTTTAAAGTATTCTAACAAAATGCCTCTCACCATCTAAGGAAAACCTTGCTGCTCGTTGTATCACTTTGCGGGCCTCCTTCTTTCCTTCAAGAAGCTTCCCATTGCGCAGGTAGTCGATGATTTCGTCCATCCTGCATGGCTCGTGCTCGACCTGCATTACTCCCACTGCCTCGTTCTCGATGCTGGACTTCTTCAGAAATTCCATACATATACTCCCGAGGGCGGTGTAACCGGACGCTGCTAGTTTCGACAGCACATCTGCTTTTATGTTTTCCGTTCTAGGGATTCTGACGACCTCAAAGCTTTTGAACTTGCTAGCTAGCTGGCGGACCTTGGAAAGATACTTAATCATGCGCTCATCACGGGCCTCGTAGACTCCTTGAATTTGGTTCGCGACCAATTGGGAGTCGCAATACGCCTTTAGCCTTTCGGTACGGGTTTGGGTTGCCAAGTTCATTCCGGCGATGAGAGCCTCATATTCTGCCTCATTGTTGGACGCGCGGAATTCGAACCTCAGTGCCTAGTCCAGAACAAAGTTTTCAGGCCCTGTGAGAACCAGGTCGGCCCCACAACCAGTCTTGTTTGAATACCCGTCCACATATACTTCCCAGAGCGGCTCATCGGACGGCGGATTCTGCTCTGCTGTTTGGTGGATGCTTTATGTTCTTACAGGTTCAGTTTCAACTCCTTCTCGCTCCCCGAGTGTGGTCATCGCTTCAACTACCGGAGTTTGGACAGCTTCGAGCGCGATGCTTTGCAGGGGGATGGTGCACTCGGCTATGAAGTCTGCTAGCACTTGGGCTTTTATCGCCGGCCTAGGCAAATATTGGATATCGAATTCGCTCAGCTCCATGGCCCACTTCACAAGTCGCCTTGAGGTGTCCGGCTTGTGGAGAACCTGCTTGAGTGGTTGATTGGTTAAGACCTTTATTGTGTGGGCTTGAAAATACGGCCTCAATTTTCTGGCCGTCATGATGAGAGCATAGGCCAACTTTTCTACTCGCTGGTATCTGATCTCAGCATCATGTAGGACCTTGCTGACATACTAGATTGGTTTCTGCTGTTGTGCTTTTCTAGAATTAGCACGGCCGCCAGTGCCAAAGGACTTACGATAGGTACAGGAGTAGCTCTTCTCTCGGTTCCGGTTTAGTCAGCACCGGTGGGGAGGATAAGTACCGCTTCAGCTCCTCGAACTGTGGGACCCGATCCCGCGAGAGGGGAATGACGCGAGGCGTCACGCTCTCTCTTGGTCTCTCGTACCCACGCGAATGGCGTGTGCTTTTTATTATTAATTTTAATTACCCAACCAAGCAGGCAGCAACCAAGTCATAGGGTGCAAACAAACGTGCAACCCAGTACCCATAAGGGCAGGGGTAAGCCGCCGAGCCTAGCGAGGTGTGATTTAATTCATCTTTTCCGTGAACTTAGGATTACTAAGGCAATCTGAATTCCACGCAAAAGAGAGTGACAGAGTCGCCATCTAGATGAGGGATCTAGGACCCATAATTGACCAGAAATCTAGACTCGTTACCTGGTTGCGAGAATGGAAGGTATGGGGAGTTACCACCACATGCACCATTCCTGCACGATAATCGGTCTTCAATTCCAAAAGTTAACTCTTTTGAATTTATTTTAAATGGCTCATTTAACTCTATATTAATGTGTGAACTATGTGACATGCATCCTAAGATCTAATTTCAATGTAATTCCTAAATGTGTATCTTGATTTTCTTAATTTGTTTGAATTCAATCTAAGTGAAAGTTCTCCTAAAATTCTAATTTCATGGAAAGTCCTAAGTGATTTAATTACTTTTAATTTAAGGATTAATGTACAAAACCCCACCACTTATGTGTGGAGCCGACTCGTGATTGGCATGCCATCAAGCATCCAAGCTGCCTACGTACCCAAGCCTCACTGGGATCAGAGTCGACGTAGTTCGGTGCACCTAAGCTAAGCGACTTATGCCTAACTCATCTAAGACACCGATCTAGACTGGATTGACTGTTTCAACAGTTTTAAGAGAAATTATTTTAATTCAAGTTGAAGCTTTTATTATCCTAGGACTTCATCTAAGATGTTATATGATCCTATCTAAGTGCAAATTATCCCTTAGACTAATGCAGGTTAACCTACATCCTAGGTAACTAGGTTTGTCCTAGAGGAAAAATGGATAAGTAGTGTAACTAGATCTATGACTCAATTGCTAATAATAGCAATCGGTCGTGATGAGGCTGAACTCCTTAACTCTAGGACACCCTAAAACCTAGAACACAACGAGACGTAAGTGTTCCTAAGGGGTCCTAAAGGTTCCTACGATAGGAGACTGTAATCCAACGGCTCCTAAGACGCGGATCGAGTTAATTTGATTTGTTAAACTTAATGATTTTTAATTTTTGAGAATTTTCGATTCATAAACATCTAAGGAATACCAAAGGCTCTATGGTTCACAAGTTTCGGCCTCGAATCGCAACCATGGAAGGGAATCATGCTCTCAACCTTTGTATAATTTTAGCACGTAAGTTATGGTATCTTATTGCCCGGCATATTTCTCAGGATTTCCGTGGACAGTGGACATCGGCGCCAATAACATACTATAATTTACGCACTCCAATTATGCTGGATCGATCGCCATTACTATACGATTATGGTTACGATCTCGGCAGCTAAACTATCCTAGCATGTTATTTTACAAAGGAAATCTATTACTTCTAAGATTTCTGTTGCAGATGGCTTATTGATTGAATACATTATGAAAAGTTAGAGTTCTTTGAAAATTTTCAAGGTGCTTTGAATTAATTTGAATTTTTAAATGAATTTATCACAATTGGATAAGATTAATGATTTTACAAAGAAACCTATAGCTAATTAAGTTATATGTTAAATAAATTTTAGTATATGATGTATTCTTGAAAAATATATTCTTCTTTAATTTTTCATGATTTTAAAGATTGAAATTCGATTTTTAATTGATTTCCACTTTCGGGTCAGATTGATGACATTACACTAAAAAATATAGAAAATTAATTGTAAATCCAACCAAACTTTTTCTAGACCATTCTCGAACAAATAAAAAATTATGAGAAAACATTCAGACATTATTTCAATAATTGTCTATTTTAACAGATATATTCATGTTCTGGTCAGAGCAATTGAAAATCAATAAAAAAATATTAAAATATGCCCAAAAGTTCCGATAAATTCACAATATGATTATGATTGGTCAGTTCATCTTACTACCAAATTTCAGTTTTTAAGAAGTTCGTTTAATGATATGTCTTTCATATATATGAAAATCAGTGATTTTATCAAAACAATTCCAGTAGAAATAATAAATCAACTCCGAATCTTTTGAAAATTTTTGTATGATATTTAAACATAAAATATCTACTGAGGATCAAATTTCAATTAGTTTCGAATTGTTTTGTTATACGAACGATTTTTAGAACCATCAAAATCCTATTTCCGGGTATTATTTAAACGTATTTTTGAGCCATCAAAACAAATGAAATCTACCAGAATTTTTAGATTTTTGGTGCTACTTTAACCATATTAAGACTCAGAAAACATAGTTTCACGAAAAACCCTTGGTTTCAAAACACTCATTTTGTAAAAATGATTCAAAAGCCACTAGATATCCCAATCGGTTAAATACCCAATTTTTTTATATAACGATTCATTTTTTTTTCCAAAATTGATAATTAAATAAACTGACCTATCAAAATCATGCATTGTAGCTTTTACGAAAATCATGAAGAAAACAAAGAAGAAATGGCCCTAAGCATGCTTTTCTACTTTTGATCTTACAAAAATGGAGGAACCTACTGTTGACCGCGCTCCTTGTCTCTAGGGTGCGTAAATATGAGGTATACGCTTTGTCGCACCCTTTTATATGCTCTAGAAAAACCCAAGAATCACCAAATATGAGCCGTTTCGACGTTCAATCAAGAAGTGATGAAAGAGAGCTTGCTCCACTAGAAGAAGAAAGAATGAGAGAGGTATGCACTTATGAGAGGAAAAGGAGAGGACTGCAATTCTTGTGTGAAAGGAGAGACCCGAGAGTTGAGAGTTAATGAGAGAGGGTTCTGACCGTCCATGAAAAATCGAAAATCCCCTCAAAAGCCACTCTTGTAATGGGATCCAAGAGTGTGAGAATGGGCTGTTGAGAGATGGGGTGATTAGAGATGATATAGGGCTGCCATCGAGTGATGTAGCAACCCAAAAGAATTGGACGCTCACCCCTTTCTGTTCCTCCCCTTGTTTTACTACTCTTTTATCCATTTATATCGGTGACATTAGATAAAGAAAATCAAGAAAAGAAACCGAATTCTCTAAAAATATCCACGTCCAATAAGGGATGAGTTACTATTTTTTTCTTTGAGGAAGTGAGCTGAATTCAAGGTAATTATGCACCATCTTTAGCAACTTCTTTAACCTCCATTTATCATGTCCATTAATACACTTAGAGGAGAATGGAAGTTATTGATTTCACTATTCAAAATACCTCATATTGAGACCATCTTGATCGTCCAAACAGTAGATAAATGTCGCTTATTTTTGGAACAACCAGTGAGCTACTAATTTGGACAGCCAATGCTCTTTATTCCATATGGAAAATTTTCAAGGCACCGGTTTCAATGAAATAAATTAGAAAAACTAATTAAAATAGTAAGATTCCCTTGAAGGCTTGTGATGGTAAACCATAATGAAAATAGGAGCTTCCTTGGAAAAGTATACGGTCAATAAGGAAAGCTACTACAATGGCCTCATTGGTGTTGGAAAGAGAATCACATGTGGGTCCCTTATTCCACTTGTGTTTGAATGAATTTCCATTTTGGAATTAAATTCAATGATTTTCAAAAATGATATGCCCCTTTATTCCAAGTTGACCGAATTCAAGATTTAATATTTTTAACTCCTTGAAAAATGGTTGGAATCATGTGGTGGGTCCACACATGTTGGACGCATGTTGGGCCCCCACCAAATGGTCGAAACACACAGTAGGCCCCTCCTTTCAAATCAACCTTGATATGTGGGCCCCACAAGGCCAAAATTCATTTCTACATTGAAAACAATGTGTGAGCCCATTTAGTCTTACCCAAACACAACCACTCTACAAGGCTAGAATTAGAGTGTAAGTCACATTCTTCAATGATCCTAGATCCTTGATCTAGTGGTTGGTTAAAACCTTTTTAATATAATTTATAAGTCGGCCCCACAGGCATTGACCGAATTTGGGAATCTTCTTCAAATGACCGAATCATAGTCTTCACCTAATAGCTCCTCCTACCGTCCAATTTATGGGCCAAAATGTAAATTGGTCGCGCTCATTAAATCTGTTCTATGGGATGATCCAAATCGTCCAATTTGACGAGCCACGACTTTAAGTTTTAATTTTTCACAATAATGGGCCCATACCAGATTGGTAAAAAATACACTATGCCCACCATGGAAATTGATCTTGTTCATTGGATCCAAATAAGTTCAAAACCCATGTTCTTCATTAAAAACAATGAAGGGCACACTTGCTTGATCTCATTCTAATAAGAAACGCTCAATACGGGCCCAGCAAATGGGTCCAAATTCTCTCGTGCTTTGATTCTTATGGATAACCCTTCTCATCACCCGCGACAAAATTCAAAACATGGTAGAAATGATCAAAAAGACTTGAGAAAATGTAAGAGACGGACACGGAGATGGAAAACACTAGAATACCGATAGAAAAACACTAACTTCTTCGTTGATTAAAGCGGAGCAAAATAGGGGTGTCTACACGAACGTAACTTGACACTCCGATGTCCAGGGTGCTGTTTTGATTCCCTTTACTGCGTTGAAGAAAGGCAAGCATCTTTCTGCAGATTTTGAGACAAAGCGTCCCAGTGCGGCAATCATTCCGGTTAGCCGCTGCACCTCTCTAAGAGTCTTTGGTGGAGTGAGCTCCACTACCGCCTTGATCTTCTCCGGGTTTGCTTCTATTCCTCTTTGGCTCACCATGAACCCCAAGAATTTTCCAACGCCAACACCGAAAGTACATCTTGTCGGGTTAAGTTTCATGTTATGCTCTTTTAGGACTTGGAACATCTCTTTCAGGTCGGAAACATGATCTTTCGCGCTCTGGCTTTTGACCAGCATATCATCCACATATACTTCCATGTTGCGCCCAATCTGTTCTTTGAAGAGCTTGTTTACAAGCCTCTGGTATGTTGCTCCGGCATTTTTCAGACCGAAGGGCATAACACGGTAACAGTAGGTTCCCTGGTCTGTTACAAAGGATTTTTTGGTATATCTGATTCATACATTTTGATCTAATTGTATCCGGAAAAGGCATCCATGAAGCTCAGAACTTCGTGACCAGCAGTGGCGTCTATCAACTGATCGATCTTTGGGAGTGGATGGCTATCCTTGGGACAGGCTTTGTTTAGGTCGGTGAAGTCAACGCAGGTCCTCCACTTCCCGTTGGCTTTCTTTACCAGGACCACGTTCCCCAGCCAGTCCGGATATTGAATTTCTCGAATGAAGTCAGCCCTCAAGAGCCTCTCCACTTCTTCCATGATCGCTTGGAGCCTCTCCAGGGCGAAGTGTCTCCTCTTTTGCTTCATAGGTCTGCAGGTGGGGTCAACACCGGGTCTGTGCGTGCTGATCTTCGGATCTATGCCAGGCATGTCTACGGGAGCCCACGCGAAGACGTCTGTGTTGTCCTGAAGAAACTGGGTGAGGTTTCGTCGGGTGCTACTGTCTAAGGAGGAGCCGATTTGAATGACCTTCTCGCTAATGTTTTCGCACAGAGGAATGGAGATGAGGTCTTCGACTGGTTCATTCACCTGGGCTTTGTCTCTCAGATCAAGTAGCTCGATCGGCAACGATTCTGATGTATTTTTGCCTTTGAGTGCCATGGTATAGCACTCCCAGAACTGTGGTTGATCTCCTTTGACTTCTCCTACGCCATTTGGCGTTATAAACTTCATTTTCTGGTGATATGCTGAGGCAACAGCCCGGATTAGGTTCTGGCCGGGTCGTCCCAAGATAGCGTTATAGACCGAAGTGGCCCTCGCTACCAGGAACTTGACCATTGTGAAAGTTTGACAGGACGGTTCCCCTACTAGGACTGGGAGTTCAATCTGCCCTTTCACTTTAACAATTTCCCCCGAGAAATCAAACAAATCGGAGTTCGCCGGCTTCAAGCGGTCATCTCCTATCATCATCTGGCTAAAAGCATGATAGTAGAGTATGTCGGCCAAACTCCCATTATCGACAAGGATTTTATTTAACTCCCAGTTAGTGACGAGCATAATTATGACCAAGGCGTCGTCATGGGGCAGTATCAAGTTGTCGAGATCTCATTCTCTGTCTTCATCTTTTTGCTGCCTGTGTGCACGACATTGACTCTGCGCGCATAGGCCTTTCGAGCGCTTGATGACGTGCCTCTGGCGGCCGGTCCTCCCATAATGGTGTTTATGACCCTGTTAGGCTGGGATCGGCGAGCCTCGGGCCGTGGACTTACCGGGGGAAGAGATTTGTTCCACACAGGAGACGGTGGCCCAAGGCGTCGAGGGCTTTGGCCCTGTTGGCTTCTCCCTCTGCTCTCTCTTCTGTCGCTGTCATCTTTAACATACTTTTTCTAGTATCCCCGATTAATCAGCAGCTCGATTTCTTCTTTGAGGTGCCAGCACTCATCAATGTCGTGCCCGTGGTCCCTGTGGAACCGACAATACTTCGACTTATCTCTTTTGTTTCCTTTTGAGATCATCCTGGCCGGCCACCTCACGAATTCTTCTCCCTTGATTGCGGCCAATATGTGTTTCCTGGAGGTGTTGAGGGGGGTGTAATTTTCTTCCCTCCTCTGAGGGGATCTCTCTCTCCTTGGGGCTTTATCGTCCCTACGCTGCTTGGTAGGGTTCTTTTCTTCAGAGGTTATCCTCTGGTTTGAATCTAAGGCGGCGAGCGTCTCCTCCACGGATATGTACTCCTCGGCCCCTGCCATTAGGTCTGCCAATGAGTGCGGATTTCGGCGGGCTACTGATCGCCGGAAATCGTTAGACTTTGCGCCGGTGAGGAGTGCATTTGCTGCGGCTGAGGGATCCAAGTTTGGCACCTGGAGGGCTTCCCCGTTGAAACGGCTCACGAAGGCTTTTAGAGGTTCATTATCCTCCTGTCGCAAGGCTATTAGGGACGCTGTTGTTTTCCTTGGCCTCCGACTGCTCATGAAATGTCGAACTAGATCGTCCCTGAAGTCATCGAAGCTGTTGATGGAGTTCGGCTTAATCCGCGAGTACCAATCCCGCGTCGCACCCGTTAGGGTGGTGGGGAAGGCTCTGCAGAGGAAACCATCGGAAGCGCCGTGGAGGAGCATCATTGTTCTGAATGTCTCCAAATTGTCCACAGGTTCAGTGGTTCCATCATACTAAGGAACCAGTGGCATTTTGAACCCTTTGGGCGCCGGCGCGCTCATAACATTATCTGTGAACGGTGGTCTGCTCGAGAATATCTTCGAAGTAGACCTGCCTTGATCTTTCGCCAGTTCTTCTATTTGGTGGTCTATTTCTTCGATCCTTCTCAACATTGGATCGGCCACCTTATTCACTCGGTCTGCGGACCTATTTTTATCCACTGAGGGGCTCGCCGCACAGCCGGAGTGACTCTTCGAACTCCCTCGACGATGCCGGGTCTTTCCCGCAGCGCACGGTCCTTCTTAGCTCGGTGCCTCTGCACGGAGCGAGATCGTGACCTCGGCGGTGGTGAGGCTCTGTATGGGCATGCCTGGTTCTCGAATGATGTACTCGCCTTATGGAGTGGTGGGTTCGGTCCCTGCTGGGAGGTGCCGGTCCCCCCTGTGGGCACTCAAACTTTCCTGCGCAGGTCGCGGAGCCTCCGGGGGATGCTGGGGAGGCGCTTGGATCAGGTTTAGATATTGACTAATGAGAGTAGTCATTTGTTGAAAGAGAGTTTGGATTTGTTCAAGAGTAGGAGCAGGGATCAGATGCTCCGAATGAGCTGGACTCTGTTCTGCTATGCCTGAAGGAGCCACTATCTGTGAGGCCATTCGTTCGCTTCGAATCCTACGAGGCGCTTCGACTCGGGCTGTCCGGGCAGTTGGTACCCGGGCACTCCTCCGTCCTGCCATTTTGTAAAGGGGAAATTTGAACAGCTTTTAGTTCAGGGTCCCACGGATGGCGCCAATCTGTTATGCCTAAGATTGGTAACAGATACGGCAGTGACGAAAGAGCTGATTTGGCGGGCCCCAAGAGGCTGAGCTGAAGGAACTTAGCCCTGCACAGGAGTGCACGAGGTCAGAAGACCAACCCAGAGTCGTTGCTCCGGACAGGCCCTTCGACACTCAAGTCAGTATGAGCAAAAGTGCAAAGCCAAAACTTTCAAGAGTGGTAGTTCAGAAGTTATTACCCCCTTCTTTGAGCCTTAGGAGGCCTTTTATAGAGAGAGCCCTGGGGTGGTTGAATTACCTACCCCAGGACAGGTGTCGGCCCATTTGTGAGTTTAGGTTTACCTGCTCTTGGCAGATTACTAGACTACCCCTGGGCAAGTGCCGAATTCGTGGTGGGCCCTTTAAGAGCCACGTGTCGACAGCTAATTGGTCGTTGCTTTTCATACCCCATCAAACCCTATCGATCTCGGGACTATTAAGAAGAAGCTCAAATCAGGGGCTTATTTTTCGGAGCCATTAAGTTTTGCTTCTGATGTCCGTCACACTCTCACCAATGCCAAGACCTACAATCTACTTGGAGATGAAGTCTATTTCACGGCGGAAACACTCAGCAATTTTTTTGAATTACGGTGGAAAATCGTTCACAAAAAATTGACGACTCAATCAGATCACAGTGACTCTAGTGAATCTGATAATGCAATCAAGGAGACACATTCTCGTGTTTTCAGAAAGAAAGAATCCCTTTCGCCATTGCCATTAAAGCCAAAATTGGTTAATATCATGAGGACAGTGGCGAAAAAACCATCTGATTACCATGGATGCAGAGAATACAGTGTGGGTCTGAGTAGAATTTGTTGTTCTAGGGCTAAAGTGGTGAATAAAGAGGATCTTCCTCTAGGATTTGAAAATATAAAACCTGTAGCGGCAGCGGTGGTGCCAACTAATTTCGAAGAGGGCAATGGTAGAAAAGGTGGCTGATCATCAAGGCAGATACGAATCCAATCTGGGCTCGAGTAATATTCATAGTTTCACTGGTAAAGCGCCCAAGTTGATGACTGTCAAGAGGGTAAAAGGTAAGCACTTTGTTTCTTGTGTGATACTTGTCAGATTGGTTGTAAAACTCCAAGTTGTTACACATTGCGAAAGAAAAAACCGTGTAGAACAAATTTTTTGCTCTAACCCAGGATTCCTAGGGGCTAATTGATTTTATTGTGATTTAATAAACTTAAATATAAATACCTTTATATAGAAAATAACTCGTCCGCTTGATCTATTCCTCGAAAATTCGCCGGCGATCTAAACAACGAGAAACCGCAAGTTGAATCGATGGATTTCTTTTGTTACACAAAGGATTTTGAGTCTACTCTTTGTTCACTTTATAATCTGATCTAAATCATATTATAATGCAGGAACATGTATTTAGATCAATTGAGCTTGGTTGAATGTTTGTCTTTGATCTAGAAAAGACAAAACTAGTTGATGGAATTGAAGGAGAAGAAGAAGAGAAAGACTTTGGGGTGTCTCTACCAAGTTCCAACACATGGAATTATGGAAGAGCATATGAAAACTCCAGCAATATGTCTTATATTTATAGACTTCTCAATTTTCATATGCACAATCCAAAGTTTCTAGAGAAATCCCAAAAACTATGGAAACTAGCCACAATTGGAAGCACCAATTGGGCAAGCAAGCAACCCCTATTAAGGAAACCCTTATCGGACGTCCCCTAGGGGATTGCTTGCTACCCAAGAAATCCCTTGGGTTTCCCATGTGGTTCCTTAGTGTGTGAGCCAGTTTTTTTCCACGCGCGCTGGGCGGCAGGGGATCACCACATCATGTTCACCGGGAGTATTCGTTGATCTGTGTTTCTTGTAAACTCGGGATCGTGATCCGGATTTTAGAAGAAAGAGAAACTCAGAGTCGCCACCTAGGTTAGGGCCTAGGACCCGTGCCTATTCTTCCGATGAAATGGGGATAAATACCTGGATTTCATTGGAGGAATAGTAACCAAAGGGGTTATTTTACTCTGGGCCTATAACCTGTAATTTTGCTCTGTTAGTTAAGACATAGTCCTTACAGATATCTAGGTAAGGTTATGGTTACAATTAGGGATGTTCATTCGGTTAAAACCGAGCCGAACAACCCAAAAAAAACCGAACCGAAATATTTCGGTTACTAAAATTGTACCAAAACCCAACCGAAATTTATACCAACCGAAACAAACCGAAACAGAAATTTGGTTTTGGTTATTTCAGTTTGTTCGGTTAGAGCTGAATTAGTAAATAGTGTTTACTTTTAGTTATTAAAAAGCCAAAAGTTTCAAAACTAAAAAATAGAGGGAGAGAAAAACCTAAGAAGTGTGAGCAATCGTACTATCCAACGAGGGATTGAAGGATCCCAGAGTCTTGAGTGGCGGAGAGGAAGATCCTAGAGTCATTGACAATCGGCCATGCCGCAGTAGCCCGAGAGGCGGAGAGGTGTGAGAACGAAAAACCAGAGATGAGAGAGGGAGAGACTTAGAGAGTGATAATGGCTATTCTTTTTTATTCGTTGTGGCTGTCCCAATTAAAAAAAGGGAGAATATGATATTCAAAGAATCAAAATGGAATTTGCAATATGGAAACCTGCCCATGGTTTTAATGAAAACCCCCTTTGTTTTAAGGAAAACCAGCCCACTATTTTAAGGAAAACCATGTGGTTTTGGTCAAAAGTAGAGTCAAAAGCTGTTAATAGGCTGCCCAATGCATTTTTAAATTCACTAAATACAAATGACCATAAGCCATAGGGAACAGATGGGGACAAATAAAATACCATATGCAATCCTCCCCATTCAGTTTTTCGGTTCTAACCACATTATTCCCTTCCATGGATGTAATCTAAGGCTGAAATTAATCAAGCCCTAGAGCCTTTGGTATTCCTTAGATCTTAAGAATCGAAAACTTTTAAAGAATTGAAAATCATTAACTTCGGCAAACTGAATTGATTTAATCCTTGTCCTTGGGACCGTTGGATTACGATTTTCCATCGTAAGAACCTTTAGGGCCCCTTAGGAACACTTACGTCACGTTATGTCCTAGGTTTTAGAGAGTCCTAGAGTTAGGAGTCCAACCTCATCACGGCCGTTTGCTATGGATAGCAACCGTGCCATAGATCTAGTTACACTAGTAATCCAATTTTCCCATAAGACATGCCTAGTTACCTAGGATGTATGTTCACCTACACTAGTCAAAGGGATGTCTTACACTTAGCTAGGACCATATAGCATCTTAGATGAAGTCCTATGACAATAAAATCCTCAACTTGAACTAAATAATTTCTCTCAAAACTGTTGAAACAGTCAATTCAATCTAGATCGGTGTCCTAGATGAGTTAGGCATAAGTAGCTTAGTTTAGGTGCACCGAACTACGATCGACTCTGATTCCAGTGAGATTAGGATACGTTGGCAAATTTGAATGCTTTGAATGGCATACGAGCTCGAGTCGGCCCACCACAAATGGTGGGGTTTTGTATATTAGTTTTTTCTAAATTCTTAATTAAATTAACTAAATATATAGGATTTCTCCCAAATTAGAATTTTAGGAGAACAATCACTTAGATTGAATCCAAATAAATCAAGAAAAATTAAGATACACATTAGGAAATACATTGAAATTAGATTTCAGGATGCATGTCATATAGCTCGCATATTAATATAGAGTTAAATGAGCCAGTTAAAAGAAATTCAAGAGAGTTAACTTTTGGAATTGAAGACTGGATTATTGGGCAAGAATGGTGCTTGTGGTGGTAACTCCCATACCTTCCATTCTCGTAATCAGGTAGCGAATCTAGATTTCTGGTCATTTACGGGTCCTAGATCCCTCATCTAGGTGGCAACTCTGTTATTCTCTTTTACGTGGAATTCAGATTGCTTTAGTAATCCCAAGTTCACGGAAAAGACGAACTAAATCAATAATAAACGGCACACGCCAACCGCGTGGGTACGAGAGACCAAGAGAGGAGAGAGCGGCTCCTCGCGCGCCATTTCCCTCTTGCTGGTTTTGATCCCACAGTTTGGCGACTCTGCTGGGGACCACCTAACTTCATTAAAATTTCAAAGGATAACTCATTTGAATCTATTTTAATTGGCTCATGAAACCTCTATCTTATATGTTTGCTATATTAATTTGTTTGTATTGCTTTATTTTCTCATCACATCATACTCAAACTTAATCTAACAAAACCTGAAGGCATCATAGATTACGAGAACATATTGCACACACTTACATCGTTTGCATCCAAACCCATGCATCTCACATGCACACACGTCCTGTTTAGGAACCCGGAGTGTTATCTAGCATGGCTGACTGGGATTTCATCACCTGGTGCCTCTGTGTTAGAGAAGCATTCCACCCTTAGCCTAGTACCTTTATGGTGCGTAAACGGGTCAACTGGTTCACGTACTGATACGCCGGATACTGGTACAGTATATCGAACAAAGATTCGCGCTAAGGGAACTCTTGGCCTTACCCCTAGATTAACCCACACATGCATATAGTATACGAACACACATGCAACATGTGTCTGAGCCTAGCCTAGGATATCCTACCCATTTGTGTCTAGATTAGGCCGTAGTCCATCTTCCAATGTGTTAGACACCCCTCTTGCCCTGGTAAATCCGGTCTCTTGACTTGATATGACATTTTTGAAGAATTTAATCAGGATAACTTATCCTTTTATATTTTTTATTCGGATTATGCTTAATTCCATAATGTAAATAAAATGAATTTACAAAAGAAAGAAAATAAACGATTGGTATCCTGATTGAGGTCGGATGCTGTGATATGAGTCTCGAAAGATCTTGCAGGTGACCACAATTATGTTAACTAAATCAAAAGGAAAGACAGTAGAGAAGGGAAAAGAACACTGGATTTATGATTCCCTCCGTTTGTCCAACACCGTGGAGCGCCAGGGCTCTTGTATCTGTCTCGTTTGTCTATGGTAGGGCCAGAGACAGAGTGGTGGGATAAGGAGAGGGAACGTAGCCCTATTTACAGAGAGAAGAGGGGTTTACGTTACAGGATCTAGGGCAAAAGGAGCCCTAAATCCAGTAACTACCCTGCACCGAATTTTTGTAATATAAATACAGAAAGTGGTAAATAAATTGAAATTTACCAAAGGAGCAAGAGAGCTTGTTGAGAAATCGGCGGCGTAAGGGGGATGATTGGATGAAAGGGCTTCGGGTACGGCACTGTTTGGGTGAAAGGGCTTCGGGTTTGCCGGGATTTCGGCAGAACAAAGGCTCTACTTGGACAATAGGGCCTCGTGTTCTCCGAAATTCAGGAGAACAACGACGCTATTTGAACGAGGCGCTTCGGGTTTGTCGAGATTTTGGCAGAATGACGGCGCTGTTTGGACGAAGGGGCTTCGGGTTTGCCAAGATTTCGGTAGAACAATAGCGTTGTTTGGACGAAGGGGCTTCAAGTTTGTTGAGATTTCTGCAGAACAACGGCTCTATTATTGAAAAATAGCCCAATAGTTCTCAGAAATTCGACAGAACAACGGCACTATGTGAAAGACGTCGCTCCGAGTCATCAGAAATTCGGCAGAGTGGCGACGCCTAGTGTGATATACCTAAGAATTTCTCTACTTTCTCTCATCTAAAGTAAAGAAACTAGGGTTTTTTGTAATTTAGAAAGGAAAACCAGAAGGAAATAAAAAAACAAGAAAATAAAAACCTTTTCAGAGAGTTTTTAATCTGATTTTCATAGTTTAAAATTTGATTTTACTCTTACCCCCTATTTATAGGGGTTTAGGTCCAAATTTCGCAGAGTGCAAAAATTTTCACACTCTACAAAATTGGATGTCCGATCGGCAACATTTTGGGACATGTGTTTTTTCAACTCTTTTGGTCTCAGAAAATGTGATTTTTCGTCTCATTTGACGAGTTTTCGGGGAGTTTCTACGGACCGTAACTACACCGTTTGGACTCCGAATCGCACGCGGTGAGATCCGTTGGATTCCTCGTTCTGAGGAGGTTCCAACAAACCTAATATCGATGTTTTTTTTGGAACACAAAGTGTTTTTACGTAAAAACGAATGTTTTTTACTCAAAGCTAACTTCTCAGTTGAAAGGCTGTGTGAAAATGGGCTTTTTAGCCGTGCTGTGAGAGGCGGAATACAGTGTAAAAACGGGCTTTTGTTACACCTCTGGGGTAAAGTTCTTTTTTCTAAAAAATCTTCCTAGTTTCGTAACCTAGAGAGAGATTGAGAGAAAGACTACAGGTGCTCTGGTACTCGTCATGAGACTATTCCTCGCGACAACCTTCATTACTTCCACCTTGACAAAATTGGGTGTTTACATATGCCCCTCTTTGGTAGAGGGTGCAAGGCGCCTGAATGCCAAAGTAAGGAGACAACAAAATTTTGTCACTAGGGACTAATGATAGGTTTGCAAGATTCACATCAGATCTTAAGGTGTATAGCCTTCACCGAGGAATATTTCTGTCAGGTCCTTGAGTGGAAACCTCTCGCTGACGGTTTCGTAGTTTTGAAAATACGACTGTTAGAACGAGTCTTGAGTGAACATCGTTATTAACTGCTGGGAGGGTAATCGGAAGTCAGTTTTAGAGTCTGACTTGGGAGGGATCTCGAGGGATGTCGTTGTGACATCCAGTGCTAACACTGACAAAGGAGATGCCGAAGTGGCACCTAGCGATTGGTACGACGGATCGTACACAAAATTTGATTTGAGTAGAGCAAATGCATGGCTGTCATTTGCCATTTGATTTGGTTGAGTGATTTGATATGATGTGATACTGTATTTTTAACAGTCTCGATCTTTGAAATGATGTTTCTTTGACATCTTAGAGTTGATTTTTCTTAAGGGTTCGCCAAAAGACTAGTGTTTGTACGAATACAAATACTTACAAAGGTGAGACGTTCTTATAACATCTCATCCATGGCTTTTGAGGGTTATTGATTTTGGTGAGTTACCGCGTAGTAATGGACTTACTCTGATTGGAGGGCTACCGCGTAGAAAAAGACTTACCTTGAAGAGCTACCATGTGGTAACGGGTTTGCTCTGATTTGGAGGGCTACCGCATAGAAACAGACTTACCCTGGAGAGCTACCGAGTAGTGACGGGTTTGCTCTAATTTGGAGGGTTATCGTGCAGAAATAGACTTACCCTGGAGAGCTACCGCGTGGTGACAGATTTGCTCTGATTTAGAGGATTACCGCGTAGAAACGGACTTACCCTGGAGAGCTACCGCATGGTGACGGATTCTCTGATTCGGAATGCCTAAGTGGGCTTTCATAATTTGAAAGCCTCTTAGCAGGTGCTCTCAGGGAGACTTTGGTTGTTTGCTCAGGGTAGGTGTTCTTAGGGAGACTTTGGTTGTTTGCTCAGAGAAACTGCTCTCAGGGAGACTTTGATTGTTTGCTAAGGGTAGGTGCTCTCAGGGACACTTTGGTTGTTTGCTCAGTGCAGGTGCTCTCAGGGAGACTTTGGTTGTTTGCCCAGGACAGGTGCTCTCAAGGAGACTTTAGTTGTTTGCTCAGGGCAGGTGCTCTCAGGGAGACTTTGGTTGTTTGTTCAGAGCTGATTTTCTCAAAGAGACTTTAGTTGTTTGCTCAGGGCAGGTACTCTTAGGGAGACTTTGATATGTTTGCTCAGAGCAGGTGCTCTTAGGGAGACTTTGGTTGTTTGGGATGCCTCAGGGGACTCACACTCGTTTAAATGCCTCAAGGGACTCACATTTGTTGGATGCCTCAGGGGACTCACATTGGTTGGATGCCTCAGGGGACTCACGCCTCATTGAAGTAATTTCTGAATGACTCCGCCGGGGATTGATTACTCTTGTGCTGGGGAATTTTGAAATGCGCATTTTCTGTTGAGAACTGAATGTAAATGACTCTCCGAAGACATGAGTACTTTAAATGATGGAATCTGTGATGACAGGTCCTGAATAGTTGATTGGGAAGGGATTCTTGACACATGATCTGAGGGATTTCCTGATTTGATTGGCGAGGTATCTTTGTTGGCGACCTGATCTTGATGACCAGGCTCTCAACATAGGCTTAGGGAAGTGGGGGTGAGTCCCCCGACTCTCTCTTTGAAAGATACTGGGTTGTCTGGCAACCTTTTGGAGATAGCATGCTGTCTTGATTCTGGTGTGGAAGACCGCAAGAGCTAACACAGCTGGTAGGGTCATTTGATTGCCTTAAATCGGCAAAGACCCAATCAAAATTGATTCTGCTAGAGGGGGTCCGACAATGCCGGGAGTCGATGTTCTATCGATAGGATGAAGAATTGACTCTGAAGGGGATCATGACCCCCAGCCAACAGCGTCGAAATTGGTTGGGTTCGACTGAGTTTTGACAAATCCATTGATAGCAGGATTGTAAAAGCGAGGGTCCTTTTTCAAGGAATGCCTGAAAGGCCTTTGTATGCTTTGCTTCTACTGGGGAGACGAAATCAAGCACTTGATTTGGCGAGAGAAAAACCAGGGTTTACCAATCTTCTGGGTGCATGTCACGACAGTGAGGACTCTCTAGAGAGTCTCTGAGTGACCTCAGAGAGTATTTTTGGGCTCTGTTGGACAGGCTTGGGGTGGCAGTAAGTTGCCTTGGAGTATACCCATTGATGAATGAATGTTTATACACTCAGCTGGGAAGAAGTTGGGGCAATTGGGTGCCTAAGATTAATTTTGCCATGATAGGAGACTCCTTTGGAGTAATTGGGCTCTACTGGGGATGATTGACAAGGCCTTTGTGGTGCTTCAAGGATCTCGTTGGAAAAGCTTCTTTGAAAGGTGCTGAGTTCCTCAAGAATGCTTTATACAGACTTAGTGGGAAAAGATATACAAATCTTTGGCAATTTAGGAGTTTAAACAGTCTGACTCTGCGGGAGGACACCGAAAAGATGCGCGTGGAAGCTTTGAGGAGTGCCCAAAGATTTGTTTGATTCATCATTGGAAGATTTTGGGAATTTGTGGAAGAAAAATGGTGAAATGGGCCAAAGAGGCGAGAAAATGACGGAAAAAGGGGCTGGAAGCCCGAAATTTTGCGGTCTTTGAAAAATAATTTCGTAGTCCGGGAAAAATTTTCGCATACCGTGAAAATTTTAACTTTTCTTGAAATTTCGAGATATATATATATATATATATATATATATATATATATATATATTCGTACGATGTTTGTTTTATTCATTTTTAGGCTGTTTTCATCCATTTTTCGCTCTGAGATTTCGAGTTCTCATTCGCGCCTTTTCTGCTTTTTCGAGTTTTCTTCTACTCTTAGCCATTATGGTGCGACCCCACCTACTAGGGAGGTGGGATGCCGGGCGAGAGTCCTCCGGGGACAAGGGGCAGGATTGCGGCCCTTGGTATCGAGGGACTCATCTCACACGTACCACGGTACATATTTCGCGGCACTTCTGCGACGTAGAGGTATGTTCTTTAGCATTGCTTTCAGTTTTGAATTTTTCTCCCGTTTGGGAAATGTTTTGATTGTTTTCTTGGCTCTTTGCACAGGGTCTTGCTGTTATGACCACGAGAGGGTCATTGACACATCTTCGGGCGAGGTGGAGGACTCTACATCCCAGGGCTCGGATTTATGTTGAGAGGTCGAGGCTTCATAGAGTCGTCTCTCTGGAGTCGGAGGGAGTGGGGCCAGGCTTCGTGATGGCCCTATCAAAGCGCTGGTGGGATATGACCCACACTTTCCACTTCCCGATTGGGGAAGTTGGGAGGACTCAACACCCCATTTTGATCAAACCTTAACTGACTTGGTTTGACCAAAAACCTCATCCAGTTGGTGATCCAGAGCTTCGAGTTTCACCTTAGAGTTGTTTAGGGTCCCCCATAGGTCTTCGTAAAATTTTGTCGAAATCCGTGAAAGTTTGCCCAATAAGACACGTGTAGTTAGAATGATAGTGTATATAAGGGGGTGTATTAGTCAATTAATCGGCCAGTTTTTACACTAGAGAAGAAAGGAGGGTG
Organism: Tasmannia lanceolata; assembly: GCF_043159265.1. Lineage (NCBI taxonomy): Eukaryota > Viridiplantae > Streptophyta > Magnoliopsida > Canellales > Winteraceae > Tasmannia > Tasmannia lanceolata. The sequence goes on from NW_027518700.1 coordinate 20,407,111, forward strand.
AGTTAGCCAAGATAGAGGAGCACCTTAGCTTAGGATGTAAGCTACCTCCAGAAGGGGGTTAAATCATCCCCAGCTAATCTAATTATCATTTTCTCTAAAGAGCACCACTTTTTAACAAAAACACAAGTTGAAACACACCTTTGAGGGTGCCCTAATAACTAATGGGGTCTAAAAATTAGAGGTTTTTTCTATAAATAAAGGGCTAACCTCTCATTTTTAGACTAAATTAGGTTTTTTAACTCATTTTAGAGAGAGAGCTTTCTAGGGAGAGAGAAGATTCTAGAGAAAGAGATAGAGCTTTCTAAAGAGAGATTATTCTAGAGTAAGAAAGAGTTTTAGAGAGAGAAAGAAGGAAATCTAGAGAGAGAAAGAAGGAGGAGGAGAAGCTTTCAAGGAGAGATCCAAGAGAAGAGTCCAAGAGCTGCTAGAATTCTTCAAAAAGAGGTTTAATGCTACTCAAAAGCTGCAGAAATTTGAAGTTTCTCATACAAGGTTGGTAGATTTTGAATTATTTTAAGTTTTCTCTTGAAAATTGGCCTAAAATAACAAATCTAGGCTAAATATGAATGAAAATGGTTAGATCTAACAACCTAGGGCTAAAATACATCAAAACATGTCTAAAATCATGTCTAATAACAAGACCTAAGAGAATTCTGCACGGATTTTGAGTTTTGGTTGAATTTTGATGCAAAAAGGTGAAATTACATGTTATCCAACATAGTTTTTGCCCATTTTCATTAATTTTCAGCCATATCTGAGTAAAATCTTTTTTACATTGTAGAGAATATTGAGATCTTCGATTTGACATATTTTGGTCCAAAATTGGCCAACAAACGAAGAATTTATGTCAATTTTAAGATTTCAGTTGAAAATTTGGGTTAAATTAGTGAATTCTTGGATGATTTTGTGAAAATATTTAGATCTGATGTGTTAGGCCTTGAAATTCAAAAATATATGTGTTAATATGAGTGTGATGTGAATATCTAGTGAAATACATTATAGATCTAGGATTTTGATGTGAAATGCTCTTGTATGATGTTGAAAATGTTGAAATACATGTTGTCCATATTTCTATTTGTGCTTTTTCACTAAATTTTGGTTAGAATTTGCAAACGTGGTACATGTAAAAGGTGTAGAGCTTTTCAAGACCTTCGATTTGAAATATTTTAAGCTCAAATCGGGTTAGAAATAAAAATGTTATAGTGATTTTACTATTTCCGCCATTTTCAAAGGCTCAAATAGGAAATCTCCTTGATTTTTCTCATTTCTATCATCTTAAGCTTGGAATTCGAGCCTAATATTCATTAATTCAAGTCCGAAAACATATGTAATGCAAAGGTTTAGAGCTTTGCTTCGTAAATGTGAATTTTGGCTTTGAAACGTCCTGAAAAACCTCAAAATTACATGTTGTCTAGATTTGTTTTTCACCATTTTTCCCAATTTTCGGTTAAATCTGAAAGGAATTGACCACATAGGATTGTAGAGCACTCCAATACCTTCAATTCGACAAATTATGGCCCTAATTTAGCAAAGGAATGAAAAAAGTTATTCATTTTTCAGATTTCAGCCAAAAACACACTATTTTTCAGCTTGCGGCTTGACCGAAGATGGCCATTTTCGGGCCACTTCTTACCTAATTCAGCCGGAGTTGTCAACCCAGAAAGTTCTCCTCATTGAATTTCCTGAAACTTTGGTGTTGAACACTTTTTGTAAAAAATGTGTTTTGGTTTCTCTGTTTTGCAAAACAAAATTGCAATTTTTCAAAACAAAACTGCATAAATGAAATCCGAAATCAGCCCAAATATGGCCATTTTCTGGCCACTTCCGATGAGAACCAGCCGAAGTGCATAACTAATCCAATGTTCACTGAGGTTTCCCCTACAACTTTGATGTGTATAACGTTTGCTAGTTGTTCTATTTGAGTACTGTAATTTTCAATACAAATTTTTAGCTTCCATATAAATGCAAATGCATGCTTTTGATGCTTGATTTATGCTTAGCCTAGTTTGTGATGGATGAAATGAAATGCTTTGAATATTTTTAGTTTAGTATCTGATATTGAACATGTTATATGCTTTCACTCATGCTTAAGTTAATTATTTTGAGTCTTGTTATATTTGGGTGCCTTGAATTCCATGCTTTGTGCAATGCTTTGTGATTCAAAAATGTTAAATGCATGCAAGTGAAAATCAAAATTGAAATAGAAGATGTGAAAATGATTAACTAAAATATGTTAGGAGACTGCAATAGAGACTTGAAATTGAGCTTATATAACTTAGATCTCCTGGTCACATATGGTCTTATGCTTAATAAAACCAAATCACATTTAGATGAGTTTCCACTCACGAGAAAAACCATGTCTCTTCTTCCTTCGAGACATCATTTTTCTCTTCTTTGATTTCATTCTACTCTATAAGAGTATATCCATTCTCCTTTGGCTACCAAAGCTGATATCTTTATGGAGAATTTCTCTACCCATATTGCCTTGCCTTGTCGGATTATCTTTATCGATCACATTGATTCTTTTTTTCATTTGATTGGTCATGATTTTATCTTCTTAGGGCTGGTTTGATCATTCTCCTTAGGATTCTTTGTCTAAAGTGTCCCTCTTCGTGAGTGAGCCTGTATGTTCTTACATGTTTGATGATTCCCTCCCACTTCTTGGGATATACATGTATTCACATGTTTGCTTTGACTCTTCTCTTAGATGTGAGTCCAATTATGTCCTGTCGAGTCCTCCTCCCCTCCGTGAGGAAACCACCATTCTTTGCATGGTCGGGTCTCGAGATCCCTTCCTTAAGGGACCATTTGTCGTGTCTTCCCTCCCCGAGAGACCCTCATGCGGTGCATGATGGGAGAGTCTTCTTTGGCATTTCCTCTTCCGCTTTAGGAAGTTAAAAGACTGAAAATAGAAGATGCCTAATAAACTTGATGTGTTTTTTCCTATTTAGAGGGATCTCCTATGGTAGCCCTAGATTTCGGTTTGAGCAGACGTGGATAGTTCAAACCGAACTACGTTGACTTTATCCCCTTCCACGGGGTACGTAGGCAGCTTGAGGTCTTCACCTCAGGTCCAGTCACCATTTTGTAAATATTTCTCACTATTTTGTAAATAAATAAACCAAAAATCCTTAAAAATCATTAATAAATTCAAAACCCTAAAAAAAGTGAAAAACTCTTAAAAAATCAAATGTTTTCGAAAGCTCTTCCCCTTAAATTTTAGGATGGTGTGAGAGGGGGTTTAGATTGTCTAGAGTGTTGTTTGGTCTTGTTTGTTGTGTCTTATTATGTGAGTGTCCCTAGAGTCGATTAGACACTTAGTCAAGTCGATAGCTAGATTATGATGCACTTAGTTAGCCTACTTTCTAGGGTCTCAGCTTAATTGCACATATGATGTAGGGCCCCCTGCATTAGACTAAGTTGACTTGCATTAGTTTAGGACCATATAGGCGTGTCTAAAATACTTAAACATGAGTCGAGTCGTGTCGTGTCGAGTCTAGTGTGGTCTAGGCACATTTAGGCATTGTAGCTTAGAATAGGCCACCGAGCTACGTTGACTCTGATTCTTTCCAAGGCCGGAATATGTAGAGCAGCTGGGATGGCCATCCTGGTCTGAGTCAAACTTCACATTAGAGTCTAGGGTTTGTCGTGTCGTATCGTGTGTGGTGTCGAATCGTGTTGTGTGTTTTCTTACTTTTCTATACAGACCTATACCTTTAGTTGTAGCATGCATGTGTTTGCCCACCAGAACTTCAACACCAATTAGGCATGACACTCATGACCTAGCTACGCTTAGGTGACACTTTTTTCATTTATTTTGTGTGTGCTTATTATTTCTATCCTCGGGTCATGCGTGATTATGTAGACGTTTTCTCAGGGATGCCCGTTCCCATTTCACATGATTTTCACATAAAATTCTTCAAAGTTAATAAAGATGGCATAAGAGACCGAGTAAGCTCGGGTGAGTTGGATGCCTAACACCTTCCCAACTCGTAATCAGGCACGGACCTTTGTATCTCTGGTTATCCGTTGCGACAGAGTATCCTATGGGTTCCAGAGCCGACTTCCTTGGATGATGACTCTTCTTTGTTTCAGGTACGTCTTGACTCAGGGCTTTGTCTTTGAATCAAGAGGTATTTCATATATCGCCATGACTCATGGTGTGAGGGCGCTTTATTTGAAGAGAGCCTCCGTAGGAGCTCTCCATCGTGTGGATGATCAAGGATGAGGGGATTCATCCCAGCATTCTCAGATCGGGGTCCACAGGCTGGCGACTTTGCTGGGGATCCTGTCAAAATATTGAGACAATGCCTAATTCTGTTATAAAAATACCATTTTTATTAGCCTTGAGGAAATTGGATGAGAATTATGCAAAATAGGAACTTAATCGCTTAGAAATCCAGAGCACCAAATAGGTGCGTAAAACAAGGGATTCGTACACTGCACAACATACATTATCATATTATTTTATTCTTTCATTTTTTTTTAAAGAAAAAATGAATTTCAAAATAAATTGGCCCTAGGGTTAGATACAGCACGTACCAGATGGGAGGTCAAGACCATAAAGGAACTGCTGAAATCTATTTCCAAGCTATGAGCCAGTGCTGTGGCCGTAGACACTGGATTTACTTGTGTTCTACAACAGCCAATGAGCAATGAACATACTTTGTATAATGCTATGTGTACTGGTGTTATACATCAAGAGTATGGGTCATATGCATAGTGCCCAGTAGATTGAGTCTGGAGCTTCACTTTATATGTTATGTACATAAATATTTTTGCTGACTTAGTGAGACCCAACTAGGAGGTGCATGTGTTTATACACACACACACACACACACACACACACACACACACACACACACACACATATATATATATATATATATATATATATTGCATTCATATAGGACGTACATGTGTCATGGAGACACATGTGTGCCTAGGATAGAAGTCAGCCTACCCATGTAGCGTAGAAGGGTAAGTCACACTATGGTTACCCGCCGCGTTGTCTAGTACACTCACATGTCAGTCTTGAGTCAAGTGTCTTGACTCTGCTTGGCTATATTAGGGCTGGTGCCCCTGCTTAGGGTATATATATGTAAATATATATATACTATATCTATTATTAGATTAGGACTTATCTCCTAGATTAGGTTTCTGTATCTATTTCATGTCATTCCGTTCTTTCAGACCTGGTCGATGACCCTTGCTCTTGCTTGGTCAACATCCAGATCACGGTCATCCAGATCATGGTCTACCCTGTAATCTCCTGTCATATGATTATTCCAAGTGTCTCGGATTCTTATCTGATTTATTGGTTGTTAGATCAGGGCTTACTTTCTAGTGAGGTTTTCTGGTCTATTGTCACCGATTACAGTTTGTTCACTCTTTCAGTCTTGGATCTGGCCGATGGTTTTTGTTCACCACCTCCTGTGGCCACGGTCTATTACTTGATTCCTCGTTATCCATTTCATTTAAAATCCGTGATCCTAATCACACTCTTTGTGCTAGCTGTTAGACCAGCGCCTATATGTCAACAAAGTTTTCTGGTCTAATTATTAGCTACATTCTTTCATTCTCCAGTCTTCCGACATGGTCAGTAATCTTCCTTTGTCGTTATTCTGACCATGGCCGGCCTTTTGTCTCTCGAGTGTACAGTTGTGTCGTTCCTTTATACATATCTTATTTACTGAGTCGATTTACAGTTTTGCCATCTTGTACATACCCTATTTGTTGAGTCGATCGTTTAGATTATGACCCATTTTCAGTGGATATTCCTAGTCTAATTCATCCTATTTACATTCTTTCGACATGGTTGGTGGCATTTCTTTTGCCATTGTTGTGACCATAATCTTTCTTTTCGTTCTCGGATATTACAAATCTCTTGTATATATCCTATTTTGCCGATTGATTAGATTAGAACCCATTTCTAGTGGGGGGTTCCTGGTTTAATCAATTATTTTTACATTCGTTCATATTCACCTGATTGGTGGCCTGTACTTGTCGCTCTCATGGCCACAGTCTATTTGCTACCCTTTGATTGTGTATCCATTCCTTTATTGTGTCATAGTTTCATGTTTGTGTATATATATTAGACCTGGCAAACGGGTGGGTCGGGCCGGGTCAACCCGCGGGTGATGCGGGTGCGGGTCACACGGGTCGGGTCAGGAGATGACCTGCATTTTTGAGGGTCAGAATTTAGGTGACCCGCGCGGCCCGTGGGTGGGACGGGTCAACCCGCGGGTCACCCGCAAATAGGGGATTGTAATTCTCATGATTTGATTTGACCGCATCAGTTTTTTCCCGTAATTGTAATAACTTTATACATTTTGTTGGTACTTTTTTCGTAATTTTAAAACTTTATAACCATTTCTAGGTAATTTTTCATTTAAAACTTTATACTTCAGCAATTTTACTTTTTATTCTTTAATGATTACTTTTTTTAGTTATTTTGCTTTTGCTAGCAACCTTCGACATCTTTGCCATCTGTGTGCATATTTGCACCAAGGATGGCCACATGCCGAGAAGTGGCTTAGGAGAACTTTGCTAGCAAATTCCTATTAAAAAAAAGAAGGAAATGTTATCAACACTACTGTTTTCTTATGAGGGCACTCTCACTTTATTAAAAGTATGGTATGACCCACACCATAGGATGATCCAAACCGTCCATTATATGGGCCATAGCCTAAATAGGTTATTCTCCAAAAATCATTTCCATAGGATGATCCTAACCCTCCAATCTGAATGTTAGAGGGTTGATCCTAACCCTCTATAGATCGGAGGGTTAGAATCAACCAATGGAAATAATTTTGGGGCATAACCTATTTAGGCTATGGCCCATCTAATGGACGGTTTGGATAATCCTATGGTGCGGGCCATACCGTACTTGTTATAAAGTGAGGAGTGCCATCATAAAAAAACAGTAGTGCTGATAACATTCTCCAAAAAATACGGTAAAAATGCGGGTGCCCGCGGGTTGACCCGACCCAACCCGTGTTTTTGCGGGTTGGGTCACCCGCGGGTTAGTTTTGACGGGTCACTAAAACTCAGACCCGTGCCCGCAAATTTGCGGGTGGGTCGGGTCGACCTGCGGGCACGGGTCGCTTTTGCCAGGTCTAATATATATTACTCATTAGGTTAGATTCTTACCTGTTTACCTGTTTTGTCTTAGATTTGGTAAATGGCTTGTCTGCTGTCTCTATGGCCATGGTCTATCATTTCTGATCTTCTTGATCGTACAGTTGTTGATATCCATCACCAGATTTAGATCTGGTCTATGACCTACTTCTGTCATTTTGTGGTCGCGGTCTACTTTCTGATCTACTTATCATATTTGATCATTAATGAAAACTTCAGTATCGCCAATTGTATCCTTCCCATATGATTGATCGTCAAGTTTATCCCTATTATTTATTTATTCAAGGTTATCTCCATTCTTTCATGATCTTGTCTTATCTGTGTGTTAGGTTTAATCACGACGAAGAGTGTGTTGAAGAACTTGATAAGTGAGACTACTAGAGCTCTTCCACGTGTGTATTCGGAGAGGAGTATGGCTGACCGGTTTATCGGTACATTCAGTCATTTGAGCACACTCGGTGTGAATTGGGATTTTCTCCAAGCAGCCGCTAAGCTTTGGGATCCTACTCTCCACGTCTTTCGATTCGGTCCCTTTGAGCTCTGTCCAATCTTCGAGGATTGGTGCGCCCTACTAGAGCTCCCACCTGAGGGACTCTAGGTCCAACCTTCGAGTATGGGTTTTTATCATTCCCTTTTCTGCAAACTATTCTGAAATACTACTGTTAATGCTTTGCCTTATTTTAAGGACACGTGTGTGCAAGTCCATGACCTCAGTGAGCTTTTTTCTAAAAACGTCGACCCTACTGACTTCTGTTTCTAGAGCTGTCGGCATAACGCCCTAATTTTTTGTGTCCTTGCACGCCATGTTATTCGCGGAGACTCCTATACTGCCCCTTTGACCTTGATGGGTGTGATAGATCAAATTAATGAAGGGAAGAATCATGTTCCCACCATGTTAGTAGAAACCTTCTTTGGACTGGACCTTAACGCTCATCGAGAGGTTCAGGATAATTTCTTCGGGTGTGTTAAACTGTTGTATGTGTGGCTTTGTGAGAAACTCACCATCGTTCGGCCACAAAGCCACATCGAGTATACCTTGAAGAATTTCGTTTCTTGGCAACCAATGTCCAAGCAACCTCGGTCCATTGACGAATGGCATAATTGGTTGCAGTGCGCAGGGGAGAATCAGTTTCACTGGGTGAGTCATCAGTGCTTACAAGTTATCACCAGCACCTCCCTGTATCCATTTGTTTATCTCATGGGTTTGAAAAAATCTTTCTTTTATGCACCTACACGTTTGTTCCATAAGATTACGAGAATTCCGTGTCCTCTCGTAGCTGTTACACCTCCTCTTTGTGAAAACCTTTCTCCCGGTCTCATTAAATCTATTGTAGCTGCTTGGAGAAACAAGACTATAGAGAAGAGATTTACTTTAGCATCTAGGCTCCGACATGGAGAAGTATCAGGGGAGCTCGCGGACCGGAGAGCTCGAATTGGGGAACTTTGAAGATCTTTGTCATAGAATTGTCATCTAAATTTCTTTAATTTCCGTTATAATCAGTTGCTTTCATCCAGTTGTAATCAGAGGTTAATGCTTTGTCGGTTGTAATCACATTTTGATTTTAATCAATGAAAGTTTGTAGAACTAATTGAGAAGTTTTCGCCTGTTATATGTCATAAACATTTTGTTATCCGGAGTCTCATTGTTATGACATACTATCTTTCATTTTTCCAGTTGTTATCTTTGTAACCCACTCGAATATCATCAATGAAATGTGTTCATGTTTTATCTTGTCTATATTTGTTCAAAGTATTCTATTCCAATTATCAATGTTTTAACCTAGTGGTTATACTTCCATTACAGGATTCTTTGGCGAACAATCATAGCTCCTAGGAAAACCACCATTTCAAAACCAACCTGGTCCCGTCAGTCTTCTCATTCCAGGCTGAGTAGACGATCTTTGTCACCTATTTCATTTACTTTTCCATTGTTACCTCTTTCAAATTTTCAGGAAACACTGGAAACTGTTCAACCAGCCCCTGAACCAATGGCTGAGACTGGAAATAATGTACCATATACCAATGAAATGATGAAAGTTATTCTATTGCAATCTAATGAAATAAAGGACTCATTTGTGTACATTCCTGTTTTTGCTTCTATTTCTGATTCTGCTTCTAAACCTGATCAAATAACCAACAATGACAATCAAGACTCCCTCTCAGACGAGGATGCTGATGAAACTCCCCCTGAGATTAGACATATGATTCAACAGGAGGAAAGTCGTCGAGCAAAACCACTTGAAGAAGAAATTGAAACTGTGAACATAGGTGATGAAACCTTAATTCGGGAGATACGGATTGACAAAACTTATCTCCTGAGGAGCGCGAAGAATTAATCACCTTAAAGAATTAAGAAGGTTTTTGCTTGGTCTTCTGATGACATGCCATAATTGAGTGAGGATATTGTTCAGCATCGATTACCTCTAATCCCTGGCGCCAAGTCGAAGAAGCAAAAACTCCGAAAGTTGAAAACAGAATGGGAGTTGAAAGTCCATGATGAGGTTAAGAAGCTACTGAAAGTAAAATTCATCGAAGTAGTTGAATATCCAGAATGGTTGGCTAACATAGTATCGGTGCCCAAGAAGGACGGGAAAGTTCGGAAGTGTGTAGATTTTAGAGACTCGAACAAGGCAAGTCCAAAAGATGATTTTCCGCTTCCGAATATTGATCTCTTGGTAGACAACACTGTTGGACATCTACTTTTGTCATTTATGGATGGATTTCCGGGCTACAATCAGATCAAGATGACACCCGAGGATATAATCAAAACGGCATTCATTACTCAATGGGTGACCTACTGCTACAGGGTGATGCCATTTTGACTGAAGAATGCCGGGGCCACCTATCAGAGAGCTGCAATTACTCTCCTTCATGACATGATCCACAAGGAGGTTGAGGTCTATGTAGACAATATGATTGTAAAAGGAAAGACTCGACCGGAACACATAGTTGCTTTGAGAATGTTCTTCAAAAGAATCAGGAAATACTAGCTCCATTTGAATCCAAGCAAATGTGTATTTGGAGTTACGTTAGAAAAATTCCTAGGATTTATGACTAGTGAGAGAGGAATCGAGATGATCCCCAAAAGATTAAAGCAATCCATAACATGGAATCACCAAGAACAGAAAAACAGATTCGATGTTTCCTTGGAAAAGTCCAGTACTTGAGGAGGTTCATATCTCATTTGACTATGACGTGTGAACCCATCTTCAAGTTATTAAAGAAGAATTCTCCTAAGAAGTGGAATGAGGAATGTCAGGAGGTGTTTGAGAAAGTTAAACAGTGTTTATCTTTGCCTTCTGTCTTATCACCAGTCATTCCTGGCCAGCCGTTGTTGTTGTATTTGTCTATTATAGACGCAGCAATGGGTTGTATGCTTGCTCTACAAGATCCAGAGTCTAAGAGGGAAAAGCCCATTTACTATATCAGTAACAAAATACTAGAATATGAAATGAAGTGCTACATCTTAGAAAAGACATGTCTAACATTGGTCTGGGCTACTCAGAGACTTAGACATTATCTGTTATCGAACAAAATATGTTTGCTCTCACGGATGGATCCGTTGAAATACTTGTTCAAGAAACCCGCCCTCACTGGAAGAACAACAAGATGGTTATTGTTATTATCTGAGTTTAATATCACATACGTCACTCAAAAATCTATCAAGGGGCGAGTTATAGCTGAGCAGCTGGCTGATGCTCCTGTAGAGGAGAATGCTTTCTTAAAGGCTGAGTTTCCTGATGAAGAAATAATGGATGTTGAAGAAGAGAATCCGAGTACTAAGTGGCTTATGTATTTTGACAGAGTAGTGAACAATCAAGGTCAAGGAGTAGGGACAGTTCTGCTATCCCTGAAGAAGGAATACATTTCTATATCGATCAAGTTGCAGTTTGAATGCACAAATAGCATGGCAGAATATGAGGCATGCATTGTAGGGCTTGAGGTAGCCTTCGCATTACGGGTTCTGGACATAGATGTGTTTGGGGATTCAATCTTAATCATCTACCAGATTAATGGGCGATGGAGAACAAGAGAAACTAAATTGATCCCTTATAACACATATTTGGAATCTCTGGTCAATAATAGGGGTGTAAACGGATCGAATTCGAATAGGATATTGCTATATCCGAATTCGAATTCATTTACCATAGTCAGTATCCGTATCTGAATTCGGATTCGACAGATATTTATTGTTTCTAGCCGAATTCGAATCCGACGGATATTATTCGAATTCGGATATCCGTCGGATAAAAGGAAGATGTTTCTACACTCTAGTGAGGGAGATGAGAGATAAAACAAAACTTGTAAAGGACAAAGCAAAGCTTGTCACACAAGCCGTTCCCAAACCCTCTCAACCACAAAAAAGAAAGATACCCACAAAAATAGAGAGATACAAAGAGAGAAATACTGAGGGGACAAATACTGAGGGAGATGAGAGAAATACCCATGATGGGGGTAGCAATTAGTGGCCATCTTCTTTTTCTTCTTGCGATGGTCGTTTCTTCTTCTTCTTTTTCTTCTTCTTCTTGTGGGGGTTCTTAAGAAAGGGGGATTGTAATACCCTTTAAAAATTAGGGCTCCGCGGGTTTTCGTGCGTGGAGAGATTCAGAGAAAGAAAATGGGTGGGACTGTGGGAGGTGGGACTTTGCAAAATGCCAAAATGTTATTAAAGTTGGTCTTTGGTGGAGTAGGGGAGGGGGTCTACTTTGTAGCAGGCATTAGAAGAATTAAAAAATAATTAAAAAAGAGAGAAAAGAGGTACTGATGGAGACTTGCTGTCAAAGTTGAAAATAATTAAATAATTAAAAAAGAGAAAAAAGAGGGACTAATGGAGACCTGCTGTCAAACTGATGGAGACTGACTACCATTTTGAAAAGGGCGATGATATTTTGACCCGCCTACATTACTATGCGCCACTCTTATATTCTAATTTGACATAAAAAAGCGTTAATCAATTTAAAAGGGGGCGCATGCATAATGCATAGGGAGTGAAAATATCATCTCCCTTTTCAAAATTGATGGCGCCATGGCTTTTTTCTAAACACCGCTGCTCGAAGATAAATTCACCGCTTTCAACGTTTTGCCTGTCCATTTTAAGCCTTAAAAATGGAGGGTTAGGATAATCCAATGGATAAGATTTCCTAGGCATACCCTGTGGAAATGTTTTTTGGGGCACCACCTATTTATGTTGTGACTCCATAAATGAACGGTTTGGATCATCCAATGAAGAGGGCCATACAGTACTTTTTGAAAAATAATGGTTCATACGCGGTTCATCGTATAATTGCTGGTCTAATGTGATCGTTATTTTGATAGGTGTAGACACCCCATTTTGACCGTGCCCTGCACCTCCATGTTTTATGCTTAACCTCGTCAAATCAGTGAGTTGGGATCATAAATTAAACCCTGAGGTGGCTTAGGGTCCCACCGAGGTCCCCGTAATGTTTCAGCAAAATCTGCCGAGAAATGGCAGATAGGGCGAGCCAGGAAAGAGGCGTGGTTCGAATGTATAAGGGGGGGTGAGCTATCTGCAGAGGGGGCTGTCCATGAAGTAGTGGGTGTGAGAATTTATCATTTTCCTTATAAATACCAAACAAACTAGGGTTTAAAAAAAAAAAAAAAAAAGAAAGGGAGAGGAGGGCAGCCGCATAGCAAAAGCAGAGGGAGGAAGAGCATCGCCTCCACCTCCGGTAAGCCACCCACCGACCGGCCACCGCCTCCATCAACCCCCCTCTCTCAGCCACCACTTCCACCCTCCTCAATCCATCTACCATCATCTTCTTCTCTAAAACCCAATATCCCAAACCCCTTTGTTTTCTTCAACCCCAAAACCCAGCCGAGCTTTACCCATCGCCACCACCACAGAGCCGTCGGCCAATCACCCTCCCTCCAACCTCCTACCAAGCCACCATCCGATCCAATCCCCACCACCCGAGCCTATCTCCACCACCACCCCTCTTCTTCTTCCTCTTCTTCTCCACCTCCGACCGCCGGCCATCTCCTCTTCTCCGCCTCCAACCATTATTCATCCCCTCTGCACCTCCCATCTTCACAGCCCCTCTTCTCATTTCTTATAACCCCATCTAATCCTTAGATTTTGCTTCTTTCCCTCTTATTCTCTGGTGGGATTTTCATCGGAATCCGGCCATAACCATTAACTCCGGCTCCATCTCAGCCGCACCACCTCCACCTCTATCCCACCACCAAGACCGATCTTCTTCTTCTTTCTTCCATCTCATTTATACTTTTACTAAAACCCAAAACCCATCTCATCTTCTTCGTTTCCCACCACCACCACCGGAATCCGGCCGTCCCTCCTCCATTAACCCCAAAACCCATTTCATCTCCCATTTCAAACCCTCTTCTATTTTCTGCAATCACCACCACCGAAATCCATCTCCATTTCTGCCCATTTCTCCATCTTCTCCCCCATAGCAGCCACCTCAAATCTGCTCCCATCTTCTTCCCCATGGCAGCCACCTCATTTTCGCAATCTCGGCAATACCGCTCGATTCAGTGATTACATCGGCAAGAAGAGAGGGCATAACCAAGAGGTAATATCAGTTTTCTATTCTCCCTGCAATTTCATTCCATGTCTAATTTTGTGTGTGTAATTGTGCCTTTGATGTTTGTTATGTTCAGGAATTTTTGTTATACTGTTTCTCTGAATTCTATACCATGATTTTTGTGTGATTGTTATGAGTGGCTTGTGCCTTTGATGTTTTTGATAAAAAAAGAAGAAGAGGCGTTATCACGATCTTAGACGTGGCCTTGAATTTGAAGTATGATTTGGGCTTCTTATGATTAATTTTTATGGGATTTTGGGAGTGCGGCATGCGGGTTTTAATTTCAGAAACTGGTTTCCACCCAATTTTGATCCTCGCCCGAGGTGAGCTAGATATAAAATTTGTTATTTCCGCTCCTTTGTCGTTCGGTTCGAGATGCTGATATAGGTAGTTTTGAAAATTCCCCATTCGAGTACAGATTGCTCCATGCAATGTTTTTAGATCCTCTTGGAGTATATATGGTTATGATTTCAGTTTTACTCAAGTTTTGATTCCTGCATATGTATCTGATTCATGATTAGCTCAAGGTAAATGCTTGATTGGTTTCTAATGAGGTTCAATTGCCGCGTTTGAGTTGTCATTTTGGTTCCATGCATTTCAGAGTTGTGTGGACTGCCCATCTGCCATCTGGTAATGTTCATTTGAAGATTGACTCGTGCATATTGATTAAGCTATTTGTCATTTTGCCACCACATTTTTCGTGGTCACAGTTAATATCCTCTTCTTTCAAGTATTCCCTCTAGGTTCATCAAAGTTTATTTCTGATTTTTAGCACTTATATCCTAGAGCTTGAGAGCTTGGGGTCAGGCTTCTTGCACATTATGTTGTCTTGATCTCTCTTGAATTTCATTGTTTTTTAGAGAGTTCGCTCCCTTCGGTTGTATTCCGTGTTTGAGTTGGCGTCCAAATAGAATTATGGGGTCTAGTCTTTGAGTCTAACTTTGCAGAGTCTTCTACTTTGATTTTGGCATCTCGAAGAGCAGAGGGTAAAGGGCTATGATGAGGCTACTCGGAGCTCCTCCTTTTTCTTTTTATCTTTACCCCTGTGGGTTTTGGCATCGATATTCGGGTTTATTTGCGATTTCTTGAGCAAACCCTTGTCATCTTGATTTTCCATTAGAGCTTAAGTTTTCGCAAGTTTTTGGCCTTTCCATCGATTTTACGAATTTTCCTATCTCATCATTTTCTACAGGGTTTAGAGGTTTCTCCTTCTTCGAGATCATTCTTTGTACGTTCCTTGGGATCCTTTTCGACTTTTGGGATTCTCTCGATTTTGGGAACACTTTGTCGAGTCGGGCGATGAAGGCGATAGCCCAAGCCCATCTTTAGGGGACTCGCTCAATCCAAGTAGCGCTCCCCTCTTTTGTTTAGTAGGCCTACCCAACCTTTCAGATATGCCCCCTGTTATGCATCAAAATTTATAAAAATCAGAAATATCATTTGATGCATTTGTATAATCTGTTAAAATTTTTAATATTCTTCTCTTGTACTAAGCTTTGAGTTAGGGTTTGAAGACGGTAATAAATGGTGTTCAGGTGAGATTATCTCAAAGCTTATCATACTCATTCCTTTTTATTTTAAATAAATTGTTTAATTGAAGAAGGAAATCAGATGATTTGCACTATTCGATGTCCTTGACACGAATATCGTCTGATTTCAAGGCGGTTTGTAGAAATATTATATGTGTAGGAAATCAGATGATTACTTTGGCATCATCTGATTTCATTGGAGTCCCCGTATTGGGGTTTGTGGTTGGTTTTGAAGTGTTTGATATTGTTTTTACTTCATTAGGCTACCCAGCGGCTGGTCTGGGCTAATTAATTTTTATTTTAAATAAATTGTTTGATTGAAGAAGGAAATCAGACGATTTGCACTATTCGATGTCCTTGACACGAATATCGTCTGATTTCAAGGCGGTTTGTAGAAATATTATATGTGTAGGAAATCAGATGATTACTTTGGCATCATCTGATTTCATTGGAGTCCCCGTATTGGGGTTTGTGGTTGGTTTTGAAGTGTTTGATATTGTTTTTACTTCATTAGGCTACCTAGCGGCTGATCTGGGCTAATTAATGTTGTTTATCATGCTATTTGAATTTGAATTTGAGTTTGAGATTGCCTAGTAATTCTTTTCTACTCTCTTGGTGGACTAGCGCAGTCTTCTAGATTTCTTTAGATAATAGAACCTGTACTAGGAGACATACTCTGTCTCATTAGGCAATCCTCCTTTGGAGGCAAGCCTCATTTGTAGAATCCTCTCTGAGGTTGCACCTCAATTTGTTCCTCTGTTAATTAGAGACCAATTTGGTCAATTAGTTGTCTTAGCCTTGCTTATCCCTTGCAAGGGCAATGATAAGGTTACTTGGAGCCCATCTTTGTGTGTGTTTGGGAGACCCACCCGGTCTCATTCTCTTGCTAAACCTCCTCTTTGTACGTCGTTTGGTTTTGGGAGAACACCCTACTCGGCTTGGCTTCATACCCCTACCCTTATGGGTATTGGGTTGCACATTTGTTGCACCCTAGGGCTAGGTAGCTGTCCGGCCCGGCTGGGTGTTTTACCTCTGCCAAATGTGCACAAATTCTTATTCCTTTTTACTTGTGAGCTTCTCCTTATTCGATAGTTCATTCGTATAGGAGTTAGCCCTTGATTAGAGAGTCTTTGACTCATTCATCCTTTAGATGGTGTTATTAGAGAGTCTTTGACTCATTTGCCTTTTAGGTGGTGTTATAGGAGAGTTTTTTTGACTCATTTGTCTTTAATGTAGTGTTATTAGAGAGTCTTTGACTCATTTATCCTTTAATTAGCATTAGTGGAGTCTTTGACTCGTGTTTCTTTCTCTTTTAGAGAGTCTTTGATTCGTTTATCCTTTAGTCGGTGTTTTTGGAGTCTTTGACTCGTGTTCCATCTCTTAGAGAGTCTTTGACTCATTTATCCTTTAGTCGGTGTTTTTGGAGTCTTTGACTCGTGTTTCCATCTCTTAGAGAGTCTTTGACTCGTATATCCTTTAGTTGTTGTTAGTGGAGTCTTTGACTCGTGTTTTCATCTCTTAGAGAGTCTTTGACTCGTATATCCTTTAGTTGTTGTCAGTGGAGTCTTTGACTCGTGTTTTCTTCTCTCTTAGAGAGTCTTCGAATCGTGTTTCCATTTCTTTCAGAGAATCTTTGGCTCATTTATTCCTTTGGTGATGTTATTAGAGAGTCTTTGACTCATTTATCTTTTTCGCAGTTTTCTTAGAGAGTCTTTGACTCATTTGTTCTTTCAGTTGGATTTATTAGAGAGTCTTTGACTCGCCTTTCCTTTTGCAGTATCATTAGAGAGTCTTTGACTCATTTATCCTCCAGTTGCTCTTATTAGAGAGTCTTTGACTCATTTATCCTCTTGTTGCTTTTATTAGAGAGTCTTTGACTCGGTTGCTTCCTTTGTGCTGTTATTAGAGAGTCTTTGACTCATTTGCTCTTATAACGGTATTATTAGAGCATAGTTTCCCTTATTCACCCTAGGGTTTGTCCCTAGGGTGTTATTTTGTATATTCCCTCCGGTCTTTGGCCAAAAGGGTGAAAACATCAGAAATTTTAAAATCCATAAACATTGAAATCATTAAAAATCTCAAAAACATTAGAAACTTAAAACATAAAAAATGGTTGATTTGTTGTAAGTGTTTGATAGGTAGAGAGTTCGTTTCGAACTACGTTGGCTTGATCCTCTTCCACGAGATACGTAGTGCAGCTTGGGATTCTTATCCCAAGTCCAGCCAAACTTTGTAAATAAATGCTTTAACCTTTTTTCTTCAAAACCTTGTTTTCAACAAATCTTCCTCTAGAGTTAGGAGTTTGTCCTAGGTAGAGAGTTTTAGAGTTAGGGGTTTGTCCTAGAGTTATAGGAGCGCCTCCGTCCAGTCAGTTGGCGATTCAGATCGCCGACTGATGACTAGGTCTAAGATGCGTTAGTGATCCCATTGTTTTCCTTAGGAAATACAGCCTAGTTACACATAGGGTGTAGGAACCACCTGCATTAGCTTAGGGCTAACTTGCATTTAGTTAGGGCATATAGGGTATCCTAAAATCTACAATCAATTGGAATTTAAATAATCGTACAAGAAGCTTTAAGAACTAGTCCGGTCTTTTAGATCGAGTCTAAGATAGAGGTCTAGGTGTCTTAGGCATCCTAGCTTAGAATAGGCGCGAAGAACTACGTTGCCTTGATTCTCGTGGAGGCGGGGATACGTAGGCTTCTTTGGATGAACATCAGACCATCCGAGGGCTCGGGCTAAATCATTTAGAGTCTTAGGATTTGTTGTGTAGTCATCATTTGTTTTGCTATGTTTTCTTACTTTCTTGTGCAGACCTATACCTTTAGCTGTAGCATGCATGTGTTCGTCCACCAGAACTTAGACACCAGTTAGGTATGTCACTTATAACCTAGCTATGCTTAGGCAGCACATCTTTCATTTTATTTTATGGGTGTTTATTATCTTTATCCTCAGGAAATGCATGCTTAGGTAGACGACTCCTGAGGATTGTTCCCATTTCACATGATTTTTGCCCAAAATTCTTCGAAGTTAATAAATAAATGGCATAAGAGACCAAGTGTTCGCACTCGGGCGAATTGGGGGCGCTCTTCGGACCTTCTCCATTCGTCATCAAGCACGGACCTTTTGTATCTCTGGTTATCCATTGCAAACAGAGCATTTGTTTTTGGTTCCATGGCGTGTCCATGGATGGCGACTCTGAGTTATTTTTCAGATATATCTCGGTTTCGAGCCCTGGCTCCGGATCAGGATGTATCTCTTTCTTTTTATATCGCCACTCATGCTATGCTGTGAGGGTGGCATCCGTTTCGAGAGTTCCTTGGCAGAGCTCTCATCCGTTGTGGAGATCTTAGAGGATTGCAGGAGGGATCTCGCGTCCCTCGCCGCACCCGTCCTCGGATCGGGGTCCACAATAGGCGTATAGTATCATTAGATTCAAATATTCAACCCAAAATGAAGGTTGATGATCAAGGGCTAGGATCATTCAATTAATGTATTCTCAACAGCAATTGGCCAGACTTTTCACGGCCCTTCAAATCAGCAGATCTGATAATGTACAAGTCTGAAGTGGGTCCCAATAAGTGTCTATTAGGAAGTAGCAGAAAAGTGACTTTCTTTTAGCAATTTTCCATTTCATTCCCCAAAGCTTTAGAAGAATTTGCTAGTGTCCATTGCAGAAGGCATTTCACAGCTGGCCGGTCGCATATAGGAGCAGCCACACAAGCTCACTATTCAATAGATTTTGTCTTTATTCATGAGGTGGCTGCTCTCACTGCAATAGCCAACATGCCATCCACAAAAGGCCTTCTGTGATCGATCGATGCTAGCAAATCCCAAACTTAGATATCTAAATTTGAAGTAAATGAATGACCAAACCCTAAGACACTAGGCCCTAGCAATAAGACAAAGCAAGCCTTAGAAGAGAAGACTCTTTTAGCCTGATGAGTGATGATGAAATAAAGTGGTGGTAGCCACCTAACTGTGTTTTCATCTTTACTCAGTTTTTTAGAGTATTTTGGGAAATGTAATACCCTTTAAAAATTATTTTTAAAATAATAAAATGAATCCGGATATGTGAATTCGAATGCGAATCCGGATATCCCAGTTTTAATGAGAATTCGGATATACGGATAGGGATGCAAATATTCAGAATAAACGGATGTACTTGTCCGATTCGGATGTTAAACTGATCGGATGTACCATTTACTAGATTCGGATCCGTTAAGAACCAGATATCTCCTAAACGGATTCGGATAATATCCGCTTGAAATTGATTCAGATAATATTCGCTTTAAACGGATTCAGATGCAGACGGTAATCGAATATTCGAATATTCATTTACACCCCTAGTCAAGAAGTTCAGGAGTATTATTTTTACTCATCTGTCAAGGACCATGAATCATTTTGCTGATGCTTTGGCTACTCTTGCTTCAATGTTAGACATTTCTGCCACAATGGAGGATCAACCACTAGCCGTCAGACTACAATGGGCACCGGCTCATGTGAATGCTATAGAGATATCAGCTAGGTGTCCAGATGGAAAACCATGGTATACAGATATCAAGAACCTCATTTCAGGCAAGGGGCATCCTTCGTAAGCCTCAAGTAAAGAGAGAAAAACTCTTCAAATGTTAGCTGCCAACTTCATCATTTGTGGTGGAGAGTTTTACAAGTCATTTGATGGGATACAGCTTCTGTGTGTTGATGAGAATCAGGCTGCAGAACTTATAGAGGAAACGCATGAAGGTGTTTGTGGGCCTCACATGAATGAAAAAATGTTCGCAAGAAAGATCTTAAGACTTGGATTCTATGGGCCCACAATGGAAGCAGATTGCTTCGTATTCGTGAAAAAATGTCACAAGTGCCAAGTCTATGCTAATCTCATTCATGTGCCTCCATTAGAGTTACACTCTTTGACCTCGCCATGGCTGTTCTCAGTATGGGAGATAGATATCATTGGAAAAATCTATCCTAGATCCTTCAGTAGACATGAGTACATTCTAGTAGTCCTTGATTACTTCATGAAGTGGATAAAGACCGCTTCGTATGCATCCTTAACTTCAGCATCAGTTGCGAAGTTCATCCGTACAAATATTATTTGCAGATACGGAGTACCTCATGAGCTGATTTCTGATAATGGATCTCATTTCAAGAAAGAGGTAGTGCACCTATGTGAAGAGTTCAAAATCAAGAACCACAAGTCATCGCCCTACAGACCTCAGACGAATGGAGCTGTAGAGGCAGCAAATAAGAACATCAAAGTCATTATCAGTAAGATGACAGAGACTTATAAGGACTGGTCGAACAAACTTACTTATACTGAGAGAGAAGGAGAGAGAGCTTTCTGGAGAGAGAGAAGATTCTAGAGAGAGAGATAGAGCTTTCTAGAGAAAGAGATTATTCTAGAGTGAGAAAGATTTTTAGAGAGAAAGAAGGAGATCTAAAGAGAGAAAGGATGAGAAGAAGCTTTCAAGGAGAGATCCAAGAGAAGAGTCCAAGAGCTGCTGGAATTCTTCAAAAAGAGGTTTAAAGCTACTCAAAAGCTGTTGGAATTTGAAGTTTCATATACAAGTTTGGTAGATTTTGAATTTATTTTAAATTTTCTCTTGAAAATTGGCCTAAAAATGACAAATCTAGGTTAAATATGCATGAAATGGTTAGATCTAACAACCTAGGGCTAAATTTCATCAAAACATGTCTGAAATCATGTCTAATAATAAGATCTAAGAGAATTCTCCACGAATTTTGAGTTTTGGTTGAATTTTGATACAAAAATGGCAAAATTACATGTTATCCATCATAGTTTTTGCCCATTTTCATCAATTTTCTGTCACATTTGAGTTAAATCCCTTACTGAAAAGTAGAGAATTCTGATATCTTCGATTTGACATATCATGGCCTCAAATTGGCAAATAAATGAAGAAGTTATGCCAATTTTAAGATTTCAGCTAAAATTTTGGGTTAAAATGGTGAATTCTTAAATGATTTTGTAAAAATCTTTAGATTTGATGTGTTAGGCCTTGAAATTAAAAAATATATGTGTTAATATGAGTGTGATGTGAATATCTAGTGACGTTCATGATAGATCTAGGGTTTTGATGTGAAATGCTCTTGTAAGATGCTGAAAATGTGAAAATACATGCTGTCCAGATTTGTATTTATACTTTTTTGCTAAATTACGGTTAGAATTTATAAAAGTGATACATGTAAAAGTTGTAGATCATTTTAGGATCTTCGATTTGACATATTTTATGCTAAAATCGGGATAGAAATGAAAACGTTATGGCGATTTTACTATTTCAGCCATTTTCAAAGGCTCAAATGGAAAATCTCTTTGATTTTTCTCATTTCTATCATCTTAAGCTTGAAATTTGAGCCTAATTTTTATTAATTCAAGTCTGGAAACATATGTAATGCAAAGATTTAGAGCTAGGCTTCTTAGATGTGAATTTTGGTTTTGAAATGTCCTTAAAAACCTCAACATTAGCTGTCCAGATTTGTTTTTCACCAGTTTTTACAATTTTCGGTCAAATCTGAAAGGAATTGACCACATAGGATTGTTGAGTACTTCAAGACCTTCGATTTGACATATTATGGCCCTAATTTGGCCAATGAATGAAAAATGTTATGACATTTTTAAGTTTTCAGCTAAAAATACCTTATTTCTTGCTTGCGGCTTGACCGGAGATGGCCATTTTCCCACCACTTCCTGCCAAATTCAGCCAGAGTCGTCAACTTGGAACGTTTTCCTCAATGAATTTTCTGAAGCTTTGGTGTTGAACACTGTTCCTAAAAATGTGTTTTGGTTTCTCTATTTTGTAAAATAAAATTGGAACTTTTCAAAACAAAACTGCATAAATGAAATCTGAAATCAGCCCAAAGATTTTCATTTTTTGGCCAGTTCCAGTGAGAACCGGCCGAAGTGCATAACTAATCAAATGTTCCCTGAGGTGTCCGCTACAAGTTTTATGTGTATCACATCCACTAGGTTTGCCATTTGGATAGTGTAATTGTCAATACAACGTTTTAGCTTCCATGAAGAATGCAAATGCATGCTTTTGATGCTTGATTCATGCTTAGCCTAGTTTGTGATGGATGAAATGAAATGCTTTGAATGTTTTGAGTTTAGTTTCAGATATTATATATGTTATATGTTTCAATCATGCTTAACTTAATTGTTTTGAGTCTTGCTAAGTTTTGGTGCCTTGAATTCCTTGCTTTGTGATGCAAAAATGTTAAATGCATACAAGTGGAAATCAAAACTGAAATGGAAGATGTGAAAATGATTAACTAAAATATGTTAGGAGGCTGCAACAGAGACTTGAAATTGAGCTTATATAACTTAGATCTCATGGTCACATAGGATCTTAAACTTAATAAAACCAAATCACATCTAGATGAGTTTCCACTCCCGAGAAAAGTCATGTCTCTTCTTCCTTTGAGACATCATTTCTCTCTTCTTTGATTTCATTCTACTCTATAAGAGTATATCCATTCTCCTTTGGCTACCAAAGCTGATATCTTTATGGAGAATTTCTCCACCCATGTTGCCTTGCCTTGTCGGATTATCTTTATCGATCACCTTTCTTTTTTTCATTTAGTTTGTCATGATTTTATGTTCTTAGGGCTGGTTTGATCATTCTCCTTATGATTCTTTGTCTTGAGTGTCCCCCTTCGTGAGAGAGCCTACATGTTCTTACATGTTTGATGATTCCTTCCCACTTCTTGGGATATACATGTATTCACATGTTTGCTTTGACTCTTCTCTTAGATGTGAGTCCGATTATGTCATGTCTAGTCTTCCTCCCCTCCGTGAGGAAACCACCATGCCTTGCATGGTCGGGTGTCGAGATCCCTTCCTTAAGGGACCATTTGTCGTGTCTTCCCTCCTCGAGGAACCCTCATACGTTTCGTGATGGGAGAGTCTTCTTTGGCATGTCGTCTTCCGCTTTAGGAAGTTAAAAGACTGAAAAATAAAAGATGCCTAATAAACTTGATGTGTTTGATATGTTTTTCCCTATTAAGAGGGATCTCCTATGGTAGCCCTAGATTTTGGTTTGAGCGGACGTGGATAGTTCAAACTGAACTACGTTGACTTGATCCCCTTCAATGGGGTACGTAGGCAGCTTGAGGTCATCACCTCAGGTCCAATTACCATTTTGTAAATATTTCTCACCATTTTGTAAATAAATGAACCAAAAATTCTTAAAAATCCCTAATAAATTCGAAACCCTAAAAAAAGTGAAACTCTTAAAAAATCAAATGTTTTCGACAAGCTCTTCCCCTTTGATTCTAGGATGGTGTGAGAGGGGGTTTAGATTGTCTAAAGTCTTGTTTGGTCTTGTTTGCTGTGTCTTATCATGTGAGTGTCCCCAAAGTTAGGAGGCCTCGAGTGGTGGTCGGTTAGACACTTAGTCGAGCCAATGGCTAGATTAGAATGCACTTAGTTAGCCCACTTTCTAGGGTCTCAGCCTAATTGCACATAGAATGTAGGGCCACCTGATGAGCACATTTATGTGTGAATTATAGGTAGGAAAAGCATGCATATTTTATGTTTAGAGGGTACTACTAAGATATTTTCTTTGTTTTTGGTGTTTCAGGGTTATATTGGGAATCCCGAGGAAAATATGCTAAGAAGATGAAATTTCTAGGAAATTGATGAAAGCTTGGAAAATCCTAGCCGAAACTTGTATCGCAGCCCTTCAATTGGATGGTGTGGATCAACTCATGGAATGATCTAGGGGGTTGTAACTAATCCACATTGGGGCCCACTAAATGGACAGTTCTAATCGTCCATTCGAATTGAGTTAAAAGGCACGGCCAATTAGTTGAGTCGTGGCCCACTTTTTGAACGGTTTAGATCAACCAATGAAAGTTGTATTGTAGGCCCCATCAATGGAAATGATATATTGGGATGCAACTTATGTGACCCAATCAAGTGAATGGTTTTGATTAAGTGGGTCTCATAAAGTGGTTTTGCTCACCAATGATTTTATCAAAATTTTCATTTGGATGGATGGTTTGGATGACCCTAAAGGGAATTATTACGAGCACAAGTTAATCAATATAGTGGCTTATTCGAATGGATGGTTGGGATTACACCAAGGTGGCAACTTTCTCATGATAAAATTGCACTAACTCCAGCCATTATGGGCATTATTATGGATAAAAACATAATACAAGGTACTGTTTCCTTGCTTGGAGAAAAGTGTGCATAACCATGCACGTAAAGCTATAGATAGTGGGGCCTACTTGGAGATTTCTTTCATGTGTCAAACTATGATGTGGTCCCCACTCATATTTTTTTTATCATTCTGTCAATTGTAGTAGGCCAACTACAAAAATTCCAACCGACCTTCTCTTGTAGAAAATAGGAATTACTTATTTCCAGGTACATATGAAAAGTAACCCAAATGAGTCATTGTTTCTAACTTGGTATGCATATAAGTGGGACCCACTTGGTGTTGTTATATCTTAAGGGGCTGTTATGGAAACTTTGCAGAGGAAGAAAGAACCAATTTCTAGATTTTAGCATTTTGCTATTCACATCCAGTGAACATGCATACCTTCATTTATTTTTTCCTCTTTATATACACTTGTGGGGCCCACATGTGGCTCTCTCTATTGGATTGGGAAAGCAACCCACGTTTTTGGTTTTTGGCTTGCAATATATATTATATAATATAAGTGGGACCCACCAAAGAAGGAAACAAAGAGTTGCCAAATTCTCCACCTTTCCCACGTATTTTCTTTGAAAATAGTATTTTCTAATTGCATGTAATTTATATATATGCAATTATGTGGGAACCACTTGTATTTGCTAAAATTCATTCCCTATATATATTAGATTTTATATGGTTTCTAATATACGCATAATCATGCTATTTTGCCTTGTAGCAAAATCTCAACCCATATTCCTACATTGGAAAGTCAAAAAAGAAGAGAAGAGTTACCAAAAGGCAGTAAAAGGTTGGTGACATTGTGAAGAAAAAAAAGAAAGTTTAACATTACCAACAAATGATGGAATTTCATAAATTGCCAAAGACAGGTAGGGTTGCCAAAAATACAAAAAGATGCCAAGATTGTGTCTTTACTTGGAGATGAAAATAGAAGGGGAAGAAAGCTACATATTGGAGTGAAGAAGACATTCTCTAGACTCTCTCTTTCTCTCTATTACTCGCTCTTCACTCTCTTGTTCTCTCTTTTTCTTTTTCAAGTTCTTTTTCCATCTCTTACATCCTCTACCACCAAAGCCATTCAAACTCCAATCAAGGGTGACACAAGAAAGGAGAAATGCTTGTCCCAGGCTTAGAAGACGAAAGAATAAGTTTTTATTTTTGTTTTATTTAATTTTCAGATTTTATTTATGTAATTTGTCTTAAGTTTAATTAGTGAAAGCATCTCTCTTTACTTTTCTTTTTAATTTGTGATTCATGGCACTCCTTCCTCTCTCCTTCCTCTCTTCTATTTTATCTTTTTCTTCTTTTTTCATGAACAACTAAATCCTAGTTATTTAGGGTTTAGTTGAAGCCATGGGGGAGGAGAAAAATATTCAATTAATTCCATCCAAACTTTTTGTAAGAATTATGTAGGGTTTTGTTTTTTTACAAATCCCAATCATCCATGCCATTGGCTTTCCCCTTTCGTATGGATGATTGTTGATTAACAAAAATTAAATTCTATATAATTAATGTAAATTAAAGGGTTAATTCGATTAAATATTCATAATTAATGACATCTTTTAGATCTTATTATATTTTGACTGTTTAGTTGGATTTTCAACCTAATTCAAAGGATTGTTTTAATTAAGCAATTTTATCCAAACGCATGGTGGATTCTAACCCTAAGTACTCTTTCATATTGAATTAAGGTTTTTACACTATTCCAAATTACTTTTGCAATTTTTCAATTTACATAAGCCCTTAGAATTTGGTTTTTTAATTAGATTAGTTAAGTAGTTAATAGAGATCATTAAAATTTTGCTACACTTTGCGTAAATTAAGATTTTCAAATCGCATTCTTATTTGTGTTCGATTCTTAGATTATTTAGAATACTAATTTATAGATATTGTTGGGTCCGAGGTACGTCCAAGGAAATCCCGAGTAAATGCCAGGCAACATATCTCATAGTTTATATTTTAAGTGATACAAGAATAGGATTCACAAATAAGATTTCTCTTCCCTGAGTTCGACCCGTATTTACATGATCTGTGCACTTGCGGTTATTTAATATCACAATCAAGTTTTTAGCGCCGTTGCCGGGGAAGAGAGTCGCAATTACAGTCTTAATTTTTCGGAGTGTTTTAGTTTAGTAACTATTTTTAGTATTTTTTTTTGGTTTCTTGCTTATCCTTCTCTCTAACTTGGTTCTTTTTGTATCTATGAGTGCAGGTTGGGTGCGTAACTCGACCAATCAATTAGAAAGAACTAACTGGTCAGAGATGGCGGAAGACATCGAACCAAGTCATGGAAGAGCGCCAAATAAAGTAGTCATGGTGGACGAACAAGAGCCGCCGAGAACTTTACGCGATCGCTTCTATCCGGCCCGAACTGCGTAACCTTCTTGCATTAAATTACTGGTTGCGCAGGGCAATAATTTTGAGCTAAAATCGTAATTTTTCTCTTTGCTTCCTCATTTTCATGGCCTCCATTCGGAGGATGCTTATTTATTTTTACATGAGTTTGAAGATGTATGTGCTTTGATTAAGTTGCAACAACTTACCGATGAGGCGGTAAAGTTGCGGTTATTACGTTTTCACCTAAGGATGAAGCCAAAAAGTGGCTCTATGGCTTACCAACGAACTCCATCACCACTTGGGAGGAGTTCGCCGTCGCTTTCCTAAATTTTTGTTTTCCATTACATAAAACTAATAAGGTTAGGAATGATATTTTACAATTCAAATAAAAGCCATTAGAGTCATTTTCTAAGTTTATGGAGAGGTTCAAAGACCTACTCCAAGAGTGTCCTCACCATGGAATTGATTTGTGGTACTTACGCCAAATTATTTATGAGGACATAGATTATCAAACAAAGCAACTTCTTGAGTCCATGTGTCTTAACGGTTTTACATCTTTCACGGATGAGGCCGCGACATGGAACTTCTTACTTGATTTAGCGGAAAAAACAAGAGAGTGGAAATCCACTTAAGAAAGCGAGAGAGCCACTTCAAGCAAGGGATTTCTAATAGAGGGTGTCGTGGCAAAAGAGGCCCATCTTGATAGCCAATTCAAAAGGCTAGAAGCAATAGTTGTCAAAGGACCTTCACAAGTCAATCAAATTGCACATAGTGTTCCCATGTGTAATTGGTGTCAAGCCACGGACCATGTCATGGAAGAGTGTCCAACTCTTGCTAAATTTGGTAATTCTAATGAGAATGTAAGTGCTTTGTATTCTAATAACCCTTATTCCAGCACTTACAATTCGGGATGGAGAAATCATCCTAACTTTTCATGGAGTCAAGGTGGGCCATCCAATTTCCAAGGCCAAGGCCAATTCGGCCAACCTATGCCCACCTTGCCTCCCACTTTTGTTCGTCCACCCCCTCCTACTTTTCAAAACCCCATGATTAATAATGTTTCAAATCAGCCCCCTCCGGGTTTCCAAAAAATAAGGGGAGTCGGCACGAATTGCATCTTTAGAAAAGAATAAGGAGCTTCTCATGAGTACCTTCATGACGAGCCAACATAACATGGAGAAGCAAATTTCTCAACTCGCTACGGCTTTGCATGAGAGGGAAAAGGGGAGGATGCCAAGCCAACCCATTCCTAACCCAAGGAATGTGCCCTTGAATGTGAATCAACAACAACCACCTAATCAATTGAATTCCATTCAACCAGTTGTAGCGCAGCAGGAGCCCTCTGATCACTGCAATGCTGTATTTGCTTTACGGAGTGGGAGAGAATATCAAAGGGAGGATGTCAGATCTGAACCTTCTAAAATTGCTCAAGATCTTCCAAAAGTGGTAAGTGAAGAACCTTCCTTCACAGGCTCAGAAGAAGAGCTCGAACAGGTAAGTACAGAGCAGGCAGTTTCTCGGCCTGAAAAAAATATGTGCCCAAGGCTCATTTTCCAAGGAGACTTGCTAATAATAAGGAGGCTACTACGGAGAAAATTTTAAATATGTTTAAACAAGTCCACATTAATATTCCGTTGTTAGATGCGATTTCCCAAGTCCCGACTTATGCCAAAGTTTTAAAAGACTTGTGCTCTCAAAAGCGCAAGTCTAATGTACCCAAGAAGGCATTCTTGGCTGCAAATATTAGTTCCAACTTGTCTCAACATATGGTGGCTAAGTACAAGGACTCGGGATGTCCTACCATTACATGCACTATTGGAAATACTCATATTAATCATGCTCTTTTAGATTTAGGGGCCAGTGTGAATTTATTACCTTTTTCTATTTTTAAACAATTAGGATTAGGAGACCTCAAACCCACCACCGTCACTCTTTAGTTGGCGGGGCGGATAGATCAGTGAAAAACCCAAAGGGATGGTTGAGGATGTCATAGTTAAAGTAGGAGAGTTCTTATTCCATGTAGATTTCATTGTGCTAGAAACTGAGCTCATTGCTAATATCAAGGATCAAATTCCTATCATTCTTGGTAGGCCTTTCCTTACTACTAGCAATGCCTTAATTAATTGCAGAAATTGCTTATGAAATTAACTTTTGGAAATGCTTCCATGGACTTTAATATTTTTAGATTATATAATCCACCTAATTTTCAAGAAGAAATTAATATGTTGCACTCCTCTTCTGAGACTAACTGTGAAAATATTTTGGATCCAGGATTTGAAGAAGGTCTAGATGAAGAATGCATGGAGGATGCAAGAGATATAGGGGACTCATTTTCTGATGACCTTAGCATCCAACAAATAGAATTTGGAGGATCCCTATCTCCGCCCCTTCCCAAGCCACCACCCAAAAAGGCCCCACAGTTAAATTTGAAGCCTTTGCATTCAAATTTAAGAAATGCATGTTTGGGTAAGAATTGTACATCTCCTGTGAAAATCAAAATGGAATTAAACTCGACCCAAGAGGAAGAGTTAATTAATTTTTTAAAGAAAAATAAGGACTCTGCTTGGAAGGACAAGTTTCATTTACTAAGATTGAAGTCCTTTGTTGAGTTACCAAAATCGAATTTGGAAGATGTCATGGATCTGCATGAGCCTCTCTATTCGAATTCTTCTTAAAAAGCTAAGGTATGCCCCCCTCTTTTTCATTGTCCTTATTTTTATTTCTATTCTTGCATGCATTGAGGACAATGCATAATTCAAGTATGGGGGGTAGCTTTTAGAAACTTTCCTTTTCTAGTATTTTATATAATTTAAAGTTAGAAAGTAAGCATGACTCATTGGAAAGTGTCCCACGGTGATCTAATATCTTTTCAAGGAAATGATGCGAGAACCTGCGGTGAAGAAATTCGGAGATCTTTCTATATCGACATATCAGTTGAAAAAAGTTTCTTTTCTTTTTGTTTTTGGTAATTTTTCTCAAATTAGAAAGAACTTGGGTATTTTTAGAAAGAGTTTGTTTTCCTATTTTAAGAAAGAAAGTTAGTGAATATTTTAATTTTGGAATCCGACAAATTAGAAAGAATACTTTCCTTTCTTAGATTTGTTTTCTTTTGGAATCTTTCTTTTAAAAGAATTTGAGTAAGAAATTGAAATAGAAAGAAAGGTTGAAAAAAAAGGAGAAAGAAAAAAGCAAGAAGAAAGTTTACTTTGTGATTATAGTTTTGATTTGTAGCATTTTTATTCGAGTAAGTAGGTCCGAGGGGTTCTTATGCCTAGTTCCTTAAAGCCAACTGGCTTGAGAGCAACTGACTGAAAGCTTGATACATGGGTCAATTAGAAAGCTTAATAAATCAAAAAATTGCACATAATGTAAAGTGAATTTGGACTCATATGCATCAATGTCTATGACATATGCAAATCAAAGATTAGTCGGGACACTGCTTAGTAGTCTGGGTGTCTGGTGCATGCCTACATGTCATTCACGCCAAAAGCAGTAGAAGATTACCAAAAATAGTGAGTTTATTGTTAGAAAGTACTGGAAAAGTGGAAAGGATGGTGGACCATATAAGATTGCAATCTTTCTACGAAGTTTTCCAATCAAATTTCTTTTATTATACGATTACATTAGAGGCAAGTTTAAGGACGACGAGTAGGAAAAATCCAAAAGAAGATTCCTTCATTAAAATATTTTTCTAATATTCCGACTTTGGATAGGATGAAAAGTTTAAGTATAGGGGTATTCTTGTTCTTCTATTTTGAGTAATTTATCAAAGCAATAGGATTAGAAATTTTTGGCTTTATCTATAGTGAGATTTGGAAAGAAAAGTTTGTTTTTGGAATTTTGTGTGTATATTCACTGCAAATACTCACGAGACACAACTCGTCCACTAGGGTAACCTAGGGTTTAAAGGCTTGTTGCACGTGCTAAGTGCAATCGTGATTCCTACGAAAGTGAGTTAGGTTTCTGTTTAGTTTCTATTTTTGTTTATTTATTTTTGTTTGCTCGAGGACAAGCAAAGCTTAAGTATGGGGGAATCTGATGAGTACATTTAAGTGTAAATTATAGGTAAGAAAAGAATGCATATATCATGTTTAGAGCGGTACTACTAAGATATTTTCTTTGTTTTTTATGTTTCAGGGTTATATTGGGAATTCCGAGGAAAATATGCTAAGAAGATGAAATTTCAAAGAAATTGATGAAAGCTTGGAAAATCCCCGCCGAAGTTTGTATTGCAGCCCTTCGATTGGATGGTGTGGATCAACTCATGGAATGATCTAGGGGGTTGTAACTAATCCACATTGGGGCCCACTAAATGGACAGTTCTAATCATCCATTGGAATTGAGTTAAAAGGCACAGCCAATTAGTTGAGTCGTGGCCCACTTTTTGAACGGTTTAGATCAGCCCATGAAACTTGTATTGTAGGCCCCATCAATGGAAATGATATATTGGGATGCAACTTATGTGACCCAATCAAGTGAACGGTTTTGATTAAGTGGGTCTCATAAAGTGGTTTTGCTCACCAATGATTTTATCAAAATTTTCATTTGGATGGATGGTTTGGATGACCCTAAAGGGAATTATTAGGAGTACAAGTTAATCAATATACTGGCTTATTCGAATGGATGGTTGGGATTACACCAAGGTGGCAACTTTCTCATGTTAAAATTGCACTAACTCCAGCCATTATGGGCATTATTATGGATAAAAACATAATACAAGGTACTGTTTCCTTGCTTGGAGAAAAGTGTGCACGTAAAGCTATAGAAAGTAGGACCTACTTGGAGATTTCTTTCATGTGTCAAACTATGATGTGGTCCCCACTTATATTTTTTTTAGCATTCGGTCAATTGTAGTAGGCCAACTACAAAAATTCCAACCGACCTTCCCTTGTAGAAAATAGGAATAACTTATTTCCAGATACATATGAAAAGTAACCCAAGTGAGTCATTGTTTCTAACTTTGTATGCATATAAGTGGGACCCACTTGGGTGTTGTTATATCTTAAGGGGCTGTTATGGAAACTTTGCAGAGAAAGAAAGAATTGATTTCTCGATTTTAGCATTTTGCTATTCACATCCAGTGAACATGCATACATTCATTTGTTTTTTTCTCTTTAAATACACATGTGGGGCCCACGTGTGGCTCTCTCTATTGGATTGGGAAAGCAACCCACGCTTTTGGTTTTTGGCTTGCAATATATATTATATAATATAAGTGCAACCCACCAAAGAAGGAAACAAAGAGTTGCCAAATTCTCCACCTTTCCCACGTATTTTCTTTGAAAATAGTATTTTCTAAGAGGAAAATGATTGTGAGCTTGAAGCTCATATAGCTTATATGAGCTTGAGGGCCCAAACACATGGGTTCCATATTTTTTGTGTTGATCCAAACCATTCATTTACAAGGCCCCATCATAGATAGGGTGTGTACCAAAAATCAGCTCCATTGGATCATCGTAACCCCTCCAAAAGCGGAGGGCAAAAATGGGCAGATTTGTGGCAAACAGTGTGTGTCCATTTTGCCCTCCACTTTTGGATGGGTTAGGATGATCCTATGGAGCTGATTTTTTGTGCATACCCTATCTATGTAAGGGCCTTTCAAATGAATGCTTTGGATCATCCTAACAATATGGGCCCACATGTGTTTGGGCCCTCAAGCTCATATAAGCTATATGAGCTTCAAGCTCACAATCTTTTTCCTCATTTTCTAATTGCATGTAATTTATATATATTCAATTATGTGGGACCCACTTGCATTTGCTAAAATTCATTCCCTATATGTATGAGATTTTATATGGTTTCTAATATATGCATAATGATTCTATTTTGTCTTGTAGCAAAATCTTAACCCATATTCCTACGTTGGAAGGTCAAAAAAGAAGAGAAGAGTTACCAAAAGGGAGTAAAATGTTCGTAAAATTGTGAAGGAAAAAAAGGAAGTTTGCCATTACCAACAAATGATGGAATTTCAGAAATTGCCAAAGACAGGTAGGGTTGCCAAAAATACAAAAAGATGCCAAGATTGTGTCTTTTCTTGGAGATGAAAATAGAAGGGGGAGAAAGCTACATATTGGAGTGAAGAAGATATTCTCTAGACTCTCTCTTTCTCTCTACTGCTCTCTCTTTACTCTCTTGTTCTTTCTTTTTCTTTTTCAAGTTCTTTTTCCATCTCTTACATCCTCTACCACCAAGGCCATTCCAACTCCAATCAAGGGTGACACAAGAAAGGAGAAATGCTTGTCCCAGGCTTAGAAGACAAAAGAATAAGTTTTTATTTTTGTTTTATTTAATTTTCAGATTTTATTTATGTAATTTGTCTTAAGTTTAATTAGTGAAAGCATCTCTCTTTACTTTTCTTTTTAATTTGTGATTCATGGCACTTCTTCATCTCTCATCCCTCTCTTCTATTTTATCTTTTTCTTCTTTTTCCATGAACAGCTAAATCCTAGTTATTTAGGGTTTAGTTGAAGCCATGGGGGAGGAGAAAAATATTCAATTAATTCCATCCAAACTTTTATTAAGAATTATATAGGGTTTTGTTTTTGTACAAATCTCAATCATCTATGACATTGGCTTTCCCCTTTCGTATGGATGATTGTTGATTGACAAAGATTAAATTCTATATAATTAATATAAATTAGAGGGTTAATTCGGTTAAATACTCAGAAATAATGACATCTTTTAGATCTTATTATTTATTGATTGTTTAGTTGGATTTTCAACCTAATTCAAAGGATTGTTTTAATTAATTAACTTTATCTAAACCCATGGTGGATTCTAACCCTAAGTACTCTTTTATTTTGAATTAAGATTTTTACATTATTCCAAATTACTTTTACAATTTTCCAATTTACTTAAGCTCTTAGAATTTGATTTTCTAATTAGATTAGATAAGTAGTTAATAGAGATCATTAAAATTTTGGTACACTTTGCCTAAATTAAGATTTTCAAATCGCAATCTTATTTGTGTTCAATTCTTAGATCGTTTAGAATACAAATTTATAGATATTGTTGGCTCCGAGGTACGTCCACGGAAATCCTGAGTAAATGCCAGGCAATATGTATCATAGTTTATATTCTAAGTGATACAAGAATAGGATTCAAAAGCAAGATTTCTCTTCCCTGAGTTCGACCCGTATTTACACAATCCGTGCACTTGCGGTTATTTAATATCACAATCACCCCCTGCATTAGACTAGGTTGACTTGCATTAGTTTAGGACCATATAAGCGTGTCTAAAATACTTAAACAGCTTAAACATGAGTCGAGTCATGTCGTGTCGAGTCTAGTGTAGTCTAGGCACATTTAGGCATTGTAGTTTAGAATAGGCCACCGAACTATGATGACTCTGATTCTTTCCAAGGTCGGGATACCTAGAGCAGCAGGGATGGCCGTCCTGGTCCGAGTCAAACTTCACATTAGTGTCTAGGGTTTGTCGTGTCGTATCGTGTGTGGTGTCAAGTCGTGTTGTGTGTTTTGTTGTGTGTTTTGTTGTGTTTTCTTACATTCTTGTACATACCTTATACCTTTACCTGTAGCATGCATGTGTTTGCCCACCAGAACTTAGACATCAATTAGGCATGACACTCATGACCTAGCTATGCTTAGGTGAGACTTCTTTCATTTATTTTGTGTGTGCTTATTATTTCCATCATTGGGTCATGCATGATTAGGTAGACGTTTTCTCGGGGATGCCCGTTCCCATTTCATATGATTTTCACCCAAAATTCTTCAAAGTTAATAAAGATGGCATAAGAGACCGAGTGCGCTCGGGCGACTTGGAGGCCTAACACCTTCCCAACTCGTAATCAGGCACAGACCTTTGTATCTTTGGTTATACTTTGGGACAGAGTATCTTATGGGTTCCAGGGCCGACTTCCATGAATGTCGACTCTTCTTTGTTTCAGGTACGTCTTGACTCAGGGCTTTGTCTTTGAATCAAGAGGAATCTCATATATCTCCATGACTCATGATGTGAGGGCGCTTTATTTTGAGAAAGCCTAGGTAGGAGCTCTCCATCGTGTGGATGATCGAGGATGAGGGGATTCATCCCAGCATTCTCAGATCGGGGTCCACAACTGCTTTCAACCTTTTCTCATCCATCATGCATAAGTCTTGATGACGAATACGGGCCCATTCAGATTCTGATAGATTGCTTTCCATCAGGATTCTGAGTGATGGGATTTTCAATTCGATTGGTAGGACAACTTCCATACCATACGTAAGCGAGTACGAAGTGGCTCCTGTGGATGTACGAACAGATGTTCTGTATGCCCATAGTGCGAATGAAAGCTTATATGACCAATCCCTGTAGGATGAAGTCATCTTTTGAAGAATAGTCTTGATATTCTTGTTAGCTGCTTCGACAACACCATTAGTCTGAGGCCGGTACGGTGACGACTTATGGTGTTTGATTATGAACTCTTCGCACAACGAGGGTACCTCTTTCTTGAAGTGAGAGCCGTTTTCTGATATCAATTCATGTGGGACACCGTATCTGCAGATGATGTTGACCTTAATAAATTTGGCAACTGATGCCGATGATATCAAAGTATATGACTAAGCTTCAATCTATTTGATGAAGTAATCGATTGAGATAAGTATATACTCGTGTCCGGAGGAGGATTTAGGAGAAATTTTTTGATAATGTCAATACCCCAAACCGTGAAAGGCCACGGACACGTGAGAGAGTGAAGCTCTGAATGTGGCACATGTATCATATTAGCATGAATCTGACGTAAGTGACACTTTTGACAAATGTGAAGCAATCTGCTTCGAAAGTAGTCCAGAAGCAACCAAGATGAAGGATCTACCGAGCTAATATTTTGCCATTCATATGAGGACCACAGGCACCTGAGTGAACATCTTCTAAGATTTTTACGGCTCTGTCTTCTTTGACACAGAGGAACTAGACTCCGTCAAATTATCTACGGTAGAGGTCTCCTCAACAAATGACATACTTAGATGCTAGTTTCTGCAATGCTCTTTTCACCTTTAACGAGGCCTCTGAGGGATGTCCCCTGCCGGAGATAAGATTTTTAATATCGAAATACCAAGGTTTCCCATCTGGACATGTGGTTGCTATCTGAACCATGTGTACATGTGTTGGGATGACATGTCGCTTTATTTCCAAAGGACGAACCTTTAGCACTACTGGGATGTCAACCATGGATGCAAGCGTGGCCAAAGCATCATCGAACCCGTTTCTCAATCTAGAGATGTAAGTAAAGCTGATATTGTGGAAGCTTTTCATCAGGCTCGTAAGGTAAGTGTTATACGGAATCAACCTATCTTCTTTAGTAAGCCATTTCCCGTTTGTTTGACAAATGATCAATAGAGAGTCTCCGTACACATTGAGGTCTTTTACCTCTAATGACAGGGCTGCTTCCAGACCGACTATGCAAGCTTCGTATTCATACATATTGTTGGTGCAATCAAATTCTAATTTGATAGAAATTGGTATGTGCTCATCTCGAGGTGAGACAAGAACAATATCGACTCCTCTGCCTCTAGAATTTGACGCTCTGTTAAAGTACATGGTCCATGTAGTGTCACTGGTCCATGTAGTGTCACTGGGTGCATCTCTGATCGTCATAATCCCTTCATCTGAAAATTCACGGCTCAGCTCTGTATCTTCAGTAGGTGCATTAGCTAACTGTTCTGCGACAAGTCTGCATTTGACAGACTTCTAGGTGACATATGTGATGTCAAATTTTGATAATAACAGCAACCAAAGAGCGGTCCTGCCGACCAGGGCTGGTTTTTTGAATAGATACTTCATCGGATCCATTTGAGATATGAGGAAGATTTTCTGTAATAACAAATAGTGCCTTAGCCTTTGAGTTGCCCATACTAATGCTAAACAAGTTCTTTCCAATTGAGTGTAATTCAGTTCATATTCCAACATCTTCTTGCTGAGATAATAAACTGGCATTTCTCTTCTTGTTTCAGGATCTTCTTGTGCCAGCATACATCCGAGAGATGTGTCCGTGGTTGAGAGATACAAGAGGAAGGGTCATCTGGTGACTACAGGTGTTAACACTGGTGGTGATGATATACAATCTTTGATCTTCTCAAAAGCTTGCTTACATTAGGGGTTCCACTGTTTGGAAGCATTTTTCTTCAAGAGTTCAAAAATTGGTTCGCATGTACTGGTAAGCAGGGTTATAAAACGGCACAAGTACTGAACATTTCCCAAGAATCCTTTGATTTCTTTTTTTGTTTTTGGAGACGGCATCTCCTGGATCGCTTTGACTTTGGCAGGGTCTATCTCGATTCCTCTGTGGCTAACCAGGAAATCTAGTAATTTTCCATAGATAACTCTGAAAACGCACTTGTTAGGATTAAGCCGGAGCTTATATTTTGTGATTCTTTCGAAGAATCTCCTTAAGGCTTGAACATGATCTGTTTGAGTTTTGGCTTTGACAAGCATGTCATCAACGTATACCTCTACATCCTTGTGAATCAAGTCATGTAAGAGGGTAGTTGCTACCCTTTGATAAGTTGCACCAGCATTCTTAAGACCGAATGGCATCACCCTATAGCAATAGGTTCCCCAATGTGTACTAGAACGTTGTTTTGGTCTTGTCTTCTGGAGCCATCTTTATTTGACTAGACCTAGAAAACCATCCATGAAGGAGAGTAAGGCATGACCTGCCGTGTTATCAACCAAGATGTCAATGTGAGGTAAAGGGAAATCATCCTTTGGATTAGCTTTGTTCAGATCTCTAAAATGAACCCAACACCGTACTCTTCCATCCTTCTTAGGTACTGGAACGATGTTCACCAACCACTCGGGATATGTGACAACCCCTAGTAAGCCTGCTTTCAATTGATTGATCACTTCATCTTTGATTTTGAGGACCCGTTCAGGTTTCATCCTTTTGAGCTTCTACTTCTTCAGCTTAGCTTCTCGAAACAGAGGGATATGGTACTGAACAATTTCCTCACTTAATCCTGGCATATCTTCGTATGACCAGGCAAAGACTTCTTTGAATCTTTTAACAATTTGATTAATTCTGCACACTCTTCAGAAGATAAGGTTTTGCCAATCTTTATCTCTTGAAGCAGGGATTCAATGCCTATGTTAATTGTTTCACCCTCATCTTCTAAAGGTTTTGCTCGACGCTCCTCCCCTCGTTTGATTAAATTTTTAATCTCGATGAAAGTTTTGTCTACTTCCTCGTCTGAGGATGTTTGTTCGATGTTATTTATAGCATTAGTTTCAAAAGAATCGAGAAACAAAGGTGAGTACATAAAAGTTCTTTGATTGATTCGTGAGATACATCAGAGGAAGAATTGACTGACGCACCTTCTTCAGGCTCGGTTACATTTGAAACTTTTTCAAAAGATGAATCAGAATCGGAAAGGGATTCTGATTCAGAGGACGAGAAGTCAGTATCCGAAGGGATAATTGTAGTAAGGAGTGGGACAAAGGTGTCAGACCAATTAGAGAGTTTTGAATTGCCAGCATCGGTAATCATACTCTGAGGAGAGAACATTGGAACGGATTCCCTGATCATACAAACAGCCAAAGAAACTTCTTGAAACATTGATCGGATCAGCACCAGATCTAGGTAATCTGCCCAATGAAATTTTAGAGTCTCTGCACGTCTAGACTGCTTTCTCCACCAAATGTCATCTTCTTCACCTGGCCAACCTGTAGCAAAGAAGATCTGGAACCCAGGAACCCTTTCTCCGATGATAGGATGTGTGGATCATTTTGGAAAACCATAGTAGGGGAAGTCTTCTCCTTCCTTACAGAAGTGACTATTGAGGGTCAGCTTGATTTCTGGCATTGGCATAACCTCTCCAGTTTCTTTGTACAACCTTCTTCGAGTTATACTTCGATACATCTCTTGTTCTTCCTGGTATGTGTTGTGGTAACCCAAACTAGTTGTACCAACATTGGAAGGTAACTGTAGATCATTGAACTGAATTACTCCTTCCTGATATCGACCTAATCCCATTCCCGGGATGTAATCGTTGATCTTGAGGATTGTAGATACAACAGGGTTGATATCATACGGAAGTATAACTAATTCCTTTTTGGCTTGTTGCCAGCTGATTGTGGTAACATCAAGAAGAAAACCATTGAGATAGACACTGTCTCCAACTAACTTCCCATTAGGATCTGACAAGGGGGTGCCTACTTCTAAGTCTTCATCTCCTCGGATGGTGATAACTTTGTTACCTTTCATAAATTTGAGCTTTTGATGTAAAGAAGAGGGTACAACTCTAACTTTGTGAAGCGATGGTCATCCTAACAACAGGTTGAAGGATGACTTGATGTCAAGCACTTGGAACTCAACATTGAAATTCTCGCCACCAATATAAATGGCAGTAGAAAGAGTTCCGACTATATCTCATCGGGAGTTGTCGTAGGCCATGATGCCTTGATCAGATGAGGAGAAATCACTAGAACCAAATCTGATGGCTGTGGTCGTGCTCAGTGGCCAGATGTTCAAGGCAGAACCATTGTCCACGAGTACGGCAGGTACCTTCTACTGGTTACATAACATGGTAATAAGGAGGGGCTTGGAGTGATTCTTTCCTTTAGGGGTCAGATCTTGATCTGAAAATGAGAGGGTCATAGAGGTTCTGACTGCTTCAACCAGATTCGTGACCTACTCGGGTGTAGTGTCCTTTGACACTTGGAAGTTTGTAAACTTTTGAGGAGAACTTCTCGATGTTTAAGGGATACCATTAGTAATCCCCAAAGTGAGATGTCTACTTGAGTCTTGCTGAGCTGCTTGATTATGTTCAGATCTTTTTGATCAATCTCTGTGCTAACAACCTTTCGTTTGACAGTGTCGACATGCTCGTCTGATCGGAGTTCTGGGGATTTATAGTTTCTACCACCCCTGGTGAGATATCCTACTTCTGAAGTTCCAGGATCATTGATTCTGCAATCTTCTAATGAAAGGACGAAAGGAGTTTCGTCTATTCCAGCCTCTTCTAGGTCCAGAATATAAGGTTTTTCCTCGAAATCTGCACAAATGGCAAGATGATAGTCTTCTTCTTCCCCGTCTTCTCGTACGTAATTGTTGTTATCAGTCCCTCATGGATAGGGTTTGTAAGGAAGAGAAGTCAACTAACAGAGGTTTGGTGAAGATAACATTAGAAATGGACGAAGATGGGTTGTGATTTGGAAGAGGGTTTGTGTTGATATTTGGCTCAGACAGGAAAATGAACTGTTTCTTTTCAAGAAGGCCTTGGATGGCATGTTTCAAAGCGAGACATCTATCCGTTTGGTGTCCCCTATCTTGAGTGTACTCACAATAGTCTCTGTTGTTCCAACTTTTTGGGAGAGGGTTAGGAGGTGGACGGGGTGCAAGTAGAAATAACTCCTTTGCTTGGAGAAGTAATTTCATGATGGTGGGAAGATTGGCTGGTAAGAGACTGAATTCCCTGGGTGGCTTATTTACAACGGCAGGTCCTGGAGGTGCATTGCTTTGTTGCCAAATAATAGGAGTTTCACAGGTTTCTGGAACTGACTTAGTCTCATTAACTTCATTGGATATAGGAGGTCTTGGATTGACCATTTTTAAAATCGGAGGAGGCTTTACTCAACCACCCACGGGCTAAAGAATCCTTAATTTTGTTGCCGGTATCGATGAAATGTTTGAGGCTAGTGAAGCGTTGAATGGCCATAGGACGCTGAAATGACAAGGTCAAATTTTGCTGCATCATGTCGATCTGGTCTTTCTCGGTGGGCAGCGTGAGCATCTGAGCTGTCTTCTGACGCCAGCGTTTTACAAAATCGGAGAAGGCTTCCATAGGCCCTTATCTGGTGGTCTGAAGATCTCGACGAGAAGTTTTAGAACCATCTTCATAAGAGAACTACTTGATGAATTTATTCAAAATACGTTCACAGCCCATAGTCGGCAGTTCAGGCAACCTCAGAAGTCATTTCTGTGCCACGCCTTTCAGAGACATCTGAAAGACGAGGGCCAGTTGATCTGGGGACAGACCTTGTGATTGCAGCATACTTTCGAATACTGCCAGGTGTAGACACCCCATTTTGACCGGGCCCTGAGGTCCCTAAAAGTTGAGCTAAAGTTCCAAAGTCGAGTAAAAGTCCTCAAGTTGAATAATATTTCGAGAAAATGGGCCCAAATGAGGAGTGTAATTATCAAAATATGGATGTGCCGATATCATTCTCCTAGAAGAAATGTACAAAAGAAGATAAAAATAAAAATGATAATTCATTCTTCTCCCATTCTTGCATAGCCCCCCCCCCCCCCCCCCCCCCCCGAACGCAGAAAATACGCTAAAGAGGGTGGCCCATTAAAGGAAATGAGGGAAATATGTCTCTTCTTTGTAAAAGAGGGGGATAATGGCAGGAGGGTAAAATACCTCATCCTTTGGGTGTTTTTGTAAAGTGGGTATGGCTTTCTCTACAAGCCACATACATAGACCATTGGATTAAAGAGATGAGGTGTAGGGTCTAGATTAGTTAGAACACTTTAGGGTTTTAGGGTTTCTAAAATGGAATGTTTGTGGAGGTAGTAGATCAAGGGTGGAGATCACCCAAGGAAAGGAAGATGCCACATAGATGGTTAGGATTAGAGTTAAGGATTTAACCCTAAGTATAAAACAAAGAGAGTTCTTGCATGAAGGAGGAGGCCTCATTCCAAAAAAAAAAGAGAGAGGGAGAAGAACCCACAGCCACCACCTAGCCTCTTCCCCAAAACCGATTCTACCCTACCCACAGCCACCACCTAGGCTCCTCCCCAAAACCGATTCTAACCAAACCCACCATCAGCCAGCAAAAACCCATTTAAAAAAAAAAACAACCAGCACCATCTTCTCCGGCAAGCCTATCCCCTCCCACCTTCTTCTTCTTCCCCTCCTCTCAACACCTAACAAAAAAAAAAAACCACACCTCCCAAACCCAAAACCCATTTTCGAAAAACCCACCTCCTCCTCCTCCATCTTCTCCGGCATACCTCCCCCGCTGCCACCACCATCAAACCCTCATAGCCACCCATCATCATCTCGAAAACCTACCCCAACCCCCATTAAAACCGCCCATCACCACCACCACCACCACCTCTACCATTTTATATTTTGTCTGCAAATCCAAAACCCATTTTCAAAAAAAAAGAAAAAAACACCACCACCGGCCACCCTCTGCCATTTCCTCGAACTCGTTTTTAACCTCCACCACCATCTTCCCCTTTCACCCACAATCCCCACCTCCATTTTCCTTCCTACAGAACCCTCTATTAAAACCCATTTTATTCCACCTTCACAGACCACCTCCTCCATTTTTTTCTCCACCAGCCACCACCACCTCCTCTGCAGATTTTTGCCCCAACCACCTATCTCCATCTTCTCCGATAAGCTTGCCGGAATCCGGCAAGCTCAACCCCACTCCTCCGGCCAAGCTTCCTCCACAGCCACCCATCCTTGACCATTTCCCCAAACATCAAACCCATTGCCAGCCGCCACCTCAACCATCATCCCTGCAAACCCATTTCATCAGACCCTAATCCATCTTCATCTCCACCGTCCCTACCATAAATCTGCAAACCCATTTTTCCGATTTCCATCTCCACCGCCTCCACCACCTTCGTTTATCCCCATCACCGCACCCATCTCCAT
Organism: Tasmannia lanceolata; assembly: GCF_043159265.1. Classification (NCBI taxonomy): domain Eukaryota; kingdom Viridiplantae; phylum Streptophyta; class Magnoliopsida; order Canellales; family Winteraceae; genus Tasmannia; species Tasmannia lanceolata. The sequence goes on from NW_027518700.1 coordinate 20,449,471, forward strand.
TCCTACAAACCCTCTTCTCCATCGCAGCCGTTTTCCCAAAACCCATTTTCGAGAACCCTTCGAAAACCCAAACTCTCCCAGCTCCGGCCGTGCCTCCACCATTAACGGCCACACCCATCTTCCACCGCCATCTTCACCCCCCTCTAACCCATCTCCGACCATACCCCGCCGGAAACCAGCACACCCACCATTGAATCCGGCCACCACCTCTCGCCTCCATCATTTCCACTTCAACCACCGTCCCTACCACAAGACCCAAACCCATTTCCCTCTTTTCCGAAACCCTCTCCACCATTTTCCTCTCCTTTCACCACGGCAGCTCCAAACCCTCCTCATTTTTCCATCCCCCCATTCATACCCTCAATTTCCCCCAAAAAAAAAAACCCCCTTTTAGTTTCAATCCAATTGAAATAAAAAATAAGAAGAGGGGTCATCTCCTTCTTAAAGAGAAAGTCTGCAAAGGGAATTTTTTTTTTCTCTTTTTTCTTTTCTCTTCCAGCAAGTTATTTCTTCTCTTGGGATCCTCTACATTATTTGTTGGTCTTCTGTACTTGACATTCACCTGCTTTCACAAGGAGGATCGCATCCGATTTGGGGCTTCAATTCAGCAAAGGTAAAAACTCATCTTTAAATTTGGTTTATGCGCTTCTTTGCCTACAAATGCATATGTTCCTGTGTTTGTGATTCTAATTTTGAGAGGAGGATATCTGCCTGTACTGAAAATTTGCTTGCCAATTGTTTGGAAAATCGTTTCTCAACTAGTTTTCGTGTATGAGAGTGGCCATCTGATGCGAATTAAATGCAAATAAAAAAAAATAAAAATGGTTGGGTTCAGTTTATTCATAAGATAGTGCAGTGATGCGAAGGGAATTGATTCACACCGATAGAATTTCCAATCCCTTTCTCTTGCTGCAATTGTCAAAAACATGATAAAGAGAAGGGAAATGGTATTAACACTCCAATGCTTTGTTTTTAAGCTTTATGAACTCGCTTTTAGTGTTTAAAAGGCTGTCAACAGGTTATTATCGTTTCCAGAAAGCTCTTACTAGCTCATTAAATGTTAAGATATTGAAGTGTTAATCTCATTTCCTTGGGTCAGTTATGGGTGTTAAAACAAGGTTATGGTAGTGTCATTTTCTTAGATGTGAAGGATTTAAATTCGCACTACTCTACATTTTTGGTCATAACACTATTGATGTTGGTGAAATCAGTTTTGGTTATAGCTTTGAGTGCGTAATATGAAACTTGAATAATCTTCATAGAACTGGAAAAAGGTGTCGAAATCTTTGGTCTTTGTTATTAACACCATCATCTCCTTGATTTTGGCATTTCTTCACCTTGATACTTGCAGGCCCACACCCACCCTTTTAGAGAGACATGCTTTTTCTCGTAGAAAAGCTTACCCTCAGGGAGACAGGCTATGTCTCATGCAAGGAAAGTTATACCCTCTTAAGAGACAAGCTATGTCTCGTGCAGAAATGTCTTACCCATTCTGGAGACAGGCTTTGTCTCATTGGCCTTACTTATCCTTTTGTTTTAGGAGACATGTCATGTCTCATTAGAGCCCTTCTCAGAGTCATCAGCATAGGAGTCAGTCCTTCAGTCTTTCAGGGGTCTGTCCTATCATCATAGGGGTTAGGATTCTGTCCAACCTCTCATCAAGTCATGTGATTTTTATCCGCTCCTGCAAGGTATAGGATGCTGTCCAACCCTTGCAGAGTCGTGATTCTGTTCATTTCCCCCGCAGAGTATAGGATGCTGTCCAACCTTTGCGGGATATCTGGAGTCAGTCCTGCCCTTATGATGATAAGATTCTGTCCTCTTGTGTCAGAAACTTCAAAAACATCTAAAAATCAAAAATCTCAAAAATCTCGAGTCATTAGGAGTAGTTAGGAAAATGGGTCCGAATTACGGATGGCTTGATCCCTAGCTGAGGGGTACGTAGGCAGCTCAGGCGTGCAGCTGGCATCCTGAGTCCAGTCACCATTTTTTTACACCATTTTTTTACACCATTTTTACAAATATCTTTCACAACTTCAAAAACTTCTATAAGCTTCAAAATCTTTCAAACCTCTCAAAACTTCAAAAATTCTTCAAAATAACCTTACCAGCAATTTTCAAAAGATCTTCCCATAGAGTTAGGAGTCTGTCCTAGGCGTGTGGGGTGTCTTAGAGTTATGAGTCTGTCTTGATTATGTTGCTTTGCCGTGTCTGGTCGTGTGAGTGTCCTCAGAGTTAGGAGGCCTCGAGTCGTGGTCGGTTAGACACTTAGTCGAGCCGATGGCTAGACTAGGACGCGCTTAGAGAGCCCATGGTTTTCCTTAGGACGCACAGCCTAGTCACACATAGGGTGTAGGGTCCACTTGCATTAGTTAGGGCATATAGGGAGTCCTTAAAATTACCATTCACTCGAACTTAAGTAATGGCGCAAGAAGCTTTAAAAACTAGTCAGGTCTAGTTGATCGAGTCTAGGATAGCGGTCTTAGAAGGTTAGGCATTGTAGTTTAGCATAGGTCGCCGAACTACGTTGGCTCTGATTCTTCCCGAGGCCGGGATACGTAGTGCAGCTAAGATGGATGGCCATCTTGGTCCGAGTCAATTATCGCATTAGAGTCTAGGGTTTGTCATGTTGTATGTTTTGCTGTGTTTTCTTACTTTCATGTACAGATCCTATACTTTTAGTTGTAGCATGCATGTGTTTGTCCACCAGAACATAGACACCAATTAGGCATGACACTCATAACCTAGCTATTCTTAGGTGTCATATCTTTCACTTCTTTTTGTGTGTGCTTCTTATTCATCTCCGAGATATGCATGATTAGCTAGACGTTATCTCGGGGATATTCGTTCCCATTTCACATGATTTTTGCCCAAAACTCTTCAAAGTTAATAATAAATGGCATAAGAGACCAGGTGCTCGCACTTGGGCGAATCGGGGGCGCCTAATCCCTTCCCCATTCGTCATTAGGCATGGACCTTTTATATCTCTGGTTATCTGTTACGACAGAGCACAGCATGGGATCCAGGGCCCACTTCCTTGGATGGCGACTCTTTCTTTGTTTAAGGTGCGTCTCGAATCCGGGCTAGTCCCCGAATCGAGAGGTATCTCACTTCACATCGCTGCTCATGCTGTGAGGGGCACTCTTTCGAGAGTTCCTTGGTGGAGCTCTCCTTCACGTGGGTGATCCAGAGACTCGCGTGGGGGCACGCCCCCCCGCCTCTCTCGGATCGGGGTCCACAGATTCGCGACTCTGCTGGGGAATTTTTGAAACATTGCCTAACTCTGTAAAAATGCCATTTTAATTAATTTTGAAGAAATTTGGGTCAAAACCAAGTTAAATGGGAACTTTATCGTTAGAAATCCAGGGGCACCAGATAGGTGCGTAATTAAAACAAGGGATTCACACACTACACATCATGCATTATCATATTTTTTATTCCTTTCATTGCTTTTTATTTGTTTTTCATTATTGGCTCCACGGGATAGATTCAATGCGTGCCCGACTGGGATGTCATTACACCCTGATGGTGCTGTTGAATCTATTTCCAAGCTATTCGCCAGCGCTGCAGTCGTAAACACTCGGTGCACTTGTGTTTACAGCAGCCGATGAGCAATGAAGCATACTATGTATAACACTCGGTGCACTTGAGTTATACATATTAAGTATGGTTCATAAGCATAGTACCCGATAGATTGAGTCCGGAGTCCTACTTTGTTTTATATATTATGTATATACTTATTGACTTAGTGAAATCCAATCAGGAAGTACACATGCTTATATAAGTATATTGCATTCATATAAGGGTCGAACATGTGTTGCTTACACATGTAAAGCTTAGAGTTAGGAGCTTTGTCCCATTTGCAGACTAGGGTAGCTCATTTTACATGGCTACAGCACGGTCCTAGTACACTCATCAGTCTGTCTTGAGTCGAGACTTCCTTGACTCCGCTAGATTAGGTTTAGGGCTGGTGCCCCTGGTTAGGATATATGTATATGTGTATATACCTATATATACTGATTATGTATATTAGGGTTTTCCTCTTAGTTAGAGTTCCTTATTTATTTCAATCGCTGATACCCATTCCTTACTTAGATCTAGATCTAGTCAGTAGCTCATGATCGCCATTACCTTGGCCATGATTTGTCCTTTGATCTGTTGATTATAGGAGTTGCTCCGTTGTGATACATTCCCATCTGCAGTCAGTCATTCATTAGATTATCTTTCTCTTGTGATCACGTTTCGTTTACCGATTGTGAGCTTATCTTATTACTGTCAGTTGAGTAGTAGCATTCTTACTGAGAGTCTTGTACTACTATTCTTCCCATTTACCTACCCTTTAGTCGGGCTGTGGGAATCCTTTGTGAATCCTTTTTATAGCCGTTATGCTGTCGGATTTTATCCAGAACCTTTTGAGCATGATCGTTATTTCTTAGAGTTTGGAAAATCCTGAGTTCACCTTACTTTCTTGTCTAGCGCCGTTAGGCTGCCGAATTTTGTCCGGAACATTTCGAGCATGACCGCTATTTCTTAGAGCTAGGAAAATCATGAGTTTACCTTACCTTGACTTTCTTGTCTAGTGTCGTTATGCTGCAGGATTTTATTCAGAACATTTCGAGCATGACTGCCATTTCTTAGAGTTAGTTAAACCATGAGTTTACCTTATCTAGACTCTCTTGTCTAGCCGTTATGCTGTTGAATTTTTCGTAAAATATTTTTTTAAGCATGACTGCTATTCTTCAGAGTCAGTTTTTCTAGTCTCGATTCCCATGTATAGCCCCAATTTAGCTTAGAACCCATTTTTAGTGAGAACTTCTGGTTTGATTAGTTGTATTTGCATCCCCCTTAGGTTTCACTGGGTTAGTGGCCTGTACAGGTCGTTCTCGTGGTCACAAAATATTTTTTTACTACCCTTTGGTTATGTATCCATTCTTTGGTTGTATCGTAAATTCAGCTTATGTATATATTACTCAGTAGGATTAGATCCTTACTTGTCTACTCGTGGTGTCTTAGATCTGGTTGATGGCTTGTCTGCTGTCTTTATAACCATGGTCTATCATTTTTCATCATATTGATTGAATAGTTGTTGGTATCCATCATCAGATTTAGATCTGGTCTATGACCTACTTCTGTCATTCTGTGGCCATGGTCTACCTTTCTGATTTGCTGATCATCCTTGATCAGTGATGAAAAATCCTGTGTCATCAATTGTATCCTTCCCATGCGATGAATCTTTAAATTTATCCTTGTCATTTATTTATACCAGGTTATATTCATTTCCTAATAATCTTATCCTACCTCTATGTTAGGTTTAACCATGTCAAATAATGTATTGAAGGATTGGATTAGTGAGGCTACCAAAGCTCTCTCGCATGAGTGTGAAAGGAGCGTGGTTGATCGATTTATAAGCACATTCAATCATTTGAGCGTATCCGACGTGAATTGGAAATTTCTCCAAGCAGCTGCAAAATTCTGGGATCACACCCTTCATGTTTTTCGATTTGGTCCTTTCGAATTCTGTCCAATCTTTGAAGATTGGTGCGCCCTGTTAGAAATCCCACCTGAAGGACTTTGGATTCTACCCTCAAGCATGGACTCCCATTCCCTCTTCTGTGGACTATTCAAAAATGATACTGTTGATGCTCTACCTTGTTTCAAGGGCACATACGTGGAAGTTTATGATCTCATTAAACTTTTTTCAAAGAGCATTGACCCTGCTAACTCTCATTTTCAGACTTGTCGGCGTAATGCCTTAATCTTTGGAGTCCTTGCGCGTCATGTCATTCGCGGAAACTCCCGTGTCGCCCCGTTAGCTCTGCTTGGTGTAGTAGACCAAATTAACAAAAGAAGGAATCCTGTTCCTATTATGCTGGCAGAAACCTTTTCTGGACTAGACCGGATTGACTATCAAAAGGTTCAGAATAGTTTCTATGGGTGTGCCAAATTGTTATACGTATGGCTTTGTGAAAAACTCACTATCCTCCAGCCAAAAAGCCGTGATAAGTACACCTTGAAAAATTCCCCATCCTGGCAACCAATGGCCAACCAACCGCAATCTATTGATGAGTGGTGTAATTGGTTACAACACGTGGAGAAGGATCAATTTCACTGGGTGAGTCATTCATGCTTACACGTTATCACTAGCACCTACCCGCATCCATTTGTGTATCTTATGGGTTTGGAAAAGTCAACCTTTTATGCTCCCACTCGTTTGCTTTACCAGATCACGGGAAATCCATGTCCTCCCGGATTTGTAACCCCTCCTCCTTGCGAAAAGCTTACTCCCGATCTCATAAAGTCTATTGTAGCTGCTTGGGGAAACAAGGTGACATATAAGAGATTTGCTCTATCATCTAAAGTCCAACGGAAGGAGTTACCAGAAGAGCCTGCGGGAAAGAGAGCTCGGCTCGCGGAGCATTGAGGACCTTTTTCATACAATTGTCATACGATTGTCATTTTCATACAATTGTCATTTTAATTTCAAATTTCATTATACTCACTGGGTTTCATTTACTTGTAATTAAAAGTGACATGTTTTATCAATCGTAACCGCTGTTTGATTTGCGATCAATGAAAATGTGTTCTTTTCTATTTCTCTCATCTCGAATTTGTGTGAAGTATTCCATCTCAATTATCAAGTGTGCAATCTAACTTATTAACCTCCATTCAGGAGTCTTAACTGGACATCATCGCTCCCAAGAAAGTCAATTCCAAATCGGCCTGGTCCCGTCAGTCTTCAGATTCCAAGCTGAGTAGATATTCTTCTTCCCCAGAATCCTTAACTTCTCCTGCGCCGCTTCTCCTTGGTCTTCCAGAAATTCTTTCGCCCATTCCACTTGCATCTGAATCAATGGAAGGGACCGGAAACAACAGTCCCGATACGAATGAGATGATGAAGACTATCCTTCTTCAGTTGAGTGCCATGAAGGATGATATAGCTCTCCTGAAAAATGATCGTCTTTCTACCTCTAAAGACCCGGCCCATCAGCAGCCTCCAGTTTTAGCTTCCGTCCCTCTTGTTTCTCCCAGGCCAGCTGTATTGCATGAATTTGAAGCCTTTGATGAGGGCCAATACGCAGAAGAGAACTGTCTTCCTAACCTGGGAAATCCTGATAAAGCACAGGGATTGGCTGACCAAATTGAGAAGCTGACCCGGGATATGGAAACCATGAAGTGCCAAGGTCCCCAGAAGTTGGATATGTCTGAATTCATGATAGCTCCAGGGGTCGTGCTTCCGCCCAAGTTCAAAATGCCAGACTTTGACAAATACGACGGAATGGGGTGCCCTCAAGTCTGTCATTCCTCTGTTGCAGCAGCACGGTTTGTCCCCAGAGCAGATTGCTCTGGTGTTCCCTAGAACTTTAACCGGTACAGCCAAGAAGTGGTTTCTGCATCTGAAGCCAGAAGAGGTCCGGACCCTTGAAGGTGTAGCTAACAAGTTTGTCCAGCAATTCTCCATGGAAGAGGGGATTGACGTGACAAAAAGGGACTTGGAATCGCTGAAGCAGGGACCCAATGAGACCTTTACTTCCTTCATTCGGCGATGGAGGAGAAAGGCAGGACAAATGACCCACAAGTTACCGGACGACGATCTTATCAAGATTGCCATCAAGAATCTTTCCCCCTTTTACTTTCCTCATATGTCAATCCAGTACTTCAATGACTTTGATCACCTGATCAAGACTGGGACGAGAATCGAAGACATATTGGCTAAGGGCGGCCTGAGAACTAGGACCTCCACTTCAGATATCAGAGAGGGAAAAAGGCCTATGGCGCCTCCGAAGGAAGTTAACAATGTGAATACTCCTCGGCCAGTTAGAAGAGAAGTTCCCTGAGGAGTTCGTCCAGAGAGAAATGAGCCCAGACAATTCACTCCTTTACCCTATTCCCTATCTGTGGCTCTCAAAAAGCTGTTGAGGGACAAGAAGATCACTCTACTAGAACCCCGGGAAGCCCCAAATCCTCTCTCGAAATAGTGGAGAAAAGATCAGTACTGTGAATATCACCAGAGTGTTGGGCATTTGACTGACAGATGTATGGCACTAAGGCATAAGATCCAGGATAAGATCGAGGTAAAAGAAATCGTGGTGGAAGCTCTTCCTAATGTCACCAGGAATCCATTGCCAACGCATGCTATGCCTCCTCCAAATGTTTATGCCATTCTTACTGAAGAAGTTGTTCTGGATCATTCTCGTATATGTGCCGTTATTTCTGATGAGCCGTATATCTTGAGATGGGAATCCGATGATGAAGAAGTAAAACGCGAAGAGCCTTATGTCTTGTCCTCTGCGCAAGAAGTTGGGGAATCCTCTGGATGTCCGTATGTCCTCAGATTCGAAGGGGAGGAAGAGAAAAGTGAAGTCCCATATGTCCTTAAGCTTGAGGATGAAGACTTGCTACTGTTGAACGATCCCTGTGATGAAGTTCGCCATGTTACCCGTGGTGGACGTGTCTTTAAGCCTCCTGAGTTGAGAGCAGAGAATCCTGCTGAGATTGCCAGAGCAGTTGAAAACCAGAATCAGAGGTTGAGTCCTGGAGAAGATGAAGACATTCTGTTGAAGCAGCTTAGGAAGACTCAAGCTAATGTTTCCATCTGGGGTCTGTTGATGTCATCTCCTAAGCACCGTCAGGTTATACTTCGTGAATTGAATACAGCGCAGGTGTCTGTGAATATAATAACCCCTGACGAGCTGGTTGGGCTCGTATCTATGGCCAGAGCAGCTATGACCGTATCTTTTTCTTATGAAGATCTGACTCCGGAAGGTAAGAATCATACAAAATCCCTCAGAGTTACCGTCGTGCGCAATAAGAAGAAGGTACCAGAGGTTTTGGTTGACAACGGGTCAGCTCAGAATGTGTGTCCTTTGAGCACCGCTACTGCCTTGGGGTTTGGGCCAAATGACTACATTCCGTCAGAGTAGGGGATACTGGCTTACGATGGGACCAGAAGGGATGTCATTGGAACTTTGGTCACCGAAATTGAGATTGGAGGTGAAATGTTTGACATAGAATTTCAAGTTCTTGATATCAAGACCTCCTTCTTTCTCCTTCTCGGCCGACCTTGGCTTCACAAAGTCGGAGTGGTTCCTTCCACTGTCCATCAGAAGCTCAAGTTCATCAAGAATAACAGGATTATCACAGTTAGAGGGGATCCGGAACCAGAGGTTGGGCAGATATCCCAGGAGCAGATGGGTTCAAGTACCATAGATGTCAGTCTAACTGGGTTTTCACTCGAAGTTTCGACCATTACTAAGGAAGAAGCTATGAGCGAAGAAATTCTGTTTATGTCCAGTGCAAATACGCAGGTTGCCCGAATAATGCGCCGATATGGGTATATTCCTGGAACTGGTCTAGGGAGAAATCTGCAAGGTTTAACTGAGTGGCCGGAGCTGAAGGTCGCGAACAATTTGTTTGGGTTAGGATATGAACCCACTCGAAAGGAAATCAGGGAAAGGAAGCAGTACATGCTGAAGTGGGCAGAGCTGCGTCGTCGGGGCCTAGAGCTGCCTATTGGACCATTCCGTCTGTTGATGAATGGTAGGTACAGGAAAGGAGCTGATCACCCGTTCTGTGGTTTCCCCGAACCGTGGTTGGATGAGTCTGGGAAAGAGCTGCCGGGTTTTGAAATCTTTTTCGCTGATGAATTGCCGGATGAGTACTTCCATGGGCAGATTACAGCTGTCGAAAAACAGGAATTTGATTGGGCGGAGAACTTAGAACCGTGCCTTCTAGACTCCCTCTTCGAGGTTGAGGCACCAGTCATTGCCATGATCGGAGAAGATGCGCACATCCTGAACCCTAAGGGCCGAATTACCCCAGCTGAGGTACCCCTTGATAACTGGACCTCTCAGGTCATTCCTCAATTAGTCCTTCAGCATAGTCATGTTCCTCCAAAAGAGTCTAAAGTTTCTGAGTATGTGTCTGTTTCCGAGTCAAATATAAAGTATGTTATTTCTAACAATTCTTTGGATGCAGGTACCTTAGGAAGCTTAGACATTCCTGGTGCGGATGGCGAGTCCTCCGGTATAGATGCTGTCTACGAAGATGAGTCCGTTATAGAATATACTGCAAAGTCCATACATAGTCCAGTTGAGTCAGGTGTCAACATTTCAGTTGACGATACAAACTTTCTTTTTGAGCATACTTAAAGCCTGCTGTGGGCCAATTGATCAATGATGTAAATTTTGATTCTATGAATGAAATGAAGGACTCGTTTCAGTATCTTCCTGTCTCTGTTTCTGCTTCTCAAATTGATAAAACTAATAACAATGATCAAGACTCCCCCTCTTATGAGGATGCCGACGAAACTCCCCCTGAGATCAAACACATGATCACTCAGGAGGAGCAGCGTCGGGCTAAACCACTTGAAGAAGAAATTGAAACCGTCAACATAGGTGATGAAACCTTAATCCGGGAAATACGGATTGGTAAAACGTTATCCCCGGAGGAGCGTGAAGAATTAATCACTTTGCTTAAGGAATACAAAGAAGTTTTTGCTTGGTCCTATGATGACATGCCGGGATTAAGCGAAGACATTGTCCAGCATCGTCTTCCCCTAGTCCCAGGTGCCAAGCCCAAAAAGCAAAAACTTCAAAAATTAAAACCAGAATGGGAATTGAAAGTCCATGATGAAGTCAAGAAGCTGTTAGATGCGGGCTTCATTCAAGTGGTTGAATATCCGAAATGGTTGGCTAACATAGTACCGGTGCCCAAGAAGGACGGAAAGGTCAGAATGTGCGTGGATTTCAGAGATTTAAACAGGGCGAGTCCCAAGGATGACTTTCCTTTGCCGAGCATTGATCTCCTGGTGGATAATACAGCTGGTCATGCTTTGTTATCCTTTATGGATGGGTTTTCCGGATATAATCAGATCAAGATGGCCCCTAAGGACATGATAAAAACTGCGTTCACCACTCCATGGGGAACATATTGCTACAGAGTGATGCCGTTTGGGCTGAAGAATGCAGGGGCGACCTATCAGATGGCGGCTACCACCTTATTGCATGACATGATTCATAAAGAGGTCGAAGTTTACGTCGATGACATGATCGTTAAATCCAAGACTCGACCAGAGCATGCCGTAGTCCTGAGGAAGTTTTTTGAAAGGATCCGGAAGTATAAGCTTCGCTTGAACCCGAGCAAGTGTGTATTCGGGGTCACTTCAGGAAAGTTGTTGGGATTCATGGTCAGCGAAAGAGGGATCGAGGTAGATCCTCAAAAGATCAAAGCAATCCAAGAGATGGAGCCGCCGAGGACTGAAAACCAGATCCGTGGTTTCCTGGGAAAGGTTCAGTACCTAAGAAGGTTCATAAATCAGTTGACGATGACTTGCGAACCCATCTTCAAGCTGCTGAAGAAAAATTCTCCAAAGAAGTGGAATAATGAGTGTCAGGAAGCATTTGAGAAAGTTAAGCAGTGTCTAACTTTGCCTCCTGTCCTGTCACCAGTTATTCCAGATCAACCACTGTTGCTGTACCTATCTGTCACCGACACAGCTATGGGTTGCATGTTAGCCCAGCAAGACCCTGAGTCGAAGAAAGAAAAGCCTATCTACTACATCAGCAAGAAGATGTTGGAGTACGAAATCAAATATTCTATCTTGGAAAAGACTTGTCTGGCACTGGTTTGGGCAACTCAGAGGCTTAGGCATTACCTGCTATCAAGCAAGGTTCTCTTACTCTCACGGATGGATCCGTTGAAGTACTTGTTCGAGAAGCCCGCCCTCACCGGGAGAACATCCAGATGGTTGCTGCTATTGTCTGAATTTGATATTGCCTATGTAACCCAGAAATCAGTTAAAGGGCGTATGATAGCTGAACAGTTGGCTGATGCGCCTGTGGATGAGAATGCAGTTCTGGCGGCAGATTTTCTCGATGAAGAGATCATGGCTATAGAAGATGAGGTCCCAAGCACCAGATGGCTGATGTATTTTGATGGTGCTGTGAACAACCGAGGTCAAGGGGTTGGGGCAGTGTTGATATCTCCGAAGAAAGAGTACATCCCCGTATCCATCAAATTGCAGTTCAAGTGTACCAACAATGAGGCCGAATATGAGGCGTGCATTGCTGGTCTCGAAGCAGCCTTAGCTTTGCATATTCAAGAGATAGATGTTTTCAGGGACTCAATCTTGATCATTTGTCAGATCAATGGTCAATGGAAAACAAAGGAGGGTAGATTGATCCCGTATCACACGCATCTAGATTCCCTAGTCAAGAGATTCAAGAATGTTACATTCACTCATTTGTCGAGGACAAGAAATCATTTCGCGGACGCTTTGGCTACACTGGCCTCAATGTTAGATATCTCTGCATCAATGGAAGTTCAGCCTCTAGCAGTGCGGTTACAATGGGCTTCAGCGCATGTGAACGCTATAGAGATAGCAGCTCGATGTCCAGATGGAAAGCCATGGTACACTGATATAAAGAATCTCATTCTAGGCCAAGGGCACCCCCCTGAAGCATTAGGAAAAGAGCGGAGGTCTCTCCAGAAGTTGGCGGCTAACTTCATTATCTACGGCAATGAGCTCTTCAAGAGGTCATTTGATGGAATCCAGCTTCTTTGTGTAGATGAAGATCGAGCAGCTAATCTCATAGAGCAGACGCATGAAGGAGTCTGTGGGCCTCACATGAACGGGAAGATGCTGTCGAAAAAGATCCTGAGACTTGGGTACTACTGGCCAACCATGGAAGCTGATTGCTTCGCATTCGTGAAGAAGTGTCATAAATGTCAGGTTTATGCGAACCTCATTCATGTGCCACCTTCTGAGTTACATTCTCTGACTTCGCCGTGGCCGTTTTCAGTCTGGGGAATCGATATTATTGGAAAGGTGTTTCCGAAATCTTCAAGTGGGCATGAGTACATCCTGGTAGCCATCGATTACTTCACCAAGTGGATCGAAGCCGCATCGTTCGCATCGCTGACTTCAGCCTCAGTTGCCAAATTCATTCGAACGAACATCATCTGCAGATATGGGGTACCGCATGAGTTGATCTCAGACAATGGATCGCACTTCAAGAAAGAAGTGGTACGCCTATGTGAGGAATTCAAGATTAAGCATCACAAGTCCTCACCATACAGGCCCCAGACAAATGGAGCCGTCGAAGCTGCAAACAAGAACATCAAAACCATCATCAGCAAGAAGACAGAGACGTACAGGGACTGGTCAAATAAGCTACCATATGCTTTGTGGGCTTACAGAACGTCGATCAGGGCCTCTACGGGAGCTACGCCATATTCACTAGTATATGGGATGGAAGCGGTCCTACCAGTTGAGCTGAGAATTCCTTCGTTAAGGGTAATGATGGAAGCTGGTTTGCCAGAATCAGAATGGGCAAGGGCCCGATATCAGGAGTTGCAGATGATTGATGAGAAGAGGCTCAGAGCTCTGTATCATGTCCAGGGATATCAGCGTCGAATTGAGAAAGCCTTTAACAAGAAGGTGAAGATCAGAGATCTCCAGAAAGGTGACCTCGTTTTGAAATCCTACAGGGCACCGGTCCATGATCCCCGAGGGAAGTTCAGACCAAACTGGTCGGGTCCTTACATTGTCGATGAAGTCCTGCCTGGAAAAGCCGTCAGACTCCTTGATCAAAATGGTGAAAAACTAACAGAACCCACAAACCTTGATCAACTTAAAAAGTATTATGGCTAAGACACCATAGGCCGTCCTTGGTCGATCTGAGCTTCAAATCCAAAAATCCAATTGAAAAAAAAAGAAGAAGAGAAAAGTCAAAGACCGTTTGCAAACCCTTTGAGCCAATAAGCAAAATCAAAATTTCTTTGTCACCCTCAAACCAGGGGCATCTTTTATGACTTACACCATAAAAGATGCAAAGCCTGAACTACGCCATGACCTGATCCCTTTCCACAGGGTACGTAGGCAACCTGACAACGTCGGGTTCGGTCAAATCTTTCAAAGCTATTGAAAAGAAAAAAAAAGGGGAGAGAGCTTTCAAAAAGAAAAAAAAAGAAGCCAAATCAAAATAATCTCAACCCAAAGTCCCCAATGGGCGAACTACGCGGACCTGATCCTCACTCTTTGGAGGTACGTAGGCTATCTGGAAGGGTCCAAATTCGGTCCAGTCAATGCAAACACCCTAATCCAATTCTTTCAAACCCTAACCCACCTAGAAGTCCTCCTGGTGTGATAAGACAAAGGTTATGGAGAAACAAAAAAAGAAAAAATATAATAATGAAGTCTTAGGCCCGCTAGACTGAAAACCCGAAAGGGCGGTCTAGGCAAAAGTTAGGGTTATTCACCCGCTAAGCTGAAAATCCGAAAGGGCGGCTTAGGCAAAAATCATGGTGCAGAGCCTGCTGGATGGAAAACCTGCAAGGGCAGGCAGTCCAGGCAAAAATTAAGGCAAGCGGTCCGCTAGATTGAAAACCCTAAAGGGCAATCTGGTCATGGCAGCGACTTCTCATAAAGGACTAAATTTCAGAAGCTAGCAAGACCTTCATACCGGTATCGGCATCACTTCAAGGTCTGAATAGTGCCAGCAAGGCTTCCTTTGATATTCCTCTAAGCTAGGGGTTAAAACCGAACAATCCAAAGGGTATAATAACCATGACTAAATACCAGAAAGAGGCGAAATCACCTTAAAATGCGGTATTCGAAGAGTTCCAAGAGTGGTAAGCTGTACCCTCTTAAAACAATTATCAAATTAAGAAGCAGATTCAGTCTTTCCTGAAAGTCAGTCTTGTAACTCGGTTGGGTACTCACCAAAAGTCCTTTCAAAAGCTGGGGTAATGGGTACCAGAAAATAAAGTCGCATCTCCAAAAGGCGAAATGACCTATACATGGTCCAGAAGCGCGGCAAGCTCTCAGGCCCATTTGAAATTTCTGCAGCAGGCAGGAGGTTGAAGATGTGTCAGGCAGAATCAGTCTGCTTGGAAGTTGAAAACCATTGCAACCTGAAGTTCTGACAGTTGGTAGAAAATTGAAAGTGTTTCAGACAGAATCAGTCTCTTGTGCATTTTGAAAGCCTTTGAGGCCCGGAGCCCTGCTATTGGCATAAAAGTGGTAGACCTTTCAGCAAGAGTTAGTCTCTTGTACCTTCAAAATCTTTGTAACCCAAGTTTCATAAAAGAAAGCTTGAATTTGTTTGAGTTTTGTTAAGACTCCTGAACTGGAAGCGAAATTATACTAGGGGCATCTTTTATATCCTGATGAAAGTCAGACCATAAAAGATACCTAGCACGCATTGATGTTTGAGATATCAGTTTTAATGAATCGGGATTTGAGAAACTTGAACACGTCTTTCAAATCAAATTTTCAATTTAGGAATGATCATGATGCTGTCTAATCATTCTGCTTTGTCGATCTGTCAAGATGTTGTCTTCTCAGATCCTAATTCAGGTTTGATCATGATGCTGTCTAATCATTCCGCTTTGTCGATCTGTCAAGATGTTGTCTTCTCAGATCCTAATTCAGGTTTGATCATGATGCTGTCTAATCATTCCGCTTTGTTCATCTGTCAAGATGTTGTCTTCTCAGATCCCAATTTAGGTTTGATCATGATGCTGTCTAATCATTCCGCGTTGTTGATCTGTCAAGATGCTGTCTTCTCAAATCCCAATTTAGGTTTGATCATGATGCTGTCTAATCATTCCACTTTGTCGATCTGTCGAGATGCTGTCTTCTCAGATCCTAATTCCAGGTTTGATCATGATGCTGTCTAATCATTCTGCCTTGTCGATCTGTCGAGATGTTGTCTTCTCAGATCCTAATTCCGGTTTGATCATGATGCTGTCTAATCATTCTGCCTTGTTCATCTGTCAAGATGCTGTCTTCTCAGATCCTAAATCAGGTTTGATCATGATGCTGTCTAATCATTTCGTTGGGTTGATCTGTCAAGATGCTATCTTCTCAGATCCTAATTCAGGTTTGATCATGATGCTGTCTAATCATTCTGCCTTGTTCATCTGTCAAGATGCTGTCTTCTCAGGTCCTAAATCAGGTTTGATCATGATGCTGTCTAATCATTCCGCTTTATAATCTCCAAATCCCTGTGTGGCTTAATTAGAGGCTGTCTAATTATTCCATTCTGTAATTTGTGAGAGTCTGTCTCACTCCCCCTTGAGAGTCCATCTCAGTGGTCTTTTCGAGAATCTGACTCGTCAATTCATCTTACCATTCCCTCTCGATGAGAATCTGTCTCGTCGATCCATCTCGTCACCCCCTTGCATCCCTTCCGTTTGAAATCTTGGGCCAGTCAAAATGTGTTGTCTGCTCGGCTTTGGCTTCCGTGCGACAAGCACACTCTTCCCAAAGAGGGGCATCTGTAGACACCCCATTTTGACCGGGCCCTGAGGTCCCTAAAAGTTGAGCTAAAGTTCCAAAGTCGAGTAAAAGTCCTCAAGTTGAATAATATTTCGAGAAAATGGGCCCAAATGAGGAGTGTAATTATCAAAATATGGATGTGCCGATATCATTCTCCTAGAAGAAATGTACAAAAGAAGATAAAAATAAAAATGATAATTCATTCTTCTCCCATTCTTGCATAGCCCCCCCCCCCTCCCTAACGCAGAAAATACGCTAAAGAGGGTGGCCCATTAAAGGAAATGAGGGAAATATGTCTCTTCTTTGTAAAAGAGGGGGATAATGGCAGGAGGGTAAAATACCTCATCCTTTGGGTGTTTTTGTAAAGTGGGTATGGCTTTCTCTACAAGCCACATACATAGACCATTGGATTAAAGAGATGAGGTGTAGGGTCTAGATTAGTTAGAACACTTTAGGGTTTTAGGGTTTCTAAAATGGAATGTTTGTGGAGGAAGTAGATCAAGGGTGGAGATCACCCAAGGAAAGGAAGATGCCACATAGATGGTTAGGATTAGAGTTAAGGATTTAACCCTAAGTATAAAACAAAGAGAGTTCTTGCATGAAGGAGGAGGCCTCATTCCAAAAAAAAAAAGAGAGAGGGAGAAGAACCCACAGCCACCACCTAGCCTCTTCCCCAAAACCGATTCTACCCTACCCACAGCCACCACCTAGGCTCCTCCCCAAAACCGATTCTAACCAAACCCACCATCAGCCAGCAAAAACTCATTTAAAAAAAAAAAAAAAACCAGCACCATCTTCTCCGGCAAGCTTGCCAGAATCCGGCAAGCCTATCCCCCCTCACCTTCTTCTTCTTCCCCTCCTCTCAACACCTAACAAAAAAAAAAAACCACACCTCCCAAACCCAAAACCCATTTTCGAAAAACCCACCTCCTCCTCCTCCATCTTCTCCGGCATATCTCCCCCGCTGCCACCACCATCAAACCCTCATAGCCACCCATCATCATCTCGAAAACCTACCCCAACCCCCATTAAAACCGCCCATCACCACCACCACCTCTACCATTTTGTATTTTGTCTGCAAATCCAAAACCGATTTTCAAAAAATAAAGAAAAAAACACCACCACCGGCCACCCTCTGCCATTTCCTCGAACTCGTTTTTAACCTCCACCACCATCTTCCCCTTTCACCCACAATCCCCACCTCCATTTTCCTTCCTACAGAACCCTCTATTAAAACCCATTTTATTCCACCTTCACCGACCACCTCCTCCATTTTTTTCTCCACCAGCCACCACCACCTCCTCTGTAGATTTTCACCCCATCCACCTATCTCCATCTTCTCCGATAAGCTTGCCGGAATCCGGCAAGCTCAACCCCACTCCTCCGGCCAAGCTTCCTCCACAGCCACCCATCCTTGATCATTTCCCCAAACATCAAACCCATTGCCAGCTGCCACCTCAACCATCATCCCTGCAAACCCATTTCATCAGACCCTACTCCATCTTCATCTCCACCGTCCCTACCACAAATCTGCAAACCCATTTTCCCGATTTCCATCTCCACCGCCTCCACCACCTTCGTTTATCCCCATCACCGCACCCATCTCCATTCCTACAAACCCTCTTCTCCATCGCAGCCGTTTTCCCAAAACCCATTTTCGAGAACCCTTCGAAAACCCAAACTCTCCCAGCTCCGGCCGTGCCTCCACCATTAACGGCCACACCCATCTTCCACCGCCATCTTCACGCCCCCCTCTAACCCATCTCCGACCATACCCCGCCGGAAACCAGCACACCCACCATTGAATCCGGCCACCACCTCTCGCCTCCATCATTTCCACTTCAACCACCGTCCCTACCACAAGACCCAAACCCATTTCCCTCTTTTCCGAAACCCTCTCCACCATTTTCCTCTCCTTTCACCACGGCAGCTCCAAACCCTCCTCATTTTTCCATCCCCCCATTCATACCCTCAATTTCCCCCCCCCCCAAAAAAACCCCCTTTTAGTTTCAATCCAATTGAAATAAAAAATAAGAAGAGGGGTCATCTCCTTCTTAAAGAGAAAGTCTGCAAAGGGAATTTTTTTTTTCTCTTCTTTCTTTTCTCTTCCAGCAAGTTATTTCTTCTCTTGGGATCCTCTACATTATTTGTTGGTCTTCTGTACTTGACATTCACCTGCTTTCACAAGGAGGATCGCATCCGATTTGGGGCTTCAATTCAGCAAAGGTAAAAACTCATCTTTAAATTTGGTTTATGCGCTTCTTTGCCTACAAATGCATATGTTCCTGTGTTTGTGATTCTAATTTTGAGAGGAGGATATCTGCCTGTACCGAAAATTTGCTTGCCAATTGTTTGGAAAATCGTTTCTCAACTAGTTTTCGTGTATGAGACTGGCCATCTGATGCGAATTAAATGCAAATAAATAAAAAAATGGTTGGGTTCAGTTTATTCATAAGAGAGTGCAGTGATGCGAAGGGAATTGATTCACACCGATAGAATTTCCAATCCCTTTCTCTTGCTGCAATTGTCAAAAACATGATAAAGAGAAGGGAAATGGTATTAACACTCCAATGCTTTGATTTCAAGCTTTATGAACTCGCTTTTAGTGTTTAAAAGGCTGTCAACAGGTTATTATCGTTTCCAGAAAGCTCTTACTAGCTCATTAAATGTTAAGATATTGAAGTGTTAATCTCATTTCCTTGGGTCAGTTATGCGTGTTAAAACAAGGTTATGGTAGTGTCATTTTCTTAGATGCGAAGGATTTATATTCGCACTACTCTACATTTTTTGTCATAACACTATTGATATTGGTGAAATCAGTTTTGGTTATAGCTTTGAGTGCGTAATATGAAACTTGAATAATCTTTACAGAACTGGAAAAGGTGTCGAAATCTTTGGTCTTTGTTATTAACACCATCATCTCCTTGATTTTGGCATTTCTTCACCTTGATACTTGCAGGCCCCCACCCACCCTTTTAGAGAGACATGCTTTGTCTCGTAGAAAAGCTTACCCTCAGGGAGACAGGCTATGTCTCATGCAAGGAAAGTTATACCCTCTTAAGAGACAAGCTATGTCTCGTGCAGAAATGTCTTACCCATTCTGGAGACAGGCTTTGTCTCATTGGCCTTACTTATCCTTTTGTTTTAGGAGACATGTCATGTCTCATTAGAGCCCTTCTCAAAGTCATCAGCATAGAAGTCAGTCCTTCAGTCTTTCAGGGGTCTGTCCTATCATCATAGGGGTTAGGATTCTGTCCAACCTCTCATCAAGTCATGTGATTTTTATCCGCTCCTGCAAGGTATAGGATGCTGTCCAACCCTTGCAGAGTCGTGATTCTGTTCATTTCCCCCGCAGAGTATAGGATGTTGTCCAACCTTTGCGGGATATCTGGAGTCAGTCCTGCCCTTATGATGATAAGATTATGTCCTCTTGTGTCAGAAACTTCAAAAACATCTAAAAATCAAAAATCTCAAAAATCTCGAGTCATTAGGAGTAGTTAGGAAAATGGGTCCGAATTACGGATGGCTTGATCCCTAGCTGAGGGGTACGTAGGCAGCTCAGGCGTGCAGCTGGCATCCTGAGTCCAGTCACCATTTTTTTTACACCATTTTTGCAAATATCTTTCACAACTTCAAAAACTTCTATAAGCTTCAAAATCTTTCAAACCTCTCAAAACTTCAAAAATTCTTCAAAATAACCTTACCAGCAATTTTCAAAAGATCTTCCCATAGAGTTAGGAGTCTGTCCTAGGCGTGTGGGGTGTCTTAGAGTTAGGAGTCTGTCTTGATTATGTTGCTTTGCCGTGTCTGGTCGTGTGAGTGTCCTCAGAGTTAGGAGGCCTCGAGTCGTGGTCGGTTAGACACTTAGTCGAGCCGATGGCTAGACTAGGACGCGCTTAGAGAGCCCATGGTTTTCCTTAGGACGCACAGCCTAGTCACACATAGGGTGTAGGGTCCACTTGCATTAGTTAGGGCATATAGGGAGTCCTTAAAATTACCATTCACTCGAACTTAAGTAATGGCGCAAGAAGCTTTAAAAACTAGTCAGGTCTAGTTGATCGAGTCTAGGATAGCGGTCTTAGAAGGTTAGGCATTGTAGTTTAGCATAGGTCGCCGAACTACGTTGGCTCTGATTCTTCCCGAGGCCGGGATACGTAGTGCAGCTAAGATGGATGGCCATCTTGGTCCGAGTCAATTATCGCATTAGAGTCTAGGGTTTGTCATGTTGTATGTTTTGCTGTGTTTTCTTACTTTCATGTACAGATCCTATACTTTTAGCTGTAGCATGCATGTGTTTGTCCACCAGAACATAGACACCAATTAGGCATGACACTCATAACCTAGCTATTCTGAGGTGTCATATCTTTCACTTCTTTTTGTGTGTGCTTCTTATTCATCTCCGAGATATGCATGATTAGCTAGACGTTATCTCGGGGATATTCATTCCCATTTCACATGATTTTTGCCCAAAACTCTTCAAAGTTAATAATAAATGGCATAAGAGACCAGGTGCTCGTACTTGGGCGAATCGGGGGCGCCTAATCCCTTCCCCATTCGTCATCAGGCACGGACCTTTTATATCTCTGGTTATCTGTTGCGACAGAGCACAGCATGGGATCCAGGGCCCACTTCCTTGGATGGCGACTCTTTCTTTGTTTAAGGTGCGTCTCGAATCCGGGCTAGTCCCCGAATCGAGAGGTATCTCACTTCACATCGCCGCTCATGCTGTGAGGGGCACTCTTTCGAGAGTTCCTTGGTGGAGCTCTCCTTCACGTGGATGATCCAGAGACTCGCATGGGGGCACGCCCCCCCCCCCGCCTCTCTCGGATCGGGGTCCACACCAGGTGATTACGAGGACAACCGGTTCCATCGTATTTACTGATGTCAGGCCATTTAAAGCTGGCCGGGAGCTGTACGTCTAGAAACAAAGAGATGTCACGGAAAGAGAGTCATGATGATCCCTAACCTTGATAACTTTGAGGTATTGACTAACCTTGGAAAATTTATCTTCCTACTGCTTCAGAATGTGGGCAAAGGGATGGTTCTCATTTGCATACTGCTCTCCTAGGAATGGATCCGGTGACTGAGCTGTTGACTGATTAGTTGGTGGGGCTGGTATGGTTTCCTGGATAGGAGGAAGAAGTTGTTGAGGTGTACTAGGTACTACAGTAACCTGCAGAGGTGATCTCAATGCGGCGTTCTCTTCTGAGAGTTTGTGGAGGCTTTGAGTGAGTTCAGCTACTGCTTGTTGCAGTTCTTAGATAACCTGGGACTGATCCGTAGGTTCTGCCATGATGGCAAGAGGAGTTGTAGGACTAGATGGCTCTGAAATTTCTATTCAGTGAGTAGGAACTAAAACAAACTAGGTAGTTCTGAGGTTCTCACTAAATGAGAATCGGTTCGATACCAGGTTTTTTCCTTCCTAGGTGCAATGGTTACATGTGTACGAACTTTCTACCTGCAGATGGGAATATACACTAGCTTTAGAACTTTTTCATGCAAGGAGAAAGAGTTATATAGAGAATTAAGATTTCAAACACAAGATTTTTCAGAGAATGGTCTTATTTTATTCATATGTTTGATCAACTTTACAATTTGTACAAAAATGCCTATGCTAGCCTGACTTAGATAGTATTTTTACAAAATTTGTAAAAAATGAAAGGAAACTTGATATCTTCTGTATTAAGTAACCCCTTGACCGGTAGATCTTAGCCGTGATGAAGATATCAGAGAGTTGGTAGAGCTTCTAGAGAAATCCAAAGGCTTAGCATCTGAAGGGATGTGTGAGAGAAGTGCTGAGTAATGATCCGAATGTATCCTGTTTTCACGAGGAACATGTATGTTGCGGATGTAGATTACCCTGCGATTTTCCCATGCTTAGTACACAGTCTTGGATTTGTTTTCGTTGAATTCTTCAGGTGGATGGAAATGAGAGATGGGTTCCCATGGCTGTTGCTTTCTTCCTAACTGACGCATAATTCGATGATGAATGCAGAAGGATGTGTCTTCTAAACCAAGGATGAGAACATATTCAGCTTTGGCGGTGTTCATGGTGATAGTATTAGGTCCTGGAATTCTCCACGATATGTCATCATCGGCACGGGTTCCCAACCAATTGTAGCACTTGGATTCACTGTTGAAGTGATTATGTTGTCTCTATGACACAAAATTCGTAATGCAAGAGATCGTACAAGGACGAGTTTTTAGAGTTATGAGTTTGTCTTTGATGTGTTGAGTGTTTGTTTGTGTTTGTGTTAGAGTTAGGAGTTTGTTCCGCCTCCGTCCGGTCAGTTGGCGAATGGAATAGTGGAGTAGGTCAAGTTGTGACCGAACCACTATAAAACTTGTGGGTTGTGGATGCTTTCTTATCTCCTTCTCTTTGCACTTTGGTGGTTGGTAATCTCTACCCTTTACTTGTGTTTATGTTTCATTGAACAAGGGTTAGAGTATATAAGCATAAAGTCATATCTAATCCCTATTCTATATTATATTTATTGATTGATAAAGGGTTAGACTTGTTAAGGCTTAATAGGTAAATTGATTTTAATAATCCACTTAATTAAGCCCCAAATTTTTAATTAGCCAATTCACCCCCCTCTTGGATTGTCTCCTTGTATTTCATTTGGTATCAAAGCATAGGCTCCTAAAGAGATTTGTAATTTTAAAAATCTACAAAAGAAAGATCCGTGAAAATCCAAAAGGATTTTGAGCTAGGCTAGCCCGCTATAATTCCTCCATTTTTTTATCGATCAAATTATAGAGTTTGGAAAGTAAAGATGCTTGTCTATCTCAAATCTATAGACATTGACATCTTAGATGTCATTGAAAGGGGATTTTTTATTCCAAGGAAATGCACCAAAAATGATGCAAAATTATTTTTATTAAATTCAAAAGCTATTATTATAATATGTTGTAGACTATGTCCTAATGCTTTTGAGAAAATTTCATCATGTAAAATTACAAAAGATATTTGGACTAATCTTGAAAATTTTTATGAGAAAAATAGTAGTATGTCTTCAAATGATAAAAATATAGTTTTTGAACAAAAAGAGACTCTACAAAAATCTTTTGCAAAATAAAATTCTTTCAAACATTCAATTTCTGATTTGGAAAAATAAATTGAGAATTTGAAATCGGAAGTTAATGAATGCTTGGAAAGAAATGAAAAATTAAGTCATTTGTGCAAAATCTTGATAAATCAGAATGATGACTTAATTAAAAGTACACTATCCTTGGAAAAGAAAAAGAAAGCCTTGAAACCACAAACAAGAATTTAAATAAAAAATATAAACTTGTTTGTGAAAATGAAGAACATTTAAAAATTAATTCTACTCGTCAAATAAATCATCTTAAGAATCAAATGGATGAGTTTGAATTAATAAATAAAGAACTCTCATTAAAGAACTAAAGATTACAAGAGGATAAAGACAAACATATATGTTCACATATGTATTCTTGTGGTTCTAGTTGCTCTTCATCTACCCTTGTTTATTCGTGTTCATATTGTGCTAGATTAGGACATCACAAATCTAGGTGCAAGCTTAGATTTGTGAAATGAAACAAGTTTGTATGGATAAGAAAAGATGCACTTCCACACACAAACTTGATTGGAACCAAAGTAATTTCGGTTCCAAAATCACCCATTCAAATTATTCATTGAACACTTTGATTAAATGGGTTGTGCTTTAATTACTATATCATATGAATTCTATCTAGATACTATTTCAATGTTACATTCAATGTATCTAGATCACTTGTGCTTTAATGATATATCATTTCATAATTAAGCATAGATACATATCATTAGTCATGTTTTTTACAGAATGTATCTTTGCTTATTGAGCCTCATGATCACATCTTATATCACTTATAGTCTATAAAGAAAATAAGAAATTACCTCTTTAGACTATATGTTGTGCTTTGTTGAAAATCTTTAGTAAAATCCATTTAAGTGCAAAAACACACACATATGCACTTAGCATCCACAATTAGATGAGCTAACATGTCAAATATTGCTAGACATAGATCTAACAAGTGTCACATTTTGTATCTAGCAAAATTCATCAGAAACACATCCACAAAGAACTTCATTGAAAACATATGTCCATTCATTCTCGTGAGCTTAAATGTTAGAAAAATAGAAATGAATTTTTAGATATTCTCACATAGCCTAAGGATCGAGTTTACATGTTCATTAGAATCCCATAGATGCAAGAAAAATAGAATAAAATGGGTTAGATCCAAAATCCCTTGAAAAGTATTGAAAAATCAAAAACAGGGGTGTGGCGGTCAACTGGACCTTGGAGGGCGACCGCGGAAGGCAACCTGGACAAAAATAAAATCGAAACAGGTTAAACATAGCGGACGACCGCGTGAACCCATTCGACCGCGGATGGTCGAAATGGGAAAAATAAAAATAGTCAGGCGGGTCGCGATGGGCGATCGCGATAGCCCGATCGACCGCGACGGTTGAAAACTTCGTTCTAAAGGGCGACCGCGAGTCATTTCTAACTTCCGCCGCTTATTTCTTTTCCTAGGTTTTTCTTCCCTCCTTGCTCCCAAGCCATTTTCGGTGGAAGATAATCAAGATTAAGGCATTCAAGTGAGTTTTGATCCATCCTTCCTCCTCTATTTCTCATCTTCTTCCTTGTTTTCATCCATATAATCGTTCCATTCCATCTCTTCTCTTTTTCTCTCGCCATTTTCTCCCACAAATCGTTCATTTTCTACTTATTCCCATCCTTTTCATCCATTCTCATAATCCTTCTCAAAACTCTCTTGATTCTCACTTTGACTCTTCACTTTTCTCTCAAAACCCTAGAAACTAAAATGTCAAGGAAAACTTTAGCTCAAAAAGGGAAGCGAGCAAGAACGGAACTGGAAGAAGAGGTGTTCCCCACTGAACACTTCTTCAACAAACAAGCTAAGAAGCGTTACAAGGCCTTCATAGATCGAGTTGTCATCTCAGGGCGAGAAGTTATTTTCTCATATTTTAACAAATTTGATCTTCTATCACTTTTTGAATTCCAAGGTTGGTCATTCTTTCTAGTCTATAGTGCTCCAGTCTATCTTGAGATAGTTAGGTATTTTTATGCCAATTTGGATATTTCCTATGAAGGAGTAGTAATGAATACCCATCTTCAAGGAGACAAATTTTGGTTAATTTGAAGAACTTCTATGTGAAAAGGGTGTGATCCCTTTGAAGGAGAAGTTGGTGAACGGCTTTGAGATTCACCCAGTGAATAATCTTATTGGTTTAGTGGAGATCCCAAGGAGGAAACATGGAAGAGTGGAGTAGGTCAAGTTGTGACCGAACCACTATAAAACTTGTGCCTTGTGGATGCTTTCTTATCTCCTTCTTTTTGCACTTTGGTGGTTAGTAATCTCTACCCTTTACTTGTGTTTATGTTTCATTAAACATGGGTTAGAGTATATAAGCATAAAGTCATATCTAATCCCTATTCTATACTATAATTATTGATTGATAAAGGGTTAGACTTGTTAAGGCTTAATAGGTAAATTGATTTTAATAATCCACTTAAGAAGAACTAATGCAGGGAAAATGATTTTCTTTTTGGAGAAAGATGAAATAGAAAATCACTTTACAAGAGAAGAGGTATATGGACATTAGGTGTCCCTCCTCCAAAGGATAAGTTAAACATCCATGCTAGTAAAATGAATGATGCGGCTAGGGTGATTCATAAAATTGTGGCATACAATATCACCTCTAGTGCATAAAATTTTGATGGAGTAAAGCCCTTTGAAGCCCTCATAATCCATTGTATTATGAAAAAGATCCAATTACATATAGGCTTCATCATGTTGGGGTATATGGATGAGGCAGTCAAGAGAGGACAGGGTGGCCTAGCTAATGGGCTGCAAATTACTAAGCTCCTAAGGCTCCATAAGATCAACCTGGAAAAAGCCTTCTCAACAAACCCTGATCCTCCACTCAACCACTCCACCATTACCCTTATGAGAATTCCTATACCAGCAGTAGGTGGTCCTAGTGGGGTTACACAAGATGACATAGAAGAGGCTGTGGATGAGGCTGAACGAGTGGCACTGATGCAGGAGCAAAGTACAACACATGAGCAGGCACAGGCTCAGCAACGTCAGCCCCCTACCACTGGTTCATATGAGACTATTACCAGAGATATCACATCATGGGTTTGATACCCTCTCTACTGCCTTTACGACTGCTGAGAGCCAGAGAGCCTCTGATCATGAGAGACTTATGGAGCTTATGGCGAGGCAGCATAGGGAGATGATGCAAGCTTATCAGCGGAGTCAGGCCACCAAATACTACACCTCCAAGACTCCACCTCGTGAGGAGCACCAGCCTCCACTTCAGGACTGGTCGATGGCCAACACCTTCTTTGTAGCATACACAATCGGTCACATTTTACTGCTGATTAACATGTTTTATTTAGCTTTCTCTTTCACAGTATGGGCTTTTGGACTATGTTGTTATTCTCTCATGGATGATGGTTATGCCCGATGGTTATGCCTTCTAAGGGGCCTTTTATGTTTTATTTTGGTTCATATTCAGAGATTATGTGATTTTATCCTTTGTAGTGGTGATGAGTTCTTGTTCCTCACACCTAGCATTCATGTATCTCTGATGATGTTTTGACATGATGAGAAGATGGTGTGTCTGTTCCATCTATTGGTTCATGTATGTGGAGTTTTATGTTTCCTATATATATACATGATCTTTTGGTTGCCATGGATGTATATTCCCTTCTTGTTCATTATTTTGGTATCCATGTGGTTATTAGACTGTACTTGCCTCAACTTTATAATCCTATGTCTAATAATCATACATTCTAATTCAAATTGTACTTCTCATTTGGATGGAGCAAAAATTAGAATGATTAAGGTAATTAAATCATGGGCCTATGTGCCTTGAACTATTACAGTTAGACTAGATGCACATAGTCAAGAGGAGCTTTCACTAGCAAATGTATAACTATCTAGGGCCAAAAAACTTAAACTCAAAATTTATTTTATAGTTCTAAGCATGTTCATGCTCAGGAAGAGACTTATCTGCTCTATGATAAGAAAACCCCTACATAATGCAACTTGTGAATTTGAAAGGTTAAGTTATAGATCTGAGCATATCCTTGCTCAGGTAGATACTTATATGCTTTAAAAAGTTGTAAATGAAGCCCAAGTATTCAAGTTATTCTGCCATGTCATCCCCTACAACATAGGTTTCACCTAGGGTCAATGATAAATTCATAGGGGGAGCCAAATTGTTATATATTCATGCTTCTATAGATCATTGTGATGTGCTCACAAGGTCTATTGCCCCTATTCTTATGCTTAACTTGCGAATCATTTGATAAAAAATAAAAATAAAAATAAAAAAAATAAAAAGGCTTATCATGCATTTCACTTTTGTTTTCTCTTTGATAAGCATTCCTAGAGCTTGAATGGTATATCATATACAAGGCACATAGCTTAAACAAGCTATTATTCATCTTGACATCCCACCTGTACTTTCACTTGTTGATACTTACCTTTTTGTTGTTGCCAAAGGGGGGAGAATTTTTAAAATTGATTACGTTGTCAATCTGTATATGCACCATATGCTTTGTAGTCATTAATTATATTTGTGCATATAGTGAGGGGGAGCTATGCTCTATTGTGTATATCATATCATGCATACTCATCTATTTGGTTAACATCTCCTTCCTCCCTAATCAATTTGTTTACCATCATAAAAAAAGGGGGAGAATGTAAGCCCAAAGGTTCCCATGGGTTAATCATTCATCTCACCTTCTTGTTTTGATGCTAACAAACTAAATTGATTAACTTTTATGGACTAATGTGTTGCCTTGAGGTGTTGTGTCATATACATAAATTTCATATCATAATCGCCATTACACAACTCAACTCAATACATAGCTTGTGGATCAAAAAAGCGAGGAGCAAAGAGCTTGCACCTACATTGGAGTCATCACCATTTGGAGATGATAAAGTCAAGAAGCTCAACATGAAGATCCCACAAGTTTCCCAACAAGTGTCAAGAAAAAAATTGGAATTGAACATGCCATGGTGACATCTCATGTACCTCGACATGCATTGAAGATTGAAGGACAAGTCAAAAGAGCCAAGACAAAGTTCAAGATGTTCATTCAAGCTGAAAAAGTCCAAGAAAGTGAAAAGAGAAAAGACATTCCAAGAAGACTCAATGTTCTTATTTTTAGAATGTATTTGGAGTCCTCTTGATTTTATGTTTAAATGCACTTTCAAGAAGGTTTTCAAATGGTTTTCACACTTAACTTTTTACATCTTGGAAACCATACACACACCCAAAAATGTGTTTGAAAACCTAGGACTTTAGCCCAAGACCAAAGCCCAAAGCCCCTGGATTTTAAAAGTTAAAAATGGAATTTTACTCAGGACCGGTCGATCGCGGGATGCTACTTGGAACTTTAGGGCATCTCAAAAATTATCAGGCCGGTCGACCGGGGTAATCCGGGCGACATCGGATATGTTTTCTGGAAATCCAAAAAACATCCAGGTTGGGCTTGAAGGTCAACCGTTTTTTAGCCGAAAATTTATTTCAAACAGGTAGCCCTGGCCGGGCAACCGTTCCGGTATGAAATTTGAAATTCAAACTGAGAGCCCGATAAGGGAGGGCAACCGTTGTGCCTCGATCGACCGCCGCGACATGGAAATAGATCCGTTGGCGCTTGCGCAGGTTGACTTTTTCAACCCTGTATTTTACAGTTTTACCCCCAAACGGTCATATTTCCTTGTGGGCTATATATACACTATCCAAACCTTTCTAAATAACCTTTTTGGCAAGATTAAATCCTACCTTCTTGAACCTAAACTTTTATATGAAAGGTTAAAACCTCTTTGAACTTGTATTTGTACATTCTATCAAGAGGTACTCCATAGGCTTTACATTTTATATTCCTTTGAGTGTTTGTGAGCTTTCAAGGTTGTAATCAGCCTATCTAAGAGGCAAATAGAGTTCTTATTTTTATTTCTTCATTTGTTTGTGAGGGTCTCTGATTCGGCCCGTTAAGAAAGGTGAATCATTGTAAGAGGGATGTGCCCTCGCAAGGCTTTGTGTGAAAAGGATGTGATCCCTTTGAAGGAGAAGTTGGTGTACGACTTTGAGATTCGCCCTTTGAAGAATCTTATTGGTTTAGTGGAGATCCCAAGGAGGAAAACTTAGAAGAGTGGAGTAGGTTAAGTTGTGACCGAACCACTATAAAACTTGTGCCTTGTGGATGCTTTCTTATCTCCTTCTTTTTGCACTTTGGTGGTTGGTAATCTCTACTGTTTACTTGTGTTTATGTTTCATTGAACAAGGGTTAGAGTATATAAGCATAAAGTCATATCTAAACCCTATCCTACATTATATTTATTGATTGATAAAGGGTTAGACTTGTTAAGGCTTAATGGGTAAATTGATTTTAATAATCCACTTAATTAAGCCCTAAATTTTTAATTAGCCAATTCACCCCCCTCTTGGATTGTCATCATGTATTTCAGATGATTTTTAGATTATTGCCATGTAAGAGGAACTAAATCAATTCGAAAGAAACAAAGTTTGGAAATTAGATCCTAGACCTAGAGATCATCCCGTAATTGGCACTAGATGGGTCTATAGAAATAAGTTGGATGAACAATGGGAGATTCAAAGGAACAAAGCTCGATTAGTAGCCCAAGGTTACAAGCAAGAAGAAGGAATCGACTATGATGAAACCTTTGCACCCGTAGTCCGGTTAGAGGCCCTTAGGATGCTTCTTGCATTTGCTTGCCTTAAAGTATTCAAGCTATATCAAATGGATGTCAAGAGTGTATTTCTAAATGGATACATAATTGATGAAGTTTATGTTGAACAACCTACCGGATTTGAAGATTTCAAATCTCCTAACCATGTCTATAAATTGGACAAAGCCTTTTTAGATTAGAACAAGCTCCTAGAGCTTGGTATGGTAGGCTTAGTTCATTCTTATTAGACAAGGGCTTCGATATGGGTAAGGTTGATAAAACCCTTTTCATCAAACGTCAAGAAAATGACATACTCATTGTACAAGTATATGATGATACCATTTTTGGATCAACAAATGAGAGTATGTGTAAAGAGTTTGCTTAATGCATGCAAGATGAATTTGAAATGAGCATGATGGGAGAACTCAAATATTTTCTAGGTCTACAAATTTATCAATTGAAAAATGGCATATTCATTAATCAAGAAAAATATACTAGAGAATTGCTTAAAATTTTTGGGATGGATAGCTCTCCAACAAAGCCTACTCCTATGAGTACATCCACCAAACTAAGCATAGATGATCTCGGCCTATCTATTGATCAAAAGAAGTATAGGGGTATGACAGGGAGTCTACCATATTTGACTGCTAGCCGACCAGACATTATATTTAGTGTTTGTTTATGTGCTAGATTTCAGTCAGACCCTAAGGAACCCCATTCGCAAGGTGTTAAAAGAATATTCAAATATCTCAAGGGGACTCCTAGCCTAAGTTTATGGTATGAAAGTTGCAGTTATTTTAAGCTAGTAGGTAGTCAGATGCTGACTTTGCTGGATGTAGAGTGGATAGAAAAGGTACAAGCGGCACTTCTCAGTTCCTTGGTAGATCCCTTGTATCATGGTTTAGTAAGAAGCAAAATTCGGTCGCCTTATCCACTACGGAGGCCGAATATATTGAGGCAAGAGCATGTTGCACACAAGTCCTTTGGATGAAGAACACCCTGAAAGACTATAGTCTAAAATTTAATTGTGTTCCAATTCATTGTGACAACACAAGTGCGATCAATCTAACCAAGAACCCAATTCAACACTCTAGGACAAAGCATATAGAAATAAGCATCATTTTCTTAGAGAACATTCACAAAAATGTGACATATCAATTGAGTATAATCACACCGATGCTCAACTTGCTGACATTGTAGACATCCTCATTTTGCCTCGCCTTAATCAACAAATGAGTTAGTGTTTTTTTTATCGGTCTTTTCCACTGTCTTCCCTTTTCGTGTTCGTCTCTTATATTTTCTCAACCTTTTCGGTCATTTCCGCTACGTTTTGCATTTTTTTCGCCAAGTATTGAGGAGGGTTGTTTATAAGAATCTAAACAAGAGAGAATTTGGACCCATTTGGAGGACCCGCATTGACCATTTTAGAATGGGACTAGACAAGTGTGCCCTGCATTGTTTTTAATGGGAAACATGAGTTTTGAACTTATTTGGATTCAATAAATAAAAATCGCTTTCCCTTGGGGGTCCATATATGTTTCGGTCAATATACATTTTGGCCTACTAATTGGACGGTTTGGATCATCAATTGGAAAGAATTTAGGAGAGGTGTGAATAATTTTAGTGGGGGGCCTCATCCTTTTAAAATTCAAATTTTTAATGTGGCCTAATATTGAAGTAGGGTCCACCATTCGAAAGAGATTCACAAGTATTTAAGACTCCTTTCTTAATAATTGTGTTGGGCCCACCTAGGTGTATTGTATCTGTTTGGGAGTGGGATTAAAAGAACTAAAAGAAGACAAGTGAAGATGAGATTCGGCCACCAGCTGTGGGGTCCACTGAGGGCAACAAAGGCCAATGATAATCTCGTTGGGTTTTGGAAAAAAATGGGTTATTTGGAATGCCCTTACCACATATGGCGTAGTGTATGTTGAGATGGACCGCAAGGTGTTGAACTGGCTGTTTGGATGGCCGTTAATATCCTGAATATTCTACCTTCGGTGGGCAGTTGCAATTTTGCGAGTACTTATTTTAAGCGGTTCAGATTATTCCATTGAAGTACTTATTTTAAGCGGTTCAGATTATTCCATTGAAGCAGTTTTGGGTACGATCTAATTACATTCTCGCCCATCACATGAACTGTTTAGATCATCCGAGGAATATGATTTATGGGGTGCAACATATTCACATTGTGGCCCATCACATGTACGGTTCGGATTATCGTGTGGAGATAATTTGTAGGGGCGTAGTCATTTACCCCTGTGATTTGTTAATTGGACGGTTGGGATTATTCAGTGTTGGGCTGACCTTCCTATGGAGAATATTTTGGGCGAAATTTACGTGTGGCTCACTGATTGGATGGTTCGGATCATCATATGGCTGTGATTTATGGAGCACAACCTACTTACATCATGGCTGATTGGATGGTTCGGATCATCATATGGCTGTGATTTATGGAGCACAACTTACTTACATCATGGCTGATCAAATGGACGGCTCGGATCAGCCCACAATGAAGTCGATTTACATAGAATGGACCCATGTGTTACAGCCATGTGCTCCCACTCATATTACTTCATAATCGGACAAATGTAATTGGCCCTTATTGAAGAATTATGAAATGGCAGAGGGTCCACTATGTTAAAAGATTAAATTTTTTATGGAAATTCGGTCAACATGGAATTTCAATTCAATTAAATAAGTTGTCCATCCTATGTGGGTCCTACTTAGGGATCATTCTAACCTCAAAACAGGCTAAGGTATTCTTGGATTCTAAAAAGGGAAATTAACTCAAGCCTTATAAAAGTTAAGATTCGGTCATTTGGTATTTTGGGTCGTTCCTTTTTTGAAAAAAAATATACTTTCTTTACTTTAATGTATAAATAGCATGTTAGAGAAGTTCATAGTAAATGGCAACCCATGGTAGAAAGTAAGAATGGTTCTTAAGATGTACTCGTACAACATTATTGGGGCCCACTTTTATTTGCCCAAGAGAGAGATATACAAATCTAACGTTTTTGGACTCTTGCAAATGTCTATTTTTCAAAAAGAAACAAATATAATGGAATCTCTTCTTGCCCACATGGAGAATCCTATTTGGGGTAAGATATCTACTAGGTGTTCTATAAAAAAGGTGTTAGGATGGAGATTTCGACTACTTTTCTTCCTTCGAGAAAAGTCGGGTTTATTTTCTCTCCCTCTATTCTTGGCATACCTTTCTATTCCAAATTAAATGTTGGCAACTTTGGCTTAAAATCGCGGCAACTTTCTCTCTTGGAAAGGTCATCAAATTGGAAAATGCACTAGTTTCATGGGAAAGAGAAAACACTCCTTATATAGGTGTATTGGGTGTATCCTAAAAAAAAAGGAATTGGTGCAACGATCTTCTTCTCTTCATATATTCGGCCATCAACTAGGTGGAATTTCGGACAACCTTTTTCTCCCTTCCTCTAAGCATTCAATTCCCATCTACAATCTCAAACCAAAACCTCACATAAACCTTGGTCCTCTCTGGAACCTTACATGTCCTACCAACTGTCTCCCTCACAAGATTCTCATCACTCCTCTCATATCATCTTACATTCATAAAAGTTCTCCATCATCTCTCTCCCGATCCCACCTCTCATCTCATCTCTATACTCCCTACCACCCTCTTTTAATCCCTTTTGTTGGTGAAACACATTGCGGAGCGAACTTTCATTGAAAGTCGAATGTTTTGGTAGCCGAATTCTATTCTTTATTTGGTTGGAGTTATCTCAGAGCGGTCTTCTCCTTCGTCATCTTTCAATTATTATTCAAAGCGAATTGTATTTCGCAACCTTCAGGGTTTTTTTTTCGTTCGCGTATCAAAGGACTGGACAAAGCGTATAACTCGGATTACTAGCCCTAGAGACAAGGAAAGCTTATAAGGTTGGTCCCTTGAAACCCTCCCTTAAAAAATGTAATTTAGAAGCATGCTAGGGTTAAAACTAGGGTTTATAAAAAGTTATGAAAACGGATGTGTTTGCATGTGAAATTTTGAAGAGATGAGATCAGGGTTAGGTTATTACATAATCTAAAATCTTTCTTGGAAAATTAAATTTTTAATATTAAAATCCGATTTTTGAAATTAAGAGGGTTTAAATCCACTTTACAAAGCAACTTTAATAAACCTTTTAAATTCTTGAATTTTTAAATCTGTGAATCTTTTGTGTATTAAAAATATTAGAAATCTAGAATTTTCAGAAATTTTGACTTAGTTTTTACCACGATTTGACCTTTTGAACTTTACCCTTAAAGGGGTAAAATTGGAAATATTGAATTTAAAAAAATGTCAAAATAGATAAAAATCAATGAAAATTTAAACATAATAGACTTTTACGGTTTAGGAACAGTAAACATTTTTTGAAGAATTTCGGATATTATTTAAGAGGTTTAAAAATTCATTTAATTCTAGGGGTATTTTTGGATAAAACTAATTTTCGAAAAATATATAGAGTTTCCAGATATTAAATTTTGATGAAAAGTAACTAAGACTTGATCTAATCTCCTGTGAATTTTTGAAGATTTTTGGTTGTTGTTAGATACTTGTTTATGATTTTTTATGCCAAATCATGCATGCCATATTAAATCAGAACAAAATAGTAAATTGCAATGAAAAATTCTAGGAATATTTTATTGGGCGTTACTGTTGGAATTACATGTTTTTGTGTAGTTTGGATTGATTTGGATTAGAATTACTATATGTTTCTTTGTAAATTCATAATCTGGACAGATACTTTTAAAATCGCGAATTGATATCTTTAAAATTTATGAAAATTATACAGTAATCTTATTTGGTCAAGAGAAACTACTGTAAAAAGTGGATCATATTTCGATTAGATTTTCTATGCGTTTATGTGTAAATTTATAATCTGGACAAAAATCTTCAACATGGAAAAACTGATAGTAAATCACATTTACAATCTATGAAAATTGTACAGTAACCTTCTTTGTTCAAGAACAAGTTATTGTAAAAATTTAACATTATTTCGATTAGATTTGCTATGAGTTGCTGTGTAAATCTATAATCTGGACAAAACTCTTCAATATTGAAAAACTGATAGTAAAATATATTTAAAATCCATGAACATTTTACGGTAATCTTCTCTGGTCAAGAGAAAGCTACTGTAAAAATTTTGACTTAATCCGAATAGATTTGCTATAAGTTTATGTGTAAATCACTAATCTGAACTGAATTTCTTTAAAATACTTAAGAAAATCAAAATAAATTTGAATTGTTATAAAACTTTTCAAAGAATTCTAATGCTCTATCATGTATTCAATCTTTAGACTATTGAAATAGAAACTTTAGGAGTCATTGATTTCTTTTTCTAATTTGTAATGTTATGATAGTTTAACCGCCCAGATTGTGTTCATAATCGTATCCAATTTGCGATCAATCCTTGAACATTTAAATTATAGTATGTTGTTGGATCCGAGGTCCACTGTCTACGAAAATCCTGAGAAATATGCCAGGCAATAACATACTAGAACTTACGTGCCAAATTATGTAAGGGTGGAAATCACGATTCCCTTTCATGAATGCAACTCAATACTGAAATTCGTAAAGCCCTAGAGCCTTTGGTATTCCTTAATAAATTATTGAAAACTTAAAAATCATTACTTAATAAATTAAGATCATTTGATCCATGCTTTTGGAACCGTTTAATTGCGGTCTCCCATTGTAGGAACCTTTAGGCGCCCCCTTAGGGACACTTACGTCACCTTGTGTCCTAGGTTTTATGATGTCCTAGAGTTAGGAGTTCAGCCTCATCACGACCGATTGCTATTATTAGCAATCGAGTCATAGGTCTAACTACACTAGTTAACCCATTTTTCTATAGGACAAACGTAGTTAACCTAGGATCTAGGTTCACCTGCATTAGTCTAAGGGATATCTTGCACTTAGATAGGACCATATAGCATCTTAGATGGAGTCGTAGGATATTAAAATCTACTCAACTTGAATTAAATAATCTCTTGAAAACTATTGAAACAGTCAATCCAGTCTAGATTGGTATCCTAGTGTCTTAAGCATGTAGCTTAGTTCAGGCACCGAACTACGATCGACTCTGATTCTATTGAGGCTTCGACACGTAGGCAGCTTTGGATGCTTTGAATGGCATACCGAGCACGAGTCGGCCCACCACAAATGGTGGGGTTTTGTATATTAGTTTTTTTTATAAATTCTTAACTAAATATATAAGATTTCCCTCAAATTTGAATTTTAGGAGAACATTCACTTAGATTGAATCCAAACAAATTAAGAAAATCAAGATACACATTAGCGAATAATTGAAATTAGATTTTAGGATGCATGTCACATAGTTCGCACATTAATAAATAGTTAAATGAGTCATTTAAAAGAAATTCAAGAGAGTTAACTTTTGGAATTGAAGACCGGATTATCGGGCAAGAATGGTGCTTGTGGTAGTAACTCCCCATACCTTCCATTCTCGTAATCAGGTAACGAATCTAGATTTCTGGTCATTTACGGGTTCTAGATCTCTCATCTAGGTGGCGACTCTGTCATTCTCTTTTGCGTGAAGTTTGGATTGCATTAGTGATCCCAAGTTCACAGAAAGGACGAATTAAATCAATAATAAAAGGCACTCACCAACCGTGTGGGTACGAGAGACCAAGAGAGAGGGAGGTAGGTCGCGCCGCCCCTCTCTTGGGATCGGGTCCCACAAACATATTCACCAAACTTCTAAGTGAAGAGAGATTTTGTGATCTTAGAAGTGGTTTGAATATGTGGTCACTTCAACAGGTAAAAGAATTTTAAACTATGCATGCATATACATATATTCTATATACTTAATGGTTGTGTGTTTAGAGTACATGGTCATGATGTTAATTTACTTTTTTTTTAAAATCTACTCAATTTGTACTCTTAGTCCTCTTCGTAAGATGGAGAGTGTACACTCATTTTCTAATTAAAATATTTAATCAGTTGGCTTATTGCCTCATCAAGACCATGAACATGTCTATTTGCTTGATTAGTACTATAATTACTTAGGCATGTATTCTATAAAACAGGGAGAGAAAAAGGTTTAAATATAAAAAAATGGGGGAACTCTCACTTGTTTTATCTTTCCCCATTCTTTTTGATGTGACAAAAGGGGGAGAAGAAGGGTAACTTAATTATGTATGCATGTACGCTCTCTCTCATTCTATTGTTGTACTCCATGCATATGATTTCCTTAAGTCATCATGTTAACTCTACCTATGCTTATCTTGTGCTCATTGTTATATGCTTTAAATAATTACATAAATATCTTAATAATCATAATTATGATATGCATATATTTAGGGGGAGGCAAAATTTGCATAAATATTTTATTAAGGGGGAGCCTCCAACGCCATAATCAATTTAGGTTTGTCATCATCAAAAAGGGGGAGAATGTAAACCTAAGGGTACATCCCACTCTTGTTTTGATGATCAACAAATCCAAATTGATGGTAGTTTGCTAATGGCTTCTCTAGTGTTGTGTTTTAGACAGATTTCATTGAAGTCAACACTTGAAGCTAGAAGAACAAGGGCTAGTCTTGGAGAAAGTCAAGTATTGGTGGTTAACCTTCAAGCCACATGGTGTATTGAAGAAACAAGGGAACCACAAGCACAATAACATGTTCAAAGACTATCTCAAAACAAATGAAGACTCATGTAAGCACCCAAGAAGATTGAAGATCAAGAACACTCAAGGTTCATATGTTTGGAATGCATAGGAGTCCTCTTGGCACTTAATGCCTGCATGTTTTGATGTTTTCAAATCATATTTAAAACCATTTTTCTAAGTGTATTAATATATTTGAAAACACATGTTTAAAGCCCGAAAACCAAGGCCCTAAGTCCCTCCCACAAGTATTTTAAAACAAGTTTTTAAAGCAGAGTCGGTCGACCGGGATACGCCGGGCGACCGCGGGATGCTACCTGGAACTCCAGCGCATCTCGAAATTTATCGGGCCGGTCGACCGGGCCTACTCGGTCGGTTGCGGGATGATTTCTCAATTTTGAGAAATCATCTAGGTTGGTCTCCGTGGACGACCGCAACCCCCTCAGTCGACCACGATATTGAATTCAAGCTAAAATATTTTTTCAAACAGGTAGCCCTCGGCGGGCGACCGCTGTGACCCCGGTCGACCGCAGCGATAAAACTTTTGAAAATAAAAATAGGCGCTAGATAAGGGCGGGCGACCGAGGAAGCCCGATCGTCCGCGCCGGTTCGGTGAAAGAGCCGTTTGAACGTACCAGTGGTAGATGCAATTACCCCACCTACCCAGTTTTATTACGGCTTTACCATTGTCGGTTTCTAAATCAACTATGGGTATTTAAACATGTTGAGAAACCCCATTTCATACCTTTTGAGCATTTTTCAAACCCTAGAGCTTTACTCTTTGAAATCGAAAGGATCATTCTTCAAAATGTCTTGAGCATTCAAACTTGCATTCATTTCTTGCCAAGAGGTTCTCCCTAAGCTTTTAGTTTCAATCATTAGGAGGTTTGTGAGCTTTGAGAGTTGTATACGCCTACAAGAGGCTTGAGTGTGCTTCATTTTCTTTTATCCTTCTTTCATTTGCTTTTGAGATTGTAAGAGGAGTTTCTTGCTTCAAGGCCGGAGTGCAACGAAGAAGAACTTCCTTGGAGGTGGAATTGTAATACAAGGGTGTGTCCCCTTGTTGAGGTGGTGAATATTGTATATGCTTTGTGAGGCGACGTCAAGGAGTCTCACATAGTGGAGAAAATCCCAAGGAAAGGAGAAGTACTTGGGTAGTGGAGTAGGTCAAGTTGTGACCGAACCACTATAAATTATTGTGTGATCTCCTTACTCTTTTTTCTCTCTCTTGTGATGTTGGTAATCTCTTTGCCCTTTATTTTGAATATAACTTGAACAAGGGATAGAACTAATTAGGCTAATCTCACTTGCCCTAGCTTTTCAAATAGAAAAATTTGAAAATACCAATTCACCCCCTCTTGGTTGTTGCCCTTTGGGATTTCACACATCTACTTTAACCCATCTACAATTTCTTATCCATTTAATGTTAACCATTAAGCACACAAGATTGGATATGAAGAACAACTAGGTGCATAGTAATAGACATATTTACTCACCTAGGGGCACAAGAGATGTCTAAGAAAGGATTTGAATGGATTTTCTTAGATATGGCTTTTAACTCCTTAATATTTCTAGAAATGATATCCTAAACAATTTAAATACTCTAAGATCTAGCAAATGCCAAATTTGTCGAAGACGAAGTTCAAATATTAAAGAAATGTATTTGTTAGTTTAGGTTGAACTCATGGGCTAATGGGTGGTTGATTTTCATGTAAGCACCAATATTATCTATTGTGGATTTCCTTCGTGGATGAGTACTAAGTGCAAGAAGAATTAAAACACAATGTGTGCACTTAGACTAAATATTCTAGAATGATTGAGTGCAATATATCAAAGTCTAATTTTAAATAATTTTTAGCATATAGACTTTGAAACCAAATTTTTTTTTATCATTTAAGCACAAGCTAACTAGATACATATCAAGCATATGATATCTAGCATACAAATCATTCAACATGATATAACCATTAAGCACATGACAATCTAGATACATAAAGTGAAGTATCTAGTGAACATTTTTCCAATAGACATGACAATTTAGTGCATATGAGATACAGAGTGATAATCAACTTCAAATATATGTATCTTCTTGATGTTTTTCAAAAGATTTTACAATTTAAGCACAACCCCTAAGGCTAACATATTCAATGAATAGTTTGAATGAGGGACATTGGAACCCAAATTGCTTTGGTTCCAATCAAGTTTGTTTTTTAGAGTGTATCTTTTCTTATCCAAACAAACTTGGAACTTTTTACAAATCTAAATTTACATCTAGATTTGTAATGTCCAAATCTACCACAATAATCACAAGATACAAATGAATAGGTAGATGAGCATGATGAACCACAAGAATGTTCACATGAATGGTTACCTTTTTCTTATTATAGCTTGTGGTTATCTTGGGCTAGTTCTTCATTTTTACTTTTCATCTCATTAATTTCTTCTTTTAAAATATTTAGTTCATGAGATTTATCTTCAGTTCTTCTTCTTTTAATTTTAATTCCTCTATTTCTTTTTCCAATTTCTTATTATTTTCAATTAACTCTTCTTCTTCATCTAATAGATCTTGATAATCTTTTTCGGATTCTGTTTAAGTTTTTCATTTTTAGAAACTTCAAGATTAAGATTATTTTTCAATTTATCACATAATTCTAGAAGTTCATTAATAGTTTGAGTGTTGCAATCAACATTACAGTTGTCATTATTTTCTAAAGCCATCAAACATTTAACATTATAATTTTGTTCAAGAGAGCTCCATAATTCTCTAGCATTTTTACATGTGGAAACTCTATCAAGCATGTTTGAAGATAATGCACAACATATAATAATCATAGCTTTAGAATTTAAACAAAATAGTCTTTTATCATTTTCATTTGTTCTCTTAGACAATGTAAAGCCATTTTCAATTGTCCCCAAGAGATCCCCATCTTGACTTTTAAGATAGGACTTCATACGGATCGACCAAGATCCATAATCCCGTTCCATCAAAGCATGGAAGCCTAGATGCCATTAGGTTGCCTAAAGATCTTTTCTCTTGTAGATTTTTAAAATTTAAAATCTCTTTAAGAGCCTAAGCTCTGATACCAAATGAAATACAAGTAGGGCAACCCAAGGGGGGGGTGAATTGTTCAATTAAATTTTTTTGTCTTAATTAGATGGAATTAAAATCAATTTACAAGTTTAAGCTATTTATATCTAACCCTTGTTCAATTAAGTAAGATAACAAAAATAGGTTTAGATGTTACGATTCACCAAATGTAAGAAGGCAAGCAAGAGAAGTATAAGCACACCAAGATTTATAGTGGTTCGGTCTATCAACAAGACCTACTCCACTCTTTCAAGTTTAGCTCCTTGGGTACCCCACTAATGATGAAAGCTTTACACACGCCTTCTCCATCTCCGAGGGGACAAACCCTCTAGCTCTGGATTCTCCATTCTTAATGGGCCGACTCGAAGACCCTCTTACAATAAAGCTTCTCATTAAGGCAGAAGCAAAAACCCTCTTCTAGATTCACCTTTCTTACCGGCCGAATCGGAGACCCTCAATACAAATGAAGAACTAAAATGAAAAACACTAAAAGCCTCTTGATAGGTGGATTACAAAAATGATAGCTCTCACAAACTCTCCAAAAGATAACAAAGATAAAGCCTATGGAGGTCCTCTTGTTCAATGTAGATTCACAAATCAAAGCATGAAGAGAAAAATTAAAAACCTTTAGATTTGAAAGTTTTTGTCACAAATAGATGTGAAATTATTTGCCAAAAGGTTGATTAGTTGGTCTCGGATAGGGTATAAATAGCCCATTGAAAGATATGACCGTTTGGGGGTAAAACTGTAATAAACAGGCGTAGAA
Organism: Tasmannia lanceolata; assembly: GCF_043159265.1. Lineage (NCBI taxonomy): Eukaryota > Viridiplantae > Streptophyta > Magnoliopsida > Canellales > Winteraceae > Tasmannia > Tasmannia lanceolata. The sequence goes on from NW_027518700.1 coordinate 20,490,984, forward strand.
AAATCAAACCGTTTGAGCCCCAATGGCTACTTTTCGATACCGGAGCAGTCGCCCGCCCTATCGGTCGCTCACCTTTTTTATTTTGAATTTTCTTACCGTAGCGGTCGACCGAGATGACGCGGTCGCACGTGGTGAGTAACCTGGATTTTTTATTTTTGTCCAGGTCCCTATATGCGGTCGCCCGGCCCTATGGCAGTCGACCGGCTCGACCAAGCTGGATTGTTTCTGGGTTTCCAGAAATACATCTGCGGTCGTCCGGAAAGCCCCGGTCGACCGGTCCGCTTTGTATCGATTGGTGCTGGATTCCAGCCACCTTACCACGGTCGCCCGGGGAACCCCGATCGACCGGCCCTGCCTTGAAAACTTGATTTTAAATATGAAAATTTAGGGACTTGGGCCATGGTGTTTGGGCTTTTGTCCAAGGTTTTCTAACATATTTTGGGGAGTGTTGATGGTTTTCAAAGATGTTAATTTAGTTATGAAAACCATTTGAAAGCCTTTGAAAGTGCAAATACATTTAAAACAAGAGGACTCCAAATACAATCTAAAAATGTATAACCTTGAGTCTTCTTTGAATTTCTAAGCTCCTTCGCGCTTTCTTGGACATCTTCGACTTGCGAGTGAACTCTTCAACTTTCTTCAGATCATGTAGCTTCCTCCTTCTCTTGGACATCTTCATTGTTGCATGAGAAGGCCACCAATTCTAGTTCATCTACAAGCTTCTCTTTGGCACCTTGCTGGGCAACTTGTGTGATCTTTATCTTGAGCTCTTGACTTGAACATCTTCCAAGGTTGATGTCTCCAATATATGTGCAAGCTCTTGGTCATTTGTGCATGTTGATCCGCAAGCCATATGTTGTGTTGTGTTGTGTAATGGCGATATGACATGTCAAATTCCTGTCTAAGGCACAACACAGTAGTCCATAAAGACTAATCAATTTCAATTTGCTAGCATCAAAACAAGAAGGTAAAGGTGAACGATTGAACCCATGGGAACCCATGGGCTTACAGTTTACAATATTCTGGTACTCCTTCTATTCTTGAATGTTATTGGGATGCAAATTGGATATCTGGTAAGGATTACGAATCTACAAGTGGATGGTTGTTTACTTTAGGTGGTGGAGTTGTTTCTTGGTCATCTACGAAACAAAGTTGTATCGCTATGTAATCCATGGAATCAGAGTACATCTCTATGTCTCTAGCAGGTAAAGATATCATATGGATGAGGCGATTATTGAGGAATATACCATTCCTTGAAAAACCTATGCAACTTGTAACATTATATTGTGAAAACAGGTCGACAATACATTTTGTGACAAATAAACGCTTTACAAGCGAATCGAGACATATCTCAATGAGATGTCATCATATTCAAAATTTAGTTAAGAAGGAAAAGATGTTGTTGGAATATATTCCAACAAATCAAATGCTTGCAGACCCTCTAACTAAAGCTTTACAAAGAATTCGAATATGTGAAACCTCGAGGGAGATGGGATTATTACCAGTAAGTAAGGCATCCGAGTGAGATCTTACTCTGTAATGGTGATAGTTTTCAAATAAAGAATGGTACGCGATCAATCTCACATTAGAAGTTCAAAGGATATCACTAAGTGGTGTCTTCTTAGAAGTTAAGCGAGAGGATATACTTCCAGTGCATTAAACATCATAAGAGTACTTGAGATGACTCTTATTAAAATTTCATTTTTGAGGTAAATGCACTGATTACTTTTGCAACGGACAGCGAGGCTGAACTTTTAAAGTTCTTAACAAACTATAGATAAGGTGGGGCCGAATAAGTTGATGCAAAAGCGCTCTTGATAAGTCCGCCTATTCAAGTGTGGAAGTCTGGGTCACTTCGTATGAACTAGACTGCTATAGTTCTAAAGCACTTGCAAAACGAGGTGAGCGCATGACCTAAGTAAATAGAACACGCGACCGCCATGTGAACTGACCTATTTCACTCCAATTGAGAAGATTAAGGTAATCATCCTCTTATCATTTGGAGTGGTAGATTCAGTTCTACTCGATATATATTGTTTTATTTTTTATTTTTCTTAAAAAATAGTGTGGGATTGTTGGTGTATTTTTTAATTAAAAGTAAGGAGGAAAGGTTAAAAAGTGGTTTTTTGAATAAAACAAAATCATGTGAAGACAAAAACTATAAAAAAACTAAAAGAAAACAAAGCAATCCTCTATTTGTTCTTATCCCACATCGGTAGGGAGAGAAAATGGATGGGGTGGGAGAGGCTATAAATAAGTCTTCCATCCTCTTGTTTTTTACACAGGCCCTCATGTGAGTGAGGCCCCCAAGGCATGGCCTATAAGGCTAGCCTAGGGTAATATAATATATATATTGAAATACAGGTAGGGATACCCAAGAGAGGGGGGGGTTGAATTGGTCAATTTAAAATTTTTGTCTTAGTTAAATGTGATTGTTAAAATCAATTTACAAATTTAACCAATTTTAAGTTTATTTAGGATTTTGGAAATATTACAGATTTAAATCTAAGCCTTGTTCAATTAAGCGTAAGCATAAAGAAAGGTTAGAATTTACCAATCACAAACTGCAAGGAAAGGAGAAGAAGAAGCACATCACAAGGAACACAAGATTTATAGTGGTTCGGTCTATCAACAAGACCTACTCCACTCTTCCAAGTTTATCTCATTGGGTACTCCACTAATGTTGATATTCCGCACCTCGAATCTCTGAGCCGTACAAACACTTCTCCGCCTCCGAGGGAACAAACCCTCTTTGCACTATGCTTCTGAGGGGACACACCCTCTTTGCTCCGGATTCCCCTTTCTTACCGGGACGAATCGAAGACCCTCAATACAATCAGCGTCTCCTTTCTAAAGGGCCGAAGAGCAAAACCCCTCTTCACACTCTTGATTCGCCTTTCTTATTGGGCTGAATCAGAGACCCTCAATAAAAATGAAAAACAAAAATGAAAAACTCTCTTAAACATCCTCCAAAGAATAACAAAGTAAAAGCCCTATAGACATCCTCTTGTTGAATGTTGATTTGCAAAACCAAAGCACAGAAGAGAAGGAACCTTGGATTTGAAAGTTTGGATTCAAATAGATATAAAATTATTTGTGAAAAGGTTATTTAGTTGGTCCTGGATAGGGTATATATAGCCCAAGTAGTAATAAGACCGTTTGGGGACAAAATAGTAAATAACTGGCTAAAAAAGAACTAGCCGTTTGAGCCCTAACGACTACATTTCCAGACCGTCGCGGTCGACCGAGGTGTCGCGGTCGCCCGCCCTATCGGGCGCTCTCTTTTTATTTTGAAATTTCTTACTGCCGCGGTCGACCGAGCCTATCGTGGTCGCCCGCCGAGAGCTTTCTGGACATTTTATTTTTGGTCCAGAACCCTATCCGCGGTCGCCCAGCAATATGGCGGTCGACCGGCCCGACCAATGTGGATTGTTTCTAGATTTCCAGAAATACATCCGCGGTCGCACGGGAGGCCCCGGTCGACCGGCTCGCTAAGTTTCGGTAGGTGCTGGATTTCCAGCCACCTTACCGCGGTCGACCGGCGACCGGCCCTGCTTTGAAATCTCAGTTTTAAATATAAAATTTCAGGGACTTGGGCTATGGTCTTTGCGCTTTTGTCCAAGGTTTTCAAACACATTTTGGGGAGTGTGGATGGTTTCTAAAGATATCAAATTTGTTTTACGAAAACCATTTTGAAAACCTTTGAAAGTGCAAATACATTTAAGCAAGAGGACTCCGGTACAATTTAAAAATATGTAACCTTGAGTCTTCTTGGAATCTCTTCTCTCCTTTGAACTTTCTTGGACATCCTTGACTTGAGAGAGCACTATTCGACTTGGTTCGGGTCTTGTGACTTCCTCCATTCTTTAGACATCTTCAATGGTACATGAGGTGGTCACCAATGCTAGTTCATCTCCAAGCTTCTTCTGGCACTTGCAAGGCATGCTTGTGGGATCTTTGACTTGAGCTCTTGACTTGAACATCTTTCAGGGTTGATGTCTCCAATGTATGTGCAAGCTCCTTGTTTTCTTTGTGCATGTTGATCCGCAAGCCATGTTTTTAGTTGTGTTGTGTAATGGCAGTATGACATGCAAAAATTCCTGTCTAAGGCACAACACTACAAAACAACACATTAGTCCATAGACTTATCAATTTGGGTTTGCTAGCATCAAAATAAGAAGGTAAAGGTGAATGATTGAACCCATGGGAACCTTTGGGCTTACATTCTCCCCCTTTTTTATGATGGCAAACTAAATTGATTAGGAGGTAAGAGATATCAACATAATAGACAAATAAGCATCATATGATATAACCAATAGAGCATTGCTCCCCCTCACTATATGCACAAGTGTATTACACAAATATAAAGCTAGAAATGCATATAGAATATGGACTACCTAATCAATTTTAAAATTCTCCCCATTTTGACAACAGCAAAAAGGAAGGATTTAGCAGTTAAAGTTCAAATTATAGTACCATAATGACTCCCCCTATCTACTTATCATGGATATGATATTTTTAAAGTGAAACATACATGATAAGAACACTCAAACATAGACATGTGTGAAACACTTCTATGTTTGTAGATGGGCATAGGTGAAGGGTATGCCAAGATACTATAAAGTACTTTTATGACCAATGAAACTAAAGATGATATGACATTTAAGCTCTTCTAAAGCTTATCATAAAGATTGAAAAAGGAAAATCAAGCATAGTGAATGATAAGCATTTTTTTAATTTGAATCTAAAAGATTTACATTTTAGTGCAACTAATGGGGCAATGGGCATGTGAGTATATCACTATAGTCCATATAAAGATGAGAGTAAGATAATTAGGCTCTCCCCCTAAGCATTTGTCATTGGCCTTAGATAAAACCTATAAGGCAAGGCATGACAATACAAACTGGCTATAGATGTGACAGTGAGAGCATAGCCAATGGATCTTATCATGATGAGTGATATACTTGGCTTCAAAATTTGAGAGCATAGCCCTTTTGAAAATTTAAGTATTGAGCCTAATTTGAATTTTATTCTCTTGATTAGATTTTGGTTAGTACAAATGAGATCAACACAAATAGAAATACCAAACCAAAATTAAGAATGAAAGTGCAAGAAAAAGAAAGAACACACCGATATATAGTGGTTCGGGCAAAGCCCTACTCCACTCTTCTTAAGATCGTCCTTAAGGTTTTCTACTATGTGAGACCTCTACAATGCCCGGCTCCGAGGCGATTACACTTCCAAGGGATATTAAATGAGGATGCCCTTACACCTTTACACCGACTCTCCTTCTTCGCCGAGTTCTAAGCGATTGCTCTCTAGGGTATTAAGATAGGATGCCCTAGCCACCTTTACAAGAAATAGAAGATGAATAGCTTGGCTTCTCTTGAAAGCTTGATGCACTTTGTAGTCCCTTGATTGCTCTTCAATAGTGGTTGCAAGTGAAAGCTCTAAATCCCAACTCAATAGATTTGCAAGTGCAAGGCAAGTTTGGGGAGAAAACAAAATCTTAAGCACAAATGGGTTGCAAGTTTGCTTGAATGCTTAAGAAGGTTTTTCAAATGTTTAAGAGAAAAATAATAATCCCCTTGAATGTGTTTTTATAGCACTTGACAAAATATGACCGTTTGGGGGTGTTAATATCAAAAACCAAAATTTAATTTAAATCCCAACGGCTCTTTTCTGTGCTTGTGGGACCCGATCCCGCGAGAGGGGTACGGCGCGAGCCGCCACGCTCTCTCTTGGTCTCTCGTACCCACGCGAATGGCGTGTGCTTTTTATTATCAATTTTAATTACCCAGCCAAGCAGGCAGCAACCAAGCCATAGGGTGCAAACAAACGTGCAACCCAGTACCCATAAGGGCAGGGGTAAGCCGTCGAGCCAAGCGATGTGTGATTTAATTCATCTTTTCCGTGAACTTAGGATCACTAAGGCAATCCGAATTTCACGCAAAAGAGAGTGACAGAGTCGCCACCTAGATGAGGGATCTAGGACCCATAATTGACCAGAAATCTAGACTCGTTACTTGGTTACGAGAATGGAAGGTATGGGGAGTTACCACCACATGCACCATTCCTGCCCGATAATCGGTCTTCAATTCCAAAAGTTAACTCTTTTGAATTTCTTTTAAATGGCTCATTTAACTCTATATTAATGTGCGAATTATGTGACATGCATCCTAAGATCTAATTTCAATGTAATTCCTAAATGTGTATCTTGATTTTCTTAATTTGTTTGAATTCAATCTAAGTGAAAATTCTTCTAAAATTCTAATTTCATTGAAAGTCCTAAGTGATTTAATTACTTTTAATTTAAGGATTAATGTACAAAACCCCACCACTTATGTGTGGAGCCGACTCGTGATTGGTATGCCATCAAGCATCCAAGCTGCCTACGTACCCAAGCCTCACTGGGATCAGAGTCGACGTAGTTCGGTGCACCTGAACTAAGCTACTTATGCCTAACTCATCTAAGACACTGATCTAGACTGGATTGACTGTTTCAACAGTTTTAAGAGAAATTATTTAATTCAAGTTGAAGATTTTATTATCCTATGACTTCATCTAAGATGTTATATGGTTCTATCTAAGATGTTATATGGTCCTATCTAAGTGCAAGACGTCCCTTAGACTAATGCAGGTTAACTTACATCCTAGGTAACTAGGTTTGTCCTAAGGGAAAAGTGAGGTGACTAGTGTAACTAGATCTATGGCACGGTTGCTATCCATAGCAAACGCCCATGATGAGGCTGGACTCCTAACTCTAGGACTCCCTAAAACTTAGGACACAACGTGACGTAAGTGTTCCTAAGGGGCCCTAAAGGTTCTTACGATAGGAGACCGTAATCCAACAGCTCCTAAGACATGGATCGAGTTAATTCGATTTGTTGAACTTAATGATTTTTAATTTTTGAGGATTTTTTATTCTTAAACATCTAAGGAATACCAAAGGCTCTATGGTTCACAAGTTTCGGCCTCGAATCGCAACCATGGAAGGGAATCGTGCTCTCAACACTTGTATAATTTAGCACGTAAATTATAATATCTTATTGCCTGACATATTTCTCAGGATTTCCGTAGACAGTGGACCTCGGAGGCAATATCATACTATAATTTACGCACTCCAATTATGTAGGATTAATTGCAATTAGTATATGATTACGGTTGCGATCTTCGGCATCTAAACTATCCTAGTAGGGCCATTTTACAAAGGAAATCTAAGACTTCCTAAGATTTTTGTTTCAGCGGCTTAAAGAATGAATGCGTGACAGAAAATTAAAGTTCCTTGGAAGTTTTTATAATGATTTTGGTTAATTTCAATTTTTAATAGATTTTATCAATTTCAGATCACATGGATGGTTTTACAAATGAACTCATTGCAAACAAACTCGAAATAAATTCAAATTTCTACATTACAAGATATGAATGAATATAGTCTACTGTGAAAATTTCATGAATTTTAGATACGATTTACTATCAATTTCAGATTTTTAAAAATTCAGATCAGATTATAAATTTACACAGCATCCCCTAGGAATAAAATTCCAAATCAATTGAAAATTTTACAGTAACATGATATTTATAATATAAGACTACTTTAAAATTTTTGAAAATTTTAATTATGATTTGTTATTAATAAAAAACCTCACAAAATCTGGTTGTTTCAAAAGAAAATATCAAACGATATACCAAATAGAATCCTAAAATCATTAAATATTCATGGCAGAATATATCAGCATCATATTATTTTACTACAAAATTTCATTAATTTTAGAACTTATTTGGTATATTTTCCATTTTTCTTCTTAAAAAAGATGTCTTTTAAGAGTTTTCTATTTTTTAAACATGATTTTTGAGAAAATTATGACTTTGAAAGATGTCCTTTAACATTGCTCTGATATGATGAACACAAGAAAATTATAATATTCCAAGAAATAGATCATCCTAAGATAGCTATTTTTTCCAATTTCTTAATATCCCGGTCATTAATTCAAATTGAATTTCAATCTTCATTCAAATTCTGGAAATCCTTAGATCCAACGTCTGATCCAATCCGATAGTTCTTTTAATCCCATTAAATAGATCATTGCATTAAATTTTGAGACGAATCAGACTTTGAAACACTCAGGTAAACCCAATTTTGAGCCAACCCATATATTATTGAATTAAATGAGCGTAAATACTAAAACCATGCAAAAATACGTAAAAAAAATACGGAATAATTCTAGAAAAATCTGAGAAGAGTGCACCTACCTTTGGTATCGGTCCGAGCCTAATCCGAAAGCACGAGAGTCCGCGGATGATAATTTGATGCCAAAATTCCGAGATTGAATCCGAAAGCTTCTCCCAATGTTTATGAAAAATAACCTTTCCTTTCCCAAATGTGAATCAAAGGATGATCAAGCTTCAGTGGAAAGAGAGAGAGAGAGAGAGAGAGAGAGAGAGAGAGAGAGAGAGAGAGGGTTGTTGAGAGAGATATATGAGAGTGGGCTATTGAGAGAGGGGAGAGATGAGAGTGGTCGGTGGGATGTATGGACAGAGGTGAGTGGGCTGTTGAGAAAGATATATGAGAGTGGGTTGTTGGACGTATGGAGAGAGGTGAGTGGGCTGTTGAGAGAGGGGAGAGGTAAGAGTGAGTTTCAAGAAAAACGTCAGATCAGAGAGAGTCGCACACCAATTCTGCGTTCTAAACAAAACCCCAGAAAACTCCCAACCTCCTTCTCGAATTTCAATTTTCAATTCCAAGCCTTCTAAAGGAACATCAAAATGCTTCAGCATATGCAATGCGGTTGTTTGAAATGTATCGACAGATGGATCCTTGGAATCATTCGTAATTCCTTCAAATCCTTGATGACTGGAACGCCCAACATGATTTAACCACCACCAAGAGGAAGGGATCCCCCGGCTAATGAATAGAAAGCCTTTTTTTTATTCCCCCACAAGCTGCTTTCCTTTTAATTTCCTCAGCCAGACCGTATGGCTTGCCTTTTTTGTAAAAAAAATAGAAGGCTACTCGGCTCCTTCTTCTGGGAAGAATCCCAAAAATAATCTAAGAAAAGAAAAACTAGCCTAAATAAAATACTTACTTTTATATACAACGCTTTCTATTTTTTTTAAGACAATCTTTAAACAGAAATGGCAGCTGCTCTTCACCTTGTAGCTCCTAATTTAGACTTCATTCCAATTCTCTTTTACAGCTTGTAACTCAGCCACAGTGATAATTTTGGCAACCAACTCAGCCACAATGATAATTTTGGCAACCAATTAATAGCCTATTGATAACACGTTCAAAATATGGTCAACAAAGACCAAGATCCTAGCCTTTCCATTTCATAGGCTATTGGGGAGATAGGCTTCTACAAATAACGTCAATCAACAACAACATGCATGCATGTGGTTGCTAATTTCCTCCACAAAAGGAAGAATCGTAGATCCTTTCCCCATGCAGCTCAATTCCTCCAAAACCTTGGGCCCACTAACATCTTAGGCAATTAAATGACCGAATTCTCTTTTCCTCAATAAAACATGCTCAGTTGAAAATCTAATGGCTTCCTTAAGGTGGTTGAAACCCATTTTGGTAATAATTTGGTTTTCAAAATTCGGTGGGTTCGTCCCTTTGGCTGAAATTCTTATGGTTAAACTAGAGTTTACCTTTTGTATAGGACCCCACTAATTCAGATTTTATAAATATTGGTGGATCCTCCATAGTCGAATTCTACTGGTGCAACATTCTTATAATTTTCGCAAATTTAGACGTTTCTTTTTTTTTTTTAAATCAAGCAGTGGGCACCACTAATAAAATATTCATAGAGATTAAAATAGTGGGACCTACTTTAAATTTAGTCGAGTTTCCCCGCGATAAAATTCGAATGTTAATATTAGCAGGCCTCAACTCAAGCTGCACAAAAATCTTTGGGATAATGGATTCGGAAATTGATACAACAGGCCCCTGCCTTTGTAAAACCCAAATTATCACAAAACAGTGGCCCCTACTCACAACGGGCGAATTCCAATCTTGAAATTTCCATGGAAATTGAATTCTCTATGAAAGATATAATAGGGGAATTGATATGGGCACCACGATGTTAAATTTGCATCCTCATAGGCTCACACCAAAACCATCTTCGTAGGTTGACCCAAGCCATCCATTTAGTGAATCACAACCCCTTAGATCCTCTCCATTAAATGATTCTGAACTGGGCTGCAATGTAAATTAGGTTGCGCCCCCTTGAACTATTCCCAAAGACTGATTTGAACCGTTCACTTTGACAGGCCATGGCATGGACAACTTGTATCCTCCAAATATCACCCCCATGGGCTGATCCAAACCATTAATTTATAAAATTGTGCCTCAAAATTCATTTCCAGGGGTTATCCGAATAGTTCAACTTGATGGTCACAACAAAAATTGGTTATTAAAATGACCTTCCTGAGATCTTGACTGTTCCCTTGATGGGCATCTTTACGCATTTGATCGAAGTAGGTTCAAAACTCATTTTTCATTAAAACAATGTGCGGCCCCCCTGTTTGATCCAAATCTAAACAAATGTTCAATGCGGGCCCACCAAACGGGTCCAAATTCTCCCTTGCTCGGATTCTCGTGAATAACCCTTCTCAACACTTAGCGGAAAAATGTGAAACACGGCAGAAATGATCGAAAAGATCGATAAAACATAAGAGGCTGACACGGGAATGGAAAACACTGAAAAACCGATAGCAAAACACTAACTTCTTTGTTGATTAAAGCGGAGCAAAATGGGGGTGTCTACAGTGCTCTTGCGAGGTTCTTGGAGTTCCGAGAACCATTCTCAGAGCTCCGACAAATTATCGGAGTTCCGAGACAAATTCTCGGAGTTCCGAGAGAACGGCCAGAAGAGGAAAAATTCTACTGGACCATTTCTCGGAGTTCCGAGCTCGGGGAGCTCCGAGAAAAATCTCGGAGTTCCAAGAAGCCTAAAATAAGCAGATTTTTTAGATTTTATTGCTTATTTGATTTTGGGTTTTTGGAACTCAACTCCTATGATAATTTTGGAATGTTTATGAGGGTCCCAACTTGTTGGTCCACCACATAACCATTCACTAACCATTTTAGTTCTTAAGTGTTTTTAGAAACTATTTTGAAAACATTGCCTTGACTTAGAAATCTAAAGAAAAATGATGTACATTGAATTCTAGGTAAACCTCAACTTCTTTTTAGCATTGGTCTTCATTTGGTCTTCCATCTTGTGTATGCTTGCTTGAGAGATGATGTGAGCTCCACTTAGCTCCTTTGACTCTTGTGTGGTACATCTTCAAGCATGACCATGTAGTGTGTTGGTTTCTTCAATGATCAATCCTATCTTAAACACAACACTTCAAGGCAAATTGATTAGTATTCAATAACATAATCAATTATGTTTAAAATCATCAAAACAAGATAGGAGAGTAGACTCTTGGGCTTACAATCTCCCCCTTTTTGATGATGACAAACAAAATTGATTATGAGGAGTGTGTGGAGTGACATAGTAGGCAAGTGAATGCAGGAACTCCCCCTCAATATATGCACAATGATAAATGATAACAATTAAAAGCATATGGTGTATATGGGCAATTTGAATAGATAATCAATTTCAAACTTCTCCCCCTTTTGTCATCGACAGAAAGGGTGAACTAAAATGTAAAGCAATTTAGGAGTATGAAGATTGAGTTAGGTACTCCCCCTAAATCAATGCTTATGGTATAAAAATATGTAGCCAAGTAATGCACATATACCTGTTCATGATCGAGATGTTGACACATTGTCAAAATGTTAGGTATTTTAATTAAGGTGAAGGTACCTCTCCATCTTAGAGAACTAAGAAGGCTAAGAGTACCAATTGAGTGAATTTTAAAATTAATATTTGACATCTCATTCATGCAGATACTACCAAACAAGGATGATATATATATATATATATATATATATATATATATATTATATAGATAAGCAGGTGAAAGGCATAAAGTATTTATTTGGCAATTTCTTTGACTTGATCCGCACTCCAAATGTTCAAGGCACTTCGGATATAACATATTCTATCATCACTAAGGGGTTTTGTAAAGATATCCGCCAATTGATGCTCAGTATTGATATATTTTAAGCAAATATCCCCCTTTTGTGAGTGATCTCTAATGAAGTGGTGCCTAATCTCAATATGTTTTGTTCTTGAGTGTTGTATGGGGTTCTTTGTTAAGCTTATAGCACTAGTATTGTCACATTAGATGAGAATATTTTTCATTTTAATTCCATAGTCCATCAATGTGCTTTTCATCCATAGGACTTATGCACAGCAAGCTCCAGCTGCCACATATTCTGCTTCTGTTGTGGATAGAGCTACTAAATTTTGTTTCTTGCTAAACCATGAGACAAGTGATTTTCCCAAGAATTGACAAGTCCCACTAGTGCTTTTCCTATCAACTCTATATCCAGCGAAGTCTGCATCTGAATATCCAATGAGAGTGAAGGCAGTAGATCTTTCATACCATAGTCCCAGACTTTGGGTTCCTCTTAAGTACTTGAAGATCTTCTTGACTGCCGATAGGTGAGACTCCTTTGGATCCGATTGAAATTGAGCACAGAGACAGACAGTAAACATAATGTCTGGTCTGCTAGTTGTCAAATAGAGTAAGCTACCTATTATACCCCTATACATCTTTTGATCTATAGATTTGCCAAATTCATCCTTTTCTAGCTTAGCAGTTGTACTCATGGGAAGTGAGTCTTAGTGCTATCCATGCCAAATTCTAGATGTCTTAGTGCTATCCATGCCATACTTCTTTAATAACTCCTTCGTATATTTTTCTTGATTTAAAAATATCCCATTTTGGTATTGTTTAATTTGGAGTCCTAAGAAGTAGGTTAACTCACCCATCATGCTCATTTCAAATTCATTTTTCATTAGAGTTGCAAATTCATCACACATTTTTTGATTAGTTGAACCACAGATGGTGTCATCCACATAAATCTGGACAAGGAAGATATCTTGATTTTCTCTTTTTATAAATAATATTTTATCCACCTTTCCCATCTCAAATCCTTTTTCCAATAGGAAAGTGCAAAGCCTCTCATACCAAGCTCTAGGAGCTTGCTTTAATCCATATAAAGCTTTATCAAGCCTGAAGACATGATTTGGATATTTGTAGTCCTCAAAACCTGGAGGTTGCTCAACATACACTTCCTCTTGGATATAGCCATTTAGGAAGGCACTTTTGACATCCATTTGATATAGTTTAAATCCTTTGTGAGATGCATATGTCAAGAGTATCCTAATAGCTTCCATACGGACAACATGAGCAAATGTCTTATCATAGTCTATTCCTTCCTCCTGATTGTACCCTTGGGCTACAAGCCTAACTTTATTTCTAGTGATAATTCTATTTTCATCAAATTTGTTTCTATACACCCATCTCGTGCCAATAACTGGATGATCACTAGGCCTAGGCACTAGCCTCCACACCTTGTTCCTTTCGAATTGACTTAACTCATCTTGCATGGCCATCAACCAATATTCATCCTTTTCAGCTTCCTTGATGGACTTAGGTTCTAATTCGAATATGAACGCCAAGTTGTTACTCACACTACAATAGTATGATCTAGTTCTTACTGGCGATGTGGCATCACCTAAGATTTGGGATTCAGGATGATCTACTAATATTCTCCTATCCCTAGGCAATGAGTCATCATCAACATTCTCAACTTCCTCACTAGGTAATGTATTACTTGTAGATGCATGGGGAGGAGCATTTGTCTTAGGTAAGAGATGTTCAATAGGTTCATCCTCATCATGTGGCATTTCTTGAGGTGTTGGCTCTCTCTCATCAAATGTAACATGCATGGATTCTTCTACAAGTAAGGTTCTTCTATTAAACACTCTATATGCCTTGCTATGTGTAGAATATCCTAAGAATATGCCATCATCCGACTTCTTATCAAATTTGTGTAGATTATCTTTAATGTTCAAGATATAGCATTTACAACCAAACACTCTAAAATAGCTTATATTTGGTTTCAAGTTTTTCCAAAGCTCATAAGGTGTTTTCTTAGAAATTGGCCTCATATATACCCTATTTATGATATAGCAAGCGGTGCTAACCGCCTCTGCCCAAAAATATCTAGGGAGATCATTCTCATGCAACATAGTTCTAGCCATTTCTTGGAGGGTTCGGTTCTTTCTTTCTACAACCCCATTTTGTTGAGGTGTCCTAGGTGCAGAAAAATTGTGTTTGACGCCATGCTCATTACAGTAGGTGTCAAATTGTACATTTTCAAATTCCGTTCCATGATCACTCCTAATGTAAGATATGAAAATACCTTTTTCATTTTGGACTTGATTACACAATTTAAGAAAATTTTCATAGGTTTCATCTTTATGTGCTAAAAATATGACCCATGTATACGTGAGTAGTCATCCACAATGACAAAGACGTACCTCTTTCCACCAAGGCTACTTGTCTTCATTGGTCCAAAAATATCCATATGAAGTAGTTGCAAGGGGTAGGTGGTTGAAATCATATTTTTAGGGGCAAATGAGCTCTTTAATTGTTTGCCTAATTGACAAGTTCTACAAATGTGATCTTTGATATATTTGAATTTAGGCAATCCTCTAACAATGTCTTTTGAGAAGATGGTTGAAATGAGATCCATTCCGGCATGACCCAATCTCATATGCCACAACCAAGAATCTTCACTAATGGCATTAAGACAAGTCACATTTTAGAATCTAAGATCATCTAGTCCAATAGTGTAAATGTTATTGTCTCTAGAACCTAAGAATTTCACTTTTCCATCTATCTTATTTTTAACAATGCATTTGTCAGGGTTGAAGACTACTTCAAAACCATTGTCACACAATTGACTAATGCTAATAAGATTATGGGACAAGCCATCAACATAAAGTACATCATGTATGGGAGAGGTAGAGTTACCTATGGTGCCTTCTCCTTTGACCTTTCCTTTCTTATCATCTCCAAATGTAACGTCTCCACCATCCTTGAGTGATAGGGATGCGAATTGAGTGAGGTCTCCTGTCATGTGTCTAGAGCATCCACTATCAAGGTACCATGTGTTCTTCTTGTTATGGCTTTTAAGGCATACCTACATATGAATAGGCAAGTGAGATCCTTTAGGTACCCAAATCTTTCTAATCTTACTAAGTTCATTTGTTTTCACTTTGGAGTTCAATTTGATTTTATCTTGTTTAGCATACATGCAAGCAACTTTATAATGTCCTTCTAAACCACAATAAAAACAAGTTTTGGTACCACTAGAAGAAGCCTTTACAAATTTATTTTTATAGTTTGATATCGTAGCATTCCATTTATGTCCAACTCCACTTTTATCATGTGACATTCTTTGAATATTAACAAGCCTATCCAATTTCGATGAACTATGTTCAAATTTTTTAAAAAGTTTCTTTAGTTCATCATATTCATAAGACAGTTTACTATTTTCATGCTTCAGCTTGTTGTTTTCAATATATAGTTCTTGTAGATTTTCATTTAAGATTTTGACGGTAGCATTTAAATCATGAATTTCAACTTTATATTTTTTATTTTCATCATCTAAAAATTCATGGTCTTTCTTTAACCAACCAAATTCTTTTGTCATGTTAGAGAGAGAATTTTCAAGTGATGCATTTTTATCAAATTCAATCTCAAGTTCATCATGTGCATTTTGCAAGGAATCTAGAACTTCTTTTAAAACAATGACATCATTTAAAGTATTTACCTCTTAATTGTCGTTTGTTGAGGCCATGAAGCAAACGTTTTTTGCTATCAAGCAATCTTCTCCATCATTGTGTTCGCCTTCACTTTCATTTTCCTCATCCCATGTGGCGGTCATTCCTTTCTTGCATTCTCTTCTCTTGAAACGATTATTTGAGGTAGGCTCATTGTTGAGTGGACAATCCAGGCGAATATGTCCAAGTTTCTTGCATCCATAGCATCGGGGTTGAGACAATCCGTCACCGAGCTCTTCTTTCTTCTTGAATGGAGGATTGGTCATTCTATTTCTCATGCCTCCCATGTTCCTTTGCAAGAACTTGATCCTTCTTGTTAGGAGGGCTACTTCATCTTCCATGTCTTCCTTTGCCTCTTCATCATCACCTACATTGCAAGAAAAAGCAACACCTTTTCCCTTTTCACTTTTATTTTTAATTTCGGGTGCTTTTGTTTTGAAAATCATCTCATGGGTTATCAAGGACCCTACAAGTTCATCTAGGTTTAAAGTGTTCATGTCCTTGGCTTCGGTAATTGCGGAAGTTTTGGATTCCCATGACAAAGGTAGGGATCTAAGGATTTTGGTCACTAAGTCTATATTTGAAAATTGTTTTCCAAGTCCCCTTAATCCATTTACAAGGTTAGTGAATCTAGTGTACATGTCGGCACTAGTTTCATCGGGTGTCATTTGAAAGAGTTCATATTGCCTAAATAGATGATTCATTTTAGATTCTTTAACTTGGTTGGTTCCCTCATGGGTGACTTCTAAGGTGTCCCAAATTTCCTTAGCCGAATTCAAATTTGACACTCTATTGAATTCACTGGGTGACAAAACACAAATTAGGGAATTCATGGCTTTGGCATTGTAATTTGAGGCTTGTTGTTCGGCTTCGGTCCAATCATTTAGATTTCTAGTGGGTAATGTATATTCATTATTAATGGCTCTCCACATTTGGTAATCTTGGGTTAAAAAGATTTTCAATTTGGTTTTCCAAAATCCATAATTTGTTCCATCAAAATAGGGTGGCCTAGTGTTTGAGTAACCTTCATGGTGTTGAGGATTTTTTGCCATTTTTAGAATCTTTTCTCTAGACCGGTTAAGGTTTTTAAATAAATTAGAGACGAGGCTCTGATACCAATTGAAATTAACAAGAGGGGGGTGAATTGATTTTAACACTAAATTATGCCTTTTGAAAATTTAAGTATTGAGCCTAATTTGAATTTTATTCTCTTGATTAGATTTTGGTTAGTTCAAATGAGATCAACACAAATAGAAATTCCAAACCAAAATTAAGAATGAAAGTGCAAGAAAAAGAAAGAACACACCGATATATAGTGGTTCGGGCAAAGCTCTACTCCACTCTTCTTAAGATCGTCCTTAAGGTTTTCCACTATGTGAGACCTCCACGATGCCCAGCTCTGAGGCAATTACACTTCCAAGGGATATTAAATGAGGATGCCCTTACACCTTTACACCGACTCTCCTTCTTCGCCGAGTTCTAAGCGATTGCTCTCTAGGGTATTAAGATAGGCTGCCATAGCCACCTTTACAAGAAATAGAAGATGAATAGCTTGGCTTCTCTTGAAAGCTTGATGCACTTTGTAGTCCCTTGATTGCTTTTCAATAGTGGTTGCAAGTGAAAGCTCTAAATCCCAACTCAATAGATTTGCAAGTGCAAGGCAAGTTTGGGGAGAAAACAAAATCTGAAGCACAAATGGGTTACAAGTTTGCTTGAATGCTTAAGAAGGTGTTTCAAATGTTTAAGAGAGAAAAAATAATCCCCTTGAATGTGTTTTTATAGCACTTGACAAAATATGACCGTTTGGGGGTGTTAATATCAAAAACCAAAATTTAATTTAAATCCCAACGGCTCTTTTCTGTGCTGTCGCGAGGTTCTCGGAGTTCCGAGAACCATTCTCGGAGCTCCGAGAAATTCTCGTAGTTCCGAGACAAATTCTCGGAGTTCCGAGAGAACGGCCAGAAGAGGAAAAATTCTATTGGACCATTTCTCGGAGTTCCGAGAAAATGGCCAGAAGCTACTGGACCATTTCTCGGAGTTCCGAGCTTGGAGCTCCGAGAAAAATCTCGGAGTTCCGAGAAGCCTAAAATATGCAGATTTTTTAGATTTTATTGCTTATTTGATTTTGGGCTTTTGGAACTCAACTCTTATGATAATTTTGGAATGTTTATGAGGGTCCCAACATGTTGGTCCACCACATAACCATTCACTTAACCATTTTAGTTCTTAAGTGTTTTTAGAAACTATTTTGAAAATATTGCCTTGACTTAGAAATCTAAAGAAAAAAGATGTACATTGAATTCTAGCTAAACCTCAACTTCTCTTTAGCATTGGTCTTCAATTGGTCTACCATCTTGTGTATGCTTGCTTGAGAGATGATGTGAGCTCCACTTAGCTTCTTTGACTCTTGTGTGGTACATCTTCAAGCATGACCATGTAGTGTGTTGATTTCTTCAATGATCAATCCTATCTTAAACACAACACTTCAAGGCAAATTGATTAGTATTCAATAACATAATCAATTATGTTTAGAATCATCAAAACAAGATAGGAGAGTAGACCCTTGGGCTTACAAAGATGTAACACGGAAGCTCAAGCTAAGGTTACTTGACATAAATGAGAGATGATTTCAGAATGAAAGCATAAGGCAAGTCCCAACTACAACACAAATGGAGCAATGGGGCTCCAAATGAGTATACTTATCATATGTAATGTAATATACATATCAAACAACATATGATAAGATAGAAAGAGGAAAGATGTTACATATACAGCTCCCCTTTGTTAGAGACTCATACAGAGTATGAATCCAAAGGGTTGTCCAATACAGAGTCACCAAGGGTTTGTGAGGTGAATAATTGAAAAATAACCCTTGGGCTACAATTACATGTTTGCTTGATATCAAGTGAGATGATGAGACATCCTAGCAACACATGCTCCCCCTAACTATGTGCATATATATATATATAACAATTTAAAACACATATCACTTATCATGGTTAAGATGTTGGCTAGAAGCCAAAGTAATCAGATGTTTTAATTAATGTGAAGGTACCGTGCCTTCAAAAGAAGGCATGAGCACCAATTGAATAGCTTTTAACTTTAAGGTTTCACATCTTTACCATGCAACTAATACCACACTAGGGGAATATCACACATATATATATAGTGCTATAAATAAACAAACAACAGCACACCAAGGATAGCAAAGTCAAATAAATTTGATGAGGCACACTATCCTAGGACAAGCAACTCTATAACTGTGAGGACAACTAAGTCTTTTTAATTTTCCTATAGAAGCAAGCTAGTTGATATCTTTTAAGGAGTGGTCATTTTTATTTTCACTTTCATGTTCCCTATTAACTTGTTAGATTGTTTTGATGGTGTGGGCCCCGATCCGAGAGAGGCAGGGGGACGGGCCCCCCAGAAAATCTCTAGATCATCCACGTGAAGGAGAGCTCCACCAAGGAACTCTTGAAAGAGTGCCCCTCACAGCATGAGTGGCGATGTAAAGTGAGATACCTCTCGATTCGGGAACTAGCCCAGATTCGAGGCGTGCCTTAAACAAAGAAAGAGTCGCCATCCAAGGAAGTAGGCCCTGGATCCCATGCTATGCTTTGTCGCAACAAATAACCAGAGATACAAAAGGTCCGTGCCTGATGACGAATGGGGAAGGGGTTAGGCGCCCCCAATTTGCCCAAGTGCAAGCACCTGGTCTCTTATGCCATTTATTATTAACTTTGAAGAGTTTTGGGCGAAAACCATGCGAAATGGGAACGAATATCCCCGAGATAACGTTTAGCTAATCATGCATGTCTCGGAGATGAATAAGAAGCACACACAAAAGAAATGAAAGACATGGCACCTAAGAATAGCTAGGTTATGAGTGTCATGCCCAATTGGTGTCTAAGTTCTGATGGGCAAATACATGCATGCTAAAGCTAAAGGTATAGGGTTTGTACATGAAAGTAAGAAAACACAGCAAAACACACAACACAATACGACTCCACACACGACTCTGCAGGAAACCATAGAGCCGATGGCTAGATCTAATTGGTGTCTAGGCTGTGTGTCTTAAGGAAAACCATGGGCTATCTAAGCGCATTCTAGTCTTGCCATCGGCTCGACTAAGTGTCTAACCGACCACGACTCGAGGCCTCCTAAGAGGACACTCACACGAAAAGACTCAGCATATCAACACAAACAGGACAGACTCCTAACTGTAAGACACCCCAAACGCCTAGGACAGACTCCTAACTCTATGGGAAGATCTTTTGAAAATTGTTGGTAAGGTTATTTTGAAGAATTTTTGTAGTTTTGGAAGGTTTGAAAGGTTTTGAAGCTTATAGAAGTTTTTGAAGTTGTAACTGAACTCAGGATGCCAGCTGCAAGCCTGAGCTGCCTACGTACCCCTCAGCTAGGGATCAAGCCATCCGTCGTTTGGACGTTTTCTGAGCTACGAAACCTAGGAACATGCAAAGACTGACTCTGAAAGATGGAAGGATGGAATCCTAAATAATATAGAGGGATAGGACAGACTACTAAACTCTATACGGGGGGCGGGGGGACAGACTCCTAAATTGTATAGGGGTAGGACAGATTCCTAAACTCTATGGCGGTAGGAATAGATTCCTAAACTCTATAGGGGATAGGACAGACTCCTAAATTCTATAGGGGTAGGACGGAATCCTATAGCTCTATGAAGGTTGGACAGACTCCTAAACTGTATAGGGGTAGGACAGATTCCTAAACTCTATGGCGATAGGAATAGATTCCTAAACTCTTTAGGGATAGGACAGACTCCTAAACTCTATAGGGGTAGGATGGAATCCTATAGCTCTATGAAGGTTGGACAGACTCCTAAACTCTCTGCGACAGACTCTAAAGAGGAAGAAATCCCTTAACCTATGAAAACTCTAAGGCAAAAAGGGAAAAGGTTGGCTCAAGAAGCATTCCGTCACAGCCTCAACCCGAGAAGAAGTTCCCGAAAACCGCTGGAAAGATCAAGCACCAGTGATGATCCCAATCATTAATGTAAAACCTGAAAATAGGAGGAAGCTCTAGAAATTAAAGACAAAACCCAAACATCGGCCCAAAATCTGGAGAAGACAGAGAGAAGAAGAGACGAGGGGCTCCGAGTAACCTCATCATGAAATCAACTGTCAAAATTGATGTTACCTTGCTCAAGAATTAATAGAAACATCTACCCTCATATTTAGACATATTATTGTGATGCTCTGAATCTATGAATCTCATCAAATGGGCAAACTTATTAGATGCAACTATTAAATTCTAGTATATTTCTCAAAACCAAGGACGGTGTAATTCTAAACACAAACATCAAAGGACAGGGATAATCCGTGAATCAACCCAAAAGGCTTTTGGCATTTTAATTAAAGAACAAGGGATTATGCTCACTCACTCATCATAGCAAGGTAATGGCAGTATTGCTAATAAGAATGCTGTTGTAGGAAGAGAAAATGAGAGGTTTCAATGCATTAAAAAGTCTTCTGATCATGCCTAATAAAACAACAATGCCTTTGATACCAATCACGAAAGGGGCGGAAAAAAATATCACTGCTACCAACAAGACAACTGAATGCTAATACAAGCTTCATTCTTATACATTATTTGATTAAAGACCAAGAAAAACAAAAAAATGACTGGTTTCAGATCAAATATCCAAGTACACAATGATTCGCTTTGCAATTTAGAAATGGGAACAAGAGAGGCTATGTAAGCCTAGGTACTTTCTCACATTGATATCAATCCTTCAAAGCATGTTAAGATTTGCCCTCCCATTTATCAAGGCTCCAACCAGACATCAATTCACCTCTTCCAATCACAATACCTCCGTTAACCAATGATTGTTACAGGTCCCAAAATGAATTTACACAAGAGAATCTAATGGCATCAGAAGGGATAAGCTAGGTAAAGGCGTGACAAACATGGTACTGTTTATGTCATAATGTCAGTAACAGCACCATCATGTTCGAACAATTATATTTGACCCATCTGATCTCCTTTAACAAATCATGAATTTTCTCAACAGAGACCAGAAAAATCAGCTTAAATAGCAAAGACAAAAGTGAATGATAAAGCTAGCATCGACACCTACTAACACCTTATTCTGATAATTCCATTACGCATAAGGCCAAACTACCTGAACCCAAATGCACATTTGGATAAAGCAATACAAACAGATCTTGTTCTAAGAGGTCAATTAACATGAAACAACTAATTTCATGTAGTTTTGAAGGGCATATTAACATTAACATCAGAGAATGATAGAATATTGCCTGTATAGAGTGAAATTGCATAAACGGGCCTGATTTGGATCTTGAAATAGCGAGGGGTAAAAGATGATGCCGAAGATGACGAAGCTCTGGCGAGATTACCGGAGAGGGAGCTCGGTCTCTCTCTCCCTCTCTCCCTCTCTCTCTCTCTACTCTATTGTGTATTTAGCTCTGACCAAAACCCCAATCGCAAGAAGAAGAAAAAAAAATTTCGGATCTGTTTGGGGACGACAATCGGATTCCCGTGAGGACCGTCGAAAAAATTGGATTTCGGTCTAGATCTGGAATTGCTGCAAATAGCGCTGTCGGAATTCGCGGCTTGGCGAAATGGGGAAAATGGTGGTGGTGGTGATTGAGATCTATGGGAAGAAGAAGATGAAGATGGTGAAGAGGGCAATGGTGAACAACGGCCGGACGGAGATGTGGTTTGCCGGAGGTAAGATTGGGGTTTTGAGATGGGTTTTTGAAGTGGGTTGGGGAAACGAGAGTAAAAAAAATGGTTTCAACGGCTGATGGTGGTGGTTGGGGCGAAAATGGTGGGAGTGGAGGTGGTGGTCGGAGTCCGTGGTGGTGGAGATGGTTGCTTGGCCGGATTCCGGCAATCCGGCAGGAGAAGATGGTGATGGCGGGTGGAAGAAGAGAAAAATGATGATGGTGGGGTTAATAGGGTTTGGATAAGATGTAGAGATGGTAGTATTGGGGTGTGGATTGGAGAAGGAGATCTAAATCTCCTCACACCTTCTCTCCCGTTGCTCCCCTCTCTCGCCCCTCTCTGTTCTTTTTTTGTTGTTGCAAAAAACATGAGATCCTCCTCTCCCAAACCCTATTTCGATGGTTATTACAAGAGAATAATATATTTGCTACCCCTATTTCTTCTACAGACAGTCCTCTTGTAGTGTATTCTATGACTATTCTTTTTGCAAAAAGGAGGGGGCTCGGGTAAGTGAAGAGAGGTCTAAAAGCAAAAGGGCAATGATATATATCAACCCTTTTTCTTATTTGGGCAACCTCCCTAAATGGACAATTCACTCCCCTCTTACCTTGACTAGGGAACTGACATTTACACACTATGCTTTGATAAAGACACTAATTCAACTTGTCTTTTTCGCAAAATTTTGTCTGATTTGTGCAAAATTTTGTGAGTACATTCCCTGGAACGATAACGATTTTTCAGGATCCTTGTACGCGCCAATGAGCAAGGTAAGCTTATAAAAACTCGGGTTACTTGAATATTTGGGTTTCTTTTTCGGTAATTTATTCGATTTTGGGATTTTTAGGGTCCGGTCAAAATGGGGTGTCTACAGATGGATTTAAAATTAATTGAATGATTGAGCATGATTGTCAAAACACATTTCATCTCAATTTCTCTCTTTTAAAACTAATTTTATACAATTCTCATTTTTAGCTCACTTATGGCTTTTTAGTTGTAATCACATGATTTTGAAGATGTTCGCAATCAGTGAAGTTCATGAGATACAAGCTAGAGTGACTTTAGATTTCTCATACCGTAACCTCACTCAAATTCTACAGTGATCTATCATAAGAAAACTCAAATGTTGATATCCATAGATCACATACAACGACATGGTGAGCGAATATCTTTACTTTAGATTACATGCCTCTCATTAAGTGAATTTTTATAATCATAACATTTAAAGATTCCACTTAAGTTTGAAGTTCACATTTCTATAATGTTTCAAGATTAATTATCTTGTGAAATAATCAATGTCATATGGATATTGTAGATGTTCACATATGAAACACACTCCATAGTGACAATGTATTTCAATGTGCACACTTACGGAAGCCGAGTACATGGATGTTTTGTGACAACAAATCTACAATTGCCTTGACAAAGAATCCAGTTCATCAAGGGAGGACGAAGCACATTGAGATTCGTCACTATTTTATTAGAGAACTCACAGCCAAAGAAGAAGGGGAACTAAAGCATTGCAATAAGTAGCAGATATTTTTTCCAAAGCTTTGCTAGAAGAAAAGTTCAAAATATTAGTCATATGATGGGAGTACAAACACCCCACATAGTTTGAATTAAGGGGGCGTGTTGGAATTATAATTCAACCATGTGGGGCCCACACAAGCCTACCCAAGTCAGTTTTCCTTTTCACGTTGCAGAGTTAGAATAGGATATGTTTTGCTATTATCTTTCCAAGTAGTTATCTGGATAGACTTTAATTAATATTGTATAGGAGGTTTGGCTTATCTACATAGTCCATGTGTATGTAGGATTAAAGGAGTAGGAAGCGTAAGGGTTACTGAATGCCTGAGCAACAATTATTTAAAAGGGTGTACGTATTGGTTGTTTTGTGTGTGAGGAAAAGTTAAAAAAACAATCGTGTCCACTATCTTGTCTGTTATCATTATTCAATAAAAGTTCTTTTATTATCTTCTTGTGTTAAGTAGTTTGGTTCTTAAATTCAACACCCCTAACACGGATCGCGACCTAATCCAACGCCTACCGCTCCACACAAGCAACTATAAAAAGCCATAGACATGAGAAACCCACCATCAAAGTTGGTAAATTTGTCTCTGCAAAAACACAGGGTAGGTCGAGCAGAGAAAAGATTCAAAGATGTCGGGGCGTGGAAAGGCAAAGGTTTGGGAAAGGGAGGAGTAAAGCACCAAAAGAAGGTGCTTCGAGATAACATTCAGGGCATCACCAAGCCTGCAATTCGGCGTCTCGCTCGTCGTGGTGGTGTAAAGCGTATCAGTGGCAAGGTTTGAAATGTCGGTTTCAGTATGTGTTTCGCCCCTAAGCAAAACAGAAATTTCAAAATTTCGGACGAAATCGAGTACACAATTAAAAAAACAATATTTTTTTAATACCAAATTTAGGGTGAGATTGCCAAAATTTCGGCAAAAATTTCATTAATTTCGGGCTAGATTCGGCACACCATTAAAAGACAATACTTTTCTAATACCAAATCCAGGTAGTTTCGGGCAAAATTTCTCTCATTTGGATGCTACAATTCCTATTGGGGAAAAACCTATTTATGTTTCTTGCCCATCAAATGGAAGGTTTGGATCATCCTATGATGGAAGCCATATAGTACACTTTTAAAAATACCAGATTTTATGGGATTGCACCGTATAAAATCTCGTTGCAATCAAATCTTGCCATATAAAACCTAGCTCCAATAAAATCTCAAAATCTAGCTATAAAATCTCGTTGCAATCAAATCTTGACGTATAAAATCTAGCTCCAATAAAATGTCAAAATATTGATATAAAATTTCATTGCAATCAAATCTTGCCATATAAAATCTAGGTCCAATAAAATCTCAAAATCTCGCTCCAATAAAATCTTTACTCGGAGAAATTTTCTGAAATTTCGACTAAAATTGGGTACTAGGCCTCCATTTCGTTAATTTTGGGGGAAATACATGAAACACTGAAATTTCAATGTATTTCGCCAAAATAAAATACTATTTCGAGTAAAGGCAATTTCGGTTTCGGTTTGGACCGAAATCTTAAATTTTGGACTGAAATTTCAGATTTCGGTTGAAATTTAAAACCTTGATCAGTGGTCTCATCTATGAAGAGACTAGGGGGTTTTGAAGATCTTCTTAGAGAATGTAATTTGTGATGTTGTTACTTACAGTGAACATGCTCGTCACAAGACTACCACATATGCTATTTTAAACAGGTGCGAATTCTCATAAGGGGGTATGAATTTATCATCGCCCATTAGAAACCCCAGAAAAAGAAACCATTTCCATATTGCATTTACCAGTATATTTACAACACTAGATTTTCATATTTATCAGGCAAGACAAAACACTAAGCAGGTGCTCTCTCAAACCCTTAAAGAAATTGTTCTTACCTGCTGCATATTTAAACAAGTTATATGAATTATTTTAATATTTCAATTTTTTTTTACGAATGATAGAACAAAGGGCGCCCTTGCAAAAACCAGTTTCAAGGGCGCCCCCATTGGTCAATTTCCACAAGTTCTTATTTTATTTTTTTCTTTCCCCTCTCGTTTCTATCAGAGAGACTGACAGATTAATTTTTTTCTAGAAGCAAATGCAGAAATTCCTTAAAATGGCAGAGCGCTTGCAAAAATCCCATCTTTTTTTCACATATTACGGTTCACCCATGCAAATTACCACTACAAAAAATCTTTATAAACCCCTCCACCCCTACCTTAAAACCATGTACTTTCTTCCCCTTGTTGTAGCATCCTTTCCTTCTTCTTGTTTTTCTTCCTTCCCCTTGTTGTTGCTTTCTTTCTCTCTTCATCTTTTAATTCCTTCTCCCAGTTTTCTCAATGGCTGAAAAGTCTCTCACAAAGAAAAGCAAACAAGCCACTCCCCATTCTCGAGAGAAAAATGATGGAGAAATCCCTAAGTCTCTCCTTAAAAGTGAGAGTGAAAACAACAAGAGGGAAATAGCAATACCTCTCAAGGTAACAGTTCTGTGGGCAAATTAAAACATCCCCAATGCGCCGCAGATCACCAAAAATCTCCTAATGTAGGGGACGGTTGAATCAACGGCCACGATGTTATGAGCGTGGCCATCTACCAAACCCACCTTCTCCACACACTCTCTCAGCTCCCTGTATTTCTCCATGACTGTCGTCACTAACTTTGTCACCGTCACTGTCGCCGGTGCTCTTGTTTTTGGAGGACAAGAACAGAAGGTGTTTATGTTTATGTTTTGATTTATTCTCCTTTTGACTACTGGAGGACAAAACACTAGATAACAAAGATGATTTTGACAAATGAAAACTTCTCAATCTTCCTTTTCTTCCAATCTAGCCCTCTTAGGTCTGCTATTTTCGATGTCCTCTGTTAGCCATTGATAATATCCTGGGGATACTTTTGCATGTATTCCCCCTCCAGGTACTCCTCCTCCGATTGATCCCCTAGGAGTTTTATCTCGCAGACGCATCAAGGACTCCTCCGCTTTATGGTCCCAATCTTCACAGATGCCTTTGGCAAGATGACGATTGAATTTTTCAAGGGGATGGACTAGTGTTGGACGGTAATATTCTGTTTCGAAAACCACACATGGATATTCAATCTGGAGTCCTCCGTATTGACAGAAGATACGGTCTGGGATATAGAAAGAAGTTTTCTCCCAACCAAGAAATTGAACACCCCTACTGGCTCGGGTTTTGAATATTCCCCAATGACCAATAAAGAACCTCCAAGTAATCTGGTCGTCTTGACGGGAACTTTACCAATCAGTCCATTCTGATTTGGTAAAATTGAAGGTCTTACGTTCCCATGACCTACGCTTGGATAGAACGAGTTCCTGATGTGTTGGTGGTATGAAAATTTGAAGTTTCAAACAGAACCAGACATATAAAAGGACTGGAGAACCTTTGAAAGAGGTAGAGACTTTATTGGCAATATCGTCCAATCCATTAAGGGTTTCGGCAAGGATAGTTGGCACTGGATTACTTCCTCGAGAGATTTGGTCAACAAAATGTAAGAGCGCAGTGGAAGTATTATCACCTTGGTGAAAAAAGAGCCACCTAGCATAAACACAAAGAACCAGGGCATGAATGCGACTGGTTTGATGCTCTTGAGTGTACTTTCCCAAATCAAAAAAGACTTTGACCAACTGGGAAACTGACAAACCCTTATCATTTAAAAAGAAACTGACGGGCTTAGGTGATGTGGGAAAAAGTTTTTCGAAACTAGTATTGTAACCCAATTTAGATTCAGGTCTAACAAGGGAACCCTCGCAATCGTAGCCCAACAAATGACACCAGTCTTCAATGACTGGACACATTTCTTGCATGCCAAAGCAAAAGAAGTGAAGAACGGGTTGCCAAAATTCGATGGCTGCATTGAGGAAATTCCTATCTACTTTGATGTAGGATAGGCTTTGGAGTGCATTAAGGTTATGGCCAGTATGGTTCTCTACAAGGGGATTCCCTCTTTCATCATCCATCCACTTCTTCAATTTATCATTAGACATGATGGTTCAGCTGATAATGAAGAAAGATAAATAGGTGAGAATAAAGTTAATCTTAAATATGTAATTACAAAAGGAATGGTATCGGCAATAAATCAAGGACTCAAAGGATACATGTAAGGTCAAAATTTTCTATTGATGATTTCAAAATGATCCAAGGGTACACAAATCTCATAGTAGATGAACACGGATCAAGCTGACAATCAATGGGTCGAAGGATAGATCATGGCCATAAATATAGCAAAGTAGGGCCATCGACCAGATCTAATCCTAAATGATGGAACGATGCAACTGACTAACTTGGATAAAGAATCTCTACAAAAAGGTAGGTCTTAATCGTATAATCAAAGAATATGAAGGTGGAATTTATCATCAGCGGATCAAGAGATAAACCATGGCCATGGGTGTGACAAGAAGGAGTCACTGACCAGGTCTAAATCTGGAAGATCAATTGGTATAATTATTTAGATAAGGATGCCTTACGAAATGAGTAGGCCTCAATATAATAACCAAGGGCATAAGATTTGAATTTATCAACTACAAATCAAAGATAGACCATGACCAAAAAGGTGGTAAGTGGAAACCAGTGGCCAGATCTAAATCTGAAAGATGACTGATTTATCAGTGGACATCGAGATTGAATTTATCATCAATGGATCAAGAGATAGACCACAGTCATGAGCTTGGCGGATAAAATCCACTGACTAGATCTAGATCTGAGAGATGAATTAACAAAATTGATTAATTAGATAGGGAAACTTCACTAAATAAGAAGGCTCTAATCTAGTAATCAATAAATATAGATATATATATATATATATATACACACATATATATACCCTAACCAGGGGCACCAATCCTAGTCTATTCTAGCGAAGTCAAGAAGGTCTTGACTTATAACAAACTGATTAGTGTACTAGGACCGTATTTGTAGCCACACAAGGTGAACTACCCTAGTCTATAGATAGGACAAGGCTCCTAACTTTAGGCTTCACATGTGTAAGCAACACAAGTTCGTCCCTAAATGCAAACAAAAGGACAATGCAATATATAGAGGGGGTAAGGCTGAGGTCCACTTGGCCGGTTGTATAGTTACTTGTATGCCGTGACTATCGCCCAGCATGCGAACTATGTCCGTTTTACACAAGAGGTGTCCAAGTGTTGATAATACTACTTCTGCGGTGGCGCTAAAAGGCGGGTATAGCCCTTATGGCTCTTACTCATAGTATCCCGAATAGGTCATTTGATAGCACATCCACAACAAACCACAGCAGGAAAGTAACCACAAAACAAGATAATATATGCAGGGATGAGAGTGGTGTGTGGGCCCTTATTTTATTACGCACCTATTTGGTGCCCCTGGCTTCTAACGATAAAGTTCCCATTTGAAATGATTTTGGCCCAAATTTCTTCTAAGTTAATAAAAAAATGGCATTTTAAGAGAGTTAGGCAATATTTCAAGAACTCCCCAGCAGAGTCACCAGCCTGTGGACCTGTGATCTCGAGGCTGAACCCGAAGGGGGGCCTCTCGATCTCCACACGATGGAGAGCTCCTGCCGAGACTCTCTTAAAATGGTGCCCCTCACAGCATGAGTAGCGATATATATGATACCTCTTGATTCGGGGACGAGCCCGGAACCAAGACGTACCTAAATGAAAGAGTCGCTACCCATGGAAAGGCCATGGAACAAAAAACAAATGCTCTGTGCAATGAATAAATCCAGAGATAATTTGGGTCCGTGCCTGATTACGAGTCGGGAAGGTGTTAGCCATCCAACTCGCCTGAGCGCACTCGGTCTCTTATGCCATTTATTATTAACTTCGAAGAATTTTGGGTAAATCATGTGAAATGGGAACAAAATATCCCTGAGAAGATATCAGAATTATCTGACATTGGAATGAACACTAGAATCCACCGTCTCTCTGGGAGGAGTAGAAAACTAGAGCTAATCCAATATCAGACAATCCTGCTACCTATCTCCATACATCATATTTAACATCCATACCTAAAGAGAGTTAGTACCAGTATCATCTGTCATTAGAATGAACAACTAGAATCCGTCGTCTCCTAAGGAAGCATAGAAGACTAGTGTCGATCCGATAACAGATAACCTTGTTACCAATCTCTATATATCCATCTAGTCCTAACTCATCACATCTAAGAAAACGGCAAACAAACACATGCATGGCTATAGCTAAAAAGACAAACCTGCACAATGAGCAAATGTCAGTAGATGATAGCAAAAGTAATAATCAGCAATAGTAAAGAGCTACAACTAAACATGTGAGAGCTACATCTAAGAATGTAAGTAATCAAATAAGGAAATAATCTCAGTCTTAAAAAAACACACTATCAAGGTCCTATGCAAGAAACAGTGATAACCACAAACACAAACCCTAAAGCACTTAACAACAAAGCCTAAGACTCTAATTGTTTCAGCCCGAATCTTGGATGGTCTGATGTTCATCCGAAGCCGCCTACGGATCCCCGCCTCTACAGGAATCAAGGCCACATAGTTCTCGCGCGCTTATTCTAAACTATGATGCCTAACACATCTAGCACTGCTATCATAAACTCGATCAACTAGACTCGACTAGTTGTTAAAGCTTCTTTTGAGATTATTTAGGTTCAAGTGGGTTGTAACTTTTAGGACTCCCTATATGCCCTAACTAAATGCAAGTTAACCCTAAACTAATGCAGGTGGTTCCTACATCCTATGTGTAACTAGGCTGTGTCCCTAGAGAAGATATGGGCTATCTAACGCATCCTATTCTAGTTATCAGCCGGCGATGTCAATCACCAACTGACCAGACAGAGGCGAGAACAGACCCCTAGCTAGGACAGACTCTTATACACTCAAGCAAACACATACAAAACAATCAAAACATTTAGGACATACTCCTAACTCTAAGACACCCCAAACATCTAGGACAGACTCCTAACTCTAAGGGAAGATCTTTTCGAAAACAGTTTGTGAAGTTTTACTTGGAAGCTTTCGGTATTTTTTAATGATTTGAACATGTTTATTTTGAAAGGTTTGACTGGACCTGGGATAAGGATCCCAAGCTACCTACGTACCCCGTGGGAGGGGTTCAAGCCAACGTAGTTCGGAACAAATTTTCCTAACTACTCTCCTAATGGCTCATGACATTTAAAACTGTTTTTGATATTTGTTTTTAGTTTTCAATATTTTTGAATTTTCAAGTGTTTCACCCTTTCGGCTAAAGGGAACCTATAAGACCACACTCCGTGATCCATAGCCTGGCGGAGTGTCAACGCTAAGGGCAGAATCCCTAGAGCCTAAAGGGGAACTCATATATAAAGACAGGCTCACAAAAGGAAAGTACAGACTCCTATACTTTATAAGGGCAGGACAGACTCCTAACATCTATAAGGGTAGGACCGACTCCTATATCTATAAGGGTAGGACAGACTCCAGAACTTTGCAGGGGTAGGACAGACTTCTGAATTCTGCAAAGGTAAGACAGACTCTTGAATTCTGCAAAAGTAGGACAGACTCAGAAACTTTGCAGCGGTTGGATAGAATCCCATGACTTTATGAAAGGTAAGACTAGATCCTAACTCCTTGTGACGGTAGGACAGACTCCTGAAAGGCTGACTCCTAACTAGAGGACAGATTCATATGCTATAAAACGGACTCCTAACTAGAGGGTAGACTCTTATCTATAGACTGACTCCTAACCCATAAGCTCTAAGAAGGATGCTAACTAGCCTAAAAAGAATCTCCTAGAAGAAGATGAGACAGAGAAGGGTGCTAGCAAGACTGGGCAAGTCTCCTAGACACAGAGGTGGGCTCCAAGTATCCCTATCATTGCCCTTGCAATGATAAATAGGATAAGATAACTGACAAACTGAGTTAGTCCCTGATTAGTAGGGGGTGTTCTACTTGAGACTTGGATAGTCTCCTGTATGTGACTCACTAATGAGACAAAGCCTGTCTCTAAAGGGTATGACTTTTTACTGACACATAGCTTGTCTCCTAAAAGGGGCTCTAGATGACTCCTCCATCACTACAACAAAACTGGGCTTTCCCTACCAACTTTAGTTGCTTCCATAGGTAAAAGTTCCCTTTTTCCCTACGGATTTAGAATTTGTAAGGAAATAAATTAATATCCCTACTGGTATTAATTTGTCCGTAGGTATATAATTTTTACCTATGAAGTTTGTATTAATTCGTAGGGAAAGCTTAGTATATATCCCTACGGAATACTTTTCCATACGGAAATCACTATTTTTCCATAAAGAAACACTAATTTTTCTCTACTGGTACATTAGAATTGTCATAGGGATACATTCCTTTTTTTCCATACTCGTTTAGCATTAAAAATTGATAGGGCGCGCGAGTTTTTTAAATGAAATGACGGGTTTTTTCCAATTTTGCCCTAGCCTATTTAACAAATGACAAAAAACCCACGAGGGGGTAAGGTCATCATGCTAGGGTTTTCATTTTAGAAAACTTATTATATCGTCAAGTGTTCTGGAGAATAGAGGAGAAGGATTCGATTAGGGTTTCTCATTTAGGGTAAAATGCAAAAATAGAGAGAGAGAGAGGGAGAGAGAGAGAGAGAGAGAGAGATTGCCACCTGCAAGTTCATCTTCTTCGGTGGTCCTAGCCCCAATCCAACCACTCCTCTCTTCTTCTCCGTTACAGCCGAACCCTCTCCATTTTTTTCGGCGGCCTTGCACGAATCCAGTAATTGCTTCCTTTCTTTTCCAATCAACACCTCTTCAATCATCATTACTTTATCCTTGATTTTGAAAAAACCCATCCATAGACCCATTCTCCAGAGAAAATCAAGAGTTCCTGCAATTCCTGCAAATCCCAGGGGCTCATCTCCGGCAACCCCTTTCCTATACCATATCTAACCCATTGTCATTGAAATCTGGACTAAACCCTTATCCCTACCCGTGTCTCCCCTTTATCCTCTTCAGCTACTTTCCAAAGACCCGAGCATAACATCCATTAAACCCGCCTCCATTTTGACCCCTCTCAATCACTCCCTCCATTAAATCTAGCATCCTCATCTCAGCCCTAGCTAGCCTCCATTGCACGTTGCTCGTTGTCTCCGCCTCCGATCATCAAACCCACGGATCTTTATTTCGCAGGGTTTTGGAGAAGAATATATTCCCATTGTAAGTTGATAAAAGTATCGATGACTAGGGTTTTTTTTGTTCTTTCCTTTAAGTGTGTTATTTCAATAAAATTGTGGATTTTTTCTCGTGCTCTTCTGTGATTTATATTTATTAGAATATGGAACTGGGTTCTCTGTGTGTATGTGTTGATGTTTGTGTAGCTTGATTTTGTAAATGGGTTTACAGGGAAATCTATATAGATGTTGCTTAGCAAATAGATCCTGTAAAATGGAGAGGTGGCGTTTAGGATGGGTTGTTTTGGTAGTGTGATTGGGGTTTGACTGATTCGTGCTTGTCTTTCTCATACTTAGACAGGTCATCTGTAGATTAGCTGGATGCTGATTTAGACCTAAATCATAATGGTTTTGTAGTCCAATCTATCCTTCTTCTTGTTAATTAGATGAATCTATGGGTGTTATTCATTTGTAAGGTTTTGCAAGTAGACACAGTTATTTTCTTTGGTTAGATGATCAGGGATAAAGGGAATAGTTGAACACACTCTTTATTGTCCATGATAGAATTTTAGTTACTAAATATAAGCATGGAAAATGATTTGCTTTAGACATCAGTCTTGATCCTGTCTATAGTTTGGTAATTTGTACTTTTATAAGTTGGAATAACAGCTTCAATATCTTTAGCTATAGATTGGGTTTATATCATAGATTTGTTTGAAAATTAAATTGCTTAATTCAAATGATGTTCTTGTCAGCTTGTGGGTGATATTGTTATTATTTTTAGTCTCAAGATAATTTGTGGCAGTTGGTTTTTTGTAAGTGGCATTTCTTTCATGCATTAGAGTTAAAGAATAATCATCTTGAGAATTGTATAGCTATGTAAACTGAAATGGACTTAGGGAAATTACTAGTACATTTAGTAGTTCATTCTAATGCTTCATTTATAGATTACTGAAGTTCACTCTTACCATTTCGGTTAATATCTGAGTCATATACATCATGTTACAATGACATCATTCCCTCAAGGTGACTGGGGAGGAGTGATCTATTTCCGTATTCTTCTTTCTTAATCAAGCTTTTCTTGAAAGCATATTTAGGTACCTTCATTGGTTGTGTTGTACCGGAGTGTCTTTACATGAATTCTCGGTCATTCATGAGAACAAATCATTAAGGGCTTCATAGGTGACTTCGAAAGTCAAGTAGGATTTGGCTTTTCACCTTAGAATATAGGGTTTTGCTAATGAGTGTCCTTAGGGCACCCGTTAAGGTGCATTGGGAATGATATTTTATAATCATTTTACACACTGTTTGATAAAAATACTCATTTTTGTGAATTTATAATCAAAAGATGTGTACAATATCATTTCCTATGCACCTTAACAAGTGCCCTTAGGGCGCTGGTTAGCAAAACCATAGAATATATTATCTCTATTGAGAGTTTCCAATGCATATCATTTACCTGTATTGAGTGTTTCTATATGAGGACTCCCATGACTAAAAACTGTAATTTCATTGTTGAGTGTTTCCAATGCATATCAGGTATGTCTCTCTCTCTCTCTACCCATCTCTGGTTCTCTTGGTCTCTCTCTCACTCCCTCTCTCCCGATCCGATTTCTCTCAAAAAATTTCCAGCATGAAAATCAACATTTTGGTTTTCTTTCTTTTCCCCTTTTTTTTGTTGACTTGTTGAATAATCTTTCTTGGTGAATCGATTAATATTCATATGTTCATGGTACTTTTTAGGGTTGGGAATTTAAAAATAATGGATTTTTTTTTGTATGTAGAGATCTATTATCTTGTCATTTTAGTTTGAAATTGCGAAAAGAAGATATGATGAATGAGCAATACTTGCTGAAGTAGCTTTGATTCCAAGAGGGTCTTCTTCTCCAGGATAGAGGAATGGGAGGTCCAAAGAGCCAGGGGGCTCACTGTGGAGCATTGACCAATTTCTTGCTGGGGGGGAGACCCACTGGTTGGACGAGAGAGCGAGGAAGAAGAGCTATTTGGAGAAACCAATGCAATACTATGAGGAGGGGGTATAAAGGAAAGAGGCTTTTCCTTATTCTCAGACTTGATTTGACCATGAGGCTTGTAGGAAGAGTTTTCTTCATTAGTGCTCTCCAGCACAGTAGAACTGACTTTTGCATCTACCAAGGAACTATCATTGGGACCAGAGAGGGCTTTTATTTGAAATTTTTTTGGGCGGGAAGACTCTTCATGGGTGGCGAGGAGATTTCTGTCCAACTCAGCAGGGCATAACTCGTCAGTTTGGAGAGTAGAACTCTCCTTTTCAAAAGGTCTCCCCTCAGCATTTAATGAAGGTTGCCAGACAAAAACTTTAGCTTCCAAGCAACGGGTAAAAGGGAGTCATTGCCTGCCAAGGCTACAAACCAAACAGGGTCCTTTTTGCTAACATCCAGGGAGGTTTTCCTAGAAACCAGAGTGGTTTTAGAAACAACGTTTGTTACTGGTTTTGGCGAGGGGAGGATTTCAGGCTGGTAGGAATTCCTTTGTTGTAGAGGATCAACACCAATAGAAATCTTGGAAATCGGGGAAGACACTTCAATTTCTAATTCATCTTCACCATTGAATGAATGGAAGGTTTCCCTTCAGAGTTGCTTCGCTTTTCTCCGTTTCTTCTTGCTAGTTGAGCCATTCACAGAGTTTTCTCCTTTTTTTGAGAATCAGTAGCATTAGAGAGCTCTTCTTTTACTTCCTTTAAAATGTACATTTTAGTGTGGACTGGAAGATCATCAATATTCTTTTCAGATATCAGTGCTTTTAACTTTGTCAATCTGTCAGACAAAAACATAGCATCCTTCAACTTATGAGCAAGAAGCTGAGAAAAGGAGGTTTAAATGATCTACAGATTAGGATCATCCAAGGTTTGCTGATAAAAGGGGCTTCCTTCGTGAGCTTGCATTGCTTCCAGCTGAGAATCAGATGCAACAGATGGAGGATTATCAGAACCAGGGTGTCAAGGGGATACAACTATTCTGGCATCCACTGATTCTGTTGAATCTAAAGATTGATCTCTTAGACGAATACTTGGAGACCAGTTATTCAGCTTTCCAAAGGGTGGAGGTGAAGAATCCTCATCTGAGCATACAACAGAATCCATGGCCAAAAATTTGGGGAGAATTGAACAGTACTGAGCTAGAAACCAGAGGACTGAACTAAGCTTAACCAGGAGAACAGAACTGAAATGAACTGTGCTAAAAGCAGAACCTGAACTAAAACTGAAAACTCAATAAACCAGGGAAAACATCCTCTGAAACAGAGCGGAAACTAAGCTAGCTAAGGAAGAAGAAGATAAACCAGTGCTAAAACTCAATAAACCAGTGCTAAAACTAAGCTAGCTATATGCTTAGCATAGGTTGCTCTCTTAGAAAAAATGGTCTTTTGGGAAAGTGTTCAAGGGAAATGTACACTGACAAAAATTGGCCTTTTAAATTACAACCTACAAACTTGAGGGAGAAAAAAATTGCTACAGACCGTAATGATTGGAGGCACCATACATTGAGTTGGTGAGGATTTTGAAGAGGATATTATTGTTCTACTTTTTAATTTTCTGTTAGTCCAGGTTGACCCCTGCATTTGGACTCAACAATTCCATGTATTTTAGGACATGAGATAGGAGTTTCCCTTTACTAAGGTGTATGGACAAGGTGACCTGGGTGTTTGTCCTATAATATGGTGTTTGGATGTGATTTTTCGATATTTGCTCCATGTAATGTTTTATTGACAATGAAAAGCTCCATGTTATGACTTTTCCCTTGTTTTGATTGTTGTAATGGATTGGAATACTTGAGCATTGTAATTTGATTTGAAAGAATCTCTGTCATTTTTTTAATGGAAAGCTGTCAATTGTTTGCAATTTCCTCTCCCTTTGAACCATCTTTGCTGAACTTTGAAGAGTTTTGAGTGCAGATTTCCACTACTAAATCCTGACCAATTAAATTAACGATAATACTTAAGGAGAAAGCAGGCATTTTCTATCCTCATCTTTGGTTTCTGTAAGTGATTCCGTTGTCTCTTTGAGTTCTTTTCCCACAGGCATCTTTGCTGATCTTCCCAACTAATTATACTATGAACTCGATATTGCAGGCTCAAAGCACAAAAAATACTACAAATCGCAATCAGTCTTGGACACGACATACCAGGGGATCTAAGGCATTCGCTGTTATTATCGAGGAAATGGTAACTTTTAATTTGAATATTTTTTCTTTCTTAAATTTGCAATTGATCTAAATTAATAAACCTTAATTTTTCTTCTATGTTGATGATAGCAAAAGATGAAGAAACCATTTGGGCAGAATGAATTATGGATCATGACCTGTACTCACAGTGATGGGACCTTTGTTGAAAATTCAAGAGATGCTATTGTATGTTTATAATGTGCATACCAAACGGGTCACTTTCATTCCTCACTTGCTGATAAGATAGTCTTTAACAATTTATTTGCATTCTTATTGTAGGCAAAAATACATGAGCTTCAGGAAACACAACCAATGGAGAGCTGGCAGTGTAGCCTGGTTTCCAAAGACGACATCCTCAACAAAGCTTTGGGTCTGGATAAACATGACCGTGTTCGTTGTTTGGGGCCGGGCCCAACCCCATCTTTTCTATGGGGGAAAAACCCCCTTCGTGAGACAAGTAAGTCTAGATGTGAGGTATTAGAAAAGGAATTAGCCGCGATGAAAGAGGAGATGAGGAAGATGAAAGACATATTCATGCAAAATGTAAGTATTCATAGTTATATTATGGTTAATATTTGTTGGGAAGTGATATATCCGCCCCTTTTGATTACTTGGGACACCCAGTATATAGTAGTGTATTAATGATTGCAGAGGGGCTGATGTACTTCGTCACACGGATTCAATGGGGTTGATTGCCACGTACACTATCCCTGGTGTCCAAGTAATCAAAGGGGGCGGATATATCACTTACCTATTTGTTTATATATGAAGCGTGCACACACACACACACACACACACACACACACACACACACACATATATATATATATATATATATATGAGGAAAGTTTTTCTAGTCGGCCGACTAGAGAACCTTCTCTAGTCCGCCGACCAAAACACAGTGGGCCCATGTTGTTTGGATGATCCAAAGCATTCATTTGATGGGCCCTGGCATAGATAGGGTGTGCCTAAAAAATCAACTCCATAGGATCATCCTAGCCCTTCGATTTGTGGAGGTTAAAAATGGACGGTGGAGTTAAAACACGGTGAGCCCACGTTGTTTTGATGATCCAAAGCATTCATTTGATGGGCCCTGACATAGATAGGATGTGCCTAAAAAATCATCTCCATAGGATCATCCTAACCCTTTGATTTATGGAGGTTAAAATGGACGCTTATAAACTCCACAAATCTGTCCATTTTTAACCTCCACAAATCAAAGGGTTAGGATGATCCTATGCAGCTGATTTTTTGGGCACACCCTATCTATGCTAGGGCCTATCAAATGAATGTTTTGGATTATCCAAATAATGTGGAACCACTGTGTTTTTTGGTCGGCGGACTAGAGAAGGTTCTCTAGTCGGCCGACTAGAAAAACTTTCCTCATATATATATATATATATATATATATATATATATATATTTGTTTTATGTATATGACATACAAATGCATGATTTTTTTATTAATTAATGGTAGGGTATTACTGGAGGGGAACATAATTCACCGAATCAAGTGCACTCGTATGTTGCAAGTCGCGTTGATCAGCCTAATACTATGGGCAGTCCTCCTATTACTCCTCATATTGTTCCTCCTACTTATGTGACCCCTTTCCGCTCCTATTGATTCTACTATTCCCTCTGTTCTTCAAAGGCCCCTTTTGGTTGCTGCTACTACTAATTCTCCAATTGCTCTTCCTACAAATCCTCATATTCCTACTGCTCAGATACCGCTCTTGTTGCTGCTAAGACTCCTCGTGCTTCACCTCAGACTAAGGCTCATAATAACTAGATATTTATATTTTTTTGTTGTACAAGTTTAAGTACATGATAGTTCTTATTAGTGAATGAATGAAGTTCTTATAAGCACTATATTTATGATTTAATTATTTTCAGATTCAGCATACCACTCCTGTTTCTGCTAAGACTTCTCGTTCTTCACCTCGGACTAAGGCTCGTAAGAACTATGAAGCACAGGTGCGGGTGCGGGGTGCGGGTGCGTTGAATATAATAATATTTTTATTATTTTATTATATATTTATAAAAGAAAAAGAAAAAATGAGAGCAATCAAATAACAATAACATCACCAAAATGGAAAATTCTAATATTACTCTTTATTTCATACGTGATTAAGTTCATCATTAAAGCACCAAAATAACATAAAGCATCAATGCATCATCAATCCTTATTCCTAGAAGTCCGTCGCCTCATCTCCAATATCGACAACATCGTCCTCTATGTCGTCGGTAAAAACAATGGACTCCAACTCCGGCTCATCCAAAGAAAGACTAGCAACTTCAAGTAACCCTACATCCTCGAAGGAATCAAATGTATCGCCACCTATGTCCCACATCTTTTTCTCTCCTTGCTTATATTGTGGAGTTTGTCTTGAGAGAAGCCGAAGATTGCTATGACCGAAAACTAAATCTTGAGCTCATTGTGGAGTTATCTTGTTCCTCTTGAGAGAATGCACAAAAGAGTAAGTGCTCCAATTCCTCTCGGCACAAGATGACGATGAAGGTTGCATAAGAATCTTCAAAGCTATGCTTTGAAGCATAGGGGCACATGTACCATGGATGGCCCACCACTCATGAGGCTTGGTAGTGAACCGTTCATTGATGGAATCAACATCATTGAATAATCCGGACTTCATGGAGAATTTGACGAACTCCACATTAGCTCTCGTGCGGTCCTCGGAATTGGTGAAGTACCTCTTGAAGCACTTTATCCTCTCGGTATAAATTTTCGCATCCTTATGTGGAGGCACCCGACTCGAATCTTCACTGAGCAATTGCTCACTATAATACCTTTAAGAAAGAAAAAACTAATTTAGCTTCAAATTTCAAGTCAAAAGTTAGAACTTAGAAATAAATATAAATAGCTAATAATCTAAATAAATTTAAATTCACCTAACCTTGGATTCAATGAATGAGCCAAGCAATGAAGTGGAGTGTTGCTCTTGTTCCAACGAGCAACAAGAATCTCGTGCACCACGTCAAAAAATTTGGATTCCTCTTCTTTCCTCTTTCCTTCCTTCCTATATATCGCCGCCCTTACTTTCTCTATCATGGTATCCCACCAATCATAAACCAAGTGAAGGCAAGGCGTATCCGTGTCACACTCTCTAAGCATGTCATAGATGGGGGATGTAAATGCGAGTATGTAGTCAATAGAATCCCACCATACGTCATCTAACACTTTCTCTTTTACAAACCTTGCTTTCCCTACATCATCCTCTCTATAACAAGTCCATTTGTCGCTAATAACCATTGCTTGAAGACCTTTCTTTAAGAGTTTCAATCTCTTAAGCATAACAATAACACTCGCGAATCGAGTCTCTGCCACGGAAAGCAACTTCAAAGTGTTGAACTCGTTGAATATGGCTAGTATCATGGAATGATTCATTATGAAATTCTTAATGATGCTAGCATCTCCCGAAACATCTGTTATCTAACTACATTCGTCATATGTAACTTGATTTGCTTCTACATTCTTCGCAGCACATATGTTCTTCAAAGCAAGGTTGAGGGTGTGCACCACACATGGGGTCCAAAAGATGGAAGGAAATTGTGCCTCAATAAGTTACCCGACCGCCTTACAATTTGCGGCATTGTCGGTAATTACTTGGACAACATTTTCATGCCCAACTTCCATAATTACCTCCTTCAACAAGTTGGCAATGAAATATTTGTCCTTTGTCTCCCCCGAACAATCTACCGCCTTGAGAAACATAGGGCTACTCTCGGTTACCGCCATGAAGTTAATGAGAGGCCTCCTTTGTGAGTCACTCCATCCATCACTAACAATGCTCAACCCTTTATCCTTCCATGTTTCTAAGGGGTTGCAACAACATATCAACATTTGCCCTCTCTTTTTGTAGTAGAGTCGTCCTTAGCAAGTTGTACCCCGGAGGCAAATAACCGGAAATTGGATTGTTGGCCGCATAAGAGTATGAACTCGCATAGTGTGGGTTCCTTGCTAGGTGAAATGGCAAGCCACCGGAGTAAAACATCCGAGCAATCTCGCCATGTAGGTGATCACGGGCCGCCATGTTGAATGCCTTTTCAATAGCACTCACACTTCCACTTGGACCACTTGTCTCCTCCTCTTTAGATCAAAACTTGGAGGGACAGACATATTACTTGGGCAACTCAATGATCCACTACTTGATGATGGCGGCAATGGCACTCTCTTGGGAGCATTTTGCTTCATACGCTCTTTGCATTCTTCCTGAAACCTTTGCATTGCAAGTAGATCACTTGCTTTCACTTTAGCACATGGTCCGATTCCTTGTCCCGCTATCTTCAACAAGTACGCCCTAACCCTTGTGTACGAGCTACTGAAACTCTTACTACAAAAATTACATTCCCACCTCACATTCCCTCCACCCTTAGGATCTTTATCAAATCTAGAGACATGCTTCCATAAGGGCTTCAACAAATCTTCATCAGTAGAAGACGTATCTGCGGCTTGGGCGGCACTAGCACCGGATGAAGACATTCTAAAATCTATTAAACAACAAAAACAATTTTAGTACGCAACGTTGCAACCCAACAAAACAAACAAGGTTACAAGGCAACACCAATTGTAAATTTGTATACACAACCAAACATACCCATGTAAATTAAACAATTGTTTACACAACCGAACATACCCATGTAAATTCAAAAGGCAAGTGGCAAACGACAAATGGCAAATGGCAATCCAATGCAATGCAATTATAAATTTATAATGAAGCAATTTTAGACTCTCAAGTCTCAACAGGTATTGGCGTATTGCACCCAAAAATCAGTTTTGGACTCTCAACAGAGTAACAGACAACAGGTATTGCACCCAAAAATCAGTTTTGGACTCTCAACAGCCCAACAGGTATTGGACCCAAAAATATGTTTTGAACTCTCAACAGCCAACAGGTATTGCACCCAAAAATCAGTTTTGGACTCTCAATAGCCGACAGGTATTGCACCCAAAAATCAGTTTTGGACTCTCAACAGCCAACAGCCAATAGGTATTGCACCCAAAAATCAGTTTTGGACTCTCAACAGCCAACAGGTATTGCACCCAAAACTCAGTTTTGGACTCTCAACAGCCAACATGTATTGCACCCAAAAATCAGATTTGCATTTTGAGAACAGATTGTGAGTCCGAAGCTGATTCTTGGACTCAAAATTAGATTCAACAGATTATGAGTCCAAAAATCTGCTTTGGATTCAGAATCTGTTCTCAAAATCTAATACAAACAGGGCCCAATAATATGTTTTGGACTCAAAATCGATTGACAAAATCCAAAAAATGTTCTCAAAATCCAAAACAAACAAGGCCTAATAATATGTTTTGAACTCAAAATTGATTGACAAAATCCAAAAAAAAAAAAACCAGAGAGAGATCCAGAGAGAGAGAAATACAGAGAGAGAGGCTGAGAGAGAGAGAGAGAGAGAGAGAGAGAGAGAGAGGGAAACAGAGAGAAAAAGAGGGTTACCTTTAATGGCCGTCGGTAGGGGTGTAAACGGATCGAATTCGGAGTGGATATGGCTATATCCGAATTCGATTACATTATACACTATCCGAATTCGGATTCGAATTCGACGGATATTTAATATCTATTACCGAATTCGTATCCGTCGGATATTGTTCGAATTCGGATATTATCCGTATCCGTTTATCCGGTAAATTCGAATATTTTACTGCAGCACTTTATCTTTTTTCTCCTACTTACTCGAATGAATTTTCCAAACCCTAAAACTAGACCTCTACATTCTCTTCACAAAATTAACTCTCTAACCCTAAAATATATGAGATCCTCTTCTTCCTTTTAAAACAAAGGCAGAGAGAGAGAGAGAGGGAGGCGGTGGGGATGGATGATAGTGTTGGTAGTGGTCTTTGGGTTTTTCCTTTTTTTTTTTGTATACGATGGAATGGGTTTAGGTTATTTTGATGGAATGAGTTTGGGCTATTTTTGTTTTTATTTTATTTTTTCTAAAAAGAATATTCACTTTTCTTATAGAAACAAAAGATAGTGTGTCATTACTAAAAATAAATATTAATGATATTATTAATAATAAATAAAAAGGATTTACTTTTCGGATTCGGATGTTAAATGGATCGGATATACCATTTACCAGATTCGCATCCGCTAAGAGCTGGATATCTCATAAACGGATCCGGATAATATCCGCTTGAAACGGATTCAGATAATATTCGCTTTAAACGGATTCGGATGCGGACGGTAATCGAATTTTCGAATATCCATTTACACCCCTAGCCGTCGGAGGGGAGGGATGTCGCCGGAGTGGAGAGACCTCGTCGGAGTGGAGGGATCTCACCGGAGAAGATGGGTTTAGGTTTAGGAAAGTAGGGTTTTGAGAGAGGGAGAGAGAATCAATTTGGGTAAGAGAGAATCGAGAGTTTTTTTTCCTTTTATTTGTCTTCTAAACAACCCCCCAATATGTTATAAAGCCACCCCTTAAGTTGCTGAAACACCCCCCTTCTTAATTAAAACCCACCCAAACGTGTCGGGCACTCGTGGGTGCGCACCCACGATGCACCCGACACGCACCCAAAACAAAAAAATTGTTTTTTTTTAAATGAGGGGTGCGCACCCGGGACGTACCCGGGGCGTACCCGATCGTACCCGCACCCCATACGTGTGGGGTACGGGTACGGGACCCCCGGGAGAGTACCCGTGCTTCCTTGCGTAATAACCAGGTATTTATATTTTTTTGTTCTGCAAGTTTAAGTACATGATAGTTCTTATTAGTGAATGAATGAAGTTCTTATGGGCACCATATTTATAATTTAATTATTTTCAGATGCAGCATACCACTCCTGTTGCTGCTAAGACTCCTCGGTCTTCACCTCAGACTAAGGCTTGTAATAATTAGGTATTTATATTTTTTTTGGTGCAAGTTTAAGTACATGATATAGTTCTTATTAGTGAATGAATGAAGTTATTATGGGGCACCATATTTATGATTTAATTATTTTCAGATTCAGCATACCGCTCCTGTTACCTGCTAAGACTCCTTGTGCTTCACCTCAGACTAAGGATCGTAATGACCAGGTATTTATATTTTTTGTTGTGCAAGTTTAAGTATATGGTAGTTCTTATTAGTGAACGAATGAAGTTCTTATGGGTACCATATTTATGACTTAATTATTTTCAGATTCATGTATGTATTCCCTGTAAGTTGATAAATTTTGAAGGCGATGCTGCTGCAAAAGGGTTCCTCAAAAGTGAAGACCCTAACCAAATTGTAGGGCAGGGGGGAAATTGGGTGAGGCATGGGGTCAAGTAAGGATCAATGGAGGTATATCCCGGAAAGCAAATTTG
Source organism: Tasmannia lanceolata (assembly GCF_043159265.1). NCBI lineage: Eukaryota > Viridiplantae > Streptophyta > Magnoliopsida > Canellales > Winteraceae > Tasmannia > Tasmannia lanceolata. The sequence continues at coordinate 20,535,617 of NW_027518700.1, forward strand.
CCAAGACCGAATGAAAAACTTCAAGTCGTCAGCGATGTCTTAGGAAGTAATGTTGCTTGGCCTCGTGCATTTGTAAGTATACAATTTGTTTTAAAAGGCAATTTAAATTCTTAAAATGGGTATACTTTATATGCATTTGTTCATTTATCATTAATTTATACATGGTACATGTTTGTAGGTTAAATTGTTAAATCGCAAATGATAATGGGGATTGAGGAGATGATGAAGAGGAGATGAAGAAGATGATGAAGAGAGGAGACGATAAAGAATGTTGACCAATGTAGTATTTTGTTTTAATATGGCTGGGAACAATGTAGCTACTGTTTTGTTTTGATGTGGTTGCGTACTTTGTTTTGATGTGGATGAGAACAATATAGTATTTTGTTTCGGTATGTGGTTCAGAACATTGTAGTATTTTGTTGATGGAACAATTCCAAGATGTTAGCTATGGACGAATCGTGAATTCATAAATATTCTAAATTTAGATTACTTTTTTTATTTGTATATGTTGTGAGAAATGGGTGTTGTAATAGAAATTTTGTGGAAAGTACAGGTATCATAGGTCACATGAAATGGTTATTTATAATGGATTAAAAAAATAAATGAAAAGTCTAGCCCTAAGGATTTTATTTTGCATTTCTACAGGGAAACAACCTTTCATCTACAACTGAGTTTAACTTGTCCGTAGGGAAAATTGCCTTTTTCCTACTTTTTTTCTGAAAATATGTAGGGAAAAACACCTTTCGCCTACTTGTTTTCGACCAATCCGTAGAGAAATGCCTATTTTCCCTACGGTTTTTAACTTTTAGTAAGGAAAGCTAATTGGAAAAAACTTTTTACCTACGGTTTTTAGACATTCCGTATGGAGAAACACCATTTTAACTACGGATTTTATGAAACACCATAGGAAAAAGCACATTATCCCTACCGATTTTCTGGATATTTAGTAGGCATAACCACACCTTTACTTACGGAATTATGAATTTACATTGGGAATGTTCAACACTTCCCCTATGGATTATTCCGTAGGTAAAAGTAGTGTCTCCCTACGGAACATTAAATCCGTAGGGAAAAGGCTTTCCCTACCCCCACCTACCCTATGGAAGGAGGGAACGGCAAAATTCGTAGTGAAAGGTCTGTCCCTACGGATTTTGACACTTTTCCTACGAATTTTTCCGTAAGGAAAGCCTAGTTTTGTTGTAGTGCATTGCCCTTGCAATGAGAAGGCTTCTAATGTCTAAGGGTGTCTAAAAGACTAATAAAGTCTCTATAGAAAGAAGGAAAGAAAGGGGGTATTACCGGGACTAAGGAGGTCCCCCTAAAGGATGGGTTGGGATAACTCCTTCATCGCCCCTAGATTAAATAGAGATTTTGAAACTAATAGAATGAGGGATCGTAAAGTACAAATTATTAACATAGACCAAGAGAAAAATATACTTTTCAACTCATCAGACTTGAAGGAAAACATCAATGTATGATCCTAAGAATAAGCTTGTTACTAAAATGGTGTATTTACTTCATGAATTCCTTTATTGAAGAGACTTATGTTCGAACATATCATAACCACATTATCATCCACTAGTTTTACCTGTCTTACAACATTTGAATGATATTCCTAAATTTTCATGAATAGCTTAATTAATAAGTGCATCAACAAATAATGGAACTATGCCATTACCATAATAGAACAGTACAAACATCGGTTCATCAATAAACATTTTGATACAACAGGCACATCTATCTCTAAATTTGAGGAAAATAAAACAAGAGTACATGAAATAGTATTATCAATAAAACGGAATAATATGACTATCAGTTTATCAACGCCACTCTAGGACAATATTCATATCAATCTATAAACTCAATTAATATAAGACAAACAACAATGGAACCATATCATCATCCTAATAAATCAATATAAATTTCAGTTCATCGACACCACTTTTAAAATATTAAAATCTTCACAAACAGGTTGAGGGCGAGTATAGGTGTAAACAATTTGAACAACAACGTCAGTAATATAATATTCGACTCTAAAAGTTCAAAATGTGAATGTAATAGTTACCCTGTTCTTATATTAAACACATTCCAATTCGTATGACCAGCTCATAATTTCATTTAGGTTCACACAAGAAAAATCTTTAAAGCAATTAAAGCAGTCGAATCATCGGATAATGTTCTTCCTTAACCTCACTAAAATTTTCCATGTCAAAGAAAAGGACAAAATAAATAATCATTCAAAAATCATTTTTAAAAATTCATAAAGTACAAAATAACCTCCTGTAATCATCAGGGCCTGATCATGTTCTTGATTTTCTACTCATATAAAATAACCTTTATATGTTCCATCAACCCAAATCCCAAGTTCTTAAAGAGGCTAAAGTCATCATATGCACAACTCAACTATAACCCAAGCCTATCCCATTAAGGTAAATACAACCCAAGCATCAGTGCTACTCAACCATATAGAAGAAGATTTCATGAAGTGAGAAAAATTAACCAGGTTATAACTGATCTCATTGAGAAAATTTAGATATATGAATCGGTGCTTTTAGGAACAAATAGTAAGCTTATCCTTAAGAATAACTTTCAAAATCCTTTGACCTTTCATTCAACTATAGTATCTCCAGTTTATTATTTCAACATCTCAAGAAGAATTATGAATAATTCAATTCTATAAGAGTAAAATGAACACTGTACCATTATCATATTAACCCAAGATAAAAACTTGAAACTATGACTGATACAACATTTTGACTTGTAGTATACACACAAACATGACTCGTTTATTCACTATCCATCAAAATAACCACAGACCTCTAAAGACATTATCCTACTTTAAACTTTAACTCACTCATACAATCATAAAACAAAGAGTGTATCAAACAACTCCCACCATTTAGGATAAAATGATAGGACATGATGAAGCTATTATTGTCTAATTCCTACAGCCACCAAGTGTAACTGTTTACCCAAAAATTATCACCAATGAATTTGCTAAAATAGTGTTTGGCACTCTTTGTAAAACACACTTGCCAATGAAAAACTCTGTGACCCATTATCATAACTGTAACTTTGAAGGAAAACTAAAAGATATACAAAGCAAAACTATTTCAAAATTATTCAACTGATGAAATAATCAACATTTGAATCAACTGATATAATAGCACACTATAAACCATTTTGTGCACTTAAATCACCACTTACCTTTAAATAATAAAAAGAGAAACTTTAGAGTTAAAATCAAACAGATGAGTTGGAATTTGTTCTTTCATTTCTCTTAAAAAATAATATAAAGAATGGGTGACAAAATCAAAATTAAACAACTATATTATCATATAATTATAATATCAAAGATAAAAAAATAATATTTCAGTTGGACATTCCAAAAATTAAACACTTAAACATGAAGGAAAATTACAAGCTAATACCCTAAGTTACATGTAAATTCCCCTTGCCATTTTTGAATGAGCAAAACTTCTTTCAATCACGTCAAGATATACAAAGCAGCCATACTGGAAATATCCTGATGAAAAATAAGAGGGTATCAACATTAGCCCCTATATTCCACTTTGAAAATTTATACATGTATGTTCTCATTTTTAACTTCCCAAATCTATTTCATTCTCTTAGCATTCAAAAAACCAAACTGATATCAATATGATCTTTTTTTTTATTAATGCCCTTAGATAAATTCAAAGGGAAAAATGTAATCAGATTATACCGATAACCAAAAGGTCTGAAATGATAAGAACAATAGTACTGACATCCATATTCTTTTAACTCTCAGGCCATATTACAATCAAAGACCAAACCGAATGATAACTAAAAATCACGTTTAACATGGTAACACTGAAAAGTGAAAATAACTAATATTGTTACTATCACGTAGTTAATGAACTTGTTAGATACACTAATTAAACCTACAGGTCCATTGAAACATAGGCAATAATTCATATTATTCAAAACATTTAGTTAGCAATTTATGAACCAAATAACAAAGAAACTACAGATTCACAATAAAATTAGATTCACAATAAAATTGTCCTAATTAAAATAAACTTCTATAACCTAAAATTTTGGAAAACACATGAACTATAACAGGTCCCTAAATAAAGTCCAACTATGAACAAGTAATTCTACATAATTACCCATCCCCAAAATTTTCTAAATTTGGCAATTAAATCCCATCCCCAGACATAAGCTATGTTCTGATGCGAAACTGAGTCCTTTCAATAACTTCCTTGGGACAATATATAAACACAATAATTCTATGTCAACATCTCACAAGCCCTTTAAACATGTGATCAAAGAAGAGTCCCAGCTATCTATTATAATATAAGTCAATTCCAAACCCTCTATCTATGCCTCTTATTTATATTTTAGAGATTTTTACTTACAACTTTTCAAATTGTACAATCATAAAGTTATCATAAAAGAAATTGTTGTACACACATTACCTATAAGATGCGTACGGTTTTAGTATTAAACTAAAATAAAGGACGCAGAAAACACACATCTTGCAACCTGAATCAGAATCAGCAACAACATACTAATGTGCTAATACCAGGTAGGATAGAAGCCATGGATAAACCTTAATATTTCCATGGAAACTATGACTCATATGATATCTATTCAAGCATTATCTTGAGCATGATCTATTCGATCATTTGTTTTACATTTGGACTTAGGAATTCCTACACAACTTAGAAAGCACATCATCGCAGCACCATATAAATTCCTTTTTTTTTCATCTTGTTCCTTAACTAATTGACAACGGAGGCCAAAATCAAACCTCTAATTAACGAAATTTCACATGATTCACCACATATTTTGACTTAACAAAGAATAAAAGTTATGGAATCTAGAAAATCATTGATAATTCAAAACATACCTGATAAAAACAAACACTTGAGCTATCAAAACCTTTCATGTACACGAAGATACTCCAGCCTTAAAAATCTCACAAAAAAAATTCAATAGACAAGCTCAGATCTTGTGTAAAATGGTCGATCCTCGATTCTTGTTAGTGAGTCTGGATTTTAAGAGAGCTCGAGCTAAGGTTTAGAAGTTAGAGAGGGCGAAGATCTAGAGTTTGGAGGATAAAGATGAAAGACATAGGGTAAATCTAGGGTTTAGGCATAGATCTAGAGTTTCAAATAGGTAAAAAAATGAAAGAGAAGTAAAGTTACTTGATAAAGATCACACCAGATGGCCGGAATCTGGCCAGATTGGCCGAGAAGAAGGAAGGTGTTAGGGTTTCCAAAATCGCCTCTCTCTCTCTCTCTCTCTCTCTCTGCTCTGAGATTTTCCAAACGAAAAATGAAATCACCCCCACAAAAACAGACGAGTTTCTCTATTTTATAAGAATAGAAGAGAGTAGATATTTACACTACCAATTTTGATGAGCGCACTATTGCGCAAAAAAATGATGGGCGCACGACCGAATCGTGTCTTTTCCTGGCCCTTCCCAGGATAAATTCACGCCCCTTTTCATTTCAGAATACTTACATTGCTCGTCTTATTAGACAAATTTCGTCCGATTTCGATGAAATTTTACAGGGATCTAGCCGGGACCCTACTACGATAGGGCGGAATTTGGGGCTCTAAATCACTAATTTGACAGGGTTTTTATTCAAAGAGATAGATTTAGGGTTCAGTCAAAATGGGGTGTCTACAGGTCATGGGCCTCCATTTGGTCAATTTCATGCGAAATACATGAAACACGGGCGAAATTTCAGTGTATTTCACCGAAATAAATTTCTATTTCAAGTGAAGGCAATTTTGAATTCGGTCGTTTCAGTTTCGGTCTAGGCTGAAATCCGAAATTTCATATTTCAGTCGAAATTTAAAACCATGATAAGTGGTCTCATCTATGAAGAGAATAGAGGGGTTTTGAAGATCTTCTTGGAGAATGTAATTCGTAATGCTGTTACCTACACTAAACATGCTCGTCGCAAGACCACCACATGCCCTCCTTTAAACAGGTGCGAAGTATACTAAGGGGGTGTGAATTTATCATTGCCCATTAGAAAAAAAACCATTTCTATATTGCATTTACTAGTATATTTAAAAAACTAAATTTTCATATTTATCAGGCAAGAGAAAACAATAAGCAAGGTGCTCTCTCAAACCCTTAAATAAATTTTCCTTACCTGTTGTTCTAATATTTAGACAAGTTATATGAAATTTTTCAATTTTTCAATTTTTTTTTTGAGGAATGATAGAGTGAAGGGCACCCTTGCAAAAACTAGTTTCAAGGGTGCCCCCATTGGTAAGTTTCCACGAGTTTTTATTTAATTTTTTCTTTCCCCCCTCATTTCTATCCGAGAGACTGCGAGATTATTTTTTTCTAGAAGCACATGTAGAAATTTCCTAAAATGGTTGAGCGCTTGTAAAAAACAGCATCATTTTTCCACATAATACGGTTCACCCGTGCAAAATAATGCTACAAAAAATCTTTATAAACCCCTCCACCCCGACCTCTAAAACAATGTTCTTTCTTCCCCATGTTGTAGCATTGTTTCCCTCTTCTTGTTGTTCTTCCTTCCCCTTGTTGTAGCCTTCTTTCCCTCTTCACCTTTTAATTCCATCTCCCATTTTTCTCAATGGCTGAAAAATCTCTCACAAAGAAAAGCAAACAAGGCACTCCCCATTCTCGTGAGAAAAAGGATGGAGAAATCCCTAAGTCTCTCCTTAAAAGTGAGAGTGAAAAACACCAAGAGGAAAATAGTAGCAATACCTCTCATGGTAATAGTTCTGTGGGCAAATTAAAACATGCCCAATGCCCCACAGATCACCAAAAATCGCCTAATGTATGGAACGGTTGAATCAACGGCCACGATGTTATGAGCGTGGGCATCCACCAAACCCACCTTCTCCACACACTCTCTCGGCTCGCTGTATTTCTCCATGACTGTCGTCACAACTCTTGAGAGGTACTATTTCCCTCGTGTTGTTTTCACTCTCACTTTCAAGGAGAGACTTAGGGATTTCTCCATCCTTTTTCTCATGAGAATGGGGAGTGGCTTGTTTGCTTTTCTTGGTGAGAGACTTTTCAGCCATTGAGAAAAATGGGACAAGGAATTAAAAGATGAAGAGAGAAAGAAGGCAACAACAAGGGGAAGAAAGAACAGTAAGAAGAGTGAAAGAATGCTACAACAAGGGGAAGAAAGGACATGATTTTAGGCGTGGGTGTGGAGGGGTTTATAAAGATTTTTTGTAGCGTTATTTTTCCTGGGTGAACCGTAAAATCGTTGCAATCAAATCTTGCAGTATAAAATCTAGATGCAATCAAATCTTGCCGTATAAAATCTAGCTCCAATAAAATCTCAAAATCTGGCTATAAAATCTCGTTGCAATCAAATCTTGCCGTATAAAATCTAGCTCCAATAAAATCTCAAACTCTTGCTATAAAATTTCTTCGCAATCAAATCTTGCCGTATAAAATCTAGCTCCGATAAAATCAGAATCTCGCTACAATAAAATCTTTAATCGTTGAATTTTTTTGAAATTTCTACTAAAATTGGGTAGTGGGCCTCCATTTCGTCAATTTCGGGCGAAATACAAGAAACACGGGCAAATTTCACTGTTTTCGGCGAAATAAATTTCTATTTCGAGTAAAGGCAGTTTCGGTTTCGGTCTTGACCGAAATTTCGGACTGAAATTTCAGATTTCAGTCGAAATTTAAAACCTTGACCAATGGTCTCATCTATGAAGAGACTAGAGGGGTTTTGAAGATCTTCTTACAGAATGTAATTCGTGATGCTGTTAACTACACTGAACATGCTTGCCGCAACACTACCACATACCCTCCTTTAAACTCGTGCGAATTATCCTAAGGGGGTGTGAATCTACAATCGCTCGTTAGACCAGAAAAGAAAAACAATTTCTACGTTGCATTTACTAGTATATTTACAACACTAGATTTTTATATTTATCAGGCAAGAGAAAACACTAAGAATGGTGCTCTCTCAAACCCTTTAAATAAATTGGACTTACATGTTGTTATAATATTTAGACAAGTTATATGAATTATTTCAATATTTCAAAAAAAAAAAATGGAGGAATGATAGAATGAAGGGCGCCCTTGCAAGAACAAGTTTCAAGGACGCCCATATTGGTCAGTTTCCATAAGTTTTTATTTTAGTATTTTCTTTCCCCCCTCGTTTCTATCTAAGAGACTGCGAGATTAATTTTTTCTAGAAGCACAAGAAGAAATTTCCTAAAATGGCTGAGCGCTTGCAAAAAACTACACCTTTTTTTCCACATAATACGGTTCACCAACGGTACAATAAATCTTTATAAACCCCTCCACCCCACGTCTAAAACCATCTTCTTTCTTCCCGTTGTTGTACCATTCTTTCCGTCTTCTTGTTGTTCTTCCTTCCCCTTGTTGTAGACTTCTTTCTCTCTTCATCTTTTAATTCCTTCCCCCATTTTTCTCAATGGCTGAAAAGTCTCTCACAAAGAAAAGCAAACAAGCCACTCCCCATTCCCGTCAGAAAAAGGATGGAGAAATCCCTAAGTCTCTCCTTAAAAGTGAGAGTGAAAAACACCAAGAGGGAAATAGTAGCAATACCTCCCAATGTAACTGTTCTGTGGGTAAATTAAAACATGCCCAATGCCCCACAGATCACCAAAAATCTCCTAATGTATGAGACGGTTGAATCAACGGCCACGATGTTATGAGCGTGGGCATCCACCAAACCCACCTTCTCCACATACTCTCTCAGCTCCCTATATTTCTCCATGACTGTCGGCACCAACTCGGTCACCGTCTCCGTCGCCGATGCTCTTGAGAGTTACTACTACTATTTCCCTCGTGTTGTTTTCACTCTCACTTCCAAGGAGAGACTTAGGGATTTCTCCATCCTTTTTCTCATGAGAATGGGGAGTGGCTTGTTTGCTTTTCTTTGTGAGAGAATTTTCAGCCATTGAGAAAAATGGGATAAGGGATTAAAAGATGAAGAGAGAAAGAAGGCTACAACAAAGGGGTGGAAGAACAACAAGAAGAGGGAAAGAATGCTACAACAAGGGGAAGAAAGAACATGGTTTTAGGGGTGTGGGTGGAGGGGTCTATAAAGATTTTTTGTAGCGTTATTTTGCATGGGTGAACCGGAATATCGTTGCAATCAAACCTTGCAGTATAAAATCTAGCTCCAATAAAATCTCAAAATTTCACTATAAAATCTCATTGCCATCAAATCTTGCCGTATAAAATTGTAGACACCCCCATTTTGCTACGCTTTAAAAAGCAAAGGATTTAGTTGGATTGTCAAGTCTTAAGTCCGTATTCCATATTAGATTAGACATCCATACATTTTTAAGGTAGATTTCATCTCATTTTAGGTGTTTTGAAGTTGAGTCGTAATCCTAAAGGTTTGTAAGGTGTTCCAATGGTTTCTGGAAGATGAGAATTTAAGTTTCCAATCAAGTGAAGAAACCTCCCATTTTTGGAATTTCTCAGGGTTTTCCCTTTTTGTACCTCGGGGGTAATTTGGTCATTTTCAATGTGTTTCACTTGACCTTTAGAGTGTGTCTAAGGAGTCTTAGATGATTTAATGGGTTTTTGAAAACCTGCTAAATTTAGAAACTCTTAGGAGTTTGACTTGAATTGGGAAACGAGGGCATTTGGGCATTTTCAGGGAATCCCAAGTAATCATGTTTGATATCACCCATCAAATGGAGCCATCTTAAAAAGTTTCTATTTTTGAAGTTTGACTACGAAGACTTTCTATTTTTAACTCCTCCTTTAAGGGCAGCTTGATTTGAATGCACTTTGGTCCCTTTTCGGGTGCGTATTGGTCAAATGAGAGCGTTTTGGTCCAAAAATTTGTTTTTACCAAGAGAGATGGCTCAACCATATGTTAGGGGTGCACCATAAAGGTCACATGGGTTAGGTCCATCCATAAAACATTAAATTTAAATGAATTTTATTAAATTTTTATGAAAAAAACCTAAAACCCATGTGAGAAGGCCCATTGGGCAAAGCCCACATAGGAAGGGCCCAAGTGGACCCACCCATGTGGGTCGGCCACATAAGTGGCCGCCCAACATGGATGAGGTGGGATGGTGATGTCATATTTGATGTGTTTTGAAAAAAAACAGGAAAAGAATGAAAAGAAGGAAGAGTTATAATTAGAAAGGGCTAGTATGGTCAGGTTAGTAAAATGACTATAAGGTTTTACCTACTCCTCTAAATTTTTTTTGATGATACTTATTTTAAACGGCTCGAAGAGATCTACAACTTTCTAGTTTACGACTTTTCTTGATTCTGCCCCTAAATAGGAAAAAAAATGAGCTCTAACGTTGGGTAGTCCCTTTTGGACGGGAATCTTTCATATATATGTTGTTTTCATTGTGTGAGAGCTTCTAGAAGAGTCTTGAAAGATCTACCTTATGTAAAATTGTATGCCTTGGTTTGCAAGTAATCACAATTATAATTCAAGTTGATTTTAAAACTAAAAGGAAGAAAAGATAAGGAAGAGAAATAAGAAACTAGTTAATGTGAGACTCCCCCCAAAGGAAATTACCTATTATTTGTGAACCCTAGCTTTTTTTATAAAGCAAATCAATTCAACCTTGAAAAAGGGCTGAAAAAACATCCAGCTTGGTCTCCTACTCTAAAAAATTCATCCCCTTTTGGAGAGCTCTTGTTCATCTTCTTCTCATATTGTGTTCTCCAAAAATTCATTAAATCTCTTCCATTCTTCTATATTTGTGATGTTGGAGATCTTTGGATCAATCAACGGGATTTTCTAGCGATTATAAGGGTGCGTCAAAGCGTATACCTCGGATCTACGCACCCTAGAGACAAAGAGCGCGATCAACGGTAGGTTTTCTTCATCTTTGAAATATTAGATTTAGAAAAGCATGTTTAGGGTTTTTATTTTCGTATATGGTCTAACCGAATGAGTTTGTTATTGAAATTTCAGTATGTTATAATATGAATCATAATTTTTTTAAATCCAGATTTTTGCATGAAAATTAATTTTTCACCATTAAAATTGGATTTTCCTTTGAATTTTCTTATATCTGGATTCAAATTAGGTTTTCAAAGCAAGTCATGTAAATCTTTGAATTTTTTTTTAAATAAGTATTTTTTGAGATTAAAATAGATTAAAAAACTACTGGAAAACATAATTTTCAGCTATGGTTGGCTTATTTGATTTTTGGTTTTATTTTTCGAATGGTAACCCCGAAAAGGGTAATTTCTCGATGAATAAAATAAAAACTGTATTAAATCAAGTCAAAACTGGCCGATATTTGGTATCCATTGGTTTTTTAATATTTATAGATTACCCAAGAAATTTCAGAATGTTTCGAATTATTTTGGTCTTATTTGAAATTATTTAAATATTGTCATATATTTAATAAATATCAAACTGATTTAAAAACTAACAAACATTTTCCGATCTCAGGTTTAGACATAAGTAGAATTTCTTATGAAATAACATTTTCAAAAATATGTTTTCTTTATTGTTTTCAACACAAGCCCTCGTTTTGCGTGCCATAATTCTTTTCTATACTAAACTTGATAATTTTCTAAATATTTCTCTACAAACCAGTAAAATATGTTATTGGTATTGTAGAGAGAAAGTTTCAGGAGTTTATATAAATATTTAATATGGGTTTGTAATTTTTTATGTTAAAACGAGTTTGGATTTCAAGAAAACAATTAAGTTTTTTCTTAAAAATTGAGTTTTTGGAGGAATAATAATTTTCAAGTTTTGAAATTTTGACAAAAAATGTTATATTTCATATTAGATAATATGTGAGTTTTTCATAATTTGAGGACTTCAGTAATTATGTGTTTTTGGTTTTTCTTTCAAAATAGCCTAATTTTGTGAGATCATTAATTGATATCCAATCATGATGAAAATCTATGAAAGTTTTACAGTATTTTTCATTCATGATCCTAATATTATTGTAGAATTTTGGAAAATTTTGGAATTCATTTGCTATGGGTTGTTATGTAATTCTTATAATCTGAACTGAATTTTGTTAAATCGGATTCAGATAGTAAATCACATCATAAATTCATGAAACTTTTACACTAACCTTCTATGGTTATGAGGAAGTGTTTGTAAAAATTTGAACATAATTGGAATAGGTTTTCTATGTGTTACTTTGGAAATCACCAATCTGGCCTTAAATTGATAAAATCCTTTAAAAACCAATTTTAATTCCAAAAACCATGAAAACTTTCAGAAAATCTTAAATTTTCAGTAAGAATGTAATTCTTAAATTATTTAAACAAAAACCATAGATGTTAGTAGTTTTCTTTGTAATTTAAAGTGCTAGGCTATTTTAGGTGCAAAGGTTGCATTCATAATCGTTTATTAATTGCATCCATCTTATACAGTCTAAGCATCTAAACCATAGCATGTTGTTGGTTCCGAGGTTTTTGTCCATGGGAATCCTGAGAACATGCCAGGCAACCAGGTGTTATAATTTATGTGCTAAATTGTATAAGAGTAGAAAGTACAATTCATTTCCATGAAGGCAACCTAAGCATAAGAATATGTCAGCCCTTAGAGCCTTAGGTTTCCCCTAAATTTTAGACATTAGGAACCCTTAAAGAATTAAAAATCAACAATTAAACAAATTAAGTTCATTTGATCTATACTTTTAGAATCGTTGGATAACGGTATCACCTCGTAGGAACATTTGAAACCAATTAGGAACACTTACGTCACGTTCTAGGTTTAGGGTGTCCTAGAGTTAGGAAGTTCAGCCTCATCACGACCGATTGCTATTATTGGCAATTGAGTCATAGATCTAGTTACACTAGTTACCCTTTTTTTTTCATAGGACAAGCCTAGTTACTTAGGCTGTAGGTTCACCTGCATTAGTCTGAGGGATGTCTTGCACTTAGATATGACCATATAGCATCTTAGATGGAGTCATAGGATGATAAAATCTACTTAACTTGAATTAAATAATCTCTTGAAAACTGTTGAAGCAGTCAATCTAGTCTAGATTGGTGTCCTAGATGTCTTAGGCATGTACCTTAGTTCAGGCACCGAACTACGATTGACTTTGATTCCAGTGAGGCTTGGATACGTAGGTAGCTTTGGATGCTTGGATGGCATACCGAGCACGAGTCGGTCCACCACAAATGGTGGGATTTTGTAGGTTAGTTTTTTAATTGAATTAAATAAAAAATATAGGAATTTTCACAAATTAGAATTTTAGGAGAACATTCACTTAGATTGAATCCAAACAAATTAAGAAAATCAAGATACACATTAGAAATTACATTCAAATTAGATTTTAGGATGCATGTCACATAGTTCGCACATTAATATATAGATAAATGAGCCATTTAAAAGAAATTCAATAGAGTTAACTTTTTGGAATTAAAGACCAGATTAATGGGCAAGAATGATGCATGTGGTGGTAACTCCCCATACCTTCCATTCTCGTAATCAGATAACGAATCTAGATTTCTGGTCACTTATGGGGTCCTAGATCTCTCATCTAGGTGGCGATTCTGTCATTCTCTTTTGCGTGAAATTCGGATTACTTTAGTGATCTCAAGTTCACGAAAAAGATGAATTAAATCAATAATAAAAAGCACACGCCAATCGCATGGGTACGAGAGACCAAGAGAGGGAGGCAGGTCGCGTCCCCTCTCGCGGGATCGGGTCCCACAAAAATCTAGCTCCAATAGAATCTCAAAATCTTGCTATAAAATTTCGTTGCAACCAAATCTTGCCGTATAAAACCTAGCTCCAATAATATCTCAAAATCTCGCGCCAATAAAATCTTTAATCTGAGAATTTTTTTAAAATTTCAACTAAAATTGGAGAGAGGGCCTCCATTTGGTCAATTTCGTGCGAAATACATGAAGCACGGGCGAAATTTTAGTGTATTTCGCCGAAATAAATTCCTATTTCGAGTCAAGGCAGTTTCAATTTCGGTTGTTTCGGTTTCGGTCCGGACAGAAATCCGAAATTTCAGACCAAAATTTCCGATTTCAGTAGAAATTTCAAACCTTGATCAATGGTCCCATCTATGAAGAGACTAGAGGGGTTTTGAAGATCGTCCTGGAGAATGTAATTCGTAGTGCTGTTACCTACACTGAACATGCTCGTCGCAAGACTACCACATACCCTCCTTTAAACAGGTGAGAATTATACAGAGGGGGTGTGAATTTATCGTTGCCCATTAGAAACCCCAGAAAAAAAAACCATTCCTATATTGCATTTACCAGTATATTTACAAAACTAGATTTTCATATTTATCAGGCAAGAGAAAACACTAAGCAAGGTGCTCTCTCAAACCCTTAAATAAATTGTGCTTACTTGTTATTGTAATATTTAGACAAGTAATATGAAATATTTCAATATTTCAATTTTTTTTTTGAGGAATGATAGAAAGAAGGGCGCCCTTGCAATAATCAGCTTCAAGAGCGCCCCCATTGGTCTGTTTCCACAAGTTTTTATTTTATTTTTTTCTTTCCCCCGTTTCTATCCAAGAGACTGCGAGATTAATTTTTTCTAGAAGCACATGCAGAAATTTATTAAAATGGCTGAGCGCTTGCAAAGAACCGCATCTTTTTTTCCACATAATACGGTTCACCCATGCAAAATAACGCTACAAAAAATCTTTATAAACCCCTCCACCCCACCCTTAAAACAATGTTCTTTCTTCCCCTTGTTGTAGCATTCTTTCCCTCTTCTTGTTGTTCTTCCTTCTCCTTGTTGTAGCCTTCTTTCTCTCTTCATCTTTAAATTCCTTCTCTCATTTTTCTCAATAGCTGAAAAGTCTCTCACAAAGAAAAGCAAACAATCCACCCCTCATTCTCGTAAGAAAAAGGATGGAGAAAGCCCTAAGTCTCGCCTTAAAAGTGACAGAGAAAAACAACAAGAGGGAAATAGTAGCAATACCTATAGATACCCCCATTTTGCTCCGCTTTAGCAAATGAAAATTTCCATTTTAGGATCATTTTTCACCGCTTTCCATCAATTCCCATCTCTCATCCATCCCATTTCCTTCCATTTTTGTTCCAGCTGTACTTTTCCATGGGAAATTGAACGGTCCGAATTTGGTCGGAGAGTACACATATCATTTTTATATTTGAATTTCAAAATGGGGACAGATGTGAGCCAGCCCATTTTTAAATCAAATTTCAATGTAGGGTTCTCGACCAAAATGAGTGGGCTCACCCGCATTTTGAAGATCGAATTTTATTTCATGAGTGTTCAGTCATGTAATGGGGCCCACTAGCCCTTTAGAGTTTATCATATTAGGATGATCTGGGCCATTTATGAAGAGATACAAAGTGTATGGAAATATTTGCTATGTAGGATGAATGGTAGATGGTCATATTCCAATCAATGTTCTAATCAGTGGAATAGAGATCAAGGGTTATTAAAGGATTCATCTTTTATGTTAAAAAGATTGGAGTGTGAGAGGAATTTTTTTTTTTTTGGAGGAATTATAAAGAGCCCACAAAACATAATGTTCATTTAATATGGAATGGGACTCACTTGTGGTTTAATTCGGCAAATTGGTAATTGGCCATTCTCAAAGTCCATTCGGATTTTCTTATTAGAGTCTTAAACCTTAACCAACCTATGGACATCCTTCTTGTGATTGTGGCCAGCCAAAAGGAAGCTACTATTTATTTGACATTCTAATATTTGGGGTTATTTAATAGAGCAATTGCTGTCCAAATAAAAAATATCATATAATCAAGGTAATGTTTATAAGGAAGAGTTACTATTCTGCATGTCAAAGGAGTTTTAGGCAAAGTTGCCATTTGGAGGGTATGGCTGCACGTGGGAAAATCCTATTCCAATTCTGACTTGCTAAGTTAATGATGTTTCCTCCTATATTAGGTTATTAGGTCATGTTGGATATGCATTAAAAGAAGGCAGATTACATTGGATCTTGGGGTGATTTAAAGAGGCAAGCATGTCCATCTTGAGGATAAGGAAAAATTAGCAATTCATCTTCTATTCTATATATGTGGACGTTTCCACAAGGAAAAAAAGATTACCACTCTCTCTCTCTCATCGGTTACATTGGGGATGGACTTCTAAAAATTTTGGATTCTTTAACTTTTGAAAGAAGGAATTATTCAACTCCAAGAATCTTTCTCAGATACTTTCCAAGTCAGCAATCTCATATTTTTGGTAAAGTTATCACATTGGGCAACTCATTCCTCATCTTTCTAGATCTCGGCAACACTTTCTATTCTAGAAATCTCGTCAATTTTGGAATAAAAGTCTTTCCCAGCCCATACAATGGGGGTAATGGCAATACCTTTTTACACTTTCTAAAAAAGGGGACGAGGCCTCTTCCTTTTTTTACAACAGCTACCATACCCCATGTTGATATATTGAACAAACCTTCAATTCTCTCGGGGGGTCACTCTGATAGATGTGCAAAAGAGGAATCCCGGAATTTGTGCTAATTCGAGATGGGCAAAAGCTGCAGCTGATTAAAATCTCTTTCGTCTTCTTTATTACTCAATCTCTCTTACACAAATATGGTCTTTCTTTTCTTTGTTGAGTGAAGAAGGATAGCATAAAGGAATAGTTTCTCTAGTTCTCTTTCTCTCTGGGATTCTCGTCCAATAGCTCCTCTTTCATCCGGGTTAGAATGCAGCCCTCACGCCCTCTCTCTATTGGCGGGGTTGAACACGCTTTCTCATTCCTTCGGTGGACAAATCCCCTGATCAGATCTCTCTTCTCTTCCAAGTGTGGTTCAGCGCTTTACCACAAGTAGGTTCAATTTTCCTGATATTATGATCTAATTTGCATGATGGAAATTATATTCTAGAATAAGCTTTCATGTTCTAATTGCATAATTACATATTCTAATGGAGATTTTAGGCATGTTCTAGTTGTAGTTTTTATTCTGAATAATTTTATATTTTGAATGTAATTAGGACAATTAACTAGAAAAGTTAGGTTTCTTGAATTCAAAGCTCTAAGAATTTTCCAAGCTCTTTGGGCGAAACTAATATTTTTAAATATATATATATATATATATATATATATATATATATATATATATATATATATATATATATACCCAAGAACTCAAGCTCAAAAATCCAATTATGCAGTCACAAAACCCACTCAACCTTTGCAACCATCCCAATTTTTCAGCCCACTCAAATTATTCTAAACCCAATTTTGTAGCGTGTTCAATTAACCCGAAACCCAATTTCGCCATCCCTTTTACAATTGACACCCATAGACCCACTCTCAATTGATATTTGCAGACCCAATATCTACCGTTGATATTCACACTCCCTTTCCCAAATGATTTTCACACCCAATGATTTCATAATGCCCTACATCAAGACCAGTACACTCATGAAATCCACATCAACTAAAATCCAAAACCCAAGTCCTTGCAAGCCCGACTTGTTTAGAACCAAAATTTAAAAGCCCTTTTCGTTCCAGTTCAAAACGAGTTCAAATAGAGCAAAAAGACTAAATAAAAGAAACTAATAAAAAAGAAAAGTTAAAATTATCCACCTCTTTTGTAGCTTGGGTCACTTCTCCTACAATAGCTATGACTACTCTTTTTATATTGAGGGAGTGATTTGGGTGACGAAACGGGGTGGATACATCTTTTCCTAGGAAAACAAAAAGGTAAGCAAAGAAATGACATAGACACATCCATGTTCTGATGACTGCACTACCATATTTATTTCCAGGAGAAATGATATAAGCATAATCATGTTTTGCCATTTTCACCCTTGCTACTTCACTTTTAGTATGTGAAGAGTTTCAAAAGGTCATCACATTTCCTAAAAAGCTCTCACGTATCAATTATAAAAGAAGATACAAGCTTGGTTCATGCAATTACTAAAACATGGTAGTGCGAATAACAGTCCCGCTATAGGGCTGGCTGCCCATCTTGTGAACAGATTTTGAACATTCAAACAACAGATTCACAGAAAATGGTAAACTAGAATGTTGTAGCCTTTTAAAATATCTTTTCAACCCATATTCGTACGTTAAATTTTGCTATGCGGCTAAAAAGTTATGACTGTTTTAGTGGGCTGTGTTCATTAGATTTTTAAACGGTCAAGGTTTTGTCGAATTTTCCTAATTGTCAAAACATGGTTGTGTTAACGTCGTTTTCCAAATAAAAATCAAAAGACACTAATCTAAACTATACCCAACCTAAAAGTCCCAAATCTAAAATTCACCCACTTTAAAACTATTGATCTAAATCCGTTAAAAGCCATTAACCAAAAAACTACTAAAAATCTCAAGTGAAACAGAAAACTTTTAATCAAGCAACTTAAAAGACACTGCACACACTCAAGGCCTCAAGATAATTAAAAGCTTCAAGAAAACTCTAAAGACTCAATAAACCCAGAAAGAACTTGAAATTCCTGAGAGCTTTGGATTCGGAACCTCGTAGGAACCTTTAGAACCAATTAGGTACACTTACGTCACCTCCTAGGTTTTAGGGTATCCTAGAGTTAGGGAGTCCAGCCTCATCACGACGAATTGCTATTATTAGCAATTGAGTCATAGATCTAGTTACACTAGTTACCTCTTTTTCCCATAGGACAAGCCTAGTTACGCAGGATGTAGGTTAACCTGCATTAGTCTAAGGGATGTCTTGCACTTAGATATGACCATATAGCATCTTAGATGGAGTCCTAGGATAATAAAATCTACTCAATTTGAATTAAATAATCTCTTGTAAACTGTTGAAACAGTCATTCCGGTCTAGATCAGTGTCCTAGATGAGTTAGGCATAAGTAGCTTAGTTTAGGTGCACCGAACTACGATCGACACTGATTCCAGTGAGGCTGGGATACGTAGGCAACTTGGATACTTGAGTGGGATACCAAGCCCGAGTCGGCTCCACACATAAGTGGTGGGGTTTTGTATATTAATTCTTAAATTAAAAGTAATTAAATCACTTAGAACTTTGCATGAAATTAGAATTTTAGGAGAACTTTTACTCAGATTGAATTCAAACAAATTAAGAAAATCAAGATACACATTTAGGAATTATATTAAAATTAGATTTTAGGATGCATGTCACGTAGTCGCACTTCAATAGAGTTAAATGAGCCATTTAAAGAAATTCAAGAGAGTTAACATTTGGAATCGAAGACCGGATTATTGGGCGAGGATGGTGCATGTGGTGGTAACTCCCCATACCTTCCATTCTCGTAACCAGGTAACGAGTCTAGATTTCTGGTTATTTATGGGTCCTAGATCCCCCATCTAGGTGGCGACTCTGTCATTCTTTTTTGCGTAGAATTCGGATTGCCTTAGCGATCCCAAGTTCACGAAAAAGATGAATTAAATCAATAATAATAAATGGCACACGTCAACCGCGTGGGTACGAGAGACCAAGAGAGAGGGAGGCGGCTCACGGGCCATTCCCCTCTCGCGGGATCGGGTCCCACATTTTGGCGTCTCTGCTAGGGATTACCTAAGTTTATTAAAATTTCAAAGGATAATTCATTTGAATTGATTTTAATTGGCTCATGTCAACTCTATCTTATATCTTATATGCTTGATAGATTAGTTTATATGTTCTATTCTAGAAATCTCATCAATTTTGATATAAAAGTCTTTCCCATCCCATACAATAGAGGTAATGGCAATACCTTTTTACACTTTCTAAAAAAGGGGACGAGACCTCTTCCTTTTTTTACGACAGCTACCATACCCCATGTTGATATATTGAACAAACCTTCAATTCTCTCGGGGGATCACTCGGATAGATGTTCAAAAGAGGATTCCCTGAATTTGTGCTAATTCGAGATGGGCAAAAGCTACAGCTCATTAAAATCTCTTCCGTCTTCTTTATTACTCAATCTCTCTTACACAAATATGGTCTTTCTTTTCTTTGTTGAGTGAAGAAGGATAGCATAAAGGAATAGTTTCTCTAGTTCTCTTTCTCTCTGGGATTCTCGTCCAATAACTCCTCTTTCATCCGGGTTAGAATGCAGCCCTCACGCCCTCTCTCTATTGGCGGGGTTGATCACGCTTTCTCATTCCTTCTGTGGACAAATCCCCTGATCGGATCTCTCTTCTCTTCCAAGTGTGGTTCAGCGCTTTACCACAAGTAGGTTCAATTTTCGTGATATTATGATCTAATTTGCATGATGGAAATTATATTCTAGAATATTTCATGTTCTAATTGCATAATTACATATTCTAATGGAGATTTTAGGCATGTTCTAGTTGTAGTTTATATTCTGAATAAGTTTATATTTTGAATGTAATTAGGACTATTAACTAGAAAAGTTAGGTTTCTTGAATTCAAAGCTCTAAGGATTTTCCAAGCTCTTTGGGCGAAACTATTTTTTTTTAATATATATATATATATATATATATATATATATATACACCCAAGAATTCAAGCCCAAAAATCCAATCTTGCAGTCACAAAACCCACTCAACCTTTGCAACCATCCCAATTTTTCAACCCACTCAATGATTCTAAACCCAATTTTGCAGCCTGTTCAATTAACCCGAAACCCAATTTCGCAATCCCTTTTACAATTGACACCCATAGACCCACTCTCAATTGATAATTGCAGACCCAATATCCACCGTTGATATTCACACTCCCTTTCCCAAATGATTTTCACACCGAATGATTTAATAATGCCCTACATCAAGACCAGTACACTCATGAAATCCACATCAACTAAAATCCAAAACCCAAGTCCTTGCAAGCCCGACTTGTTTAGAACCAAAATTTAAAAGCCCTTTCGTTCCAGTTCAAAACGAGTTCAAATAGAGCAAAAAGACTAAATAAAAGAAACTAATAAAAAAGAAAAAGTTAAAATTATCCACCTCTTTTGTGGCTTGGGTCACTTCTCCTACAATAGCTATGACTATTCTTTTTATATTGAGGGAGTGATTTGGGTGACAAAAGGGGGTGGATACATCTTTTCCTAGGAAAACAAAAAGGTAACAAAAAGGTAAGCAAAGAAATGACATAGACACATCCATGTTCTGATGACTACACTACCATATTTATTTCCAGGGGAAATGATATGAGCATAACCATGTTTTGCCATTTTCACCCTTGCTACTTGACTTTTAGTATTTGAGGACTTTCAAAAGGTCATCACATTTCCTAAAAAGCTCTCACGTGTCAATTATAAAAGAAGATACAAGCTTGGTTCATGCAATTATTAAAACATGGTAGTGCGACTAGCATTCCCGCCATAGTGCTGGCTGCCCATCGTGTGAACAGATTTTGAACATTCAAACAACAGATTCACAGAAAATGGTAAACTATAAAGTTGTACCCTTTTAAAAGATCTTTTCAACGCATATTCGTACGTTAAATTTTGCTTAGCGGTTAAAACGTTAAGACTGTTTTAGTGGGCTGTGTTCATTAGATTTTTAAACAGTCAAGGTTTTGTCGAATTTGCCTAATTGTCAAAACATGGTTGTGTTAACGTCGTTTTCCAAATAAAAATCAAAAGACACTAATCTAAAATATACCCAACCTAAAAGTCACAAATCTAAAATTCACCCACCTTAAAACTATTGATCTAAATCCGTTAAAAGCCATTAACCAAAAGACTACTAAAAATCTCAAGTGAAACAGAAAACTTTTAATCAAGCAACTTAAAAGACACTACACACACTCAAGGCCTCAAGATAATTAAAAGCTTCAAGAAAACTCTAAAAGACTCAATAAACATAGAAAGAACTCGAAATGCCTGAGAGCTTTGGATTCGGAATCTCGTAGGAACCTTTAGAACCAATTAGGAACACTTACGTCACCTCCTAGGTTTTACGATGTCCTAGAGTTAGGGTGTCCAGCCTCATCACGGCCAATTGCTATTATTAACAATTGAGTCACAGATCTAGTAACACTAGTTACCCCTTTTCCCATAGGACAAGCCTAGTTACCTAGGATGTAAGTTAACCTGCATTAGTCTAAGGGATGTCTTGCACTTAGATAGGACCATATAACATCTTAGATGGTGTCTTAGGATAATAAAATCTACTCAATTTGAATTAAATAATCACTTGAAATCTGTTGAAACAGTCCTTCCAGTCTAGATCGGTGTCCTAGATGAGTTAGGCTAAGTAGCTTAGTTTAGGTGCACCGAACTACAATCAACTCTGATTCCAGTGAGGCTGGGATACGTAGGCTACTTGGATACTTGAGTGGCATACCAAGCCCGAGTCGGCTCACACAAAAGTGGTGGGATTTTGTATGTTAATCGTTAAATTAAAAGTAATTAAATCACTTAGAACTTTTCATGAAATTAGAATTTTAGGAGAACTTTTACTCAGATTGAATTCAAACAAATTAAGAAAATCAAGATACACATTTAGGAATTACATTAAAATTAGATTTTATGACACATGTCACATAGTTCGCACTTCAATAGAGTTAAATGAGCCATTTAAAAGAAATTCAAGAGAGTTAACATTTGGAATCGAAGACCGTATTATCGGGCGAGGATGGTGCATGTGGTGGTAACTCCCCATACCTTCCATTCTCGTAACCAGGTAACGAGTTTAGATTTCTGGTTATTTATGTGTCTTAGATCCCTCATCTAGGTGGCGACTCTGTCATTCTCTTTTGCGTAGAATTCGGATTGCCTTAGTGATCCCAAGTTCACGGAAAACATGAATTAAATCAATAATAATAAACGGCACATGCCAACCATCTGGGTACGAGAGACCAAGAGAGAGGGAGGCGGCTCACGGGCCATTCTCCTCTCGCGGGATCGGGTCCTACAATACCTCTCAAGGGAACAGTTCTGTGGGCATATTAAAACATGCCCAATGCCTCACAAATCACCAAAAATCTTCTAATGTAGGGGACGGTTGAATCAACAGCCACGATGTTATGAGCGTGGGCATCCACCAAACCCACCTTCTCCACACACTCTCTCAGGTCCCTGTATTTCTCCATGACTACCGTCACCAACTCGGTCACCGTCACCGTTGTCGATGCTCATGGAAGTACTGCTACTATTTCCCTCTTGTTTTTTTAACTCTAACTTTCAAGGAGAGACTTAGGGATTTCTCCATCCTTTTTCTCATGAGAATGAGGAGTGGCTTGTTGGCTTTTCTTTGTGAGATACTTTTCAGCCATTGAGAAAAATGGGATAAGGAATTAAAAGATGAAGAGAGAAAGAAGGTACAACAAGGGAAAGGAAGAACATCAAGAAGTGGGAAGGAATGCTACAACAAGGGGAAGAAAGAACATGCTTTTAGGGGTGGGGGTGGAGGGGTTTATAAAGAATTTTGGCATCATTATTTTGCATGGCTGAATCGTAATATCGCTGCAATCAAATCTTGTCATATAAAATCTCGATGCAATCAAATCTTGCCGTATAAAATCTAGCTCCAATAAAATCTCAAAATCTCGCTATAAAATCTCGTTGCAATCAAAGCTTGCCATATAAAATCGAGCTCTAATAAAATCTCAAAACCTTGCTTTTAAATTTTGTTGTAATCAAATCTTGCCTTATAAAATCTAGCTCCAATAAAATCTTTAGTAGAGATTTTTTTTGAAATTTCAACTAAAATTGGGTAGTGGACCTCCATTTGGTCATTTTCATGTGAAATACACGAAACACTGGCGAAAGTTTAGTGTATTTCGCCGAAATAAATTCCTATTTCGAGTCAAGGCAGTTTCGATTTCGGTTGTTTCGGTTTCGGTTTCGGTCTGGACCGATATTTCAGATTTCTGTCGAAATTTAAAACCTTGATCAGTGGTCTCATCTATGAATAGACTAGAGGGGTTTTGAAGATCTTCTAGGAGAATGTAATTCGTAATGCTGTTACCAACACTGAACATGCTCATCGCAAGACTACCAACTACCCTCCTTTAAACAGGTGCGAATTATACTAAGGGGGTGTGAATTTATCATTGCCCATTAGAAACCCAAGAAGAAAAAAACCATTTCTATATTGCATTTACCAGTATATTTACAAAACTAGATTTTCATATTTATCAGGCAAGAGGAAACACTAAGCAAGGTGCTCTCTCAAACCCTTAAATAAATTGTGCTTTCTTGTTGTTGTAATATTTAGACAAGTTACACGAAATATTTCAATATTTCAAATTTGTTTTTTGAGGAATGATAGAATGAAGGGCGCCCTTGCAAAAACTAGATTCAAGGGCGCCCCCATTGGTCTATTTCCACAACTTTTTATTTTATTTTATTTTCTTTCCTCCCTCGTTTTCTAGAAGCACATGCAGAAATTTCCTAAAATGGCTGAGCGCTTGCGAAGAACCACATCTTTTTTTCCACATAATACAGTTTACCCATGCAAAATAATGCTACAAAAAATCTTTATAAACCCCTCCACCCCCACCCTTAAAACCATGTTCTTTCTTCCCCTTGTTGTAGCGTTCTTTCCCTCTTCCTTTTGTTTTTCCTTCCCCTTGTTGTAGCCTTCTTTCTCTCTTCATCTTTTAATTCCTTATCCCATTTTTCTCAATGGCTGAAAAGTCCCTCACAAAGAAAAACAAACGTGCCACTCCCCATTCTCGTGAGAAAAAGGATGCAGAAATCCCTAAGTCTCTCCTTAAAAGTGAGGCTGAAAAACAACAAGAGGGAAATAGTAGCAATATCTCTCAAGGTAACAGTTCTGTGGGCAAATTAAAATATGCCCAATGCCCCGCAGATCACAAAAAATCTCCTACGGTAGGGGATGGTTGAATCAACGGCCACGATGTTATGAGTGTGGGCATCCACCAAACCCACCTTCTCCACACACTCTCTCAGCTCCCTTTTTTTCTCCATGACTGTCGTCACCAACTCTGGCACCGGCACAATCGCCGATGCTCTTATTTTTGGAGGACGAGAATAGATGGCGTTTATGTTTGTGTTCTTATTTATTCTCCTTTTGACTACTGGACGATTGCAGAGTCACTAACGGTCAAGGATAAGACCAGTTTTGGGTCCCACATAAGACAAATGTATGCAATCAAGACCATTGGATCTGCTACAAGGTAACGCACATGATCTTCTTGACTTCTTCCGATAATTACCCAAAATTAACCGGACCCTTGACAGATCAAGGGCTTAGGATCATCTGATAACAAATAGCTAGTAGTGGACGGGAAAGAATGCTAAAATAAGGGGAAGAAAGAACCGGGTTTTAGGGGGGGTGGAGGGGTTTATAAGAATTTTTTGTAGTGTTATTTTGCATGGGTGAACCTTCATATGTTGAAAAAAGATGGGGATTTTGCAAGCACTCAGCCATTTTAGGAAATTTCTGCATGTGCTTCGAGAAAAAATTAATCTCCCAGTCTCTCCCTAAACTATGATTCTACATGTGGCGACCCATGTGATCCTACATTTGGAGATTTTAGGTGATTTGCGGGGCATTAGGCATGTTTTAATTTGCCCGCAGAACTGTTACCTTGAGAGGTATTGCTACTATTTCCCTCTTGTTGTTTTTCAGTCTCACTTTTAAGGAGAGGGATAGGGATTTCTCCATCCCTTTTCTCACGGGAATGGGGAGTGCCTTGTTTGTTTTTCTTTGTGAGAGACTTTTCAGCCATTGAGAAAAATGGGATAAGGAACTAAAAGATGAAGAGAGAAAGAAGGCTACAACAAGGTGAAGAAAGAACATGGTTGAAGAGGGAAAGAATGCTACAACAAGGGGAAGGACGAACATGGTTTTAGTGGTGGGGGTGGAAGGGATTACAAAGATTTTTTGTATTGTTATTTTGCATGGGTGCACCGTAATATTGTTGCAATCAAATCTTGCCGTATAAAATCTCGTAAAATCTAGCTCTAATAAAATCTCAAAATCTCGCTATAAAATCTCGTTGCAATCAAATCTTGTCGTATAAAATCTAGCTCCATTAAAATCTCAAAATCTTGCTATAAAATTTCGTTGCAATCAAATCTTGCAGTATAAAATCTAGCTCCAATAAAATGTCAAAATCTCGCTCCAATAAAATCTTTAATCGGAGAATTTTATTTGAAATTTTGACTAAAATTGCGTAGTGGGCCTCCATTTCGTCAATTTCGAGCGAAATACACGAAACACGGGCGAAATTTCAGTGTATTTTGCCGAAATAAATTTCTATTTCGAGTAAAGGCAGTATCGGTTTCGGCCTGGACCGAAATTTCAGATTTTAGTCGAAATTAAAAACCTTGACCAATGGTCTCATCTATGAAGAGACTAGAGCGGTTTTGAGATCTTCTTGGAGAATGTAATTCGTGATGTTGTTACCTACACTGAACATGTTCGTAGCAAGACTACCTCATACCCTCCTTTAAACAGGTGCAAATTATCCTCACGGGGTGTGAATTTATCATCGCCCATTAGAAACCCCAGAAAAAATAAACCATTTCTATATTGCAGTCAGCAGTATATTTACCGCACCAGATTTTCATATTTACCAGGCAAGAGAAAACACTGTGCATGGTGCTCTCTCAAACCCTTAAATAAATTGTGCTTACCTGTTGTTGTAATATTTAGACTAGTTATATGAATTATTTCAATATTTCAAAAAACAATTTTGAGGAATGATAGAATGAAGGGTGCCCTTGCAAAAACCAGTTTCAAGGGCACCTCCACTAGTCAGTTTCCACAAGTTTTTTTTTTCTTTCCCCCCTCGTTTCTATCAGAGAGAGTGCAAGATTAATTTTTTCTAGAAGTACATGCAGAAATTTCCTAAAATGGCTGAGCGCTTGCAAATAACCGCATCTTTTTTCCACATAATACGGTTCACCCATGCAAAATAACTCCATAAAAAATCTTTATAAGCCCCTCCACCCCCACCTTTAAAACCATGTTCTTTCTTCCCCTTGTTGTAGCACTCTTTCACTCTTCTTGTTGTTCTTCCTTCCTCTTGTTGTAGCATTCTTTCTCTGTCCATCTTTTAATTTCTTTTCTCATTTTTCTCAATGGCTGAAAAGTCTCTCACAAAGATAAGCAAACTAGCCACTACCCATTCTCGTGATAAAAAGGATTGAGAAATCCCTAAGTATCTCCTTAAAGTGAGAGTGAAAAACAACAAGAGCGAAATAGTAGCAATACCTCTCAAGGTAATAGTTCTGTGGCCACCTTAAAACATGCCCAATGCCCCGCAGATCACCAAAAATCTCCTAATGTAGGGGACAGTTTAATCAACGGCCACGATGTTATGAGCGTGGGCATCCCCCAAACCCACCTTCTCCACACACTCTCTCAGCTCCCTGTATTTCTCCATGACTGTCATCACCAACTCTGTCACCGTCGCCGATGCTCTTGTTTTTGGAGCTCGAGAATAGAAGGCATTTATGTTTATGTTATGATTTATTCTCCTTTTGACTACTGGAGGATACCAGAGTCAGTAACGGTCAAGGATAAGACCAGTTGTGGGTCGAACATAAGACATGTGTATGCAATCAAGACCATTGGATCTGTTACAAGGCGATCCATGTGATCTTCTTGACTTCTTCCCATAATTACAAACAATTAACCGAACCCTAGACAGATCAAGGGCTTAGGATCATCAGATAAAAAATAGCCAGGAATGGATGGGAAAGAATGCTAAAATAAGGGGAAGAAAGAACAGGGTTTTTGGGTGGGGGTGGAGGGGTTTATAAAGATTTTCTGTAGCCTTATGTTGCATGGGTGAACCGTCATATGTGGAAAAAATGGGGTTTTTTGCACGCGCTCAGCCATTTTAGGAAATTTCTGCATGTGCTTCTAGAAAAAATTAACCTCTCAGTCTCTCTCAAATCTATGATTCTACATTTGCTGACCCATGTGATCGTACATTTGGAGATTTTAGGTGATCTGCGGGGCATTGGGCAAGTTTTAATTTGCCCACAGAACTCTTACCTTGAGAGATATTGCTACTATTTCCCTCTTGCTGTTTTCACTCTCACTTTCAAGGAGAGACTTAGGGATATTTCTCCATCCTTTTTCTCACGAGAATGGGGAGTGGCTTGTTTGCTTCTCTTTGTTAGAGACTTTTCATCCATTGAGAAAAATGGGATAAGGAATTAAACGATGAAGAGAGAATGAAGGCTGCAACAAGGGGAAGGAAGAACAACAAGAAGAGGGAAAGAATGCTACAACAAGGGGAAGAAAGAACATGGTTTTAGGGGTGGAGGGGTATATTAAGATTTTTTGTAACTTTATTTTGCATGGGTGAACCGTAATATCATTGCAATCAAATCTTGCCGTATAAAATCTCAGTGCAATCAAATCTTGCCGTATAAAATCTATCGCTAATAAAATCTAAAAATCTCGCTACAAAATCTCGTTGCAATCAAATCTTGCCGTATAAAATCTATCTCCATTAAAATCTTGAAATCTTCCTATAAAATTTCGTTGCAATCAAATCTTGTCTTATAAAATCTAGCTCCAATAAAATCTTTAATCGGAGAAATTTTTTGAAATTTCGCCTAAAATTGGGTAGTGGGCCTCCATTTCCTCAATTTCTGGCGAAATACATGAAACATAGGCGAAATTTCACTATATTTCGATGAAAAAAATTTCTATTTCGAGTAAAGGCAGTTTTGGTTTCGGTCTGGACCAAAATTCGAAATTTCGGACTGAAATTTCATATTTCAGTCGCAATTTAAAACCTTGACCAATGGTCTCATCTATGTAGGGACTAGAGGGGTTTTGAAGATCTTCTTATAGAATGTAATTCGTGATGCTGTTACCTACATTGAAGATGCTCGTCGTAACACTACCACATACTTCCTTTAAACTGGTGCGAATTATCCTAAGGGGGTGTGAATTTATAATCTCCCATTAGACCAGAAAAAAAAACAATTTCTGTATTGCATTTACCAGTATATTTACAACACTAGATTTTCATATTTATCAGGGAAGAGAAAACACTAAGAATGGTGCTCTCTTAAACCCTTAAATAAATTGGACTTACCTGTTGTTATAATATATAGACAAGTTATATGAATTAATTAAATATTTCAAATTTTTTTTTGAAGAATGATAGAATGAAGGGCGCCCTTGCAAGAACCAGTTTAAAGGGCGCCCCATTGGCCAGTTTCCACAAGTTTTTATTTTATTATTTTCTTTCCCCTTCGTTTCTATCTGAGAGACTGCGAGATTAATTTTTTCTAAAAGCACATGCAGAAATTTCCTAAAATGGCTGAGCGCTAGCAAAAAATCGTATCTTTTTTTACACATAATACTGTTCACCTACGCTACAATAAATCTATATAAACCCCTCCACCCCACGTCTAAAAGCATGTTCTTTCTTCCCCTTGTAGCATTCTTTCCCTCTTCTTGTTGTTCTTCCTTCCCCTTGTTGTAGCCTTCTTTCTCACTTCATCTATTAATTCCTCCTCCCATTTTTCTCAATGGATGAAAAGTCTCTCACAAAGAAAAGCAAACTAGTCACTCCCCTTGTCGTGAGAAAAAGGATGGAGAAATCCCTTAGTATCTCCTTAAAAGTGAGAGTGAAAGCCTACAAGAGGGAAATAGTAGCAATACCTCTCAACATAAAAGTTCTGTGGGCAAATTAAAATATACCCAATGCCTCGCAGATCACTAAAAATCTCCTAATGTAAGGGACGGTTGAATCAACGGCCACGATGTTATGAGCGTGGGCACCCACCAAACCCACCTTCTCCACACACTCTCTCAGCTCCCTGTATTTCTCCATGACTACCGTCACCAACTCTGTCACCGTCATCGTCGCCGCCACCGATGCTCTTGTTTTTGGAGGACGAGAACAGAATGCGTTTATGTTTATGTTTATGTTTATGTTCTGATTTATTCTCCTTTTGACTACTGGAGGATACCAGAGTCCGTAACGGTCAAGGATAAGACCAGCTTTGGGTCCCACAAAAGACATGTGTCTGCAATCAGGACCGTTGGATCTGTTACAAGGTGACCCATGTGATCTTCTTTACTTCTTCCCATAATTACAAAAAGTTAACAAGGCCCTAGACAGATCAAGGACTTAGGATCATCCGATCAAAAATAGCCAGGAGTGGATGGGAAAGAATGCTAAAATAAGGGGAAGAAAGTACAGGGTTTTAGGGTGATGGTGGAGGGGTTT
This sequence comes from Tasmannia lanceolata, assembly GCF_043159265.1. NCBI lineage: Eukaryota > Viridiplantae > Streptophyta > Magnoliopsida > Canellales > Winteraceae > Tasmannia > Tasmannia lanceolata. The sequence continues at coordinate 20,565,605 of NW_027518700.1, forward strand.
AGAAAGATTTTTTGTAGCGTTATTTTGCATGGGTATCGTCATATGTGGAAAAAAGATGGGGTTTTTTGCAAGCGCTCAGCCATTTTAGGAAAAAATTTCATGTGCTTCTAGAAAAAATTAATCTCTCAGTCTCTCAAAATATGATTCTACATTTCGGAACCCATGTGATCCTACATTTGAAAATTTTAGTTGATCTACGAGGCATTGGGCATGTTTTAATTTGCCCACAGAACTGTTACCTTACGAGATATTGCTTCTATTTCCTTCTTGCTGTTTTTCAGTCTCACTTTTAAGGGGAGACTTAGGGATTTCACCATCCGTTTTTCTCACGAATGGGGAGTGGCTTGTTTGCTTTTCTTTGTGAGAGACTTTTCAGCCATTGAGAAAAATTGGAGAAGGAATTAAAAGATGAAGAGAGAAAGAAGGCTAGAACAAGGGGAAGGAAGAACCACAAGAAGAGGGAAAGAATGCTACAATAAGTGGAAGAAAGAACATGGTTTTAGGGTTGGGGGTGGAGTGGTTTATAAAGATTTTTTGTACCGTTATTTTGCATGGGTGAACCATGATATGTGGGAAAAAAGGTGGGATTTTTTGCAAGCGCGCAACTATTTTATGAAATTTCTGTAGGTAGAAAAAATTAATCTCCCAGTCTCTCGGATAGAAACAAGGGGGGAAAGAAAAATAAATAAATAAAAAGTTGTGGAAACTGACCAATGGGGATGCCCTTGAAACTAGTTTTTACAAGGGCGTCCTTCATTCTATCATTCCTTAAAAAAACCTTGAAATGTTGAAATAATTCATATAACTTGTCTAAATATTACAACAACAAGTGAGCACAATTTATTTTAGGGTTTGAGAGAACACCCTACCAAGTGTTTTCTCTTGCTGGATAAATATGAAAATCTGGTGTTGTATATATCCTGGTAAATGCAATATAGAAATGGTTTTTTTTTTTGGGGTTTCTAATGGGCGATGATATATTTGCACCCCCTTAGGATAATTCGCACCCGTTTAAAGGAGGGTATGTGGTAGACTTCAACCAAGACTCCATCAAGCAAAAATGGTTTTCTCCTTGCATGTGATTTTCTCCTTGCAATCAAGTAGAGTCACCAGTCTGTGGGAGCTGGTTTTTTCCCACTGCTGCTCGCTCTCTGGGAGGCATGGGAATACCACGTCGAGTGCTCTTTTGAAGAATTGGGGTGTTAGTTTGTCTGTGTTTCTTGTGAACTCGGGATCGAGGTCCGGATTTCACAAGAAAGAGAATTTCAAAGTTGCCACCTAGGTTAGGGCCTAGGACCAGTGTCTGCTTTCCGATGAAATGAGGATAGAGTGCCTAGAACCTATAATTTTGATCTGCTTGTTAAAGCTTGGTCCTTACAGAAAGCTGATTAAGGGTTATGGTTACATTCAGGGAAGGTGTTTGTCACCCCTCATGCCCGAGTAAACCCGGTCTCTTGACTTGAATTGCCATTTTTGAAGAAAATTTGTCAGAAATCTTTACCTTTTATTCTTTATTACGGTTAGGCTTAATTCGTGTGCCTAAATGAAGTGGATTTACAAAGAAGAGAAGAAAAATTAGTTTAGGCGTTATTCGGATTGAGGTCATGTATTGCATGTTTCAAGTGCCGGAGGATCTCTCAGTTGTCCTTAATCAGGATAACTAAAACAAACAGAAAATGACGAGGCATAAAGGAAAGAAAACACTGGGTTTCTGATTCCCTCTGTTTGTCCAACACCGTGGAGCACCAGAGCTCTCGTCTTTGTCTCTTTTTTCTACGTTGGGACCGGAAACAGAGTGGCAGGATAAGGAGAGGGAACTTAGCCCTATTTACAAACAAGGAGAGGGATTTAGGTTACAGGACCCAAGGGAAAAGGAGCCCTAGATCCCATAACTACCCTGCACCGGGTTTTATAACAAAAGTGCAGAAAGCAGGGAAATAAATGTAATTTTATCGAAAGAGCGACAACGCTTTCTGAAAAGTCGGCGGCGTAACGGCACTAGTTTAGCTTTGTGTTCTCCGAAAATTCGGCAGAACAACTGTGCTGTTCGGACAAAGGGGCTTCGGGATCTCTAAAAATTCGGCAGAACAACGGTACTATTCGGACGAAGGGGCTTCGGGTTCTTTGAAAAATCGGTAGAACAACGGCGCTAGTTGAAGGGTGTCGCTCCGAGTCCTCAGAAATTTGGCAGAATGCCGACGCCCAGTGTGAGCACCCTAAGAATTCATTTACTTTCTCTCTCAAGTAAAGAAACTAGGGTTGTTTGGAGAGAGTTTCTTTTGAAAAAAGGGTTGAAAAGCAAGAAGTCAGAGGTTTTTTATCTAAAAATTAACTTCTAAAAATCGGAGAAATCTAAAAGATAAAACCCATATGGCATTCCATCACATTTGAACAAAATCCAAGTTCCGAAGGCCAACCTAGACCACCAACTAAATCTTATCAAAACTTGTTTAAATTATTTTCAAATATTTTTAACAGATAGCTCTCATTTTTCTCATATCCGTAGAGTATAAGAACGTGGAAATCCGACAAGAAACAAAGGAGATATGAATTTTACAATATAGGAATATCCTGCTGAAAATGGCCTACTCGGAACTCCGAGAATTATTCTCGGAGCTCCGAGAAATGGTCCAGGTTCAAAAATTAACCTGTTACAGTCCACTCGGAGTTCCGAATAGATTTCCCAATTAAAGTCAAGTTATCCTTAATTTTCAAATCAGGATAACAATTAAAGTCAAGTACTCCGAGACAATTTCTTTTATATTATTTTTCAAATTTTCAATCACATGAGATGAGGTCATTTAAAACTTTTCTTCTTCTTCTTTTAAGAATTTGAATTTCTCAATTAAAGTCAAGTTATCCTTATTTAATTTTTTATTTTCTTCAGTCAAATTCTTTTCTTTAAACAATAAATCATTGAAGTCCTTTTGAAGATTTTCAAACTCGTTAGAAATAGACTGAAGTGACTTGTTAAGTTGTTTATTTCTCAAAGCTTGCTTTTGTAATGCATGATAAACCTTTTAATATTCTTCTTGAAGTTCATCAAATAAAACTTCACTTTCTTCATCTAAAGATTCTTTTATCTTTTTCTTGTAATGCCATTAAGCAAATATCTTTGTTGTATGAGTTTTCAATTGAGTTCCAATTTTCATTAGCATTTTTACATGATGATATTTTATCATAAATATAAGGTGGCAAAGAACAACACAAAATAATCATGGCTTTAGAATTTAAGTAAAGTAATTTCTTATCATGCTCATTCCATCTTTTGGTTTTAGAAGGTAAACAAAATCCGGTTTCAATTATTCTCCAAAGCTCAAAATCTAGAGCCTTAAGATAGATTTTCATATGGGTCATCCATGACCTATAATCGGATCCATCAAAAGGTGAAAGACTATAAATTGAGTAACTTTCCTCAAATCTCATTTTCCTTAGGTTGCCAAGAGATCGTTCTCTTGCAGGTTTTCAAATGAAAGATAAGAGCCTAAGCTCTGATACCAAGTGAAATCCGATGTGAGTCTTGGTTTGGCAACTGGGGAGGGGTGAATAGGTTGTTTAGAAAACTTTTGCCTCTGAAAAACGTTTACCAAAATACCCTAGTTTTATCCCTTCTTAATTAAGTTCAATTAGTTGAGCTAAAAAAAATTACAATTTTCCAAGCTCAAAACACAAGTTATTTAACAAACTTAATTAAAAATATTGATGGCTTAATTAGTAAGGTTAAGATATTTAGGTTCACTTGGTGGATGATTAAAGATTACAAATACAGTGCAAATCCAACAACAAGATAAAGGAATAAGATGTATGGTTTTGTTTAGGCCTTTAACCAAACATTTGGTGGAATCCTAGTAGATATACTCTCTTTAGTTACTTTGACAAACACTTTGGGATGGTTCATACAAGTAAAACAAAATAAAGAATAAACACCACAATAAGATAATGTAGAATGAGAGAAAGAGAGAAAGAACATACACACAAGATTTATAGTGGTCGGTCTCCCCAAGGCCTACGTCCACTCTTCTTGAGGTCGCACTCAAGGATATCCACTATTCGAAGACCACACCTGTGGGACCCGATCCCGCGAGAGGGTCGCGAGCGCGCGAGGCGCTACACTCTCTCTTGGTCTCTCGTACCCACGCGAATGGCGTGTGCTTTTTATTATTGATTTTAATTACCCAACCAAGCAGGCAACAACCAAGCCATAGGGTGCAAACAAACGTGCAACCCCAGTACCCATAAGGGCAGGGGTAAGCCGCCGAGCCTAGCAAGGTGTGATTTAATTCATCTTTTCTGTGAACTTGGGATCACTAAGGCAATCTGAATTCCACGCAAAAGAGAGTGACAGAGTCGCTACCTAGATGAGGGATCTAGGACCCATAATTGACCAGAAATCTAGACTCATTACCTGGTTACGAGAATGGAAGGTATGGGGAGTTACCACCACATGCATCATTCCTGCCCGATAATCGGTCTTCAATTCCAAAAGTTAACTCTTTTGAATTTCTTTTAAATGGCTCATTTAACTCTATATTAATGTGCGAACTACATGACATGCATCATTAGATCTAATTCAGTGTAATTCCTAAATGTGTATCTTGATTTTCTTAATTTGTTTGAATTCAATCTAAGTGAAAGTTCTCCTAAAATTCTAATTTCATGGAAAGTCCTAAGTGATTTAATTACTTTTAATTTAAGGAATAATGTACAAAACCCCACCACTTATGTGTGGAGCCGACTCAGGCTTGGTATGCCACTCAAGTATCCAAGTTGCATACGTATCCCAGCCTCACTGGAATCAGAGTCGATCGTAGTTCGGTGCACCTGAACTAAGCTACTTATGCCTAACTCATCTAGGACACCGACCTAGACTAGATTGACTGTTTTAACAGTTTAAGAGAAATGATTTAATTCAAGTTGAAGATTTTATTATCCTAGGACTTCATCTAAGAAGCTATATGGTCATATCTAAGTGCAAGACGACCCTTAGACTAATGCAGGTTAACCTACATCCTAGGTAAGTAGGTTTGTCCTAGGGAAAAATTGGGTGACTAGTGTAACTAAATCTATGGCACGGTTGCTATCCATATCAAACGTGATGAAGCTGGACTCTTAACTCTAGGACTCCCTAAAATTTAGGACACAACGTGACGTAAGTGTTCCTAAGGGGCCCTAAAGGTTCCTATGATAGGAGACCGTAATCCAACGGCTCCTAAGATGCGGATCCAGTTAATTCGATTTGTTGAACTTAATGATTTTCTATTTTTGAGAATTTTCGATTCCTAAACATCTAAGGAATACCAAAGGCTCTATGGTTCGCTAGTTTCGGCCTCGAATCGCAACCATGGAAGGGAATCGTGCTCTCAACCCTTGTATAATTTAGCACGTAAGTTATAGTATCTTATTGCCTGGCATGTTTCTCCGGATTTTCATCGATAGTCGACCTCAGAGCCAATAACATACTATAATTTACGCACTCCAATTATTCTGGATCGATCGCAATTAGTATAAGATTATGGTTACGATCTCGGCAGTTAAATTGTCACAGCATAGCCAATTTACAAAGGCAATCTATGAACCCTAAAGTTTCTGTTTAAAAAACGTTAGGGATTGAATTTATGATGAAAAGTAAAGGTTGTTTGGAGATTTTTACTGACTGTTGTATTGATTTGTTATTAAATTGTGATTTAATATTATTAAGACCAGATTGCTAGGATTACACAGTAACCCTAAGCAATCGAACTCCAAATCAGCTGAAACGTTTCCAGTAACAAGATATTGATGATTGTGGCTTACCGGAAAAATTTTATGAATTATCATTAAGATTTGATATCAATTTTTGATTTTTTAAAATTCAAATCAGATTACAGCAACCTATATCATATCAATTTTAAATTACTCCAAACTTTCACAGAATAAAGATATAAATGATTAAAGCTTACTAAAATATTTGTGTGAATTATCATTAAGATTAGATATCAATTTTTGATTTATCAAAATTCAAATCAGATTATAGATTAACATCGCAACGTATAGCATATCAATTTCAAATCAACTTAAACTCTTACAGTATAAAGCTAATCATGAGCTTAGACTACTGTGACTTTCATGGATTTGTATTACGATTTAAGGCCCATTTAAATTCACAATAAAATCAGATGAAACCAAAGATTTACTTAAAAAGCAAACCTAATGGTATCCTAAAATCAAATAAAAAATTCGAGTAGATATATAATAGATTATAAAAAATTTTATCAAAATTTCAAAACTTAAAAATTAAATCTCCTCCATAAAATTAGTTTTTAAATATAAGAGATCAATTTGTTTCCTAGACGTTACAACCCGTTTATTAAAATAAATTGTAAAACCTTATCAAATCTTTGCAAAATCAATTGAAAATATTTCTCTAACATTCCAGTAACCTAAGTTACTGGTTTGTAAAGAAAATTTTTGAAAATTTATTAATTTAATAAGAAAAAGAATAATGGCACGTAAAACGGGGAAGTGTGGACCCCGATCCGAGAGAGGTGGCGGGACGAGCCCCACACGAGCAGTCTCAGGATCATCCACGTGAATGGAGAGCTCTACCAAGGAACTCTCGAAAGAATAAATGCCTCTCACAGCATGAGTGGAGATACAAAGGGAGATACCTCTCGATTCGGGAACTGTAGACACCCCATTTTGACCATACCCTATTCGGCTCGGTTTGAATAAAAACCCTACCAGGGTAGTGATCTAGAGTCCCAATCTATGCACTAGAGTAGTTTAAGATCCCAAGTAAAGTTTTGGAAAATTTCAGAAAAATTGATGGAAATGGTCAGAGCGAGTGAGTGTGTTAATCGAAACATGTATATAAGGTCACAAGTGTCAAGTAAAGAAAAGGGTGGTGCATCATTGAAGCATGGTAGTGTCTAGTGTCGGTATTGGTTTCCCTTGTGAAGTTCTAAACTATTGAAGGAGCTGGCATCTATTCGGCCATGCATGGATAATAATAAGGAGCAGTGAACGGTGGACCAACTCTTGTTCTTCAGTGCTTCTCATTTTCGTGGGCCCACCACCTACTATATGGAGGGAATTTGTTAGTAGAAAAAGGAGTTGGGAAAGCATTTCATTTTTATAGTGGCCCCTTTCTTGCCAGAGCCACTCTCTTACAAATTTGGGTTTCATATACACTGCTAAAAGGTGGCTGTCCCGAAGAGAAAATGGGCTTGAATGTTTCATTTCTTATATAAAGGGAGGGTAGATTATCCATGCAAAGAGTGCGAATATCAAAATATTGTAGTTCTAATAGCATCTCTCTATGAGCAGAGGGGTGTGAAGTAGCATAATGGGGGCTGTCCATAGAACTAGGAAGGGGTTAGAATTTTGACATTTCCATTTATAAAAACCCTATCGAGTTAGGGCAAAACGAGGAGGGCTCTTAATTTTCGTTGAAGAGGGGGCAGCCGCATAGGAGGAGAGATTTGCAGAGAGGGAGAAAGGGAGAAAGGGAGGAAGCTACCGTCTCCGGCCATTCCTCCGGCCGGTCATCACCCACCACCATCATCATCTTCACCTTCCGAACCCATCTTCTCCGGCACCGTCTCCACCACCACCTCTACCCTCCATTTCACAGCCATCTCTCCATCAAACCCTTCCCCATCTCCGGTCCCCACTCCGGCCGTGCCATCTCCGACCACCCACCTCCTCCATCTTCTTCTCCTTCCTACCATTATCCCCTCCAACGAACCACCACCAAACCCATCTCATTTTTTTACCCAATCCCATTTCATTTCCACCCATTTCTGCACCCGAAAACCAATTTCCACCGCCACCATCACTCCCTCCGGCCATCTTCACCTCCATCTACCTCTTCATCACCATCATCCTCTCCTTGCAGCCACCACCGTGCCACCTCCGACCACCCACCACCGTTAAATCCGACCCAAACCCTCTCAAACCCACCTCCAAAAATATGACCCAAACCCTCTCAAACCCACCTCCAAAATCCAACCCAAACCCTCTCAAACCCACCTCCAAAATTCGACCCAAACCCAACTCCGGTTATCTTCTCCGGCTGTCCCGCCGGAGATCCAACTGTTCCTATCTTCTCCGGGCATCTCACCCAAATCCGGCGAATCCCATCTCCCCACAGCCAAACAACACCTCCATTTCTTCTTCTTCTTATTCTTGTTTTTCCATTTTTATTCTTCTCCACCACTACAGCAGAATCCGGTCATTGAACCACCACCACCACCCTTCTTCTACCCTTCTTCCAACCCCAATTCCACGACTACCACCGCCATCCTGGGATCCCTCTCATCTCTATCTCCCTCTGTCTTCTTAGAAGTTGGAGTTGCTAGGGAGTTAGGATTTGGGTTTTGAAGGGTTGGATGAGAAGAAGAGTATGGGAGTTGATTTGGGGGTTTTTCTAATTTGGGGATTTTTTCTAATTAGGGGTTTGTAGTTAGGTTGAATAAGTGGTAGAGAAGAGGATTTATAAGGCAGAGTAGGAGAAGAAGAAGGAAATTCGGCCCGAGCTCAATACGAGTCCGACCTCGGCGGAGAAATCCCAATCTGGGCTTGCCAGAAAACTCAGGTAATTTGATTCTTTTCTCCTTAAATTCAAGGTTGATGAATGATTCATGTTGATCTGAATGGTATAGATGTGCCTTCTTTTGTCCATAACTATTGTTGATAGCCATATAAGCGTAGCCCATTTTCTCTACTTTCATTATTATTGTTTAGTCCTATTTCGAAAATCATGATGGTCTTGATTAATTACATTGATAAGCTCAATCAGGATGGGTTCGCTTGATAGCAAGAAGCATGGCAATTTTGTCTAAGAAGAAAGGATATGCTTCCATGGCTTGTGGTTGATCCTTGCTTTGGAAATTTGTAAGATGTTAACTATTGGGTTCACCGAGTTATGTTCATCGTTTTGTTTACATGACCATGGGTGGGAGCCATTTGGTTCGACTTGCGAACCATTGATTTGGGTACTTGTATGATCATGGTTTCTCTCTGTCATGCCCATTAGGTAATAGAGGCCTTCATTGAAAATGGAGTGTATCTTCAGTTTTCCAATTCGCATATCTCTCTTTTGGTTCATTCTGTACCACAATGGTCACATGATTTTGACTAGGTTTATTCTTAGAGCTTTCTATCCTCATTTTCATAAGCGAGTAGGATCTTTGTGAGTTTTGTGATGGCAGTACTCTTTTCAAGGATCGGTGCAGGTACTGCTAAGTTTTGGCAGAAACATTATTTCATGCATTCACGAAAATATGGGGATGGAATAGAGTTGAACCTTGGATTTTGGATCTGATTTTGTTGAAGTTTTGATCTCGACTCGGAGCCTCTCCTCTTCTTTTCTCCTCTCTCCCCCTTGGATTTTATGTCGATATCCGGGTTTCGTTTCAGAGTCCTAGAGTTTCCTCTTGTCGTCTGGATCTTCATTGGAGTCCATAGTCGTCACTAGCATTTGACATTGTCGTTGGTTTCGAAAAATTTTTGTATCCCGGGTTACGACGATGACGATGACGGAATATTTCTTGAGCCACCCCCTTGCCCTTCTTATCATTTTTTTTCCATCTTAGGGTGTTCACAGGGTTTGAGGGGTTTCCTTTATTTTTGGGACTATTCTTTGCACGTTCCTCGGGATCCTTTTTGAGTTTCGGGATTCTATCGATTTAATAGTTCTTTTTATAGGATTTTGTCTGTTCCTTTTGTTTAGAATTTTACCCTTAAGGTTAGAAGCGTTTCATCTCTCGTTTATTTAGGGTTTTCCCTCGCAGGTTAGAACTCGTCTCTTTTGGATGTTGGCTAAGCCTCGTCAGCTTTTGGTCATCTCTTTGAGATTATTTTTCTCGTATCGGAATTTTAGGTCCCTCGTTAGTTTTCTTTCCCCTTAGGCTTTAGGGATCCCGTCTCCCTCTAAATTACTCTACCGCGATATGGTGGGTAATGAGGCTCTTCTATCGGATCCCCTTTAGTCGAAAGGGTGTTAACACTTCTTTTAATCGTCAAAAATATAAAAGCATTTCAAAAATATTTGAAAACCAGAAAAATCCAAAATCATTTAAAGTGTTGAGTGTTTTAGAAGTAGTAATTAGGAGAGTTCGTTTCGAACTACGTTGGCTTGATCCTCTTTCACGAGGTACGTAGTGCAGCTTGGGATACATATCCCAGGTCCAGCCAAACTTTGTAAATAAATCATTTAACCCTTTTAAAAATACCAAAAATCTTCCAAAACATTGTTTTTCGAAAAAATCTTCCTCTAGAGTTAGGACTTTGTCTTAGATAGAGGGTTTTAGAGTTAGGAGTTTGTCTTTGATTTATTGTGTGTTTGTTGGTGTTTGTTTTAGAGTTAGAGGTTTGTCCTAGAGTTATAGGAGCGCCTCCGTCCGGTCAGTTGGCGATTCACATCGCCGACTGATGACTAGGTCTAGGATGCGCTAGTGATCCCATTGTTTTTCTTAGGAAATACAGCCTAGTTACACATAGGTTGTAGGAACCACCTGTATTAGCTTAGGGCTAACCCGCATTTAGCTAGGGCATATAGGGTGTCCTAAAATCCACAATCCACTGGAATTTAAATAATTGTTCAAGAAGCTTTAATAACTAGTCCGGTCTTTTAGATCAAGTCTAAGATAGAGGTCTAGGTGTCTTAGGCATCATAGTTTAGAATAGGTACGAAGAACTACGTTGCCTTGATTCTCGTGGAGGCGGGGATACGTAGGCTTCTTTGAATGAATACCAGACCATCCGAGGACTCGGGCTAAATCGTTTAGAGTCTTAGGATTTGTTGTGTTGTTATATTGTATATTTTGTTGTGTTTTCTTACTTTCTTGTGCAGACCTATACCTTTAGCTGTAGCATGCATGTGTTCGTCCACCAGAACTTAGACCCCTGTTAGGCATGTCACTCATAACCTAGTTGTCATTAGGTGACACATCTTTTATCTTACTTTATGTGTGTTTATTATTTCATCCCCGAGTCATGCATGATTAGGTAGACGTTCACTCGGGGATATTTGTTCCCATTTCACATGATTTTTACCCAAACTTCTTTGAAGTTAATGAAAAATGGCATAAGAGACCAAGTGTTCGCACTCGGGCGAATTGGGGGCGCTCTTCGGACCTTCTCCATTCGTCATCAGGCACGAACCTTTTGTATCTCTGGTTATCCATTGCAAACAGAGCATTTGCTTTGGTTCCATGGCGCATCCATGGATGGCGACTCTGAGTTATTTCTAGATATATCTTGGTTTCGAGCCCTGGCTCCGGATCAGGATGTATCTCATTCTTTTTATATCGCCACCCATGCTATGCTGTGAGGGTGGCATCCGTTTCAAGAGTTCCTCGGTAGAGCTCTCCTTTCGATGTGGAGATCCAGAGGGTGTCAGGGACTCGTTCCCTCACCGTCCTCAGATCGGGGTCCACAGGAACTAGTCCAGATTCGAGGCGTACCTTAAACAAAGAAGAGTCGCCATCCAAGGAAGTGGGCCAAGGATCCCATACTATGCTCTGTTGCAACGGATAACCAGAGATATAAAAAGAAGGTTCCTGCCTGGTTACGAATTTGGAAGGTCCGAAGAGCACCTCGTCCGTCCAAGTGCAAGCACCTGGTCTCTTATGCTATTTGTTATTGATTTTGAAGAGTTTTGAGCGAAAGTCATATGAAATGGGAACATATATCTCCGAGAAGACGTCTACCTAATCATGCATGTCTTAGAGATGAATAATAAACACACACAAAATAAATGAAAGAAGTGTCGCCTAAAAATATCTAGGTTATGAGTGTCATACCTAATTGGTGTCTGAGTTCTGGTGTGCAAACACATGCATGCTACAGCTAAAGGTATATGATCTGTACATGAAAATAAGAAAACACAGCAAAACACACAACACAAATCAATTATATACATGACTAGACAAGACAAATCCTAAAACTCTAATGCAGGACTTGACTCAGACCAAAATGGCCATCCACCCTGGCTGCACTACGTATCCCGGCCTCGGGAAGAATCGGAGTCAACGTAGTTCGATGCCCTATTCTAAACTACGATGCCTAACCATCTAGAACCGCTATCCTAGACTCGATCCACTAGACTCGACTGATTTTAAAGCTTTTTGCACAATTACTTAAGTTCATGTGAATTGTAATTTTTAGGACTCTCTATATGCCCTAATTAATGCAAGTTGATTAGCCTTAAGCTAATGCAGGTGGGCCCTACATCCTATGTATATCTAGGATGTGCAACCTAATGAAAACCATGGGCTGACTATATGCTTCCTAGTCTAGCCATCGGTTCGACTAAATGTCTAACCGATCGACTCGAGGCCTCCTAACTCTAGGGACACTCACACGACAGGACACACCATATCAATACAAATCAGGACAGCCTCCTAACTCTAAAACACCCTAAATATCTAGAACAGACTCCTAACTCTAGAGGAAGATCTTTTTGAAAAGGGTTTGAATATTTTTATAATTTTGAAAGATTTGAAATGTTTATTTTTAAAGGTTTGGCTGGACTTAGGATGTGAATCCTAAGCTGCACTACGTACCCTGTTAAAGAGGATCAAGCCAACGTAGTTCGGAAGAGATTTTCCTAACTACTCTTACAATGACTCAAGATTTTTGAGATTTTTGGTTTTTAGATGTTTTTGAATTTTCAAGTGTTTTTTACTCAAGAGGACAAATCCTATCATCATAAGGGGAGGACAGACTCCTGATATCCCGCAAAGGTTGGACAGCATCCTATGCTTTGCGGGGGAATGAACAGAATAACAACTCTGCAAGGGTTGGACAGCATCCTATACCTTGCAGGAGCGAATAGAAAAAACACATGATTTGACGAGAGGTTGGAAAGAATCCTAACCCCTATGATGATAGGACTGACTCCTGAAACTGAAAGACTGACCCCTAACACTAAAGGACAGACTCCTATGCTAATGACTCTGAGAAGGGCTCTAATGAGACATGACTTGTCTCCTAAAACAGAAAGATAACTAGGGCCAATGAGACAAAGCCTGTCTCCAAAGGGTATGAGTTGTGAGACTTGTTAATGAGACAAAGCCTGTCTCCAAAAAGGTGTAACTCTTTTCTACACGAGAAAAAGCTTGTCTCTTACAAGGGGTGGGTTCTCTAATGAGACACAACCTGTCTCTAAAAGATTTGAATTTCATGCTGAGACATAGCTTGTCTCCCTAAAAGGGCTCTAGATGACTCTTTCATTGCCCGTGCAATGAAAGGAAAGGGGAATCAAAATATCCAAGATACATGCCTAAAAGACTTAGAGAGTCTTCTAAAAGAGAGGGGAAAACGCTATTTGGACTTAGTTAATCCCTTAAGGATGGGCTTGGGCTAGCGCCTTCATCGCCCTTTTGCAATGAAAGGAAGGGTATGGTCAGATATAGACAAAACCCAAAATAACATTTGGTTTACTCAAAGCATATTACAGGTTCAAATATACATTGCAATTTGATCTGTTAGAATTATAAGACACATTCAGCTAGGAGATTAAAATCCTTGAATTCTAACATATATATATATATATATATATATATATATATATATATTTTATTTTTTTACCTCCCTCATCAAACGTATTGAATAGCATTAAACGAGCATGAAAAATCTATGATATGTTAAGGAAATATTAAAAATAAAATGAAATTAAGCTAATATCAATGTTAAGATCAGGTTGTACTAATAACATTTTTCCTGTACAAGATAAACCACATACTAGAATAAACTGGGCTGATGCAATTACAAGAAATAATAGTATTGTCCTGTTTTGGGCAACTGCACTAACCCCTCTTTTGTCCATTGCCCTAATCATCAAAGCCATATAGTCATAAACCCCATGTACAATTCTAACACAACTAAAAAAAAAAAATAATAATTAAGAGTGAATTCATAGACAAAAACAAGATAAGTTCTAAATTGTAAAGCTGTAATGGAGATTATTTGATGAAAAATGAGTATGGAAATAAAGTCTAGCTCCATATAACACTGATGAATAAATGACCTTACACTTCCTAAAACAAATGGACAAGCTGAGCTTGCACTATTAGAAGATTTTTAACAAAGTTAGCTCACATACACATGCATACATATCCATATCTTACACATACATAGAAATATGGCCATCATGCACTTGATTATGTTTTGGTGAACCATAACATGTCACAGAGAATGTACTCTAAAGCAAAAGGCTGCCAATATCAAAGGGGTGTGAAGGCTGTTTGTATCGAAAACAATGTGTGAGGGTTGTTAATACCATAATGATGCAAGGGTCGTTGGTATCAAAAGGGTGGTCCGTCATTATAAGAATAAATATAAGGCTATCAAAACAAGGCTATAAAAAGGATTGTCATTATCAAAATGAAAAGAAGGCTGCCAAATGGCTTTTCTCAAAATTGACTATCAAATCTCTACAAAAGCACATGAGAATGCATGGCAAATGTTCCATAGATCAGCTGTATAATTATTTAGTTTACTATATATATGCAAACACACTAAAAGAAAAAAAATACCAATAAGTGAAATTTGCGTCCCATCCATGTAATTACCAGAGAAGAGCTGAACTGAAACATTTAATTGTACTCCCCTGACCTTTATCAGATGCTTTTCATTCGATCATGGACAACAAAGTTAGATTTGTTTAGCACCAAAACAAGGTAAAACAACTAGCATGGGTGTTACTTCGTTTCTCCTTGCATTCGATTCAACACAAACTAAAAGTGACAAAGCAACAGGTGTTACATTTTGGACTAAAAATACAATCAAGTATAAATCATCAATACATGCTATGCATAGTATGTTTTTGACAAGACCAATTCTTCCTTGAAATACATTAAGAAATGAGTTAATGAACACTTTTTCCCTACCCCAGGTCCATCAATTATACATTAGCACAATTGGGCTAGCAACTATTTGCAACTTGTAAAACGATCAAATGAATTTATCTGGTAATAATTATTTAATATTGACAAAATTTATATTTCATGTAGACTATAAAATATACACAAATCAGCACTCAATAAACAAGATCCACAACTCAACAAGAAACAATAATTCTCAATGAAAGAATCTTATGAACCATAAAATATTACAGGCACACAAATCAGAACTCAATAAACAAGATCCACAACTCATCCAAGAAAAACGGTTATTAATGAGAAATTTGATGAATCTAAAGAAAAAGTAAAAATCAAGCTAAAAAAATAAAAAATAAAATGAAGAAACTGGAATTGACTCACCTATGTTGAGCTATTTTGAGCACTCTTTTCCTTTTCGTGACTTCTTCTTCTTTAGAAATGATAAAATGCTAGATAGACAACAATAGAAATGACAGGCCAAAATCTTAACCAGAGAAATTATTCCTCTCCTCGGATTTTCTCTCCACTGCTTGAATACTCTTCTTTAATTGAGTAATTACAACAAAGCCAAAGCAGAGCTAAAAGAAATCTCACTCGAATTTAAGCTCTAAATTTTAGAGATCTAGGGTTTGGGTAAAAAAAATGATTATAAATGCAGGTAAAACATCAGATCTAAGAAGAACTGGTTCAGAAAAACAATAAAAAGAACAAAATCTAAGATTTTAAATGGATTTGAAAGAAAAAAAAATCTTGATCAGAATCCATGGATTAAGAAATTGGGGTTTCAAATGAAGAATCAAGAGAGGGAATAACAGATTTGAAGGGAAAATGAAGAAAAGTAGGAGAAATATGCTAGCTGGAGTTCAACCGGAGCTCCATCGGAGCATAGCCGAGATCTCACCGGAGAAGAGGATCCCACCGGAATGGATACTTGTAGATCTGGTCAAACCTAGCTTTCAGAGGGTCGAATTTGAGATTTCACCGAAGCCTTGCCGGAGTTTCGGCAATCCTACCGGAAAAGGTTGATCGGAGCTTTGCCGGAGAATGGAGATCGGAGAAGATGAAGAAACTATTAGGGTTTCGGCGAATTTGGGGATTTCTCTCCTCTGTGTGTGTGTGTGTGTGTGTGTGTGTTATTTCTCAGATCGGAGTATAGCCGATGGTAAAGTGAAGAATGGTTGGCCGGACTCAAGCTCACCGGAGAATGGAGATCAGAGAAGAAGAAGAAGGAAGCTAGGTTTTGTAATTTGGGGAAAAATCTCTCTCTCTGCCTCAGATCTGGAAAATGAAATCCCCCCTCTTACACAAATTTTTTTTTATTTTTATAAAGAAAATATGGGTGGTGATATCGGCACTACCGAAATGGATGAGCGCGCGGTTGTGCAGAAAATGATAGGCGCGCAGTTTTGCGCGTCCTATATGGCACAGTTCTACCCTCCCCAGGATAAACTCACCCCCTTTTCCGGTTTATGCTACGACCTTGCTTCGGTTCGATCGCTAGGCAAACGAGCTCGGATTCTGACGAAATTTTGCAGGGACCTAGATGAGACCCTAACCTAGCTTAGGGTGAAGTTTGGGACCCTAAGTGATTAATGTGGTTGGTTTTTGGCTCAAACACAGGAGGCTCAAGGTACGGTCAAAATGGGGTGTCTACAGGAAGCGATTAGAAAAAAGTAAAAACCATATTTTTTTTAAAATAATATTCAATGGAAACTTCCATTTATTATTAAGCTTTAATTCTGGAAAGTTTCATCAATTTGTAAAACCATTTGGTATTTATTAAAAATAACCGAAATTTAAAATAATTAATAATCCTATTAAATAAACTCCAAAAAATATGAAAATTTTTGGGTGATCTAAAAACCTTGTAAAACTACTGGAAACAAACTTTCACTAAATTGGGACATTATTGGATATACTTTTGGCTCCATTCATCAAGAAATAACCCTTTTCGGGGTTATTCTTTGAAAAATAGAATGAAAAATAAAACGACCGAACCGCGGTTGAAAATTAAGTTTCCAGTAGTTTTGTATTTTATATAAAACCCAAAAAATATCAGTTTTTAAAAAGAACCATGTTTTCAAACACTTGCTTTGATAATATAATTTAAATCCATATTGAATAAAAACAAAAGAAAACCATTTTTAAATGGAGGAAAATTAATTTTTGGATCAAATTTTGGATTTTGAAAACTCATAATCTATATTATAACATACTGGAATTTCAAACAAAAATTCGTTGATTTGATCCATCAAAATTAAAACCCTAGCATGCTTTTTCTACTTCACAAAGATGGGGAATCCTTACCGTTGATCGCGATCCTTATCTCTAGGGTTGGTGATCCAAGATTTACGCTTTGTCCAAACCTTTTATACGCTAAAAAAGATCCAAAGAACACTCAAATAATCCTTGATTGTGTGATGCCTTAGGGAAGAAGAAGGAATTCAAGAATTCCTTTTGTGAAGAACACTAGAGAGAGAGATGAACACACATCAAGAGAGAGGAGGTTTTTTTCTTTTTTTTCTTTTTTTTTCTTGGGAGGAGAGAGAAAAAGGATGAATTTGAATTTTTTTGGATCCTTCCTAGGATTGTTTGCTTTGATTTTTATACAAAAAAGCTAGGGTTAAGAGAGAAATATTAGTTTCCAATGTGAGAGCTCCCTTTTTGGCTTGTTTCCAATTTTCCCCTCTTGCTTTCTTTCTTTCTTGTTTCCAAATTTGATTTGATTCCAATCTTAATTTCTTGTCAATCAAGACATGCTATTCTTATTCCACATTGCTTCTTTGGAAGAAAACATTTTTAAGCAATCATTCCTCTTTTCCTTTTTCCTTCCTTTTTTTTATTCTTTTTATTTTTGTTTTAACAAATATGATGTCACTATTGTGTCATCATCAAGGTTGGGTGCTCAACTCATGTGGGTCAGCCATGTGGGGTGCCCACCATGGTGGTCGACCCATATGGGTGAACCCACATGAGCTCCATCTTTGCGGGCTTTAGCCCAATGGGCCATCTCACACGGGTTTCGGGTTTTTTCGTAAAAATTCAATAAAATCTTTCTAAATTCAACATTCTATATATGGATCCAACCTATTTGACATTTATAGTGCATCCCTCACACATGATCGGACCATCTCTTTTGGAAAATAACTTTTCGGACCAAAATGCCCCTATTTGACTGTTAGACATCCAAATGCGACCAAAATACCCTCAGCTTGGTTCACCCCTAAAGGGAAAAATTAAAAATGAAAAGTCTTTCTGGTCAAACTTCAAAAATAGAAACTTTCAAAATTGGGTCCTTTCGGTGAGCAATATTAAACAGGATCATTTGGTATCCCCTGAAAATACTCAAAATGCCCTCAACACTTAGAATTTCCAATTTAAGCGAAACCCCTGAGAAATTCTAAATTTAGCAGGTTTTTCAAAATTCAGGAAATCATTCATAATCTCTCAGACATATTTCGGGGATCAAAAGAATTACACAGGAAAAGACGAAATTACCCCGATGTGCTAGAATTTGGCGAGACCAGGGAAAACCCTGAGAAATTTCAAAAATAGCAGATTTCCGAAAATTTATGAACGGACTCAAGATTTCTTAGACACAACTTAAGGACCAAATATGATATATTGAAAATGTCTAAAATACCCCCGAAGTGCAAGACTAAGAGAAAATCTTGAGAAATCTAAATTTAGCAGGTTTCCCAAATCTTACGAAATTACTCCTAATCCATCAGTCGTACCTTCGAGATGGTTTTGGATAAATGAGAAAAGATTGAAACATCAATAAGATGATGAAACTGTGGAAGGCACATGAGTTTCTAAAAATAGCAGCTTTTTCAAAATTTGTGTAATCGCTCAAGATCTCTCGGACACAGCTCGGGGTTCAAACGGGACACATAAGGAATGACCAAAATACCCCTGTAGTGCAAAATGGGCAAAAATGAGGGAAACCCTGAAAATTCTAAAAATAGCAGGTTTTTTCACTTGGAAACTTAATTTTACATCTTCCGGAGGCCAAAGGAACCCCCTAGAGACCTTCAGGATCGCAAATCAACTTCAAAACTCCCATAATGAGGTGAAATCTACCCTAAAATGCATGGATGCCTAATCTAATGTTGAATACGGACTCAAGACTCGATGATACTACCGAATCTTTCGCTTTTTAAAGCGTAGAAAAATGGGGGTGTCTACAGATGCCCCTCTTTGACAGAGCCATTTTGCGCAGCTTTAATCAACAAAGGACTCTAGACAAAATCCAACCTAGACGCAAACATATACTACTTAATGCAAGACCCTAACGAAGTCCTAGAATTGGAATGTAATAAAAAATCATTATTATTCTTGCTACCATGAGCTGGTAGTTCAGAATAAATGGAGAAATGAATTCAATCTAAGAAAGAAAATCACGCAACTTAGAATGAAAAATAATCCCGATGCGGCGCCATTCACAAACGAGCAATGAGAGAATGAGATATCATTTTCGAATGGATTCTGAAGAGAAGGAACAAAGATCGTTCTCAAACGATTTTTAGAAGAAAATGAGACACCGTTCACAAACGGGCTCAAGGAGGATAAGAGGCATTCCTAAATGGACTCGGACAATGAGGCACCATTCACAAACGGCCTCAAGGAGGATAGGAAACCATTCACAAATGGACTCAGAAAATGAGATATCGTTCACAAACGGGCTCAAAGAGGATATGAGGCCATTCACAAATGGACTTGAAAAAAGAGACACCGTTCACAAACGGGCTCAAAGAGAATAAGAGACCATTCACAAATGGACTCGGAAAATGAGACACCGTTCACAAACGGGCTCAAGGAGGATATGAGACCATTCACAAATGGACTCAGAAAATGAGACACCGTTCACAAACGGGTTCAAGGAGAACATGAGACCATTCACAAATGGACTCAGAAAATGAGAGACCGTTCACAAACGGGCTCAAAGAGGATATGAGGCCATTCACAAATGGACTCAAAAAATGAGACACCGTTCACAAACGGGCTCAAAGAGGATAAGAGACCATTCACAAATGGACTCGGAAAATGAGACACCGTTCACAAACGGGCTCAAGGAGGACATGAGACCATTCACAAATGGACTCAGAAAATGAGACACCGTTTACAAACGGGCTCAAAGAGGATAAGAGACCATTCATTAATGGACTCGAAAAATGAGACATTGTTAACAAACAGGCTCAAAGAGGATAAGAGGCATTCCCAAATGGACTCAGAAAATAAGACACCATTCACAAACGGGCTCAAGGAGGATATGAGACCATTCACAAATGGACTCAGAAAATGAGACACAGTTCACAAACGGGCTCAAGGAGAACATGAGACCATTCAAAAATGGACTCGGAAAATGAGACACCGTTAACAAACGGGCTCAAAGAGGATAAGAGGCATTCCCAAATGGACTCGGAAAATGAGACACCGTTCACAAACGGGCTCAAGGAGGATATGAGACCATTCACAAATGGACTCAGAAAATGAGACACCGTTCACAAACGGGCTCAAGGAGAACATGAGACCATTCACAAATGGACTCAGAAAATGAGATACCATCCACAAACGGGCTCAAAGAGGATATGAAGCCATTCACAAATGGACTCGAAAAATGAGACCGTTCACAAACGGGCTCAAGGAGGACATGAGACCATTCACAAATGGACTCAGAAAATGAGACACCGTTTACAAACGGGCTCAAGGAGAACATGAGACCATTCACAAATGGACTCAGAAAGAATAAAATATCTTATTTATACGGACTCTAAGGAAATGAGTCATCATATTTGTATGATGCTCAAAGGGAAGAAGAGACCATTTTCGAATGGACTCAGAGAAGATGAAACACCATATTTATATGGATTCCAAGGAAATGAGATATCATATTTGTATGATGCTCAAAGAGAATAAGAGACCATTTTCGAATGGACTCAGAGAAATTGAAATACCGTATTTGTACGGATTCTAAGGAAATGAGACATCATATTTGTATGATGCTCAAAGAGAATAAGAGACCATTTTGGAATGAACTCAGAGAAAATGAAACACCGTATTTATACGGATTCCAAGGACATGAGACATCGTATTTATATGATGCTCAAAGAGAATAAGAGTCCATTTTCGAATGGACTCCGAGAGAATGAAATACCGTATTTATACATATTCCAAAGAAATGAGACCGTAATTGTACGGACTCGAAAGGAACATGACACCGTAATTATACAGACCCTGAAGGGAATGAGACACTGTAGTTATACAACCTCAAAGGGAATAGGACACTGTAGTCATACAGGCCTAAAAGGATAAGAGTCCGTAGTCATATGGACTCAAAGATAATGAGACACCGTAATTGTACGGGTTCGAAAGAGATAAGACAACTTCGGTTGAGATGAATTAATGAATTCGACAATGAAGAATTTGTAAATTTTTCATGAACTTGAAGTTGAGGTAAACTCGAATTTGATGAATTTTATATGCTTGAAATTGGTGTAGGATGAAATCGGGGACGATATAAATCGTGCCCGATGAAGATATGGGAAACTAAGACTTTGACGAATGGCGAGACGACAAACCTTAGGAATTATGCAACATGATTAACAAGAATGGTTTAGGAACGCTATCAGGAAGCTTCAACATGATTTTTTTTCGTAAAAAGATTGTCTGTCTTTTCTTCTGGGGATTTTGATAACTGAAACCTTGATCTAACTACCTGGTATTGGTAATCTAGAACAACGGCTCTCTTGGATACTGAAAATTGGGAAGTGGGATTTTTCCTTTGACAGGTGTTTAGATAAACACTTCTTGACCAGGATAATATTCAACTACCAGGAAGGAAATTAAAAATTTTAAGGGTTCATCTTTCTGAGAAACTGGCCCAATCATCATCACATATGAAATCCTCCATGCCTCAGGTGCCTTTCTGGGGCATGGTCCTCTTATGGAAACTCCACTTCCCGATGTTTCTACTTCGGAATGCTTCTGAGCTGATCTTCTTTAAAATGAAGCTCTTTGACTAGATTCTCGAGATCTTTTCTTTAGGATTAACTTGGCGCAGGTACAATCGCAGGGAGTTGATGACACCAGGCCTATTTCACCGAGACAGTTGCATCATTTGGACACAAGGACGACGGCTGACTCTTCTTAAAGAGGAAATTTGGGTAAAGGACACTATTCAAAGGATTGAGAAACTCCGAAATAGTGAACTTAGAATGACAAAGATTGACTAACTACACTGACAGACACAGTGATGCTTCTGACTTAGTTAACGTTTTGTTTGGTAAGTCTATCTTTTCAAAGAGTAGTTTCTCAATTAATAAACACTGGATTTCTTCCTTAAAACAGTAATGCCTCAAGGATTTGGTTACCATTCCTAAGATTGCTTGATTTCAATGCCCCAAATTTCTAGGATGACACTTGAACTCGCTTGAGCTTCTTTTTTATCTTCAGTCTTGATACAGGATGTAGCCTTCTTATAATGATTCTCTTACCGTGACCAAGTCATCTCTTCAGGGTTTTTAACTTGGCGGACCGTGCTACCTTAACTTTTGCCTGAACCGCCTTTCTAAGTTTTCGATCCAGCAGGCTATCTCCTTAGCTTTTTGCCTAAGCCGCCCTTTTGGGTTTTCAACTTAGCAGGGGAATGATCTTAAATTTTACCTAGACCGCCTTTTCAGGTTTTCAGTCTAGCAGATCTTCAAATTCCGTTCTTTTTCTTATTCATCATTTTTTTTAGGAATCGATCTTTCATTCTGAACATCTGAAGGACTTTATAGGTAGGATAGGGCTTTTCAAAGAATGGCTTATGGTTTGAACAAAGATTTCGACCGAACCTGTGAACAGGTTGCCTACGTAACCCAGGGTAGGAATCAGGTCGTGCGTAGTTCAGGGCGAATGCCCCTAGTTTGAAGATAAATTGTTTGAAGGTTAATTGATTTTTTTTCTTTCGTTCTGGAATGATTGACTTCTCTTCTTTTGGAACTTGTCCCTCTTTGTTTTTTTTTCTGAAACGATTGAATTTCTTTTCTTTTTTTGAATCGACCGAACTCGATTTAACCGAGCTGCCTACGTACCCCAGTGTAGGGATCAGGTCTCGCATAGTTCGGGGTGGATACCCCTAGTTTGATAGGTTTTCAAGAAAATTTCATTTAGGCTCAAAGGGTTTGCAAACCGGTATTTGTTTTGACATTGGGTTATGATTCTGGGATTTGTTCGGCCAAAGGAGGCCTTTCAATGTTCAGGTTTGGATCTAGGTTGATGAGTTCTCTTTATTATTATTTCTTTTTTTTTGGAGTTTGACGGCATTTCTAGGTAAGAGATAATGGATCTTCTTCTTTCAAGATTCTAATATGTGATTTCGACTTTTATAGAGCGAAACTTGTTCTTTGACATCCTCCATCTATGGATTTGTAACTCTTGATATTTGATGATCACTTTTCAATGCTTGCTCTTGAACTTCTTATCTTGAATTTGTTGGCTTCATGTTATGAATTTGAGAACCAAGGTCATTGATTGGAAATATGAAAGTTATTTCCACTTTATGCCCCTTGTATAGCATGTCTCTCACTTTCTTCATTCTCTTGAGCTTTTTATCTATGTCTTGCTGTAGACACCCCCATTTTGCTACGCTTTAAAAAGCGAAAGATTCAGTAGTATCATCGAGTTTTGAGTCCGTATTTAGCATTAGATTAGGCATCTATGTATTTTAGGGTAGATTTCACCTCATTATGGGAGTTTTGAAGTTGATTCGCGATCCTGAAGGTCTTTAGGGGGTTCATTTGGCCTCTGGAAGATGAAAGTTTAAGTTTCCAAGCAAATGAAAAAACCTGCTATTTTTAGAATTTTTAGGGTTTCACTCTTTTTTGCCTATTTTGCACTGCGGGGGTATTTTGGTCATTCCCGATGTGTCTCATTTGACCCCCAAGTTATATTTGAGAAATTTTGAGTGATTTTACAAATTTTGAAAAAGCTGCAATTTTTAGAAACTCATGGGGCTTCCACATTTTCATCATATTATAGATATTTCAATCATTTCTCATATGTCCAAAACCATCTCGAGGGTACGACTGATGGATTAAGAGTAATTTCGTAAGATTTGGGAAACCTGCTAAATTTAGATCTCTCAAGATTTTCTCTTAGTCTTGCACTTCGGGGGTATTTTAGACATTTCCAAACATATCATATTTGGTCCCTAAGTTGTGTCTAAGAAATCTTGAGTCCGTTCATAAATTTTCGAAAATCTGCTATTTTTAGAATTTCTCAGGGTTTTCCCTAGTCTCGCCAAATTCTAGCACCACAGGGTAATTTGGTCTTTTCCTGTGAAATTCTTTTGATCCCCGAAATATGTCTGAGAGATTATGAATGATTTCCTGACTTTTGGAAAACCTGTTAAATTTAGAATTTCTCAGGTGTTTCGCTTAATTTGGAAATTCTAAGTGTTGAGGGCATTTTGGGTATTTTCAGGGGGTACCAAATGATCCTGTTTGATATTGCTCATCAAAAGGACCCAACTTTAAAAGTTTCTATTTTTGAAGTTTGATCACAAAGACTTTCTATTTTTAACTTTTCTCTTTAGGGGTGAACCAATTTAAGGTTATTTTGGTCACATTTGGATGTGTAATTGTCAAATAGAGGCATTTTGGTCCGAAAAAGTATTTTCCCAAAAAAGATGGTTCAATCATGTGTGAGGGATGCACCATAAATGTCAAATGGGTTGGGTCCATATATAAAATGTTGAATTTAGAAAGATTTTATTGAATTTTTACGGAAAAACCCGAAACCCGTGTGAAATGGCCCATTGGGCTAAAGCCCGCAAAGATGGAGCTCATGTGGGTTCACCCATATGGATCGACCACCATGGTGGGCGCCCCACATGGCTGCCCCACATGAGTTGAGCACCCAACCTTGATGATGTCACAATGGTGACATCATATTTGTTAAAAGAAAAATAAAAAGAATAAAAAAAACGAAAAGAAGGAAAGAAGGAAAAGATGAATGATTGCTTAAAAAATATTTTCTTCCAAAGAAGCAATATGGAATAAAGAATAGCATGTCTTGATTAACAAGAAATTAAGATTGGAATCAAATCCAATTTGGAAACAAGCCAAAAAGAGAGCTCTCACATTGGAAACTACTATTTCTCTCTTTACCCTAGCTTTTTTATATAAAAATCAAAGCAAACAATCCTAAAAAAAGAGGGGTAAAAATCCAAATTCGTCCTTTTTCTCTCTCCTCCCAAGAAAAAAAAAATTTCTCTCTTTAAGTGTGATCTCTCTCTCAAGTGTTCTTCACAAAAGGAATTCTTGAATTCCTTCTTCTTCTCCAAGGTATCACACAATCAAGAATTATTGGAGTATTCTTTCTACCTTTTTTTAGCGTATAAAAGGGTTGGACAAAGCGTATATCTTGGATCACCAACCCTAGAGACAAGGATCGCGATCAACGGTAAGGATTCCTCATCTTTGTGAAGTAGAAAAAGCATGCTAGGGTTTTAATTTTGATGGATCAAATCAACGAATTTTTCTTTGAAATTCCAGTATGTTATAATATAGATTATGAGTCTTCAAAATCCAAAATTTGATCCAAAAAATTAATTTTCCTCCATTTAAAAATGGTTTTCTTTTGTTTTTATTCAATATGGATTTAAATTAGATTATCAAAGTAAGTGTTTGAAAACATAGTTCTTTTTAAAAACCGATATTTTCTGGGTTTTATATAAAATACAAAACTACTAGAAACTTAATTTCCAACCGCGGTTCGGCCGTTTTATTTTTCATTCTATTTTTCAAAGAATAACCCAAAAAAGTGTTATTTCTTGATAAATGGAGCCAAACATATATCAAATCATGTCAAAATTTAGTGAAAGTTTGTTTCTAGTAGTTTTACAAGGTTTTTAGATCACCGAAAGTTTTTTATATTTTTTGGAGTTTTTTTAATCGGATTATTAATTATTTTAAATTTTGGCTATTTTTAATAAATACCAAATGATTTTAAAAATTGATGAAACTTTCCAGAATTAAATATTAATAATAAATGAAGGTTTATATTGAAAAATATTTTTTAAAAAATATGGTTTTGACTGCATCCTAATCGCTTCCCCGTTTTACGTGCCATAATTCTTTTTCGTATTAAATTAATATATTTTCAAAAATTTTCCTTAGAAACCAGTAACTTTGGTTACTGGAATGTTAGAGAAATATTTTCAATTAATTTTGCAAAGATTTGATAAGGTTTTACAATTTATTTTAATAAACGGGTTTTAACGCCTAGGAAACAAATTGATCTCTTATAATTTAATTTTTTAAGTTTTGAAATTTTGATAGAAAATTTATAATCTATTATATATCTACTGGAAGTTTTTATTTGATTTTAGGATACCATTAGGTTTGCTTTTTAAGTAATTCATTGGTTTCATCTTATTTTTGTGTGAATTTAAATGGGCATCAAATCGTAATAAAAATCCATGAAAGTCATACCGTAGTCTAATCTCATGATTATCTTTAGACTGTAAGAGTTTAAGTTGATTTGAAATTGATATGCTATAGGTTGCTGTAGTAATCTATAATCTGATTTGAATTTTGAAAAATCAGAAATTGATATAAAATCTTAATGATAATTCATGAAAATTTTCTAGTAAGCCACAATCATCCACATATTATTACTGGAAAAGTTTCAACTGAGTTGGAGTTCGATTGCTTAGGGTTACTGTCTAATCCTAGCAATCTGGTCTTAATGATATTAAATCACAATTTAATAGGTTAGGGTTCATAGATTGCCTTTGTAAATTGGCTATTCTGTGCAATTTAACTGCCGAGATCGCAACCTTAATCGTATACTAATTGCGATTAATCCTGCATAATTGGAGTGCGTAAATTATAGTATGATATTGGCTCCGAGGTCCACTGTCCACGGAAATCCTGAGAAATATGCCAGGCAACAAGATACTATAATTTACGTGCTAAATTATACAAGTGTTGAGAGCACGATTCCTTTCCATGGTTGTGATTCAAGGTCGAAGCTTGCGAACCATAGAGCCTTTGGTATTCCTTAGATGTTTAGGAGCTGAAAATCCTTGAAATCTGAAAATCATTAATTCCAACAAATTGAATCAATTTACCTCATGTCTTCGGAGCCGTTGGATTGCGGTTTCCATCGTAAGAACCATTAGAGCCCCATTTAGGAACACTTACGTCATGTCGTGTCCTGGGTTTTAGGGAGTCATAGAGTTAGGAGTCCAGCCTCATCACGGGCGTTTGCTATGGGTAGCAACCGTGCCATATGTCTAGTTACACTAGTCACCTCACTTTTCCCCCAGGACAAACCTAGTTACCTAGGATGTAGGTTAACCTGCATTAGTCTAAGGGACATCTTGCACTTAGATAAGACCATATAGCATCTTAGATGAAGTCATAGGATAATAAAATCTTAAACTTGAATTAAATAATGTCTCTTAAAACTGTTGAAACAGTCAATCCAGTCTAGATCGGTGTCCTAGATGAGTAAGGCATAAGTAGCTTAGTTCAGGTGCACCGAACTACGTCGACTCTGATCCCAGTGAGGCTTGGGTACGTAGGCAGCTTGGATGCTTGATGGCATACCAATCACGAGTCGGCCCCTCACATAAGTGGTGGGGTTTTGTATATTAGTTTTCTTATAAATTCTTAATTAAAATATGTACGATTTCCCTCAAATTAGCATTTTAGGAGAACTTTCACTTAGATTGAATTCAAACAAATTAAGAAAATCAAGATACACATTTAGGAATTACATTGAAATTAGATCTTAGGATGCATGTCACGTAGTTCGCACATTAATATAGAGTTAAATGAGCCATTTAAAAGAAATTCAAAAGTGTTAACTTTTGGAATTGAAGACCGATTATCGGGCAGGAATGGTGCATGTGGTGGTAACTCCCCATACGTTCCATTCTCGTAACCAGGTAACAAGTCTAGATTTCTGGTTAATTATGGGTACTAGATCTCTCATCTAGGTGGCGACTCTGTCACTCTCTTTTGCGTGGAATTCGAATTGCCTTAGTGATCCCAAGTTCACGGAAAAGATGAATTAAATCTCACCTCGCTAGGCTCGGCGGCTTACCTCTGCCCTTATGGGTACTGGGTTGCACGTTTGTTTGCACCCTATGGCTTGGTTGCTGCCTGCTTAGTTGGGTAATTAAAATCAATAATAAAAAGCACACGCCATTCGTGTGGGTACGTCGGCATTTCTTTCCTCATTCGAGAGGGGAGTCTTATTTTTATTGTTATAAAAGTTAGAAGCAAACACACTAGAATGTATGAAGAAGCAAGCTTTATTGAATGGAAAGAAATTATATCATTATTGAACTCATCTTGAACAAGCTCAAGATTTACATTATCAGAAAAGGACTCGCTTGGACAAGACACTGACAGTGACTTAACTGACATGACCGAAATAAAATTTTATTCAAACTTCAGAAGACAAAACTAGATGACTAGACTCAATAAAAATAGCAGATGGACTAAGACTCTAACAGTTGCGACTGTCTGGTGTTGAAAGATCGGCGAAGGCTGGTTCGTTCTAAATCATCATCATGGTTGATACTTTCAATTTTGGATTCTTCCTGTTCTACTGCAGCTAGACCTGAGCTTCTCAAACTTCGATGTGTCTAAGCCTTATCTGGCGATGGTGCGGCATGATTTCACACAACATTTGGCGTTTGCTGGAATGATAGCTTGCACTCATCAATCAATTTTTGGATCACATGTCTCAAAGTTATACACTGATCGGTGGTGTGCCCTGATCTTCGGTGAAAGTTGCAGTGTTCATCTGCCTTCCACGTCCTCGCAGTGGATTAGGAGGATCCCTAATGCGAGGTAAATAGATATCGCCTGAAGCCAACCCTTATCGCAATATAACAGATGGTGGAAGCGGGAGGGGGCGAATTGCCTATCAGGCTTTTGCTGAGGTGTAGGTCTTGGTTGATCATATTCGATTACCATAGGCTCCTACGACCAGTTAATCCCCTTTTCCCTTTCCTTAAACCCTTTCAGGATACCAGATCGTGGGATAGGCAAATCAGTGAATTTTTTGACTCTGTTTTGAAGCTGGTGTGGGACACGATCCCGCGAGAGGGGTGGGGCGCGAGCCGCCATGCACTCTCTCTTGGTCTCTCGTACCCACGCGATTGGCGTGTGCTTCTTAGTGTTGATTTAGATTCGTCTTTTATGTGAACTTGGGATCACTAAGGCAATCCGAATTCCACATAAAAGAGACTGACAGAGTCGCCACCTAGATGTGGGATCTAGGACCCGTAATTAACCAGAAATCTAGACTCGCTACCTGGTTACAAGAATGGAAGGTATGGGGATTTATCCACCACATGCACCATTCCTGCCCGATAATCGGTCTTCGATTCCAAAAGCTAACTCTTTTAAATTTATTTTAAATGGCTCATTCAACTCTATGTTAATATGTTATCTACGGGACATGCATCCTATGATTTAATTTCAATGTGAATCCTAAATGTGTATTTTGATTTCTTGATTTGTCTGGATTCAATCTAAGTGCAAGTTCTCCTAAGATTCTAATCTCATGGAAAACCCTAACTGATTTGATTAAGTATTTACAAGAAAATTAATATACAAAACACCACAATTTGTTGTGATGCCGACTCGCGGGTGGTATGCCGTCAGACATCCAAGCTGCCTACGTACCCAAGCCTCACTGGGATCAGAGTCGACGTAGTTCGGTGCACCTAAGCTAAGCTACATATGCCTAACTCAACTAGGACACCGACTTAGACGGATTTGACTGTTTCAACAGTTTTAAGAGGAATTATTTAATTCAAGTTGAGGATTTTATTATCTTAGGATTTCATCTAAGATGCTATATGATTCTTATCTGAATGCAAGTTGTCCCTTAGACTAATGCAGGTTTGCCTACATCCTAGTTTACTAGGCTTGTCTTAAGGAAAGATTGGGTGACTAGTGTAACTAGACCTATGGTACGGTTGCTATACATAGCAAGCGTCCGTGATGAGGCTGGACTCCTAACTCTAGGACTCCCTAAAACTTAGGACACGACACAACACTAGTGTTCCTAAATTGGGCTCTAATGGTTCTTAGATTGGAAACCATAATCCAATGGTTCCGAAAGACTCGAGACAAATCAATTCAAATTCTTGAAGTTAATTAATTTCAGATTTCATGGATTTTCGATTTATGGACACTTGAGGATTACCAATGGTTCTAGGGTTCACCAATTTCGGCCCAGAATAGCATCCAAGGAAGGGAATCGTGCGTTCTTTCCTTGCGCAATTTAATACTTATGTTATAACATCTTATTGCCTGGCATATCTCAGGATTTCCGTGGACAGTAACCTCGGAGCCAACAACATGCTATAGCTTAAGTATTCAAATTGTCAAAGATCGGTTGCAATTGGGATACGATTATGGATGCACTGACCATTTTTCCAGGGAATTCTAATGATCCTAAGATTTCTGTTTCAATGGATTAAGGAGTTAATGTGTGACAGAGATTTAAGGTTCTTTAGAAATATTCAGATGATTTTCAATTAATTTCGGATTTTCAATGAATTTTATCAATTTTAAACATATGAGTGATTTTACAAGTGAAATTGTAGCAAACGAATTCGAAATGAGTTGAAATTTCTACAGCAGCAAGATATGATGAAATGTAGCTTACGGAAAGAGTTTTACAGATTTTTACATTAAGCTCATATTTAATTTCGATTTAACAATTGATTGACCAGATTGCACAAATAACACAGAAACCACTAGAAATATGAATCTAAATTCAATGAAATTTCTACATTAATAAGATATAAGTAAAAATAACATACTGAGAAATTTTCATGAATTTTGGAAACCATTTACTATCAGTTTCAGATTTTTTAATTTTCAGACCAGATTATAAATTAACCCTACATCCCATATGAAAACAGATCCAAATCACTTGAAACTTTTACAGTAACTAGAAATGTGAGATTGAAGACTACTGTAAAAATTTTAAGAATTTTAGTTGTGATCTGATGTCAGTAACAATTCCTCCAAAAGCTGGTAAATTTCAAAGAAAGCATAAAATAATATACCAAACAAATTCTCAAAATTCTCAAAATTTCATGGTAGAATGTACTGGTATCATATTAGTTTCCCACGAAATTTCATTAATTTTGGAATTCATTTAGTATATATTTTATTTTCGAAACACTCATGGAGATCATGATTTTGAGCATACATATTTAATTTTCAACTAAATCCAATTAAATACTAAAAATCATGCAAATATACCAAATAATTCTAGAAAAATCTAAAAATTAAGTACCTACCTGTGATCGAAATCCTTGCCGAATCCGAGAGCCGAAAAATTCGAAAATCGCACCGCCGCTTGATCCGCTTCCGCTTTCTTTCTCTTTTTCTTTGTTTTATTTTCTTTTATATTTTTTTTTTTATATGGAACAAGGGAGAGAGATGGGGAGAAACAAATAAGGAGAGAAAGTAGATAATGATAGTGTGAGAGTGAGAGAGTGAGAGATATTGAGGGAGAGAAAGAGAAAACTATCCAAAAACAATGTGTTCCTTCTCCTTTTTTTTCCTCCTCTCATCACCTCTCTTTATATAGTGAAAAACTTAGTGGAGAGGTGGAAATAAACAATGAGAATGGTGGGTGTGGTGGAGAATAATGGAATATATAATGGTAATGGTGGGAATTGTGGTGGGGAATAATGGAATATATAATGTGAATGGTGGGTGTGGTGGAGAATAATGGAAATAAACAATGGTAATTGTGGGAATGGTGGTGGGAATAATGGAATATATAATGGTAATGGTGGGAATGGTGGTGGGAATAATGGAATATATAATGGTAATGGTGGGAATGGTGGTGGGAATAATGGAATATATAATGGTAATGGTGGGAATGGTGGTGGGGATAATGGAATATATAATGGTAATGGTGGGAATGGTGGTGGGGATAATGGAATATATAATGGTAATGGAGATAATGGTGTTATTTTAAAGGGAAAAATGAAGTTAGTGGAAATGGTAGAGAAAGTTAAGTCATGCTAATGGTGAGTCCCACATCAGCGGGTTCCGCACAAGCGGGTCCCACATCAGCGGGCCCTACACAAGCGGGTCCCACATCAGCGGGTCCCACACAAACGGGTCCCACATCAGCGGGTCCCACACAAACGGGTCCCACACTAGCAGGTCCCACACTAGCAGGTCCCACACCAGCGGGTCCCACACAAACGGGTACAAATTCTCCCTAGTTTAGATTTTTCTGAATAATCCTTCTCAACATTTAGCGGGAAAATGCGAAACACGACGGAAATGACCAAAAATATTTAGAAATGTAACAAACGGATGCGGGAAAGAAAGACATTGGAAAACCGACGGAAAACAAACCCTAATTTCTTTATCGATTAAGGTAGAGCAAAATGGGGTGTCTACAGATGCCCCTCTTTGGTAGAGATGACGTAGTCATCGAATACCAAAGTCAAAATGACAGAGCCATTTTGCGTAGCTTTAATCGACAAAAGACTCTACACAAAACGGAACTTAGACGCAAACATTTACTACCTAATGCAAGGCCCTAAATGAAATCCTAGAATTAGAACATAATAAGAAATCCTGATGCGGTGCCGTTTACAAACGAGCAACGAGAGAATGAGATACCACTTTCGAATGGATTCCGAACAGAAAGAACAAAGATCGTTCTCAAGCGGTTTTTTTTTTTGTTTTTTTTTTTTTTTAAAAGAAAATGAGACATCTTTCACAAGCGGGCTCAAGGAGGATAAGAGACCATTCACAAATGGACTCAGACAATGAGGTACCATTCACAAACGGCCTCAAGGAGGATATGAGACCATTCACAAATGGACTCAGAAAATGAGGTACCGTTCACAAACGGGCTTAAGGAGAGGACGAGACCATTCACAAATGGACTCAGAAAATGAGGTACTGTTCACAAACGGGCTCAAGGAGAAGATGAGACCATTCACAAATGGACTCGAGAAACGAGGCACCGTTCACAAACGTGCTCAAGGAGAACATGAGACCATTCACAAATAGACTCAGAAAATGAGGTACTGTTCACAAACGGGCTTAAGGAGAAGACGAGACCATTCACAAATGGACTCGAGAAACGAGGCACCGTTCACAAACGGGCTCAAGGAGAATAAGAGACCATTCACAAATGGACTCAGAAAATGAGGTACCGTTCACAAACGGGCTCAAGGAGAAGACGAGACCATTCACAAATGGACTCGAGAAACGAGGCACCGTTCACAAACGGGCTCAAGGAGAACATGAGACCATTCACAAATGGACTCAGAAAATGAGGTACCGTTCACAAACGGGCTTAAGGAGAGGACGAGACCATTCACAAATGGACTCGAGAAA
The DNA here is from genome assembly GCF_043159265.1 of Tasmannia lanceolata. Lineage (NCBI taxonomy): Eukaryota > Viridiplantae > Streptophyta > Magnoliopsida > Canellales > Winteraceae > Tasmannia > Tasmannia lanceolata. The sequence continues at coordinate 20,598,876 of NW_027518700.1, forward strand.
CGAGGCACTGTTCACAAATGTGCTCAAGGAGAACATGAGACCATTCACAAATAGACTCAGAAAATGAGGTACCGTTCACAAACGGGCTCAAAGAGAAGACGAGACCATTCACAAATGGACTCGAGAAACGAGGCACCGTTCACAAACGGGTTTAAGGAGAAGACGAGACCATTCACAAATGGACTCGAGAAACGAGGCACCGTTCACAAACGGGCTCAAGGAGAATAAGAGACCATTCACAAATGGACTCAGAAAATGAGGTACCGTTCACAAACGGGCTCAAGGAGAAGACGAGACCATTCACAAATGGACTCGAGAAACGAGGCACCGTTCACAAACGGGCTTAAGGAGAAGACGAGACCATTCACAAATGGACTCGAGAAACGAGGCACCGTTCACAAACGGGCTCAAGGAGAACATGAGACCATTCATAAATGGACTCGAGAAATGAGGCACCGTTCACAAACGGGCTCAAAGAAACAAGATAGCTTCAACAACGAAGAATTTAGAGATTTTTCATAAACTTGAATTTGACGTAGGATTGGATTTGATGAATTTTTGATTTTTCAGAAATAAGGCACCGTCCACAAACGGGCTCAAGGAGGACATGAGATCATTCACAAATGGACTCAGAAAAATGAGACACCGTTCACAAACGGGTTCAAGGAGAAGACGGGACCATTCACAAATGGACTCGAGAAACGAGGCACCGTTCACAAACGGGCTCAAAGAAACAAGATAGCTTTGATTGATGAATTCAATAACGAAGAATTTAGAGATTTTTCATGAACTTGAATTTGACATAGGATTGGATTTGATGAATTTTTGATTTTTTTGAACTTAATGAAATCGAGGATGTTATAGATCGTGCCTGACAAAGATATCGGAAACTAGGACTTTGACGAATGATGAAACGGCAAACCGAAGAACCATTACTAACAAGAATGGATTAGAAACACTTTTATGAAACTTCAACAAGATTTTTCTCAAAGAGACTGCTGGTCTTGTCTTTGGGGATTTGGATGACTGAAACCTTGAACAAGACACTTGAAATTGGTAATCTAGAACAACGGCTCTCTTGGATATAATCATGGAAAAGTGGGACTTGCCTCTTGATAGGTGTTTAGATAAACATTTCTTGACCAGGAAAGTATTTAACTAACTGGAAGGAAATTCTGAATTTTAACGGTTCATCTTTCTGAGAAATTGGCTCGACCATCATTGCATCTGAGGCTCTTCCAAGCTTAAGATGCCTTCCTGGGGTATGATCTTTTTACGGAAGCTGGGCTTTCTGATGTTTCCACTTCTGAATTTTTCTGAGCTGATCTTTTTTGAAATGAAGTTGTTTGACTAAATTCTCGAGCTCTTTCAGGTACAATTGAAGGGAGCTGCCTAGGCCGGGCCTCCTTCACCGAGACAGTTGCATCATTTGGACATATGGATGACGATTGACTCTTTTTAAATAGAAAACTTAGATAAAAGGCACTACTCAAAGGATTGAGGAGCTCTAAAGGAGTGAACATAGAATAACAACGATTGATTAACTACACTGACAGACACAGTAATGCTTCTGACTTAGTTAACATTTTATTTGGTAAGTCTATCCTTTCAAGGAATATTTTTTTCAATTGGTAAACACTGGACTTTTTCCTTAAAACAGTAATGCCTCAATGATTTAATTACAACTCCTAGGATTGCTTAGCTCCAATGCCCCCAGTTTTGAGGATGTCACTTGAATTTGTTTGAACTTCAATTGATCTTCAGTCCTGATACCGGCTGTAACCTTCTTATAAATTTGCTTGAACTTCAGTTGATCTTCAGTCTTGATACTGGCTGTAGCCTTCTTATAATGATTCTCTTACCGTGACCAAGTCATCTCTTCAGGGTTTTTAACTTGGCGGACCGTGGTAGCCTTAACTTTTGCCTGAACCGTCTTTCTAGGTTTTCGATTCAGCAGGCTATCCCCTTAGCTTTTGCCTAAGCCGCCCTTTCGGGTTTTCAACTTAACAGGGGAATGATCTTAAATTTTGCCTAAACCGCCCTTTCAGGTTTTCAGTCTAGCAGATCTTCAAACTCCATTTTTTTTTATTCATCATCATTTTTTTTTTTTTGTTTCGGGACCTAGATCATTAGTTCTGAACACCGGAAGGACTTTATAGGTAGGATAGGGCTTTTCAAAGAATGGCTTAAGGTTCAACAAAGATTTCGACCGAACCTGTGAATAGGTTGCCTACATATCCCAAGGTAGGAATCAGGTCGTGTATAGTTCAGGGCGAATGCCCCTAGTTTGAAGATAAATTGTTCGAAAGTTTATTGATTTTTCTTTTTTTTCTTCTTTCTGGAATAATTGACTTCTCTTCTTTAGGAACTTGTCCCCTTTTTTTTTTCCTGAAAGGATTGAATTTCTTTTTTTTTTTGGATTGATTGAATTGCTTTTCTTTTTTGAATTGACCGAACTCAGTTTAACCGAGCTGCCTACGTACCCCAGTGTAGGGATCAGGTCTCGCGTAGTTCGGGGCGAATGCCCCTAGTTTGATGGGTTTTCAAGAAAATTTCATTCAGGCTCAAAGGGTTTGCAAACATGTATTTGTTTTGACATTGGGTTCTGATTTTGGGATTTATTCGGCCAAAGAAGGCCTTCCGATGTTCAGATTGGGAGTCGATCTAGTTTACTAGAGTCCCTCTGGTACTGATTATTTATTTTATTTATTTATTTATTTTTACGGAGTTTGACGGCATTTCCAGGTAAGAGATAATAGATCTTCTTCTTTCAAGATTCTAATACGTGCTTTCGACTTTCATAGAGCGAAACTTGTTCTTTGACATCGTCCATTTATGGATTTGTAACTCTTGATATCTGATGACCACTTTTCAATACTTGCTCTTGAACTTCTTATCTTGAATTTGTTAGCTTCATGTTATGAATTTGAGAACCAAGGTCATTGATTGGAAATATGAAAGTTGTTTCCACTCCATGCCCTTTGCATAGCATATGATATTCACTTCATTCTTTCTTGAACCTTCTATCTGGGTCTTTCTCTTGGCATTAATGGTAACGCTTACCGGACCATCTTTTTATCCTCAAAATGGGTTTACCAATTCTTCACACTCTTCAGAGGGTAATGTATTTTCAATCGGCATTTACTGGATCAAGGTTTCAGTGCCAGTGTTTACCACTTTAATTTCATCTTTGAAAGGCTGAGATTGGCGCTCCTCCTCTTGTTCAAGTAATCGTTGTGACTCAAGTGGAGTTTCGTCAATTTTGTCCTCATTTGAGGAGGGAGTCTTATTTTAAGATCAGAAGCACACTTAAGAAATAGACACAAGTGAACTATTGGAACTGAAATTTTATTTAAAGAAAAAAATACTACATCTCACAACCTATCCTGAACATGTTCAGGATTCACAACTCTAAAAGAAAAGCAAAAGATAACTTGCCTGGACTAGGCATTAACCTTGAACTGTAGAACCGGACTCAACAATTGTACTGACCATGATGGCTGACTCAAAATAAAATAATAAACGACTAAAACTTTAACTGCCGCAACTGTCTAGCTTCGGAGGCTCGGCGAAAGCTGGCTCATAAATGGTACTTTCAACTTCTGATTCTTTTCATTGCAACCGGACCTGTGCCCCTTTGAACCTTCAGTTATTTAAGCATTGCGAACGGCTGGCGGCAGTACTGCATGATTTGATAATGGGTTATTGGTAGCAACGGGACTTGGCTCAAACACAAGGCTTTTATTGTCGAGCAACCTCTGGATTTTGAATTTTAGGGCAATGCAATTATCAGTGAGATGGCCAGAATTTCTATGGTATTCGCAGTGTTGATCTGTTCGCCAATTTGCTGGTAAAGGATTAGGAAGAGCCCTAATGTCGGGCAGGATTATGCGACCTGAGGCTAGACACTCCTTGAGTATCACAGATGGTGGAAGAGGGAGAGGGGTAAATTCTGTCTGGGCCTGTGGCCGAGGTGCGACAGCAGGTTGGGTATAATCCATCACCATGGGGTTCTGAGGTTTTGAAGGCTGAGGCTTGGAGCGGGAAAGGTTATTAATTTCAGCTGATGGAGGCTTCCTGAATTCTTTGGTATTCGGGTTACTTCGGTTGAACACACCTTGAGCCATAGCCTCCTCTATTTGGGTGCCTGCCACGATAAAGTGTTTGAAGTCCGGATAATACTGCAACGACATGTGATACTGGAGCTGGGGGGAAATATTTTTCATGATTATTTGGACCTGCTCTTCCTCAGAAGGGCGCTCCATCATCTGAGCTGCTATTCTCCTCCATCTTTTCACAAAGGTCAGAAAGGATTCCCTCAAGTCTTGCTTTGTCCTTTCCAAATCCTTTCTGGTGATTTCTGTCCCGTCATCATATTTGAATTGCCTGATGAACTGCTCGCCGATATCCTTCCATGTCCTGTAACGAGTCTTGTCCAAGACCATGAACCACCTCCTGGCAACCTTGGTTAGGGAAACCGGGAACAATTGAGCCATTTGCTCAGAAGATAAGCCTTGAGGCTGACACATGATGGTGAACATTTGCAAATGTGTGATTGGACAACCCACACCATCATATTTATCAAAGTCCGGCATTTGAAAATTGGCTGGGAGACGGATTTCTGGGAACAGTGTGAGGTCACTTGGATTGAAACCACCCTGGTCCTGAAACTGAATGTCCTGAACCTTCCTGGTAAGACTTTCTAATTTCTTCATAACTACTTTATCAACCATGGACTGAGAAGGCCTGCTGCGATCTTCGCTGTACTGCTCTTTTTCAAAATCTTCTTCAGTTTTGTCAGGGATAGGAATGAACACTGGCTGGGCAGGTGCGGCTGAAGTAACTGTATGGTGCATGGACCCTTTATCTTTGGACAACGATGGCCCCAACTTTTCAGAAAGCTGGGCCTTGATAACTTGGTTCTCTTCTTTGAGTTCTTGAAGCTGCCGGAGAATCAAGGTGAGAGTATCGGTAATAGCAGCGGGTGGAAGACTACTGTTCTGGTTTTCTGCCATTGGGAAGGATGAGGATGGGAAAGAAGGAGATGCTGGGGTCCTCAGAGAAGGTGGCGGGGAGACAGATTTCCTCTGCAATCGAGAAGAGATCCGAACCCAAGGAATAGTAGGGTTAGCTATGGTGTTTAGTGCCCTGTCATGGAAATAATGAACACGAGGTATATGAGCTTGACATTCATGGAGTGTTTCTTCTCAATGACTGAAAAATATTACACATTTAAGCAAGTAATTGGGACAATAGAATGAATCCAAATGATGAGGGGAATGCCCTTAGTTCAAGGATTATGAGAGTAAACTCTGAAGGATTTAGCAGAAATATTCTTGAAAAAGGTAGCCCCTAGAGGAGGAAGAGATCAAGGGTACAGGCAAGATTGGATCATCAAGATTGCACGATCAAATGATTGAGACACAATTTCCGCCAATGAAGACACAATCGAATCCCACAAGAGACGAATGATAGACACATGATCAAAATGTGAGATTGCATAGGATTACTTTCAACGGGTAGATCAAGAATAACTAATCCTATGAGATCTTTGGAAATGATGGGATTTATATCCTAACCCCAAAGGAAAAGTTTTTAGTCTTCGCACATTTTAACAGTGTTATCTGAAGGCATCAACCCTAATCCTAATCTAGCGGAGTGGAGAGAGGATCTCGACTCATGACTTTGTTTGTGTACCTAGGACCGATCGTAGCCATTGGAAGATGGACTACGGCCTAATCTAGACACAAATGGGTAAGATATCCTAAACTAGGCTCACACATGTGGTGCACATGTGTTCGTATACTGCATGCATGTGTGGGTTAATCTAGGGGTAAGGCCAAGAGTCCCCTTAGCGCGAATCCATGTTCGATATACTGTACCAGTGTCCGGCGTATCAGTACGTGAACAAGAGATCCGTTTACGCACCATAAAGGTACTAGGCTAAGGGTGGAATGCTTCTCTAGCACAGAGGCACCAGGTGATGAAATCCCAGTCAACCATGCTAGATAACACTCCGGGTTCCTAAAATAGGACGTGTGTGCATGTGAAATGCAAGGGTTTAGATGCAAGTGATGTAAGTGTGTGCAATAAGTTCGCGCAATCTATGATGCCTTCAGGTTTTGTTAAATTAAGTTCGAGTAAAATATGATGAGAAAATAAAACGAGACAAACTAATCTAACAAGTATAGAGTTTTTATGAGCCAGTTAAATTAAATTCAAATGAATTATCTTTTGAAATTTTAATGAAGTTAGGTGATCCCCAGCAGAGTCGCCAGACTGTGGGACACGATCCCGCGAGAGGGGTGGGGCGCGAGCCGCCATGCACTCTCTCTTGGTCTCTCGTACCCACGCGATTGGCGTGTGCTTCTTAGTGTTGATTTAGATTCGTCTTTTATGTGAACTTGGGATCACTAAGGCAATCCGAATTCCACATAAAAGAGACTGACAGAGTCGCCACCTAGATGTGGGATCTAGGACCCGTAATTAACCAGAAATCTAGACTCGCTACCTGGTTACAAGAATGGAAGGTATGGGGATTTATCCACCACATGCACCATTCCTGCCCGATAATCGGTCTTCGATTCCAAAAGCTAACTCTTTTAAATTTATTTTAAATGGCTCATTCAACTCTATGTTAATATGTTATCTACGGGACATGCATCCTATGATTTAATTTCAATGTGAATCCTAAATGTGTATTTTGATTTCTTGATTTGTCTGGATTCAATCTAAGTGCAAGTTCTCCTAAGATTCTAATCTCATGGAAAACCCTAACTGATTTGATTAAGTATTTACAAGAAAATTAATATACAAAACACCACAATTTGTTGTGATGCCGACTCGCGGGTGGTATGCCGTCAGACATCCAAGCTGCCTACGTACCCAAGCCTCACTGGGATCAGAGTCGACGTAGTTCGGTGCACCTAAGCTAAGCTACATATGCCTAACTCAACTAGGACACCGACTTAGACGGATTTGACTGTTTCAACAGTTTTAAGAGGAATTATTTAATTCAAGTTGAGGATTTTATTATCTTAGGATTTCATCTAAGATGCTATATGATTCTTATCTGAATGCAAGTTGTCCCTTAGACTAATGCAGGTTTGCCTACATCCTAGTTTACTAGGCTTGTCTTAAGGAAAGATTGGGTGACTAGTGTAACTAGACCTATGGTACGGTTGCTATACATAGCAAGCGTCCGTGATGAGGCTGGACTCCTAACTCTAGGACTCCCTAAAACTTAGGACACGACACAACACTAGTGTTCCTAAATTGGGCTCTAATGGTTCTTAGATTGGAAACCATAATCCAATGGTTCCGAAAGACTCGAGACAAATCAATTCAAATTCTTGAAGTTAATTAATTTCAGATTTCATGGATTTTCGATTTATGGACACTTGAGGATTACCAATGGTTCTAGGGTTCACCAATTTCGGCCCAGAATAGCATCCAAGGAAGGGAATCGTGCGTTCTTTCCTTGCGCAATTTAATACTTATGTTATAACATCTTATTGCCTGGCATATCTCAGGATTTCCGTGGACAGTAACCTCGGAGCCAACAACATGCTATAGCTTAAGTATTCAAATTGTCAAAGATCGGTTGCAATTGGGATACGATTATGGATGCACTGACCATTTTTCCAGGGAATTCTAATGATCCTAAGATTTCTGTTTCAATGGATTAAGGAGTTAATGTGTGACAGAGATTTAAGGTTCTTTAGAAATATTCAGATGATTTTCAATTAATTTCGGATTTTCAATGAATTTTATCAATTTTAAACATATGAGTGATTTTACAAGTGAAATTGTAGCAAACGAATTCGAAATGAGTTGAAATTTCTACAGCAGCAAGATATGATGAAATGTAGCTTACGGAAAGAGTTTTACAGATTTTTACATTAAGCTCATATTTAATTTCGATTTAACAATTGATTGACCAGATTGCACAAATAACACAGAAACCACTAGAAATATGAATCTAAATTCAATGAAATTTCTACATTAATAAGATATAAGTAAAAATAACATACTGAGAAATTTTCATGAATTTTGGAAACCATTTACTATCAGTTTCAGATTTTTTAATTTTCAGACCAGATTATAAATTAACCCTACATCCCATATGAAAACAGATCCAAATCACTTGAAACTTTTACAGTAACTAGAAATGTGAGATTGAAGACTACTGTAAAAATTTTAAGAATTTTAGTTGTGATCTGATGTCAGTAACAATTCCTCCAAAAGCTGGTAAATTTCAAAGAAAGCATAAAATAATATACCAAACAAATTCTCAAAATTCTCAAAATTTCATGGTAGAATGTACTGGTATCATATTAGTTTCCCACGAAATTTCATTAATTTTGGAATTCATTTAGTATATATTTTATTTTCGAAACACTCATGGAGATCATGATTTTGAGCATACATATTTAATTTTCAACTAAATCCAATTAAATACTAAAAATCATGCAAATATACCAAATAATTCTAGAAAAATCTAAAAATTAAGTACCTACCTGTGATCGAAATCCTTGCCGAATCCGAGAGCCGAAAAATTCGAAAATCGCACCGCCGCTTGATCCGCTTCCGCTTTCTTTCTCTTTTTCTTTGTTTTATTTTCTTTTATATTTTTTTTTTTATATGGAACAAGGGAGAGAGATGGGGAGAAACAAATAAGGAGAGAAAGTAGATAATGATAGTGTGAGAGTGAGAGAGTGAGAGATATTGAGGGAGAGAAAGAGAAAACTATCCAAAAACAATGTGTTCCTTCTCCTTTTTTTTCCTCCTCTCATCACCTCTCTTTATATAGTGAAAAACTTAGTGGAGAGGTGGAAATAAACAATGAGAATGGTGGGTGTGGTGGAGAATAATGGAATATATAATGGTAATGGTGGGAATTGTGGTGGGGAATAATGGAATATATAATGTGAATGGTGGGTGTGGTGGAGAATAATGGAAATAAACAATGGTAATTGTGGGAATGGTGGTGGGAATAATGGAATATATAATGGTAATGGTGGGAATGGTGGTGGGAATAATGGAATATATAATGGTAATGGTGGGAATGGTGGTGGGAATAATGGAATATATAATGGTAATGGTGGGAATGGTGGTGGGGATAATGGAATATATAATGGTAATGGTGGGAATGGTGGTGGGGATAATGGAATATATAATGGTAATGGAGATAATGGTGTTATTTTAAAGGGAAAAATGAAGTTAGTGGAAATGGTAGAGAAAGTTAAGTCATGCTAATGGTGAGTCCCACATCAGCGGGTTCCGCACAAGCGGGTCCCACATCAGCGGGCCCTACACAAGCGGGTCCCACATCAGCGGGTCCCACACAAACGGGTCCCACATCAGCGGGTCCCACACAAACGGGTCCCACACTAGCAGGTCCCACACTAGCAGGTCCCACACCAGCGGGTCCCACACAAACGGGTACAAATTCTCCCTAGTTTAGATTTTTCTGAATAATCCTTCTCAACATTTAGCGGGAAAATGCGAAACACGACGGAAATGACCAAAAATATTTAGAAATGTAACAAACGGATGCGGGAAAGAAAGACATTGGAAAACCGACGGAAAACAAACCCTAATTTCTTTATCGATTAAGGTAGAGCAAAATGGGGTGTCTACAGCTGGCTTCTCTTCCTTACATACTAGAGTCTCAAGAGGTTTTCGCAATTTTGGGCAATACTGCCTTGGGCAGTGACATCTTCAGTCATAATATCCATGTTGATGAAGTGCTCAGAACTTTGACATTGACAACAATGGGTGGACATATAATGTATCTGATTCTTCACTTGACTGACTTTGCCAACTATCATGGCTGTCTGCAGAGAGAGGTTCATGAAGAATTTCTCCATCTTTATGAACGCATCATTTTGAGACGATTTCAATGCATCATAGAGGCTATGATTTTTATCCTTAGAAGCAATAGTGGCTGGGCCAAGTTTCTCATCCAGCTGAACCTTAATGTATTGATTCTGTTCCTTAAGTTCTTTCATCTGTTGGACAAGCAGAGCCAGGATTTCTGTGACATGAAAGAGTTGGAAATTTTTCATAGAATCTGCCATAGGTAGGAAAAAGTGGATAGAGAGACTTTCAACACAAATGGGGAGTTAAATTTTCTCACTTAATCCAGAATAAGTTCAAACCCAAGAAATTTTCCAACATTCTCAGTGATGACCAATCCTGACATAGAAAGAATAAACACGAGATGTAAGCTTGACATTCAGGAAATTTTTCTTTTCTATGATTGATATGATAATTATGATACGACTAGTTAAGGAATGGGAGATAAAATAATGGTTCCTCAAAACAAATAAACATAACAATGATGACATGATAGAACATGGGGATGCCTCTGGTTTAAGGATTATCGGAATCAAATCTGAAGGAATTTAGAAGATGATCTTGAAAAAGGTTCCCCCTAGAGTCAGAAGGAATTGACCTTAAGCCAGGGATGCAATGATCTTAGGAGAAAGATGATCTAGGATAAATAATCTGAATATGTAAGCTACATCCCTGATGTATGAACTGCCATAGGAAAAGCCTAAGCGATAGGTCACACGACCTATAATGACACAAGCATGACTAGGCCATTGAGAGAGAGAAATCAGGATATCATAATCATATAATTTAGCAAGATCGTCCAAGATAGATCTGAGAGATAGATCGAGAGGAAGCTATCCTATGAAATTTTTGGAATGATGGGATTTATATCCTAATCCCAAAGGGAAAGTTTTTTAATCTTCTTACATTTTAACAAGTGCTACCTGAAGGCATCAATCCTAATCCTGATCTAGCGGAGTGGAGAAAGAATCTCGACTCTTGACTTTGTTTGTGTACCTAAGGACCGATCACAGCCATTGGAAGATGGACTACTGCCTAATCTAGACAAAATGGGTAGGATATCCTAAACTAGGCTCACACACATGGTGCACGTGTGTTCGTATACTATATGCATGTGTGGGGTAATCTAGGGGTAAGGCCAAGAATTCCCTTAGCGCGAATCCGTACTCAATATACTGTACCAGTGTCCGGCGTATCACTACGTGAACAAGAAATCCATTTACGCACCATAAAGGTACTAGGCTAAGAGTGGAATGCTTCTCTAGCACAGAGGCACCAGGTGATGAAATCCCAGTCAACCATGCTAGATAACACTCTGGGTTCCTAAAATAGGACGTATGTGCATGTGAGATGCAAGGGTTTAGATGCAAGTGATGTAAGTGTGTGCAATAAGTTTGCACAATCTATGATGCCTTCAGGTTTTGTTAGATTAAATTTGAGTAAAATGTGATGAGAAAATAAAACATACAAACTAATCTAACAAGTATAAGATATAAGATAGTGTTTTATGAGCCAGTTAAATTAAATTCAAATGAGTTATCCTTTGAAGTTTAAATGAAGTTAGGTGGTCCCCAGCAGAGTCGCCAAACTGTGGGACCCGATCCCACGAGAGGGTCGCGAGTGTGCGAGGTGCTACACTCTTTCTTGGTCTCTCGTACCCACGCGAATGGCGTGTGCTTTTTATCATTGATTTTAATTACCCAACCAAGCAGACAGCAACCAAGCCATATGGTGCAAACAAACGTGCAACCCAGTACCCATAAGGGTAGGGGTAAGCCGCCGAGCCTAGCAAGGTGTGATTTAATTCATCTTTTCCATGAACTTGGGATCACTAAGGCAATCTGAATTCCACGCAAAAGAGAGTGACAGAGTCGCCACCTAGATGAGGGATCTAGGACCCATAATTGACCAGAAATCTAGACTCGTTACCTGGTTACGAGAATAGAAGGTATGGGGAGTTACCACCACATGTACCATTCCTGCCCGATAATCGGTCTTCAATTCCAAAAGTTAACTCTTTTGAATTTCTTTAAAATGGCTCATTTAACTCTATATTAATGTGTGAACTACATGACATGCATCTTAAGAACTAATTTCAGTGTAATTCCTAAATGTGTATCTTGATTTTCTTAATTTGTTTGAATTCAATCTAAGTGAAAGTTCTCATAAAATTCTAATTTCATGAAAAGTCCTAAGTGATTTAATTACTTTTAATTAAGGATTAATGTACAAAACCCCACCACTTATGTGTGGAGCCGACTCGGGCTTAGTATGCCACTCAAGTATCCAAGTTGCCTACGTATCCCAGCCTCACTACAATCAGAGTCGATCGTAGTTCGGTGCACCTGAACTAAGCTACTTATGCCTAGCTCATCTAGGACACCGACCTAGACTGGATTGACTGTTTTAATAGTTTAAGAGAAATTATTTAATTCAAGTTGAAGATTTTATTATCCTAGGACTTCATCTAAGATGTTATATGGTCCTATCTAAGATGCTATATGGTCTTATCTAAGTACAAGAAGTCCCTTAGACTAATGCAGGTTAACATACATCCTAGGTAACTAGGTTTGTCTTAGGAGAAAATTGGGTGACTAGTGTAACTAGATCTATGGCACGGTTGCTATCCATAGCAAACGCCCGTGATGAGGCTGGACTCTTAACTCTAGGACTCCCTAAAACTTAGGACACAACATGACGTAAGTATTCCTAAGGGGCCCTAAAGGTTCATACGATAGGAGACCATAATCCAACGGCTCCTAAGACGCGGATCGAGTTAATTCGATTTGTTGAACTTAATGATTTTTTTATTTTTGAGAATTTTCGATTCCTAAACATCTAAGGAATACCAAAGGCTTTATAGTTCGCAAGTTTCGGCCTCGAATTGCAACCATGGAAGGGAATCGTGCTCTGAACCCTTGTATAATTTAACACGTAAGTTATAGTATCTTATTGCCTGGCATGTTTCTCAGGATTTTCGTGGACAGTGGACCTCGGAGCCAATAACATACTATAATTTACACACTCCAATTATGATGGATCAGTCGCAACTAGTATACGATTATGGTTATGATCTCGGTAGTTAAATTGTCACAGGATAGCCAATTTACAAAGGCAATCTATGAACCATAAGATTTCTGTTCCAAAAAAGTTAGGGATTGAATTTATGATGAAAAGTTAAGGCTTTTTGAAGATTTTTACTGACTTTTGTATTGATTTGCTATTAAATTGTGATTTAATATCATTAAGACCAGATTGCTAGGATTACACAATAACCCTAAGCAATCGAAATCCAAATCAGCTGAAACGTTTCCAGTAACAAGATATGGATGATTGTGGCTTACCGGAAAAAGTTCATGAATTATCATTAAGATTTGATATCAATTTCTGATTTTTCAAAATTCAAATCAGATTATATATTAACACAGCAACCTATATCATATCAATTTTAAATCACTCCAAACTTTCACAGAAGAAAGATATAGATGATTAAAGTGTACTGAAAAATATGCATGAATTATCATTAAGATTAGATATCAATTTCTGATTTTTCAAAATTCAAATCAGATTATAGATTAACACCGCAACCTATAGCATATCAATTTCAAATCAACTTAAACTCTTACAATATAAAGATAATCATGAGCTTAGCCTACTGTATGACTTTCATGGATTTTAATTATGATTTGATGCCCATTTAAATTCACACAAAAATCAGATGAAACCAAAGAATTACTTAAAAAGCAAACCTAATTGTATCCTAAAATCAAATAAAAATTTCCAATATATATATATATATAATAGATTATAAATGTTTTAATCAAAATTTCAAAACTTAAAAATAAAATCTCCTCCTTAAAATTGATTTTTAAAAATAAGAGATCAATTTGTTTCCTAGGCGTTAAAACCTGTTTATTAAAATAAATTGTAAAACCTTATAAAATCTTTGCAAAAGCAATTGAAAATATTTCTCTAACATTCCAGTAACCTCAGTTACTGGTTTCTAAAGAAATTTTTTGAAAAGTTATTAATGTAATAGGAAAACGAATTATGGCACGTAAAACGGGGAAGTGATTAGAAAACAGTAAAAAACATATTTGTTTCAAAATAATTTTCAATGGAAACTTCCATTTATTATTAGGCTTTAATTCTGAAAAGTTTCATCCATTTTTAAAATCATTTGGTATTTATTAAAAATAGCCGAAATTTAAAATAATTAATAATCAGATTAAATAAACTCCAAAAAATATGAAAATTTTTGGGTGATCTAAAAACCTTGTAAAACTACCGGAAACAAACTTTCACTAAATTTGGACATTATTGGATTTACTTTTGTCTCTATTCATCAAGAAATAACCCTTTTCGAGGTTATTCTTTGAAAAATAGAATGAAAAATAAAACGGCCGAACCGCGGTTGAAAATTAAGTTTTCAGTAGTTTTGTATTTTATATAAAACCCAGAAAATATTAGTTTTTAAAAAGAACCATGTTTTCAAAACACTTGCTTTGACAATCTAATTTAAATCCATATTGAATAAAAATAAAAGAAAACCATTTTTAAATGGAGGAAAATTAATTTTTGGATCAAATTTTGGATTTTGAAAACTCAAAATCTATATTACAACATATTGGAATTTCAAAGAAACAATCGTTGATTTGATACATCAAAATTAAAACCCTAGCATGCTTTTTCTACTTCACAAAGATGAGGAATCCTTACCGTTGATCACGACCCTTGTCTCTAGGATTGGTGATCCAAGATATACGCTTTGTCCAACCCTTTTATACGCTAAAAAAGATCCAAAGAACACTCCAATAATCCTTTATTTTGTGGTGCCTTGGAGAAGAAGAATGAATTCAAGAATTCCTGTTGTGAATAACACTTGAGAGAGAGATGAACACACTTCAAGAGAGAGGAGGTTTTTTTCTTTTTTCTTTTCTTTTTCTTTGGGAGGAGAGAGAAAAAGGACGAATTTGGATTTTTTTGGATCCTACCTAAGATTGTTTGCTTTGATTTTTATACAAAAAAGTTAGGGTCAAGAGAGAAATAGTAGTTTCCAATGTGAGAGCTCATTTTTTGGCTTGTTTCCAATTTTCCCCTCTTGCTTTCTTTCTTTCTTGTTTCCAAATTTGATTTGATTCAAATCTTAATTTCTTGTCAATCAAGACATGCTATTCTCATTCCACATTGCTTCTTTGGAAGAAAACCTTTTTAAGCAATCATTTCTCTTTTCCTTTTTCCTTCTTTTATTTTTTTTTATTCTTTTTAATTTTCTTTTAACAAATATGATGTCACCATTGTGTCATCATCAAGGTTGGGTGCTCAACTCATGTGGGTCAGCCATGTGGGGTGGCCACCATGGTGGTCGACCCATATGGGTGAACCCACATGAGCTCCATCTTTGCGGGCTTTACAACAATGGGCCATCTCACACGGGTTTCGGGTTTTTCGGTAAAAATTCAATAAAATCTTTCTAAATTCAACATTCTATATATGGATCCAACCTATTTGACATTTATGGTGCGTCCCTCACACATGATCGGACCATCTCTTTTGGAAAATAACTTTTCGGACCAAAATGCCCCTATTTGACTGTTAGACATCCAAATGCGACCAAAATACCCTCAGATTGGTTCATCCCTAAAGGGAAAAATTAAAAATGGAAAGTCTTTGTGGTCAAACTTCAAAAATAGAAACTTTCAAAATTGGATCCTTTCGGTGAGCAATATTAAACAGGATCATTTGGTATCCCCTGAAAATACCCAAAATGCCCTCAACACTTAGAATTTCCAAATTAAGCGAAACCCCTGAGAAATTCTAAATTTAGCAGGTTTTCCAAAATTCAGGAAATCATTCATAATCTCTCAGACATATTTCGGGGATCAAAAGAATTACACAGGAAAAGACCAAATTACCCCGAGGTACTAGAATTTGGCGAGACTAGGGAAAACCCTGAGAAATTCCAAAAATAGCAGATTTCCGAAAATTTATGAACGGACTTAAGATTTCTTAGACACAACTAGGGACTAAATGTGATATATTGAAAATGTCTAAAATACCCCCGAAATGCAAGACTAAGAGGAAAGCTTGAGAGATCTAAATTTAGCAGGTTTCTCAAATCTTACAAAATTACTCCTAATCCATCAGCCGTACCCTCGAGATGATTTTGGATATATGAGAAATGATTGAAACATCCATAAGATGATGAAAATCTGGAAGCCCCATGAGTTTCTAAAAATAGCAACTTTTTCAAAATTCATGTAATCGGTCAAGATCTCTCGGACAAAGCTCGGGGTTCAAACGGGACACATAAGGAATGACCAAAATACCCCTGTAGTGCAAAATGGGCAAAAATGAGAGAAACCCTGAAAATTCTAAAAATAGCAGGTTTTTTCACATGCTTGGAAACTTGATTTTACATCTTCCGGAGACCAAAGGAACCCCCTAGAGACCTTCAAGATCGCGAATCAACTTCAAAACTCCCATAATGAGGTGAAATCTACCACAAAATGCATGGATGCCTAATCTAATGTTGAATACGGACTCATGACTCAATGATACTGCCGAATCTTTCATTTTTTA
The DNA here is from genome assembly GCF_043159265.1 of Tasmannia lanceolata. Taxonomy (NCBI): domain Eukaryota; kingdom Viridiplantae; phylum Streptophyta; class Magnoliopsida; order Canellales; family Winteraceae; genus Tasmannia; species Tasmannia lanceolata. Next base: position 20,615,319 of record NW_027518700.1, read on the forward strand.
AAGCGTAGCAAAATGGGGGTGTCTACAACACCACGCCCGGCTCCAAGGCTCTTTACAACCGAAGGAAATTACTCTAGGATGCCCTTGCCACCTTTACAATCCAAGGGGGATTAAATATGGATGCCCTTTCCACCGATCAACCGAAGGGAATTAAAAACGGATGCCCTTGCCACCGACACAAATGAAGAAGAATAAAATAGATTTCCCTCTAAGTAGGCTAGAATGCAAGTTGAAGCTTCTAAGATACTCTCAAAGATGAATACAAATAAAGCCTAAACCAATCTCAAAAGATTTTCCCTAATCAAGGCACAATGAGGTTGGTGAGAGATTTTACCCAAAAATAGTTGCAAATGAATTTCTAGGGTCTCTTAAGGTTGGAACATGTTCATAGAATGTTAGGTTATCTCCTTAAGTGTTTTCCCAAAGGCCCCAAGGTTCATATATAGGGGGAATGAAATATGCCTTTTTTAGACTCCCCAACGGTCTTCTCGGAGTCCGCGCTCGGAGTTCCGAGTGGACCATTACAGGTTCATTTTTGAACCTGGACCATTTCTCAAAGCTCCAAGAAATTGTCTCGGAATTCCGAGCTCGGAGCTCCAAGAAAAATTCTCGGAGTTCCGAAACTGGATTTCCAGCATTCAGCGTCCAACTTGAAAAATTCATATCTTCTTCGTTTCTTGTCGGATTTCGACGTTCTTATACTCTATGGATATGAGAAAAATGAGAGCTATCTGTTAAAAATATTTGAAAATATTTTAAACAAGTTTTAATAGAATTCAGTTGTTGGTCCAGGTTAGCCTTCAGAACTCTGTTTTTGTTCAAATGTCATGGAATGCCATATGGGTCCCAACATGTTGGTACACCACCATGGCCATTCACTTGTCCATTTAAGTCCTTCTTTAAGCTTATTGGTCTCTTTGAAAAATATATTTTTAGGGGTTTTAAGATATGCCTTGACTAGAGAAAACACAAAAGAGATAGGTGATACAAGCTACCCTTTTTACCACTCTCTTGAATGAACTCTTGAGGTTGCCATTGCTTGATCTTCTCTTTGAGTGGATGGCTTGCTTTGGGATCTTCAAGGCTGAGCTTCTTTGCTTGACACCTTCCACGGATGATGTCATCGTTTGGTTCAAGCTCCTTTCAAGTTGTTGATCCACAAGCTTTGGCCTTCATTGATCTTCCTTTGTTTGTTCAATGCGCAGAGATGACTAATTTTGAGCTTCTCCTTGGTTGATCCTCCAAGGTATGATTGATCCAAGTATGCTTTAGCTCCTTTGCATTGTGTTTGGTCCATCTTCAAGCATAGGCCATCAATGGTGTGTGTTAGCATGGATTAACCTGTGAATTCCCTGTGTATAGCACAACACTCAAGGCAAACAATTAGTCCATAAGGGACTAATCAATTTGTGTTTGTTAATCATCAAAACAAGGTGATTGAGTGACCCCAAGAGAACCCTTAGGCTTACAATTTTAATTTGCAAAAGATTTTTTAAAAATTTCTTTTCATCCAAGGATTATATTTTTATCATTTGATGAAAGATTTTTCACATAAAATTTTTCAAGTGAAGTCCAAATTTTTTTTGCTTTTGTACATGATGAAATTTTCTCAAAAGCATTGAGAAATAATCCACAACATAATATAACTATAGCTTTTGAATTTAATGACAATAATCTGCATCATTTTTATTACTTTTCCTTGGAATAGAAAATCCCCTTTTAATGATATGTAACATGTCAAAATCTATGGATTTGAGATAGGCAAGCATTTGGATTTTCCAAGCTCCATAATTCGTTCCATCAAAGTATGGAGGAATTATAGCGGATCAGCCTTCCTCAAATTTCATTTGGGTTATCACAGATCTTTATCTCTTGTAGATTTTAAAATTAAAAATCTCTTTAAAAGCCTAAGCTCTGATACCAAATGAAATGCAAGTGTGGTAATCCAAGAGGGAGGGTGAATTGGTCAATTAAAAAATCTTCGCTTAATTAGGTGGATTATTAAATTAATTTACTAACTAAGCAACTATTAGTCTAACCCTTGTTCAAATAAGCATAATAATTAAAGCTAGGGTTTAGACATTACTTTATCATGCATTCACTAACCCTTATTCAATTTAAAACATAAATACGAGTTAGGGTTAGAGTTTACCAATCACCACAAGTACAAGAGAAGGAGAAGAAGAGGCATCCATAAGGAACACAAGATTTATAGTGGTTCGGTCTATCACAAGACCTACTCCACTCCTCAAAGTTTATCTCCTTGGGTTTCTCCACTAAAAATGACGTTCTTCAATGGCAAACCTCCAAGCGGTACAAACACCGTCTCCAATCTTCAAAGGGGACAAACCCTTTCTGCATGAAGCCTTGTGAGGGGACACTCCCTCTTACACCAGATTCACCTTTGTTACTGGGCCGAATCCAAGACCCTCAATACAATGAAGAGCTAAAAAATTAAAACTCTCTCTTTGCCTCTTGATAGGCGGATTACAAACTCTTAAGCTCACAAACTCTCCAAGGAATAGATAAAATGTAAAAACCCTATGGAGTTCCTCTTGATAAATGCATAATCACAAGTTCAAAGCATAGAAGAGGATAAAACCTTTGATGTGAAAGTTCAGGTTAAAAAAAGATAAAATTTAATCTTGCAAAAGGTTGTTTAGATAGCCTTTGATAGTGTATATATATAGCCCATTTGAAAATATGATAGTTTGGGGGTAAAACTGTAATAAACTGTGTTGAAAAAGTCAAGCTGTAGAAGCCCCAACAACTCTTTTACTAGATAGTGGCAGTCGCCAGCCTTTAATGGGCTACCTTTTTTATTTTCAAAATTCTTACCGTCGCGGTCAACCGGCCTATGGCGGTCGCACAGTGAGGGCTACCTGTTTGATTTAAATTTTTGGCTCAAAACACTATCCGAGGTCGACCAGCCCATGCCGGTCGCCCGCTCCAAACCATGATGGAATGTTTTTGTTTCAACATAAGCCATTCCGCGATCACCCAGCTTACCCCGGTCGACCAGCCCGCTATTAGAAGCCAAGTGCTGGATTTCCAGAGTTGCTTCCGCGGTCGCCCGGGACACCCTGGTCAACTGGGCCTGTTTAAAATCTGTTTTTAACTTTAAAACTCAAGGGTCTTAGGCCATGGTCTTTGGGCTTTAGTCCTAGGTTTTTAAAATGCATTTTTGGGTCTGTGTATGCTTTCCAAAGATGTAAAAAGTTATTTATGAAAACCCTTTGAAAACCTTTGAAAGTGCATTCTTCATAAAATCAAGAGGACTCTAAACACATTCTAAAAATGATACCATTGAGTCTTCTTGGAATGTATCGGCTCCTTCACACTTCCTTGGACTTCTTCAACTTGTGAGTGAACATCTTCAACTTGATTTGGTTCTTGTTACTTCCTCCAATCTTCAATGCATGTTGAAAGGTGCATGAGGTGTCACCATGTTGGTTCATCTCCAAGCTTCTTCTTGACACTTGCTAGGTAACTTGTGGGATCTTCATCTCGAGCTTCTTGACTTGAACATCCTCCAAATGATGATGTCTTCACTATGAGTGCAAGCTCTTTGATTGTTGTGTTTAAGCCAGGTGTTGGATGAGTTGTGTAATGGCGATATAACATATCAAATTCCTGTATAGAGCACAACACTTCAAAGCAACACATTGGTCCATAAATGCTAATAAATTTGGGTTTGCTAGCATCAAAACAAGAAGGCAAGGTAAAAGATTGAACCCATGGGAACCCTTGGGCTTACAGTTTTAGAGTCCTTCTTTGTTAGTTCTCAATTATCCCTTCATCTTTAAAACTTCATCATAAAGTTAAACCGAATATTCAATAAAACACTTAGGATCTCCCCCAAATTAGATTTTAGGAGAACTTTCACATAGATTGAACCAAACCAAATCAAGAGAATCAAGTGATACATCTAGGTTATACATTGAAATTACATCACCTAGGGTGCATGTCCAGTTGATTACATCAAGAGAGTTTAAATGAGCCTTTTAAAAGAGAGACAAGTGAGTTAACCTTTGGAATTGAAGACCGGATTATCGGATGATAACGGTGCATATGGTGGTATCCATCATACCTTCTGTTCCCGTAATCACGTAACGGATCTAGACTCTGGGATCGCAGATCAATGCAGTGTCACTTATGGGCCCTAGGTCCGTTACCTAGGTGGCAACTCTAGTCATTCTCTTTTGCGTAAAATTCATATTTCTTTAGTGATCCCAAGTTCACAGAAAAGATGATTCATATCAATAATCAAAAGCGCACGCCACTCGCGTGGGTACCGAGTGACCAAGAGAGGTGGGTCGCACCCCCTCGTGGGATCGGGTCCCACACATAGCAATCCCTGTCTTTTAGGGATTCTATCAAGTTTAGAGACTCTAGACTTTTTAGAAACTTTCTAACAGTCTCCCACTTTGCGTGCATGGGCTTTATACCTTTCATATCAACAACTTAATATTTTGTTCAATAAGTGTACTAACAATGGATCATATAATCATTGGAAAGTTAAATTATCCAATGACTTACCCACGGTCACAATGCTAGCAAACTTACAAACATGAATTAAACATGGTCCACTGTCATTACCGACATTTTGCTTTCAAAATATCCATTCAATGTGCACGAAACAAATAATGGTGCAGCAAACAACTTTATTTATAAGGATGAAAATCTCAAAAGTGATCACATTACAATGTCTATAAACTTTATGCAGACTCCCACCAATGAACATAATCGGCCTTACCTACCAATCTCATGCGTGCTTTATGGTCATTGATGACCTCAAGTGGTAAGCTTTTTATTATTGGATCTGCTAACATAAGTGTGGTACTTATGTACTCAATAGACATTAATTGATCCTGAATTATCTTCCTCACGACAACATGTCAATACATTGACTCCTTTATTTTTCGTTCTTGGAAAAGTAAAACCACAACGGAATTATCACAACACATTCTCAGTAACTTGTTGATTATCAACAAGGTAATACCCTAGGTCGAAATTCTGCAACTACAAGGCATAGCTTAAAGCCTTGTAATACACCATAAATTCCTAACCCAAGGTGGAAGCAACTAGTGGTGTATATCTTACGTTCTTCCACGGTAAGATTTTTCTGCCAAAATATCCTTAAGCAGAACTCTAGGTGTCCTATAATTACAAAATCGGAATCAGATCAGCCAATTTCCTTACGTTCATATGATCTACTGTACATGATAGCCTTCAATCCCTTACAAAACCTTTTTGGAAGCTTCCCAATGATCCATTCATAAGATCAAATTGGTGTGGGAGCCAGGTTTTTCCCATGTTTGCGCAGGACGAGAGGGGATCACCACAATCGGGTTTTACATAGGGGGTATTATTTGATCTGCGCTACTTCCGGACTCGGGACCGTAGTCCTTACTTCACAAGTTTTAAAGAAACTCGGAGTCGCCACCTAGTTTAGGGCCTAGGACCCGTGTCTATTCTTCTAAGGAAATGAGTAATGACTCGAATTTCATTAGAAGAATAGTAATCAGGGGTTCCTTTGCTCTGGGCCTAGAACCTTATATTTTACTCTATTTGCTTAAGGAACGGTCCTTACAGATATCCAAGTAAGGGTTGTAGTTACAATTGGGGAAGGTATTAAGCACCCCTCTCGCCCGGGTTAATCCGATCTCCTAACTTAGATTGGCATTTTGGAAGGACTTAAAATAAAAGGATTTGATCTTATTTCCCTTGTTAGGTTATGCTTAATTCCGAACGTAAATGGAGTGAATTTACAAAAGAAAATGAAAATAAGCGATAATTAACCTGATCGGTGTTGTAAGTTGTTTACGGCTCGAATGGAACTCTCAACTACTCACAATCATGTTAACTTGAATCAAACGGAAAATGATTGTACAGAAAGTAAAAGTAAGGCAGAGGGGTTTATATCTTAAGTTTAGGGGGCAATTAGTGCGCCCGAGATCCTATGATGTCACCACCTCGTTCTTTACTGTGCAGATCTTTTTGGTTCCTTCTTCCATAACCCTAGCTCGGAGAAGGAAGAGATAAGAGGGCCCTATGGAGAATGTGGTCAGAAATCCATAATAGAGTCTGACTACAACGACCGCATGTATAAGAGCCGAAATAGGGGTGGGTCCCTCCATGGCATCAGGTAACCATACATGAAGGGGAAATTGCACAGATTTAGCAATTGCACCAGCGAATAATAGGTGATTTGATCGAAATTATGAGTTTACAGATTCGGAATGAGAAATTGTCATCCCATTTAATCCGATTGGGAAGATCCATCGACCTGAGACGAAGAGAAAGGTCTATCTATTTTATTTAGTTATTCAGTTAAACCAATGATTCGTTATTAGAGCAGATAGCAAGAACCATTTCATCGGACAACATGGAAAGATGCTTGTGAATGGAGATGAAAATCATTATGATTTTCTTGTTCCTGAAAATATTCTATCTCCTAGACGTCGTAGAAAATTGAAATTCTAGAAAGTAAAAGCAAGTCGGAGGGATTTACGTCACAAGGTATCGGCAGTATCGGAATGACTCTTGTGATATCTCAACCTCGTACCTTACTTGTGCAGAAAGTTGTAAAGTGCTGGAATTAGTGAAAAGCAAGTGAGGGGCTTGACATCAAGGCGATGAAACCCACTCTACTCGTTTTGCAAATACTCAACAGAAAAGTAAATTGATTACATTCTTTTTAGGTTTGTATCGTAAGTTGCTTTCGGCAGAGCCTGATTTCGCAACTTACTTTACGATAGAAAAGTAAATGGATAACATTTTTTAGGTTTTTTGTATCATAAGTTGCTTTCGGTAGAGCCTGATTTCACAACTTACTTTAGGACAGAAAAAGTAAATGGGTTACATTTTTAAAGTTTTTATCGTAAGTTGCTTTCGGCAGAGCTTGATTTCGCAACTGACTTTACGATAGAAAAGTAAATGGATTACATTCTTACCATTGGAGAGTTGGGCGGCGTAACTGCACCTGTTTGAAGAAGGAAGCTTCAGAGATTGCCCAAATTTTGGCAGAACCACGGCGCTATATTGAGAATAGGGCATTGGGTTCTCTGAAATTCTGTAGTGCTACTGCACTTGTATTGAAAAGGGGGCCTTCGAGACTGCGGAGAAATCGACAGCGCAACGGCACTGTACTGCCGATTTGCTTCCGAATTTGCTAAGATTTCAGCAGAACAATGACACTACTATGGAAAAGTAGTTCGTAGTTCTGTGAAATTTGGAAGAACAACGGCGTAAACAAGAAAAAAGATGCTCTGAACCTTCAGAAATTTGACGTAGTGCCGATGTCCGAAAGGAGCTACCTAGTGTTTCTCTACTTTCTCTCTTTTAAAGCAAGCTAACTAGGGTTTATGTCTGATTTTCTGCAGGGGTTTGGGGCTTGAAAAAAGGAAGAAATGCACCGAAAGAAGGTGTATGCACCTGTGGGGAGAGAGAGAGAGAGAGAAGAGGGAAAAGTGTTAAAAAACCTTTACCCTCCTCCCCTATTTATAGGCGAGGGGTAAAAAATATCTGGTTTGAACCAGAATTCGTGTCAAACGAATTGCAGTTCATCTGGGATGATTTTGGTGATGTCGTCCTCGGTCGCCGCGATAGTTCGTCTATGCTCCGTTTTGTTTTGTAGACTTTTTCGTCTCTTATCAATATGTTCGATCGTCCATATCTCTTCTGATTGGACTCCAATTCACACGCGGTTAGGTTCGTTTGATTCCTTATGTTCAGGGCTTTCAAATGAGCCAGAAATCGGGTGCTTTCAGGAGACTGGGTGTCCTTTGGATGCCAAAAGAAGGTTTTAGACCCAAATTTAACCTGCCAATTGGGAATGCCGTGTGCAGACGGACTTACCAGTTTATGTCGTAAATGACAGGCGCTGTGTAGACAGGCTTCTGGTTCGACAAAAATGGTGTTTGCCCATGTTAAAACGGGCTTTCGGGTGGCGGTGCTTTCGTCTCTTATCAAGGCATTCGATCGTCCATTTCTCTTTCGATTGGACTTCGATTCGCACGCGGTTAGGTCCATTGGATTCCTTGTGTTCAGGGCTTTCCAATAATCCAGAAATTGAGTGCTTTCGAGAGAGAGGGTGTCCTTTGGGTGCTAAAAAGAGAGTTTCGGACCCTAGGTTAATCTACCGATTGGGAGTGTCTGTGCAGACGGACTTACTAGTTTATGACGTAAAAGATGGGTGCTGTGTAGATAGGTGTTTGGTTTGCCGAAAAGGGTGGGTGTTGTGTTAAAACAGGCTTTCGGTGGTTGAAAACATCGCTAGGTACCCTAAAGAGAGATTGAGAGAAACACGACTAGTGCTCCGAAACTCGTCATAAGGTTCTTCCTCGCGTCACCGATCACTAATACATCCTTGACAAAATTGGGTGTCTACAGATGCCCCTCTTTGGTAGGGGTGCAAGGCACCTGAATGCCAAAGTAAGGAGGCAGCAAAATTTTGTCAATGGAGACTAATGATAAGCTTGCAAGATTCACATTGGATCCTCAGGTCTACAACCTTCACCAAGGAGTCTTGCTATCAGGTCATCGAGTGGAAACTTCTTGCCGACGGCTTTTAGAGTTTTGAAGATATGACCGTCAGAACGAGCCCTGGGATGGACATCATTGCTAACAGCTGAGAGGGACATCAGGAATCAGGTTAAGGATACCTGATTTGGGGAGGGATCTCTGAGTCAGGTTAAGGACACCTGATTTGGAGAGGGACCTCAGCGGTTGTCATTTTGACATCCAGTGCGGACACTGATAACAAAACTGCTAAAGTGACATCTGTTGATTGATACGACAGATCGTACGCAAGATTTCGATATGACACTGTGTTTTAAATAACGTCTGATTTTGATGAGCTACCGTGTACAAATAGACTTACTCGAGCTTCAATTTGATTTGTAGGATCATTGCAGGAGCGAAACACTTTTGGTTTGGAAAGTGATTTGTGTAAAACAACAAACGCTTCCTAGGGAGCTATCGCGTTATAACGGGTTTGCTCGGAATTGGCTACCATATGATAACGGGTTCAAATTGGCAGGTTAATGTGTCATAATGGGTTTCCACAGATTGGATACCACGTGGAAACGGGTTTACGCTGGGTGGTTTGAAAAGCGTTACCGTGTACAGACGGTCTTACCCTGGAGAGTTAACACACCATAACAATTTAACTCAGATTGGACACCATGCAGAAATGAGTTTATTCTGGTTTGAAAAGGGTTATCGTGTTCAAACGGAACTTACCCTAGAGAGTTAACGCGCCAAAACGGATTAGCTCAGATTTGGTACCATGTGGAGACGGGTTTATTCTGGTTTGAAAAGGTTACCATGCACAGACAGATTTCATCGACCTTGCTGGGGAATTGAGTCGTGAGTTTATTCTTGTTTTAAAAGGGCTACCGTGTTCAGACAGACTTACCCTGGAGAGCTAATGCGTGAAAACAGGTTAACTCAGATTAGATACCGTATGAAAATGGGTTCACACTGATTTGAAAAGGCTACGTGTTCAAACAGACTTACCCTGGAGAGCTAACACGTTATAACGGGTTAACTTAGATTAGACACCGCATGGAAATGGATTTACACTGGCTTGAAAAAGGCTACCATGTTCAGACGGACTTACCCTGGAGAGCTAACACATCGTAACGGGTTAACTAAGATTAGATACCCCGTGGAAATGGATTTACACTTGCTTGAAAGGGGCTACCGTGTTCAGATGGACTTACCCTGGAACGAGTCAAAACGGGTTAACTCGGATTAGCTACCGCGTAGAAACGGATTTACACTGGCTTGAAAGGGCTACCGTGTTCAAATGGACTTACCAGGAGAGCTAACGCATCGTAACGGGTTAGCTCGGATTAGATACTGCATGGAAACAGATTTACACTGGCTTGAAAGGGCAACCTGGTTCAGACGGAGTTACCTTGGAGAGCTAACGCATCATAACGGGTTAACTCAGATTAGATACCGCATGAAAACGGATTTACACTAGCTTGAATGGGCTACCGTGTTCATATGGACTTACCCTAGAGAGCTAACACGTCATAACGGGTTAACTCGGATTAGATACAACGTGGAATCGGATTTACCCTAGCTTGAAAGGGCTACCGTGTTCAGACCCCTGGAGAGCTAAGGTGTCGTAACGGGTTAACTTGGATTAGATACCTCGTGGAAACGGATTTACACTGACATGAAAGGGCTACCGTGTTCAGACGGACTTACCTTGGAGAACTAACATGTCGTAACGGGTTAACTCGGAATAGATACCTCTTAGAAACGGATTTACACTGGCTTGAAAGGGCTACCGTGTTCAGACAGACTTACACTGGAGAGCTAACGCATCATAACGGGTTAACTCGGATTAGATACCGCATGGAAACGGATTTACACTAGCTTGAAAGGGCTACCGTGCTCAGACGGACTTACCGTGGAGAGCTAATGCGTCATAACGGGTTAATTCAGATTAGATACCGCGTGGAAACAAATTTACACTGGCTTGAAATGGCTACCGTGTTCAGACGACTTACCCTGGAGAGCTAACGCGTCGTAATGGGTTAACTCGGATTAGATACCATGTGGAAACGGATTTACACTAGCTTGAAAGGGCTACCGCGTTCATACGGACTTATGAAATCCCAATAGGCAACACAAGAGGGGGGTGAATTGGGTTATTAAAATTTTGCCCTAGTTAAGTGCAATGTTAAGATTAATTTTCACAATTAATAATTATAGATCTAACCCTTGTTTAGATAACAATGATAATGAAGGTAGGGTATAGATTTTACCAATCACCATAAGAAGGAGGAAAAGAGAATAGGAGACCACGCAATCATGTATAGTGGTTCTGTCCCAACTGGACCTACTCCACTACCCAAGTACTTGGTCTTTCCTTGGGATTTTCTTTCATTATTTAAGATTCCGCACGCCGAATCTCCGGCTTTTACAGTCAACTCCTTCAAGGGAACAATCCCCCGTTTTACAAACCGCCTCCAAGGATCACCACCTCTTTGCAAACCGCCTCCAAGGTGATCTCTCCTCTTAGCAAAACTGCCTCTAAGAAGAAGAACCCTTTTCGCAAACTGCCTCCAAGGGAATCACTTATCTTCGAGAATACAATGAATGGTAGAAGAAAATAAAGCTCACTCAATGCCTCTTGATAGGCTAGTACAACTAATACAAAGCTCTCACATACTCTCCAAAAGATAAGCAAAACAAAGCCATATGGAGATCCTCTTAGTGAATGTTGATTTGCAAAATCAAAGCATGAAGAGGAAAACTAAAAACCTTTTATTTGGAAGTTTGGGCTCAAGAAGATGTTAAATGATTTGCCAAAATGTTGCTTAGTTGGTCTAGGATAGGGTTTAAATAGCCCATGGAAAGATATGACCGTTTGGGGGGTAAAACCGTAAAAACTGGGATGAAAAAGTCAACCTGAGCAAGCCCTAAGGGCTCTTTTGCCAGACCGTCGCAGTAGACTGGGCTACGGCAGTCATCCGCCCCTATCGGGTAAACCTATTTAAATTTTAAATTTCTATTGTCGCGGTCGACCGGCCTATGGCGGTCGCCCGGTGAGGGCTACCTGGACTTTTATATTTTATCCAGTTTCCTATCCGCGGTCGACTCGACCGGCCCAACAATGGTGGATTGTTCCTGGCTTTTCAGGTACACCTCCGCGGTCGCCCGCCTTACCCCGGTCGACCGACCTGCTATTGGAATGCAAGTGTTGGATTTCCAACCTTGCTTCCGTGGTCGTGCGGGAAGCCCTGGTCCACCGGCCCTGTTTGAAATTCCATTTTAACTTTGAAAACTTAGGGCTTTGGGCCATGGTCTTTAGGCTTTTGTCTAAGGTTTTCAAACACATTTTTGGTTGTGTAGGTGCTTTTCAAAGATGTCAATTTTGTTATGAAAACCATTTTGAAAACCTTTGAAAGTGCAAATACATAAAGGAAGAGGACTCTAAATACAATCTAAAATTATGTAACATTGAGTCTTCTAGGATTGCTTGGCTCCTTTGCACTTCCTTGGACATCTTCGACTTGCGAGTGACCTCTTCAACTTTCTTCGAATCATGTGGCTTCCTCCATCTCTTGGACATCTTCAATGTTGCATGAGAAGGTCACCAATGCTAGTTCAACTTCAAGCTTCTACTGGCACTGAGCTAGGCAACATGGGATCTTTGACTTGAGCTCTTGACTTGAACATCTTCCAATGATGATGTATTTCATGTGTGTACAAGCTCCTTGGTCCATTTGCATGTTGATCCTCAAGCCATGTGTTGTGTTGAGTTGTGTAATGGTGATGTGACATATGCCTTTCCTGTATAAGGCATAACACTCAATGACAACACATTAGGCTATAAAGGCTAATCAATTTGGGTTTGCTAGCATCAAAACAAGAAGGTAAAGGTGAATGATTGAACCCATGGGAACCCTTGGACTTACATTCTCCCCCTTTTTGATGTTGGCAAACAAAAATTGATTAGGAGGCAGGATATATGAAAATGATAGTTAAATAAGCATCAATTGATATAACAATAGAGCATAGCTCCCCCTCACTATATGAACAAGTATAATATGATACTAGAAAGCAAACAATGCATATAGAGTATGGACTGCCTAATCAATTCACAAAATTCTCCCCCTTTTGGCAGCAGCAAAAATGAAGGATTTTAACTGTTAAAGGTCAAAAACATCGTGCCCTTATGAATCCCCCTATCTACTTATCATGGATATGAGATGATTCAAGTGAAATATGCATGATAAGAGCAGTCAAACATAGAGATATAAGAACACAGTGATGGGCATAGGTAAAGGGTGTCAGGTAGAGCTATATGGATGGGCATAGGTAAAGGGTGTCAAAATATTATAGGTTACTTCTATGACCCATGTAACTAATGATGACAAGCAATTTTGTTTTTTTGTTGAATCTATAAGATTTACATTTAAAGCACAACAAGGCAATAGACATTGTGAGCGAATCATAATAGTCCACATAAACACAAATATGAAATGATTTGGCTCTCCCCCTAAGAATTTGTTATTTGCCTTAGGTGAAACCTATAAGGCAAGGCATGACAATAAAAAATGGCTATAAGTATGACTTTAAGTGCATAGCCAATGGATCTTATCATGGTAAGTGAGTGCAAATGACTTATAAAGCGCATGATAAGAGTATGAATTCATAGGCAATGGGATTAACAACTCAAGCACAATCCTATGAATGGGAGTTCTAGAGAGTTTTCAAATTTGAACTCTAGAACTATATGCTTATCATTGGAAATGATGAAACCATATGAGTTCATCCAAGATAAGTATAAAGCCTAAGATGATATGACACAGAGGCTCAGGCTAAGGGTCCTTGTCATAAATGAGAGATGATCCCAGAGTGAAGGCATGAGACAAGCCTTAAATACACACAAATGAGGCAATGGGGCTCCAAATGAGTGTGCCTATCATATGTAATGTAATACCCATATCAAACACATATGATAAGATATAAAGGACAAATATTTCATATAAGCTCCACCTTTGTAAGTGACTCATACAGAGTATGAGTCCAAAGGGCTGTCCAAACATACAGGCACCAAGGGATTTAGAAGTCAATGTTGACAAACAACCCTTGGGCTACAACTACATGCTTGCTAAGGACATTTAGATGATTTCAAATGAGATGGTGAGATATCATAGTAACACATGCTCCTCCTAACTATGTGCATATAATATATAAGCATATATATATATATATATATATATATAACAATTCAAAGCACATATGACTTATCATGGTTGAGATGTTGGCTAGAGGCCAAAGTAATTAGATGTTTTAATTAATGTGAAGGTACAGTCTCCCTCTTAACTAGTAAGAAGGCAAAAAGCACCAATTGAGTAGCTTTTAATTTTAAGGTTTAACATCTTACCATGTAGCTAATACCATACAAGGGGAATATATATAGAGTGCTATACAAATAGGCAATTTTACATATACCAAGGATAGCTAATGATAACAAGTATTTAAGTATTTATCCTAGGATAAGCCACTCTATACTAGTGTGAAGGCAACTAGTTTAATGAGTTTTCCTATAGGGACAAACTAGTTTTCTATTTTAGAGAATGATCATTTTCACTTTCATGTTCGTGTTCCCTATTTGCTTGTTATATGTGTTTTGATGGATTAAGCTCATTTTAAATGATTAAGTAATTTTCAAAACACATTTCATTACCATTGTACCCTCTAAAGCCAATTATATCATAATCTCAATTTCTAGCACACTTATGGCTTTCTAGTCATAATCTCATGATTTTAATGATGTTCACAACTTGTGATGAACTCATGAGATACAAGTTTGAGTATATGATGGAAATATTTTCGAACAACTCAAACTTATAGTGATCTAGCTTGAGAATGCTCAAGTGTAGATATCTATAGATCACATACATAGGCATAATGTGTGTGTATATATATATATATATATATATATATATATATATATATATATATACATCATTTTAGATCCCATGCATCTTATTAAGTGGATCTTTATAATCATATCATTTAATGATTCCACTTAAGTCTTAGGTTCACAAGATTTAAAATATTTTAAGTTTTAATCACTTTGTGAACATATCAATGCCATATGGATAATATATATAGATAACAAATATCAATTACACTCCATAATGACAATGTGTTTCAATGTGCACACTTACGTAGATTTAAACTTAAGTTTTCACTTTTCTAGTGTACCTATGTTTATTCTGAAGGATTTTAAGATGATTAAAAGATTGTTATCTCTTCACATGTGTTACTAAGTTCATTTTTACTTGTTTACATGATTTAAGTTACTTTTTGAGTTCCTTTCAACAAGTGAGTCACATGTCCTAAATGAATTATCATGATGAGGCTTTTGGACATGATTAGTTCAATGATGAGTTCATATAACTCATAAAGATTTTTCTCATTGAACCAAGTTTCAATTTCCCTTAAATGATATAACATTTTGAGTTTAAGGGGATTATTTCAAAAGCCAAGGATCCTCAAGAGTCTAAAGAGTGATACACCTTGGGCTAATGAATTTAACTTATGAATTTCTCATGATATTTACCATAGTTTTGGAAATTTATTGAGTTTTGTATTTTGACCCGACCTTGATTGATAAAAGAATGTCTAAGATTTGATTTACAATGTTTTTACTTAGACACAGCATTTTTTTTTATTTCTCATTATTTCTTCTATTCTCAGGTTTGTGTTCTGTTTCTTCTATGTTTGCTAGAGGACATGATCAACAAAACTAAACCAATGAAATATAGCACTAGCAAAACTTGTTTTCATTTTAGTTCAAGTTTCAAGGTATTGGACTTAGGAACATAGTTTGAACTAACTTAAGCTATTCCTATGGGTCAATAGGGTACTAAGTGTATAAATGTGTTTCAAGTTATATACCAACACTTAGACCATAGTACATGATCATACCATTATAAGAGTGTGTAATCGATTGTGCACAATAGAATGAGTTTATAGACATTAACACACTATATCATGTTATTAATGGTAGAATACCTAAATATAGATACATATAAAGATCAAGCAAGAATACCATGTGTGTATCTATAGAATATTCTTAAAAAAGATGTGATCTTTAAAGCACAATTGTCTAGACATATGATATTCAATCATTACAACATGTCTAGTAAGAAATTCAAATGATTTATCATTTTAGCACAATCAACTAGATGCAAGGAAGTCAATCTATCTTAGGAGTAGCATCTAGCATACTTGATCACAAAATATATAACTTTTAAGCACAAACTAACTAGATCCAACAAGTGAAGTATCTAGTGAACATTTTCAAGAGATATGACGATTAATTGCACATGAGATACAAAGCAATATTCAAATTTAAATGCATGTATCTTCTTATTATTTTTCACATGATTTTACAAAATAAGCACAACCCTAGGATTAACATATTCAATGAATATTTTGAGTAGGGGACTTTAAAACCCAAATTACCTTGGTTCCAATCAAGTTTGCTCTTGGGAGTGTATCTTTTCTTATCCAAACAAACTAGTTTGACCTTACAAACCTAAATTTGTATTTAGATTTGTAGTGTCCAACTCTACCACAATAATAGCATGAATGGTCATGGGTAGAGGGATGACATGAACTTCAAGAGTGATTATGGTTAAGCACATTCTTGTTCTCTTCTTGTAGCTTTACGTTTTCAAGCCTAAACTTTTCTTTTTCCATCTTCATCTCCTCTAACCTATCTTCTAGATATTCCATTTCATGAGATGAGTTAGTCCTTAACTCTTCTTCATCTTCCTTCAAGAATTTCTATTTTTCATTCAGCTCATGGTTTGCATTAAGTAGACCTTTGTTTAACTCAAGTAATTTAACCTATTTTATCTTGAGTTCTTCTATATTTTCATCTAAGGTCTTGATTTTGCATATCATGGAGTCAACGGACTTCCTAATCAACAAGTCCTTTTTATTTCTTTCCATTAACTCCTTGCTAAGCTCTAAATATTTAGTTTTGAGTTGCTCACTTTCTTGTACATTAATCTTAGTTATCAGTGAGACAACTTTGCAAGTGTTGGGGTTATTATAATGTTATTTAAGCTTATTCCAAACTTCCTTAGCACTTTTACATGATGAAACAATATTATAAACATTAGTGCTTCAGGCACAACAAAATGCAATTAGAGCTTTTGAATGCAAAATAAATTGTTTGGTGTCTTTTTCAGTGAATTTTCTAGTGTTAGGGAAAATGACTCCCTTTTCTACGGTTTGCCACACACCAAACTCTAGACTTTTAATATAGGTCGGCAAACGGATCAACCACGATCCATAATCCGAACCATCAAACATGGGAAGTCTAGAATCTATTGGTAGCCTTGGATCTTTTCTCTTGAAGGTTTTTGAAATAAACAAGAGGGGGGGTGAATTGATTTTAATACTAAATTAGCCCTTTTGAAAATTAATTATGAACCCTAATTTGAATTTTCTTCTCTAGATTGAATTTTTGGTTAGTTCAAATGAGATTAGAAACAAATGAAATTCCAAACCAAGAACAATAATGAAAGTGCTAGAAAAGGAAAGAACACACCGATATATAGTGGTTCGGGCAAAGCCCTACTCCACTCTTCTTAAGATCGTCCTTAAGGTTTTCCACTATGTGAGACCTCCACGATGCCTGGCTCCGAGGCGGTTACATTTCCAAGGGATATTAAATAAGGATGCCCTTACACCTTTACAATGATTCTCCTTCTTCGCCGAGTTCTAAGCGATTGCTCTCTAGGGAATTAAGATAGGATGCCCTTACACCTTTACAAGAAATGGAAGTTGAATAGCTTAGCTTCTTCTTGAAAGCTTGATGCTCTTTGAAGTCCCTTGATTGCTCTTCAATGATGGTTGCAAGTGAAAGCTCTAAAATCCCAAATCAAAAGATTTGCAAGTTGCAAGGCAAGTTTGGGAAAAATAAATTCTTAAGCTTGAAAGGATTGCAAATGTGTTTGAAGGCTTAAGGAAGTTTTTCAAATGATCAAGAGAGAGGAAATAATCCTCTAGATGTTGTATAAATAGTCTCTCCTCAAAATATGTCCGTTTGGGGGTGGGAATAACAAAAACCACAAATTAATTCAAATCCCAATGGCTATATTTTGGTCTGTCGTGAGGTTCTCGGAGTTCCGAGAAATATTCTCGGAGTTCCGAGAGAACGGCCAGAAGAAGAAAATATTCTACTGGACCATTTCTCGGAGTTCCGAGAAAATGGCCAGAAGCAACTGGACGATTTCTCAGAGTTCCGAGCTCGGAGCTCCGAGAAAAATCTCAGAGTTCCGAGAAGCCTAAAAATCAGCATATTTTGAGTTTTTATTGCTTGTTTGATTTTTTGGCTTTTGGAACTCAACTCCTATGATAATTTTGGAATATTTATGAGGGTCCCAACATGTTGGTCCACCACATAACCATTCACTAAACCTTTAAAGTTCTTTAAGTGTTTTTTAAAGCTATTTTTAAAATACTTTGCCTTGACTTGAAAATCTAAAGAGAAGGGATGTACAATGATACCTATGCAACCTTCAATTTCTCTTTAGTCTTGGTCTTCAATTGATCTTTCATTTTGTGTATGCTTGCTTGAGAGATGATGTGAGCTTCACTTAGCTCATTTGACTCTTGTTGGGTACATCTTCAAGCATGACCATGTAGTGTGTTGGTTTCATCAATGATCAATCCTATCTTAAACACAACACTTCAGAGCAAATTGATTAGTATTCAATAACACAATCAATTATGTTTAGAATCATCAAAACAAGATAGGAGAGTAGACCCTTGGGCTTACAATCTCCCCCTTTTTTATGATGACAAACAAAATTGATTATGAGGTGTGTGTGGAGTGACATAGTAGGCAAGTGAATGCTGGAACTCCCCCTCAATATATGCACACAGAAAAATGATAGCAATTAAAAGCATATGGTGCATATAGTCAATTGAATAGATAATCAATTTCAAACTTCTCCCCCTTTTGTCATCGACAGAAAGGGTGTACTAAAAAGTAAAGCAATTTAGGAGTAGATGAAGATTGAGTTAGGTACTCCCCCTAAATCAATGCTTATGGTATAAAAATATATAACCAAGTAATGCACATATACCTGTTCATGATCGAGATGTTGACAAATGTCAAATTGTTAGGTATTTTTAATTAAAGTGAAGGTACCTCTCCAACTTAGAAAACTAAGAAGGCTAAGAGTACCAATTGAGTGATTTTTAAGATTAATATTTGACATCTCATTCATGCAGATACTACCAAACAAGGATGATATATATAAATACTATATAGATAAGCTGGTGAAAGGCACAGAGTATTTATTTGGCAATTTCTTTGACTTGTTCTACACTCCAAATGTTTAAGGCACTTCTGATATAACATATTCTATCATCACTAAGGGGTTTTGTAAAGATATCCGCTAATTGTTCTTCAGTGTTGATATATTTTAAGCAAATATCCCCTTTTTTTGAGGGATCTCTAATGAAGTGGTGCCTAATCTCAATATGTTTTGTTCTTGAGTGTTGTATGGGGTTATTTGTTAAGCTTATAGCACTAGTATTGTCACCTTGGATGAGAATATTTTCCATTTTAATTGCATAGTCCATCAATGTGCTTTTCATCCATAGGACTTGTGCACAGCAAGCTCCAACTGCCACATATTCTGCTTCTGTTGTGGACAGAGCTACTGAATTTGTTTCTTGCTAAACCATGAAACAAGTGATTTGCCCAAGAATTGACAAGTCCCACTAGTACTTTTCCTATCCACTCTACATCCAGCAAAATCTGCATCTGAATATCCAATGAGAGTGAAGGCAGATGATCTTTCATACCATAGTCCCAGACTTTGGGTTCCTCTTAAGTATTTGAAGATGTTCTTGACTGCCGATAGGTGAGACTCTTTTGGATCCGATTGAAATCGAGCACAGAGACAGACAGTAAACATAATGTCTGGTCTGCTGGCTGTCAAATAGAGTAAGCTACCTATCATACCCCTATACATCTTCTGGTCCACAGATTTGCCAAATTCATCCTTTTCTAGCTTAGCAGTAGTACTCATGGGAATTCTTGATGTCTTACTGCTATCCATGCCATACTTCTTTAATAACTCCTTTGCATATTTTTCTTGATTTAAAAATATCCCATTCTTGTATTGTTTAATTTGGAGTCCCAAGAAGTAGGTTAACTCACCCATCATGTTCATTTCAAATTCATTTTTCATTAGAGTTGCAAATTCATCACACATTTTTTGATTAGTTGAGCCACAGATGGTATCATCCACATAGATCTCGACAAGGAGGATATCTTGATTTTCTCTTTTGATAAATAATATTTTATCCACCTTTCCCATCTCAAAACCTTTTTCAACTAAGAAAGTGCAAAGCCTCTCATACCAAGCTCTAGGAGCTTGCTTCAACCCATATAAGGCTTTATCAAGCCTGAAGACATGATTTGAGTGTTTGAAGTCTTCAAAACCTGGAGGTTGCTCAACATACACTTCCTCTTGGATATAGCCATTTAGGATGGCACTTTTGACATCCATTTGATATAGTTTAAATCCTTTATGAGATGCATATGCCAAGAGTATCTTAATAGCCTCCATACGGGCAACAGGAGCAAATGTTTCATCATAGTCTATTCTCTCCTCCTGATTGTACCCTTGGGCTACAAGCTTAGCTTTATTTCTAGTGATAATTCCATTTTCATCCAATTTGTTTCTATACACCCATCTAGTGCCAATGACTGGATGATCACTAGGTCTAGGTACTAGCCTCCACACCTTGTTCCTTTCGAATTGACTTAACTCTTCTTGCATAGCCATCAACCAATATTCATCGTTTTCGGCTTCCTTGATGGACTTAGGCTCCAATTCGGATAGGAACGCCAAGTTATTGCTCACACTACGATAGTATGATCTAGTTCTTACCGGCGATGTGGCATCACCCAAGATTTGGGATTCAGGATGATCTACCAATATTCTCCTATCCCTAGGCAATGAGTCATCATTTTTATTTTCTACTTCCTCACTAGGTAATGTATTACTTGTAGATGCATGAGGAGGAACACTTAACTTTGGTAAGAGATGTTCATTAGGTTCATCCTCATCATGTGGCATTTCTTGAGGTGTTGGCTCTCTCTCATCAAATGTCACATGCATGGATTCTTCTACAACTAAGGTTCTTCTATTAAATACTCTATATGCTTTGCTATGTGAAGAATACCCTAAGAATATGCCATCATCCGATTTCTTATCAAATTTGTGTAGGTTATCTTTAATGTTCAAGATATAGCATTTACAACCAAACACTCTAAAATAGCTTATATTTGGTTTCAAGTTTTTCCAAAGCTCATAGGGTGTTTTCTTAGAAATTGGCCTTAAATATACCCTATTTATGATATAGCAAGCGGTGCTAACCGCTTCCGCCCAAAAATATCTAGGGAGGTCATTTTCATGCAACATAGTTCTATCCATTTCTTGGAGGGTTCGGTTCTTTCTTTCTACAACCCCATTTTGTTGAGGTGTTCTAGGTGCGGAAAAATTGTGTTTGATGCCATGTTCATTATAGTAAGTGTCAAAATGTACATTTTCAAATTCCGTTCCATGGTCACTTCTAATGTAAGATATGGCAATACCTTTTTCATTTTGTATTTGATTACACAATTTTAGGAAGTTTTCATAAGTTTCATCTTTATGTGCTAAAAATATGACCCATGTAAATCGTGAGTAGTCATCCACGATGACAAACACGTACCTCTTTCCACCTAAGCTACTTGTCTTCATTGGTCCAAAAAGGTCCATA
Organism: Tasmannia lanceolata; assembly: GCF_043159265.1. Taxonomy (NCBI): domain Eukaryota; kingdom Viridiplantae; phylum Streptophyta; class Magnoliopsida; order Canellales; family Winteraceae; genus Tasmannia; species Tasmannia lanceolata. Next base: position 20,636,664 of record NW_027518700.1, read on the forward strand.
TGAAGTAGTTGCAAGGGGTAGGTGGTTGAAATCATATTTTTAGGGGCAAATGAGCTTTTTAATTGTTTTTCTAATTGACAAGTTCTACAAATGTGATATTTGGTGTATTTGAACTTAGGCAATCCTCTAACAATTTCTTTTGAGGATAGGGTCGAAATGAGATCCATTCCGGCATGACCCAACCTCTTATGCCACAACCAAGAGTCTTCACTAATGGCATTAAGACAAGTCACATTTTGGAATCTAAGATCATCTAGTCCAATAGTGTAAATGTTATTGTCTCTAGAACCTATGAATTTCACTTTTTCATCTATCTTATTTTTAACAATGCATTTGTCGGGGTTGAAGACTACTTCAAACCCATTATCACATAATTGACTAATGCTAATAAGATTATGGGATAAGCCATCAACATAAAGCACATCATGTATGGGAGAGGTAGAGTTACCTATGGTGCCTTCTCCTTTGACTTTTCCTTTCTTGTCATCTCCAAAGGTAACATCTCCACCATCCTTGAGTGATAGGGATGCAAATTGAGTGAGGTCTCCGGTCATATGTCTAGAGCATCCACTATCAAGGTACCATGTGTTCTTCTTGTTATGGCTTTTAAGGAATACCTACACATGAATAGGCAAGTGAGATCCTTTAGGTACCCAAATCTTCCTAATCTTGCTATGTTCATTTATTTTCACTTTAGAGTTCAATTTGATTTTATCTTGTTTAGCATGCATGCAAGCAACTTTATAATGACCTTCTAAACCACAATAAAAGCAAGTTTTGGTATTGCTAGAAGAAGCCTTTACAAGTTTATTTTTATAGTTGGATATTGTAGTATTCCATTTGTGTCCAAGTCCACTTTTATCATGTGGCATTCTTTGAATGTTAACAAGCCTATCCAATTTCAATGAACTATGTTCAAAATTTTCAAATAGTTTCTTTAGTTCATCATATTCAAGAGATAGTTTACTATTTTCATGCTTTAGCTTGTTGTTTTCAATAGAAAGTTCTTGACGATTTTCATTTAAGATTTTGATAGAAGCATTTAAATCATGAATTTCAACACTATATTTTTCATTTTCATCATCTAAAAATTCATGGTCTTTCTTTAACCAACCAAACTCTTTTGTCATGTTAGCAAGAGAATTTTCTAGTGATGCATTTTTATCAAATTCAAACTCAAGTTCATCATGTGCATTTTGCAAGGAATCTAGAACTTCTTTTAAGACAATGACATCATTTAAAGTGTTTACCTCTTTATTGTCGTTTGTTGAGGCCATGAAGCAAACGTTTCTTGCTATCAAGCAATCTTCACCATCATTTTGTTCGCCTTCGCTTTCAATTTCCTCATCCCATGTGGCGGTCATTCCTTTCTTGCCTTCTCTTCTTTTGAAAAGGTTGTTTGAAGAAGGCTCATTGTTTAGTGGACAATCCGGGCGAATGTGTCCAAGCTTCTTGCATCCATAGCATCGGGGTTGAGACGATCATCACCGAGCTCTTCTTTCTTCTTGAATGGAGGATTGATGCTTCTATTTTTCATGCCTCCCATGTTCCTTTGCAAGAATTTGATCCTTCTTGTTAGGAGGGCAACTTCATCTTCCATGTCTTTCTTTGCATCTTCATTGTCACCTACATTACAAGCAAAAGCAACTCCTTTTTCTTTTTCAATTTTAGTTTCAATTTCGGGTGCTTTTGTTTTGAAGATCATTTCATGGGTTATCAAGGACCCTATTAGTTCATTTAGGTTCAATGTAATCATGTCCTTGGCTTCGGTGATTGCGGAGATTTTGGATTCCCATGACAAAGGTAGGGATCTAAGGATTTTGGTCACTAAATCTCTATTTGAAAATTGCTTTCCAAGTCCCCTTAATCCATTTACAAGTTTTGTGAATCTAGTGTACATGTCGGCAATAGTTTCATCGGGTGTCATTTGAAAGAGTACATATTGCCTAAATAAGTGATTCATTTTAGATTCTTTGACTTGGTTGGTTCCCTCATGGGTGACTTCTAAGGTATCCCAAATTTTCTTAGCCGAATTCAAATTTGACACTTTATTGAATTCTCCGGGAAACAAAGCACAAATTAGGGAATTCATGACTTTGGCGTTGTAGTTTGAGGCTTGTTGTTCGGCTTCGGTCCAATCATTTAGATTTCTAGTAGGTAATATATATTCATTATTAATTGCTCTCCACATTTGGTAATCTTGGGTTAAAAAGATTTTCATTTTGGTTTTTCAAAATTCATAGTTTGTTCCATCAAAGTAGGGTGGCCTAGTGTTTGAGTAACCTTCATGGTGTTGAGGATGGTTTGCAATTTTTGGAATCTTTACTCTAGACCGGTTAGGGTTTTAAAAATTAGAGACGAGGCTCTGATACCAATTGAAATAAACAAGAGGGGGGATGAATTGATTTTAACACTAAATTAACCCTTTTGAAAATTAATTATGAACCCTAATTTGAATTTTCTTCTCTAAATTGAATTTTTGGTTAGTTCAAATGAGATTAGAAACAAATGAAATTTCAAACCAAGAACAATAATGAAAGTGCTAGAAAAGGAAAGAACACATTGATATATAGTGGTTCGGGCAAAGCCCTATTCCACTCTTCTTAAGATCGTCCTTAAGGTTTTTCACTATGCGAGACCTCCACGATGCCAGGCTCCGAGGCGGTTACACTTCCAAGGGATATTAAATAAGGATGCCCTTACACCTTTACAATGACTCTCCTTCTTTGCCGAGTTCTAAGCGATTGCTCTCTAGGGAATTAAGATAGGATGCCCTTACACCTTTACAAGAAATGGAAGTTGAATAGCTTAGCTTCTTCTTGAAAGCTTGATGCTCTTTGAAGTCCCTTGATTGCTCTTCAATGATGGTTGCAAGTGAAAGCTCTAAAATCCCAAATCAAAAGATTTGCAAGTTGCAAGGCAAGTTTGGGAAAAACAAATTCTTAAGCTTGAAAGGATTGCAAATGTGTTTGAAGGCTTAAGGAAGTTTTTCAAATGATCAAGAGAGAGGAAATAATCCTCTAGATGTTGTATAAATAGTCTCTCCTCAAAATATGACCGTTTGGGGGTGGGAATAACAAAAACCACAAATTAATTCAAATCCCAACGGCTATATTTTGGTCTGTCGCGAGGTTCTCGGAGTTCCGAGAAATATTCTCGGAGTTCCGAGAGAACGGCTAGAAGAAGAAAATATTCTACAGGACCATTTCTCGGAGTTCCGAGAAAATGGCCAAAAGCAACTGGACGATTTCTCAGAGTTCCGAGCTCGGAGCTCCAAGAAAAATCTCAGAGTTCCGAGAAGCCTAAAAATCAGCATATTTTGAGTTTTTATTGCTTGTTTGATTTTTTGGCTTTTGGAACTCAACTCCTATGATAATTTTGGAATGTTTATGAGGGTCCCAGCATGTTGGTCCACCACATAACCATTCACTAAACCTTTAAAGTTCTTTAAGTGTTTTTGAAAGCTATTTTTAAAACACTTTGCCTTGACTTGAAAATCTAAAGAGAAGGGATGTACAATGATACCTATGCAACCTTCAATTTCTCTTTAGTCTTGGTCTTCAATTGATCTTCCATTTTGTGTATGCTTGCTTGAGAGATGATGTGAGCTTCACTTAGCTCATTTAACTCTTGTTGGGTACATCTTCAAGCATGACCATGTAGTGTGTTAGTTTCATCAATGATCAATCCTATCTTAAACACAACACTTCAGAGCAAATTGATTAGTATTCAATAACACAATCAATTATGTTTAGAATAATCAAAACAAGATAGGAGAGTAGACCCTTGGGCTTACATTTTTCAATGAAAGCCTATGTAAGAGCCTTTACCTCTGATACCAATTGAAATCCCGATAGGCAACACAAGAGGGAGGTGAATTGGGTTATTAAAATTTTGCCCTAGTTAAGTGCACTCTTGAGATTAATTTTCACAATTAACAATTATAGATCTAACCATTGTTGAGATAACAATGATAATGAAGGTAGGGTTTAGATGTTACCAATCAACCCTAAGTACTTGGTCTTTCCTTGGAATTTTCTTTCACTATTTGAGATTCCGCAAGCCGAATCTCTGAGCTTTTACAATCAACTCCTTCAAGCGAACAAACCCCCTTTTTACAAACCGCCTCCAATGATCACCACCTCTTTGCAAACCGCCTCCAAGGTGATCTCTCATCTTAGCAAAATCGCCTCCAAGAAGAAGAACCCTTTTCGCAAACCGCCTCAAAGGGAATCACTTCTCTTCGAGAATACAATGAATGATAGAAGAAAATAAAGCTCACGCAATGTCTCTTGATACACTAATACAACCAATACAAAGCTCTCACAAACTCTTCAAAAGATAATTTGAAAATCCGATGTAGGGGGTCCCAAGTTATACTAGATTGGCAACACAATGAGGAGGGAGAATATGGTTGTTTAAGAAATAGAATCTACCAATTTTAAACCTTTAAACCGATTTTAAGATTAAGAGATCAAGAATCAATATTCAAGTTAAATCTAATGGTGCAATGCAAATAAAAGAGCAAAGAGATAGAAAGAGTGCACCCGAGATTTAAAGTGGTTCGGTCCTCAAATCCGAGGCCTACTCCACTCCACCAACCAAACCCGTTGATGGCTTCACTATTTGATCTTCTTAACCTTGGCGAAGATCGAATGCCAATTACAATAGCTTTAACTTTGGTGGCTATCCTCACCCCAATAGCTTTAACCTCGGTGGCTATCCTCACCACGGAGAATGGGCTTCGCTTCTCCGAATACTCGCCCGAATACAACAATCGAAGATTTGAAAGAAAGAAATGAAAAATCCCTCACAAGGGTTACAAAATGGATGTACAAATTTGAGCCTATGATCCAAATCGTAAAGATGGTGATGAGAGGCACAATTGAAGTTTGATTCACTCTTGGATATTCAAATGAAGTTTTAGAGTGTTAGCATCTTTTGATTGAATGTTTAGAACACCCATATTTATAGGAAAAACAAAATATGACCGTTCAGTGGCATTACGGTAATTTCTGGAAAATTCCCAACGGCTCAATATCCGACCGTTGTAGTGTTCTCGGAGTTCCGAGAATATTTCTCAGAGTTCCGAGCAAATTCTCGGAGTTTCGAGAAAAAATCTCGGAGTTCCGAGAATACACACAGAAGTTGGAAAATAGTCTACTGGACCAGTTCTCGGAGTTCCGAGAAAAACTCTCGGAGTTCCGAGAAGCCTATGCAGAGCAGATTTTCAATTCTGTTTGGGCTTCCAATTCTCAACCAAGATGGGATTGCTATGAGGGTTCCAAGGTGTTGGAACACACAAATACAATCACTTGTTTATTTAGGGTGTGTGAGATTAACTTAATTATGCCTCTAAAAACCTAATCTAGGTTTGGATCAATTACATTCTAAAAGACAAAAAATGGTCTTCAATATGAATTTCTTCATGTCTTCAAGTCTTCATGACTTCTTGCTTGATGACTTTGGCCTTCCAATTAGTGGTCCAATGTGGGCTTCTTGGCCTTCAATCCAAGCATCCTTGATCTTAATTTTTCATGATCTACAACTTAGATAATCAAACACATTAGTGATAAATGATCACTTGTGTGTTGGAATCATCAAAACAAGATGGGAATGCCAAGGTAAAAACCATTGGGCTTACATAATTGTTGAATGTTGATTTGCAAAATCAAAGCATGAAGAGGAAAACTGAAAACCTTTTATTTGAAAGTTTGGGCTCCAGAAGATGTTAAATGATTTGCCAAAACGTTGCTTAGTTGGTCTAGGATAGGGTTTAAATAGCCCATGGAAAGATATGACCGTTTGGGGAGTAAAACCGTAAAAACTGGGTTGAAAAATCAACCTGCGCAAGCCCCAAGGGCTCTTTTGCCAGACTATCGCGGTCGACCGGGCTACGGCGGTCGTCCGCCCCTATCGGGCAAACCTATTTAAATTTCAAATTTCTATCGTCGCAGTCGACCGCCCTATGGCGGTCGCTCGGCGAGGGCTACCTGGACTTTTATATTTTGTCCAGTTTCCTATCCGCGGTCGACCAGCCCAACCATGGTGGATTGTTCCTGGCCTTCCAGGTACACCTTCACGGTCGCCCGGCTTACCCCGGTCGACCGGCCTGCTATTGGAATGCAAGTGCTGGATTTCCAGCCTTGCTTCCAAGGTCGCCCGGGAAGCCCAGTTCCACCGGCCCTGTTTGAAATTCCATTTTAACTTTGAAAACTTAGGGGCTTTGGGCCATGGTCTTTGGGCTTTTGTCCAAGGTTTTCAAACACATTTTTGGTCGTGTGGGTGGTTTTCAAAGATGTCAATTATGTTATGAAAACCATTTTGAAAACCTTTGAAAGTGCAAATACATAAAGCAAGAGGACTTTAAATACAATCTAAAATGATGTAACCTTGAGTCTTCTAGGATTGCTTGGCTCCTTTGCACTTCCTTGGACATCTTCGACTTGCGAGTGAACTCTTCAACTTTCTTCGAATCATGTGGCTTCTTCCATCTCTTGGACATCTTCAATATTGCATGAGAAGGCCACCAATGCTAGTTCAACTTCAAGGTTCTATTGGCACTGAGCTACACAACTTGGGATCTTTGACTTGAGCTCTTGACTTGAACATCTTCCAATGATGATGTCTTCCATGTGTCTACAAGCTCCTTGGTCCATTTGCATGTTGATCCTCAAGCCATGTGTTATGTTGAGTTGTGTAATGGCGATGTGACATATGACTTTCCTGTATAAGGCACAACACTCAAAGACAACACATTAGTCCATAAAGGCTAATCAATTTGGGTTTGCTAGCATCAAAATGAGAAAGTAAAGGTGAATGATTGAACCCATGGGAACCATTGGGCTTACAACTTACCCTAGAGAGCTAACGTGTCGTAACTGGTTAACTCGGATTAGATACCTCGTAGAAATGGATTTACACTGGCTTGAAAGGGCTACCGTGTTCAGACGTACTTACCCTGGAGAGCTAACGCGTCATAACGGGTTAACTCGGATTAGATATCGCGTGGAAACGGATTTACACTGGCTTGAAAGGGCTACCGTGTTTAGATGGACTTACCCTGGAGAGGTAACGCGTCATAACGGGTTAACTCAGATTAGATACCGTATGGAAATGGATTTACACTGGCTTGAAAGGGCTACCGTGTTTTGACGGACTTAACCTGGAGAGCTAACGCATCATAACGGGTCAACTCAGATTAGATACCACGTGGAAACAGATTTACACTGTCTTGAAAGTATTTCGAAAGACTCTTGCTGGGGATGATGCCTCATGGGGCTTTTGCTGGTTTTTGAATGTTTGGTTTGGTCACAGACTCTGTTGTGGATGCAGGTACAAACTTCCCTGGCGACTTGGTTTCAAATTTCGATGGGAATTTGGTTACAAAGTCCGCAGGGGATCTGAATAATTCAGGAGGGAAAGGTCGACATCTTGTCGATGGATTGAAGTACTGATTATAAAGGGGATGTAAACATCCACTGAGATATTGAGATTGATCTTGATTGACCCACATTTGGATATGCCTTCCTATCAAGCGAACCATTAGGATTTTGGCATTACCTGACTTCGTAAGGTGATTGATCGATCCGCTGGGTGAGAGACGTCCTGACATAGAATTTTTACTCTACTGGTGAGGAGGATTGCTCTGTTAAGGGAGGCTTTGAGTGGCATAAGATTGCCTTTAGAAATTTTCTAATAACGGGTAGACATCGGCATACTCAGCTGGGGAGAAACTAGGATGTTCATGCGTCTCAGATTGAATTTGGCGCGGCATGAGACTCTTTTCTAAAAGGTGCTTAGGATTCCACCGGGGATGATTTAGGATGCTCTGGCTTGTCTCCAAGGGTTCCAGAATCCTAAAGCAAAGGTTTGAGAGGTGGTTGATGCCTAGAGGATACCCTACGCGGACTTTGTAAAGAAGGATGTGTGAATCCTTGATTTATTCGGGAGTACGGGAGACTTGATTCTGCCGAGAACAATCCGAATAAACACACTTGAAAGATCTAGGGACTGCCCAGAGAGCTGCTTTAATCCAAAGCTGAATGATTGGCGGAATTCGAGGACGAAATGTGAGTAAAACGGGCGAAAAACGGTGAAAGTGACCGAATTATGGGGGTTATTCCCAAAATTAGGGGAATATTCCCCCAACTTCGTCTGAGACGAATTGGTAATTCATCCCAGACGAATCCTGATTCATCTGGGACGAAAATGGGAGGGTTGTACGGGTTATAAATACCCGTACAACCTTTATTCCCTTCATTTTCTTACGAGCTGAGTTGGTTTTTCTTTGAGGTTTTTGAGTTTTCTTCGCGTTCTTCGCGAGGTTTCTGAGTTTTCTTCTGCTTGCAGTAAATATGGTGCGCCGGCCTCATATTCGGGGGAGAGACCTTGGGTGGGAGTCCTCAGCGGATGAGGAGCGGGATCGCGCTCCATGGTACCAGGGTACGCTTCTGAGAGGTACGGTTGGACACGTCTCACGGTTGTTTCGCGGCGGAAAGGTACACTCTTGAACTTAGCTTTTTATAATTACTAGACTTAGGAATATATATATATATATATTAGCTTTTGGCGCCTTCTCTTCTTTCAGTAGTATAGCTCTTTAGTCGTTTCTCGTTGCCTTTGACACAGGCTCTTCCTCATATGGTTACAAGAGGGTATGTGAGAGACACCAGGACTAGATGGGAGGTCTTACACCCCCGAGCTCAGACATATATGGAGGGGATAGGTTTAGACAGATTAGTCTATACCGATTCTGAGGGGGTGGGTACAGGCTTCGTGTTTGCTCTCGCCGAGAGATGGTGGGAGACGACCCACACTTTTCACTTTCCGATTGGGGAAGTCATGATGACTCCAGCAGCCTTTTCTGCACTGACAGGACTCTGGATAGGAGGGATCCCCATTCAGCTGACCGATGTTATAGAGGTAGATTTTAGGGTGCTTCTAGGAGTGCTAGAGCACGATCCTCTGGACCAGGATGGTAGACCATCACATGCTTCTTTGCCGAGGCTCCAGATGAGCCGATTAGATCACTGGCCAGCTAGACCAGCAGTTCCAGGAGATGATTACTATCGCCAGTTGGCGAGGAGTTTCGTTATGGGCCTTCTAGGCCGCACCCTGTCTAGTAACACAGGGAATACTGTTCGGAGAGAGTTCTTGAGCATCATCCGCGACATTGATAGGCTCGTGGAGTGAGAGTGGGGAGGGGTGGCTTACACTTATTTGATCCGTGAGATGGATGCTTTGTCAAGAGACGGATCACACTCTATGTGTGGTCTCTGGTACATTTGGGCGGTAACTTTTATCCCTTCTCTCTTTGATTTTGAAAGTATTCCAGCTGCTCCTTTATAATTCATTGTTTATATTATAAACTGTTTAAGCAACTGAAATGTTTTATGATGACCTTGAACAGGCGTGGGCTTATGAGTGCTTCAGCCTTCTCGCTCCTGTATCGAGGGAGCCGACGAGGATTTTCTTTCCAGCGCAGAGACGGTGGACAGTCAGTGAGACAGGGTCACGTCCTCTATACTTGGCAGATCTGAAATTCCAAGGGTAGCCTGAGTACTATTCTAATGGTAACTTACGAGGAGGGAAAATTAGGTTCCTAACATGTTTTAAGCTTTTGAAAACTCTAACCCAATTTTGAAGATTTAAGAGATCAAAAAGGCAATTAAGCACACAAGTTAAATCCTAAGTGCAATGCAAATGTAAAGCAAGAGATAAGAGAGAGTGCACCCGAGATTTAAAGTGGTTCTGTCCTCAAAATGCGAGGCCTACTCCACTCCACCAACCAAACCCGTTGATGGCTTCACTATGTTGATCTTCTTAACTTAGGCGAAGATCGGTGCCGATTATAATTCCAATTGCCTTTAACTTTGGTAGCAATCCTCACCACGGAGAGTGGGCTCCGCTTCTCCGAAGACTCGCCCGAATACAATCGTTTGAAGAAGAAAGAAAGAACAAAAAAATCCCTCACAAGGGTTTACAAGGTTTGTAGAAGATGTACAAATTTAAGCCTATGAGAGGCATAAACAAGCTTAATACACTCTTAGGATATTCCAATAGGTTTTTAGAGTGTTAGAATTGATAGTTGGGAAGTTTAGAATACCCATATATATAGGTTTTTCAATTCTTGTTTCATATTTATTTTGGGCTTCCATATCTTCACCAAGTGGGATTGTTATGAGGGTTCCAAATTGTTGGAATACCACAAGAACAACCACTTAAGCATTTAGGATGTGTGGATACTTATTTATGCCTCTTAAACTTAAGCTAGGATTGGATCAATACAAACTAAAAAAGACTTAAAATGGACTTCACTTGCAATGCTTCAAGTCTTCTAGAGTCTTGGATTTTCGACGACTTTGGCCTTCCTAATGCGGTCCAATGAGAGCTTTTTGGCCTTAATCCAAGCAATCTTGTCTTAATACAATCATGATCTACAACTTAGACATACAAACACATTAGTGATATAAAATCACTTGTGTATTGGAATCATCAAAAGAAGATGGGAATGCTAAGGTGGGAACCATTGGGCTTACAATCTCCCCCTTTTTTATGATGACAAGCACAAGAGATTTTCCAATAAAAGCATACATATATTTCTTTACACTAGATTTTTCTCCCCCTTTGGCATCAATCAAAAAGATGGGGTAAAAGAAAATCAAAGGGATAAAATTTTCAATTTTAAGCTCCCCCTTTTTCAAGAAAAAAGACAAACATAGAACTCCCCCTATTTAGAGTTTTTATTCAACACAAGAGGGGATATTTAAATAACCATAAAAATATATTCAATTTTAAGTGCAAGCCCCTAATCTAAACACATATGAAGAGAATCATATGGGAGCTTTAGGAAACTAAGATTTCTTGGTTCCACCACAATCCCTAATCTTAGATGCACATTGGAATTGGTAGTGACTATTGATTCCACAATAATGGCATCTAACATGAGGGTTAGATAGACTAGTCCTATCATAAAATACATGATTAGGTCTATGACTAGCCTTCTTCAAGATTATGTCAATAATTTTATCACCATTTAGGAATCCATAGAGACAAAATCTTAACCTTTCATTTTCATTATGAAGATGTGTTATTTGATTTAAAAAATCAGTAAAGTCATCTTCATAAGATTTGGAAGAGCTTGCCACATTTTGGAGTTTAACAATTTGGCAAGATTTCTCATCCAAACTTCCCTTAAAGGTTTCAATCTCAAGTTTAAAATTTTCAATTTTTACTTTAGCTTCAGATTTGGAAGAAGAAGATTCATTTTTCAAAACATCAAGTTCATTTTCTAATTTTGAAATAGATTTTTTAAGAACTTTATTTTTTGAAATTTGAGAATGCAAGGTAATGCACAATTCATTATAAGATATGTTTCCACTATCACTACTTGATGAATTACAAGAGGGGTTAGAATTTACCTCATCTTCATGGGTGAGTGCCATGAAGCAAAGCTCATCTTTATTAGCTTCCCCTTCACTTGAGCTTTTTCCCGAAGTGCTAGAAGGATCCCAAGCGGCTACAAGACCCTTGTTCTTCTTCCAATCCTTCTTCTTTCCCTTGTACTTCGAGGAAGATGAATTGAGAAGAGGGCACTCCGATTTTTTGTATCCCGTCTTCTTATAATTATAGCATCTTATTCCTCCTTCTACTTCACTTTCTTCTTTCTTCTTCTTTTTGTCCTTTTTGTGCTTCTTTCTCCATAAGCTTTTGAATTTTCTCAAAGCTTCTTCTTCATCACTATCCGCCTCACTTGAGGAAGATTAGTTCGCTTTCACCTTGTGTAGACACCCCCATTTTGCTCCGCTTTAATCAACAAAGAAGTTAGTATTTTTTTATCGGTTTTTCAGTGTTTTTCATTCCCGTGTCCGCCTCTTATGTTTTCTCGATCTTTTCGGTCATTTCTGGCGTGTTTCGCATTTCTCTGCTAAGTGTTGAGAAGGGTTATTCACAAGAATCCGAGCAAGGGAGAATTTGGACCCGTTTGGTGGGCCCGCATTGAATATTTGTTTAGATTTGGATCAAACAGGGGGGGACACACATTGTTTTAATGAGAAATGAGTTTTGAACCTACTTCGATCCAATGCATAAAGATGCCCATCAAGGGAACAGTCAAGATCTCAGGGAGGTCATTTTGCGCGCCGCAACCAATTTACAATGAAGACCCATCTATTTGAACATTCAAGATCATCAACCGTCGCCCATCACATGAACAGTTTAGATTATTCTATGGGAAATATTGTGGGCATGATTTTGCATTATGGTTCAACTAGTGTGCGTTTTGGATGGTCTAGTGGATTTATTTTTTTATTATTAGTGGGCCCACTATTTGAAGAACCGATTGTCAACGTGCAACCAACAGGTTTTGGCTACTGGTGGATCACTACGCGTCCCAATTGTGTAGGCCCCACCCATATTTTTCTATTGCCTTTATAGATGGGACCCATGTTTTAAAAAAAAATTGAAAAATCTGTTCCAGTACATATGGTTCGGCTGGTGTTGGGAAAAATTTGTGAAAACTGCACACATGGGACCCACTTGGGTTATCTCTTACCATTACTCAAAAGGACTCTAAAAAGGTATGTACGGTTGAATTTTCCATATTTTATAAGAAGGCATGTTATGTTGAGAAAAATAATGTCTCTCTTTCCTTGCATGGGGCCCCACACGGTTTTTAATGTGGGAAAAGGGTATAGTGTTGTGGGTATTTTCAAAATAACAATTTTAAGAAGCATGTTATAAAGGTAGCATCTCTCTTTCTTTCCTTGCATGGAGCCCCACATGGTTTTTATTGATGGGAAGGGTGTGGTGCTGTTGGTCAACTTTGAGAATTCTTTATATAACAAAAAGAAATACATGGTACTATCACTTTTGCTAAAAATAAAAAATTATTTTCTTTCTATATTCAATACGTGGATGGCACCTTCTCTATACTATTTAGGGAATAAAGAATATTTTCTTTTAGAAATAGAAAGAAGCTTTGATTCTTAGACTTTTTCCATCTCTACCTACCCTTAATTAAAGCATGTATGTTATGTATAGAGGAAATATTTTTTTATTTTGGGGAGGGATTCAAAGCAAATGGGAAGAGAATATAGATATATATTCGATTGCTTTTTAGAGGAGGGTCAAATTTTTTCTAAAAGGCTACATGGTTTTCACTCTCTGGGAAGAATACTCTCTCGTCTCCCACCTCTATTGCTACATACAGTAGCACTCCCCTACTATCTCATCTCTTCACCGAAACCTCCCATCTCATTTACTGAGAGTCTGAAATAATTTGGAGGGTTTCCCTAGGCGGTTATTCCACAATCCGTCAACCCGCTGGCCGTGCACTTCTATCTCTCTCTTGGTGGTGTTCAAGCGCTTACTTCCTTATCTCTCGCTAGGCTGAATCAGCTCCAAACCAAGTAGGATTGAGATTCTTCATCAAAGCGGTTCATCTCCTCCAACTTTGGGTTTTCTCTTGCGTATATAAGGGTGCGTCAAAGCGTATACCTCGGATTTACGCACCCTAGAGACAAGGAGCGCGATCAACGGTAGGTTCCTCAATCTTTATAAAATCAAAAGTAGAAAAGCATGTTTAGGGCCATTTCATCTTTGTTTTCTTCATGATTTTCGTAAAAGCTACTATGTATGATTTTGATGGGTCAAGTTTATTTAATTATCAATTTTGGTAAAAAAAGGAATCGTTATATGAGAAAATTGGGCGTTTAACCAATTGAGATATCTAGTGGCTTTTGAATTATTATTTTTACAAAGTGAGTTTTAAAACCAAGGATTTTTTGTGAAGCTATATTTTCTGAGATTTAATGTGGTTAAAATAGCACCAAAAATCTAAAAATTCCGGTAGATTTCATTTGTCTTGGGAGCTCAAAAATTCGTTCAAAAAATACCTGGAAATAGGATTTTCCTGGTTTCAAAAATCGTTCGTATAACAAAACAATTCGAAACTGATTGAAATTTGGTCTAAAGTAGATTTTTAATGTTTAAATATCATACAAAAAGTTTTAAAAGATTTGGACTTTATTTATTATTTTTACTGGAATTGTTTTGATAAAATCATTGATTTTCATATATATGAAGGACATATCATTAAATGAACTCCTTAAAATCTAAAATTTGGAAGCAAAATGAACTAACCTGTCAGAATCATACTGTGAATTTCTTGGAAATTTGTTATTGATTTATAATTGCTCTGACTAGAACATGAATATATCTGTTAAAAATATATAATTATTGAAATAATGTCTGAATGTTTTCTCATAATTTTCTATTTGTCCGAGAATGGTCTAGTAAAAGTTTGGTTGGATTTAGAATTAATTTGCTATATTTGTTAGTGTGATATCATCAATTTGATCCAAAAGTGTAAAATCAATTAAAAATGGAATTTCAATCTTTAAAATCACGAAGAATTAAAATGGAAAATATTTTTCAAGAAAACATCATATCCTACAATTTTTGGAACAGATAACTTAATTAGCTATAGGCTTCTTTGCAAAATCATTAATCTGATCCAATTGTGATAAATTCATTTAAAAATCCAAACTAATTCAAAGCACCTTGAAAATTTTCAGAGAATTCTAGCTTTTCATAATGTATTCAATCACTAAGTTATCTGAAATAGAAATCTTAGGAGTCTTAGATTTCCTTTGTAAAATGGCCATGCTAGGATAATTTAGATGCAAAGATCGTAACCATAATCGTATACTAATTGCGATCAATCCAGCATAATTAGAGTGTGTAAATTATAGTATGTTATTGGCTCCGAGGTCCACAGTCCACGGAAATCCTGAGAAATATGCCTGGCAATAAGATACTATAACTTACGTGCTGAAATTATACAAGGGTTGAGAGCACGATTCCCTTCTGTGGTAGCGATTCAAGGCCGAATCTTACGAACCATAGAGCCTTTAGTATTCCTTAGATGTTTAGGAATCGAAGATCCTTGAAATATGAAAATAATTAATTTCAAGAAATTGAATCAATTTATCTCAAGTCTTCGGAACCGTTGGATTGCGGTTTCCATCGTAAGAACCATTAGAACCCCATTTAGGAACACTTGCGTCGTGTCGTGTCCTAGGTTTTAGGGAGTCCTAGAGTTTGGGAGTTAGCCTCATCACGACCGATTGCTATTATTAGCAATTGAGTCATATATCTAGTTATACTACTCACGCAATTTTTCCCTAGGACAAGCCTAGTTACCTAGGATGTAGGTTAACCTGCATTAGTCTAAGGGACAACTTGCACTTAGATAAGATCATATAGCATCTTAGATGAAGTCCTAGGATAATAAAATCTTCAACTTGAATTAAATAACTTCTCTTAAAACTGTTGAAACAGTCAATCCAGTCTAGAGCGATGTCCTAGATGAGTTAGTCATAAGTAGCTTAGTTTAGGTGCACCGAACTACGTCAACTCTGATCTCAGTGAGGCTTGGGTACGTAGACAGCTTGGATGTTTGATGGCATACCAATCACGAGTCGGCTCCACACATAAGTGGTGGGGTTTTGTACATTAATCCTTAAATTAAAAGTAATTAAATCACTTAGGACTTTCCATGAAACTAGAATTTTAGGAGAACTTTCACTTAGATTGAATTCAAACAAATTAAGAAAATCAAGATACACATTTAGGAATTACTTTGAAATTAGATCTTAGGATGCATGTCACATAGTTCGCACTTAATATAGAGTTAACTAAGCCATTTAAAAGAAATTCAAAAGAGTTAACTTTTGGAATTGAAGACCGATTATCGGGCAGGAATGGTGCATGTGGTGGTAACTCCCCATACTTTCCATTCTTGTAACCAGGTAACGAGTCTAGATTTCTGGTCAATTATGGGTCCTAGATTCCTCATCTAGGTGGTGACTCTGTCACTCTCTTTTGTGTGGAATTCGGATTGCCTTAGTGATCCCAAGTTCACGGAAAAGATGAATTAAATCACACCTTGCTAGGCTCGGCGGCTTACCCCTGCCCTTATGGGTACTGGGTTGCACGTTTGTTTGCACCCTATGGCTTGGTTGCTGCCTACTTGGTTGGGGAATTAAAATCAATAATAAAAAGCACACGCCATTCGCGTGGGTAAAAGAGACCATGAGAGAGCGTGGCGGCTCGCGCCTCACCCCTCTCGCGGGATCGGGTCCCACACCTTGAGTGCTAAGGATCTACTCTCTTTTTCTTTCTCTTTTGGCTTCTTCTCCTCTTGTCGGCTAGTAAGGAGCATCTCATGAGTGATAAGAGATCCTACAAGCTCCTCCATAGTTAGCGTCTTGAGATCCTTTGATTCTTGTATGGCGGTGACCTTTGGATCCCAATGTGGAAGAAGTGACCTAAGCAACTTACCCACAAGCTCATCAGTAGAATAAGATTTACCAAGATTAGCTAATTCATTTGATATTTTAGAAAATCGGGTATACATTTTGAAAATACTTTCATTTTGACCCATTCTAAACATTTCATATTTGCTCTTTAACAAGTTTATTTTGGAATCTTTGACTTGTGATGTTCCCTCATGGGTAACGGCAAGAGTATCCCAAATAACCTTGGCGGAATAAAAAAGAGCTACTCTATTAAACTCCTCCGTAGATAAGGCGCAAAACAAAGAGTTTATAGCTTTGTAATTTAAATTTGCATGCCACCTATAACATTCCATTCTTCAAATGGTTTGGAAGGCAAGGTGTATCCATTTTCAACAATATGCCAAAGCTCCACATCTATAGAGAGAAGATAGATGCGAATCCTTGTCTTCCAATGTCCATAGTTGGACCCATCAAAGAAAGGAGGTCTAGTTGTGGAATGGCCTTCCGGAAGTCCGGTTCCATTTTTGTTTGCCATTTCACAATTAGAAAGTTGCCAATGTTCAATTGATCTTTCCCTTGTTAAATTTTTTTTTTAATAAAATTTACCAAAGATTTTAAGAAAAGAAAATCTTTTAAGAGCCAAGGCTCTGATACCAAGTGAAATTTCAAGGGTAGGCCCGAGTACTATTCTAATGGCAACTTATGAGGAGGGAAAATTAGGTTCCTAACAAGTTTTAAGCTTTTGAAAACTCTAACCCAATTTTGAAGATTTAAGAGATCAAGAAGGCAATTAAGCACACAAGTTAAATCCTAAGTGCAATGCAAATGTAAAGCAAGAGATAAGAGAGAGTGCACCCGAGATTTAAAGTGGTTCGGTCCTCAAAACGCGAGGCCTACTCCACTCCACCAACCAAACTCGTTGATGGCTTCACTATGTTGATCTTCTTAACTTAGGCGAAGATCGGTGCCGATTACAATTCCAATTGCCTTTAACCTTGGTGGCGATCCTCACCACGGAGAGTGGGCTCCGCTTCTCCGAACACTCGCCCAAATACAATCGTTTGAACAAGAAGAAAGAACAAAAAAAATCCGTCACAAGGGTTTACAAGGTTTGTAGAAGATGTACAAATTGAAGCCTATGATCCAAATCCTAATTCTAGAGGAAGAGAGGCATAAACAAGCTTAATACACTCTTAGGATATTCTAATAGGTGTTTAGAGTGTTAGAATTGATAGTTGGGAAGTTTAGAATACCCATATATATAGGTTTTTCAATTCTTGTTTCATATTTGTTTTGGGTCCTTTTGGTGAGCAATATCAAACAGGATTATTTGGTATCCCCTGAAAATACCCAAATTGCCCTTGACACATAAAATTTCCAAATCAAGTGAAACCCCTGAGAAATTCTAAATTTAGTAGGTTTTTCAAAATTCATGAAATAATCTAAGATTCGTTAGATACACTCTAGAGGATTTTGGATATATTGGAAATGATCAAAATATCCATAAGATGATGAAAATGTGAAAGCCCTATGAGTTTCTAGAAATAACAGGTTTTTTCACTTGTTTGGAAACTTGAACTTTCATCTTTCAGATACTGTTGGGAACACCATAGAAACCTTTAGGATTGCGAAAACACCTAAAATGAGATGAATCTATCCTAGAATGCATAGATGACTAATCAATTGCGGAATATCAACTCAAGACTTGATGAAACTACCGAATCTTTTGCTTTTTAAAGCGTAGCAAAATGGGAGAGTCTACAGAATGGAACTCGCAACTACTCACGATCAGGTTAACTTGATCAAACGGAAAATGACTGTACAAAAAGTAAAAGTAAGGTAGAGGGGTTTATATCGTAAGTTCAGGGGGCAATTTGTGCGGCCGAGATCCTTTGATGTCACCACCTCGTACTTTACTATGCAGAAAGCTGTAAATTGCAGAAAGTAAAAGCAAGTCCAAGGGATTTACGTCACACGGTATCGGCCGTATCGGAACGACTCTTGTAACATCTCAACCTCTTACCTTACTTGTGCAGAAAACTGTAAAGTGCTGGAATTAGTGTAAGGCAGGTAGAGGAGCTTGACATCAAGTCGATGAAACCCACCCTACTCGTTTTGTAAATACTCAACAGAAAAGTAAATTGATTACATTCTTTTTAGGTTTGTATCGTAAGTTGCTTTCGGCAGAGCCTGATTTCGCAACTTACTTTACGACAAAAAAGTAAATGGATTACATTTTTTAGTTTTTTTGTATCGTAAGAGGATTTCGGCAGTGCCTAATTTCGCAACTTACTTTACGACAGAAAAAGTAAATGGATTACATTTTTTAGGTTTTTATCATAAGTTGCTTTCGGCAGAGCCTGATTTTGCAACTTACTTTACAACAAAAAAGTAAATGGATTGCATTCTTACCACTAGAGAGTTGGGCGGCATAACCGTACTTCTTTGAAGAAGGAAGCTTCAGAGATTGGCGAAATTTTGATAGAACCATCTTGTTATATTGAGAATAGGGCGTTGGGTTCTCTGAAATTCGGCAGCGCTACCGCGCTTGTATTGAAAAGGGGGCTTTCAAGGCTGCGGAGAAATCAACGGCGCAACAGCACTGTATAGCCGATTTGCCTCTGAATTTGCCCAGATTTCAACAGAACAACAACGTTACTATGGAAAAGTAGCTCGCAGTGCAAAATTTGGCAGAACAATGGTGTAAAAAAGAAAAAAGACGCTCTGAACCTTCAGAAATTCGGCGGAGTGCCGACCTCCAAAATGAGCTACCCGGTGTTTCTCTACTTTCTCTCTTTTAAAGCAAGCTAACTAGGGTTTCTGTCTGATTTTCTACAGGGGTTTGGGGCTTGAAAAAAGGGAGAAATACACCGAAAGAAGGTGAATGCACCTGAGGGGGGAGAGAGAGAGAGAGAGGAGGTAAAAGTGTTAAAAAACCTTTACCCCCGTCCCCTATTTATAGGGGTGGGGTAAAAAATATCTAGTTCGAACCATAATTCATCTCAGACGAATTGCAATTCATCTCGGACGAATTTGGTGATGACATCACCCATAAACATCTGAGTGATGTCGTCCTCGGTCGCTGTGATAGTTCGTCTCTTCCCCGTTTTGTTTTGTAGTGTTTTTCGTCTCTTATCGATATGTTCGATCATCCATATCTCTTCCGATTGGACTCTGATTCGCACACGGTTAGGTTCGTTGGATTCCTTATGTTCAAGGCTTTCCAATGAGCCAGAAATCGGGTGCTTTAAGGAGACTGGGTGTCCTTTGGATGCCAAAAGAAGGTTTCAGACCCAAATTTAACCTGCTGATTGGGAATGCCGTGTGCAGACGGGCTTACCGGTTTATGTCGTAAATGACGGGCGCTGTATAGACAGGCTTCTGGTTCGACAAAAAAGGCATTTGCGGTGTTAAAACGGGCTTTCGGGTGGCGGTGGTTTCGTCACTTATGAAGGCATTCGGTCGTCCATATCTCTTTCGATTGGACTCCGATTCACACGCGGTCAGGTCGGTTGGATTCCTTGTGTATGCCCAAGGGTCCATCCTCTTATGTTTTGATGATTGTCAAACTAAATTGATTATGCATTTTCTAAGCTAATCAATTTGACTTGAAGTGTTGTGTTAAGATAGGTTGATCATTGAAGGAACCAACACACCACATGGTCATGCTTGAAGATGTACCAAACAAGAGTCAAAGGAGCTAGGTGGAACTCACATTATCTCTTAAGCAATCATACACAAAATGGAAGATCAATTGAAGACCAAGGCTAAAGAGAAGCTGAGCGTTACCTAGATTTCATTGTACATCATTTTCTCTTTAGATTTCTAAGTTAAGGCAAGGTTTTCAAAACAGTTTTCAAAATCCCTTAAGAACTTAAATGGTTAAGTGAATGTTCGTGAGGTGGACCAACATATTTGGACCCTCATGTCATTCCATTTATCTAGTTTAAATTGAGTTCCAAAAGCCCAAAATTAATCAGCAACAAAAAATAAGAAAAACTGTTGAAAGTTGGCTTCTCGGAACTCTGAGAGTTTTCTCGGAGCTCCGAGCGCAGAACTCCGAAAAATCCCACGAAACTACAAGAAATGGTCCAGGAAATGTTGTTCTATACTCTGGTCGTTTTCTCGGAACTCCGAGGCGACAGAAAAAAATATATACCCGTTGTAATTCAAACGGCTAGTTGCTTTTGGGGTGTTTTTGTTACCACCACCCCCAAACTGTCATATCTGGTTTTAGGCTTTTAAATACACATTTAAGAGGTTCATTTAACTCTCTTGAATGATTGAAAAACCATCCTAAGCATTTACAAACACTTGAAAACCCATTTGGCTTAAGCTTTTTATTCTCTCAAAATTGCCTTGCACTTGCAATCTTTTGAGTTTAGATTTAGCATTTAACTTGTATTATCTTGGAGAGCATTCAAGGGGACTTTATTGTGCATCAAGACTAAAAGGAAGGCATAGCAATCTTCTTCTTCATTGTAAAGGTGGTTAGGGCATCCTATTCTTAATACCCTAGGGAGAAGCGCTTAGAACTCGGCGGTGTAGGAGAGTCGGTGTAAAGGTGGAATGGCATTCTTATTTAATTCCCTTGGGTTTGTAATCGCCTTGGACCCGGGCTTCATGGAGGTCTCAAATAGTGGAAATCCTTGAGGACGATCTCAAGAAGAGTGGAGTAGGGCTTTGCCCGAACTACTATACATCGGTGTGTTCGTTTCTTATTCTTGCACTCTCATTTTGTATTTAGTTGGGCATTTCTTTTTACTTTGATATTATTTGAACTAACAAAAAACTAAGCAAGTAAAGAGAAATTGAATTAGGTTAAAAATTTGATTTCAAAAGGGATAAATTTTTTATAAAACCAATTCACCCCCCTCTTCGTTCCATAGACCTTTATTTCAATTAGTATCAGAGCCTCATCTCTATTTTCAAAACCCTAACTGCTCTAGAGAAAGATCCTACAAATGGCAAACTACCCTCAACACCAAGAAGGTCACTCAAACACTAGGCCACCCTATTTTGATGGAACAAATTATGGATATTGAAAAACCAAAATGAAAATCTTTTTAACACAAGACTACCAAATTTGGTGAGCCGTTCAAAATGGATATACCTTGCCCACTAAAGATTTAAATGAGTGGACCGAAGCCGAACAACAAGCCTCAAACTATAATGCCAAAGCCATGAATTCCTTAATTTGTGCTTTGTCATCCGGTGAATTCAATAGAATTTCAAACTTAACTTCGGCTAAAGACATTTGAGACACCTTAGAAATTACCCATGAAGGAACTAACCAAGTTAATGAATCTAAACTGAGTCATCTATTTAGGCAATTTGAACTTTTTCAAATGACACCCGATGAAACCATTGCCGATATGTACACTAGATTCACTAACTTATTTAATTGGCTAAGGGGACTTGGAAAACAATTTTCAAACAAAGATTTAGTGTCAAAAATCCTTAGATCCTACCTCTACCTTGGGAATCTAAAACCTCCACAATCACCGAAGCCAAGGACCAAAACACATTAAATCTAGATGAACTAATAGGGTCTTTGATAACTCATAAAATGATTTCAAAACAAAAACACCCGAAATTAAAAATAAAATAGAAAAATGAAAAGGTGTTGCTTTTACTTGTAATGTAAGTGATGATGAAGAAATGAAAGGACATATGGAAGATGAGGTAGCTCTCTTATCAAGAAGAATCAAGTTCTTTCAAAGGAATATGGCAA
Source organism: Tasmannia lanceolata (assembly GCF_043159265.1). Classification (NCBI taxonomy): domain Eukaryota; kingdom Viridiplantae; phylum Streptophyta; class Magnoliopsida; order Canellales; family Winteraceae; genus Tasmannia; species Tasmannia lanceolata. Next base: position 20,658,702 of record NW_027518700.1, read on the forward strand.
ACATGAAGAATAAAAAAGCCACTCCTCCATTCAAGAAGAAAGAAGAGCTTGGTGATGGATCCTCTCAACTTCGATGCTACGGATGCAAGAAAATTGGACACATTCGTCCAGATTGCCCATTCAACAATGAGCCTACTCCAAACAATCGATTCAAGAGGAGAGAAGGCAAGAAAGGAATGACCGCCTCATGGGATGAAGATAATGAAAGCGAATGTGAGCCGGCTGATGGAGAAGATTCTATGATCGCAAGAAATGTGTGCTTCATAGTTTCAACAAGTGATAATCAAGAGGTGAGTACTTTAAATGATGTTATTACTTTAAAAGAAGTTCTTGATTCTTTACAAAATACACATGATCAACTAGAAATTGAACTTGATAAAAATGCATCTCTTGAAAACTCTCTTTCTAGTTTGACAAAAAAATTTGGTTGGTTAAAGAAAGATCATGATTTTTAGAAGAAGAAATTGAGAAATTTAATCTTGAAATTCATGGATTGAATGCTACCATCAAGAGTTTGAATGAAAGTAGACAAGAGCTATCCATTGAAAACAACAACTAAAGTATGAAAATAGTGAATTATGTCACGAGTATGATGAATTAAAGAAACTATTTGAAAGGTTTGAGAATGATTCACTAAAATTGGATAAACTTGCTAACATTCAAAGAATGTCACATGATAAGAGTGGACTTGGATATAAATGAGATACTACAATGTCAAATTATAAAAATAATTTTGTGAAAGTTCCTTCTAATGGTACTAAAACTTATTTTTATTGTGGACTAGAAGGACATTATAAGGTTGCTTGCATGTATGCTAAGCAAGACAAAATCAAATTAAATGCAAAAGTGAAAACAAATGGACTTCGCAAGATTAGGAAGATTTGGGTACCTAAGGGATCTCACTTGCCTATTCATATGTAGGTATGTCTTAGAAGCCACAACAAGAAGAACACATGGTACCTTGATAGTGGATGCTCTAGGCACATGACCGGAGACCTCACTCAATTTGCATCTCTTTCACTCATTGATGGTGGAGAAGTTACCTTTGAAGATGATAAGAAGGAAAAAGTTAAAGGAGAAGGCACCATAGGTAACTCTACCTCTCTCATTCATGATGTACTTTATGTTGATGGCTTATCTCATAATCTTATTAGCATTAGTCAACCATGTGATAATGGGTTTGAAGTAGTCTTCAACACCGACATAAGCATTGTTAAAATAAGGTAGATGGAAAAGTGCAATTCATAGGTTCTAGAGACAATAACATTTACACAATTGGGCTAGATGATCTTAGATTCTAAAACGTAACATGTCTCAATGCCATTAGTGAAGACTCTTGGTTATAGCATCGGAGGTTGGGTCATGCCGGAATGGAACTTATTTCAACCCTCTCCTGAAAAGACATAGTTAGAGGTTTGCCTAAGCTTAAGTACACCAAATATCACATTTGTAGAACTTGTCAATTAGGCAAACAATTAAAGAATTCATTTGCTCCAAAAATGTGATCTCTATCACTTACCCCTTGCAACTACTTCATGTGGATCTTTTTTGGACCAATGAAGACAAGTAGCTTAGGTGGAAAGAGGTATGTGTTTGTTGTTGTGGATGACTACTCACGATTTATATGGGTCATATTTTTAGCACATAAAGATGAAACCTATGAAAATTCTCTAAGTTGTTGTGTAATCAAGTCCAAAACGAAAAGGGTATAGCCATATCTTACATTAGAAGTGACCATGGAACGAAATTTGAAAACATACACTTTAACACTTATTGTAATGATCATGGCATAAAACACAACTTCTCGGCACCTAAAACACCTCAACAAAATGGGATTGTAGAAAGAAAGAACCGGACCCTCTAAGAAATTGCTAGAACAATGTTGCATGAGAATGATCTCCCTAGATATTTTTCGGCGGAGGCGTTAGCACCGCTTGCTATATCATAAATAGGGTGTATTTAAGGCCAATTTCTAAGAAAACACCTTATGAGCTTTGGAAAAACTTGAAACCTAATATAAGCTACTTTATGGTGTTTGGTTGTAGATGCTACATCTTGAATATCAAAGACAATTTGCATAAATTTGATAAGAAATCAGATGATGGCATATTCTTAGGGTATTCTACACATAGCAAAGCATTTAGAGTGTTTAATAGAAGAACCCTAATTATAGAAGAATCTATGCATGTTACATTTGATGAGAGAGAGCCAATACTTTAAGACATGCCTCATGATGAGGATGAACACATTGAAAGCCCTCCATCTAAGACAAATGTTCCTCCCCAAGAGTCTACAAGTGATACATTACCTATTGTGAAAGTTAAAAATGTAGAGGACAATTCATTACCTAGGGATAAGAGAATATTAGTTGATCATCCGGAATCCCAAATCTTAGGTGATGCCACATCGCCGGTAAGAACTAGATCATACTATAGAAGTGTGAGTAACAATTTAGCATTCCTATTCGAATTGGAAGTTAAGTCCATCAAGAAAGCTGAAAAGGATGCATATTGGTTGATGGCTATGCAAGAAGAGTTGAGCCAATTCGAAAGTAACAAGGTGTGGAGGCTAGTACCTAGGCCTAGTGACCACCCGGTCATTGGCACAAGATGGGTGTATAGAAACAAAATGGATGAAACTGGAATAATCACTAGGAATAAGGCTAGGCTTGTAGCCCAAGGGTACAATCAGGAGGAAGGGATAGATTATGATGAGACATTTGCTCCTATTAGCCGCATGGAGACCATTATGATACTTTTGGCATATGCATGTCATAGAGGATTTAAATTGTATCAAATGGATGTCAAAAATGGCTTCCTAAATGGCTATATCCAAGAGGAAGTGTATGTTGAGCAACCTCCAGGTTTTGAAGACTACAAAAATCCAAATCATGTCTTCAAGCTTGATAAAGCTTTATATGAATTGAAACAAGCTCCTAGAGCTTGGTATGAGAGGCTTTGTACATTCCTTGTAGAAAAGGGTTTTGAGATGGGCAAAGTAGATAAGATATTATTTATCAGAAGAAAAAATCATGATATCCTCCTTGTCCAGATCTATGTAGATGACACCATATGTGGCTCAACTAATCAAATGATGTGTGATGAATTTGCAAATCTAATGAAAAATGAATTTGAAATGAGCATGATGGGTGAGTTAACCTACTTCTTAGGACTCCAAATCAAAGAATACCAAAATGGAATTTTTATAAATCAAGAAAAGTATACAAAGGAGTTAATGAAGAAGTATGGGACGGATAGCAACAAGAAATCAAGAATTCCAATGAGTACAACCGCTAAGTTAGAAAAAGATGAATTTGGCAAGTCAGTGGACCAAAAGATGTATAGGGGTATGATAGGTAGTCTCCTCTATGTGACAACCAGTAGACCAGATATTTTGTTTAGTGTCTGCCTCTATGCTCGGTTTTAATCGGATCTAAAAGAGTCTCATCTATCTGCAGTCAAGAAAATCTTCAAGTACTTAAGAGGAACCCAAAGTCTAGGACTATGGTATGAAAGATCTAGTGACTTCACTCTCACTGGATATTCAGGTGCAAACTTTGCTGGATGTAGAGTGGATAGTAAAAGCACTAGTAGGACTTCTCAATTATTGGGCAAATCTCTTGTATCATGGTTTAGTAAGAAACAGAATTCAGTAGCCCTGTCCACAACAAAAGCAGAATATGTGCCAGCTGGGGCTTGCTGTGCACAAGTCCTATGGATGAAAAGCACATTGATAGATTATGGTGTTAAAATAAAAAATATTTCCATTCAATGTGACAACATTACTGCTATAAACTTGATAAAGAACCCCATACAACACTCTAGAACCAAACACGTTGAGATTAAGCACCACTTCATTAGAGATCACTCAAAAAAAGGGGACATTTGCCTAAAGTATATCAATACTGAAGAACAATTGGCTGACATTTTTACAAAGCCCCTTAGTGATGAGAAAATCTGTTATATAAGAAGTGCCTTAAACATCTGGAGTGCAGACCAAGTCAAAGATCTTGCCAAATGGATACTTTGTGCCTTCATCTGCTTATCTATATAGTATATATATATATATATATATATATATATATATATATATATATATATGTATCACCTCTGTTTGGTAGTATCTACATGTTTGAGATATCAAATCCTAATCTTTAAAAGTCACTCAATTGGTGTCCTTAGCCTTCTTAATTTCTAAGAGGGAGACGGTACATTCACCTTAATTAAAACACATAACAATTCAGCCTTGTGCCGGCATCTTAATCATGAACAGGTATATGTACAACTACTTGAATGTATATTTACTTTATACCATAAGCATTGTGTCAGGGGGAGTCCCTAACTTGATTACCATTTACTCTAGCTTATCATGACCATTTCATACTTATACCTTATTTCATGATAAAATATTCTTCTTTAAAAAAATGAAAAAAAGAAGGGAAATAGGGGTTCTTAGGGCTTATCATGCTATAACCTGGTAGGAGTACACCTTTGCTTCATGATAAAGCCTAAGGGGGAGTTAATCAATTGTATGAGCATACTAATTGGCTAATATTTTACTCTCGTGAATGTGCTTAAACTTGATATCCTTCCTTTTTGCCGATGCCAAAAGGGGGAGAATTTTGAAAATTGATTATCTATTCATGTTCCATATGCACTATATGCTTTCTCTTATCATTTTACATCTATGCATATGTTGAGGGGGAGTTTTCACATTCTATATGCTTTCTCCTGTCATTTTATATCTGTGCATATGTTGAGGGGGAGTTTTCACATTCACTTGCCTATCATGTCACTCCACACACCTCATAATCAATTTTGTTTGTCATCATAAAAAATGGAGAGATTGTAAGCCCAAGGGTTCATCCTCTTATGTTTTGATGATTCTCAAACTAAATTGGTTATGCATTTTTTATACTAATCAATTTGCCTTGAAGTGTTGTATTAAGATAGGTTGATCATTGAAGGAACCAACACACCACATGGTCATACTTGAAGATATACCACACAAGAGTCAAAGGAGCTAGGTGGAGCTCACATTATCTCTTAAGCAAGCATACACAAAATGGAAGATCAATTGAAGACCAAGGCTAAAGAGAAGTTGAGCGTTACCTAGATTTCATTGTACATCCTTTTCTCTTTAGATTTCTAAGTCAAGGCAAGGTTTTCAAAACAGTTTCCAAAATCCCTTAAGAACTTAAATGGTTAAGTGAATGTTCGTGAGGTAGACCAACATATTTGGACCCTCATGTCATTCCATTTATCTTGTTAAAATTGAGTTCCAAAAGCCCAAAATTAATCAGCAACAACAAATAAGAAAAACTGCTGAAAGTAGGCTTCTCGGAACTCCGAGATTTTTCTCGGAGCTCCGAGCTCAGAACTTCGAGAAATCCCACGGAACTCTGAGACATGGTCCAGGGAATGTTGTTCTATACTCTAGTCGTTTTCTCTGAACTCCGAGAGTTTCTCTCGGAACTCCGAGAACATCGCGACGGATAAATATATCCGTTGTAATTCAAACGGCTAGTTGCTTTTTGGGGTCTTTTTGTTACCACCACCCCCAAACGGTCATATCTGGTTTTGGGCTTATAAATACACATTCAAGAGGTTCATTTAACTCTCTTAATTGATTGAAAAACCATCCTAAGCATTTACAAACACTTGAAAACTCATTTGGCTTAAGCTTTTTATTCTCTCCACCAAACTTGCCTTGCACTTGCAATCTTTTGAGTTTGGATTTAGGATTTAACTTGTATTAGCTTGGAGAGCATTCAAGGGGACTTTATTGTGCATCAAGCCTTAAAGGAAGGCATATCTATCTTCTTCTTTATTGTAAAGGTGGCTAGGGCATCCTATTCTTAATACCCTAGGGAGAAGCGCTTAGAACTCGGCGGTGTCGAAGAGTCGGTGTAAAGGTGGAAGGGCATCCTTGTTTAATTCCCTTGGGTTTGTAATCGCCTCGGAGCCGGGCATCGTGGATGTCTCAAATAGTGGAAATCCTTGAGGACGATCTCAAGAAGAGTGGAGTAGGGCTTTGCCCGAACCACTATACATCGATATGTTCTTTTCTTATTCTTGCTCTCTCATTTTGTATTTGGTTGGGCATTTCCTTTTACTTTGATATTATTTGAACTAACCAAAAACTAAGCAAGTAAAGAGAAATTGAATTAGGTTAAAAATTTGATTTCGAAAAGGGATAATTTTTTTATAAAACCAATTAACCCCCCCCCCTCTTAGTTCCATAGACCTTTATTTCACCTTGCGTTCAGGGCTTTCCATTAATCCAGAAATCGAGTGCTTTCGAGAGAGAGGGTGTCCTTTGGGTGCTAAAAAGAGAGTTTCTGACCCTAGGTTAACCTACCGATTTGGAGTGCCGTGTATAGACAGACTTACTAGTTTATGTCGTAAAAGATGAGTGCTGTGTAGACAGGCTTTTGGTTTGCCGAAAAGGGCGGGTGCTGTGTTAAAACGGGCTTTCAGTGGTTGAAAACATCGTGCTCCGGAACTCTTCATTAGGTTCTTCCTCGCGTCACCTATCACTAATACATCCTTGACAAAATTGGGTGTCTACAATTAGTACTTTCTAAGCGGGCCCACCACATAGGTTATGCCTAAACAGGTGCAAACTCAAACATTTATGAGATTTCCAAATACGAAACTATAGGGGATTCTATTTATCTGCTTCTGTCTGATCTCGGGACCTGCACTTGCTTGGTCTCAATACAACATGGACAAAATAATACTAGTAGAGAATAGTATAGCATCAACTCACAAATACCAAAAATGATAGTAGGACTCCCACTGTCCCTAAGATATATTCATTTATCCATGATATTTTTATTGAATCCAAATCTTATGATTAATATGTAAAACTTTAACTACCACTACCGCGACATCTTGTGCGACTCTAGAACATAAAAGGAGCCACAAAATCCATGACTGTACATAGAGTCTTTCCTAAAACAGGACAGAAAGTCTCCTTATATTGTATCCCTCTCTTCTGAGATAGGACAAAAAAACCAAAAACCCTTAAACCTCTTAGGATAACCACTTATAAAGCAACTCCTTGTCTTAGGGTCCAACTTTCCTTGTTGGGAGATTATAGGCTTTAGCTACGGCCAATAAATCTTCATATGTGCAAACATCCTAAGATCGGCTTCCTACTGACCCATAATTCATTAGGGATCTCAAGTGTAACCTTATTAGGAATCAGAGTTGGAATTTGCACCACCGTCTTTATAGCAGCTCCCCACAGGAACTCAAACAAAGATGATTTGTACAACGTGCTCATTATTATTTTCATAAGACTAAGGTCTCGCTTTTCAACAATATTGTTCTCTTGCAGATATAAGACCAAAACCCCAAGACCAAAGCTTTCTGCCTTCATTTAAAAAGACAACCAATCAACAGCTGAAAAATTAAACTATTAAGGGTCAGAGATTAATGATCTCTTTCACTAACATTCAGAGTCTGAAAAGGTCTATCGATCTTATCATAAATGATCTTTAGTGGACCGATACTCTAAGTGACACCCTTAGACCCTTACCTATATATTTTTTCCTTTAATGTACCCCATACAAACACTGGAATCAGTACAATTAAATGAATTTGGAACTTTCCTTTCAACCAACCATCAAAAAGATTGTGAAATAAACAAGAGGGGGGTGAATTGGTTTTAACACTAATTTATACCTTTTTAAATTTAAGTATTAAACCTAATTTAATTTTTCTTCTCTTGATTAGATTTTGGTTAGTTCAATTAAGATCAAAACAAAATGAAATGCCAATCAAAACAAGAATGAAAGTGCAAGACAAGGAAGGAACACACCGATGTATAGTGGTTCGGGCAAAGCCCTACTCCACTCTTCTTAAGATCGTCCTTAAAGATTTCCACTATGTGAGACCTCCATGATGCCCGGCTCCGAGGCGATTACACTCCCAAGGGATATTAAATGAGGATGCCCTTGACACCTTTACAATGACGCTCCTTCTCCGCCGAGTTCTAAGCGCTACTCATTAGGGTATTAAAGTAGGATGTCCTAGCAACGTTTACAAGAATAGAAGATGAAGATTTGCTTGGCTTCTCTTGAATGCTTGATGCACAATGTAGTCCCATTGAGTGCTCTCCACAATAGGTTGCAAATGAAAGGCCTAAATCCAAACTCAATTGATTTGCAAGTGCAAGGCAAGTTTGGTAGAGAAAACAAAAGCATAAGCTAAAATGAGTTGCAAGTGTTTTTGAATGCTTAAGGATGATTTTCCAAATGTTCAAGAGAGGAAGATAATCCTCTTGAATGTGTTTTTATAGCCGTTAGAAAAGATATGACCGTTTGGGGGTGTAAATATCAAAAACCAAATTTTAATTCAAAAACCAACGGCTCTTTTCTGTGCTGTCGCGACATTCTCGGAGTTCCGAGAGAACGGCCAGAAGTTGGAAAATACTAGTGGACCATTTCTCGGAGTTCCGAGAGAATGACCAGAAGTTGTAAAATACTACTGGACCATTTCTCGGAGTTCCGAGCTCGGAGCTCCGAGAAAAATCTCAGAGTTCCGAGAAGCCTAATCAGCATGACTTTTCTGTTTTTGTTGCTATTTGATTTTGGGCTTTTGAAACTCAATTCCTATGATAATTTGGAATGTTTATGAGGGTCCCAACATGTTGGTCCACCACATAACCATTCACTTAACCATTTAAGTTCTTAAGTGGTTTTGGAAACTATTTTGAAAATCTTGCCTTGACTTAGAAATCTAAAGAGAAAAAAATGTACAATGAAATCTAAGTAACTCTCAACTTCTCTTTAGCCTTGGTCTTCAATTGGTCTTCTATTTTTTGTATGCTTGGTTGAGAGATAATGTGAGCTCCACTTAGCTCTTTTGACTCTTGTGCGGTACATCTTCAAACATGACCATGTGGTGTGTTGGTTCCTTCAATGATCAACAAGAGGGAATTAAGGTTGATAAAGCCAAGGTGGATCTCATTGTCCATCTTCCAACACCCAAAAGTGTGAAGGATATTCGATCATTTTTGGGCCATGCGGGCTTTTATCGGCGTTTTATAAAAGATTTTTAAAAAAATGCTAGGCTTCTAACCAACTTATTAGCAAAAGATCAAAAATTTGAGTTTTCCAAAGAATGCTTCGATTCTTTTGAGTGTTTTAAAAAGGAGTTAATTACGGCTCCCATCATTCAAGCACCCAATTGGACCGGACCGTTTGAAATTATGTGTGATGCTTCTGACTTTGCAATAGGAGCCGTGTTGGGTCAAAGATTAAATAAATTACCGCATGTAATCTATTATGCAAGTAAGACTCTCAATGATGCACAACTCAACTACACCACAACAGAAAAAGAATTCTTAGCGGTTGTGTTTGCATTAGAGAAGTTTCGGTCCTACTTGATTGGATCGCATGTGATAATTTATACCGACCATTCGGCAATCAAGTATCTTGTTGGAAAGAAGGATGCTAAAGCTCGCCTCATTCGGTGGGTTTTACTTCTTCAAGAGTTTGATTTGGAGATTAGAGATAAAAAGGGTACGGAAAACTTAGTTGCCGATCACTTGTCTAAACTTCCTAATGCAAAGAATGACGAAGGTCCAATTAATGAAAACTTCCCTGATGAGCAATTGTTTGCTATTTTTAGTGAGCCATGGTATGCGGATATTGTGAATTACTTGGTTACAGGTGCTACACCGGATCATTGGTCCAACCAAGACAAATACCGGTTTCACTCATAGGTAAAGTATTTCTTTTGGGATGATCCCTATTTGTTCAAAGCTTGTTCGGATCAAATTGTCAAACGATGTGTGCCCGATCATGAGCACCAATAGATTCTATCTTTTTGCCATGATCAAGCCTGTGGTGGCCACTTTAGTGCAAAGAAAACTGCGCACAAAGTTTTACAATGTGGTTTCTATTGGCCAAGTATTTTTAGGGATGCTTTTGATTTTTGTAAGGCATGTAGATCTTGTCAGTCGTTAGGAAGAGTTACAAAGCGAAATATGATGCCCCTCAACCCGATCTTAGTGGTAGAAATCTTCGATGTGTGGGGTATTGATTTTATGGGTCCGTTTCCCAACTCTTTTGGAAACTTGAATATTTTGTTAGGTGTAGATTACGTGTCAAAATGGATTGAAGCCATTGCTTGCAAATCCAATGACCACAAGGTGGTGGTCAAGTTTCTTCAAGAAAATATTTTTTCGCGCTTCGGTACACCTCGTGCCATCATTAGTGATACGGGTAAGCACTTTTGTAATAGACCGTTTGAAGCTCTTATGAAGAAATATGGTGTAACTCATAAGTTGGCCACCCCTTATCATCCTCAAACGAGTGGCCAAGTGGAGGTTTCAAATAGGCAAATTAAGCAAATTTTGGAAAAGACAGTGAATCCAAACCGCAAAGATTGGTCCATTAGATTAGTGGATGCCTTGTGGGCTCATAGGACGGCATTCAAGACTGATCTTGGTCAGTCACCTTACCGCCTTGTGTATGGCAAAGCTTGTCACCTCCCGGTTGAATTGGAACATAAAGCTTTTTGGGCTATTAAGAAACTAAACTTTGATTTGTCTTCTGCGGGTGTTCAAAGGCGATTACAACTTTCTGAATTGGAGGAGTTGCGCAATGAAGCATACGAGAATGCAAAGATCTATAAGGAGAAGACAAAAGCTTTCCATGACAAACATATTTTGAGAAAATCGTTTCAAGAGGGCGAAAAAGTGCTTCTCTACAATTCAAGACTGCATATATTTCCAGGTAAGTTAAGATCCCGTTGGGATGGACCATATGTGGTTAACAAAGTTTTCTCTCATGGTGCGGTCGAGGTTCTTAATCCAAGCAATGGTGAGATTTTTAAAGTCAATGGTCAAAGATTAAAGCCATTTATTGAGTTGTCAAAGCCGAATATGGAAGAGGTCATGGATATCCATGAACGTTCCTATTCGAATCATGCCTAAACAAATACGGTACGTACCCTCCTTTCTATTTTTAGTCCTCATATTTTTCTTTCTATTTTTAATGCCTTGAGGACAATGCATAAATCAAGTATGGGGGTGTAGCTTTTGGAAACTTTCTTTTCCAATCTTTTCTATACTTAAAGTTAGAAATTTTCTTTTCCTTTTGTTTTTGGTATTTTTCTCAAATTAGAAAGAACTTGGTATTCTTAGAAAGAAAGTTGTTTTCCTATTTTAAGAAATAAAGTTAGTGGATATTTTAATTTTGGAATTTGAAAAATTAGAAAGAATACTTTTCTTTCTTAGTTTTGTTATCTTTTGGAATCTTTCTTTTAAAAGGATTTGAATAAGAAATAGAAATAGAAACTTGCTTTTTATATGGTATGGATAAAAAGGAAAGAAAGGTTGAAACAAAAAAAATAAAAATAAAATATTTTTACAAAGTTTACCTTTTGATTATAGTTTTGATTTGTAGCCTTTTTGACTTGAGCTATTAAGTCTGAAGGGTTTTTATGCCTAGTTCCTTAAAGCCAATTGGCTTGAGAGCAACTGACTGAAAACTCCATACATGGGTCAATTAGAAAGCTTAATAAATCAAAGCATTGCACGTAATCAAAAGTAAAGCTTGAACTCATATGCATCAATGTCTATGATATATGCAAATCAAAGATTAGTCGGACACTACTTAGTAGCCTGGGTGTCTGGTGCATGCCCTGCATGTCATTCACGCCAAAAGCAGTAGAGGATTACAAAAAGTGAGTTCTATTCTTAGAAAGTAATGAAAAAGTGTAAAGGATGGTGGACCATATAAGATTGCAATTTTTCTATTAAGTTTCAAAAATCAAATTTCTTTTATGGTACGATTACATTAGAGGCAAGTTTAAGGGAGCAAAGTATGACAAATTCAAAAGAGGATTCCTTGATTAAAATATTTTTCTAATTTTTCCAACTTGAGATAGGATGCAAAGTTTAAGTATGGGTGTATTCTTGTTCTTCTATTTTGAGTAATTTATCAAAGAAAAAAAAAAGGATTAGAAATTTTTGGCTTTATTCTATAGTGAGATTTGGAAACAAAAGTTTGTTTTTAAAATTTTGTGTGTATATTCACTGCAAACACTCACGAGACAAAACTCGTTCACTAAGGTAACCTAGGGGTTTAAAGGCTTGTTGCACGTGCTAAATGCAATCGTGATTCCTACGAAAGTGAGTTAGGATTCTATTTTATTTTGATTTTTCTTTATTTTCTTTTTATTTGCATTGAGGGCAAGCAAAGTTCAAGTATGGGGGAATTTGATGAACACATTTATGTGTGAATGGTAGTGATAGGAAACATGCATATTTTCATAATTAAAGCGGTGCTACTAAAGTATTTTGTGTTATTTCTGTGTTTCAGGGTTAAAATTGGGAATTCCGAGGAAAATATGCTAAGAAGAAGAAAAATCAAGGAAAATCAATCCATTTCTGAGAAACTCCGAATTTTCAATTTGGCCCACCATTCGGACGGTTCGAATTGCTCTATGGAAAGAAATATGGAAGCACTATTATTTGCATACTAGACCTTCCATATATGGGCTAGGAAGAATTCAATAAGTTTTAATTGAATTGTAGCCAATTAAATGGATGGCTCGGATTGATCTATGAAGGCAATTTAGAGGAGGGAGAGTGGTTAATTGATTGGACGGCTTAGATCAATAGTAATATGGGCATCAAGGCTTTAATATGAAGCGTATCAAATGGACGGTTTGGATGACTCTAAAGGGAATTATTAGGTGTTGCAAGTTAATCTATATTATGTCCCATTGAAATAGATGGTTTGGATTATTCCCATACCCATGCACTTACAAGGTCTGTTACAATTTTGCATGGATTGGGTGGGCAAGAGGAAAAATATGCACGTACATGGGAAAGTTGCAACAAGTAGTGGACTCTGCCATGTTAAAATTTTAAAGGAATTTGTCCCAACTTGAAGTAGAGACCACCATAAAGAAATCAAATGTTTTATTCCATTGAAGTTCGCCCAACACAATTGGGGCCCACCACTTAATTTCACTTGTTTCTTTTAACAGACAAGTCGTATTTGGGCAAGTGTTGGGTCGTATGTGGGGTCCACTGTGTGTATTTCTTGGAAATTTAAAAGACCTTTATGTAAAGTGGAGATCGGCTATGGTGTGGGACCCACCAAATTCGTTTTTTAAGCATGTATATATTCATGATGGCAACAAAAAGAATGATATAAAGAATGCGCAAGCTGTTATGGCTAATATTAAATGGAAAGCTTCCATTTCCAAGAAATGAATTGAGGGATGTTGATGGCAAGCGAATCACACGTTTGGAATTGTTTTGAAAGAAATATCACGTTCCTAATTGTTATGCATGCATATGTGGAACCCACTTAGAATTACAATTACATGCAAATTTTGTTTCAACACAGCAGGCTACGTTTTTGGTTGATGTGAAAAATAGTATTTTCTATATACATGCAACAAGTGTGGGGCCCACTTTAGATAAGTATAGAAAAGAAGAGAATAATATATTAAGGGAATAAAAAGCCAGAGGAATTGGAAAGTTGTCATGATAGAAACTTACCATTTTGGAGTGCAAAAATTCAGCGTAGAAGGGTTGAAGCTGACGTATGTATTTAAAAAAAAAAAGGGAAGCAGCCATGCTAAGACAAAACTCTTTCTATTAAGAAATATATGGTGGAAATTTATGTATGTAGTAGGGATTCGGACATGGCAATACAGAGGAAAGTTGATATTTTTTTTAGAGACAAGTCACATTGGGGAAAAGAAACAAAGGGTCGGCCAATATATATATATATATATATATATATATATATATATATATATATATATATATATATATATATTCTCTCTACAACTCTCTACACTCTCCTCTCTCTCCATTCTCTCTACTTCTCCACCTCTCTCAAGCTCTCTCATTTTTTCATATATTTTTTTTGGTTCTCTAGTTTGTAATACTTGGAATTTTCATCAACAAAGATCTCTCACACTTGGAAATTTGGTTCAACACTATTCTTCTTTAAGTTTATGTTTCGGCACCGTCATATCTCTCGGCCAAGGATTCAATCATTGCGAAAAGACTAAGTGTTCTTTTATTTTTGTTCTTTCTTCGAAGAATTAGTTCAATGTATTTTTGTTTCAAATTCAATTAAAGTAGAGTTTTCTTTGTTTATTTAATGGCAATTCTAATTCCCTTCTCTATTTTCTGTGTTTCTTTCCTCTTCTCCATGAGTAGCTAAACCCACTATACTTAGGGTTTAGATGAAGCCATGGGGAAGGAGAAAGAGAAGTAATTAAAACAAGTAGATTATATAACAAATTATGTAGAATTTTGTTTTTGTACAAATCTCAATCATCCATGTCATTGGCTTTTCCCTTTCGTATGGATGATTGTTGATTGACAAAGATTAAATTCTATATAATTAATATAAATTAGAGGGTTAATTCGATTAAATACTCATAAATAATGACATCTTTTAGATCTTATTATTTATTGACTGTTTAGTTGGATTTTCAACCTAATTCAAATGATTGTTTTAATTAATCAATTTTATCCAAACCCATGGTAGATTCTAACCCTAAGTATTCTCTTATATTGAATTAAGGTTTTTACACTATTCCAAATTACTTTTGTAATTTTCCAATTTACTTAAGCCCTTAGAATTTAGTTTTCTAATTAAATTAGGTAAGTAGTTAATAGAGATCATTAAAATTTGGTACACTTTGCCTAAATTAGGATTTTTTAATCAAAAAGATCTTAGTTGAATTTGATTCTTAGATTGAATAGAATATACGCTTATATATAGTGTTGGCTCCGAGGTCTAAGTCTACGGAAATCCTGAGTCCATTCCAGGCAACATTATATCATAGCTAGTATTCTAATCGGTACAAGAATAGGATTGACAACTAGATTTCTCTTCCCTGAGTTCGACCCGTATTTACACGATCCGTGCACTTGCGGTTATTTAATTTCTCAGTCAACCAACATATTTGGACCCTCATGTCATTCCATTTATCTTGTTAAAATTGAGTTCCAAAAGCCCAAAATTAATCAGCAAAAAAAATAAGAAAAACTGTTGAAAGTAGGCTTCTCGGAACTCCGAGATTTTTCTCGGAGCTCCGAGCTCAGAACTCTGAGAAATCGCGGGAACTCCGAGAAATCCCATGAAACTCTGAGAAATGGTCCAGGGAATGTTGTTCTATACTCTGGTCGTTTTCTCTGAACTCCGAGAGTTTCTCTCGAAACTCCGAGAATGGTTCTCAGAACTCCGAGAACGTCGCGACGGCAAAATAAATATATCCGTTGTAATTCAAACGGCTAGTTGCTTTTTGGGGTCTTTTTGTTACCACCACCCCCAAACGGTCATATCTGATTTTGGGCTTATAAATACACATTCAAGAGGTTCGTTTAACTCTCTTGAATGATTGAAAAACCATCCTAAGCATTTACAAACACTTGAAAACTCATTTGGCTTAAGCTTTTTATTCTCTCCTCCAAACTTGCCTTGCACTTGCAATCTTTTGAGTTTGGATTTAGGATTTAACTTGTATTAGCTTGGAGAGCATTCAAGGGGACTTTATTGTGCATCAAGCCTTAAAGGAAGGCATACCCTAGGGAGAAGCGCTTAGAACTCGGCGGTGTAGAAGAGTCAGTGTAAATGATTAGGTTCATCCTCATCATGTGGCATTTCTTGAGGTGTTGGCTCTCTTTCATCAAATGTAACATGCATGGATTCTTCTACAACTAGGGTTCTTCTATTAAATACTCTATATGCCTTGCTATGTGTAGAATACCCTAAGAATATGCCATCATCCGACTTCTTATCAAATTTGTGTAAGTTATCTTTAATGTTCAAGATGTAGCATTTACAACTAAACACTCTAAAGTAGCTTATATTTGGTTTCAAGTTTTTCCAAAGCTCATAAAATATTTTCTTAGAAATTGGCCTCATATATACCCTATTTATGATATAGCAAGCAGTGCTAACCGCCTCTGCCCAAAAGTATCTAGGGAGATCATTCTCATGTAACATGGTTCTAGCTATTTCTTGTAGGGTTCGGTTCTTTCTTTTTACAACCTCATTTTGTTGAGGTGTCCTAGGTGCCGAAAAGTTGTGTTTGATGCCATGTTCCTTACAGTAAGTGTCAAAGTGTATATTTTCAAATTCCGTTCCATGGTCACTCCTAATGTAAGATATGGCAATACCTTTCTCATTTTGGACTTGATTACATAACTTAAGAAAATTTTCATAGGTTTCATCTTTATGTGCTAAATTATGACCCATGCAAATCGTGAGTAGTCATCCACAACGACAAACACGTACCTCTTTCCACCTAGGCTACTTGTCTTCATTGGTCCGAAAAGATCCATATGAAGTAGTTGCAAGGGGTAAGTGGTTGAGATCATATTTTTAGGGGCAAATGAGCTCTTCAATTGTTTGCCTAATTGACAAGTTCTACAAATGTGATCTTTGATGTACTTGAACTTAGGCAATCCTCTAACAATGTCTTTTGAGGAGATGATTGAAATGAGATCCATTCCGGCATGACCCAACCTCCTATGCGGTAACCAAGAATCTTCACTAATGGCATTAAGACAAGTTACATTTTGGAGTCTAAGATCATCTAGCCCAATAGTGTAAATGTTATTGTCTCTAGAACCTATGAATTGCACTTTTCCATCTATCTTATTTTTAACAATGCATTTGTCGGGGTTGAAGACTACTTCAAAACCATTGTCACACAATTGACTAATGCTAATAAGATTATGAGATAAGCCATCAACATAAAGTACATCATGTATGGGAGATGTAGAGTTACATATGGTGCCTTCTCCTTTGACTTTTCCTTTCTTATCATTTCCAAAGGTAACATCTCCACCATCCTTGAGTGATAGGGATGCAAATTGAGTGAGGTCTCCGGTCATGTGTCTAGAGCATCCACTATCAAGGTACCATGTGTTCTTCTTGTTATGGCTTTTAAGGCATACCTACATATGAATAGGCAAGTGAGATCCTTTAAGTACCCAAATTTTCCTAATCTTGCTAAGTTCATGTATTTTCACTTTAGAGATCAATTTGATTTTATCTTATTTAGCATACATGCAAGCAACCTTATAATGTCCTTCTAGACCACAATAAAAATAAGATTTAATACCACTAGAAGAAGCCTTTACAAATTTATTTTTATAGTTTGATATTGTAGTATTCCATTTATGTCAAAGTCCACTTTTATCATGTGACAATCTTTGAATATTAACAAGCCTATCCAATTTTAGTGAACCATGTTCAAATTTTTCAAAAAGTTTCTTTAACTCATCATATTAATGAGATAGTATACTATTTTCATGCTTTAGTTTGTTGTTTTCAATAGATAGTTCTTGTCGATTTTTATTTAACATCTTGATGGTAGCATTTAAATCATGAATTTCAACTTTACATTTTTTATTTTCATCATCTAAAAACTCATGATCTTTCTTTAACCAACAAAATTCCTTTGTTATGCTAGAAAGAGAATTTTCAAGAGATGCATTTTTATCAAGTTCTATTTCAAGTTCATCATGTGCACTTTGCAAGGAATCAAGAACTTCTTTTAAAATAATGACATCATTTAAAGTACTTACCTCTTGATTGTCATTTGTTGAGGCCATGAAGCAAACATTTTTTACTATCAAACAATCTTCTCCATCATTTGGTGCACCTTCACTTTCATTGTCCTCATCTCATGTGGCGGTCATTCCTTTCTTGCCTTATCTTCTCTTGAAACGATTGTTTGAAGTAGGCTCATTGTTGAGTGGACAATCCGGGCGAATGTGTCCAAGTTTCTTGCATCTGTAGTATCTGGGTTGAGATGATCCGTCACCGAGCTCTTCTTTCTTCTTGAATGGAGGATTGGTTCTTCTATTTCTCATGCCTCCCATATTCCTTTGCGAGAACTTGATCCTTCTTGTTAGGAGGGCTACCTCATCTTCCATGTCTTCCTTTGCAAGAACTTGATCCTTCTTGTTAGGAGGGCTACCTCATCTTCCATGTCTTCCTTTGCCTCTTCATCATCACCTAAATTGCAAGCAAAAGCAACACTTTTTCCTTTTTCAATTTTATTTTCAATTTCGGGTGCTTTTGTTTTGAAAATCATCTCATGGGTTATCAAGGACCCAATTAGTTCATCTAGGTTTAATGTATTCATGTCCTTGGCTTCGGTGATTGCGGAGGTTTTGGATTCCCATGATAAAGGTAGGGATCTAAGGATTTTGGTCACTAAATCTCTATTTGAAAATTATTTTCCAAGTCCCCTTAGTCCATTTACTAGGTTAGTGAATCTAGTGTACAAGTCAGCAATAGTTTCATCTGGTGTCATTTGAAAAAGTTCATATTGCCTAAATAGATGATTCATTTTAGATTCCTTAACTTGGTTAGTTTCCTCGTGTGTAACTTCTAAGGTGTCCCAAATTTCCTTAGCCGAATTGAAGTTTGAAACTCTATTAAATTCTCCGGGTGACAAAGCACAAATTAAAGAATTCATGGCTTTGGTATTGTAGTTTGAGGGTTGTTGTTCGGCTTCGGTCTAATCATTTAGATTTCTAGTGGGCAAGGTGTATCCATTATGAATGGCTCTCCACATTTGGTAATCTTGGGTGAAAAAGATTTTCATTTTAGTTTTCCAAAATCCTTAATTTGTTCCATCAAAATAGGGTGGCCTAGTGTTGAGTATCCTTCATGGTGTTGAGAGTAGTTTGCCATTTTTAGAATCTTTTCTCTAGACCGATTAGGGTTTTCAAAAAAGTAGAGACGAGGCTTTGATACCAATTGAAATAAACAAGAGGGGGGATGAATTGGTTTTAACACTAATTTATACCTTTTTAAATTTAAGTATTAAATCTAATTTAATTTTTCTTCTCTTGATTAGATTTTGGTTAGTTCAAATAAGATCAAAATAATATGAAATGCCAAACAAAACAAGAATGAAAGTGCAAGACAAGGAAGGAACACACCGATGTATAGTGGTTCGGGCAAAGCCCTACTCCACTCTTCTTAAGATCGTCCTTAAGGATTTCCACTATGTGAGACCTTCACGATGCCCGGCTCCGAGGCGATTACACTCCCAAGGGATATTAAATGAGGATGCCCTTGACACCTTTACAATGACTCTCCTTAGGGTATTTAAGTAGGATGCCCTAGTCACGTTTACAAGAATCGAAGATGAAGATTTGCTTGGCTTCTCTTGAAAGCTTGATGCACAATGTAGTCCATTTGAGTGCTCTCCACAATAGGTTGCAAATGAAAGGCCTAAATCCAAACTCAATTGATTTGCAAGTGCAAGTGCAAGGCAAGTTTGGTGGAGGAAACAAAAGCTTAAGCTAAAATGAGTTGCAAGTGTTTTTGAATGTTTAAGGATGATTTTCCAAATGTTCAAGAGAGGAAGATAATCCTCTTGAATGTGTTTTTATAGCCCTTAGAAAAGATATGACCGTTTGGGGGTGTAAATATCGAAAACCAAATTTTAATTCAAAAACCAACGGCTCTTTTCTGTGCTGTCGCGACATTCTCGGAGCTCCGAGAAATCTCGGAGTTCCGAGACAAATTCTCAGAGTTCCGAGAGAATGGCCAGAAGTTAGAAAATACTACTGGACCATTTCTCGGAGTTCCGAGAAAATTTCTCGGAGTTCCGAGAGAATGGCCAGAAGTTGTAAAATACTACTGGACCATTTCTCGGAGGTCCGAGCTCGGAGCTCCGAGAAAAATCTCAGAGTTCCGAGAACCCTAAAATCAGCATGACTTTTCTGTTTTTGTTGCTATTTGATTTTGGGCTTTTGAAACTCAATTCCTATGATAATTTGGAATGTTTATGAGGGTCCCAACATGTTGGTCCACCACATAACCATTCACTTAACCATTTAAGTTCTTAAGTGGTTTTGGAAACTATTTTGAAAACCTTGCCTTGACTTAGAAATCTAAAGAGAAAAAGATGTACAATGAAATCTAGGTAACTCTCAATTTCTCTTTAGCCTTGGTCATCAATTGGTCTTCCATTTTGTGTATGCTTGCTTGAGAGATAATGTGAGCTCCACTTAGCTCTTTTGACTCTTGTGTGGTACATCTTCAAGCATAACCATGTGGTGTGTTGGTTCCTTCAATGATCAACCTATCTTAATACAACACTTCAAGGCAAATTGATTAGTATTCAGGAACATAATCAATTATGTTTAGAATCATCAAAACAAGATAGGAGAGTAGACCCTTGGGCTTACAGATTGTTAGCCCAGGGGTTCTCATGGGTTCATTCAATCACCTTGTTTTAATGATTAACAAACTCAAATTGATTAGTCGTTTATGGACTGATCGTTTGCCTTGGGTGTTGTACTATAGACAGGTAATTCACAGGTCAATCCATGCTAGCACACACCATTGATGGCCTATGCTTGAAGATGGACCAAAGACAATGCAAATGAGCTAAAGCATACTTGGATCAATCAGACCTTGGAGGATCAACCAAGGACAAGCTCAACATTAGTTATCTCAAAGCATTGAACAAACAAAGGAAGATCAATGAAGGCCAAAGCTTGTGGATCAACAACTTGCAAAGGAGCTTGAACCAAATGGTGGTATCATCCTTAGAAGGTGTCAAGCAAAGAAGCTCAACCTTGAAGATCCCAAAGCAAGCCCTGCACTAAAGAGAAGATCAAGCAATGGCTACGTCAAGAGTTCATTCAAAAGAGTGGTTAAAAGGGTAGATTGTATCACCTATCTCTCTTGTGTTTTCTTTAGTCAAGGCACATCTTAAAACTCCTAAAAATAGGTTTTTCAAAGAGACCGATAAGCTTAAAGAATGACTTAAATGGATAAGTGAATAGCCATGGTGGTGTACCAACATGTTAGGAGCCATATGGCATTCCATCACATTTGAACAAAAATAGAGTTCCGAAGGTAAACCTGGACTAGCAACTAAATCCTCAAAACTTTACCAGATAAGAATATCCTGCTGAAAATAGCCTACTCGGAACTCCGAGACAATTTCTCGGAGCTCCGAGATATGGTCCAGGTTCAAAAATTAACCTGTAACGGTCCACTCGGAGTTCCGAGTGCGGAATCCGAGAAGACTGTTGGGGAGTCAAAAAAGTCATATTTCACTCTCCCCTATATATATGAACCTTGGGTCCTTTGGGAAAACACTCAATGATTAATCTAACCTTCCTTGAGCATTTATAAGGGTATTTACATCATTCTAACCAGAAAATCACTTTCCCCTTCTCTCTTGTGCCTTGACTTTAGATTGTCCTTCAGAGACCTTAGGACTTTTACTTGTTCATCTTTTCTTGAGTGAGAGTGAGTGTTATTTACTTGTAATCAGCCTACTAAGAGGCAAGTGTGCTACATCCTCTCTTCTTTATATTGTACTTGGCAACGAAGGGAGCCGTATTTAAGACCATTGGAGCTTGGACGCTCGGATTGTACTTGGCGGAAAGAACGCCGTATTTAAGTTCCTTGGGAGAAGACTAGTGGAATCCTCAAGAAGAGAAACTTGAGAAGAGTAGAGTAGGTCTTGGGTTTAAGACCGAACCACTATAAAAACCCTCATGTCAAGCCTCTTGTCTCTTCATCTCTTCTCTATTGGTAAGTGCCTTAACTCTTGAATTGGAATATCATTCTTAATCTTTTAAAACTAAACTAAAACTAGTGTGAGCTAAGTTTTTAAATCCTTAAACTTTTTTTTAAAAGAAACCCAGTTCACCCCCCTCTTGGGTTGCTCAGTGGAATTTCACAGATACATGTAGCCTAATGTTTGAGCCACTAATTTGATAAGCTCTTATCCACTTGATTTGCTTATTTCCAGCATTACTGACTATCTCATTCTCATGCAAGGTAATTCGAGTCTGGTCATAAGAACAAATCAATCTGAATCTTCATGGATTGCCTTTGAAAAAGAATCACTTACATACTGAATGGGAATTAAAAATTAGAAAAAAACCTGCTTCTGAACTATGATTCATAGATGAAAGAACCAAATTTTCTGAAATAAAGTTTCTGAAACTAATGAAACTCATATTCATAAATTAACAGAAAATAATAACGGCCTCAATCTGTACTTTATTCTCATTCCCTAATGTATTGATCCAATTTTTCTCTACTTAGAATCTACTCATAAGAATCCTCACATGAAATTTAATTATAGATAGTAAGATCCGAATTTATCCGTCAATTTATTTCTTAGCGTATTTGAAAAAATAAGGTCCTACCACATTTTTACAACCATCACAAACTCACGGTATAGATACTTAATGTGTCATCCATCTACTACAAGGTGACACTAAACACCAAATCTCCGTCTCTTTCCAATTGACCCTGTTAGGTCACTATATCTATTAGACTCGATATGTTGCCTTTGAAATGACTTCTAAGTGAGCATTATCAAGAATAGAAACTCCAAGACTTCAAAATATGCTCATATAGACCCTTTTGGTCGACTCACCTTAGACTTATCTGTAAGCCGAAGGGTTCCCATGGGTTAATCATTCACCTTACCTTCTTGTTTTGATGCTAGCAAACCAAATTGATTAGTATTTTTGGACTAATGTGTTGCTTTGAGGTGTTGTGTTTTATACAGGAATTTCATGTCATAATCACCATTACACAACTCTTCTCAACACATGGCTTGTGGATCAAGGAGCAAAGGAACCAAGAGCTTGCACTTACAGTGAAGACATCCTCATTTGAAGATGTTCAAATCAATAAGCTCATCATGAAGATTCCACAAGTTCCCAACAAGTGTCAAGAAGGAGCTTCGAGTTGAACATGCCATGGTGACACCTCATGTACCTCAACATGCATTGAAGATTGGAGGAGAAGTCACAAGAGCCGAATCAAGTTCAAGATGTTCACTAAAGCCTAAGAAGTTCATGGAAGTGCAAAGGAGCTGATACATTCCAACAAGACTCAAGGTTCTTATTTTTAGAAAGTATGTAGAGTCCTCTGGATTTTATGTTAAATGCACTTTCAAATAGTTTTTATCCCTAACATTTTATATCTTTGATAACCCCCAACACACCCAAAAATGTGTTTGAAAACCTAGGACTTAAGCCCAAAGACCATGGCCCAAAAGCCCCTGAACTTTAAAGTAAAAATGAAATTTTAACCAGGGCCGGTCGACCGGGGGTATCCCGGGCGACCGCGGCAAGGTAGCTGAAATCCAGCACTTGCTAAATTTTATCGGGCCGGTCGACCAGGTCAAGCCGGGCGACCTCGGAGGTGTTCGTGGTAAGTCAGGAACAATCCATCATAGGTTTGGGCGGGCGACCGCCGTGGGTCGGTCGACCGAGATAGGTTTTATGAGCCGAATTTTCGAGCGAATAGGTTGACCTCGCCGGGCAACCGCAATGGGGTTGGTCGACCTGACGGTAAGAAATTTGAAAATTAAAAAAGGTGCCTGATAGGGGCGGGCGACCGCGATTGCTCGGTTGACCGCCGCGATCAAGCAAACTAGCCGTTTGGGCGTTTTCTGCTTTACTTTTTCAAGCCAGTTATTTATAGTTTTACCCCAAACGGTCATATTTTCAAATACACTATATATATGATTAAAACCTATCTCTACAAGCTTTTGAATATTTTAGAAAGATCAAATTCCATTTTCCTTGAGCCAAAACCTTCTATCAAAAGTTAAACCTCTTTGATCATGTATTTGCACATTTTATCAAGAGGAACTCCATAGGCTTTACATTTTATCTTTCCTTGGAGTGTTGATGAGCTATCAAAGTTTATAATCTGCCTATATAAGTGGCAAGAGAGCTTTTCTTTTATTTTCTTCATTTGTATGTGAGGGTCTTCACTTCGGCCCGGTAACAAAGGTGAAGACGTTGTGAGGGTCTACTCTTCGGCCTGTTAAGAAAGGAGAAAACATTGTAAGAGGGTGTGTCCCCTCGTCAAGGCCTCGTGCAGAAAGGGTTTGTTCCTTTGGAGTTGGAGAAGTCGGGTATACGACTTGGAGATTCGCCCTATTGAAGAATCTCATTGTTCTAGTGGAGCGCCCCTGTGGACCCCGATCCCGAGGGCGAATGGGCGAGGGACACGAGATCCCACGCCGGTCCTCTAAGATCTCCACAATGTGAAGGAGAGCTCTACCAAGGAACTCTCGAAATTGTGCCACTCACAGCATGGGTGGCGATATAAATGAGATACCTCTCGATTCAAGGACTAGCCCGGAACCAAGATGTACCTATAACAAATAAGAGTCACCATCCAAGGAAAGAGGCCCTGGATCCCATGAAATACTCTGTTGCAACGGATAACCAGAGATACAAAAGTCCGTGCCTGATGACGAATAGGGAAGGTGTTAAGCGCCCCCAATTCGCCCAAGTGCAAACACCTGGTCTCTTATGCCATTTTTAATTAATTTTGAAGAGTTTTGGGCTAAAATCATGTGAAATGGGAACGAGTATCCTCGAGAAAATGTCTATCTAAGCATGCATGACCTGGGGATGGGCAAAATAAAATAAACTTCCAAATCCTAACTCACCGCATCTAATCCTAACCCATCACATCTAGGAAAGCAGTAACATCCGCACGCACAGCTACAGCTAAGCAGATAATCAAGATAAGATGAATAAATGCTACAACTAAGCAGGTGAGAGGACTGAGAAATGGGCTGGCTACCGGTGGAAGAGGTGGTGGCTGGAGATTGGGAAGCTAGGCATGGGTGTCTAAGTGGGTATAGAGGTAGGGGTAGGATCGGATTTTGGGTTAAAATAGGGGTGTGGATGAGATGGGTTTTTGAAATGAAGGGAGAGGTGGTTGCCAATGGAAGAAAACCCAAGTGGGTTTAATGGATAAAAGAAAATGGTGGTGGGGGGAGTGGCCGGAGCAAACGGTCGGCAGGAA
Source organism: Tasmannia lanceolata (assembly GCF_043159265.1). Lineage (NCBI taxonomy): Eukaryota > Viridiplantae > Streptophyta > Magnoliopsida > Canellales > Winteraceae > Tasmannia > Tasmannia lanceolata. Next base: position 20,683,540 of record NW_027518700.1, read on the forward strand.
TGAGGTTGGGGAAAACGACCCCAAACCTCCCTCTCTCTCTCTCTCTATTGCTCTGTTTTCTTTCTTTTTTCTTTTTATTTTAAAGAAAGGAGAAGAAGGTTTGAGGGAGGCTGGTGGTGGTGGCTATGGGTTTTCGAAATGGGTTTGGCGTAAAAATGGGTTTCGGTCTTGGAGGTGGGGGTTGGAGAAGGTGAGGGTGGAAGAGGGTTTTCGAAGTGATGGATGATGGTAATGGAGGTTATGGGCGTCGGCAATGGGTTTGAGGAATGGTGGCTGGTGGTGGTGCAGTGGAGATGGGTTTTGGGTTTTGGGTTTGGGGTGGAGGATGGTGGCTGGTGCGGTGGAGATGGGTTTCGGGTTTCGGGTTTGGGGTGGAGGATGGTGGCTGGAGCGGTGGAGATGGGTTTCGTGTTTGAGGATGGTGGCTGGTGGTGGTGGTTGGCTCCGGTAATGGAGGTGGAGAAAGAGGGTTTAGGTTTTGGGGGTTGCTGTTGGTGGGTTTCTGAAATGGGGGAAACGAAATGGGTTTATCAATAAAGGAGATGGTGGAGGTGGGATGTGGAAGATGGAGGTAGGGTTGGTGGTTCGGTGGAGGTGCAGAGGTGGTGGTGGATGACAGTAGTGGTGCCGGATGATGGTGGTTCTGCCGGTCTCCTCCTCCTTCCTCTCTCTTCTCTGCTACTTCTTTCTCTGTTTTTTTTTTTTAATGGTGGTGTCGGTGGGATGGGGAAGATGGTGGAGGTATTGGAGGAGATGCTGCAAATGAGGGTGGTTTGCAAAGGGATGGTGTCGGAATTAATGGAGGAGGTTGAAGAAGATGGTCGTAGGTGGTAGTGGCTGGAGATCGAAGGAGGTTGAGATGGGTTTGGGTTTGGTCGGATTCCGGCAAGCTTGCCGGAATCAATGGAGATGGTGGCGGAAATGAAGAAATGGTGGTGGTAAAAAATGGTGGAAGAGGTGGAAAAGGGGTTTCGGTTTGGAGGTGGTGGTTGACGGTGGTGGTAGAAGGAGGAGAAGATGAGGTGGCTGCCAATCCCTTTCTTCCTCTCCCTCTCTCTGTTGCTGCCCTTTTTCTTGGAAAATTGGGCTCCCCCTCCTCTACCCACGAGACTCTTTTTTTTTTTATAGCTAGGCTTGAAACCCTCCTCTAATCTCAGCCATCCATTCCCCCTTTTTGATAAACTGGATCATCCCCACCCTTGTAGAAAAACCTAGAACTTTAGGCATGCTCCTCAATCACTACCCTACACCTAGTCCCCTTTTGATCCTATGGTCCTTGCTTATTGCTTGTAGAGGAAGCAATAAAATGTTCCAAAAAAGCCCTCTTGTAAATAGGAAATGATATATTCTGCCCCCCTTCTCTCTCATGGGCAGCCCCCGCCTAATGTATTCTATTTTATTATTTTGTGACTAAAGGGGTGGTTTGGGCAAAGGGGAAGGGACAAAATATATCATTACTTATCATTTGCAATGATTTAAGCACAATTATATTTTAATAATCGCACTAACTCGTCTGTCCTTCTTCCTTAATTAGCTTGCGAGGGCTATCTTAGGGAAATGTGATAAACCCTTAATAGCTCCTTAAACACTACGACAGGGCGAGTTAGCGTAAAAATCAAAATATGCTATGCGAATAAACACTAAAACTCAGGAAACCCAATGGAGTGCCAATACCAAAACCAGGGTCTTTTGCAAATTTTTTTTTTTTGGAAGATCAGTATGGGGATTGAGGCCTTGCAAAGTTTCACAAGACTAATCACAAATGGACTTCTCAGGTCTATCAATCACTCGGGACTCAGCTCCTCGGGAATTTAGAGATTTTGCTCAATTTTGGGAATTTGCTCGATCTCAGGATCTTATTCAACTTCAGAACTTTATTCGATTTTGAGGGTTTTAGGGTCCGGTCAAAATGGGGTGTCTACAGATGCCCCTCTTTGGCAGAGGGCGCTTGTCGCACGAATGCCAAAGCTGAAGAGACAACACATTTTGATCGGCCCGAAATTTCAAATGAAAAGATACAAAAGGGATTGGATTTTTTTTTATTGAATGGCAATTTGGACTTTTAACAATCAGGCTGAACCCACACGCACTGAAAGAAGAATTTTTAGCTAGGCGGGACCTTCGCGCACTAACAAACGGGAGGTTTGGTTAGGTGGAACCTTCACACGCTGACCACAAGGAAGCTTTGTTATGCGAAACCTTCACGCAGTAACAAGAAGGGGAAATTTTAATTAGGCGGAACCCTCATGCACTAATCGAAAGGAAAAACTTAGTTATGCAGAACCCTCACGCAGTAACAAGTAATGGGAATTTGGTCGAGTAAAATTCTTATGAAAAGATTGATACTCTCCTGCTTTTGATTGATTGATTGATTTGAATGGATTGATTTGGATAGATGGATTTGGATTGATTTCTTTGGAGATTACTTTGTCTCTCCAAAGAAGCGGGAACCCCCTTTTTTTTTATATGCTTGCTTGATTGATTGATTTGGATCAGATTGATCCCCTTGAGAATTGCTTTGTCTCTTGCCGAGAGAATGGGAGTGCGATTTCCTTGCTGAGGACTGGACTCACATGATTTGCTGGGATTTTGGATATTGACCCTTTTTTAAAGAATTTGATTTTGCTGGGGATTGAATGCTTTGAGCAGTTGCCAGCGGACTCTCTGGGAAATAGATGCTAGACTTCATTGGGGACTAGCCTTGCTGATGAGCTGACTATAGAGTAGGCTCAGCTGGGGAATTTGGAGGTTTGACTCGAGATGTGCTCGAGCTTCTCTCATCTCAAGTTGCTGGAGACTTTGGTTTATTCTGATTGTCCTTGTGGATTTGACAGCTTTTATGACTTGGCGTGATTTGCCAAGTCATAAAAGATGCCCCTAGTTATTTCATACTTCCATGACTAGAGTCTTAATAAAGCAATACAAATGCAGGGAAACAAATATTTTATTTCATGAATATTGGATTTACAAAGCTCTGTGTAGAGGAAACATGACAACAATGAGATCAATTCTGCCTGAAAGGTCTCTTTCAAATCTGCCAGCTGATAAAATTTCAATAGGCCTGATAACCTGCTACTCTTCTGAACCTTGTTCTGATTTAATCTGTCTTCCGGAGAAGAGACTTCTTGCTTTGGTGCCTGTCACCCCAGCTCTGGGAAAGGTACAGACCATACAAGACCTCGGAGATTTTGACTTGACATGCGACAGACTTCGACAAGTGACAAGTAAAAGACATTGACAAGCACATGACTTGGATTTCAAGAAAGACTCTACTTGCTTCTTGACCTGACAAATATTTTAAATTGGTGAAGGTGAACCACTCTTAGAGTGACTCGAATACCATATTTAAAAATGATTCATTCCCTGTTCGGTATCACCATCATGGTCATTAAACCCCTTTGATTGCTTAGTCTTAAATGCCCCTAGTTTAGAGGAATATCAAAGCAAGTCATGCTGGCACTATTCAGACTTTGATGATGCCATTATTGGGTACAAGTCTTGTCTGCCTCCAGTTGTTCAGCTCCTTGAGAAGTCTCTGCCACTGACCAGATTGCCATTTTCAAGTTTTCAATCTGGCAGACCGCTTGCCTTAATTTTTGCCTGAATTGCTCTTGCGAGTTTTCAATCCAGCAGGCTCACACCTTGATTTTTGCCTAAGCCGCCCTTTCGGGTTTTCAACTTAGCAGGTGAATGACCCTAACTTTTGCTTAGATCGCCCTTGCGGGTTTTCAATCTAACGGGCCTTCAGACTCCATTTTTTTTCTTTTACTTTTTTTTTTAGCTACAAACCTTTGCCTATTGCACCGAAAGGACTTTTTAGGTTGGTTAGGGTTTGAAGGGACGGAATTTTGATAAGTTCTCCAAGGTTTCGACCGAATCCGGACTAGCCAGACTGCCTACGTACCCCCAAAGGATGAGGATCAGGTCGCGCGTAGTTCAAGGCACAAATGCCCCTAGTTTATGGGTTATGAAAATAGAATGTTTTGATTTTGTGTAAGCTCAAAAGGGTTTTGCAAAGGATTCTTTTGATATGTTAAGTAAGGATTTTTAGTTTGAAGCTCTGGTCGGCCAAGGAAGGCCTTCTAGTGCCTTAAGCATAGTATTTCTTGAGTTGGTCAAGGTTTGTTGGCTCTGTTAGTTTTTCTCCATTTTTATCGAGGAGTCTGACGGCTTTTCCAGGCAGGACTTTGTCAACAATGTATGGACCTGACCATTTTGGCTTGAATTTACCCCTGGGATCATATACCGGTGCCCGGAAGGATTTCAGAACAAGATCTCCTTTCTTGAGGTCTCGAACTCGAACTTTCTTGTTGAAGGCTCTCTCGACACGGCGCTGATACCCCTGAACATGGTACAATGCTTTCAGCCTCTTTTCGTCAATCATTTATAACTCTTGATATCTAGCTTGAGCAAACAGATTCTGGCAACCCAGCTTCCATCATCACTCTCAGGGAGGGAATTCGCAGTTCAACAGGCAAGACAGCTTCCATTCCGTACACCAGAGAATACGGAGTTGCACCTGTAGCGGACCTGATCGATGTCCTATAGGCCCACAAAGCATACGGGAGCTTGTTCGACCAGTCCTTGTAAGTCTCGGTCATCTTGCTGATGATCACTTTGATGTTTTTATTAGCAGCTTCAACAGCTCCGTTCGTTTGAGGTCTATAGGGCGAAGACTTATGATGCTTGATCTTAAACTCCTCACACAAGCGCGCCACCTCCTTCTTGAAATGGGACCCATTGTCTGAAATTAGTTCATGTGGTACTCCATATCTGCAAATAATATTTGCTTTGATGAACTTTGCAACAGAAGCCGAGGTCAATGACGCATACGAAGCCGCTTCTATCCACTTTGTGAAGTAATCAATGGCAACCAAGATATACTCATGCCCACTAGAAGACTTCGGACTTATCTTCCCAATGATATCTATTCCCCATACTGAGAATGGCCACGGTGAAGTGAGAGAATGCAATTGAGAAGGTGGCACATGGATGAGACTGGCATAGACCTGACATTTGTGACATTTCTTCACATAGGCGTAGCAATCTGCTTCCATTGTCGGCCAGTAATAATCAAGTCCGAGAATCTTCCTTGACAGCATCTTTCCGTTCATGTGAGGTCCACAGACACTTCGTGTGTCTGCTCTATGAGTTCTGCGGCTTGATCCTCATCTATACACAAAAGTTGGATTCCATCGAACAACCTTCTGTACAACTCCTCACCACAGATGATAAAGTTAGAGGCCAATTTCTGAAGAGACCTTCGCTCTTTTCCTGAAGCTTCCGGCGGATGTCCTTTGCCTGAGATGAAGTTTTTGATGTCTGTGTACCAAGGCCTGCCATCTGGACACCTTGCTGCTATTTCAATGGCGTTAACATGTGACGGGGCCCATTGAAGTCTTACTTCTAATGGTTGAACCTCCATTGTCGCAGAAATGTCAAGCATCGAAGCCAGAGTAGCTAATGTATCCGCAAAGTGATTCTTCGTTCTGGACAAATGAGTGAATTTGATATTTCCGAATTTTCTGACCAGAGACTCTAGGTACGTATTATACGGGATCAACTTATCGTCTCTTGTTTTCCAGTTTCCGTTGGTTTGACAGATAATCAGAATTGAGTCCCCGAATACATCTAGGTCCTGAATGCGCAAGGCCATGGCTGCTTCCAAACCTGCAATACATGCCTCGTATTCTGCCATATTATTTGTGCACTTGAACTGAAGTTTGATGGATACAGGGATATACTCTTTTCTTGGTGATATCAACACCGCCCCTACACCTTGGCCTCGATTGTTGACTGCTCCATCGAAGTACAACAACCACTTTGTGTCTGGAACTTCATCTTCCACAGTCATTATCTCCTCATCTGGAAACTCTGCTTTCAAAAATTCATTATTTTCTGCTGGTGAATCGGCTAACTGTTCAGCTATCACGCGCCCCTTAATTGACTTCTGTGTGACATAAGTGATATCGAACTCAGACAATAACAACAACCACCTGGCAGTTCTCCCGGTGAGGGCTGGCTTCTCGAACAAATATTTCAATGGGTCCATCCGGGAGAGTAGAAGAACCCTATTCGATAACAAATAATGCCTCAGCTTTTGAGTAGCCCAAACTAGTGCTAGACAAGTCTTCTCAAGAATGGTATATTTCTGCTCGTACTCCAACATTTTCTTGCTGATGTAGTAAATGGCTCTTTCTCGCTTTGACTCCGGGTCTTGCTGCAGTAACATACACCCCATCGCTGTGTCAGTAACAGACAAGTACAGCAACATCGGTTGTCCTGGTATGATTGGTGACAAAACTGGTGGTAAAGCCAAACACTGCTTGATTTTCTCGAAAGCTTCTTGACACTCTTCGTTCCATTTCTTTGAAGCATTCTTCTTTAAGAGCTTGAAAATCGGTTCACAAGTCGTTGTCAATTGTGCAATGAACCTTCTCAAGTACTGGACCTTTCCTAAGAACCCACGGATCTGCTTCTCAGTGTTTGGCGGAGCCATTTCTTGAATAGCCTTGATTTTCTGCGGATCTACTTCAATCCCTCTCTGGCTGACCAAGAATCCCAGCAGTTTTCCTGATGTAACCCCAAATACACACTTATTTGGGTTGAGACGGAGCTTGAACTTTTGAATTCGCTGGAAGAACTTTCTCAATGCCCCTGCGTGCTCTTCCCTGGTCTTCGCTTTAACGATCATCCCATCAACATATACTTCGACCTCTTTGTGTATCATGTCATGCAGTAAAGTGGTAGCAGCCCTCTGATATGTTGCTCCAGCATTTTTGAGTCCAAATGGCATAACTCTGTAACAATATGTCCCCCATTGAGTGATGAAGGCCGTCTTGATCATGTCTTCAGGAGCCATCTTGATCTGGTTGTATCCTGGGAATCCATCCATAAACGAAAGGAGAGCATGGCCCGCTGTGTTGTCCACCAAGATGTCAATGTGTGGCAAAGGAAAATCATCTTTCGGACTTGCTTTGTTTAGATCTCTGAAATCCACACACATTCTGACTTTTCCGTCCTTCTTGGGCACCGGTACTATGTTGGCTAGCCATTCAGGGTATTCAACAACTTGTATGAAGCCAACATCCAATTGTTTCTGAACTTCATCTCTGACTAACAAGTCCCACTCTGGTTTCATTTTTCGGAGTTTTTGCTTTTTCGGCCTGGCACCCGGGATTAGGGGAAGTCTATGTTGAACAATGTCTTCACTTAATCCCGGCATGTCATCATAGGACCAAGCGAAAACTTCTTTGAATTCCTTTAACAGGGCAATTAATTCCGCACGCTCTTCGGGAGTTAATGTTTTGCCAATTCGAATTTCCCGAATTAGGGTTTCATCACCAATATTGATGGTCTCGATTTCCTCTTCGAATGGTTTTGCTCGACGCTGCTCCTCCTGCCTAATCATGTGTTTGATTTCAGGGGGAGTTTTGCCGGCATCCTCATTAGAGGGGGAGTCTTGATTATTATTATTATCAATTTGATAAGATAAAGAAGCAGAAATTGAAGTAGAGACAGGCGAATAAAAAGAAGAGTCTTTTATTTCATTCAAAGAAATTGAAGTTACATCTGTTGACGCGCCTTCAATGGGCTCAGTATTGAAATCTTTAGAAATCTTTACAGACTCATCAGACTGGACTATCGTATGAACAGACTTGATAGACTCGGTAGACTCAACGGAAGATGCAACAGACTCTGTATCGGACCGAACAGCGGCATCGGAAGACTCCTCATCGATCTCATCGACGGGCTCAATCACAACTGTACCTGCATCAAAAGAAACATCAGATATAGCAAACTCTATTCTTGACTCTGAAATGGACATATAGCTAGAGACAACAGACTCTTTGATAGAAACAGGACTGTACTGGATGACGACTTGGGGTATGACCTGGGAACTCCAGTTCGTGAGGGGTCCCTCGGCTGGGGTGATAAGGCTTTCAGGATCAAGGATCAGCGCATCTCCTCTGATCATGGCTACAATCGGTAACTCAACCTGAAACAGGGAATTTAGAAGACACGGCTCAAGAATATCAGCCCAATCAACCTCTGGTTCGATCTCATGAATCTGCAAACTCGGGTACTGATCTGGCAGCTCCATATCGAAAAATATCTCAAACCCCGGCAGCTCTTGCCCTGTTAACTCATCAACCCACGGCTCTGCGAACCCACAGAATGCAAAGTCATCCCCCTCTCTGCGGTACTTACCATTTCTGATTAGACTAAATGATTTCATCGGCAGCTCTAGACCCCGGCGACGGAGCTCGGACCATTTCCGCATGTAATTTCTCATTTCTCTAATCTCATCACGAGAAGGTTCATATCCGAGTCCGAACAACCCTTCATTCTTTCTCATTACAGGCCATTCGACTATCCCCTGATGATTGCGACCCAGACCTGCACCAGGAAGGTACCCCTGTTTACGCATCATCTTTACAACCCGGGGATTAGTGCTGGTGAGGAACAAAATCTCTTCATTCTTTGCTTTTTCAAATGATATGGCCGTGACTTCTACAGAGAACCCGGTCAGACTAACATCACCTTTCTTTTCTGAGGTACCCTCCTGCGAAATTTGGCCTACCTCTAAATCAGGATCACCCTTGACTGTTATCACCCTGTTGTTTCTGATGAACTTCAGTTTCTGGTGTAGTGAAGAAGGGATAACTCCAACCTTATGGAGCCAAGGTCGGCCAAGCAAGAGAAGGAAAGACGCTTTGATATCGAGTACTTGGAACTCTACTTCAAAGATTTCTCCTCCTATCAGAATTTCAGTTGCTAGTGTTCCAATAACATCGCGTCTGGTACCGTCATACGCCAAAATTCCTTGCTCAGAAGGGATAAAGTCATTCGGCCCAAATCCCAGGACAGTAGCAGTGGCTAACGGACATACGTTCAGTGCGGACCCGTTGTCAACTAATACATCTGGGACCTTCTTCCCGTTACAGACAACAGTGATCTTCAGTGGACGCGTATGATTATGACCCTCAGATGTCAGATCTTCATCAGTGAAAGAAAGAGTCTTGGACACCCTAGCCATCGCTACCAAACCAACAAGTTCATCAGATGTAATATCTACAGATACCTGTGCAGCATTCAACTCTCTTAGTACAACTTGACGGTGCTTTGGGGAAGCCATAAGCAAACCCCAAATTGAAATATTAGCCTGGGTCTTTTTGAGTTGCCGTAAAAGACTCTCATCCTCTTCTTCGCAACTCGGCTTGTTCTGCTTCTGCGCTTCTGCGGCTCTTACAACTTCAGCTGGGTTCTCAGCTCTCAACTCAACAGGTTTGAAGATCCGCCCACCACGAGTAACATGGCGAACTTCGTCACATTGATCGTTCAAGAAATCAAAGTCATCGTCATCAAAGCTCAGAACATACGGAACCACATCTTGAACTTCCTCTTCATCACATTGAAGGATGTAGGGACCAGTAGAAGACTCAGCATAATCATCTTCATCTCCACCAAGCACATAAGGCTTCTCTTCCTCTACTTCTTCAATTTCCTCGCCAAATGCCAAGACAGTCGGTGAATCGGAAGCGATAGCACAAATCAACGAAGTAGGGTCAAGAATAGGCTCTTCAGTAAAAACCGCCCCAACTGTAGGTGGAGGCCGCGCAACATGAGCTGGTAATGGATTCCGGGTAGTGTTTGGCATAAATACAGCGATTTTTTTTGCTTCTATCATATCCTGAATTTTATGCCTCAAGGCCATACAGTTGTCTCTTAATAACTTCTTGAGAGCGACAGATAAAGGGTAAGGTAGTGGATCAAAATGCCTTGGCACTTTCCTCACTGACTGCTCTGTTTCTGCTACAACTCTTCTCACCGGGCGCGCAACAACCACATTGTTAACTTCAGGCTTTGAAACTACCATTGGTTTCTTTCCATTCCTCGGATCAAAAGATGATTTCGCCAGAGAACCCTTCAACAACGCATCTTCAGTTATGGTTCCTGTCTTGATCAGGTGATTGAAATCAGAGTAATACTGCGTCGCCATGAAGTGGTAATACTGTGGAGACAGATTCTTGACCACAATCTTGATCTGATCTTCTTCAGCATGGCGGTTAGTCATCTGGTTCGCTTTTCTCCTCCATCTTCTTACGAAAGACGTAAATGTTTCCTGGGGTCCTTGCTTGATCGCTTTCAGATCCCTCTTCGTAACTTCAATTCCTTCTTCCATCGAAAATTGCTCAACAAACTTGTTAGCAATTTCGTCTAAGGTTCCGAGCTCTTCGGGTTTCAGATGAAGGAACCACTTCTTGGCTACTCCTGCTAGAGACATCGGAAACACCTTGGCGATCTGCTCTGGAGACAGCCCATACCCTTCTAAATTTGAAATGAACGACCTCAGATGACTCCACGGGCACCCGTCCCATCATATTTATCAAAATCTGGCATTCTGAATTTTGGAGGAAGAGTGACACCAGGGAAAAGGGAAAAGTCAGACATATTGATCTTCCTTGGGCCCTTAACTTGCATGCTTTCAACTTGCTGGGTCAATTTTTCAACTTTATCGACCAATTCTTTCTCTTTGCTTGGCTTGACTTATTGCGGGAGACAGTTCTCCTCTACATACTGCTCGTCATAGAAATCATCTTCAGGGGAAATGACAGACCGAACAAAGCCCGGAATCACATTGGGAGGATTTTGGACAACAGGTTGTTTCGAGGTAGCGGCTTTCTCGCTCTTCAACTGAGTAACATCTTCCTTTAAAGTAGATACCTCTCTTGTAAGGTTCCTCATCATGTCTCTCATTTCAGCTAGCATCTCATTTGACTCGACCATTTGGTTAAGACTAGGGGAGATAAGTGGAAATAAAGCTGGTGGGAGAGGTGAAGAAGATCTACGACTTAGCCTCGACGTAGAAGATTGCCGGGACCAAGTAGGCTGTGAAATGGTAACTTTTTTCGAAGCAATGGCTATTGCTTTACTCTGACTCCTGAAATGTAAGTAAGAACACTAATTTAAATTAAGATAATCAGAAAGAATGTTATGCACAAATTGAAACGAGGAATAATACAAACACATCTCTCCTCTGGGTAAAAACCAGCAGTACAACAATTGTAAGAAGGGTCATGACGGCCCATCAAACCTAAACGGATAACCATCACACTCATGTTGTTTCAGATAAAAATCCGACAGCATAACGGCGTTACAAAAGGATCATGGCATGGTAAACTCCTGGTTTATCACTAACACTAGAGCATAAAGTCATACTCAGAAGGTTTTAAATAAAATCTGGCAGCATAACAGCCCCGTAGAAGGATCATGGTAAGGTAAGCTCATGGTTCCTCAATAACCCTAAAGAATACCGGTCACACTCAATATATTCTGGGTAAAATCCGGCAGCATAACGACTGTACAAAGAGATGTGATAAGGTAAGTACATGGTTTAGCTACCAGCCTAAAAAGATGATGACCACACTCAGGACATTTAGAGAAAATCCGGCAGCATAACAGCTGTACTAGGAGATATGGTACAGTAAGCACATGGTTTATCAATAACCCTAAAGGATAATGGTTACGCTTAAGGCTTTTTGGAGAAAATCCGGCAGCATAACGACTGTACAAGGAGGGTCTCGGCAACCAAGCATAAAGAATACGACGACAAGGTCAAGATGAAACATGGCTCTCAGCAAGAACACACTCTATTAGTGATAATGGCAAAGTAGACTCATAATTGGCATGCGGAGCGATCTGATCAAGATCGATCAAAGGATCAAGCTCAGGGAAGATAGATCATGGCTATAAAGATAATGATTGAAACCAATGATCTGATCATAATCCAAAAGACGGATGGACGGGAAAAATGGATTAGATTAGGAAAGAAAACCTAGCTATGAAGCAAACCCTAATCTAGTAATAAATATATGTACATATATATACACCCTAACCAGGGGCACCAACCCTAATCTAATCTAGCGGAGTCAAGGAAGTCTCGACTCATGACAGACAAGTGAGTGTACTCGGACCGCATTTGTAGCCACATGAGGTGAACTACCCTAGTCTATAAATGGGTCAAGGCTCTTAACTCTAGGCTCCACATGTGTAAGCAACACATGTTCATTCCCATATGAATGCAATATATATATATTGTAAGCCCAATGGTTTTTACCTTGGCATTCCCATCTTGTTTTGATGATTCCAATACACAAGTGATCATTTATCACTAATGTGTTTGTTTGTCTAAGTTGTAGATCTTGATAAAGTAAGATCAAGGATGCTTGGATTGAAGGCCAAGAAGCCCACATTGGACCACTAATTGGAAGGCCAAAGTCATCAAGCAAGAAGTCATGAAGACTTGAAGACATGAAGAAATTAATATTGAAGACCATTTTTTAAATGTAATTGATCCAAACCTAGATTAGGTTTTTAAAGGCATAATTAAGTTAATCTCACACACCCTAAATAAACAAGTGATTGTATTTGTGGAGTTCCAACACCTTGGAACCCTCATAGCAATCCCATCTTGGTTGAGAATTGGAAGCCCAAAACAAAATTGAAAATCTGCTCTGCATAGGCTTCTCAGAACTCCGAGAGTTTTTCTCGGAACTCCGAGAATTCTCGGAACTCCGAGAATTATTCTCGGAACTCAGAGAAATGGTCCAGTAGACTTTTTCCAATTTCTGTGAGGCTTCTCGGAACTCCGAGATTTTTTCTCGGAACTCCGAGAATTATTCTCGGAACTCCGAGAACACTCCAACGGTCTGAAAAAGAGCCGTTTGGAATTTTGCTGGAATTACCGTAATGCCACTGAACGGTCATATTTTGTTTTTCCTATAAATATGGGTGTTCTAAACATACAAACTATCAATCCTAACACTCTTAAACTTCATTTGAATACCCAAGAGTGAATCAAGCTTCAATTGGGCCTCTCATCACCAACTCTAGGATTTGGATCATAGGCTCTCAATTGTACATCTTTTGTAACCCTTGTGAAGGGATCTTTTAGTTCTTTCTTTCATCTTTCAACATTTGTATTCGGGCGAGTATTCGGAGAAGCGGAGCCCTTTTTTTCTCCGTGGTGAGGATTGCCACCAAGGTTAAAGCAATTGTAATTGGCACCGATCTTCGCCAAGGTTAAGAAGATCAAATAGTGAAGCCATCAACGGGTTTGGTTGGTGGAGTGGAGTAGGCCTCGGGTTTGAGGACCGAACCACTTTAAAATCTCGGGTGCACTCTTTCTATCTCTTTGCTCTTTCATTTGCATTGCACCATTAGATTTAACTTGTATGCTTAAAATATTGTTTTTGATCTCTTAATCGGTTTAAGTTTTTCAAATTGGTAAATTCTAGTTTTCTTAAACAACCGTATTCTCCCTCCTCATAGTTGCCATTTCAATTATAACTTGGGACCCCCTATATCGGATTTTCATATATATATAAACACGGGCACTTCCTAGTTGGATTTCACTAAGTCAGTAAGTATATACATAATATATAAAACAAAGTAGGGCTCCGGACTCAATCTATCGGGCACTATGCGTATGAACCATACTTAATATGTATAACAAAAGTACGCCCAATGTTATACATAGTATGCTTCATTGCTCATCGGCTGCTGTAAACACAAGTACGCCTAGTGTTTACGGCTGCAGCACCGGCGCATAGCTTGGTAATAGATACAATAATCCCATCCAGGTAATGACTTACCATCCGGCATGTACTGTATCTATCCCATGGAGCCAACAATAAAAAACAATGAAAGAAATAAAGAATATGATAATGCATGTTGTGCAGTGTGTGAATCCCTCGTTTTATTTATGCACCTACTTGGTGCCCCTGGATTCTAACGGAAAAGGTTCCCATTTAAAATGATTTTAGTCCAAATTTCTTCCAAAATTAATAAAAATGGCATTTTTACAGAGTTAGGCAATGTTCCAAGAATTCCCCAGCAGAGTCGCCAGCCTGTGGACCCCGATCCCGAGGACGAATGGGCGAGGGACACGAGATCCCACGCCGGTCCTCTAAGATCTCCACAATGTGAAGGAGAGCTCTACCAAGGAACTCTCGAAATTGTGCCACTCACAGCATGGGTGGCGATATAAATGAGATACCTCTCGATTCAAGGACTAGCCCGGAACCAAGATGTACCTATAACAAATAAGAGTCGCCATCCAAGCAAAGAGGCCCTGGATCCCATGAAATACTCTGTTGCAACAGATAACCAGAGATACAAAAGTCCGTGCCTGATGACGAATGGGGAAGGTGTTAAGCGCCCCCAATTCGCCCAAGTGCAAACACCTGGTCTCTTATGCCATTTTTAATTAATTTTGAAGAGTTTTGGGCTAAAATCATGTGAAATGGGAACGAGTATCCCCGAGAAAACATCTATCTAAGCATGCATGACCCGGGGATGGGCAAAATAAAATAAACATCCAAATCCTAACTCACCGCATCTAATCCTAACCCATCACATCTAGGAAAGCAGTAACATCCGCATGCACAGCTACAGCTAAGCAGATAATCAAGATAAGATGAATAAATGCTACAACTAAGCAGGTGAGAGGACAGATAAGCACAGTAATAAACTACCAAAGCAATAGAATAAACACACTAGCATGCGAACCTATGCAAGAGATAATGCTAAGAAAATAATAATCAATCTCATGCTAGGAAAGTAAGCAAGCTAACAGTAGCACATAAAAAGTCAAAGATAAACACACAATGAGCTAAAAGATACAGGGAAAGAAGTGAATCTGAAAATCAACGGTACATGAAGACCAAGAATGCCAGGGAAAAGAAAAGGGAGCGTACGATAGGCTCAGGGAGCGATTCTAATGAATCAAGCTCAGCGATCCTGATCCGCTAAAGATCGGACAAGTCTCACGATCGTCATAGCCTATCGTTGGGCTCAGCGAGGACAATCCCTGTGAAGGGGCCACGCTACGTCGTCGCCCGTCCCAAAACCAGATAAAACGTCGGAAAATCGATAAAACCGGCAAACCACAATCAAAATCGGAAATGAAATGAAAGGAAGGCTCCGAGTGACCTGGCAATCATTCATTCTTGCCCAATTTGATTTTCACTGTGAAAGGTTTGAAAGATTTTTTGGATGTTTGAATGATTTTTTGAGGGGTTTAAATGATTTTATTGAAAAGCTTGACTGAACTTGGGATGACGATCCCAAGCTGCCTACGTACCCTGTAGAAAGGGATCAAGCCAACGTAGTTCGAAACAGCTTTTCGAAAAATGCTTTTGAGTGTTTTTTGATGTTTTATGGATTTTTTGTTATTTATTTTTATCCCTTTTGATTGAAAGGGGGTTCTGGCTCAAGAGGTTGCCGTCCGTCATCGCCTAAACCCGACGAGTGTTCCCAAAATCGATGGGGATCCCGAAATGCAAGGAGAATCCCAAGGAACGTTAATGCTACAGTTCTTCCAAAACTGCCCCAACTCAACCTGTCTTTTATCACAACAGTTGTGTATAACCAATACCATCTAAGAGGAATGGGGATTAGGCAAACTAAGTTAATGCAATTCACAGAACATGGTTAACATCTCAGGCTAACATAAACTATATGATTGCATGACATCCACCAATAATAAAACAGGAGGAAGGGAATTACCTTGGTTATTGACAGATATTGATGGAGTTTTTTATTCGAGGTGAATTCCCGCGGCCAATGAATTGTAGCCCAAGAAAATGGCACTGCTGGTCGGAAATTGCCGGATTCCGTGGAGTTGCCGGAAATGATTTGCCGAAGATGTAATATCGCACGCCAAGGCTTGGGTTGCGGATAATTGGAATTGGGCTTAAGAGGGTTTAAAATGGTTCAGATATGTTCCCATGGGTAAAAAAACGTGGGTTTGAGATCTTGGGGAGAAGGGCTGAGAAATGGGCTGGCTACCGGTGGAAGAGGTGGTGGCTGGAGATTGGGAAGCTAGGCATGGGTGTCTAAGTGGGTATAGAGGTAGGGGTAGGGTCGGATTTTGGGTTAAAATAGGGGTGTGGATGAGATGGGTTTTTGAAATGAAGGGAGAGGTGGTTTCCAATGGAAGAAAACCCAAGTGGGTTTAATGGATAAAAGAAAATGGTGGTGGGGGGAGTGGCCGGAGCAAACGGTCGGCAGGAATGAGGTTGGGGAAAACGACCCCAAACCTCCCTCTCTCTCTCTCTGTTTCTCTCTCTCTCTCTCTCTCTCTCTCTATTGCTCTGTTTTCTTTCTTTTTTCTTTTTTTTTTAAAGAAAGGAGAAGAAGGTTTTTGGGAGGCCGGTGGTGGTGGCTATGGGTTTTCGAAATGGGTTTGGCGTAAAAATGGGTTTCGGTCTTGGAGGAGGGGGTTGGAGAAGGTGAGGGTGGAAGAGGGTTTTCGAAGTGATGGATGATGGTAATGGAGGTTATGGGCGTCGGCAATGGGTTTGAGGAATGGTGGCTGGTGGTGGTGCAGTGGAGATGGGTTTTGGGTTTGGGGTGGAGGATGGTGGCTGGTGCGGTGGAGATGGGTTTCGGGTTTCGGGTTTGGGGTGGAGGATGGTGGCTGGCGCGGTGGAGATGGGTTTCGGGTTTCGGGTTTGAGGATGGTGGCTGGTGGTGGTGGTTGGCTCCGGTAATGGAGGTGGAGAAAGAGGGTTTAGGTTTTGGGGGTTGCTGTTGGTGGGTTTCTGAAATGGGGGAAACGAAATGGGTTTATCAATAAAGGAGATGGTGGAGGTGGGATGTGGAAGATGGAGGTAGGGTCGGTGGTTCGGTGGAGGTGCAGAGGTGGTGGTGGATGACGGTGGTGGTGCCGGATGATGGTGTTTCGGCCGGTCTCCTCCTCCTTCTTCTCTCTTCTCTGCTACTCCTTTCTCTGTTTTTTTTTTTTTAAATGGTGGTGTCGGTGGGATGGGGAAGATGGTGGAGGTATTGGAGGAGATGCTGCAAATGAGGGTGGGTTGCAGAGGGATGGTGCCGGAATTAATGGAGGAGGTTGAAGAAGATGGTCGTAGGCGGTAGTGGCTGGAGATCGAAGGAGGTTGCGATGGGTTTGGGTTTGGTCGGATTCCGGCAAGCTTGCCGGAATCAATGGAGATGGTGGCGGAAATGAAGAAATGGTGGTGGTAAAAAATGGTGGAAGAGGTGGAAAAGGGGTTTCGGTTTGGAGGTGGTGGTTGATGGTGGTGGTAGAAGGAGGAGAAGATGAGGTGGCTACCAATCCCTTTCTTCCTCTCCCTCTCTCTGTTGCTGCCCTTTTTCTTGGAAAATTGGGCTCCCCCTCCTCTACCCACGAGACTCTTTTTTTTTATAGCTAGGGTTGAAACCCTCCTCTAATCTCAGCCATCCATTCCCCCTTTTTGATGAACTGGATCATCCCCACCCTTGTAGAAAAACCTAGAACTTTAGGCATGCTCCTCAATCACTACCCTACACCTAGTCCCCTTTTGATCCTATGGTCCTTGCTTATTGCTTGTAGAGGAAGCAATAAAATGTTCCAAAAAAGCCCTCTTGTAAATAGGAAATGATATATTCTGCCCCCCCTTCTCTCTCATGGGCAGCCCCCGCCTAATGTATTCTATTTTATTATTTTGTGACTAAAGGGGTGGTTTGGGCAAAGGGGAAGGGACAAAATATATCATTACTTATCATTTGCAATGATTTAAGCACAATTATATTTTAATAATCGCACTAACTCGTCTGTCCTTCTTCCTTAATTAGCTTGCGAGGGCTATCTTGGGGAAATGTGATAAACCCTTAATAGCTCCTTAAACACTACGACAGGGCGAGTTAGCATAAAAATCAAAATATGCTATGCGAATAAACACTAAAACTCAGGAAACCCAATGGAGTGCCAATACCAAAACTAGGGTCTTTTGCAAATTTTTTTTTTATGGAAGATCAGTATGGGGATTGAGGCCTTGCAAAGTTTCACAAGACTAACCACAAATGGACTTCTCAGGTCTATCAATCACTCGGGACTCAGCTCCTCGAGAATTTTGAGATTTTGCTCAATTTTGGGAATTTGCTCGATCTCAGGATCTTATTCAACTTCAGAACTTTATTCGATTTTGAGGGTTTTAGGGTCCGGTCAAAATGGGGTGTCTACAGCCCCAAGGAGGTAAACTTGGAAGAGTGGAATAGGTCTTGTGGTAGACGGAACCACTATAAATCTTATGCCTTGTGGATGCTTTCTCTCCTCCCTCTCTTTGCACTTTGTGGTGATTGGTAATTTCTACCCTTTCTTGTATTTATGTTTTATTAAAACAAGGGTTAGGAAAAATAGGCTTAAAGTAATATCTTAACCCTAAATTTCATTATCTTGAATATTTGAGCAAGAGTTAGATTAATAAGTGCTTAATTAGTAAATTAATTTTAATAATCGATTTAATTAAGCCCAAAATTTTTAATTGACCAATTCACCCCCCATCTTGGGTTGTCACACCTTTATTTCATTTTCCAATCTCATCCTGAGGGTACTAATGAGTGTCCTAAACGATCATCTGAAAAGTTCATCGGCTACATTCATAACCTCCTTCGCATTCCGAGTCAGAATAAATATCTTGGATTGTGGTCAAGATGGAGTTCTTAGACTAATACAATTAGTACACTCCCACTATTCACAAGTTTTCTTCATATGTCAATTCAGTGGGCTTATCTTGTAGTAACATGCAGTCTATACATGTAGCTTGGAACTTTATCGATCTGTTATATCACTCACTAAGGTTTTCTTAAACCAATGTCCGGCAATCAGGTATCCAAAATAGACACATTTTAGGGTTCATTATCATGGACCTAATTTCCTAATAAGCTCACTACTTTTAACACCTATTATTCCATGATTTGTACTCAAAATATCCTCATGTGATCCTGTCGAGACACCCATCGAGTTATCGTGGCCCTTCTGTTGGGTTGAACCATGACACACAGTGGGCCCTCGCAACGAGACAAGTGAAAATGAACAACCTAGCACTAGGAATTCCATCACCGTTGGGCAGAATAGAATTCCAAGCCTGGTTATTCATTTGCAACTTCCTTATACCACCCAAGCAATCCTGACAAGCGTTCTTGGTTGGATTAAACCTTTTCATGCTTGGGTGGTAGCCAATTGAACATGATCTCATAAAATAGAATGTAATATACACACACAATAATTTAAGAACATTGCATCATTAAAGTTTGTCATAGAAGATAAAATCCAACAAAGTATTTATCTTAGAAAATACAACATCTCAATCACATGCATAGAGGCTACAATTATGAAATTTTAAAATCACATTCACAAAACTTACTTAGGAGCAATAACCTTCCGTTGGGCCGATCAAAGCCCTTACGCAATTTCCAAGATTGTAAACTCTCACAGTGTGCATACATATGTAAGCCTCTCAATTTGTGCCTCATGACCAATTGGGATCCTTTGGAGACTTTGTTGCGTGAATCCAAATAATCCTTTACATATATGCACAAAAACCTTTTATGTGAACAATGAGCATCTAGAAACCATAGTTGGGTGCACAAGGGAAACTAAATAGATACAAGTGCAACAATGGTGCTTATCCACATCCAACTAATGATGCTACTCACAAGATTTGAATCCCTTAGTGTATGTTTACAAATACTATGCTTGTAATTTGTGCTTCAAAGATAGTAGGAATACTTTTAAAACTTTATTAGACCAATCTCTACAGGATCGAGTCATCTTTCGAAGAATAGTCTTGATATTCTTGTTAGCTGCTTCAACAGCGCCATTAGTTTGAGGCCGATACAGAGACGACTTATGATGCTTGATTCTGAATTCTTCACACAATGAGGATACCTCTTTCTTGAAGTGAGAACTGTTGTCTGATATAAACTCGTGTGGGACACCATATCTGCGGATGATGTTGGTTCTAATAAACTTGGCAATTGATGCCGATGATATCGAAGTGTATGACTGAGCTTCGATCGATTTGGTGAAGCAATCGATTTTGACAAGTATATACTCGTGTCCGCTAGAGGACTTTGGAGAAATTTTACGGATAATGTCAATACCCCAAACCGAGAAAGGCCACGAAGACGTGAGAGAGTGAAGCTCTGAAGGTGGCATATGTATCAAATTTGCATGAATCTGGCATAAGTGACACTTCTTGACAAATGTGAAGCAATCTGCTTGGAGAGTAGTCCAGAAGTAACCAAGACGAAGGATCTTCTGAGGTAACATTTTGCCATTTATATGAGGACCACAGACACCTGAGTGAACATCTTCTAAGTTTTCTGCGGCTCTGTCTTCATTAACACAGAGGAGCTGGACTCCGTCAAATGATCTGCGGTAGAGATCTCCTCCACAAATGACAGACATAGATGCCAGATTCTGCAATGCTCTTTTCTCCTTTAACGAGGCCTCTGTGGGTGTCCCCTGCCGGAGATAAGATTTTTGATATCGAAATACCAAGATTTTCCATCTGGACATCTGGCTGCTATCTGAACGATGTGACATGTGCTGGGATGACACGTCGCTTTATTGCCAAAGGACGAACATTTACCCCTACTAGAATGTCAACCATAGATGCAAGCGTGGCGAAAGCATCAGCGAACCTGTTTCTCAATCTAGAGATGTAAGTAAAGCTGATATTGTGGAAACTTTTCATCAAGCTCGTAAGGTAAGTGTGATACAAAATCAACCTATCTTCTTTAGTACGCCATTTCCCATTTGTCTAACAAATGATCAATAGAGAGTCTCCGTACATATCGAGGTCTTGTATCTCTAATGGCAGGGCTGCTTCTAGACCGGCTATGCAAGCTTCGTACTCAGCAATGTTGTTGGTGCATTCGAATTCTAATTTGATGGAAATTGGTATGTGCTCATGCCGAGGTGAGACAAGAACAATGCCAATTCCTCTGCCTCTACAATTTGACACTCCGTCAAAGTACATGGTCCATGTAGTGTCACTGGGTGCATCTCTGATCTTCATGATCCCTTCATTTGGAAATCCACGGCTTAGCTCTGTATCTTCAGTAGGTGCGTCAGCTAACTGTTTTGCAACAATTCTTCCATTGACAGACTTCTGGGTGACATATGTGATGGCAAATTCTGATAAAAGCATCAACCAACGAGCGGTCCTGCCGATTAGGGCTGATTTTTCGAATAGATATTTCATTGGATTCATCTGAGATATGTGGAAGATTTTATGTGCTAACAATAGTGCTTGAGCCTTTGAGTGGCCCATACTAATGGTAGACAAGTTCTTTCCAATTGAGTGTAATTTAGTTCATATTCCAACATCTTCTTGCTGAGATAATAAGCTAGCATTTCACTTCTTATTTCAGGATCTTCTTGTGCCAACATACATCCGAGAGATGTTTCCGTGGTTGAAAGATACAAGAGGAATCCGACGACTGCAAGTGTTAACACTGGTGGTGATGACAAACAAACTTTGATCTTCTCAAAGGCTTCTTGACATTCAGGGTTCCACTATTTGGAAGCATTTTTCTTTAGAAACTTAAAAATCGGTTCTCATGTACTAGTAAGCTGGGTTATGAAACGGCTCAAGTACTGAAATTTTTCTAAGAATCCTCTGATTTATTTTTCTATTTTTGGAGACGGCATCTCCTGAATCGCTTTAACTTTAGCAGGGTCTACCTCGATTCCTCTGTGGCTGACCAGGAAGCCTAGCATCTTTTTAGAGATAACTCTGAAAGCGCACTTGTTAAGATTCAGCCGGAGCTTATATTTTGCGATTCTTTTGAAGAATCTCCTTAAGGCTTGAACATGATCTGCTCGAGTTTTGGTTTTGACAATCATGTCGCTTGAACATGATCTGCTCGAGTTTTGGCTTTGACAATCATGTCATCAACGTTTAACTCTACTTTATTGTCAATCAAGTCATGTAAGAGGGTAGTTGCAGCCCTTTGATAGGTTACACCATCATTCTTGAGACCGAATGGCATCACCCTGTAGCAGTAGGTTCCCCATTGTGTAGTGAACGTTGTTTTGGTATTGTCTTCTGAAGCCATCTTTATCTGATTGTACCCAAAAAAACCATCCATGAAGGTTTTTCTGGGTAAAATCAGATAAAGATGGCTTCAGACCGAATGGCATCAACCCTTTGAGAGTAAGGCTTGACCTGCCATGTTATCAACCAAGATGTTGATGTGAGGCAAACGAAAATCATCCTTTGGATTGGCTTTGTTCAGATCACTGAAATCAACACAACACCGTACTCTTCCATCCTTCTTGGGTACCTGAACGATGTTCACCAACCACTCGGATATGTGACAACTTCTAGAAAGCCTTCTTTCAACTGATTGATCACTTCGTCTTTGATTTTAAGGACCCATTCAAGTTTCATCCTTCTAAGCTTCTGCTTCTTCTGCTTCTTCGGCTTAGCTTTTGGAAAGAGAGGGATATGGTGCTGAACAATTTCCTCACTTAATCCTGGCATATCTTCGTATGACCAGGTGAAGACTTCTTCGAATTCTTTTAACAATTTGATTAATTTCGCACTCTCTTCAAGGGATAAGGTTTTGTCAATCTTTATCTCCTGAAGCAGGGATTCGATGCCTATGTTAATAGTTTCAAACTCATCTTCTAAAGGTTTTGCTCGATGCTCCTCCCTTCGTTTGATTAAATTTTTAATCTCGAGGGATGTTTTGTATGCGTCCTCATCTGAGGAGGGTTGTTTGATGTTATTTAAAGCATTAGTTTCAAAAGAATCGAGAGACAAAGGCGAGTACAGAGAAAGTTCTTTGATTGATTTACAAGATACATCAGAGGAAGAACTGACTGACATGCCTTCTTCAGGCTCGGCTACATTTGACACTTTTTCAAAAGATGAATCAGAATCAGAAAGGTATTCTGATTCAAAGGACGAGAAGTTCGTATCCGAAGGGATAATTGTAATAAGAAGTGGGACAAAGGTGTCTGACAAATTAGAGAGTTCTGAATTGCCTGCATTGGTAATCATACTCTAAGGGGAGAACATTGGAACGGATTCCTTGATCATACAAACAACCAAAGAAACTTCTTGGAACATTGATCGTATGAGCATCGGATCTAGGTAATCTGCCTAATCAAATTTCAGAGTCTATGCACGTCTGTACTGCTTTCTCCACCAAATGTCATCTTCTTCACCTGGCCAACCTGTAGCAAAGAAGATCTGGAACCCATGAACCCTTTCTCCAGTGATAGGATGTGTGGACCATTCTGGGAAACCACAGTAGGGGGAAGTCTTCTCCTTCCTTACAGAAGTGACAGTTGAGGGTCGCTTGATTTCTGGCATGGGCATACCTCTCCAACTTCTTTGTACAACCTTCTTCGAGTTTTACTTCGATACATCTATTGTTTTTCTTAGAAAGTGGTGTGGTAACCCATACCAGTTGTACCAACATTGGAAGGAAACTGCAGATCATCGAAATGAGCTATTCCTTGCTGATATCGACCTAACCCCATTCCCGGGATGTAACCGTTGATCTTGAGGATTGTAGATACAACAGGGTTGATATCGTACGGGAGAGAAATCAACTCCTTTTTGGCTAGTTCCGAGCTAATTGTAGTAACATCAAGATGAAAAGCATTGAGATAAACATTGTCTCCTACTGATTTCCCATTAGGATCTGGCAAGATGACGTCTACTTCTAAGTCTTCATCACCTCGGATGGGGATAACTTTGTTACCTTTCATGAATTTAAGCTTTTGATGTAAAGAATAGGGTACAACTCCAACTTTGTGAAGCCACGGTCGTCCTAACAACAGGTTGAAGGATGACTTCATCTCGCCGCCCATATAAATGACTTCATAGGCCATGATTCCTTGATCAGATGGGGAGAAAGCACTGGGACCAAATCCAATAGCTGTGGTCGTGCTCAGCGGGCAAATGTTCAAGTTAGAACCATTGTCCACGAGTACGGCAGGTACCTTCTTGTAATTACATAACACAGTAACAAGGAGGGGCTTGGAGTGATTCTTTCCTTCAGGGGTCAGATCTTGATCTGAAATTAAGAGGGTTGTAGAGGCTCTGACTGCTGCAACCAAATTCGTGCAAGTAAAAATAACTTCTTTGCTTGGAGAAGTAATTTCATAATGGTGGAAAGATTGGTTGGTAAGGGAGTGAATTCCCTGGGTGGCTTATTTACAATGGCAGGTCCCGGAGGTGCATTCCTTTGTTGCCAAATGATAGGAGATTCAGAGGTTTCTGGAACCGACTTAGTCTCATTAACTTCTTTGGATGCAGGAGGCTTCTTGGATTGAGCATTCTTAGAATCGGAGGAGGCTTTACTGAGCCAACATCGGGCTAAAGAATCCTCGATTTTGTTGCCTGTATCGATGAAATGTTTGAGGCTAGTGAAGCTTTGAATAGCCATAGGACGCTGGAATGACAAGGTCAAGTTCTGTTGCATCATGTTAATCTGCTCTTCCTCGGTGGGCCGCTTGAGCATCTAGTTGTCTTCTGACACCAGCATTTTACAAAATCAGAGAAGGCTTTCATGGGCTCTTGTTTTGTGGTCTGAAGATCTCAATGAGAAGTTTCAGTACTGTCTTCATAAGAGAACTGTTTGATAAATTCATTCATAATATGTTCCCAACCCATAGTTTGTAGTTCAGGCAAACTCAAAAGTCATTTATGTGTCATGCCATTCAGAGACATTTGAAAGACCAAGGCCAGCTAATCTGGGGACACACCTTGTGATCGCAGCATACTTTCGAATACTGTCAGGAAATTACGAGGACAACCGGTTCCATCGTATTTACTGATGTCAGGCCAATTGAAGCTGGCCGGGAGCTGTACATCTGGAAACAAAGAGATGTCATGGAAAGAAAGTCTTGACGACCCTTGAACCTTGATAACTTTGAGGCCTTGACTAACCTTGGCAAACTTATCTTCCCACTTGTTCAGAATCTGGGCAAAGGTATGGTTCTCATCTGCATACTGCTCTCCTAAGAATGGATCCGGTGCCTGGGGTGTAGATTAATTAGTAGGTGGGGTTGGTATGGTTTTCTAGATAGTAGGAAGAGGTTGCTGAGGTGTAGAAGGTACTACAGTAACCTGAGGAGGTGATCTGAATGCAGCGTACTCTTCTGAGAGTTGGCGGAGTCTTTGAGTGAGTTCAGCTACTGCTTGCTGCAGTTCTTGGATAACCTGGGACTAATCTGTAGGCTCTGCCACGATGGCAAGAGGAGTTGAAGGACTAGATGGCTCCAAAATTTCTAATGAGTGAGTAGGAACTAAAGAACTAGGTAGTTTTGAGGTTCTCACTAAAAGACAATCGGTTCGGTACCAGGTTTTCTCTTTCCTAGGTGCAATGGTTTTAAGTGTACAAACTTTCTACCTATAGATGGGAATATACACCAGTTTTAGAACTTTTTCATGCAAGGAGAAAGTGTTATACAGACAATTAAGATTTCAAACAAGATTTTTCAGGGAATGATCTTATTTTATTAATAAGTCCGATCAACTTTAAAATTTGTACAAAAAGGCCTGTGCTAGCCTGACTTTAAACAGTGTTTTTACAAAATTTGCAAAAAATGAAAGGAAAGTTGATATCTTCTGTATGAAGTAGTCCCTTGACCAGTAGATCTGCGCCGTGATGAAGATAACAGAGAGTTTGTAGAGCTTCTATGTTTCTGAGAAATTTGAAGGCTCGGCATCTGAAGTGATGTTGAGAGAAGTGTTGAGTAGTAATCCGGATGTATCATATCTTCATGAGGAACATGTATGTTGCGGATTTAGATTACCCTGAGTAGACACCCCCATTTTGCTACGCTTTAAAAAGCAAAAGATTCGATAGTATCATTGAGTTTTGAATCCGTATTCAGCATTAGATTAGGCATCCATGCATTTTAGGGTAGATTTCATTTCATTATTGGAGTTTTGAAGTTGATTCGCGATCCTGAGGTCTCTAGGGGATTCTTTTGGCCTCTGGAAGATGAAAGTTCAAGTTTCCAAGCAAATGAAAAAACCTGCTATTTTTAGAATTTTCAGGGTTTCCCTCATTTTTGCCTATTTTGCACTGCAGGGGTATTTTGGTCATTCCCGATGTGTCTCATTTGACCCCCGAGTTATATTTGAGAAATCTTGAGTGATTTTACAAATTTTGAAAAAGCTGCTATTTTTATAAACTCATGGAGCTTCCACATTTTCATCATCTTATGGATATTTCAATCATTTCTCATATGTCCAAAACCATCTCGAGGGTACGGCCGATGTATTATGAGTAATTTCGTAAGATTTCGAAAACCTGCTAAATTCAAGATTTTCTCTTAGTCTTGCACTTCGGGGGTATTTTAGACATTTCCAAACATATCATATTTGATCCCTAAGTTGTGTCTAAGAAATTTTGAGTCCGTTCATAAATTTTTGAAAATATGCTATTTTTAGAATTTCTCAGGGTTTTCCCTAGTCTCACTAGAGCACCTCGGGGTAATTTGGTCTTTTCCTGTGTAATTCTTTTGATCCCCGAAATATGTCTGAGAGATTATGAATGATTTTCTGAATTTTGAAAAACCTGCTAAATTTAGAATTTCTCAGGAGTTTCGCTTAATTTGAAAATTCTAAGTGTTGAGGGCATTTTGGGTATTTTCAGGGGATACCAAATGATCCTGTTTAATATTGCTCACCGAAAGGACCCAATTTTAAAAGTTTCTATTTTTGAAGTTTGACCACAAAGACTTTCCATTTTTAATTTTTTCCTTTAGGGGTGAATCAATCTGAGGGTATTTTGGTCGCATTTGGATGTCTAACAGTCAAATAGGGGCATTTTGGTCCAAAAAGTTATTTTCCAAAAAGGATGGTCCGATCATGTGTGAGGGATGCACCATAAATGTCAAATGGGTTGGGTCCATATATAGAATGTTGAATTTAGAAAGATTTTATTGATTTTTTACGGAAAAACCCAAAACCCGTGTGAAATGGCCCATTGGGCTAAAGCCCGCAAAGATGGAGCTCATATGGGTTCACCCATATGGGTCAACCACCATGGTGGGCAGCCCACATGGTTGACCCACATGAGTTGAGCACCCAACCTTGATGATGTCACAATGGTGACATCATATTTGTTACAAGAAAAATAAAAAGAATAAAAAATGAAAAGAAGGAAAGAAGGAAAAGAGGAATGATTGCTTAAAAAGGTTTTCTTCCAAAGAAGCAATGTAGAATGAGAATAGCATATCTTGATTGACAAGAAATTAAGATTGCAATCAAATCCAATTTGGAAACAAGAAAGAAAGAAAGCAAGAGGGAAAACTGGAAACAAGCCAAAAAGGGAGCTCTCACATTGGAAATTACTATTTCTCTCTTAACCCTAGCTTTTTTGTATAAAAAACAAAGCAAACAATCCTAGAAAAGATGGAAAAAAATCCAAATTCGTCCTTTTAAATTTTGGTCATTTTTAATAAATATTAGAATGTTTTACAAATTGATGAAACTCTCCAGAATTAATGTTCAATAATAAATTGAATTTCTCATGAAATTTATTTTTTGAAAAAAGGTTTTTTTATTTGTTTTCTAATCACTTCTTCGTTTTACGTGCCGTAATTCATTTTCGTATTAAATTAGTAAATTTTTGAAATTTTTCTTTACAAACCAGTAACTTTGGTTACTAGAATGTTAGATAAAAAATTTCAATTGGTTTTGCAAAGTTTTAATATGTTTTGTAATTTATTTTAATAAATGGGTTTCAATTCCTAGGAAACAAATTCCCCTTTTCTATTTAAAAATCCATTTTATGGAGGAGATTTAAGTTTTAAGTTTTAAAATTTTGATAGAAAATTTTATAATCTATTATATATCTACTGAAAATCTTTATTTGATATTAGGATAGTATTAGGTTTGTTTTTTAAGTAATTCTTTGGTTTCATCCAATTTTTGTGTGAATTTTAATTGACATCAAATCATAATAAAAGTCCATGAAAGTCATACCGTAGTCTAATCTCATGATTATATTTATCTTGTGAAAGTTTGGATTAATTTGAAATTGATATGCTATAAGTTACTGTGTTAATCTATGAACTGATTTGAATTTTGAGAAATTGGAAATTGATATCAAATCTTAATGAAAATTCATATAAGTTTTCCAATAAGCTATAATAATCTATATCTCTATTCTGTGAAAGTTTCGATTAATTTGAAATTGATATGCTATAAATTACTGTGTTAATCTATAATCTGATTTAAATTTTGGAAAATCAGAACTTGATATCAAATCTTAATGATAATTCATGAAATTTTTCCAGTAAGCTACAATCATCCATATCTTATTACTGAAAAAGTTTCAGCTGATTTGGGGTTTGATTGCTTAGGGTTTCTGTGTAATCCTAGCAATCTGGTTTTAATGTTAATAAATAACAATTTAATAGCAAATCAACACAAAAGTCAGTAAAAACCTCAAACAAATCTTAACTTTACATAATGAATTTAATCCCTAACTTTTTTAAAACATAAACCGTAGGGTTCATAGATCTCCATTGTAAATTCGCTATACCGCGATAGTCTAACTGCCGAGATCGCAACCGTAATCGTATACTAATTGCGATTAATCCTGCATAATTGGAGTGCGTAAATTATAGTATGATATTGGCTCCGAGGTCCACTGTCCACAAAAATCCTAAGAAATATGCCAGGCAATAAGATACTATAATTTACGTGCTAAATTATACAAGTATTAAGAGCACGATTCCCTTCCATGGTTGCGATTCGAGGCCGAAACTTGTGAACCATAGAGCCTTTGGTATTCCTTATATGTTTAGGAATCAAAAATCTTCAAAAGTCGAAAATCATTAAGTTCAACAAATCGAATTAACTCGATCCGCGTCTTAGGAGCCGTTGGATTACGGTCTCCTATCGTAGGAACCTTTAGGGCCCCTTAGGAACACTTACGTCACGTTGTGTCCTAGGTTTAGGGAGTCCTAGAGTTAGGAGTCCAGCCTCATCACGGTCGTTTGTTATGGATAGCAACCGTGCCAATAGATCTAGTTACACTAGTCACCCATTTTTTCCATAGGACAAGCCTAGTTACCTAGGATGTAGGTTCACCTGCATTAGTCAAATGGATGTCTTGCACTTAGATAGGACCATATAGCATCTTAGATGGAGTCCTAGAATAATAAAATCTACTCAACTTGAACTAAATAATTTCTCTTAAACTGTACTGAAATTAGATCTTAGGATGCATGTCATGTAGTTCGCACATTAATATAGAGTTAAATGAGCCATTTAAAAGAAATTCAACAGAGTTAACTTTTGGAATTGAAGACCGATTATCGAGCAGGAATGATGCATGTGGTGGTAACTCCCCATACCTTCCATTCTCGTAACCAAGTAACGAGTCTAGATTTCTAGTCAATTATGGGTCCTAGATCCCTCATCTAGGTGGCGACTCTGTCACTCTCTTTTGTGTGGAATTCGGATTGCCTCAGTGATCCCAAGTTCACAGAAAAGATGAATTAAATCACCTTGCTAGGCTCGGCGGCTTACCCCTGCCCTTATGAGTACTAGGTTGCACGTTTGTTTGCACCCTATGGCTTGGTTGCTGCCTACTTGGTTGGGTGATTAAAATCAATAATAAAAAGCACACGCCATTCGCGTGGGTACGAGAGACCAAGAGAGAGTGTAGCGCATCGCGCGCCCCACCCCTCTCACGGGATCGGGTTCCACACCCTGCAATTTTCTCATGTTGAGTACACAGTCCTGGCTGTATTTTCACTGAATTCTTCAGGTGAATGGAATCAAGAGATTGGTTTCCATGGCCTTTGCTTTCCTTCGAACTGACGCATTATTCGGTGAGGAATGTAGAAGGATGTGTCTTCTAAACCAAAGATGCAAATATATTCGGCTTTGGCGGTGTTCATGGTGACAGTATTAGGTCCTGGAATTCTCCACGATATGTCATCATCGGCACAGGTTCCCAACCAGTTATGCCACTCGGGTTCACTGTTGAAGTGAATGTGTTGTCTCCACGACGCAAAATTCGTCATGCAAGGGATTCTAAGAGGATGAGGGATTGCTATACGAAGCTTTAGACACAACCAAATGCAAAGAAGGGCAGGACACCCTGTGAAAGGGAGATGAGGATACTGAAAGATATCATCAAGTCCTTTGAAAGTCTCGGCAAGTATGGTAGATATGGGGTTGGCATCTAATGACAACTGGTTCAACACATTGAGGAGAGCAGCGAGCCTTTGACATAGAAGGTACTTAGCATATACACAGAATATATACGCTTCGTGACGACGTTCTTGGAACATCAGTTCTTATAAATCTCCTTCTGGGGCGTAGGCTTCGATGAGCCTACCTATATAAACACCATCTGATGACATGAAGTCATTTGGATCTTATACCAGCATACAAAGTAGCCGAACACACATGAATTTATTAGATCCGTACCTAACCTCAGGACGGATGATAGGTTCGTTTTGCAGGTACTATAACAAGGTACAACCTTCTTCGAAGGTGGGACACATTTCTTGATCAAAGCGAAAAACATGATATTGGGGATCTCAGTATCTTGTTGCCGCTTTAAGGAGGTTCCAGTTTATTTGGATGGACTCAAACAGAGGGAAGGTTTGCTCATGTTGGGTGAGATGGCTGAATCATAGGAAGCTCTTCGACTCACTATAACTTCGGATCCATTCGAACATCATCTCTGTTGTCATGGTCTGCTCCATACAGAAGGTAACAAGGAAATTTTCAGACAAAAAAGATAAGTATAATACCTATGCACATATTTTTATTTATTCACATTTCCTTTTTCTTTTACATTGACTGTAGTAGGCTTAATACAAAGCAAAAGCGGTAAAAGAAAGAAAAATGGTGTTCTTTATCTTTTGCGTAAATTGGATAAACGTTCGAGATTTAACATCCTGCTAGTGACCTCTCTCTGTAAGGCGAGGTAGTACTCTTGTAACACCTCGTCTCCTTGAGCTGCATCAATGCTAAGGATGGGGATGATGTTTCTCTTCTTCCACTTGGAAGCAACTTTGTTGGCCTTCCACTGAGTAAATCCTAGTGGTGGAGAGAATTGATAAATAGGGCAAAAAACTTCCCGCTTATCCCCATACTGGCGCATGATATGATATGGAATATAGAAGGAAGTTTTTTCTAAGGCCAGAATTTTGACATAATTGGACTTATGGGTTGTCAAAGCAGTGGATGCATATCCGTCTAACTTCTAGAATATTTCTTCTACAGTGTGGGTACCTAACCAAGAAACCCACTCGGATTCGGTTCCGAAACGTTGACCAAAGCCCCAAGCATTAAAGTTGAATATCGAGATGTTTATCCTAGACTTATGCATAAATACACCAAGTTTCAGACTTAGCCATATGTATAGTAAAATGGGACATCCTGAAAATGGGAGACTCGGATCTATAGAAACCACATCTAGGTCATTAAGGGTTTCACCTAAAATAACAGAAATAGGATTGGCTCAATCAGGGATTTGGTACACAATGTTGAGGATGCTAGGAGAAGCTATCACAGAATTTTGAGAAGTGAGGTACTGAGTGCACACACAAAATAAAAAAGCATTGTATCGGTGCATTTGATAGGTAGAATCTTCCAAATTTCCATCTAGGAAAAGGCACGGATGAGGAAATTGGCCAATATGCCATCATCATTTTGAAACGTAGCAGGGTCATGATGACTCCAGCAAAATAACGGATGCTCGCTATCGACCTGTGAGCGTGGAAGTGATCATAGGCCCATCAGGTGATACCCTTAGCAAGATGCAAAATTCTTCAAAAGTTTGACACATATCTTCTGTGCCAAAATGAAAAACATGGTACTGAGGGTCCCAAAGTGTGGCAGCTGCCCTAAGAAAATCCTAGTCTACCAGAATTGTAGGTAGGAAAGGAATGAAATTTTCACTAGGATCGATCATCCATTCGAGGTGTTTAAGACTTTCGGGAGAGTAGAATCGTTGCATCAATTCAACCAATTCTCCTGGGTCCATGATCTACCTGCAAAGAAGACAGAGGACAA
The DNA here is from genome assembly GCF_043159265.1 of Tasmannia lanceolata. Classification (NCBI taxonomy): domain Eukaryota; kingdom Viridiplantae; phylum Streptophyta; class Magnoliopsida; order Canellales; family Winteraceae; genus Tasmannia; species Tasmannia lanceolata. Next base: position 20,715,414 of record NW_027518700.1, read on the forward strand.
AACATGGTAAAACAAGTGTAAAACACTCAGTAAAACATTTGTTTTTTGTAATTTTTATAAATTTCTTAATTTAGGACAGATCCTGGACAGGCGAGGGGTTGAGAGCAAGGCCTGCCCCTGTGGTCTGTGACTTGGGAAAATACCTCTACAAAAATTGAATTTGATCAGGGTTTAGGGGAAGATTTAACCCTATTTTTGAGAGAACAATGGGACAGAGGTCCGACACTTTGATTATGACAAAGGTTGAGCTGGATATATCCTCACATGAGAGGACATATTCATTTGAACAAAGCCCTGATGCTTTGACCATAAAAAATGGTCGGGATAGGTTTCTCTTTACAGAAGAAGGCAAATTGAATTGAGCATGACTCAGGAATTGTGACCATGACAATAGTCAAAAATGTCTATCCTCATACGGGAAGATAGTGACTATTTGGGCAGAGTCTTGCCGTTGTTTTAACCATAACAAATGGTCGATAAGAGTCTAACCTTTTGGAAAGACTAGCTTGACTTGAGTAGAGCTCGGGTACTGTGACCATAACAACGGTCATGACAGGACCAACTTCATAAAGGAAGACAGGTTTATCTGGGCAGAGCTTCGCCGTTTTGACCATAACAATGGTCAAGATAGGTCTATCTTCATATGGAAAGATAAATTCAAAGAGGGGTATGACCGGGATGGTCGGGACAAGTCTATGAAAAGATAGACTTTATAAGAGCAAAGCTCCACCGCCTTGACTATAATGATTGTCAGAATGGGCCTAAACTCTTTAAAATAGTAGAGCCTGATGAGGCTGTGACCAAGATGGTCAAGACAGATCTATCTTCATATGGAAAGATAGATTTATTTGATTAGAGCTCCACCATTATGACCATAACGATGGTCAGGACGGGTCTAAACTCGATAAACAATAGAACCTGATGAGGTTGTAACCAAGATGGTCAAGACAAGTCTATCTTCATATGGAAAGATAGATTTATTTGGGCAGAGCTTCGCTACTTTGACCATAACGATGGTAAGATGCAAGATGAATGAGGGGTCAAGGTTTCAAAGAGAAATAATGACCTTTATTTTCAAAAGATGGAACCAGAATGTGGGTCTTTTGGTTAAGCGTGTTAACCGTAAGACGGACATTCCTCCAGGGTTCTATGGTTGCTTATCCAAGGAAAGTGATGGTATGGGTTCGCAACCATGACTCTAGACAAAACGAAAGGTTTGGAATAACCCCTAGTTTTGGGTGAAAATGAGCTGTGACCGATGCGCATCGGGCTAAGGTAATGAAATCCCTAGCAAGAATTGAAGCAACCCGGGGACACCTTTCTAGACTCACTGGACATGCCCTAAGTGGGCCAGACGTTTAGTGTATTCCTATTTTGGGAATATGCTCACATCTCTCGAGAGTAACTGGTTTTGGCTTTGCCTAACTCTAAGCTCAGCATGCCCTATGTGGGCATGGTATACATCTAAGTGTGTATGCTGGGCTTATGCATTGTGATGAAGGCTTGAAGGTCCCTCTCGCCGAAGTGCTCGAACAACCCTTACCATGAGGCGCTAGTGCAGCTGGAAGTTCAATACATCATCATTTTAACGCCACCACAAGGGCGACGTGCAAAGAGGTGGTGCTTTACATCAAATGTAACCATGACAAACAACAATCCGGGTAATGACATCCCAAACGCCATCCATCCGGCCTAAGCGCTAGTCACTCCCGAGGGTAATAGGTATACAAAGCATGGTGTGTGTGCAGTGTTTGAGATAAAAGAAATGGGTAAGCCTAGGTGCCTCCATGGGTATTTTCGCACAATTTGGCGGCACTTTAGACTATTGGCTCAAGCAATCCTGTAGAACAAGCGTATGGTACTGAAAGTAAATCTAACACTTGTTTTATTTTGCTCGTGAGGAGCATCTGTAACTTGCGAAGTGTTCGCAACCTACAGCCACCCTGAGAGCTACATCGGGTTAAGGATAACCCTAATAGAGGCGAAAAAATCCAACTTATTTGATTAAATTTTTTGAAAATGCCAAGTCAAGTTAATATAGAACTATAACCTTTTGATATTCAAGAAAATGTTCTCCCCAGCAGAGTCGCCAGTCTGTAGGGGCCAGCTATTTCCTGAGCGCGCTGGGGCGGCGGGGGATCACCATGTCAGGTTTTCTGGGAGTGTTTGTTGATCTGCATTTCTTGTGAACTCGGGATTGTGGTCCGAATTTCACAAGAAAGAGAAACTCAGAGTTGCCACCTAGGTTAGGGCCTAGGACTCGTGCCTGTTCTTCCGATGAAATGGGGATAGATACCCGGGTTTCATTGGAGGAAGAGTGACCAAATGGGTTCTTTTGCTCTAGGCCTAGAACTTGTATTTTTGCTCTATTTATTAAGGCATGGTCCTTACAGATATCTAGGTTAGAGTTATGGTTACAATCGGGGAAGGTGTTAGGAGGCACCCCTCTTGCCCGGGTAAATTTGGTCTCTTGACTTGATTTGGCATTTTTGAAGAATTTAATTATAACAACTTGTATTTTTATCCTTTATTTGGATTAGGCTTAGTTCCTGAATGTAAATAAAATGAATTTACAAAGAAAAGAAAATAAGCAGTTGTTATCCTCATTGAAGTTGGATCCTGTAATATGAGTCCTGAAAGATCTCGCAGCTGACCACAATCAGGTTAACTAAATCAAACAAAAAAGACAGTACATAAGGAAAAAGAAACTCTGGGTTATGATTCCCTCCGTTGTCTAACACCGTGGAGCGACAGGGCTCTCGTCTCTATCTTGCTTGTCTATGGTAGGACCGAAGACAGAGTGGTGGGATAAGGAGAGAGAACGTAGCCCTATTTACAGAGAGGAGAGGGGTTTACGTTACAGGATCTAGGGCAAAAGGAGCCCTAAATCTCATAATTACCCTGCACCGAGTTTTGTAATAGGAATACAGAAAGCTGGGAAATTAATGTAAATTTACCAGAGGAGAGCTTTGTCGGGGAACCGGCGGTGTACGACGTAGATTGGACGAAAGGATTTCGGGTTTGCTGAGATTTTGGCAGAACAACGGCGCTGTTTGGACGAAAGGGACTTCATATTTGCCGAGATTTCGGCAGAACAATGGCGATGTTTGGACGATGCGGCTTCAGGTTTACCGAGATTTTGGCAGAACAACGGTGCTGTTTGGACAAAGGGGCTTCGGGTTGGCTGAGATTTCGGTACAACAACAGTGCTATTATCAAAAAATAGCCCAATAGTTCTCCGAAATTCGGCAGAACAACACTCTATTAGAGGATGTCGCTATGAGTCTTCGAAAATTCGGCAGAGTGCCAACACCCAGTGTGAGCTACCTAAGAATTTCTCTACTTTCTCTCTTCGAAAGGAAAGAAACTAGGATTTTCTGAGATTCAGAATAGAAAACTAGAAGGAAATCCTCTGAAAAATAACTCTAGATATTAAAAAATCAAAAACCAGAAAGTTAAAACCTTTTCAGAGAGTTAAAAAAATCTAATTTTACTCTTACCCCTCCTATTTATATGGGATTGGTCGGGCCAAATTTTCGCACTCTGTGAAATTGGAAAATCCAATTTTGTAGAGTATGAAATTGGAGCTGACACTGACATGTTAGTGTGAGGTCGGCAACATTTTGGAAAATGTGATTTTTCATCTTTTTGGTCTTGAAAAATGTGATTTTTTGTCTCTTTTGACGGGTTTTCGGGAAGTTTCGGTGGACCGTAACTCTTATGTTTGGACTCCGAATCGGACGTGGTCAGATCCGTTGGATTCTTCATTCCAAGGAGATTCCAATGAACCTAATATCGATGATTTTCGGAACACAAAGTGTTTTTCGATAAAAATGAATGTTTTTACTCAAAGCTAACTTCTCGGTTGAAACGCCATGTGAAAACAGGTTTTTCGGTGGTCCCGTAAAAGGCAGGACGCCGTGTAAAGATGGGCTTTTGGTACACCTCTGGGGTAAAGTTCCATTTTAAGAAATTCCCTTAGTTTCATAAACTAGAGAGAATGAGAGAAAGATAACATGTGCTCTGGGACTCGTCATGAGACTCTTCCTCGCGACAACCTATCATTAGTTCCACCTTGACAAAATTGGGTGTCTATAGTCATGTGATTTGAGGCCCCAGAATCAATAATCCAAAATCCAAAACTAGAGAGAAGAGTAGTAAGTGAACTACCTGGCTAGGCGGAACTTGGAGTCGAAGGACCAGCACTGATGCAAAGGTGTTGAAACTCCTCATAATCAACCCGTGACAAAATGTATGTATCAGCATGAGGCATAGTATCTGTGAAGGAGGATGGAAAAACATCGGAAGAGCTATCAATAGTAAGGTCTGTCAAGCATGCCTGACGAAGCTCAGGATGAAGGGTATAGCATGTCTTAACATGGTGGCCCCCTCTCTCACAATGAATGCAATAGGGTCAGCACGGCCACCACCAACACGGCCACCACGGCCTCTACCATGGTAAAATGAACCACCATCACAACTAGACCGAGGAGTACTATCAGAGGGTGCCAGAACTGAACTATCAACTAAGAACACGGGTGAAGAGTTTCCCAAAAGACACTACTAGGCATGAGAGTAAGCCTCTATGAGAGAGGGAATAGTTGCGGAACCAATACTCCACTGGCAAAGATGAACAAACTCAAGGCCCAGGCTATCAACGTAGTGAACGATTTGAAGCTGATCCGCTATTTGGTGAGAACTGTGATGTCAGAGGTGAAAGGCATAAACATAACGAGCTGCTGTCAGAGGGAGACGAACTGACTCTAATGTGCAGGCAAAGACTTGTCACCACGATGAAAACACATCCACTCAGAGTATGTGGCACATATGCATGTAGGGTTGTCTACCCCAGAATAGAGTTGCGCAGTATGGTTCTAGATTTGCTTTGAAGTAGGAAGAATCATCATAGTGTCAGTAATAGGAGTCATAGTCTGCCACAAAAGCTTACGGATAAGCGCATCCTCCTGTTCCCAACAATCATAGGAGAGATCTGACGAAGCAAGGAGGATCCCGACGAATAAGACTGGCCTTGCCTCAAGCAAGCAGATATGTCTCTATAGAGACCTTCCAGGACAAATAATTGCTCCCATCTAGCTTGACAGTAGTCATCTGTGGGAATGAACTTTCCACAGGAGATTGATAACTAGAAGAAGCATGAGTCGAAGGTGGTTGTGGTGCACGATCCCAGTGGTCATGATGATCGAGGGGTCCTCAATGATAGGAGGATCCATAAAAACAAGAGAAGGGAATAAGAGACTCAACCACAAAAAATCAATAGGGAAGAAGAGAGAAAGAAAGACAACTAGATGGGTCCAAATAACATAGTACAACTCAAATAGAGCCAAAAAGGAGAGTCTTAGGAGACAATCTGCAAGGAGGAATGGGATTTTTTAAGACATGAAAGCCTAGGGGGAAGGCCTAGGGTTAGGGATTTTTTGTGTGGAAGAACTAGGGTTACGGTTTAGGTCATAGGATTAGGATGGAAGAAATGGCGGAGATGGGGCGGGGGGTTCACACGAGGGTGGTCCACGAGAGAGGGGGGTGGTTAGGGTGTCGCTGGAGAGGTGAGGGTTGGGGTGGGGCTGGAGGGGATTGTCACGGGAGAGGGGAGGAGCAGGGGTGCCGTTGGAGCGGTGGAGGGGCTGGTGTGGTGCCCGAGGGAGGGAAGGGGTTGAGGGGGCTGTGGTGGTGTGCAAGGGAGGGAGGGGGTTGAGGGGGAATCTCGCGGGAGAGAGGAGGGGCCAGGGGTGCGTAAGAGAGAGAGAGGAGGAGGGGTGGGGCTGCCGCGAGGAGGAGAGAGGGGATGGTATGGGGGTCTGATGGGGATGCAGGTTATGGTTATGTTTAGGGTATGGAAAGATGAGGAAGAAGAAGGGAGGGAGGGATGGCAATGATGGTCCCTAGGGGATCAAAATCCAAGGGCTCTGATACCATGTTAGATGAGGAAACAAGTGAGTAAGGAGATCTCTCCCCCTCACGTAAGTATTTATATTAAGGACAGAAAAGTACAAAGACGATTATTCCCTTAGGCATTACACATCCATTCTAACAGATATCTTGCTGGAAAGAAACAAGTTTATAAATCACACTGTTGAGGGGAAGAGAGTAGAGGAAAAAGTGTGAGTTAGGGTGTGCTCCCCCTCACTTATGTATTCATATAAAGGAGAGAACATATAAAAATACCACTATGCCCTTAGCCATGTACACAACATACACAGACATACATCTAACACTCCTCCTCAAGCTGGAATGTAGATATTGTACATTCCAAGCTTGTTACAAATGTCATTTAGTCTGGATTTACTCAAGGGCTTAATGAGGATATCAGCTAGCTAGTCCACAAATCGAGTGAAAGAAACATGAATCTCGCCTCTAAGTATTTTCTTGCGAATGAAATGACAATCAACCTCTATGTGCTTGTTTCTCTCATGGAATATAGGATTGGTAGCTATATGGATTGCAGCCTTATTATCACAATAAAGCTGAGCTGGAGATGATGGAGGGAAACCAATCTATGATATGAGAGACCGCAACCAAATAAACCCTCCACTCGTATGAGACATGGCTTTGTATTAAGCTTCGGTACTAAACTTGGAAATGATGTCCTGTTTCTTGCTCCTCTACAACACTAAATTGCCGCCAACAAAGGTACAGTATCTAGTGGTGGATCTCCGATCTGCTGGAGATCCTGCCCAGTCTGCCTCACAAAATCCTTCCAGCCTGATATGCCCAAGCTTTTTTAATAGGAGGCCTTTCCTTTAGAAATTATTTCATAAAGATTATGTTTTTAACAAATCTTCACCTCTAATTTGCTACAGTGATTTTTTGCCAAAAACCCTTGAGGTATGTTCTATTGAGGGTAAATACAGGCGAGTAATCCAATTTAATTTAAGGTAAAATTTTTAATTGACCAATTCACCCCCCCCCCTCTTAGGTTGCCACACTTGCATTTCATTTGGTATCGGAGCTAAGGCTCTTATATAGATTTTTTTGAACTGTCAAATTTCTACAAGAGAAAATATCTATGGCAACCCCTATGGATTTTGAGAAAGGCCAATCCTATCTTGCTCCTCCATTCTTTGATGGAACAAGCTATGGATCGTGGAAAGTCAAAATGTTGTTCTTTCTCAAATCCCTAGATTATGAAATAATAGATATAATTGAAGAAGACTTCACCTTGCCTAAAAAATGCAACAAGCTTGCTTTGAAAATGTTTTCTTTGAATTTTAAAGCTATGATTGCATTGTGGTTTGGAATTTCTAAAGATATTTTTGTAAAAATCTCTTCATGTGTTAATGCAAAAGAAATTTGGGCTACACTTGAAAACATCTATGAGAAAAATGTTTGTCTTAATGCATCTATTGATGAAAATGATAGTTGTGGACAAAATAAAGTTTCTCAAAACTCTTTTGCAAATAAAAATAATTTTAAAAAGTCAATTTCTGATTTGCAAAATCAAATTGAAAATTTGAAAATGGAAGTTGATGAAACTATTTCCAAAAATGAAAAATTAAGTCAACTCAACAAAATTTTGATAAACAAAAAATGTTGACTTAGTTCAAAATGTAGAGATTTGGAAAATGAAAATATTAAGCTTATTGAAAAATTTAATATTTTGAAAGAAAATAAAAAACAACTAAGAACTAATTCATCTCATCAGATAGTTCATCTTGAAAATAAAATAAAAGAGATGAAATTAGAAAATGAAAAACTTTTTTTGAAAAACCAAAGACTACAAGAAGATAAAGATAAACATGTATGTTCTCATTTGCATTCTTGTAGTTCGATTTGGTCCTCATCTACCAGCTCTTATTCTTGTACTTATTGTGGTAGATTAGGTCATCACAAATCTAAATGTAAGTTTAGATTTGTGAAATCTTCTAAGTTTGTGTGGCTTAGAAAAGATTCATCACATCACACACACTTGGTTGGGCCCAAGATGGTTTGGGTTCTAAAACCCCCTACTTGAGGCATTATTTATGTTTAGTAGATTTATGGGGTATGAGCTTAATTGATAAATATCTTTTTGAAAATTTCAAAGTCTATATGTGAAATAAACAAGAGGGGGGGTGAATTGAATTTAACTCAAAATTAGGCCTTTTGAAAATTACCTATGAACCCTAATTGGAATTTTCTTCACTTAGTTAAATATTTGGTTAGTGTAAATAATTAGAAACAAAAAGGAAATGTCAAACCAAAAGTTAATAATGGAAATGCAAGACAAGAAAGAACACACCGATGTATAGTGGTTCGGGCAAAGCCCTACTCCACTCTTCTTAAGATCGTCCTTAAGGATTTCCACTATTGGAGACCTCCACGATGCCCGGCTCCGAGGCGGTTACACTTCCAAGGGATATTAAATGAGGATGCCCTTACACCTTTACAAAGACTCTCCTTCTCCGCCGAATTCTAAGCGGTTGCTCTCTAGGGAATTAAAATAAGGAATGCCCTAGCCACCTATACAAGGAATGAAGATTGAATAGCTTGGCTTCTTCTTGAAAGCTTGATGCTCTTTGTAGATCCTTGATTGCTCTTCAATGATGGTTGCAAGTGAAAGCTCTAAAATCCCAACTCAAATAGATTTGCAAGTTGCAAGGCAAGTTTGGGGAAAACAAAAATCTCAAGCAATAATAGGTTGCAAGCTTTCTTTGATGCTCAAGGATGTTTTCAAATGATCAAGAGAGTAAGAAAAACTTCTCTACATATTGTATTTATAGCCTCTCCAAAGAATATGACCGTTTGGGGGTGGAAATATCAAAATACAAGAATTAATTCAAATCCCAACGGCTATATTCTGAGCTGTCGCAGGGTTCTCGGAGTTCCGAGAATCATTCTCGGAGTTCCGAGAATCATTCTCGGAGTTCCGAGACAACGGCCAGAAGAAATAAAATTTCTACTGGACCATTTCTCGGAGTTCCGAGAAATTTTCTGGACCTTTTCTCGGAGTTCCGAGGGAACTCTCGGAGTTCCGAGCTCGGAGCTCCGAGAAAAAATCTCGGAGTTCCGAGAAGCCTAAAAATCCGCAGTTTTCAATTTTTATTGCTTGTTTGATTTTTAGCTTTTGGAACTCAACTCCTATGGTTATTTTGGAATGTTTATGAGGGTCCCAACATGTTGGTCCACCACATAACCATTCACTAATCCATTTTAAGTTCTTAAGTGTTCTTTGAAAAACAAATTGAAAACACTTTGAAAACGTTTTGCCTTGACTTGAAAATCTAAAGAGAAAGGATGTACAATGATACCTATGCAATCTTCGATCCCTCTTTAGCTTTGGTCTTCAAATGATATTCCATCTTGTGTATGCTTGCTTGAGAGATGAGGTGAGCTTCACTTAGCTCCTTTGACTCTTGTATGGGATATCTCCAAGCATGACCATGTTGTGTGTTGGTTTCTTCAATGATCAATCCTATCTCAAACACAACACTTCAAAGCAAATTGATTAGTATTCAAAAACACAATCAATTATGTTTAGAATCATCAAAACAAGATAGGAGAGTAGACCCTTGGGCTTACAATCTCCCCCTTTTTGATGATGACAAACAAAATTAATTATGAGGTGTGTGTGGAGTGATATAGTAGGCAAGTGAATACTGGAACTCCCCCTCAATATATGCACACATATAAATGATACAAATTATAAGCAAGTGGTGCATATAGTCAATTGAATAGATAATCAATTTCAAACTTCTCCCCCTTTTGTCATCGACAGAAAGGGTGTAAAAAAAAAATTTAGGAGTGGATAACTCCCCCTAAATCAATGCTTATGGTATAAAAATATATAACCAAGTAATGCACATATACCTGTTCATGATCGAGATGTTGACATATGTCAAGATGTTAGGTATTTTAATTAAAGTGAAGATACCTCTCCAACTTAGAAAACTAAGAAGGCTAAGAATATCAATTGAGTGATTTTTAAGATTAGTATTTTACATCTCATTCATGCAGATACTACCAAACAAAGATGATATATATATAAACACTATATAGATAAGCTGGTGAAAGGCACAAAGTATTTATTTGGCAATTTCTTTGATTTGATCCGCACTCCATATGTTTAAGGCACTTCGGATATAGCAAATTCTATCATCACTAAGGGGTTTTGTAAAGATATCCGCTAATTGTTCTTCAGTGTTGATATATTTTAAGCAAATATCCCATTTTTGTGAGTGATCTCTAATGAAGTGGTGCCTGATCTCAATATGTTTTGTTCTTGAGTGTTGTATGGGGTTCTTTGTTAAGCTTATAGCACTAGTGTTGTCACATTGGATGAGAATATTGTCCATTTTAATTGCATAGTCCATCAATGTGCTTTTCATCCATAGGACTTGAGCACAGCAAGCTACAGCTACCACATATTCTGCTTCTGTTGTGGACAGAGCTATTGAATTTTGCTTCTTGCTAAACCATGAAACAAGTGATTTACCTAAGAATTGGCAAGTCCCACTAGTGCTTTTCCTATCTACTCTACATCCAGCAAAGTCTGCATCTGAATATCCGATGAGAGTGAAGGAAGATGATCTTTCATACCACAGTCCTAGACTTTGGGTTCCTCTTAAGTACTTGAAGATCTTCTTAACTGCTGATAGGTGAGATTCTTTAGGATCCGATTGAAATCGAGCACAGAGACAGACAGTAAACATAATGTCTGGTCTGCTGGCTGTCAAATAGAGCAAACTACCTATCATACTCCTATACAATTTCTGATCCACAGATTTGCCAAATTCATCTTTTTCTAGCTTAGCAGAAGTACTCATGGGAATTTTTGATGTCTTACTGCTATCCATGCCATACTTCTTTAATAACTCCTTTGTATATTTTTCTTGATTTAAAAATATTCCATTTTTGTATTGTTTAATTTGGAGTCCTAAGAAGTAGGTTAACTCTCCCATCATGCTCATTTCAAATTCATTTTTCATTAAGGTTGCAAATTCATCACACAATTTTTGATTAGTTGAGCCACAGATGGTATCATCCACATAGATTTGGACAAGGAGGATATCATGATTTTCTCTTTTGATAAATAAGGTTTTATCCACCTTTCCCATCTCGAATCCCTTTTCAACTAAGAAAGTGCAAAGCCTCTCATACCAAGCTCTAGGAGCTTGCTTTAGTCCATATAAAGCTTTATCAAGCCTGAAGACATGATTTGGATGTTTGAAGTCTTCAAAACCTGGAGGTTGCTCAACATACACTTCCTCTTGGATATAGCCATTTAGAAAGGCACTTTTGACATCCATTTGATATAGTTTAAATCCTTTATGAGATGCATATGCCAAAAGTATCCTAATAGCCTCCATACGGGCAACAGGAGCAAATGTCTCATCATAATCTATCCCTTCCTCCTGATTGTACCCTTGGGCTACAAGCCTAGCTTTATTCCTAGTGATAATTCTATTTTCATCCAATTTATTTCTATACACCCATCTCGTGCCAATGACTGGATGATCACTAGGTCTAGGTACTAGCCTCCACACTTTGTTCCTTTCGAATTGACTTAGCTCTTCTTGCATGGCCATCAACCAATATTCATCCTTTTCAGCTTCCTTGATGGATTTTGGTTCTAATTCGGATAGGAACGCCAAATTGTTACTCACACTACGATAGTATGATCTAGTTCTTACTGGCAATGTGGCATCACCTAAAATTTGGGATTCAGGATGATCTACCAATGTTCTCATATCCCTAGGCAATGAGTCATCATTTTCATTTTCTACTTCCTCACTAGGTAATGTATGACTTGTTGATGCATGAGGAGGAGCACTCAATTTTGGAAAAAGATGTTCAATGGGTTCATCCTCATCATGTGGCATTTCTTGAGGTGTTGGCTCTGTTTCATCAAATGTCACATGCATGGATTCTTCTACAACTAGGGTTCTCCTATTAAATACTCTATATGCCTTGCTATGAGAAGAATACCCTAAGAATATTCCATCATCCGATTTTCTATCAAATTTGTGTAGATTATCTTTGATGTTTAAAATAAAGCATTTACATCCAAACACTCTAAAATAGCTTATATTTGGTTTCAAGTTTTTCCAAAGCTCATAAGGTGTTTTCTTAGAAATTGGCCTTAGATATACCCTGTTTATGATATAGCAAGCGGTGCTAACCGCTTCCGCCCAAAAATATCTAGGGAGATCATTTTCATGCAACATAGTTCTAGCCATTTCTTGGAGAGTTCGATTCTTTCTTTCAACTACTCCATTTTGTTGAGGTGTTCTAGGTGCGGAAAAATTATGTTTTATGCCATGTTCATTACAATAAGTGTCAAAATGTATATTTTCAAATTCCGTTCCATGATCACTTCTAATGTGGGAGATGGCAATACCTTTTTCATTTTGAATTTGATTGCACAATGTAAGAAAGTTTTCATAAGTTTCATCTTTATGTCCTAGAAATATGACCCATGTGAATCGTGAGTAGTCATCAACAACTACAAACACGTACCTCTTTCCACCTAGGCTACTAGTCTTCATTGGTCCAAAAAGATCCATATGAAGTAGCTCCAAGGGGTAGGAAGTTGAAATCATATTTTTAGGTGCAAATGAGCTTTTCAATTGTTTTCCTAATTGACAAGTTCTACAAATGTGATCTTTGATGTATTTGAACTTAGGCAATCCTCTAACACTTTCTTTTGAGGAGAGGGTCGAAATGAGATCCATTCCGGCATGACCCAACCTCCTATGCCATAGCCAAGAATCCTCACTAATGGCATTTAGGCAAGTCACATTTTGGAGTCTAAGTCATCTAGTCCAATTGTATAAATGTTATTGTCTCTAGACCCTATGAATTTTACTTCTCCATTTATTTTATTTTTAACAATGCATTTATCGGGATTGAAGATAACTTCAAAACCATTATCACATAATTGACTAATGCTAATAAGATTATGGGACAAGCCATCAACAAATAGTACATCATGTATGGGAGAGGTAGAGTTACCTATGGTTCCTTCACCTTTGACTTTTCCTTTCTTATCATCTCCAAAGGTAACGTCTCCACCATCCTTGAGCGATAGGGATGCGAATTGAGTAAGGTCTCCGGTCATATGTCTAGAGCATCCACTATCAAGGTACCATGTGTTCTTCTTGTTATGGCTTTTAAGGCATACCTACATATGAATAGGCAAGTGAGATCCCTTAGGTACCCAAATCTTCCTAATCTTGCTATGTTCATTTGTTTTCACATTAGAGTTCAACTTAATCTTATCTTGTTTAGCATGTAAGCAAGCAACCTTGTAATGACCTTCTAGACCACAATAAAAGCAAATTTTGGTACCGCTAGAAGAAACCTTTTCAAGTTTAGTTTTATAGTTGGATATTGTGGTGTTCCATTTATGTCCAAGTCCACTTTTGTCACTTGACATTCTTTGAAGATTTACAAGCCTATCCAATTTTAATGAACTATTTTCAAATTTTTCAAAAAGTTTCTTTAGTTCATCATACTCAAAAGATAATCTACCATTTTCATGCTTTAGATTGTTGTTTTCATTTGAGAGTTCTTGTCGGTTTTTATTTAAGATTTTGATAGAAGCATTTAACTCATGAATTTCTACTTTGTATTTTTCATTCTTATCATCTAAAAATTCATGATCCTTTTTTAACCAACCAAATTCTTTTGTCATGTTAGCAAGAGAATTTTCAAGTGATGCAATTTTATCAAATTGAATTTCAAGTTCATCATTTGCATTTTGTAGGGAATCAAGAACTTCTTTTAAAACAATAACATCATTTAAAGTGTTTACCTCATTGTTGTCGTTTGTTGAGGCCATGAAGCATACGTTCCTTGCTATCAAGCAATCTTCGCCATCATTTTGTTCGCCTTCGCTATCAATTTCCTCATCCCATGTGGCGGTCATTCCTTTCTTGCCTTCTCTTCTCTTGAAGCGGTTGTTTGAAGTGGGTTCATTGTTGAGTGGACAATCCGGGCGAATGTGTCCAAGCTTCTTGCAACCGTAGCATCGGGGTTGAGAAGACACATCACCAAGTTCTTCTTTCTTCTTGAATGGGGGATTTGTCCTTCTATTTCTCATGCCTCCCATGTTCCTTTGCAAGAATTTGATCCTTCTTGTTAGGAGGGCAACTTCATCTTCCATATCTTCCTTTGCATCTTCATTTTCACCTACATTACAAGCAAAAGCAATTCCTTTTCCTTTTTCGATTTTAGTTTCGATTTCGGGTGCTTTTGTTTTGAAAATCATTTCATGGGTGATCAAGGACCCTATTAGTTCATCTAGGTTCAATGTGTTCATGTCCTTGGCTTCGGTGATTGCGGAGGTTTTGGATTCCCAAGACAAAGGTAGGGACCTAAGGATTTTAGTCACTAGATCTCTATTGGAAAATTGTTTTCCAAGACCCCTTAATCCATTTACAAGATTGATGAATCTAGTGTACATGTCGGCAATTGTTTCATCGGGTGTCATTTGAAAGAGTTCGTATTGCCGAAAAAGATGGTTCATTTTAGATTCTTTTACTTGATTGGTTCCCTCATGGGTGACTTCTAAAGTGTCCCAAATTTCCTTAGCCGAATTCAAATTTGATACTCTATTGAATTCTCCGGGAGATAGAGCACAAATAAGAGAATTCATGGCTTTGGCATTATAATTCGAAGCTTGTTGTTCGGCTTCGGTCCAATCATTTAAATTTCTTGTGGGTAAGATGTATTCATTATTAATTGCTCTCCACATTTGATAGTCTTGGGTTAAAAAGATTTTCATTTTGGTTTTCCAAAAACCATAGTTTGTTCCATCAAAATAGGGTGGCCTAGTGTTCGAATAACCTTCATGGTGTTGAGGGTAGTTTGCCATTTTAGAATCTTTACTCTAGACCGGTTAGGGTTTTCTAAAAATTAGAGACGAGGCTCTGATACCAATTGAAATAAACAAGAGGGGGGGTGAATTGAATTTAACTCAAAATTAGGCCTTTTGAAAATTACCTATGAACCCTAATTGGAATTTTCTTCACTTAGTTAAATATTTGGTTAGTGTAAATAATTAGAAACAAAAAGGAAATGTCAAACCAAAAGTTAATAATGGAAATGCAAGACAAGAAAGAACACACCGATGTATAGTGGTTCGGGCAAAGCCCTACTCCACTCTTCTTAAGATCGTCCTTAAGGATTTCCACTATTGGAGACCTCCACGATGCCCGGCTCCGAGGCGGTTACACTTCCAAGGGATATTAAATGAGGATGCCCTTACACCTTTACAAAGACTCTCCTTCTCCGCCGAATTCTAAGCGGTTGCTCTCTAGGGAATTAAAATAAGGAATGCCCTAGCCACCTATACAAGGAATGAAGATTGAATAGCTTGGCTTCTTCTTGAAAGCTTGATGCTCTTTGTAGATCCTTGATTGCTCTTCAATGATGGTTGCAAGTGAAAGCTCTAAAATCCCAACTCAAATAGATTTGCAAGTTGCAAGGCAAGTTTGGGGAAAACAAAAATCTCAAGCAATAATAGGTTGCAAGTTTTCTTTGATGCTCAAGGATGTTTTCAAATGATCAAGAGAGTAAGAAAAACTTCTCTACATATTGTATTTATAGCCTCTCCAAAGAATATGACCGTTTGGGGGTGGAAATATCAAAATACAAGAATTAATTCAAATCCCAACGGCTATATTCTGAGCTGTCGCAGGGTTCTCGGAGTTCCGAGAATCATTCTCGGAGTTCCGAGAATTCTCGGAGTTCCGAGAAATATTCTCGGAGTTCCGAGACAACGGCCAGAAGAAATAAAATTTCTACTGGACCATTTCTCGGAGTTCCGAGAAATTTTCTCGGAGTTCCGAGGGAACTCTCGGAGTTCCGAGCTCGGAGTTCCGAGGGAACTCTCGGAGTTCCGAGCTCGGAGCTCCGAGAAAAAATCTCGGAGTTCCGAGCTCGAAGCTCCGAGAAGCCTAAAAATCCGCAGTTTTCAATTTTTATTGCTTGTTTGATTTTTAGCTTTTGGAACTCAACTCCTATGGTTATTTTGGAATGTTTATGAGGGTCCCAACATGTTGGTCCACCACATAACCATTCACTAATCCATTTTAAGTTCTTAAGTGTTCTTTGAAAAACAAATTGAAAACACTTTGAAAACGTTTTGCCTTGACTTGAAAATCTAAAGAGAAAGGATGTACAATGATACCTATGCAATCTTCGATCCCTCTTTAGCTTTGGTCTTCAAATGATCTTCCATCTTGTGTATGCTTGCTTGAGAGATGAGGTGAGCTTCACTTAGCTCCTTTGACTCTTGTATGGGATATCTCCAAGCATGACCATGTTGTGTGTTGGTTTCTTCAATGATCAATCATATCTCAAACACAACACTTCAAAGCAAATTGATTAGTATTCAAAAACACAATCAATTATGTTTAGAATCATCAAAACAAGATAGGAGAGTAGACCCTTGGGCTTACAATATGCTTAAAACTTGTTTACAATAAGACTTTGATACATTGCATTTGATTGTCATATCTATTGGAAAAGGTTCCCTAGATATTCCATGTTGATATCTAGTTCATATTTGTGCTTAAATGTTACACGTTTTTATCTCTCCTTCTAGATAATATATGTTTAGTAATTAATCCATCATCTTTTATCTAGTTGGAATGTGCCCAAAATGATGACATCATTTAGAAATATACTATAGATACACACTTGCTAATCTTGCTTCATCTATATGTATCTATATTTAGGTGTTCATATCATTGATAACATGATATATAGTATTGATATCTAAAAACTAATATTATTGTGCATAATAGAGTACATTCTCTTATAATGGTATGAAAATCTACCTATGGTCTAAGTGTTTAGTATATCACTTGAAATTATTTTTATTCACTTAGCACCTTCGTTGACCCATAGGAATAGCTTAGCTTAGTTCAAGCTAGATTCCTAAGTGGTTGGGTCAAAATACAAAACTTAGTGAATTTCTAAAATAGTTGTTAATGTCATAAGAAATTCATAAGTTGATTCATTAGTCCAAGATGTTTATTATTCATTAGACACTCATGAATATCCTTGGCTTTTGATGTACACCCCTTGTGTAGTATTGGTCATATGTGCCTTAATTGCTATATATATATATATATATATATATATATATATATATATATATATATATATATATATATATATTACATGTACATAGTTAGGGGGAGCATGGTCTGCTTGGTTATCATCTCATTTGATATCATTTGATTACCCCTAACAAACAAGCACATTGTAGCCCAAGGGTTGTTTGTCAATCATTCACCTCTTAAATCCTTGGTGACTATGTGTTGGACAACCTTTTGGATTCATACTTTGTATGAGTCTCTAACATAGGGGGAGCTATATATGTCATATCTGTCCTTTTCTGTCTTATCATATGTTGCTTGATAGGTATATTAAATTACATATGATAAGTACACTCATTTGGAGCTTCATTGCTCCATATGTGTTATAGTTAGGGCTTGTCTTGGGTTTTCATCTTGAGATAGTTTCTCATTTATGACAAGTACCCTTAGCCTGAGCATCAGTGTCAAATCCTCATAGGCTTTATACTTATCTTGGATGGAATTATATGGTATCATCTCTTCCAATAATAAGTATATTGTTCTAGAGCTTGAAATCTCTCTAGAATCTTCCTTCATAGGATAGTGCTTGAGTTGTTCATCTCATTGCCTATGAAGTAGTCTCTTATCATATGCTTTTAAAGCTAAGTACATCATTCTTCTTGATAAGATTCATTGGCTAGGTATTCATTGTCATTATGTATTGTCATGCCTTATCTCATAGCTTTCACCTAAAGCAAATGACAAATACTAAGGGGGAGAGTCTAATGGTGATACTCTCATCTTTATATGGACTATTGTGATTTGCTCATAATATCCATTACCTCATTAGTTGTGCTTAACTTATGAATTATTTGATTAAAAAAAAAACTGCTTGTCATGAACTATACTTGATTTTTCTTCTTCAAATCTTCTTGATAAGCATTAGGTGAGCTTAAATGTTATATTAGGATTAGTTTCATGGGCTATAGAAGCACTTTGCAGTATTTTGACACCTTTCACCTATGCCCATCTTCAAACATAGAAGTGTCTTACACTGTCATTTCATATGTCTATGTTTGGTTGTTCTTATCATGCATGTTTTTCTTTGAATATCTCTTATTCATGATAAGTAGATAGGGGGAGTAATCATGGCAGCATATTTTGAACTTTCATTATTAAAACCCTTCAATTTTGTTGCTGCCAAAAGGGGGAGAATTTTGGGAATTGATTAGGCAGTCCATAGGCTATGTGCATATTATCTTTTTATTGCTATATTACACTTGTGCATATAGTGAGGGGAAGCTATGCTCTATGGTTATATCATTTAATGCTTATTTGTATATTATTTTGATATCTCCTACGCCATTACACAACTCAACACATCACATGGCCTGAGGATCAACGTGCACAATGGACCAAAGAGCTTGCACATACATTGGAGACATAATCCGTGGAAGATGTTCAAGTCAAAGCGCTCAAGTTGAAGATCCCACAAGTTGCCTACCAAAGTGCTAGTAGAAGTTTGGAGTTGAACAAGCATTTGTGACACCTCATGGACCATCCAACATGCTCAAGGAATGGAGGAAGTCACAAGAGCCAGAGAAAGTCGAAAAGTTCTCTCGCAAGTCAGAGATGTCCAAGAAAGTGCGGAGGAGCCAAGCAATCAAAGAAGACTCAAGGGTAAACACTTTATATTGTATTTGGAGTACTCTTGTTATTTGTATTTGCACTTTCAAAGGTTTTCAAATGGTTTTCATAATTAAATTTAACATCTTTGAAAATATCAACACTCCTCAAAATATGTTAGAAAACCTTAAACAGAAGCCCAAAGACCATGGCCCAAAGCCCCTTGGATTTTATATTTAACACTCAATTTTCAAACAAGGCCGGTCGACCGGGGTAAGGTGGCTGGAAATCCAGCATCTACCGAATTTTAGCGGGCTGGTCGACCGGGGCTTCCCGGGTGACCGCGGATGTGTTTCTGGAAAGCCAGAAACAATCCATCATGGTCGAGCCGGTCGACGGCCATAGGTCCGGTCGACCGCGGATAAGATTCTGGACCCAAAATAAAAGGTCCAGGAAGCCCTTACCGGGCGACCGATAGAGGCTCGGTCGACCGCGGCGGTAAGGAATTTGAAAATAAAAAGGGCGCCCGATAGGGGCGGGTGACCGCGAAACCTCGGTCGACTGCGCCGGTAGCAAAAAGTAGCCGTTGGGGCTCAAACAGCTAGTTGATTTTTGGCCTATTTATTTACGGTTTTGCCCCAAACGGTCATATCTTTCTATGGGCTATATATGTCATATCCATGACCAACTAAATAACCTTTTGGAAGATTATTTTCAATTATTTTGAGCTTACACTTTCATATCAAAGGTTTTTCCTCTTTGAGCTTTGATTTTGCAAATCAACATTTATCAAGAGGATCTCCATAGGACTTCTACATTTTTTTCTTTTCTTTGGAGAGATTGTGAGCTTTCATCTTTGTAATCCGCTTATCAAGAGACTTGAGAGTTTTTCTTTTCTTTGTTCTTCTTTATATTGAGGGTCTCCGATTCGGCCCAGTAAGAAAAGTGAATCAACATTGTGGAGGGGGGTTTTCGCTTCGGCCTTTGAAGTACTTGAGGGTCTCCGATTCGGCCCGTTAAGAAAGGAGAATCCAGAGCAAAAAGGGTGTCCCCTCGAAGGTGGAGAAGGCGTTTGTAAAGCTTTCATCATTAGTGGAGTACCCAAGGAGCCAAACTTGAAAGAGTGGAGTAGGTCTTGTTGATAGACCGAACCACTATAAATCTTGGTGTATTCATTGTGGTGTGCTTCTCTTCTCTCCTTCTCTTTGTATTTGGTGAATGGCAACATCTAAACCCTAATTTCATTGTCTTGCTTAATTAACTAGGGTTAGATATAAATTGTTTAAACTTGCAAATTGATTTTATTTTCCATTTAATTTAAAGCAAAATTTTTAATTGATCAATTCACCCCCCTCTTGGGTTGCCACACTTGCATTTCATTTACTATTGATACAGGGGCAGAAAAAAAACACACCAACGATCGAACCCTAACTGCCTAGTTAATGTGCAACTCGTGTCAATTATGAGAATTTGGGATGATCTTTTATTTTGAGATTAGAGTTTAATTTTTTAGCAAAAGCTTAACACAATCGAATTAGGGTAAATCCACGTAAAATTCACTGTCATTGAAGAGGAATGCTTTAAGAAGGTCAGGGCTTATTGCAATACAGTGATGTGCACCCACTACAGCAGATTAGATCCCACCTTTGACGGATCTGAACCGTCCATTTGAGAAGCCTTGCTTTGGATCTCCAATGGCCATGAGTCGTGCCAATCATGCAATCTTAATATCCGTCTACATTTAGCCGTTGAATGTGAACCATTGGCTATATATCCATCCTTCTACAACAACAACAAAAAAATAATAATAATAAATAAATAAATAAATAAAATACAAACTGTTTATGTTACAATTGAATGATTGACTTGATTTTTGGGTTGTAGGGAAGCGGAGTGATATATTTGCTCCCTTTTCTTCCCCGGGCCACCCCACTACTGACTCTTTTTACACCCGGGGAAGAAACTGAGACGAATATATCATTTCCCTTGGAATCCAAAGCACTGCCTATCAAATAGACTGTTCAGATCAATCTAATGTAGGCACTGTTTGGATTGCAGAATTTTTTCCCGACGAGTATAGAAAGAAAAAAGCATTTCTAAAAGTTCCTATAATGCAATTGCTGACAGTTTTTTAACCTATTTTTTGGGCTTCTAAATGGTAGAATTATGAAAAGTGGTAAACTACAAAATTGTATGTCTTTTTGAGTTGTTTCCAACTAGTATTTGTGCTCAAAAATTTGATAAGTGCTTTAAGTTATGTCAGTTTTAGCGGACACTGTCTGTGGGTTCTCAAACCGGTCAAAGTTAGTGAGTTCCAACGCCATTAATGTTATGCTAAGGCAGCTTGTGGAGAACGATAGAAACCATCTTTAGAGGGGATTTTTTATTTTGATAAACTTATTGAATTGATGGAATGTCAATTGGGTTGAACATTACTCCCATTTTAGTTCTTATTCTCTTGGATGTGTTCTTATGTTCTTATTTCTCTTCTACTTTCCTCTTAAGCACCTGCATGAACATGAATACAAATAATGTGAACCAACTCTATTCAATTTTTACTTAAGAAGGACCTTCAATTTATGATGGTATCCTTCTACATTAACCATAATCATATCAATACTCTAAATCCCCTCTAAAACGTGGAAAGAAAAAAAATTCCCACTAAAAAAATTCTTTAAAAAGGGATTGCTAGCCTCCATCGAAGAAGGCATTTCGCATATGGCGTGTTGTATCTGACAGAAGCCACAGAGGCTCACTTTTCAGCAGATTTTGTCTTCATTCACGGGGTGGCTGCTGTCAGATGCAACCGACCGTCTGTGAATTGCCTTTTGTGATGGACTCTAGCAAATCCCCTGTAGGAAACTACACTACATGACCCATTTAGAGGAACACTGTTGATTCTAATGACTATTCAGGAATTTGGTCAGTGGCCCATGCATCCATAAATAATCAACGATAATTCAGATAAAAAAATTAGATTTCATTAAATATACACAAATACATGTCCTATGAATACTACCCTAAGATATTTGAACTTTCCTCCACCCACATGCTCTTGAACACGGGGGCAGCATTATAGTACATAATTTTAACGGTGAAGATGTGAGGACCTCATTCAGGAGGAGCCCAAATGCAAGGTTTGAAATTCCACTGAAATTAACTGTAAGCCCTTTCAAGTAGCTTTTGAATGCTGTCCATGAGAGTCTCGGTAGGTAGCAGACTTTACCAACCTCTTCTGAATATAATGATATAATAACAATGGCCAACCGAGTTCAAATTATTCGGAGTCACTATCAGAGTTCAAAAAGCTGAACTTCTTCTGCCCATTAAACCGGATGACCACTGTTCCTCTGTTACCTTCAGTCCATTCAATGCCTTCCTTCTCCATGAGGCTGATGACCTTTTAATACACATACAGCCCATGGGAATAATTATGAGTTTCCAAAATATGAGAATAAAATACACACCTAATTCTTCTAAAATTACCTAGATGTGTTTTAACTGTAAAATTTTTAAGTGCTAAAAAGGACAGCCAAAGTAGTATAACAAACAAACAATTACACCACACTTGGCTCTGCTAATTACCTTGGATTTTTCAGAGAATGACCAATAAAAACATGTTATAGATATGAAGAATTTTTTATGTCAACCATGCCCATGACCTTGGAAATTTCCATCTCAAATCTTTTTAGACAGGTCAAAGTAGAACTACATAGAGGTAACAGATCTTTTAGTGAATGTAAAAGCTCTAGCTTCTCCTTTCCTACTACATTGTTTTTTCCAATTCCCTTCCAAAAGCTAAGGATTTAAATGTCGGTTTCAGCCACAACAGAAACCGAAATTTCGGCCAAAATCATGTAAGATTCGGAAAAACATTTTACAATTTCGGTGGAAATCTTGTAAATTTCGGTGAAATTTCGGATTTATGTACTTTCAGTGTAGGCTCTGGCTGAAATCTGAAATTTCGGTATTTTGGCCGAAATTTAAAATTATGCCAAAATCATGCACCAACGAGTGTCAAATGTGTTACCATATAGGAAGCATCATGAAATGGCTGTTAGAAACAACGACACGGTAACTTCTTTTTATTTCTGCTCTTCTTTATATTGTCACTAGAATTATCAAAAGAAATGAAACAATGACATACTATAAGAATTTTAAGCATTCAATACTTGCAGTTCAACTTCTTTTCCCTTTTGAACCCTATCATTCTCCTAATCAGTACTCAAATCCTGATTTACAGTCTGAGTCATTTCCCACAGAAATCAAATTACAATTCAAGTTTAATCCTATTTGAGAGAACTGTACATGACTTGTAAAATCCACAAAGAGATGAACTTCCATGATTGTTATGGTTTTAATGTCAGTTTTACCTTATTAAGCATGTGGAGATGTGGATGGCAGGTAACAATAAAAAGGCTAAAATCTTTCCAATATGTGACTGTTCTTTCTAGTGTATAAAGTTAATTACTTCCGTGATATGCCATGGACTGATCAAATTTTATGTGGAAAATACTAGAACATGGTTAATTTGGCCGCATCTTCATTAAATTCTAAGGATTTCCGTATACTTCTTAATTTTCTGATAAAAACTTGATAAAAATCTTATGATTTACTATTCTAACCTTGGTGTACCCTCGAGGACGGTAAAAATCCCTGAAGGACTCGGTAACCCTAATGTTCAAAGACGGAGAAATTCCTTGAGGAATAATGCCCTTGGTAAAGAATGATGACATCATCATCTGAGGGAGGAGCGGGAAGAAACCAGAAGAGGTGGAAACCAAAAAATTAGAGGCAAGGGGATTGGTTCTACCCTTCCTGTGCTTATTACAACTTCAAATGGAGGACTAGATGCGGATGGTGTTTTCAGAGAAAGAAGAGATCATCTTCAGTTTACCGCCCGGTGGCTGTGACTCAAGACGGAAACAGAAAGCTTGATCGGTGGCAGAGACAGGGGGATTGGTCCTGCTCGTCATGCGATTATTCTAACTTCAAACGATGAAGTACATGTCAGTGCTGCCACTTGGATCGTAAACAAAAGCCTTCATTTCTAGCTCCCACCACATTAGGGGTTGGAGGCCCGTTAACTCCGGAATCTGATCCTTTGCCTGACTCTGGGGTAATTTCGTCTTCTAATGTGGATGATGATTCTCTGTCGATCTCTATTTCTGGTAAGGAGGTCCAAATAAAATCGGAATCCTTAAAGCCATGTTTAGTGGGTAAAAGGAAGGATTGTTCTGGATCTCTCCAGGAGCTATGGGAGTGGGCCAAAAAATCTTAGAACTCTCCATCTCTTGTTGCCCATGCTTGCTTTTCACTGACGAGGTCCTCTTTGTGTTTGAATCTGAAGAAATGGCCTCTAGGATTCTAGATCTGGGAATTCGAAACTGGGGGGTTTCCCTATCGTCCCTGTCCCATTGGTCCCCAGATTACATCCAAGGCTTTGAGACACTGTGGGTCAGCTTTTATGGTATTCCATTACACATGTGGGCCTCCTCGACGGTTGAAGCCCTGGGAAACCTTTTTTGGCAGGTGATGGAAGTTCAAATGGAAGGAGTTCACAATCAATGCATGTGCTTTGTGTCAGCCAAAATTTTTGCTCCTCACTGGAAATTTCCTCCCTTTGTGAAATTGTGGATTTCCAACCACTGTTACATAGTTGGAGTCTCCATTCAGGATCCTAGAGGCTCTCTTTTGGTGCCTGGAGGCGGTCTGAGAGACTCTTCGTGGATGGCCCTAACGGGAAACAGGTCGCCGGTGCGTTCCCTGGAGCTTTAGGCCAGGCGACCAACTGACTTTCTAAATCCCCCTCAGCAAGATTCAAATTTCAAATATTCAAGGGCCAGTTTTGGAATTTTGCAAGACCCGCTTCCCAAGGTTGGGCTGAAAAAGGCATCTGAGTTTCAACCCAGGGTTACCAGATCAGGATAATGGCCTATCCCAGGCTAATATCTTGCGGGACAATCTACATCTATCCAGGCTGAATCACATCTCTGGAAATCATGTTCCGTACTTAGAAAAGGGTGAGCCTTCACACGTGGCACTCTCGGCATAAGAGCAAGACGTTTTGATGGTCTTTCTTCCAGACACTTGGACTATAGGTGTCTCCTTTTCTTGTTTGTCAAGAAAAGATCCCAAGCTCTGATAAAATATTCAATGATAGGTTTGAAAGAATAAACACGGGGTATCATAGTTTTACTTCAGGGTATGGGAAGTTGGAAAGTCTTCTTACTTTTTTGGGTTTGGCGGTGAATGGAGCATGCAACCCCTCATTAGCATTGGGGCCGACGAATGAATTAATGGAGAAAATGGAAGCGCCACTTTGGCGCATTCAATGTTGTTTCATGATGAAGGGAGTTTCATATTGGTTTATTAACTCCCCTTTCATATCCAGTTGGAGGCGATACATTGTTGATTGGCAATTTTTTTCTGCTTCCTGTGAGTTTGGGATCTGGAACTCATATGGAGAGTTCAAGCGACTCGATATCTTCTTCTCCCTCTGCCATTGGCAAAAAGAGAAGGATGCCAGTGGATTTACTTGAGATAGAGACCTCCCTCAGAGTTCTGGAAAGAATGGTATACGCTGAGGATCTTGCATCCAATCACTCGCCAACTCCAAAGGAAGTTGCCAGGGATGTTTTAAAACAGCAGTGGGACTTATTAAAAGAAGAGGCTTCCAAGTCGCCGGAAGCTCTCTTTTGGTTGACTGGTAAATGGACTATCGAAGAATCACACTCCCCTTTGCATAAACACCCCCTCTTTATCAACTTATTGGAGGAGGAACGGACCTTAAGATGCCTTCGCTGGGAGGAGGGCAAGAAGATGGGAATCCAGAAAGTAGAGGAGATGATTACTAGAAAGAAAGCTTCAGAAGTGCAAAGCCCATAGGTTGAGGATCTCTCAATCTTGAGTCTGGACGAGGATGTGTTTGTCTTTGAGGTGGTAGGCCTAATTCTGGAATTAAAGAAATCTTCCACCTAGTTTGTCCTTCTGGCGTTTTGTGTAAAGAGGTTCTTGAGTTTTTGGGTTAGAAGGTCCCGTCAGTTATGGCTGGAGTGACCATGGTCGTTCGCCTAATGTTCTTGGTGAGGCTTTTGCATTGCAATCATAGGAGTGACCTGATGAATTTTAGGGCCTTAATCAGGCATATCTGATTTGGGGGAGTGGTGTCAGTGATGGGATAATGACGTTGAATTTGAATAGATAGGTATCATGAGAGTGGTGTGATGAAGGAAAATGTGTAATGGTTGTAAATTTGTTCTGTTAGCTTTACCCATACTGGTTCTGGGCATACCCGATCCAGACTTATTGATATTTTGTAACGCAAGATGGGACTCCTGGTCCCCATTGTCTTTATAATATCAATGAAATTGTCACTTTTCAAAATATATATATATTCCTTGGGATCTATAAAGCACTTGGTTCATAAAATTTGATCAGAGTGGTTGCGGAGTGTCATTACCAACCATACTTTCCACATTACATTTAATGTAAATATATTTCATATACTAAAGAACATGGAAAAGGAAACTAATAGAAGAATACTACAAAAATGATATGAGCTTTGAATCCTAAGAGGTACATACCGATTGTTTTAGTCTCCCCTTCCCAACACCATGTGCACCGCAACCAGTGATTACATTTAGGAATTGAATAGCTACAGCAAATAATACATTATCTCAACAGAGTTACAATGCATAAAACAACTGAAAGTAGAGTTTTTTTTTTTTTTTTTTTTGTAATAGTACACAGGAAGTATATTAAAAGCATTTTCTTGGAAGTAGAAATTAATAAAAGAGGAATGTGGTAACATAGATGCTTACAAGGGACACAAGTAAATAGTGTGAGATGAGCCTTCAAAAGCCTAATCGCCTGGTCAACATGTTGTCCATGTAAATCAATTGTCACTGTATTTTGTATGCTCTTATTTCTGCAGATAAAAGGCGCTTGGTATCATGTTTGGCACACTATTTTGTGCGAAGAAACATATAAAAAGGAAAACTATTTATAACAACGTGCACCAACCTGACTTCGAATATCTCCCGACTAGCTTTTTCGTCTGCCTCACGGGCCTTTCTGTTATAGAGCTTCCCCTAACCAAATCCAAAATCAGTCATTCGTTCAAATTAAAAAGTAAACACATGTCACATCTCAGACCTGATTAAGGCACTCCTCACGCATGGCAAAGACATAAAAATCACAACAATGCCACTGCTTCATCAATGGCTGTTGTCATGATACCACTCATAATAACATTATAGGCCGTGACAGACTATAAGCCATGTGCAAGGCATCGATTACAAATTTATACCAGGTGAAAGCAGCCAAGAAAATTTAGAAACTCCAAAGTGACTTCTTGATGAAGGAAGAGCGCGACTAGAGGATTAAGCAGTTAGTGACATGGAAGGAAGTTTGCGAGCCCAAAAAGTTTGGAGGCCTTCGCCTTGGGAAGTTATGCTTACGGAATAAAGTGCTCTCGTGAAGTGGTTATGACAATTGGGTGAAGAAGAGAAAGCTCTTTGGAAGTAGATCAACATGGAGAAATAAGGAAAGGAAAGGAATGGTTGGCTGGGACAAGAGAGTGAAGTAGATGGAGAGATTCAAAATGGTGTTGGATTTGTCTTTTCCCAAGGGTTAAGTTTAGGTAAGGCTGTGTGAGAGGGGAAAGATTTTTTGGAAGATGTTTGGTCATATCATGATCCCATGGTTACCTGAGTCTCTCTAGGTTAGTTCGTAAGGAAGGGATGTGTGATGCTGATTGTTATAAGAGGTGGGGTGAGGTAGGCGGTTCTTCATTGCAACTGAAAGGAAGAGTTTTTCGTTTTCTTGTTTTCTTTTACTTTTTTTTGTCTTCATCAGCTTCTAGTTTTGCTTAAAGAGGTTTTCCCCTTCATTTGAAGGCTCTGAACATCTCATCCTCAGGGTGTCCTTTTCGCTAAACCTCCTTTAAATGCCCCACTGGGGGTGAGGGTCCCACGTTTTGGTGGGGTCAGTTTTAGAATGCTCTCATTGCCCTTAGATCTGTCACGTTCAATAAAGCCGAGAGTCAAATAAACACATCTTATCCAATGTAAAATAACTAAGAAGCATAGTTGTCAATACCGTTTCGTTTGGCATTTTGTTTTGGTCAATGAAACTTCCACAGGACGTTTCGGTGTTTCTTTTAAGAAAGACGCTACAACCGGATATATTTTTTTAATAGATAAAAATTTAAACAGATTAAAATTCTAAAGAGGCAGAGAAAGAAAGGAAAAGAAAAGATTTTCAGAACTAACAGTTCTCTTTCCATTTTTGTAGACTTCATCTAAAAAAGAGAGAAGTCCTTTTGAGTCTCTACTAGGAGACTCAAAAGGCGAAGAAGACCTTTCTCTACCGGGGTCCGGGGAGAAAGATGATAAAGAAATTCGAAGACCTTTCTCTACCGGGGCCCAGGGAGGAAGACGATAAAGAAACTCGAAGACCTTTCTCTACCAAGGTCAGGGGAGAAAGATGATAAAGAAACTCGAAGACCTTTCTATACCGGGGTCCGGGAAGGAAGATGGTAAAGAAACTCGAAGACCTTTCTCTACCGAGGTCCAGGGAGAAAGGTGACAAAAAACTCGTCTCGTCCAAGAAGCTAAAAAGGCAACGAAGACCTTTCTCTACCGGGGTCAGGGGAGAAAGATGAAAAAAAAAGACAATCTTTTAAGTCTCTTCCAGAAGGCTAAAGAGATGACAGAAGACCTTTCTCTACCGGGATCCGGTAGAAAGATGACAGAAGACCTTTCTCTGTGGGGATCTGGGAAAAAGATGAAATGACTTGAGGGGGTTCCTCTCCAGGAGGACTCTCTTACAAAAGAATCTAAATAAAATTTTACCTTTCTCTTCCGGGATCCGAAAGAAAGATGAAATGACTTAGTGGAGTTCCTCTTCCAGAGGACTTTCTTACAAAAGAGTATAAATAAAATCATCAGAGATGACTCAAAGGTTCCTCTTTTCCGAGAGAAACTTTTATAGAGAGTCAAATTCTCTCTCCAGAACCTTTTTTGAGATGATAATCAAAAGTAGTATTTAGATAGGAAACCTCTTGATGGATAATCAGAGGTGTTTTCTTCTTCAAGAAAATTAACGGCCAATAGAGCCGGAAGTGTACGATCCCTACCAAAATTAATAAAACATCTTCTGGCAAGAGGGAAATTTGATCCCAATTTATTTTGTGTGTGATTTCCCTTTTCAAGCATGTGAAATTTGTTGCGAACAAATATTTGGCATGCCTGGTGGGACACACTTCTCGCCTCTTGATGTCAAAGATGTTCCCTAAAAAATAATAATAAATAAATAAATAAAGTGTTCCCTTGTTTCAGGTGTTCTTTTTTTTTGGTGTGCAGAAAGAAAGGAAAACGATTGCCCACTAAACGTACACCTTTTGCGACACCGGATGATTTTTGTTTTTGAATTATTTTAGAATATTTTACAAAAGATTCTCACGGAAGAGAGAAACCTTTGAGTCATCTCTGATGATTTTATTTAGACTCTTTTGTAAGAGAGTCCTCTGGAAGATAAACTCTCTTGAGTCATTTCATCTTTCTCTCGGATCCAGGAAGAGAAAGGTAAATTTTATTTATAATTTTTTTATAAGAGAGCCCTCTTGGAGAGGAACTCCTTTAGTCATTTCATCTTTCTCCGGGTCCCAGCAGAGAAAGGTCTTCTGTCATCTTTCACCCGGATCCCGGTAAATAAAGGTTTTCTGTCATCTTTTTAGCCTTCTGGAAGAGACTTAAAAGATTTTCTTTTTTTCATCTTTCTCCCCGGACCCCGGTAGAAAAAGGTTTTCTTTGCCTCTTTAGCTTCTTGGACGAGACGAGTTTCTTATCACCATTCTACCCGGACCCCAGTAGAGAAAGGTCTTCGAGTTTCTTTACCATCTTCCTCCCCGGACCTCGATAAAGAGAGGTCTTCGAGTTTCTTTATCATCTTTCTCCCCGGACCCCGGTAGAGAAAGGTCTTCAAGTTTCTTTATCATCTTCCTCCTCGGGCCCCGGTAGAGAAAAGTCTTCGAGTTTTTTTATCATCTTTCTCCCCGGACCCCGGTAGAGAAAGATCTTCTTCGCCTTTTGAGACTCAAAATGACTTCTCCTTTATAGATGAAGTCTGCCAAAATGGAAAGAGAACTGTTAGTTATGGAAATCTCTACCTTTCTTTTCTTTACTCTGCTTCCTTCTTTTGCTCTTCCTTTGCATAACCTCTTTCCTCTAAAGGATGCGATCCATTTTCTCCAAGATCAGATATCTATTTATAGAACTCTCTTGAAGTGGTTGGTAACTATCACCTCACCCCTTATCCCTCAACTTCACGATCTCCACTTCCCCTTTTGTAGGGAGTTACGTAACTTCTCTTTTTTTTAAAAGTGAACGACTCACTTCTTCATTCGCGAAAGTTACTTTATTCCCTAAAGTTTAAGGATTTCTCTTCCCTTAGTCGTAGGCTCCCCTTTTTCTTTTTATTAATGTATAGTTTGACTTTTTTTTAATACTTATCCTTTTTCACTTTAGGGAATAAATTAACGTGTACTCACCCAGTTTTTCTCCTTATTAAAGTAATTTGACTTTATACTTATCCTTTTTCAGTTTAAGGAATAAATTAACGTGTAGTCACCCTTTTTTTCTCTCTTCTTGATTTAATACAGGCTTTTATTATATTCCCTATATTATAAAATTTCAAGTCTAACAAATACCCTCAAGTCTTATAAGAGGAAGGGTTTCGACGTTTACAAGACTTGATTGTGGTACAAGGATATTTCGACCAATTTTCTCGACCCGAGGGTATTCTTGTCTTTTTCATCTGATTTGGTGGTCTACTGACCGTTTTTAATGACCTGAGGGTATTCTGGTCTCTTTCTCCTGACTTGGTGGTCTTCCGACTGTTTTTCTTGACCCGAGGGAATTCTAGTCTTTTTCACCTGATTTGGTGGTGTTCTGACCATTTTTCTAGACACAAGGGTATTCTAGTATTTTTCACCTGATTTGGTGGTCTTCTGATCATTTTTCTCAGCCTAAGGGTATTCTGGTCTTTTTCATCTGATTTGGTGGTCTTCTGAACGTTTTTCATGACCTGAGGTATTCTGGTCTCTTTCACCTGATTTGATGGTCTTCTGACCGTTTTTCTTGACCAGAGGAAAATGGACAGACACTGTTTCTGCGCATTTTTTCCCTCCACAAATGGCAGGGTTAGGATGATCCTAAAGGGCTGATTTTTGGTACACACCCTATCCATGGAAGGGCCTTCCAAATGAATGCTTTTGATCCCCCAAAAAATGTGGTGCCCCCATGGTTTGTGGCAGCCATGCACAAATAGCTTAACTGTGCAGCTGCACACAAACCACTATCTCATATATATATATATATATATGAGGAAAAGGATCGTACGCTCGAGCGTACCAAGCTTATGGTATGCTCGAGTGCCCAATCACATGGGTCCCACATTTTTTGTGGTGATCCAAAGCATTCATTTGCAAGGCCCTATCATAGATAGGGTGTGTACCAAAAATCAGCTCCATTGAATCATCCTAACCCCTCCAAAAGTGGAGGGCAAAAATGGGCAGATTTGTGGTCTGTCCATTTTGCCCTCCACAAATGGATGGGTTAGGATGATCCTATGGAGCTGATTTTTGGTACACACCCCATCTATGTAAGGGCATTTCAAATGAATGCTTTGGATCATCCTAACAAAGTGGGCCCCCATGTGATTGGGCACTCGAGCACACCATAAGCTTGGTACGCTCGAGCGTACAATCCTTTTCCTCTATATATATATATATGGGGCATGGTTTGTGAGCTTGAGCTCAACGTGAGCTAGAGTTCACAAACCACTTCTCCCATAGTTGTTTGACTCCTCCAACACATTCATTTTATAGGACCTCACATAGATAGGATGTCCCTAAGAAACCACCTCCATACCATAACCCTAACCATTGGATCTATAGAAGCCCATTTTCTAACCATCCATTTTAAACCTCTGCTTTTGGAGGGGTTAGGATGATCCAATGGACCTGATTTTTGGTACACACCCTATCTATGATGGGACCTTGCAAATGAATGGTTCGAATCACCACAAAAAATGTGAGACCCATGTGTTTGAGCACTCTAGCTCATATAAGCTCTAGCTCACGAACCGTTTTCCCATATATATATATATATATATATATATATATATATATATATATATATATATATATATTCTTAATCAGCAACTTGCTAACCAGTTCTTTTCTTTAAACTCATTTGCGATATCACAGGGAATTTCTAGGTTTTCATTGGAAACTATGTCCATCCGCCAAGTGTTTGATTTAAGTCCCCATCGGTTTTATCAGCATGGCTGCAGTTCGGCTTCTGTTTTATGTATTTCTTCATAAAACGTTTTTTAATAAAAGTGATCTTCGTCATCATATTAATAACACACTAGACGAAATCTATTTTATGCATCTCATACATCTTTACAATTAAATCGTTTTCCCGATTTATATCTATAATGTTCTAACATTAGAGTCTAACTAGAATCTGGACCAACGTCCATTTTCTGAAACCCTATCCAAGGCATTAGCATGTCTCTATTCACGCCATAGGTCATGCCCCTAACGGTTGCCTAGTATTATCATAAGAACGCCATGATCTATTCCCACTGACAAAGCTCCAGAAAGGCAGACTTGCTGGTTGAATTGATTATAGTATTGCATTATTTGTTGTTGATCAATGGGTAAAAATGTTGGTTTAAACATGCCATATCCCTAGGTGCATTGAATGCAGCGAACACGGATGCAATGTATTGCTTAAAACCATTTGGAAGTAAAATGTTGGTCGACTACTATTTGGAAGTCAGTCCAAACGCCAAGATTCACTTTGGTCGACGACTCTTTGAAAGTCGGTCCAAACGCTAAGATTTACTTTAGTCGATTACTCTTTGGAGGTCAGTACAAACGCCAAGATTCATTTATGTCGACTACTCTTTGGAGGTCGGTCCAATTGCCAAGATTCACTTTGGTCGACCACTCTTTGGAGGTCGATCCAAACGCCAAGATTAACTTTGGTGGACTATTCTTTTGAGGTCAGTCCAAAGTCTAAGATTCTTTTTGGTCGACTACTCTTTGGAGGTCGGTCCAAACGCAAAGATTAACTTTGGTCGACTACTCTTTGGAGGTCGGTCCATTCACTAAAGTAAAATTAGATTTTGGTCTACTACTCTTTAGAGGTCGGTCCATTCACTAAAGAAAAATTGGATTGTCTTGATTCGAGGGTATTCTCATCTTTTTCACCTGATTTGGTTGTCTTCTGACCGTTTTTCTTTACTCGATGATATTTTGGTCTTTTTCACTGGATTTGGTGATATTCCGACCGTTTTTCTTAACCCGAGGGTATTCTGGTCTTTTCACCTGATTTGGTGGTCTTCTAATCGTTTTTATTGACCTGAGGGTATTCTGGTCTTTTTCACCGGTTATGGTGGTCTTCTTACTGTTTTTCTTGACCCGAGTATTCTGGTCTTTTTCACCTGATTTAGTGGTTTTCTGACCAATTTAGATAATGAACCTCAAATCCAATTTTACTTTAGTGAATGGACCGAACTTCAAAGAGTAGTCGACCAAAGTTAAATCATGGCGTTTGGACCGACTTCCAAAGAGTAGTCAACCAAAGTGAATCTTAGCGTTTGGACCGACCTCCAAAGAGTAGTAGACCAAAGTGAATCTTTACGTTTGGACCGACCTCCCAAGAGTAGTCGACCAAAGTGAATCTTGGCCTTTGGACCGACCTCCAAAGAATATTCAACCAAAGTGAATCTTGGCGTTTGAACCGACCTCCAAAGAGTAGTCGACCAAAGTAAATCTTGGCAATTGGAACGACCTCCAAAGAGTAATCTACCAAAATAAATCTTGGCGTTTGAACCGACCTCCAAAGAGTAGTCGACCAAAGTGAATCTTAGTATTTGGACTGACCTCCAAAGAGTAGTCGACCAAAGTGAATCTTGGCGTTTAGACTGACCTCCAAAGAGTAGTCAACCAAAATAAATCTTGGCGTTTTCGATCAAAATCATGCTGCTTTGACACGGCACGAATCAGTATGAACGGTATTTACCTGCAAATAAATGATGTATAAAGAATCAAGCCAAGTAAGATAATGTATCATCATTCAGTTAACAAAGAAACACAAATGTAGCCAGATTATTTATAGATCGAGACAAAGTTAACGGAGCTGCACTTTCCATCAATGTAAACCTAAGTGTAAGACATGTTGATGGTACTGATGAAGGATATATCTCGATAATTAAGTTGGGAAGGCTCACTATTTTGTCTTAGAAAAGTATCATATTTTCCAGCTTGAAAACTACAGGCTCCATAGCTTGTAGTTTTAAAAAACTTTATAAATTCTAACCCTTGAAGTAAAAACTGAAAATATACTACGCAGTAATTGGTCTGTAAGAAACACGCTAGAGTTCTATTTATACAGATTTTAAATATACAGAATACGCCAAGCCCTGTTGTTCCTTCCTTTGATGACAAGGGTCTTATATTGTAGGCTCAGCAAATCCAAAATAATCAAGTTCTGGAAGGCGCAAGTTTTATGCCACCGGGATCTTCTAGCATGGTTTTAAGCAATACATTGCATCCATGTTCGCTGCATTCAATGCACCTAGGGATATGGCATGCTTAAATCAACATCTTTACCCACTGATCAACAGCAAATAATGCAATATTATAATCAATCCAACCAGCAAGTCTACCTGTTTCTGGAGCTTTGTCGGTGTGAACAAATCATGGCGTTCTTATGATAATACCAGGGCAACCGTTAGGGAAATGGCCTATGGCGTGAATAGAGACATGCTAATGCCTTGGATAAGATTTCAAAAAATGGATGTTGGTCCAGATTCTAGTTAGACTCTTATGTTAGAACATTATAGATATAAATATGGAAAACGATTTAATTCTAAAGAGACAGGAGATGAGTAAAATAGATTTCGTCTAGTCGGTTATTCATATGATGACGAAAATCACTTTTATTAAAAAAACCTTTTATGGAGAAATTCATAAAAGGGAAGCAAAACTGCACCCACGCTGATAAAACCTACAGGGACTAAATCAAACACTTGGCAGATGGACATACTTTCCAATGAAACCCAGAAATTCTCTGTGATATTGCAAAAGAGTTTAAAGAAAAGAATTGGTTAGCGAGTTGCTGATTAAGTGTGTGTGTGTGTGTGTGTGTGTGTGTATGAGAAAAGTGTTCCTGAGCTCTAGCTTAGATAAGCTTATCTTAGCTAGTGTTCAAAAACACATGTGGCCCCACATTTTTTGGGTGATCCAAAGCATTCATTTGGAAGGCCCTTCCATGGAAAGGGTGTGTACCAAAAATCAGCCCTATAGGATCATCATCCTAACCCTGCCATTTGTGGAGGGAAAAAATGGGCAGAAACATGGACACACAGTGTCTGTCCATTTTCCCCTCCACCTTTGATTAGGTTAGGATGATCCTATCGATCTGATTTTTGGCACACACACTATCCATCGAAGAACCTTCCAAATGAATGCTTTGGATGCCCTTGAAAATGTGGGGCCACATGTGTTTTTGAGCTAGAGCTCAAATAAGCTTATCTGAGCTCTAGCTCAAGAACAATTTCCTCTATATATATAGGGTGATGATATTTTCACCCCCTGCATTACTTACAAGCTCCCCTTATAACGTGATTTGACATAAAGTTGCCCACTTTTCACATCAAATCAGGTTATAAGGGGAGCGTGCATGTAATGCAGGGGGGAGAGAAAATATATATATAGGGAGATGATATTGAAAGCAGCAATGAACGGATCTAGTTTGCAGAGATGGTCCTGAAACAAAAGAAGGGAGAGACAGGCTGGTCTCTCTCTCCAAGCTCTCCCGTGGCACTCTTTCTTTCTCTTCGGCTAAGGACGGCTGTTGGACACGAGAAGGATAAAGGAAGGAGAGGTTGGCTAGAAGACGAATATAAAACCAAGGGAGTATCCCCTTAAAAAAAGCCCTCGGCTGCTTCAAGGAGAAAACCTTCCGCTATTTGCAAAAAAAAAAAAAACGAGAAAAACAGGATAAGAAGAAACCTCATGCTCCCAGAAGATAAAGATATGGGGATGAGGAATGGAAGAGGAGATGCAAGTTGCCGTCTCTCTCTCTCTCTCTCTCTCTCTCTCTCTCTCTCTCTCTCTCTCTCTCTCTCTCTCTCTCTCTCTCTCTCTCTCTCAATTTTGCGATTGTTGTTTACTTGGAGCACCTTCTGTTATTTATAAAGAGCGTCAAAAGAGACCTAATCCAACTGAATCTCTATTCCAGGTCCTACACGATTCACCTCTTATCGCTATCCTTCCTTATTTTCCTCTATTTTGGAGCTTATCTTTTAAACATAACAGAGGATTTCTTTCGTACTTAATAACCTAATGGGATTAAGGTTCTGATGGCCCAATATGCCTGCCTTACTACGACACGTGTGATGTAAAATGATGGGCCCCACGTGTGATGACCGAAAGATGTTAAATGGGGGTCTCATTTTACTTAAACAGTGGGATCACTTCATCAAATGGACGGCTGAGATCATCTTATGTGTGGCCCGTAAGTACTTGCTTGAGGAAAATTATGGGCACAACTAATACATAAAATTCGAGGCAAAAAAAATACCCCTTTGTAATACGGAATGGACACTTATCAGGCAGGACCATACGAGCCCTAAGTAACCCTTATTGGACTCAAAATTGCTCTTATCGGCCCAAATTAACCTTTGTCGGACCCAAAATTGCCCTTATCAGTGCCAACCTAGCGGCCGGGGGCATAAAAACCGGGCCGCATTCGGACCCTACGTAATATTTCGGACCCAAATCGGGTCGATCCAAGGAAAAAGGGTATAATCGAAAGAAAATGATAGGTCTTATTAGGCCGAGCCATATGAACCCAAATTTGCTCTTATCGGGCCCAAATTGACTCTTACCGGGCCAGATCGAGCGGGGAGCCCCATATGGACCATACATAATATTTCGAACCCAAATCAGGTTCGGTCCAAGACATCCAATTTAATAAAAATGGTAGGCCTACAAAATTTATGGGGTGAAGATGGTGCACCTAAACATGTTGTCCAGATAATAGTGGGCCTTATATAGTGTAAAATAATGGGCGTCACACGTCAGACCACGAGGTTCAACATGTTGTCCATACTCTTAGAGATGAGATGAAATAATGGACCCACCTTACACATGGCTCGGATTATCCTATGCATGGCCCGTACAGTACTTTGTTTTAAAAATATCACGGCTTGTATCATCCTATGAAGCGAATTTGTTAGGCAAACTCTATCTACATCAAGGCCATCCAATAAATGAAAAAATGATCTTAACCATCCAATTCATGGACATTTGAATACTATAAATCTATTTTAAACCTCCACAAATCGGATAATTAATATCCTGTTATGATTTCTTCGGCATACTTATTTTGAGGCACGATGATGAATAGTTTGGATCATCCAAAAAACATGGGCCTGCTATACCCAAAAAAATGGTGAAAAAGACTGTAATAATCTTCAAGTCAACAAAAATGGTCTGAAGACCACCAAATATGGTGAAAAATATCAAAATACCCTCGAGTCTAGAAAAATGGCTAGAAGACCACCCAAATCAGATGAAAACGACCATAATACCCTCCGGTAAAGAAAAACAGTCAGAAGACCACCAAGTCAGATGAAAGAGACCAAAATACCCTCGGGTCATGAAAAAACGGTCAGAAGAGCACCAAGTCAGATGAAAGAGACCAAAATACCCTCGAGTCATGAAAAACAGTCAGACGACCACCAAATCAGGTGAAAAAGATCAGAATGCCCTCGGATCTAGAAAAACGGTCAGAAGGCCACCAAATCAGGAGAAAAAGACCAGAATACCCTCGAGTCGAAAAATGGTCAAAAGACCATCAAATCAGGTGAAAAAGACCATAATACCCTCGGGTCAAGAAAAATAGTTGAAATACCCTTCTACCAAAATAATCAAGTCTTGTAAGCCTCAGAACCCTTCCAGTTACAAGACTTGAGGGGCATTTGTTGGACTTAAAATTTTATAAAATAGGGAATATAATAAAAGCCCTTAGTAAATAAAGAAGAGAAAAAAAAAGGGTGACTACCCGTTAATTTATTCCATTAAGTGAAAAATGATAAGTATAAAGTCAAATCACTTTAATAAAGAGAAAAAAAGTGATGACTATACGTTGATTTATTCCCTAAAGTGGAAAAGGATAAGTATAAAGTCAAATTACTTTAATAAAGAGAAAAAAATGGGAGCCTACGACTAAGGGAAGAGAAATTCCTAAACTTTAGGAAATAAAGTAACTTTCGCGAATGAAGAAGTGAGTCGTTCACTTTTCAAAGAAAAAAGAGAAGCTATGTAACTCCCCACAAAAGAGGAAGTGGAGACCATGAAGTTGAGGGATAAGGGGTGAGGTGGCACTTGGCAACCACTTCAAGAGAGTTCTATAAATAGATATCCGATCTTGGAGAAAAGGGATCGCATCTTTTAGAGGAAAGAAGTTGTGCAAAGGAAGAGCAAAAGAAGGAAGTAGAGAAAGGAAAGGTAAAAATTTCCAGAACTAACAGTTCTCTTTCCATTTTGGTAGACTTCATCTAAAAAGGAGAGAAGTCATTTTGAGTCTCTGCCAAGAGACTCAAAAAGCGAAGAGCTTCCTCTACTGGGGTCCACAGAGAAAGATGATAAAGAAGCTCGAAGACCTTTCTCTACCGAGGTCCGGGGAGGAAGATGGTAAAGAAACTCGAAGACCTTTCTCTACCGGGGTTAGGGGAGAAAGGTGATAAAAACCTCGTCTCGTCCAACAAGTTAAAAAGTCAAAGAAGACATTTCTCTGTCGGGGTCTGGGGAGAAAGATGAAGAGAAAGAAAATCTTTTAAGTATCTTTCAGAAGGCTAAAAAGATGACAGAAGACCTTTCTCTACCGAGATCTGAGAGAAAGATGACAGAAGATCTTTCTCTACCAGGATCCGGGAGAAAGATGAAATGACTCAAGGGAGTTCCTCTCCAGGTGGGCTCTCCTACAAAAGAGTCTAAATAAAATTTTACCTGTCTCTTTCAGGATCTGAGAGAAAGATGTAATGGCTCAAGGGAGTTCGTCTTCCAGAGGACTCTCTTACAAAAGAGTCTAAATAAAATCATCGAAGATGACTCAAAGGTTTCTCTCTTCCCGGAGAAACTTTTACAAAAGAGTCTAAAATAACTCAAAAACAAAAATCATTAGTCAAATTCTTTCTCCATGACCTTTTTTGGGATGATAATCAATAGTTGTATTTAGATAGGGAACCTCTTGATGGATGATCAGAGATGTTTTCTTCTTCAAGAAATGTAATTAACGGCCAATAGAGCTGGAATTGTACAATTCCTACTAAAATTAATAAAACCTCTTCTCGCAAGAGGAAATTTTGATCGCAATTTATTTTATGTGTATGGTTTCCCTTTTCATGAATATGAAATTTGTTACGAACACCACTATACACACTAAATTTAACAAAAATACATGTTTTATTAGTCAAAACATTAAATTTGAGGCAAACATTAGAATTAGAAGTCTTTGGATGTCGAAAATCAGTATTTTGAAAGTAGAATAAACACAAAAATATTGCTAATATATCAACTCTAATGAGTAGAGATGAGTAGGATGAGCTAAGAAAGTGTGTAGAAGAAAATGACGGGTTGGATGAGATTTTGTTTTCTTTTTTGTGAGTATGGGTGGGTATGGGAGGATGGGGCAAAAGAACAAAAATAACCTTAAAATGGCTATAAAATGGTAAAAACATAAAAAATAAGGGTAAAATAGCTGATGAGTTAGGAAGGGGCAGCAAAATCAGAATTTAAAAAAAAAAAAAAAATAGTTATCTAAACCCTAAACCCCTTACAAAGGGTCATTTGAATTGAAGGACTCGTAGAATTCTTTACGGTAAGTCTTCTTCGATGATGAAAATTAATTTGGAAATTAATGGTTTGTAAATTAATGCTTGGTTTTGGGATATTCAACACAAGATCTTTCTAAAAGATGGAAACAGATCACATATGGAAGACAACCAGAAGAGAAGAAAGCTTATAGATGAAACCACTGCCACTTCACGCCATTAAGCTGAAGTTTGACTGGTCTTGATTGAAACATTCACGGCTGGTGCAAACTCAGGGGCTCACGGATAACTTTAGAACTATAGGAGCTCAATGGGACAAAGTCGTGACAGTTACGCAGTCAAACCATATCCTCAAGCAGATAAATAAACAGTGCTTAGTGAGTTTCAGCATAGGGAATCATGAGGATTAGGATTGGACATAAACCACCAATTTGAAAAGATTCTACTCTAAACAATTATTGCATATAACAACTTCCATACAATCAGAGATGGGAATTAAAGGCTCAATTATATGAAAGAAACTCACCATACATGTTGTCCATAAAAAGAAGTAAAGTTCTAGACTAAACTAAGGGTTTGGATCCTACGGGTAAAAGAGGGGTAAAGGTCTCAAAATAGGGCGGAAATAAAAGGAAAATCCTCACTAGGAATCGCAGAAGTCTTT
Source organism: Tasmannia lanceolata (assembly GCF_043159265.1). Lineage (NCBI taxonomy): Eukaryota > Viridiplantae > Streptophyta > Magnoliopsida > Canellales > Winteraceae > Tasmannia > Tasmannia lanceolata. The sequence continues at coordinate 20,755,650 of NW_027518700.1, forward strand.
TCATCTCAGAATCGTGTAAAAGAGGGGTAAAGGTCTCAAAATAGGGCGGAAATAAAAGGAAAATCCTCACTAGGAATCGCAGAAGTCTTTTCATCTCAGAATCGTGTGAAAGAGGCCCCAAGAAAAGTGGTGAAGTTCACTGGGTCGATCCATACACGAGGAAGCAGCAGCCTCGAAAAGAACATGTTAAATAGGGAAAAAGAAGGGGGAAAGCAAGGAGGGATGTAGATCAAGAAGAGGAGTGAAGGAACCAGAGAAAAGAAGAAAAGATAAGAAGAAAGAAGTAGAAGAAGAGAAATAAGGAGAATAAAAGAGAGAAGATATGAGAAATCAAGAAAAGGGATGAAGGCATGTCTTGATATGAGAAATCAAGAAAAGGGATGAAGGCATGCCAACACAGAGAAAGAATAAGAGAATAGGGAAAGGGAAGAAGAAACAAAATGCCATAAATAAGAGAGATTGAATGAGGGAGAGACAGATATATGAGGGAAAGAAAGAGAGATACAGTGATTTTTAGGGAAGAAAGAAAGAAGAAGAGCGAGAAAAAGAAGGAGACGGGGAAGAAAAGTGAAGTGAAGAGAAGAGAAGAGAGTACAAGAGAAGAAAATGGAGGGAGAGAGAGACTCGCTTGTGCGGGGGAAGAAGAGAAAACACCCTAGGCATCATTGGAGGGGACGGCTGCCCTCATCTTTAAGTTTTTTTTCTTCTCTGTGTATTTTCAAAAAGTTAGGGCTCTTTTCTCCACACTCTCTTTATATAATAGTTCATTGTGGTGGGGCGTCTTCTCAACCGATAGTCTTCTTTTTTTTCACTTAAGTCACTTAAATGGATGCACAAGGACTACTACACCTCTCAAAAGAAAAACAATCAAAGACAATAGGAGGGTAAGATGGGAATAATAAGCCAACTAAAGAAATAAAAGAGAAAAGTGGTGTGTGCATGAGTGGGCCCTAGATGATGTGTACATCCCCCACATCTAGGTCCAAAAATAATGTGCAAAAATATCCAATGTTATCAAAGATAGAAATAAAAGTATCAATCTGAAAATTAAGGGTGATCCAACGGTCGGATCACATCAAAGGCACGGAGTATCCAGAACAACAAAGGAGAGATTGTGAAAGCATTTTCCGCTCTTATAGGCATCAAGGATTGTACCAAACTCCGGGTCTCCAATCTTCTCATTCGAATTGCATTGTATTCGAAAGAGTGATGGAAGCTTATCACAGAGGGGCAATTCATCCAATGTAATTTGGTGGGTGCTAGCAATTGGAAAGATTTTGTGTATAGAGAAAAGGAAATTTCTTTTTCACATATGCTTACAGAGGCTAATGAGATGGAAGACTCTTGTAAAAGGTCTACATAGATCCACTAGTGATGGGGTAATCTTAGCTCCTTCAGTAAGCTTACTTTATTTAATTATAAGTTTTCTTTGTTAAAATTAAAAACAAAAAAATTGATACCCATGGTTGAAAGTAATCAGATATCTAGAACATTGCTGGAATTGAAATTTCATGCAATCATGGATTATGTTGTTTAGACCACTAACAGCATAAGATGATTAGCAAGTAAATGACAAATCAAATGTCAACCTATTGAAATTAATTATCAAAAAAGAAGATTATTTGAAGTCGCTAAAGACATGTACACTAAATTTGAATACGACAATCTTTGATTACTTTCTATACGTAGAAACCATACTTGTTCTGAAAGGTATGCTGCATGACCTCGTTCTCCCCTTGAATATGCCAATGCAGCCTGCAAATGTATTTAAATATTCTATGTTTTTAAACAAAAATGCCCATGTTAAATTTACATATTTTTTTTCAGGTAGAATAAACTATTGAGTCGTAGTTAGAGAACCAAATCAACAGGGTATTTCAAAAAATCATCTTACTTTCTGATAGTAGGATTTCATTGTATCCCAATGCCGCTTGGAAGCTATCCGACACACTTGGTAGGCATCTTCTTTAGCTACAATTTCAAAGACAATTAATAATGGCTGCAAAAGGAATTGGTGAAAAGGGATATGAAGTATAGATCTACTAAGTAACAAATCTAGTATTTCTACAAAAGTTTCTACTAAGTAACAAATCCAGTATTTCTACAAAAGTTTCTTGTAAGTAACAAATCCAGTATTTCTACAAGAACCGTGATAAAAAATCTTCTATAGATAACCTGAGGGAGGGGCTTCCATTGACAGTTCAAGCTTGGGAAATCTGGGTCCCGCTAGAGCAGGGGGCATTCTAAGAAATGACCTTGGCGAGATTCTTTGGGCATATGGGGGGCCTATAGGGATGACGGACGCTACAAAAGCGGAAGTGTGTGCAGTGCATCAAGAATTGGAGCTCATTAAGAAAAATTGCCTCAATAATGTAGTAATTGAAGGTGACTCTTCTAATGTAATTCGGTGGCTCAAAGGACCTCATAACCCCCATGGAGACTGATAGATGGTTCGATGAAATGTTTGACTGGTGGTTGTCTTTCTTCACGTGTGTCATTCTGTAAATCAGGTGGCAAATGGTTTAGCTAGAGAAGTTTTCAAGGACTCGCTAGCTCTCTTTGACTCTCTCCCGCTGTGATTCTCTATTATTGTACTTTTATATCGCTGTTTCTTTTCTCACTGTACTCTAACCATCTCGGTCTTTTTCTTAATACATCTGGATACCAGAGATGCATTTGGAAAAAAGGAAAACCATGAGTTACGTAACTTGGACACTATCATTTCCTTCAGTGTCAGACCGACATGAGGCCTTAGACATGGCAACCAGAAAATCTGACAGACTGACTTTCCATAAGCATATATGATAAAATTTTAAGATGTACTATTGTATAAATACTATTTCGTAAAAGTATAGGACATACATAAGTCTTTCTAGATGAGTAGAAATGAATGAAAAGAAAGGGGGTTGTGAATAGTAGAAAACAAAGGAAAAGAAAATAGATTATTTATTGTATTTTTAAGGGCAAGATAATTTAGTGTTTCATGAGGTGCATCGTGTAAGATAGATGTTCCAGATACAGAAATACTTTTAAAATATCGAATGTCAATGATCCCTATGATCTAGCCTTCTAAATAACTACCTTCTTGAAAGTAACTTGTTAAAGTATAAAAGATACATAACGCCTTTCTCCAACAGCTTAAGCTTTTGGAGAAGTTGGCAAGTTAACATGGTATCAGAGCCAAAGGTCTCGAGTTCAAACCTCCCGGATAGCAAAAATCCACATGCAATGGTCAGCCCAAAGTGAGACAACATGTGCCACTTGTTTGCCAAGTGGGCCACACGTGCGGGCGAGTGTTAAAGTATAAAAGATAAATAACGCCTTTCTCCAACAGCTTAAGCTTTTGGAGAAGTTAGTAAGTTAACATAACTTACATAAGACCTCATGAGAATAAATGGTGCATCTAGAAAGTAACTTAAAATAATCTATAATGTCCATACAAAAAGTGGTGTTCTTTTCTTTGCTAAACCTTCATCATGAGATCTTATGTTTTCTTACCGTACATCTCATTGTAATGAAATGAACTTCAAACAATATTGTATAAATATCTTCAATGATTAAAATAAGCACAGGATCAATGCACATAGAAGAATAACTAATGAGTATAGGTAACCCAACTTAATCAAACAATAAGCACCATCCAAATCTTAAATGCAGCTTAACTAACAGGAATTTGATCGAAGAAAATGCTTCACGGCAAGTGACATGAGACTGAAAAAGCAAACAAAAAGTATGGGGCAATAAAATAATACAATGCCTGACAAACTTGATAGAGAGGGAGTGGAGAGGCTGACAAACTTGCTAAAGAGGTAGTCTTTAGGGAGAGAATTGAACTATTTGATTTTCTTCCTCCTTAGTCGTTTTGATTTCTGTACTTTTCTCGGGACCATGTTCCCTCCTTTATTATGTACGTCTTGGGTCCTCCTTGGTCCCTTTTGTGTTATTTAATTCCCATTTGCCATTCAAAAAAAACAGAAGAGGATGCTGAAGCACAACGACTGAACCGTCACATATAAACAAACTCAATTAAGATAATAGTTAAGACCCACACCGAAGGTGTTGATGAACACATATCAGAGATGATGACTTCATAGCAAACTCCATGAGAGAGAGGGGATTAGGATGTGTAGCAGTGTAGGCTTAAGCTGTCCCAAAGTACAACAGACAGCAAGTCTACACGCACTATGATTAGTAATCAAAGAGAAGCCAAATGACATAACATGACATACCATTAAAAAAATGACATAACATGATATAAACTAATACACGAACAAAGTCCACTTAATTTTACAACAGAAAACATAACAAGTTTTCTTCAATCACAGTTTCATATCATAGATCTGTCCACACTGATAAGTGACACAGTTACCTACAAGTTTTTAAATTTCGGTTTCGTTTTCGGTCTCTACCAAAACCAAATTTTTTTTTTCAAATATCTGTCATTTCAGCCGAAATTTGAAAATGACCAACTTTCGGCCGAGATCCGAAATTTTCAGATTTTGGTCCCAACCGAAATCCAAAATTTCGGATTGCGTCCGAAATTTAAAACCATGGTCACTTACGCACCTTGCACAAGCTGTCTGCAGCAGGAGGTTACTCATTTACCATCCTTGGTAATTTAGTTTAAAATCAGTTTTGAGTTTTGACACTACAGGAACCAGTTTGATTAACATAAGATGGAATCCTTTAAATGCAGATAATGAAATCAATAAATATTTTTGGAATAGAAACAACTCAAACTACAGTCTACAATATGCATTGAAGGTCACAATGCAACCACTAGATATTTTTAGAAGAGAAACAACTCAAACTACAAACATGCCTAAACCCATGCATTGAAGGTGCTTTAGCAATATTTTGAGCAATCAAGACATGTTTACAATTGAAAAGGTATTTCAAATGAATCGGCATTATCAGATACATGATACCCTGCCGGTTTATATTATTTGATTATGGGCTTTGCAAATCCAGATTGCATCAAAATGATCTCTTTTTGGTTAATATTAACATTAACCAAAAGAAAATTTTAATAAATTTTTTGACGTAAATCCACAGCATAACATGTTTGGGTATAATTCCATGAAAGAGAATCTTGGACAGTCAAATGTGTAATACATATTGGTTAAGGAACTCATTTAGTTCGCTTTCCCTCTCAATCAAACCGGGAGTCCTACTTCGTATGATTTTTTTGGATAGATATTTAAAATAACATTGAGATAAGTCAACATAAAGTTCCTCGCACCATACGGGCAAGATTTCCTGAAACAAGGAGTGAGTGAATGAGAGAAGGTTTCATCAAGAGATCACGGTAGAATACAAACAATCAGGTAAACGGTCAAACTAGAGGGCGAGCCTTGGCGCAACGGTAAGGTTGCTCCATTGTGACCTGGTGGTCACGGGTTCGAGTCACGGAAACAGCCTCTCTGCAAAGCAGGGGTAAGGCTGCGTACATCTAGCCCTCCCCAGACCCCACAATGGTGGGAGTCTCGTGCACTGGGCCGCCTTTTTTTAGGTAAACAGTAAAACTGGAATTCAGGATCACCGGCCATAGCACCTAACAAAAGTAAATATCCCAATAGTACTAAACACAGCAAAGAAAAGAAGCCAGCCTCTACAAGATTAAGCTGGCTTACCTAACAAAAGATTAATCTGGTTTCACAGGCCATCCAACAAGGTATTAAGTTCCTTGGAACTTTAGATTTGAACAAGGTGGTGGTAGAAGGGGATTCCTTAAACGTCATAAGATGGTTCAAAGGTTCACCAGTCCAAAAAAACGTGGTGGCAGAAGGGGATTCCTTAAACGTCATAAGATGGCTCAAAGGCCCACATTCTTTCCCTTGGAGGTTTGCTCCTTATTTTGATGAAATTTAAGATAAGGTGGGGGGAACTTCGATCTCATTTCATCACATTAGACGATCGGCCAACGATGTGGCCGATAGGCTAGCTAGAGACAGGGTTTCAAGGGACAGTGTCGACCTTTTAAATTTTCTTCCACCCTGATGATTCTCTCATTGCACAGGCTTTCGATATTTCCTATTGTATCTTCCTTTTTATTTTCTCTGTATCTTTTCTAGACCTCCTTGGTCTTTTCCTTCAACGAAATTGCCTACCATTGCAAAAAAAAAAAAAAACAAAGAAAAAAAAAAGATGCAGCTGTTAACCTATACCTGTACTGAACATCACATACCGTGTCCAAAATCCTGGTGTGGTTCTGAAACACTTGCAGAACGGAATTCCAACCCTTTTCCAAATGATTCAATTTTCTTTACCACCTTCTTCCAGTCCATGGAGTTTGGTTTATGTTCAGAACTCTGAGCGATACTAAACAAAGAGTCCAGCACCCTCTGCTGGAGATCTGATTTTGTCATTCCCGACATGGAGGATGAATGCTCTTCACAAGCGTTGAGAAGCTTGGGATTATCTCTGCACAGATGCAAATAAAAGTTAGTAAAGTGTATGTTAGGGTTGAAGTTCCCAATTATAAGATTATACAATCAATTTGAAATCACACTGGCACTTTTCCCTGTGCAAAAGCATATGAGACAACGCATAAAGTATCCTAGTTGATAATGTAGCATATGCATATCAAAGGTCAAGAAACATCTGGTAAGAAAACCTTCAGCATTTTTATAAACCAAAATATTCAAAGCGTGCTAAATAACAATATATTCTAAAAGCATCAAAGCCTAAAGTAAATAAGCAGCAATACGACTTTAAAATAATTATAGGAGTGCATCCATTACATAGTATATAATTGGAAGTGTTAGAAAATATCATGTTGGGGTATTTTAGTCATTTTATCAAGTATTGTATATGTGTCATTGTATGCTCATTTTTAAAATGAATGAATTACTTTCTCCCCATGTGTGGCTGTCTCTATCTCTTTTCTCTCTCCTCTCCACACCATTTTTTTAATGCAAAGGAATTTTATTGACCAAAAAAAGGGCAAACCTCTCAACCAAGAACACATGAAGGAAAGGGAAACTAAAATGGTGGCAAAACCAAATGAAAATCCTCAAAGAGGTAGAAAAGACACAAAATCCTCAAGGGCGGAGATAATCAAACATCTATAAGCTCTCCTTAGATACCCTGCAAGCCTATTGGTGTCACTAATGAGGAGCAAGTCTACGAGAAAAGGCATGGGACCCCTTAAGCCATCTTATAACGTTAAGAGAGTCTGCCTCCAAGACCACTTAAGCCATCTTATACTGTCAAGAGAGTCTCCCTCCATGACCACTTGGTCCATAATACCTCTCCAGTAGTATAATACCCTAATGAACCGCTCTAACCTCCGCCTCACTGGAATCGGTGATCCCTATGGGACCCGAGAAAGCCCATCTCGCTGCTGCACTCTCATCTCAAAGCACTCCACCAATTCCTGTTGGACCTAGATTCCCCAGTCTATATCCATCGAAGTTGAGCTTCAACTAGCCTAGGTAAGGCAGAACTCATTTCCATGAAATCAATCTTCCCTGCTCTGAGGTTCAAGAAATCTCCTTCCACTCATTCCATAGAACGAATGCAGAGATGAGCCTGAAACAAGGTATGCTTCTCACTCAAGAAATAGAAAGGGTTGTCACTTTCAAAAATAAACAGCGGGCACTTTTCACCAAACCTCTAATACTCGAGTATTTCTCTCCTTTCATACGATCTTTCCTTTTTTATCTACAAGGAACTATAGACCAGCACACTAGAGATCAATGAGTGAGCTTGGGAAGCCAACCCAAATTTACCCAAAATTCTACTCCACACCTCCATGGCCAATCTGTAATGGATAAACATGTGATCCTCTAACTCACCTATCTCAATACAAAGTGCACAATAATACAGAGTGCACAATGGTCAATAATCATCATATGCCGATTGCGCAGGTGATCCATTGTCTGTATTCTGTCGGGGAAAGCAGTCCACACAAATGTTTCTTCTGGGCAGTGCTTGGATATTCCACACTCTAGCTACTCGTGAGGGCACAAGACGAGATCAAGGTTACCTAGAACGCGGTTCGTTCCAGTACGCGGTACGGGAACGGGTACGGGGTACGATGGTAGTCAGGTACGGGGTACAATGAGGGTATACATATATATATATATATATATATATATATATATATGAGGAAACTGTTGGTGAGCTTAAGCGCACCAAACTTATGGTGCGCTTAAGCTCCCCAATCACATGGGTCCCACATGTTCTGTGGTGATCCAAACCATTCATTTGCAAGGCCTTATCATAGATAGGGGGTGTACCAAAAATCAGCTCCATAGGATCATCCTAACCCCTCCATTTGTGGAGGACAAAAATGGGGCAGATTTGTGTCTGTCCATTTTTGTCCTCCACAAATGGAGGGGTTAGGATGATCCTATGGAGCTGATTTTTGGTACACCCCCCATCTATGTAAGGGACTTTCAAATGAATGATTTGGATCATCCTAACAAAGTGGGCCCCCATGTGATTGGGCGCTTAAGCTCACCGTAAGTTTGGTGAGCTCACCAACAGTTTCCTCTCTCTCTCTCTCTCTCTCTCTCTCTCTCTCTCTCTCTCTCTCTCTCTCTCTCTCTATATATATATATATATATATATGAGGAAAGTGTCTCTAGTCTCTCCCCTAGATAAGCTTATCTACTCCTCCCTTTCAAAAAACACAGTGGGCCCACGCTGTTTGGATGATCCAAAGCATTCATTTGATAGGTCCTAACATAGATAGGGTGTGCCCAAAAAATCAGCACCAAAGGGTCATCCTAGAACTTTGTTTTGTGGGGCCTTGTGGTACCCAGAATGGACACATATAAACGTCCACGTTTATATGCGTCCATTTTGGACACGGTGTGCCCCACAAAACGAAGTTCTAGGATGACTCTTTGGTGATGATTTTTTGGGCACACCCTATCTATGTTAGGACCTATCAAATGAATGCTTTGGATCATCCAAACAGCGTGGGCCCACTGTGTTTTTTTAAAGGGAGGAGTAGATAAGCTTATCTAGGGGAGAGACTAGAGACACTTTCCTCTATATATATATATATATATATATATATATATATATATATATATATATATATATATAATTTCATATATTTTTACAAGAATGTCATTCCATAGTACACACTACGCACATTTAATACACAAAATATAAAAAACTCGTGTATGTCATACATATTTTTTCAAAAAGAAAGTTCCCATTGGAATATATGAATATCCTTCCATAGTCCATACTACATCCATTTAATAAAAAAATAAAAAAACCTCACGTATGCCCACATATTTTTTTTCAAAATAAAGCTCTAGATCCAATTCAAACCAAAATATATAAAATTTGTAGCTCTCTCCATCTATCTTCTAGTCTATATGCATCTCTCTCTCTTTCTCTCTCATGGGTCGCTGCGGTTCATCATTTTTGGCGATCCGGGTCGTTAGTGAACCACGTTTCGGATCATGCGACCCCGGATCGCGGATCGGAGGGCGGATGGTGAATCCGGTAACTATGGACGAGATACTATCTGATGGTAGAATGATTTGACAGTGAACTCGCTGAAAGAGTGCCAGATCCAAACCTTTTTATCTTCACCAAACCTCTTAAAATAGCAATTCTCTAACCTCACAAGAGACATGCCACCATAGGTACTCTCTGTTGAAGTTGTTTCTTCTAAAGATCACTTTCCAAGAAATTCTATCCTCTCTCCACTCAAACCAATCTTTTACAAGGGCTTCCTTATTCTCAACCGCTGCGAACAAGATAGGTTATTGCTCCTTCACAGGTGCCTCTTCGCAGCATTCATCGTACTAAAACCTAATTCTTTGCTAGTCCCCTCCCCTCCATGAACTTTTGTTTCTGTTTCAGTATATCCCTCCCAACTGTGACCCCACCTTGTCCAAACCTATCATCTGATTCCCATTGACCCGGGGAAGAGTCTACTTGCCTTCTATAACTTTGACATATAATTCAGAGATCTCTTCACCAAATCTCCAAAGCCCCAACAATGCATTGTTCATGCCTTCAGTTTTCTTATGCCTAGACCGCCTTCTTTTATAGGTTTGCACATCTCTTCCTAGCTAAATAGGTGCAATTTTCGCTTCTCATCAGACCACCACCCCCACCCACCCCCCCCCCCCCACCCCCCCACCAAAAAAAAAAAAAAAGAAATTTTCTTTGAATCTGCTCAAAACTCTTGATGATGCTCATTGGGAATTTAAAATCGATAATTGGTAGATCGGAATATTCGTGTATCCATCCTTTTCTCTACTCTTTCCACTATTGGGTCTCAATCCCTCTTCTTGGGTCTCCCCCCCAAAGGCAGCCCAAGATATGATGTCAGGAGACACTCAAACCATTCAACTCCACCTCCATGGGCATGGGGAGAACCAAACTCTCAGATGTGTACAACTCCTTATAGAATTTGACTATCTCTTTTATGATTGTTTCCTTGTTCTCTTCATGGTTTTAAATTTTAGACGAAATGCCGAAATTTTGGAATTCGGCCGGGTCTGACACCAAAAGTACAAATTTCGGTGTCGGCCCAAATTTCAGCCAAAAATTTGAAATTCCAGGCCACGTGTTTTTTATTTTTTTTCTTCCGTAATTTAAATTTAAGGTGAAATTTCGGCGTAAATTTCAGATTTTAACGTTTTTTTTACCGAAATTTCGGTATTTCTGCCGAAACCGATACCAAAGCCGAAATTTTAAACCTTGGTTCTCTGTGGTACCTGAAGTACACTAATGTGGTTCCCACGCCTTCTAGCACTGGCTATCCAATGAAAGTAAGCCGTATTTTTTTCTCCCTCCTTAAGCCACATCACTCTTGATTTCTGCCCCTTAGAGATTTCTTCCAGAACAACCCCCCACCCCCCACTCCCACCCGCGTCTTTTGCTCTGGCTATTTCCTTGATTATGGATAGCAACCACACTTTCCTTGCAGCCCCCACATTCTGTCTATCTTGGTTCCACTCCTTTAGCTTCTTCTTGACATGACTTAGTTTCTTACCAATCACCACATTGGGTGGACCTGACAATTTCGGTTCATTCCACGACTCCCCTAATCTCTCCTCCATCTTGGGGACTTTCAGCAAAGCTTAGATTGAACTGAAATGGGATATGGCCCAACGACTTTAGTTTAAGATCCAACGGTAGAAGGCAATGGTCTGAAGTAGTATGAGGAAGAACCATCTGGCACACTTTGGGGAAAAGCAATAACCATATGGGGCAAATGCGGAGTCGATCAATCCTACCTTGACCAGTTTCTCGCCCAAGTAAACTGAGCACCAATCAATGGCAAGTCAATTAGTTCATATCTTCCAATGAAATCAGCAAAAGCCAACTTGTATTGATTAGATATACTACAAACTACTCTCTCCTCCACCATCCTAATCTCGTTGAAACCAACCCCCCGCACTATGATGCACCATGGATTAAAGCACCTTCTTCTAACCTCATCAAGCTCTTCCCCTAAGAGCCTTCTCTTCTCCCTTTTAATAGGCCCATAAACTCCTGAGAAACTCAACAAGGAGTGATCATTCACCTTCTTTCTTATACTTGTGATCGAGAATCATCCAATAAAATTTTCAGTTATTTCATATGTTGTCGCACCCCAAGCAGCTAAGATCCTGCCTAATACTCTAATTGCATCAAGGGTGAGAAAGTCCCTCTTAGATCGAACCCCGGGCCCTTTAGTCCACTGCCAGGCTCGTTTCATTCATCTTGGTTTCTTAGATACACAATAACTTCCGGTTTGTGTTTTAACACCAACTCCTAGATGTGGGCCTTCTTTTCTAAGGAGCCCGGCCCTCAAACATTGCAAGATAATATCTTGATAGAGACTCTACTTCTTGAGAACTTCTCCCCCCGAGAATGCTTATTCCACCCTTTTCCCATACATTTCAAATTCTTTGCTGAGGCCCCCTCATAACTGCAGACTTCAACCTGACCATCCCCCTTATCATCATGTTCCATCATAACTGCAGACTTCAACCTGACCATCTCCCTTATCATCATGTTGGATGCTTCTAATCTTAGTATTTCACATTGATCTCTCATTTGAATCTCCCTCATTTTTTCCCATGTGCATAAACACCTCAGATTTTCCTCAAGACCTGCAAAGGATAAACCCAAAATCTTAGTGGTTGCCAGCACATTATTAACAAGTATCTCGATCAACTCCCCATCCGACTCCTGACCCACCAGCGGGACTATTTTGTCTTCAATCTGTGACATCACTGCTAGTCTATTGCTCTCTGTTTCAACTTCCCCTCTGCTGTCTATGGACCCACCCTGCCAGCTATACCAGTCCATCTCTCCGGCTGCCCCCACACCTCTATTCTCTTCGCCTGCAGAACTCTCCCTGTCTACCTGTTGCAGCCTGAACATAAAAGGGTTTGGATTTGTTCTCTCTCTTCCATGGGGACTGGTCTCATCATCCTCCATATTTGCACCTGACCCTGAAACCTGCAAAGCACCAGAGGGGATACAAAGCAATAGGGTATCCAAATAACAAAATCTACATACCTGGAATGGACCTTCCAGAATTGGAAAGGGGGGATAGACGCAACCACGAATTTCCAACTACTGGGGGACAGAGCAAAATCCGAGCTAGTCTTTCTCCTGTGCTTGACTCCTCAAAGACGAAATGAATGGCTGATCTCCAAGGTCCCTTGACTCGATTAGAAGCCACTGACGTAGCTTCCTGTGGCTGAGCCTGAACATACATGCCCTCAATCGAACTGGACTGGGCAAGCTCATCTTGACTTTATCGGTTCCTCCATATCTCCCACTATCGAGAGATTAGCTCGAGCCCAGGACCAGAAGACTAGGACGGAGGGTTAATTGGTGGAGGGATTTCCTCCCCATCCGAGAATTCCTCCACAGCATTATTACATCTGATTTACATGGAATCAGAGCATCCGATCTATCAAAGAGCAAAGCTAAGGTTCAGTATCTGCCATCCAAAAGAGGTATTTGATCCTTCTTCCATCTTAATTGCTTCATCTTCATTCTATCATTTTCTCGACTCCTTTTTTCGAACAAACGAGATTTTATTAAAAGAAAAGGAGAACCATTAAAAAAAATTAAAAGAAAAGGAGAGCCAGGCCAGTAAAAACCAACACATATGCAATACATAATACAAAAAAGGAAAAAAAAAAAGAAGAAAAATACAAGCCAAGCAAAAAGGCCAAAAGAAATAGCCCAACAACCCAAAGGATGCAGCAACAAGCAATGCCAAAAACAAAAGCCTACAAGATGGGTATCTTGTGCCATTTCCACATACCAAGGCTGGATACATCAATATTAGCAAGTCGGTCAACCAATGCATTGCCTTCCCTATGGATATGGGAGAATAGCCTATCAAAAACGGATACAAGAGAATAGACACTATACTTCCCTCAAGAGATGGCGGATCTCTCTAAATAAACGTTTCAATCTCTACGGGGTTGGACTCCATCCGAAGCCAACATGCAGTATTAAGAGAATCAACTTCTATCCACAACATTGAAACCTAAGACACTAGCTTGACATCACTACGCATGGCCCGAACTCCGCTTCCATAACAATGCAATTTCCATAGGGACATGCAAATGACATGATAACCTGTGAATTAGGGTTGGAGAAAACTCCCCTATTGCCAGCTGAACAAGAAACAAGGTGTGATGCTGTGATCCCCTTTGGTCTAATTCCCCTGGAACCCCATGGTGTGATTCCCAAGGTCTTGTTGGTGTGATGCCAACAAACCCCTCCCTCCCTCCCCTGGTGTGATTCCCAAGGTTTTGTTGGTGTGATGCCAACAAATCCCTCCCTCCCTCTGGTCTAATTCCCCTGGAACCCCTTGGTGTGATTCCCAAGGTTTTGTTGGTGTGATTCCCAAGGTCTTGTTGGTGTGATGCCAACAAATCTCTCTCTCTCTCTCTCTCTCTCTCTCTCTCTCTCTCTCTCTCTCTCTCTCTCTCTCTCTCTCTCTATATATATATATATATATATATATATATATATATATATATTTATATATATTTCAAGGTAATAGGTCTGTTTATTAATTAATTCTTGCAATACTGTTGCTTCAATCCATGCGTACTCTATTCAGAAGTCATCTCAAACCCTAAGATCAGTTCCAACCTGGGTTTTTTGCTTTTTAATCTCCATGAAAGCCATTGGTACTGTTATGGAATTTTTAGATCCTATCCATTTAGACCTCGACTGTTGGAACTGATTCGTCCATTCCCGAGTGAATTTGAAGCCTGTAAGTGATCTTTTACGTTCTTTCCAGTCAAGTTTGAACCATATTTTAGATACGTTTTTGTTCTTATTGAACCTAGTCTACTGCTCAAATCATTCCAACAACAAGTTTGTCATCTACGTTCAGACGTGCAATTTTCCAATTAAAATCCCCTCATGTTGGTCCTACAATGCATACTCATCACAAATAACACAGTTTATCGGGTTGATCAGATGAATATTTGATGCTGAATTTGGTGGAGCCACCCAAAGTGCTCTTTGAGAGGTTCTATTGGCCTAAGACCGTCAATTGGACGATCATATTTGCTTTTAACTAACTGCTGAGGCCTGAGGGAAACACAGATTTTAGTAGGTAGAGTGGGATTTCCTAGGGATATGACACAAAATTTATCACTTGATGAACTGAGACATAGGGTTAGACTCCATCAACCTATGATGTAAATATCCTTCAAATTAGCCCAAGTATCTGTATTATTAGGATAGTCCATTCTGTTTTTTTGGTACGTTAGCTGGAATCGAACCTCCGACCTCAAGGTTGAAGAAGGCCAAAGCCTTTACCATTGAGCTAGAGGCTCAAGGATAGTCCATGCTTAGTAAAAGGTGAACAGTTACCAACCATTTCTTCTTGGCTAAGGTTCCATACATGCATGCAAATACGTTTTCTCATCCCCACGCCTTCTGTGTGGAGACTTGAACCCTTAACCCTGTATATTTTTCAAATGATAGACTTGAACCCTCAACCTGTGTAAAATTTTGGCGATAATCAATTTATTGTTTAAATTACTATATTACTACTTTGTTGGAGTTAGAAACTTAGAAACATAATAATCATACAAAATTTAATATATCATTAAAAGTGCGGTGTTCTTTCTGATCCATACTAGTGTCCTAAGAAATCGAAGTTTAGAGGATCCAAGATACTTGATTCTTGCAGGACTTGATCTGCTAAAATGGCCATCCACGGATCACAGTAACTTTACTGAATATAGGTAGATATCCAAAGGTTCGTATATCATAGTTCAAAGTTGACAAAATCCAAAAGATCACACACAATAGAAAATAATAACAATTTCTAATACACTTCAGGGTCATTGGCTTAGTCCAGAAGGCTCGTTATTGCTGTTCAACGACGGCCCACGGTGTCGGAACTAGTTCCGAGTTAAAAGACACTGAAGCTTTGCAATCACAGAATGACAAATATGAAACTGAGTAAGAACTTTTGACACCAGCACCCTGTGTCAAGTAAATTTCTTGCAGTATCCAAGATTCATCATGCCTACATATTATATGTATAAGAAACATGTTGGTCAAAAGGGCTTACCTGCAATCATATCTTGCAGACTCTAATACTTCATGAAGTTCTTTTTCAGATAGGTCGCATGTTGAATCTGACACCTTATCTGTCAACTATGTATAAGTTCCCAGTCAGGAGAGTAAATAACACATGATACAATAACAGACATTTTGGCAATGCTAATACAGAGCTAAAAAGAGTTCAGAAGAATATTATAATCATTTTCAAAGTATCTTATTTACAACCGATATGAATACATATATGAAGAGATGATGCAGAAAAGAAATAAGGATGATATCTCAGGGGCATTGATACATTAATAGTCACCCTTGGAGAAGAGGATGATATCATTGTCTTCAAGATTGACATGTGCATGAGGAAACACCATCAGAACATCTCCAACAAATCTGTAGGGTTTTCTTATGAGGTGGGTAAGATTTCCAGCAAGGATATCAGGATAAAAATGTGGAAACAACTGTAGCAGCATAACTCACAAGAACCACAGGTCCATTTAATCCAGCGTTGTTTGCATGGCATATGGCCCGTGACTTGTGTGTATGTATGTATATATGCACAAGATCTTAGTATCAATTTGGGACCGTGTACCAAAAAAGTAATATATAAACATAGCACCTTTGGTGGGCACTCCTGTCCAAGCTAGTAAGGTGCTTCTCCCTATTAACCTGGAAGCTTGCTTGGCCATCGAGTAGTGCTTGCTAGTGCACATCCTACCAGGTACTCTGATATAGTCAACGGGGGACCTTGTCACTCGTATGTTTGTAGCAATGTTGCTTTATAAATTGTAAGTTGATTGAGCTTAGTAATACATATTGTTGGCTTTCCTCTCTATTGTTGTTGTCCCTTTGTTTTCTTGTGTGGTCATGAACTTAGCTTCCCTTTCGCGGTTGCTTTGTAGGTTTTAATCCTTAAAACCCTGCTTGGCTGACTTACTTGCTGTGAGATAACCGAAAGTACTGCACTGACCTAGTTTTGAGACTGAAGGCCCGTCATAGTTGATATCAGAACCAGAGTTCCCACACCCAAGAAGTGAAAGGTGGGTGTGGAACACAACCTAATAGGGTTCGGGTTCCAAAACCCCATGATCCCAAGGAGCTACAAAACTTTGTGATTGACATGGAACAATACTTTCGTGTCACACACCTAAAGGGTGAGGCAAAAGTTGTGACTGTCACCATGTACTTTACCAGATACGCCAAACTATGCTGGAGTACTCAATATGAGGATATACAAGACGGGTGGAGCATGATTGATACTTGGGAGGACTTGAATCATAAGTTAAAGACACAGTTCTTGCCCAAGAATGTAGATTTCATTGCTCCAAATAATCTAAGATGTCTCCAACACATGGGGATGCTTAGAGAATATCCGAAGCAGTTTCCGGCACTGATACTAGACAGCAAGAGCAAGTTAGGTGTCAAGCTCTTCCAATTCATGGAGGGATTGAAACCTTGGGCTTAGGTGGAGCTTCAGAGGAGGGGAGTACAGGACCTCACAGCGGCGCAAACTGCAGCTAAAGACAGGTTGACTATGATGTGAATGATACTGCAAAGGAGGCTAGCTAAAGACAGGTTGACTATGATGTGAATGATACTGCAAAGGAGGCTAGCTAAAGACGGGTTGACAATGTTGTAAATGATACTGCAAAGGAAGCTAACATTTAAACTTCCAAAAACTTGAATGAGAAGGGTCAAGAGAATGAAAGTCTCATCCCAAGGATTGTTTTTAGAATCATCCAACTTAGCACCTAAGTGTGGATGTTTCATATGCAAAGGGCCACATCGTGTGGCCAATTGTCCGCAGGTCGTAACCTTCGCCTCAGACTCAAGGTGAAGATAACCAAGGGTGGGATCTCTAAGATTGCTCAATGCTATCAATGGGCAAACAGTAGAGAAGGTCCCATCCAGGGGGTTGATATATGTTGAGGAATGCATCAATGGCAATATGACCCGAGCCATGATTGACATGAATGTCACTCATGACTTTGTCTCTGATCGGGAGGCAAAGTGGTTGAAGCTGAAGCTCAAGAAAGACTCCAACAAGCTGAAAGCAGTGAACTTGTCAGCACGCCTTGTCACCGGCTCAGCAAGGGGTGTGTCAATTAAGATTGGACCGTGGTCGAGACGCGGGAGAAACAAACCTCATAGCCGCACCCCTGGATGAAATCCACAACACCTTACATTAGTAATAATTGAACAATTCTGTTCGTAGGAACAAAGAAAAGCAGATCTATTCTGTTAAAGTATAAAACATAAATAACACCTTTCTCCAACAGCTTAAGCTTTTGGAGAAGTTGGTCAGTTAACATGGTATCAGTCTATCAGAGCCAAAGGGCTCGAGTTCAAACCTCCCGGATAGCAAAAATCCAAATGTGATGGTCGGCCCAAAGTGGGACCGCATGTGCCACATGTTTGCCAAGTGGGCCACATGTGCGGGGGAGTGTTGATAAATAACGCCTTTCTCCAACAGCTTAAGCTTTTGGAGAAGTTGGTAAGTTAACATATTCTATACTCGATAAGTACCAATACACAATGGAGGCCATTGTGGTGAGCTAATGCATAGATACTTGGTCATCATTCGAATGATCCATTTGTCAACCTTCCAATCAATGGATAAAACACAAAAAACAGCAATATTAAGAAGACAACAAACTCATTGTTACGTTTCCACATCAAAGTATAGTACTTCATTTTCATTTAATATAATGCCATTGAGGATGGATATTTTGAACCCTGCTAAAGTTGTGCCAATCCCTACCTCAACTCATTATGCATGTTTAGGGTGGAGGCCCTTGCATGGCCTCTGTGATGCAACAAGAAAATAAGGGTGTCAAACACATATCAGATCTTCAGCTAAACAAGGACCTAAAGATGGGAAGAAAATACTTTTGTGGGTACCTTGAAGATGAGAGAAACATAATTGGGGCAGAACCCTATCCCTCATGGCATCAAACATATCTTGGAAGGCTTTAAGGATGTAATTCCAGAAAAGCTACCAAGAACATTGCCGCCAGGAAATACAGTGGATCATAAGATTGAGCTTGAGCTAGGAACAGTGCCCCTCATTTGAGCCCCTTACAGGATGGTGGAGACACCCCATTTTGTCAAGACAGGACTAATGATAGGTTGTTGAGATGATGAATCCTATGATGAGTCCCGAAGCCTCTCTGGTGTTTCTCTCTATATCTCTCTCAGTGTTTTCCTAGGTTTTCGACAACACAAAGTTACCCAAACCACCAAGACACCCTAACAACCAAGCCTACATCCAGAACCATCTGAGGTCACCAAAAACCTCCCGATTGAGCCCTGAATTGGTCAAACAAAGATCCCAAGGATAAAGCCCACTAGCTCGACACCCGCTTTTTACAGCAAACACAACATCCCGAGGATCCAAATGCCAAAACTCCGCAAAAGCTCTGCCGGAAGCCATTTCTAGGAACCAAAACACCTTTCGGTCACCAGAAATCACCTTTTTGGGAACAAAAAACCACTTTGGCTACCAGGAACAACCATCCTAGAGCCAATAACCACTTATCAAGCAACCCACAAACAAACACTAAAAACCGGGAACCCAGGACCAACTTCCAGGCATGGTTTTAAATTTCGACCGAAATTTCGGATTTCGGTCGAGACCGACACTAAAATCACATATACCCGAAATGGTATTTATTTCGGTTGAAATTTCGGAATTTCGGTCGAAATTTCGTTTTTTTCCTGAAATTTCACCCAAAAACCTGTTTTTTTAATTAATTAAATATTTTACAGAAATTTTGGTAATTTCGGCAGAAATTTTGTATGGAATAAAATAGTGTTTATCTTGTTTCGCCGGATTTCAACCGAAATTTCGATTTCAGTGGGGTCCGAAACTGGTGCCGAAACCAAAATTTAAAACCATGGTTCCAGGGACCCGAATCCCATTTTTAAGACCAGAAAACCGCTTTTGGTCACCAAAAACCACTTTCTAGGAACCGTAATCTATCCACGGTTACCAAGAAATACTCCTTAGGAACCAAATATCACATTTGGCAACCAAACACATTTCATTGGAAACCAAAAACCACTTACTAGCAACCGAGCAATTAACCGCATTTTGGTCACTAAAAACTATAAACTACCAAAAGTTACTTTTTCACTGCCCGGGACCATTTTCCGACAACTGGAGGTCAGTTTGGGACACTGAAACAACTTTTTCGGAACCGACAAGCACTCCAACAACCAGAAAACCACTCTCAGAAACCCAAAACCCATTTTCGGTGCTCTGAAACCCTAGCCGAAGCCACGGAACCACTTTTTGGTGGTGGGGCTCATCTCCCCTGCGATTTTGGTGCCCTCCAAAATTGCAAGTGAGGTCCCCTGCGATTTTCCTTGGAAAAACTATAAAAGGGGACCTCCCCCTCCTCTCATTTCATCCCTTTTTCATTCCCTATCCCCTTTTGCTCTAGTTTTCACCCCCCCCCTTTTGATAATTGCACCCCTTTAGCTTTTAGCACCCCTCCCTATTTGGTATTCACACCCCTTTCCCCTTTGGTTTAGAAAACCCTAGAGAGAAAGCTAGAGAAGCATGGGGAGATTTCCAGAAACTAATCCTAACTAGTTTCTGCCAAGTCTCTTCTAATATATAATCGGACGTCGGAGTTCTGCCAAAATCTCCTCTGATATAATACCAGACGTCAGAGTTCTGTCGAATTTATGAGGATTTGGAGCAGCACCAACCTCTTTAACTAGGTATATTTACATCTTTTTGTACTTTACAAAACCGGTAGTGGGTAGCTATAGGGTTTGGGGATCCTCTACCCCAAGCGCATAAATCCCCTCATTTTCTCCTTTTTCCATTATCTCCTTTTTCCATTATTAAAGGAATTTCCTTAATTCCGGTTCTTGTATTAACAATCAATATGATTAGAGATTGATCGTGCTGCTAGGTGCCTAGAGCGAAGCGTTGTATGGTTATCTCAATCTTTTGAGTATTGTTGTCTATGAACAACTAGATTAAAGTGACTCATTTACTGTCTGTAAAGTCTAATCACAGGTTGTTTCCTTAATTCCGGTTTTTTATGCTCAACAATCAATTAGATTAGAGATTGACCGTGCTTCTAGGTGCCTAGAGCGAAGTGTTGTATGGTCTATCTCAATCTTTTGAGTATTATTGTCTATGAACAACTAGATTAAAGAGGCTCCTTCATTGTCTATAAAGTCTAATCAAAGGAGGTTTCTTTAATTCCAAATCTTTGTACTCAACAATCAATCTGATTAGATATTGGCCATGCTACTAGGTTCCTAGAGCGAAGTGTTGTATGGTCTATCTCAATCTTTTGAGTATTGTTGTCTATGAGCAACTAGATTAAATAAATTCCTTTATTTCCCTCTGAATGGCTTTCCTTTATTTCCCAAGTCATGTAAATTCTATTTTCCCTCCGTATTTGAAAGCAAAAGACCCACTTTTCTTACTTTTATTCTCTTTCCTTCCTTTTAAAATCCAACTCCGGAATAAGCTTAATCGTAAACAAGAGTTTAAAATCAATTTTGCTAGAGTTTTCCCACATCCACCAATTTAAGTCAACAGACCAGGTTCTCCCGGGCATGAGGGGTGCCTAACACCTTCCCCTCATGCAACCATATCTTTTACTCAGATTTCTGACAAGACCATACCGAAAACAGAGTTAATCAGGGGTCTAGGGCCCAAATTAGACGGCAATTTTAATTATTGCCTTTCTCGTGAAATTCGGATCTTTATCCCAAATTCACTAGAAATGCATATCAAGGTCCTAGGCCCTAACCTAGGTGGTGACTCTGAGAACCTCTCTTTTCCGGTGAAATTCAGATCTTTATACCAAGTTCACAGGAAACATAGACAAAAACACACCCCTAACCAAAAGGGAACAAGATGAACAATTAACAAAACACACACCACCCGAGTGTGGGGAGATACAGAGAGATAGGGCATGCCTCCCGACCAAACAAAAACGGAACGCCGCGCTCCTCCGCTATCCAGGATCCATAGATGGTCCCACTTGAGTTGGCCGAACTTAAAAGGAAACTTGATGAGCTATTGGAATCGAGATTACTTAGGCCATCTAAAGCCCCTTCCGTGGCTCTTGTATTGTTTCAAAAGAAGTATGATAGGAGTCTACGATTGTGCATCGATTATTGAGCACTAAACGAGTTGAATGTGAAGAACAAATACCTCATCCCTCTAATTGTGAACTTAATTTGATCAGTCGGTAGAATGGTTTAAAACTGAAACCAAAATTTAAAACTTTCGGCCAATTATAAGATTTACACTGAAATTTCCACCGAAACAGAAATTTCAAACCTTGGTTGGGAGAAACAAATTCTCAAAGCTGGACTTGCGGTCTAGCTACTATCATGTACGGATCGTCGAGGAAGACAAGCCTAAGACAACTTGTATAACACAGATAAGACGTTTTTTAGTTATTGACAATGTCGTCCAGTCTTACTTACGCCCATGCCACCTTCTGTAACTTGATGAAAAAGCTACTATTTTAGTTTCTAGACAAGTTCATGATGGTGTACCTTGATGACCTTGTGGTGTATAACAATAGCTTAGAAGAATACATTGACCACTTAAAGAAAGTTCTTGAGATGTTTAGGAGGAACCGGCTCTATGTGGAGTTGGAGAAGTGCCGTTTTGCTCAATAGCGCATAATGTTTTTAGGACATGAAATCGGTAGGGGTGAAATTCGCATGGACAGTGAGAAAATCCGTGCCTACACAAGACTGACAAGCCCCAACCAAGGTGGGAGAACTCATATAGCTCTTCTTAACTACTATTGGCGGTTCATATCAAAATACTCAAGTCAGTGCTGCGGTTATGGTCAGAAAAGTGTCTTAAAGCCTTTGAAGACCCAAAGAATATTGTGATGGAGGAGCCGGCACTACAATTGTCAAACCATTCCTTGCCCTTTGGCATTCAAATGGGCGACTCCCTGCTCATGCAAGAAGGGCACCCATTGCTTATGAGTCGTAAAATCAATGACACTAAACAGAGGCATAGAGTGCAAGATAAAGAGATACCTCAGCTCCAAGTTCACTGTTAAGTCCGACAATCTGGCCACGAGTTACTTTCAAACACAGAGGAAGCTATCACTGAAACAAGCCCGTTGGCAAGACTTCATACAAAGTTTGACATGGTGCTTGAGTACAAGACAGGCCAATGGAATCAAGGGGCATATGCGCTAAGTTGGAAGCCCGAGTTAGCTGCCTTGAAGTTGGAGGAACAATGTTACGAGCCTCAAGGTTGAAAACCAAAGCCTAAACAAATTCGGATTGAACCTCCGACCTCAAGGTTGAAAACCAAAGCCTTATCAAATTGAGCTAGAGGCTCAAACCTCATAAGTTCTTAATTGCTGGAAACAAAGTTGAACTTCTCCACTAGCCCACACACCCATGCTGATGGACAAATAGAATGCCTTCCTTGAAGAATACTTGAGATATTTTGTTAGTGCCAATCAATAGGAATTGGGTTCACTAACTTGATGGAGCCCAATTTTTTTAATAATCTGCAAAAGAGCTTTGCATCCAATCAGAGCCCACTTGAACTAACAATAGGTCGGCAATCTTCCATGCCACATGCCGTTGAAGATGTATACAATGGCAACAGTCAGCCCTACCTATCAATTAACCAATGAGTGGCCTATGAATGTAGACATAGCTAGAGCCTACTTGGAGAAAGCTTCCAAAAGAATGAAGAAAATGGCAGACTATAGAGCATAGACCAGTAAACTTCAGGGTTGGAGAGTTATAGTGCTGGAGAAACTTAATGCAAATCAACTCAAGTTCACCTATAAAGTCTACAAAGGCATGGTTCATAAGTTTAAAGGTCTAGTTCCTATTCCTGAACAAGTTGAAAAACTCCCTTTTAGAGTCCAGCTCCTCACTTGTGTAAAGATCCATCCTATTTTCCATGAAAGCCGTTTGAAGCCTTAACTTGCTAACAGAGAAGACAACAAGAAAGACACATAAATTCACAACGTACCATATAACAAGTCCTATGTGCCATATAACAAGTCCTATGAAGTTGAAACTATATTAGCTGAGCATATAATGCCGCAAGGAAGTTTTAAAGATCCGGAAAAAAAAAAAGAGAGAACCTCCTGAGGCGGAAGAGCCTACCAAAGTCAAAACCCAATTGGGATATATAGGGTGTTAGTATCAATTTGGGACCTGAGTGTACATATTACCAAAGTTTTAAATTTCAGTTTCGGTTTCGGTTTCAGTCGTCACGAAAACAATAACATTTTTGCTTCGATTGGAAATTTTAGTGGAAATCCAATCAAATCATGAAAACGTATGAAAATATATGCAAGGGATAGAATTTTAAGATGAAACTTCAGGAAATGCTCACCATTCAGGGGGAAAAAAAAACTTTAGGAAATGTTATACAAAGCACAAATAGAATCTTAGAAATCATCACATAAGCGACAGTCTTCCACAATGGTTTAACATCAAACACCTAGTAACATGCAATGTCGCACATGTCTGATAATTCAATACATATCACATTCCAAGTGTAATTCATATAAATATTTATGCATAATACATAAACTAAATTTCACATGCAAATAGTATAAATATAATTTATTTATCTTTGAAATTTGACTTTTATTAATAAAACCATAACAAGGGACAAGGTGTCCCCTGTGATAGTAGAGATACCATCCAATTACATCATGATGATTACATTAGTCTAAGAAAACATATTCACTAATGCCTCTGGTACACAATGAATGACCATGTCCTCCAATATCACACCTTTTTTTGCCAATTCATCAGCCATTTCATTAGCCGAGCGCCTTCTATGTACTATCATCGGTCGTAAAGCATGCACCAAATCCTTAATTTCTGCAACGAAGCGGTGTAACCGCCAATGTGCCTTTGATTTGTCACTAGCCCACGCGATCGCGTTAGTGGAATCCCCCTCGACAATCAGACGCTTTGAGCACCTACATGTGAACCACTTTAGCCCAAACAAAAGTGCCCTCACTTCAGCCGCGTTGGCGTCACAAGTCCCCACCGGACCCGAGTAGGACATTACAATTCTCCTCAATTCGTCACGGATAACACCCCCTATTCCTGCTTTTCCGGGGTTAGCAATCGAGCTTCCGTTGAAATTTAGTTTCAAAAATCCCATGGGAGTAGGCTCCCATTTAGGGGTTTTCTTTACCACCAGTTTCCTTTCCAGAATGATAGCTTTCCAATGATAGCTTACAAATAGTATAAATATAATTATCTAACACATACTGATATAGAATACCACTAATACACTTGCAGTTTAGTTTAAGTATGCATTTCGGTGGGGATGTAAACGAAAACATTTTGGTTGTTTTGTGTAGGTTTTGGTGGAATTTTAAAATCATGCATCTTACCAAAAATAAAGTAGAAGGCAAATGTAGCAACTTTTGTGGGCGCTCCTATTCATGACTGGGAGCTTGCTTGGGCAACAAGCGGTGCTTGCTAGTACACATCCTAGCCGGGACTCCAATTTAGTCAACGGGTGACATAAACTCCTTAGGAAGTTTGTAGCGTTGTTACTTTGTAAATTCTACAGTGACTGAGCTCAGCAATAAAGATCATTTGCTTTCCTCTCCATTGCATGAGCCCCTATGCTTTCTTGTAAACACATGAACTTCACTTCTATTTTTTACTTTTGTAGGCTCAACCTCGCAAACTTGCTTCGCTGACTTGCATTTTCGTAAGAGAATTGCAAGTGCACACCGACCTGGTCATGATACTGAAGGCCCGTGACACAAGGAAGGATGCATCTTTTTTTTTTTTTTGAAAATTTACAAGGAAGGATGCATCTGAAGGTCGTAAAGTTGCCGGGAATACTGGTGGGGTCCCTGAAGAAGTTGCTCCCTAGCGAAAAGATATGAAAGCCACTAGTAAAAAGGTGGGCCGAGAGGGTTGGAGAGGAAAACTACTTCCCAATTGGGGATGAGATGGGGTCTGACGAGGAACATAGCAAAGAGAGGTGCCTTTAGAGAAAAAGGAAGTAGGGTCTCCTCTATGTGCTTTCATCGTGGAGATTGTTGGTGGGAGGATACAATGAGGACATAAGAGTGATGCCCTCCCTCTCATGCCAACTACTAGTGTTTTCCATGCAAAACTATAAGATACAATAAGGTTTTCATCCTAATACCCGTCTGAACATAGGTTTTCCATGTGCATGTCCAACAATAGTTAACAAACCGTGGTGCGGTAAAAAAACGGGACAGAAAATAAATTCAGGTTTAATACGGTACTTGTTCAAAAGACGTAGTAAAAACGGTCAAATAAATGCAAACGTTAAAAATATGTTCAACAAATAAAAAAAGTTTAATACGTTTTAGTCTTAAAAACGGATTAAAAAAAGCATGTAAGTCCGCATATATGTATGCTTGTATATGCATACCTGTGCATGTAAACGTAGCACCAAAATTCTATGAATATCATTAAGGAGCATATAAGACCATAAGAAGAAATCATTTGACTTGTCATTTTTTGGATTTCTGTTATAGAGTACAGTTTTTTCTTTTACTTATCCATTGATGGAAGAAAGTTTTGGTGGTTATGTTTTGGCTTCAAACACTCAATTCACCTCATTTGTATATCTCTCTTATGTTTCTGATTTGTTTTTGGCTTCCTTTAATTTACCAAAATCTCATTTGCATTGTGGAAGAGGCTATATTCGGAAACGATCGAAACCCAAACGATCCTCTTGATTTTTTTGAATAGTAGTGCATCCTCTTGATTCCGTGAGTAGAGAAGGTAAAATTGACAAGATAAACTGAAGAAGTAACTTCACAATGAAAGACTAAAGTGACTGAGAAGGTAAAACCGTAAAATTGACAGCGAAACCTCAAAATTTCCTATGTATGAACTCCTATTATAGATGCATAAGTCCATCAGCTTTCCCTTTGGCTCATGAACATAAACAACCCATTTCCTTTTAAACCCTAACCCGCAAGCCTTGTGCACCAAACCACACATCGCCAAGCAAGTGAATAAGGAAAACAAATTAAGTTGAAAATGCCAAATTATCAGCTACATTGATTGGTTTTCTTATAGCTATGGCATGCAAGAAGCTTATGGAGAGGCACCAAAACTAGTTGAAAACAACATATTCATCTATACTACGTGAGGAGATATAACAAAAAATAATAATAAAAAGAAAAGAAAAATGAGAAGAGGGGGGAGAGGAAGTAGCTTTGCTTTAGCCCTTTTAAGAAGCCTTCTCACACAGAAAAATGGGTTCTTCTTCCCACAAGTCATCATCCAAGCTTACCAACCAAAACAAATAAGTCATCGTCCAAGCAATCTGCTTGCTGCTCATGCATATTGTGTCAATCCGAGTCCAAATCTTTCTATTTTATTGTGTCATATTTCAAAAAAAAAAAATTTGCAAATCAGCAGACAATCACAGATTACTCCAGATCAACCCCACATAACCGTGTCATAGATGAAGCTAAGAAAGACAGAAGGCTCAGAAATAGTTTTTGTATCCCTTAATGATGAAAATGATAGAGTGAAAGAGATTGAGAGAGGGAAAGAGAA
Organism: Tasmannia lanceolata; assembly: GCF_043159265.1. Classification (NCBI taxonomy): domain Eukaryota; kingdom Viridiplantae; phylum Streptophyta; class Magnoliopsida; order Canellales; family Winteraceae; genus Tasmannia; species Tasmannia lanceolata. The sequence continues at coordinate 20,782,728 of NW_027518700.1, forward strand.
GGGGGGCACCTTCTTGACGACAACCGTTAAATCATAATTTCAGACCCTCATTCCGGTAAGCACGGAGAGAGTGTGAAGGGGGATTAGGGTTTGGGAGGGCGATGAGTGCGCAGAGAAAGAGACGGAGAGAAAAAGACGGAAATTAGGGTTTACCCCTCTCGGTGCTAAACTTGTAACTTACGATTAAAGGAGAGGTAAAGTTGGAAAATCATAAAAGAACGTGTTTAATATGTATATAAAACATGTTTTAAACATTTAACATTTTGTTCAATAAAACACGTTTTTTGGCAAATAAAAGTTTTAAACGCAAAATCCTCAAATACGTTTTTTTTTCAATAAAATGCCGTTTTAAACATTGTCATGCGGCTGAAAACTGGTTCAATTTTGATCTCGTCCCAATTGAATAAGTGATGCAAGGTCTAAAAGGTGGTTGTACCAGCATGAAAACAATCAAAACCATGACAAATGTTAAAAATGAAACAGAAATGTTTTGTGACACAAAGAAGTTAAAATAGGGAAATGATATATTTGCCCCATTTCTTTACTTGGGACAACCACCTCTAGTGTAAAAGAGTAGTCATAAATACACTAGAGGGGGCTTTCCAACGTGAGAAAAGGAGGCGAATATATCAGTTCCCTAAAACAACATTCATTACATTATGACATTATGATAACTAAGCTTCTGTCTATATAGTTTTGTGGCAAACTTCCTTTTTTCAAAATAACACGATTCAATCATTTCCAAATGCTTTTGCTATGTGCGAAGTAATCTTACATTTAAACAAACAAGTGGTGATCTAAATTTCCATAAAATATCCAAAATGCTCACAATTCAAATCATCAACTTCGAAAAAATACCTGGCATTTCCTTATTATACTGGGCACAAGGCAATTGCCAGATTGTTCAACCATGATTCGTCTATCATGTCTATTGTTTTCACCAGAACTACCACATTCGCTGTTCTTAAACTGGTCATATGAAGCAGACAGCTCAAGCAATGTATCCAAAGCCTGAAAAGACACAATTTCACTGAAATAAATACAAATAATTTTAGCAATGTCATAATGAACATAAAGAGGTAAAAGGAAGCCCTTCAAATCAACCATTTCAGTGGCCTCACAACAACTATACTTAGATCGTTTACCAATGTTGCAAAGGCAAGCCTATTGAGGAGGGGTCATAAATTAATTGTTAAAGAGAATAGACATTGACACCCATAACCGAAAGCATTGTCCAACATGTCAGCTTTTTTATTTTGTTTGCTCTTTACTTTTTCTCAAATAGAACAAACAGAGGTGTGTCATGCCTAATTTTAAGGATGTCTAATCAGCCCTCTTCTTAAAATGCAGTGTTTTTCCAATATCCCTACTATGACTTTCCCTTCTTGATCCCATTATTTGCCACCACAACAAATCAAAGCAACCTAGAACTCCAAAAATCTTGTAATAATGGCTGGTTCGCTTTAGTTGGTTTCTATTAATTAGATAACATTGAAAACCTAGGCTTTTATGAACTGAGTCAATAAATAAGTTAATCTAATACACCTAGACATAAATATAAATGCACAATCCATACTGCTATACACAGATTATTCTTAGGTGCTCTGGTTTCTATTAATTAGATAACATTGAAAACCTAAGCTTTAATGAACCGAGTCCATAAATAAGGTAATCTCATACACCTAGAAATAAATATAAATGCACAATTCATACTGCTCTATACAGATTATTCTCAAGTGCTCTGGTTATTGATATTTGATACTTACTAAAGGAAATAACTATGACACACACACAAGCAATAAATTGATTTTCACAAATAATACTAGAGAGATAAAATGACAATAGATTTGATCATAACAAGATCAAAGTACAATAAAAACCCAAATCCAACTGTTATTTGGTACTTACTAAAGGAAATAACTATGACACACACACAAGCAATAAATTGATTTTCACAAATAATACTAGAGCGATAAAATGACAATAGATTTGATCATACAATAAAAACCAAAATCCAACTGCAAAATTAGTAAATATTTATTAACCAATCCAAAAGAATATTAGATATGGAACCCTAGTTTGTTCGCAACCGTTGATTTAGGATCAATCTCAGCCCATATATCAACCTAAATAAGCCTACTTTCTATTTTACAACAGGCCAAACAATTATTTTTTGAAAATGCAGTCCAAACAATATAAATTAGAAAGTGTACTATGTTGCTGCCGACAAACATAACCAATTATATTTTCTTTAATTAAAAACTTCCTTGAACTGTCAAACTCTAAATTATATTTCTAAACTTCCCTACACTCTAAACCCATCTTAAACAAAAAAAAAAAACCCAAAACATGTATTTTGGATCTTACAAATGACTCAAAGATGAAAGATTCCAAATTATGTTCCTTTCAAAGTGCCTCCATAACCTACTTAAACTTTTACTAGACAAAATTTAAAAAAATCACCTAAATCAAAATGGCCCACCCTTACCTTTGTGACAAAGATAGCCTTGTAGAACCCGCTATTAACTTTAGCATGACTAATGGTCTCCTTAGGGCCAATATTGGGTCTCAAACGACCTTCTTCTCCCAATTATCTTTGGTTGTACTATGAACTTGTGCATAAGCTTTGCTTTCATCAACTCACAAAGTAATGCTAAGTTTCTTCCAATGAATGAAAGCAATAATAGATTTCTTCCAAATCCTCTTGCTTACTTGGGATAGGGAGAGATCTCCCTGGTCTATACATTAAGGGATGACCAAGATTAGGGCCTCATTTATGTAGGTGAACATTTTTGTCTAGAAAATTAAGCATTGAGCCCCAATTGTTTCCCTTTGGCTTCTTCCAAGAGTTATGGGATCTGTTGGAAACAAATTAATGATTTGGATGAGTTCATCTGCAGCAACTGAACCAATGAATTTTAACATACATTGATCACCAGTACAACTAAATCAAAGAAAGGCAACCAACATTGAGGAACTTCGCCCTGTTATCTTCATGCTGCATGCACAAAATTCTAGCAAAAAGCAAGCCCATGCTACCTAGTTTGGTTATGATTGTAGTAAGTAATAATATCTTCGCATCAGCCGAGGATGATATGGATACACCCCCTTATATCGGAGATTAAAAAGAATCACACCCACATGGACTTCATACCAGCCAAATCAGCTGATATGATGCTCAAATGGGTTGTATCGACCAATAAAGTGACAATACAAGTGCCATATCGGATCATACCCACATGATTCTTGCTGTTGAGAAGAGAAGAGAGTTGAGAAAGAGAGAGTGAGGGCGTTCTCCCTCTCACTAATGTATTTATCTAAAGAGAGAAAACACAATAACCACTATGCCCATAGGCAACATTCACACAGATAATGCCTATCTAACACTGCCCCTCAAGCTGGAATGTAAATATTGAGCATTCCAAGCTTGGTACAAATATCAATAAGTCTAGCCTTGCGAGGGGCTTGGTGAAAACATCAGCAGACTGACCGAGTGAAAGTAGTGCATATCTCTCTCTACTGAATCCTGTGACGTATGAAGTGACAATTCACCTCTATGTGCTTCGTACGCTCATGGGAAGAACGGATTGGTAGCAATATGAATAGCTGCCTTGTTGTCACGGTATAGCTAAGCTGGGGATGATGAGGAAAGTCCAATCTCAGACAAAAAGTGATTGAAGCCGGATAAGCTCACTGCCAGTATGAGACATGGCTCGATATTCGGCTTCAGCACTGGATTTGGCTACTTTTTAAAAAAAAAAGCACTGGACAAGGCTACCACATTTTGCTTCTTGCTCCGACAGGATACTAAGTCACCTCCCACAAAGGTACAATAGCCATTAGTGGAGTGTCTATCTACTGGAGAACCTACCCAGTTAGCATCATTGTATCCCTCTACTCTCTGATGGCCATGTCTTTTGAAAAGTGGACCTTTCCTGGGGCACCTTTCAGATATCAAAGAATCTGACTCACAGCTACCCAGTGGAATGTACGAGGAGCACTCATGAATTGGGTAACAACTCCCACGGCATAAGAGATCTCTGGTCTAGTCACTGTGAGGTATAAAAGCTTTCCCACAAGTCTTCGGTATCTACCAGGATTATGTAACAAGTCACCTTTTGGATGGAGCTTTGTATTTGGGTCCATGGGGGTAGTGGTTGCTTTCATGCCCAACCACCATGTCTCATCTAGAAGATCCAGCACATACTTCCTCTAGGAGAGGGAGAGGCTAGTACCTGAGTAGGCTGCCTCGATCCCTAAAAAATATCGAAGGTGGCCAAGGTCTTTTGTGGAGAACTCTTTTTACAGAAAATTCTTCAACTACTGAATGCCAGCTGTGTCACTTCCTGTGATAATAATGTCATCCACATACACAATAAGGAGAACATGACCGGTACAAGACTGATGGCTGAAAACTGAATGGTCAACCGCAAACTGCCTCATGCCATAACTCATAAGGGCTTCACTGAACCGTCCAAACCAGGCTCGAGGGGAATGTTTGAGACCATACAATGATTAGCGAAGCTTACATGCTGAGGAGGACATCTCCCCCTGAGCAACATTACCAGGAGATTGCTCCATGTACACCTCCTCAGCCAAATCTCCATGGAGGAAGGCATTTTTTACGTCTAGCTGATACAGTGGCCAACAATGATTGACTGCAAGAGAAATAAAAACATGCACGGATGGAATCTTGGCAACAAGAGAGGTCTCATCATAGTCCATCCCATAGGTCTGCGTGTATCCTTTGGCAACCAAGCACGCCTTAAGGCGCTCAACCGTCCCATCTGGGAAATATTTGATGGCATAGACCCATCTACAGCCAACAGGATGAGCACTAGGAGGAGGAGAAACAATATCTCAAGTGTGGTTGACCTGGAGAGCGGCCATCTCACTGTCCATAGCAGCATGTCACCCAGGGTGGGCAAGAGCCTCCTGCACAGACTTATGCAAAGAAACAGAAGACAAAGAGGAGACGAAAGTACAAAATGATGGGTTAGATGATCATAAGAAACATAAGATGAAATAGGTTGAGCAGTAGTATGTGAACGAGTGCGTGAGGCAATGGAGCATCTACAGCTACATCAGAAGAAGAAGAAGAAGAAGAAGAAGAGGGTACTTGAGAGGTAGAGGTCGGAAGCTCCGACTGAAGAGACGATGCCTCGAGAGGAGGTGGAGGAGGATCTCCTCGCAGATGCCACTGATAGAATCTCGTAGTAGCAGGCGGACGAGGAGCTGTCGAAACCTCGGAAGGTGGAGAGTCCGAGACAGGAGGATGCACAGGGACCTCTAAGGAAGGAACAGGTGAAGGAACCGGGTCAGGAAGATCTGAAGGTAGAGGGAGACAGAGAGCAGAGGTAGGAGGTCCATGTGCAGAAGGAGGAGAAAAGGGGAGAGAATCAAAGAAGGAAACATCGGCGGATACAAAAAGGCAACGAAGTCTAGGGCTGTATCACTTGTAACCCTTATGGGTACGAGAGTATCCCAGAAAGACACAACGCTCAGTCCGGGAATCTAGCTTATCCAAACCCGGGTAAGGTTGTGAAGAAAGGAGACACAACCAAATATCGGTGGAGTAAGGGGAAAGGGGTCTCCCTGAGAGTGTAGAACCGAGAAGGATGACTGACCGCCGAGGACTAAAGAGCGCAGACGGTTGGCTAAGAAACCAGCCGTGAGGATAGCGTCGCTCCAATACAATTTAGGAACATGCATTAGAAAGAACATGGTGCAAGCCATATCCAGTAAATATCTCAACTTTCTCTCAACAACACCGTTCTGCTTGGAGGTGTAAGCACAAGAGGACTAGTGGAGGATGACATGAGAGGTGAGGAAATCCTAAAGGGCATGGGAGGTGTACTGCCTAGCATTATCTGTGCGTAAACATTTAAGAGAAAAAGAATATTGGGTAACAATCTCAGCATAGAAAGTGCGAACAGCAGTAAAGGCTTCATATCTATCTTTTAATAAATACAACCATGTCGTTCGGGAATAATCATCCACAAAAACAATAAAGTATATGTAACCAACAAGAGAGGTGGTCCTCGAGAGACCCCATACATCAGAATGAACTAACTCAAAAGGACTAGACACTCAACTAACAACCCGAGGGGGAAAAAACACATGATGGTGTTTCCCAAGTTAGTATGACTCACACTAAAAGGGCTAAAGCGGAGAAGAGATAACAGAAGTCTGTTGGAGCCGCTGAATGATGCGCGGTGGTGTGCACTGAAGCTAGTAGAAACCATCCACCTCACATTCAGAGCCAATCGTCCTCCCATTCGAGATGTCCTGAAACAAACAATAAGAGGGGAAAAATGAGACAGGGCAATTAATGGCTTTAGTAATCTGACTAAAAGAAAGTAAGTTAAAAGGGGACTTGGGGACACAAAGGACAAAGGATAAAGTAAAGCCCTAATGGGGAGTAAGAGTCCCAATACCAGAACTGGGAGCCGTAGTCCCATCAGCTAGAGTAACAGACCGAGATAGGTTGTGAAAAGGACGAAAAGAACTAAGTGATGAGAAGTTACCAGTCAGGTGATTGGAGGCCCCATAATCAATAATCGAGGGACTCGACCGAGTACGAAGAGTAGTAGGTGAACTACCTGTCTGTGTAAAACCAGCAGTGGGTGGATGACTGCTAAGGCGAAGGCGTTGCAACTCCTCATAGTCCGTCCTGGAGATGGTAAAGGTATCGCTCGAGATGGCGGATGGAGTACTGCCAAGGATGGAAGGAGACGGCGAAGCGTCGATGGAATCTGACATAGGAAGGTGGGCCGACCGGGGGGCAAAGCTCTGGATGAAGGGTGTAGCAAATATCAACATGAAGGCCCTCTCGTCGACAATGAGTGCAATAAGAATGGCCCTAACCACCAGAGCCTCTGCCACTAGCAAAATCACTGCCACCGCCACCACGACCGTCGCGGCCTCTACCACGGCCAACTTGGCCACCACCACGTCCAGAGCGGAAGCTACCATCAGAGGCAACAAGGGCAGATCCCTCAATAGGAAGAATAGTAGAAGAGCCACCTTGGGTCGCACTACTGGGCTCGTGAATAGATCCCAGTAAGAGACGGAAGAGACCCCGATCCAAGTCGTTGCTGGCGAAAAGGCAAGAAGTCCGGGCCCAAGGAGTGGAGGTAATGAATAGCCCGGAGTTGGTCCCGCTGACGAGCGAGGACCGTGACATCAAAGGTAAGAGGCATGAAGGCATCCAACTGCTGGCAAAGAGAGGCAAAGCGGCTGTAGTGGGTGGAGCGAGAGTCATTCCCACACTAAAGCCATATCCATTTGGAATAAGTAGCAAAGATGTGTGTGAGGTTATCAACCCCAGAGTAAATGAGCAGTGTGATTCCAAACAGCCTTGGCCGAGGGCAGACTCATCATCGGTCATGCAACAGCAGGAACCATACTCTGCCAGAGGAGAGTGCGGATCATAGCATCGTCCTGCCGCTAGCGGTCATAAGAGGGATCAGAAGAGGAAGGAGGATCACGCTCAATAAGGGACACCTGAGCCTTGGCAAGAAGGCATGTCTCGACGGCCTAACGCCAACTGAGATAATTTGAGCCATCGAGTTTCCCAGAGGTCATCTGAGGAAAAGACTGGTCTAAGGAGGGAGAATAAGAAGGGGTATAGCTAGACGAAGAAGCCATGGGTAAAGTGGAGACACTCTCAGTAGGAGATGGACTGACAAGAGGATCTGAAACAACAAGAGGATCCATGATAACATAAAAGAAATAGAGACTCGTAACCACCACGGCAAAGTCAGATAGAATAGGATAGATCACAGGATGGAACCTCCGTGGAGACAGCAGCCACGATTAAAAAAACATATGAGAAGGAGAGTGAGGAGCACTAGCAAACAGATAGGAATAGGTGCTCAGAGAAAACATCGGACCCGCGAAGATAGAGAAAAACAAAAGGTGAACATAGGGAATTTAGGCCACGCGAAGGGAGTAGGGGTTGTCGGAGGCTTTAGGGTTAGGGTTAGTGAAAAGGGAAGAAGGAGAGAACAATGGTGGTCCCTAGGGGAGTCACAGCCCTAGGGCTCTGATACCATGTTGAAGGGAAGAGGAATAAGAGAAGAGAGTTGAGAAAGAGTGAGTTAGGGTGTTCTCCCCCTCACTAATGTATATATATAAAGAGAGAAGACAACAAAGACCACTATGCCCTTAGGCAACATACACACATAATGCCTATCTAACACTTGCCAACATTGTTTCAGAGTGTAGAACCCCCTTCTCGATATATTTAGACCCTTTTGTTTTCACTTGTAAAAAAAGATGAAATCTAAAGATCTAAGATCACTTAGATTACCCAGGAATCACGATTTCCTTTGTATGTCTATTTAAACTTCTGGATTTCATTGTTTCGACACTTGAACCACAGTTTTGTTACACTTCTGTTGGTCAATCTCCCCGCCTCCGCCTTCATGCCGTTGTACGTTCTTCGTCATCCTCACATCACTATTAGCATCATAGGATCAAATTCTTCATCACGATTGATTTAGCCACATTGGCAACTTTGCACCCCCATTTCACCCTTGACAACACTGAGGGATTAAACACTCTTCGTTGCTCCTCAATCATCATCTCTGCTAGGGTTCACACCTCTTTTCTTTGGATCTTTCAAATGCTTGGGCATTTGTGATGTCTGTGTATTTTGCATATGATATGCTGAAGCTGAGAAGACATTTCCACAGCCTGTGAATTTCCAACATTATACAATCCTAAGTTGGGTACTCTAGTAGTTCTCGGTCCCAAAGTTCTTGTATTATAGTAACTCGGGCGAGTTAAAGGAGTTTTGATTGATTGACCAATGCTAATATTGTGAACCTTGGTCATGGCTATGGTTTTAAATTTCCACTGAAACCGAAACGAAACGACCGAAATGTTTATGTTTCCATCCCCATTGAAATGCATATCGAAACCAAAACGCATACTGAAACCACAACCATAACTGTAATAGTAGTATATTATACATAATTATATTTATATGACTTGCATGTGAAATGTGGTGCGTGATGGCGTCTGAATCCGGGCCTGCGATTGCGCGGTCGGTAGAGGGCCTCCGCGGGGTCTGCAATCACAAACAAAGGGGGTCAGGGGGTCCGAGGTGGGTCCCGGACGACCACTTCGACACCCAAGACAGATCCTTCGACCAATCAATATAAAGAACAGCGAGATGGGGAAGGGGTTTCGATCAGGGTTACCAGGGGCAGCGTGCGGAATCTTTTCTGGGTGCGTGAGTGAGTGGGTCGGAGGGGACTAGCAGGGAGAGCAGGATTGAGTTCCTAGCCTCCTCTGTTGTTGCCTCGCCTCTTTTTCCGGTGTCTAGAGTGGAGAATGGGTGAAGTCCTTTTCTCAGCGGACCAGCCTCCTCTCCTTCTTCCTTTTCCTCCCTTTTAAAGGGAGGCGCGCGGCCCTTTTCATCATTATGGAGAGAAAACCTTCTTTTGCAGGATTGGGCCGTCCCCCTGCTTCGCCGGCGCGCATGGCTTTGGCGGCCATTTCCTTCCATGATTTGTGATGATGAGGCCTGGGCGGCGAGGGGGTGACACGTGTCATGATTGTGTGGTCTTTGCCGTTTTCCAATGCCTTTCTTCATGATGATATGGCTCTGCTCGTGCATGGACGACACGTGGCGATATCTGAGAATATAGCCGTATTTGTGTCCCATCATAACTCCCCCTTACTCCTTTGGTCCATTGAATGGGCCAAGGGAGTAACGTTTTGTTTGAGCGAAGTCATGATGAGGATATTTACGAGGGCTCCGGGGATCGAGGAGGCGCGCCGTTTTTTCTGGCGGCCGTCCCCGGGAATCGGTAGCGTCGTTAAATGGGTTGCCTTGTTTCGAGGTACCAGGATTCCCTTCTTGAGTTTAAAAGGGGGATCACCCTAGCGCCTTGCAGTGGTCGTGGGTTAGGTTCCCGCTCTTGGACATTATAGTAGAGGCCCTCGAATTTTACCGAGTGGCCCCCTCCCAACTGGCGCCTAATAGTTTGCGCACTCTCTTGGCCTTTGTGGCCAAGGCGGATCTTCACAAGGTTCAGCCTACAGGAATAATTGAAGGGATATTTTTGACCTTCCGCTGCTCCAGGCCTGTGTTGCCCTTAGCCCATTAGTGAAGGGGGAGGACAGCTGGCTATATCTGACCCAGCGTCCTCAGATGAAAATGGCGGCGAACTTGCCTTCCTCCATCAAAAAGTGGAAGGAGGAGTATGTGTTCATCACCCCTCCGTCGGACGCCTACTGGCACTTTCCTCGGTCGTGGAGGCGCTCCGTTGAGTGGCGGAGGAAGTCCGTCCCCGACGAGTCTGGCTATAGCAAGTTTGAATTGGGGAAGCTCGCCTCTGGGGAGGCTATTGACGTTTCCGAGTTTAGATGGGAGAGGAGCTTGAAGAGGCTTGGTTTGCTGGGAGCGGCGGAGAGGAGGACCCGCTGTGTGGGCGAGGGAACGGGGGAGAGTTCCGCCAGCCGTCGTGGTGAGCGCCTCTCCTCTTTCTCCCTCTCTGTTTCTCCCCTTTTTTTTCCTTTTTTTTTTGTTGCTTTCCTTCGTTCTGAGCGGTTGTTGTTCTCCTGTTTTTGGCAGGAGGTATGTCTTCTTCTGGTGACGCTGGGAAGGGGAAAGGAGTTGCGGTGGTGACGAAGGGTCTGATGAGTCACAAGAAGATCCCTTCTGATTTCATGGCCGTAGCCAGGCTGGGCCGGTCGCAAGCGAAACTCGCGGCATCCGTGCCTTCTAGCCCCTCTGCTCGAGCGGTCGGAGAAAAGGGGGCGGCTAGGCTTTGTCCTTCGGAGTCGGAGCCGTCCGCCAAGAGGGCTGCCCCTTCTAGCGCTCGGCAGGGGGATCCTGTTCGCGTGGCACGTTCTCCTGCCTTTGCGGAGGACGTGCCAAGTCGGATGGAGGGGGTGGTTATGACCAAACTTCTTCTGGAACGGGTGGTGCTTCCTCCGCAGAGCTTCCAGGCGCGAGGAGAGTTGTTTAAGCCTAACTGGAAGATTGGCGTTGAGGATAGCGTACTTGCGAATCCCCGGGTTGGGGTGGAGCTGGGGGTGACGACCGCCCTTCCTGGCGACGAGGCTGAGTTGGAGGGCTACGATCGTAGGGCCCTTGGGGCTCAGTATTTTCAATCAACATCTTGCGTAAGTACAGGGTGGCCGGTTTTCTGTTTGTACGTTTCTTTCTTTGCTATTTTGAGAACGTACGTTGGAAACTTTCTGATATGTTGCTTTTGCAGTCCCAGAGCTATGCCAGGAGGATGGTGCAGTGCCTGCTCGAAGATGAGGCTGAGATAAGTGCCTTTGAGGAGCGAAACCGGCAGCTAAGCGAGGATTTGGATAGAGCCCGGGCGGAGAGAATGACCTTTGATGATACTGTCGCTCGACTTCAGGAAGACCTCCGGACAACTATAGAGGGGAGAAGTCGTGCGGTGGACAAATTGGCGGTGGCTCGTCGAACGCATGCCCGGGAACTGGCGGAGGCGCGGGAGGAATGGCGTGGCTCAGTGGAGTTTCTTAGGGCCGCGTTTAGTGTGGATGTTGAGATTGATGCTTTTGCTGAATGCCGGAGGCGTGTTCAAGAGGTTGATCCTTCCTTTCCCCTTGACAGGCTGATGCATGAGGCTGAGGTCGATCCTCCGCCGGTACCAGTAGAGGCACCGGAGCTGGTTGGAGAGGAGGTGGCTGCCCAGGCGGATCCAGTAGTCCTTGAGACCTCTGAGGGGGCTCAGTGATGCCAGGATGTATTTTGGACCTTATATTTTACTTTTTCTTGTGGGGTCTGTAATAACTTTTGAATTCTCCTTCTTTCCTTCCTTTTTCTGCTTTCTTCCCCTTTTTTTTATATACACGATGTGCTCCGGGTTATCTGAGCCTTTTGGTATTGAATTTCAATCTGACCGTCGAGAATATTTCTTGTGCACCCCGTGAGGTGTCTGGAAGGACTATCTTCCCCTCGGGTGATCAGTCTGGGGTTAATGGGTCCCGCCTGCCCCTTAAGGGGAGGTCTTTTCTTCATGGGGAGCGTTTTAGGGTATTCTCGGGGGGATCGGCCCCGATGCTACCTCTGTCTCACTCCCTATCTTCTTTCGGGTCCCTCGTTTATTATGGGCCGGAAAGTGGAGATACGTATGGTTTTAAGTAGAAACGCTATTCCATTGATTTGTTTAAGGAGAAAATACATCTTTGCTTCTAGAGACACAAAAAGAAACAAACAAACATTTGTCATGCTTTTAAAGAAAAACACGGAACTTACCCTGTCTTTTTTCTGGTAAAATTCTCGGAGGTTGTCCATGCTCCAGCTGCGAGGGACTGGGGTCCCGTCAAAGCGTTCTAGTTGGTAGGCCCCGGGGCGGAGTGCTCGAACGACCCTGTACGGTCTTCCCATTTAGGGGCGAGTTTTCCGGTGTTGCGGGGGTCGGATACCTCCGCACGCCGTAGCACCAGGTCTCCGGGCTTTACCGAGCGTTTCTTTACCAGGGCGTTGTAGTAGCGTGCCACCTTTTGCTGGTAGGAGGCGGTTCGGAGAAGAGCTTGCTCTCTTTTTTCGAGCACGAGATCGAGGGTGTTCCGGAGGAGCTCGGAATTTCCCTGTTCGTCATAATTCGCGGTGCGGAAGCTGGGGAGGCCAATTTCTAGCGGAATGACCGCTTCGGCCCCGAAGGTTAAGCTGAAAGGGGATTCTCCAGTCGCGGTCCGAGACGTCGTTCGATAGGCCCAGAGGACGCTAGGGAGCGCCTCTACCCAGTTTTTTCCGGCTTCTCCCAGTCGCTTCTTGAGGCTCTGGAGCAAGATCCTGTTAGTTACCTCTACCTGCCCGTTGGCCTACGGGTGCGCTACGGAGGCGAAGCGATATTCGATGCTTAGGTTATCGCAGAATCTGCTGAATTCAGCACTAGCGAACTGGGGACCGTTGTCTGTTACAAGTATCTTTGGAATGCCGAAACGGCACACCACGTCGTGATAGAAGAACTTCTCCGTCGCCTTGGAATTGGGTTTTACCACGGCTTTGACCTCGACCCATTTGGTGAAGTAGTCGATGGCGACGTACAACATTGTATGCCCCCCGGGAGCTTTCAGGAAGGGTCCGAGTAGATCCATGCCCCACATGGCGAAAGGCAGGGGCCCTGCTATCGCGGTATATGGTGTGGCCGGTTGGCGGGGGGTGGTCGCGTACCTTTGGCATGGGCTGCACTTCTTGACGAACTCCTTGGCGTCCCTGAGGATCGTAGGCCAGAAGTAGTCGTGCCTCACGATTTTCTGAGCGAGAGTCCTGCCGCCTCCGTGGTCTCCGCAGATCCCTTCATGTACTTCTCGTAGCGCGTAGTCTGATTCGGAGGGCACCAGGCATCGGAGGTACGGCCATGTGTATGACCGTTTGTAGAGCCTGGGCCCGTGGACCACGTAGTGGGCGGCTCTTGCAGTTAGGCACCGGGCTTCCAGCTTATCTGTGGGCAGTATACCGTCTTTCAGGTATCGCATGATGGGGTCCATCCAGCTTGGTCCAGGTGGAATTTCCAAAACTTGAACCTCGTCGATGCTGGGGTGGGGCAGTATTTCTCTGAGCACGGCGCCGAAGTCATGGGTCTCTTCGGCGGCCATTTTTTATAATGCATCCGCTCGATTGTTATGTCTCGTGGTACCTGGAGGATCTCTACCTCTCCCATCCCCTGCAGCTTTTCTTTTATCTTCTGGAGGTATCTCTTCATCCTGAGGCCTTTGGCTTCGTATATTCCGTTCACTTGGTTGACGACGAGCTGGGAGTCGCTATGGACTTTTAACTTTCCCGCGCCGAGCTCCGCGGCTAGATTCGGTCCTGCCAGTAAGGCTTCGTATTCAGCTTCATTGTTGGAGGCTTTGAAATCTAACCTGAGGGCGTATTCCAGCGTAAATCCTTCTGGGCCGTGGAGGACCACTCCCGCCCCGTGCCCTTTTTTGCCGGCTGAGCCGTCAACGTGCAGGGTCCAATGAACATCGTCACTTTGCCTAGCTGAGTCTGGTGCGACGTCGTTGCGAGCCGTCTGTTCGGCGGGGCCCTCGCCGTCCTCCGTTGTTGCTGGTTCCGCGGCCAGGGCCATTGATTCCACTATAAAGTCAGCGAGGGCTTGGGATTTGATAACTGGCCTCGGGCGGACCTGTATGTCGAATTCTCCTAACTCGACGGCCCAACTGACCATCCTTCCCGAGGTCTCTGGTTTTTGGAGAATCTTCCTCAGGGGTTGGTCGGTCAGAAGCACAATGGGGTGGGCCTAGAAGTAGGGGCGGAGTTTTCGGGCGGCGCTGACGACTGCAAGGGCGAACTTTTCTATGTTTAGGTACCGGATTTCTGCACCGTGGAGTCTTGCTCACGTAGTACACCGGGTGTTCCTTTTTGTCGCTTTGTTTGGCGAACACCGCGCTCACCGCCGTGGGGCTGACGGCTAGGTATAAAAATAGCTCTTCCCCCGGCTCGGGTTTGGCGAGTACGGGTGGTGTTTGAAGGTATTGCTTCAAGGAGTCGAAAGCCTCTTGGCAGGCCGGGGTCCATTCGAATTCCCGCATGTTTTTTAATTGTTTGAAGAAGGGTTGGCACTTTTCTGCCGATTTGGGCATGAAGCAGCCGAGGGCCGTGATTCGACCTGCGAGCCTCTGTACTTCTACCGCTGTCGCCGGGGGTTCCATGTCTAGGATGGCCTGGATCTTCTAGGGGTTGGCCTTGATCCCTCTCTGGCTGACCATGAACCCCAAGAACTTTCCGGAAGTTACCCCGAAGGCGCATTTTGCGGGGTTTAGTTTCATCCGAGCTCGTTGCAGGGTGTTGAAAGTTTCCTGAAGGTCGGAGATGTGTCTGGAGGCTTCTAGACTTTTTACCAGCATATCGTCGACATACGCCTCTACGTTCCTTCCGATTTGCGCCTAGAATAGCTTATTTATGAGCCGCTGGTAGGTGGCGCCCGCGTCTTTTAAACCGAAAGGCATAACAGTGTAACAGTAGACGCCCTGATCGGTGATAAACGTTGTTTTCGGGATGTCTGGCTCGTGCATTTTGACCTGATTGTAGCCTGAGAACGCATCCAAGAAGGTGAGAAGTTCGTGCCCGGATGTGGCGTCGATGAGTTGGTCTATGCGCGGGAGGGGGTAGGGGTCCTTTGGGCAGGCCCGGTTTAGGTCTGTGAAGTCTATACAGGCCCGCCAGCCTCCGCTAGGTTTCTTGACCATGACGACGTTTGACAGCCACTCGGGATACCGGATTTCTCTGATGAACCCGACTTGTAGTAGCTTTTCCACTTCGGCCTTTATGTGAGTTTGGCGCTCTATCGCGAAGTTCCTTTTTTCTGCCGGACGGGTTTAAGGGCTGGGTTCACATTCAGCTTGTGAACGGCTAGTTCCTTGGGTATACCGGGCATGTCTTTAGCGGACCATGCGAGCATGTCCTTGTTGATCTTGAGGAAGTCGATCATCTGGTCTCGTAGGGGGCCTTTGAGTAGGGAACTGATCCGGACTTGTCTCTCCGGCTGATCTTGGGCTATGGGGATGGAGTCTAGCTCCTCGGCGGGCTCTCCTCTGATTGTGCGGGCCCGCTGCCGGGGATCTTCGCTATCGATCGGGAAGTTTTCGGTCGGAGCATTGGTTCCTCTCAGGCTTGCTGCGTAGCACTGGCGTGCGATCGTTTGCTGTCCCCGGACCTCCCCTACTCCGGTTGAGGTGGGGAATTTCATCTTGAGGTGGGGGGTGGAGACTACTGCTCCCAAATCTCTGAGAGCGGATCGCCCGATAATGGCGCTGTAAGTGAATGGTATATCCACAACCAGGAAGGTGGTCAGGATGGTTTTTTGGAGGGGGTATGTCCCAAAGGTCACGGGTAAGTCGATCTTGTTGTCCACCCGTACGGACGCACCGGAGAACCCGTAGATGGAATACTCCGCGGGTCCCAACCTTTCCCTGCCCAGTTTCATTTCTTCGAAAGTGTCGAGGTGCAGCACGTTGACGGAGCTTCCTGTGTCGACTAGGATTTTTCCTATGTCGAAGTTAGCGACGATTAGCCTAATGACCAGTGCGTCGTCATGCGGGACCTGTAGCCCTTCAAGGTCGTTGTTGGAGAAAGTGATGATCTGGTCCTCATGGGGCGGATCTGTTCGGGCCTTTTTGGAAGGCATATCCATGGAGAATACACGTTCAGCATATGCCCGCCGACCGGCGGTTGTCGGCCCTCCCGCTGCCGGCCCACCCGTGATGATATTGATTTTTCCAATAATGGTGGGTGGCTGTTCGCGGGCCTGTAGTTGCTCGGGGGGCTCTTCTTTCCGGGGGCGCTGGTGGCGGTGCGTGTGGTCGTGTCTGCTGCGAGATCGGCGTCTGCTTCGGGAGCGATGAAGGCTAGGGGATCGGTGTCGGCTCGTGGATCGGCGACGGTTGTTGGACCGGCGTCTATTGGGTGACCGATGCCTAACTCTGGGCTCGTCGGGCGGGTGCTGGACCTCGCGCGAGCTTTCGCCAGGGTTCCTGAAATATTGATTTAGGTGCCCTTCTTCGGCCAGCTTTTCGAGCTGTAGGCGGAGGTGGAAGCAATGGTCAGTTTCGTGGCCGTGGTCCCCGTGGAATTCGCAGAATTTTCTGGCGGACCTCTTCTTTGGGTCTGTGGCCATTTTCTTGGGGGGGGTCAGGAGACCCTGATCCCTGATAGCTAGTAGAACGTGGGAGAGGGGGAACTTCAGCGGGGCGGTTCCCAGTCTCTCGAAGACGGGGACGGGGTTCCGGCCTGCCTGCCTCTCGTCGACACGTGGCCTTATGGCCCTTCGGCCGTCGTTTTTTCTCTCATCGGGGCCGGGCTGATTCTGCTCTCGAGCGCAGGCTTCTTCTGCTCGAACGAACTTATCAGCCTTGGATTCAAGTTCCTGCAGGTCCCGTGGTGGCTTGAGGGTGAGGTGCAGCTTGAGATTCAGATCGGTGGTGGCGTGCTTTAGCGTCGCGACCGCTATTTGGACGTCCATGTAAGAAAGTTGGGCCAATTCGGCGTTAAATTTTAACATGAAGTCTCTTAGGGTCTCATTCCTTCCCTACCGGAGGGCTAGGAGGGCGTCCGCTGGATCATGGCGGAGGCGGTTGTTGGCGAACCTTGTGCTGAACTTCCTCCCGAATTCGTGGAAGGATGCGATGGAGTCGGGCTCCAATCTCATGTACCAGTCATTAGCGGTTTTTCTTAGCAGGGACGCAAAGGCTCTGCACATGAATCCATCCGACGCGCCTCGAAGCGTCATTACCCTTTTGAAGGTTTGGAGGAACTCGAGAGGATCCGTGCTTCCATCGTATAGGCCGAAGCGGGAGAGGTCTATGCCTGTTTCTGCTAGGGTTTTTAAGACCTCCAAGGTGAATGGGGATGCCGTCTCCCTTTCCCACTCATCGAGGATGCCGTGGGCGTAGGGTTTTTTCATTTCCAGTTTTACCTCTCGGATTTGCCTTTGTAGGTCGGCTATCGGATCCATGCCGGGCGGCTGTGCTGAGGTTGCTACTTCTTCGACCCGAGCCAGGGGCGGTTCCTAGAGATGGGCTGCCTGGACAGGAGGGGCGCGGCTTAGCGTGGCCGGCCTCCTGCTGTCTCGCCGGTGTCCCCTGGATAAGGGGGGCAAAGGGCTGTTCGTGGATGGGGACGGTGTCCGGCGAGTCGGTGCTCGCTTTTGCCGGGGATGACGCTCCCCTGGTTGTTCCTCGTTGCCTTCATCATAGGCTTTTGTCTGGTCCTATGTTGTCAGGGGCTTCTCCGGGGCCGGAGGAGGCAAGCGCTGAAGTAGTTCTCGGCCGAGTTCGTTGAACATCTCCATGGTGGGGACCATCTGCGGCGCGCTAGAGGCGGGCTGGTGTCGGCCCGAGGGCGGTGAGTTGGGGTCTCGGGAGCTTGAGGTGTTGGTTCGTGCGCGTTGAGCCTGGCTTCTGGTCATTACCCCTATCTCTTGTTGTTGGGTGTGGTTTCTCATCGCCATAAGGCGTTCAGTACTCGACTAGTCCCACGGATGGCGCCAATATGATGGCGTCTGAATCCGGGCCTGCGATTGCGCGGTCGGTAGAGGGCCTCCGCGGGGTCTGCAATCACAAACAAAGGGGTTCAAGGGTCCGGGGTGGGTCCCGGACAACCACTTCGACACCCAAGTCAGATCCTTCGACCAATCAATATAAAGAACAGCGAGATGGGGAAGGGGTTTCGATTAGGGTTACCAGGGGCAGCGTGCGGAATCTTTTCTAGGTGCGTGAGTGAGTGGGTCGGAGGGGACTAGCAGGAAGAGCAGGATTGAGTTCCTAGCCTCCTCTGTTGTTGCCTCGCCTCTTTTTCCGGTGTCTGGAGTGGAGAATGGGTGAAGCCCTTTTCTCAGCGGACCAGCCTCCTCTCCTTCTTCCTTTTCCTCCCTTTTAAAGGGAGGCGCGCGGCCCTTTTCATCATTATGGAGAGAAAACCTTCTTTTGCAGGATTGGGCCGTCCCCCTGCTTCGCCGGCACGCATAGCTTTGGCGGCCATTTCCTTCCATGATTTGTGATGATGAGGCCTGGGCGGCGAGGGGGTGACACGTGTCATGATTGTGTGGTCTTTGCCGTTTTCCAAAGTCTTTCTTCATGATGATTGGGCTCTGCTCGTGCATGGACGACACGTGGCGATATCTGAGAATACAGCTGTATATGTGTCCCATCAGTGCGTGCATTATGTATAAAGTATAAACCATTGCTACAAATTGCGGATATGGGTCAAAACGAGACCAAAACAAATCCTAGTCGACTGGGCACGACGCGGTCAAGTACTCAGTTAGTGCGGCTAAGTATGCAGTTGACATGGTCATAAGTCATAACTTGGGAGAGCCAAAGAAGTTTTTGATTGACTTAATAGGGCAAAACGTGGGCTTGAACAAAGACACGGCCAATATAAAAGGGAGTCGACTTGGGGGAGTTTACCAGGACGTGGGGGAGTTTTGAAACTATGGTATAAACATTATACGAATTACATGTGAAATGTAATATGCACTGAATTATCATAAATGCGTGACAGCGCATGTCAGTAGGTTTTTGATGTTGTTAAGCCATCATGGATGGTTGTCCTGCTTATGAGATGGTTTCTAAATGAGTATTTGTGCTTATTCTAGCATTTTATGAAGCTTCTCTTAAAATTCTATCATTCGCATATGTTTCCATACATTTCCGTAATTTTACAGGATTTTTACAAAAATTTTCAATCGAAACCGAAATGTTTCCATTTTCGTGGCGACCAAAATCAAAATTTAAAACCTTGGTATGGTAGATCTAACCTTGACAAGGAATAAAACATATAAATTTGTGGTTTAGTTTGACAACTAGCTAGAACTTGCCTTACATAATAGTGGCATATATTGCCACCAACATAATAGAGAGGAGCAACTCTATCATTAATATTAAATGAAAAGAACACCCAACATATATAATTCCTTTATTATTCACATTCAATGCCACTGATTGGAAGGCCATAATAGTAATCTCCAATAATATATTGCCACCAACTAATAGAAAGGAGCAACTCTATGATTACTATTAAATGAAACAAAAACACCCGACATATATACATTCAATGCCATTGATTGAAAGGTTAGAGCCTTCCAATCGGGAGGATCTTTGGATCATAATGGATCCACCATATGCCCATCCATTGGTGGGTCTTAAACTCTCGGTTGAGCAAACATTTGTCAGAACGTCTAAGAAGCTTCCAGTGATAGCTACCTAATGGTGACTAGTAGAGATCTCTACGCCTAAACTAACTTTTACCCATCTCACTACTTCTAATGTGAGATTAGAAAATGAAAATGGAAGATAGCGTATTCATTTTTTTTTTTTTTTTTGAAAGATGACAATTTTCATTACTCGGATCAAAGATACATAGAGAGGGACCAGTAGTCCCTCATACAAAGTATCTGAAAGGTTAACGACTAGTCCAATAACCATAGAGAATCCATCTAAACCTATCATATGAACCTACCTTAGTGTTCATTCAGTACAAAAGCCTAATTCTTTACATTCCATTTCTCTTCTAACCACCCTAAGTCAAGACCCAAAAACTGGTTCACCACCAGAAGAAAGAAACTAACTAGAAGTCCTAACAAAATCTACACCCACCAGGTAGGTATCCATTTCCTATGAACATTTTTTTAGTTCCCTCAAAAGGCAATCAACCCCAAATTCTAATTCCGCCTCTTTGGATATGAAAACAATGGAGTACTCCGGGACTGGGACCTCTTCCATCAGATCCAATTTTTTTTTTTTGAAACTTGACATATTTCATTAATATTAAGATGGCAATCAGGACCAGTAGTCCCATCTTGCACTACAAAATATTAAGGTGGACTGGACCGACATGCCGACACCAGTCCAAAAGTTAAACAAAGCAGCGATATTAGATTGTTTTCATCCCTATACTATTCTAAAGACTGTGTTCTTTACAACATCTTCCGACCCACGATTATGTATCACCTATGGGGGAATATGTCACCACTAAGTAATTGGCCAATAGCGTAAGCCCTTAAAAGCATCAACTTGCAAGATTGGAGGGATAAGCGCATCTGTCCCCTTAAGCTCTCCTGCTCCTCCAACGAAACTAGCTAAACCAATGAGACAAAACAGAGCGATAGGAGCACAGTATCCAGATACTGCGACAGAGCCTAAAATCAGGGTATGTAATTTCTCAATTCCATTCAATAGGTCCTGGGCAAAACATTCTTCCAATTCTCAAGTGAGTAAGTTGCACCTTTGGTTAGTATAGCCCTTCATCATACTATTGAATCCAACCTAATCTCTCATAAAAACAGAACCGTGGTTTCTTTCTTTCTCTACTTCCCAGTTCTCTTTACATTTTCCTACTTCTTTTCCTCTGATCCTTCCTTGTTCTCTCCTTTTCCTCTTGCCTCTTCACGATTTAGGTTCTATTTCATTTGCCATTTCCTTCTCTACTCTATCCTCTACAACTTTGGATTGCTCTCCAAGGAACATCGCCCTGGTCTTGTTTATATTTTCCTGATAAGAGAATCCCAAGGCATCTCCCATCACTAAGAATTCCTTAAAGCTCTACAATTCATGGTGCCCAGGGTCATCACCTGTTGATGGCAAAGAAAGACCTTTACCCTTATCATTGCAGTCTTTAAGCTGCCCTATCCGTGGAGTATCTTCCATTACTGGGGACTCTCGTTTCCGAATCTGAACTGAGCCCAGAGATTGACGCCAAATTTCCAGACAGGAGATAGCCGATTGTTTTTCCTCCTCCCACAAGCGCCTTCGAATAAGCCTTTCCTTATCCAGAATCTTGTTGAATATGGACAGATTACGAAGGGGGGTGTGAAGTTCCTCCTCACTATTCAAAGTGGACCGAGAAGGAGACGACCCCAAACTTCAAGCGTCGGCGACCCTTTCTTTAACCCATTGTTTCTTCAGAGGGGATATCAGGACGTCGGCTGGAGTAGGCGATTCCTTCCTAGCCAACTTCTCATTGTACGTTAGATTTTTCAGAAGTTCTAAGTCCTCATTAACCAGGGTGATTGCCCCAGCTATAGTGCTTATGTTTCCGAAATGATCACTGCTAGACATACTTTGAGAAGGCGATTTTAGAGGGGATCGAAGATAGTGAGAACTGTCGGGTTCACGCCTCTTTTTTCTGAGTTCCTTTTTTCGGAACAGACTTTTAAGCTTTCTATTAAGTATAGATAACCCTCCTCGAGTTGCCAAGAAACAAGCATCCTTCCCAAGATTTTTCCTAAGTTTACCTTTTCCGGAACTATCATTCTTTGTCTCATCACTTTTCCTTACCACATGAGATCTAATTTTTATTTTCAAAACCTTTAAATCTGTTACCGATTCTAAGCCGAGAGTATCCATAGCTTCTTTTCGTCCCGCTTTCCTTTTGATGCCACGTGGAGGTACCATCAGTGATGTCCTTGGAAGTGGCAGACCCACAGAGCCCCTAAGCCTACCCTCCCTACTTTCTGACCAAAACAGAACAGGCTCAAGGGGGAAAGGTGGGTAGGTGGGGAATTCAAAATTTGAATTGGGGACCACCACCAGCTCCGGCCCAAGACCAGCAACCTCTGCCACCTTTTCCGGTGAAAAAACTACCGTCGGTGACCCTACATCATCAACAATTTGGACAAATCCCTCAAAAAGTGGCCAATTGTCTTTACTACTGGCCTCTCCCACCACCGACATTGCCAGAGAATTTATGCTGTCCTCAGAGACCATCTTAACTCCCACCAAGTAAATGTTAGAATCTACCTTTAAATTGATAAACTGAGGAATGGATTTCCATAAAGGGGAAATAACCAAGGCGGAGGCGAATGCCAAACAATGAGAATGACTCCCGAAGAGTTGAGTTTCAAGAACCTGGCCCAAATGAGCTCCCAGAATTTCCACCGTGGTAGCAGACCACGCATGAAGAGGAATATCATAAAATCTTAGCTGGACCGATCTAGCACCTGTATTATAAGGAGGGAACCAGGGCTGGAGGGAAGAAAGGTACCCTCCAAAAGCCTCACCACCACAACGAAGGATCGAAGTGGCCTGAGATTCGGAGCCAAAACTGAATAGTATAAGTATATCCACAGTACTAATGGCGAAAGGCTTATCCAATTCTGAGAGGCCCCAAAGAAGTTTGGCCCAAGCCCAAATGTCTTCCAGAAGCCAGGAACCAGATTTTAAGGTTCTAATAAGATAACACTTTAGGTTCTTCTTTTTATCTTCCACCACAGAGTCTGGTACCTCTAGACATCGAGCATTTTCCTTTACCATCAGCAACTTGAACCATTTTGGGTCTACAGGCAAGACTGCATTTCAGAACACTTTCTGCATGAGGTGCGCGACCCAAAATTTCGATAGCTGCATTTGATGCACATCCAGTCACTCCCATTCGATATTGGTCTCCGATTTACTTCTACTGCTCTTCGGCCAGGAGTTTTTCTAGCTCCAAAATCCAATCTTCTCGCCCTGGTGTCTCACTCTTCCAAACTCCCCAGGGAGCCAGTGTGTGAGCGCGGTGGGGGCTAATGAGACCAAGGAGGTCTGTCTACACCAGCTCTCTTTTTTTGAAATGGCAAATTAAATTTATTAAAAGAGAAAGGGGCCGAGATGGACCCCCGCAAATAATACAAGAGAAAAACAAATACAAAGAAAGCAAGAAAACTCTAAAGGAGGAAGAAAGTCAAACCACTCCAACTCCAAACGGCTAACCCCACCCCTAGCCAGAGAGGTGGGGTTAGCCGACCCCAGCTCTTTGCCCAAAAGAAAAAAGAGATTTCCTACAGCAGAGATTAAAGATCCCGAGAGTATCAAAAACTTCCATGGTGGAATAGCCCCCATCTAAACACACCAAGTAAGGCTCTACCAGTCGCTCGAGGTTTGTACAGCAATCACAGGGAGGAACGACGATTGAGGACCTCCCGGTGGAATGTTCCGACGACTCCTGAAGACATCCCTGATGGTCATCGTCCCCCTCAGTTTAATATTTTAAATCACCGCTAAACTGAAATTGTCCATCAGATCCAATTTTATAGCGACAGCAGAGATTAAAGATCCCGAGAGAATCAAAAACTTCCATGGTGGAATAGCCCCCATCTAAACACGCCACATAAGGCTCTACCAGTCGCTCAAGGTTTGTACCGCAATCACAGGGAGGAAGGACGATTGAGGACTCCCCGGTGGAATGTTCCGACGACTCCTGAAGACATCCCTGAAGGTCATCGTCCCCCTCAATTTAATATTTTAAATCACCTCTAAACTGAAATTGTCCATCAAATCCAATTTTATAGCGATGAGTTCCTCCATCCTAATGCACAAGGCCTTGTTGGCATCCCAGCTAAGGCGTCGCACCCTTTTCCCGTCCTCCAAACGATCCTTAAAGGACAGTTTGTAAATTGGTAAACAGATTTCCTTGATGTTCCGACATGGTTTTAAAACGAAACGAAATACACATTGTTTCGGAAAAGTACCAAACTTCGCCGAAACGTTTTGTTTCGGTGAAATTTCGGAAATTCCAGTGAAACGTTTCGGTGAAGTACAAAATTTCACCCGAAATTTCAAAAATTTCGGTGAAACATTTTGGAAATTTCGGTGAAACGTTTTGGAAATTTTTACAAGATTTCGTTCAAAATTTCATACCGAAACCAAAACGTTTCGGTTTCGCTGATGACCAAAACCAAAACCGAGATTTAAAACCTTGTGTTCCGAGTCCCTGTTAAAATGGAGAGCTCCTCCACATTCTGCATATAGTCCTCCTTAAACTGTTTCCATTGTCTCTTTATAAAGCTTTTGACAAATTCTCTTGGTGTTGGTGATACTGTGGAAGATTTTGCTTCATCATATCGCATGGCCGTAAGTCCTTTAAGGTCTTCCACCCACACCGAGCAGTCAATATTCTCCACCCTTTGTCGCTTAATGGTTCGAACCTCCAAGGGAGAGGAAAAACTTGAGTCCATTTTACTGAGTTTGGCAGAGATGAATTTCTTTCCTTATACTGGAAAATCCCAAAAGACTACTATTTAAGAGAGTGAAACCGCCCAAAACTGCCAGTAGTTGGGCACCACAAAATAATCTCAAACGTATGAAAGAAGGTTTTCACCACGTTAGGAGGAAGATATTTGTTGATACTCTTCTTTTCATCTCTCCAACAAAACCATTCATGATGGACTTCAAAATCGAGGAGATCGCCGCCTCCATTATAAATATGGCGGTGGCAGAAACGTCCATAAAGCAACATCTGTTGAAGTAATTGATACGACTCCTACTAAGGAAGTTCCCCTTAAAAGGTTTAGATTCAACTAATCTCATCTCAATTTCATCCTTAAACTTCCCCCACTGCATTCCCCTAATATCCCAAAAGACCAACATCATTTCGATTCCAGTTATAGATTCTTAATATCTGTCAACAAAATGAGATTCCTACTCCACCAACATTGAGGGCGATTTGAAATTCCCAATGTCGAAACCTGCCTCCCACTCGAGGGCATCTCACAGACGGGGAGGTTTGAGGAGAGAGAAATTTTTAGATTTTCGACCGTAGATTCCTTACTCGGGATAAATTGGAGGGTAATTCCTTACCGATTGATATAATCCTGCTATGCTATGGCTATTCTTTTCAGAGACTCTTCTCCAGATTTGTTGACCAAGGATCTGCTGGAAGAGCTTCCATTTCTTTATGAAGTTTCAACTTATGGTTAGAGTCTTGGTTCTCATTCCTTTCGGATCAGGCCCAAAAATACCCTTCATTAGGGTTCCCAGCACCCTTTTTATACTTTGGAGTTTCGGTGCCTTAAATTGGTCTTCCAGGTTTGACCCACTTGTCCCGAAGAAACGCCTTTACGAGGTGAGGCAGACTTTTGAAGTACTCGGCCATCTTGGTCCACTCGAGAGACCATTGGGGGGGATTTCGTAGAAAGAGAGTCGTCAGCGACCGAAATTTTAACTTTTTCTGCTGAGATGACTAAGGAAGGCCCATCCTGATTTGACGATTGAGTTTGAATTTTGAATTTTGAATTCATCATATGGGGTCCCCACAGGATATCCGAGTCAGAGCAAGCCTATCTATGATCAACGGTTCCTCCGTCATCTCTCACCCTCTCATTAACCAGGGCAAAAGGTGGGCCCTGGTCCGTCGCGCGTCGACCCAAATCGCGGACCCGAAGCCCCTTAGGAATGACCAACGGCCGATTCAATGCCACCGGTCTCATCACCAGAGGTCTCTCCATCCAGGGGGAGGCAACCTTGTAAGGTGCTACCCTAAAGATGTT
Source organism: Tasmannia lanceolata (assembly GCF_043159265.1). Lineage (NCBI taxonomy): Eukaryota > Viridiplantae > Streptophyta > Magnoliopsida > Canellales > Winteraceae > Tasmannia > Tasmannia lanceolata. The sequence continues at coordinate 20,808,476 of NW_027518700.1, forward strand.
GATAGATTCCAAAGGCATCTTCCGATTCAGGGACTGGGGGGCCTGAATTTCTATGCCTATTTTGAAACATTTATTCTGAACCCGAATGTGTACACAAAAGGGTTGGTTAGCTTCTGATGTAAGAATTTTTGCCAAGGCATAACTCACACACTGTCCATGGTCTCCTTCCATTCTTACTTCCAGAACCAATCTAAAGATGCTCCCCAAGGCCTCCACTGTCGATGTTGCCCACACGTAACGAGAAATCCCAAAGAATTTGATCAAGATTGCCTTCTCCTTTTGCTGATATTCCGGGTCCCACGCGAAGAGGGAATGGAGGAAGGATCCACAAGCCCTGCCCCCCATCTTCAAAGTTCTGGATGCCAATTCTTCATTCTCAAACATGTACAGTACCTCATTTTGGCCAAGAATGCTAGGCATAATAAGGGTTGGAATATTCTAAAAATACTTAGCCCAATTCCAAAGGTCAACAAGATTCCAATCCTTCAATTTTATCCTACCCACTAGGCAGGATTTTAGAATTTGTGTTCAATCTCCCACTTCCTTTCCAGATATTGATAGAGTTGGAATTCCTTCTTCCAAACTGGTTTGAATCTCCCCTGAGTCAGGCCAGACCCCCGGCTCCCCCTTGGGTGAGGGCTTTGAGGTTTGCAAATCCACTGACAAAGATCGCTTCTTTGTTCCTTTCATTCTCCCGAACAAACATTGCCAACAGTTTCTTGTCCATCTAAAATTATGGTATGCACATCTTAAACAGAACCGGGAACCCCACCTCTTCACCACTCCGCCCATGGAATCTCCCGACTTCTGTTCCTACTTTCTCATCGGATTTGGCAAACCTTAAAAAGAACGATTCGTGAAAGATAGCGTATTCATATAACCTCTCTTTTTTTAATTTTCACTACATAAATTAGTTATCATCCCAATATGGCGACATTCTATTTGTCTCTTGGATTGGAACATTTTTTATGGTTTGGTCATTTTGGTGTTCTGTACTGAAAAAAGGCGAAACAAAATTTAGAAGAAAAATAAACATGTTTTTTTTTTTCAAAAAATGAAAAACATCTAAGAAAATATAAGAACTAATTACACCTACCAAATTTAACAAATAGAACCACATTTTACTAAAAACATCTACCAACTGAATATAGCCATGAAATTTTCTCTTGGTGAGCCTAATTAATATCAAAATTCAGTTCAAGATATACAAAAAAAAAATATTGAAAATAAGGTATTTCCTTCTAATCACAACTTTGATGAAGGCAATATAAAATGCAATTGATGTGATATTCTTGTCTTGGATTTGATCCAATGTATACTCTTATAAACCCCCTACTCTTACAATATGGCCCAAAGTGCTCCCGTTTATAAAAATGATTACATTTTAGGGGTGGAAAAATAAAAAAAGAAAAAAAAATGTAAATGCAGTTCAAGTTCCCTTTTTAAATTTCCATGCAATTTGGGCCGGAATTCGAGAATACCAGAACTCAGATGGAATTGCCGAAATTCCAGACAGAAATGTTCCCTTTTTCTCTTCTTTTTTGTTTCACTTCCATTCTGGAACGGAATATTTTGCCAATTCCATCAGGAACAGAGCAGAATTGTTAACTAAGCTACATAATAATATGAAATATTAGGATTTCAACATAAAACAATGGAAACTGAGAGCATTACCAAACCACACAGACCAAAAACAAACTAAATAAGCTTAGCCTGAAGCACCAAACTAATTCCACTGGAAGCAAATAGCAAAAAGTACCAAAAAATGGCAAATGGTGGCTCAGGATATCAAACGTCAATGGTGAATGATGGTTCTAAAGACTACATATGATATGTATTAAAAGAGAGGCAAACAAATTCCGGCGGATGATAAGTGAGCAATTCTTCGATGTGTAACAATTGGAAGCAAATTCTTGATGAATTTAAGAGACTTAAAAGTATATGATTGGAAATGGGTATAATATATTCTTTAGGGATGATAAATGGCTCATGCAATTACCTACAACTTTCACCAAGACAAAGGATCGGGAGCACTAATAAAGAGAAGCCTTCTGGACCTTGTGCATTTTGGCATCTGATCATTCCCAAAAAATATTCAGGGTGGGTCCCTTAGAGGAGCTCCGTTATTTGCACATCATAAATGTTCCTAAATTAGGTGGCCAAGAGCAGCACAACAACAACCTAGAGATAAATTGTTTTTTATTTTCGAACAAGAGATGCATAAAGAGAGTAGGCAAAAGCCTTGTAAAACCATGGTTTTAAATTTCGACCGAAATCCGAAACTCTGGATTTTGGTCAACACCGAAACTAAAATTTTGATAAAATGATTTATTTTCTTACCAAATTTTGGCCCAAAAAATTGAATTTTCGTATCAAATTACCGGATTTCGGCCGAAATTTCGGTTTCGGCCAAGGCCTAAATATGTACCGAAACTGAAAATTAAAACCATGTATAAAACTAGATCAAGAATCGAGGAAAAACAAACAAGGCGGAGTCCTAGCAACAGAGAGATAGATTCTCAGTGAAGCCCTCTCATTATTCGTACCCATAAATAGTAGCCTCAACTCATATCCTTTCTTCTTGAGATTGAACCATCACCTAAGGTTATTAACCTTATATGCTTGAATTACATGGATGGAAAAAAAGAACATGAGTGTCTCCTTTGGTGTCTGAATAGGGTGGAAGGTTACTGGAGAATTTATCGTGGATGTCCTTGAGAGGACCGTACTTCATCTATATTTTAGCAGTCTAATGAGCCGGTTATCTTTGACTAGAAAGAAATTGTTCTTTGACTATCAAACCCCACAGTGGGTCGCAATTGATATGCTCAAGTTCAATTTTCATTGTAGCAACAAAGATATCTTGGGCAAAGACAATAGATTCATCACAAGGGAGTTGGAGGATCAGTACTTTATGGAGAAGGGTGCTTTTATTCTCACCATTGCCAAAACAATAGGCTCAACACATGTTATCAATGCAGAGGTGTCATCCCATGGAAAGGCATCAAAATCATTTCTAAAGAGTTCGCTTAAAAAGCCAACATTTGATTGAAGTTTTGCGGATGAATCACTCTTGGCAATCTGATGGTTCAAAAAAGCCTCTCCTCCCCCCCTTGATGCTGCCTTTCCTGCCTTAATGTATTGGACAATCTGTTTATATCATTAGAATCGAGTTGAATCTCGCATGTACTTCACATTGGCAAATGGGTAAACTGCGGTATTCATTTTAACAATTTAGTCATTTTGCTCGATATATGATCGATCCTATTTATTTTCTTAGAGGGAGGGGGTAGGAAACTATTGTTAACTTCTGTTCATTATTTTGTGTTAAAAAATATACCTTTCAAAATATATAAACAAGGAAATAAAAATAAAAATTAAACAGCGAACCAGGTTGCTATTGTTTATCTACTTTTTGTATCTGTGACTAAAATCTAAAACATCAACCTCTTCGTAATAGAAGTTCATCATTAGACATCAAACAATAAATTAAAGAAATATCATGAGACCAGTTACAAGATTTACTATACCTTTTCAAGATCGTATCCACAATGACCTGCAAAGACGAATCTCAGGTTACTCATGGTATATATGAAGTCCAAACTAATGAAAATTCCCTACTGAGTCAGGAGAACACACCAAACATTTTTTTCCCATGAATATGCATGTGCTTGTGTGCTTGTGTGCTTGTACTATAGGTACATGCACAAATAGGGACAAGTACAAGTAAATGGGGATGCAAATATTCACTTAAGCATACAAGCAGACAAATGTAAAATAACTGGCTAATTAAATAATATGGGCAACCATTACAAATGATGTGATCCATTAGCCATCGACTTGATTTTTCATGAGAGATTTGTTTAGCTATTTTATTTGGGGTTTTTTTTTTTTTTTGAAAGTTAACAATTTCTGATTTATTTTTATTTTTAGTAATAATTTCTATCCCAGATGTGAAGGATGTCCACGTCAACATACGACCAACTTGCATAATAACTATTTAGGGTAATTGTGGAATTACTATTTATAGTAATATCTATAGTAAAGCACAGATTTACTATTTTTAGAAAGTAAGAACCCTGGCAAAAAAGCCCTTTAGTCCTCATATAAAAGATCAAAAGGAGAAAGCCCTAAAAAAGTATTGATGTTTTGAAGAAAGCTCAAGCAGCTCCCAACCGCAAGGCGTCTCCTCTCTTCCTTCACCCTCATTCCTCTTTATCCTTCTTATCTCCCCTCTTCTATTATCCTCATCTCTCATCTTCTACCTCTTACATCCTACATTGATATTTTTCTCTCTTTTCTTCTTCACCCTTCCTGGTTGAGCTTATAAATTGTTCTCCTTTTCTTCACTTTAATCCTCTTTCCTTCTTTTCTTAATCTTGATCTTTTTTTGGATCTTGATCTTCTTGTCTTACCTTGATCCTTTGTCTCTTTTCTTGATCTTGATATTTTTCCTTCCTCTTGACATCTTTCTTATTCGTGATTCACTATTCATCTCTTTTTATCTTTGTTGAGATCGGTCCTTCTTTCCCTCACTCTAGCTTTCTCTCTTTCTTCGCTCGGACACTTCCTGCTACGAACAATCAAGGCTATGACATTCGGCACGTTATTCCCATGTGTGGAACACCTTCACTTTCATTTTTAGCAGCCTACCCATATTTCCCTACCCTTTTGGACCGTTTCAACAGTCCTTACATCGTAATTTTACCTGGATCGACCCTATCCTTGACTCTCATAGCCCTTACTTAACTTTTCCCATTCACCAGTCACATCCTCACCCCTTGGGACATCTTACAGGCCATTCTAGTCAGATTTCATAGATCTTATTAATGGGACAGATTTATAGTTTAGGGCTGATTTGTATTTTATATTGAACAGTTACTTCTTATTAGGACTTGTAGTATGGAACATGGTGTGGATAATTTAATTTTTATGGATAATTGAAATTTCCAACCTATAATTTCTTTAAAAATCCTTGATTGATTTTGATTATTCTTATTATTTTTATGCTGATTTGGAATGCATATTGCTGATTTTATTGAAATAGAACTCATTTTATTGCTCCAAAATTTCAAAAAGGTCACCTGCGAACCCTAGGATTGCACCAAAGTGGTATCAAAGCCTCAGGTTTGCATTAACAAGTAATTCAGATTCATAAAAATAAGAGCGAGAGAGAGAGTGTGTGTATGTAAATTGCAATCAATAAGCACATTCCAAATATAGTATAAAAGATTGAGTGAAAGATGGACACCAAGTAAAATTAAACAACATGAGTTGCTTTGTGATGCATGACTATGATCTTTAGACCAAAAGCCGTGACTCATTAAAAGAAAGGAAAGTAAAAAAAGGAATGAGAACTTGCCGGTTACTTAATAGTCCCAAGTTGGATCATAGGAGGGAAGTTCAAATGGATGAGCACAGGTAGCAAAAGGGACAGGTCAAACCAACCTGCAAAGTTGGTATTGCACCACAACCTCCACTTTACTGTTTGAATGGGCTATGTCACAAAATTAAGTTAGATCAAGACATATGGATGTCAACCCAACCAAAAGGAAGGCTAGGCTTTCCACTAGATCTGTAAATATGTTTGAACAACATCACTGACTTCTTTACCAACTCAACTTCTGTACGCTTATAACTTCAACCTAACTCAATACGGAACTTAGAGTAACTATTGATTCCAGTTCGCATGGAATCAATAAAAAGTGCGAAGTTCGAAGGTTAAGTCTTTAGTTTTTATGTTGGAAAAATGGTTTGAAAAGATTTGTCTAGTGAAGCGAAGTTTTTGAATACAGCACATTTGAAACTTTGATAAGATCAAGTGCGCTGACAAATGAAGAAAACAATTTTTCTGTTTTATTTTCCCTATTTTTCTTACAGAAGCCATGGTATTTACAAATTGGGGCCACATGACCGAGCTTCATCACAGGAACTCATTTCATTCATGATTATAATAAAGGTTAGTCACAAGATGCAAGATTCATCATTATTGGGTTACAAGTAGTTGTTTTCTTTCACAAGCTTTAATAAAATCATTCATTTACCTGGATGATTTCATCAAAGACTGAATTCAGTCCAATTTTTTTGTTTTCTATAACAAGCATAAGTTATAGAATCTTAGCTATTCACATGGTGACAGTGCCTTGTGCGCATAACACATAAATCCGGAAATGAAAGCCCCCTCTCTTCTAGAACGTAGGTACCCAACACGTCTCCCGTCATAATCATGAATCTTATAGCACCCATCATAGGTTTATGTCCCGAAATTTCACACTTTTGGGTGTATCAGATGAAACTTTCAATGCCAGTAAAGAATATGGTGGTAATTCAATACCTGACAGACAAAAAGTGCCGCAAAAAAAGTCAACAAAAAAAAAAAAAAACAGTGGAGGATTCCTCCAGTTGTGCACATCTAATGAACACGCAACATGTTTCATCAAAACGTTTGGCAATTGTCGTTAGGAACAGACATGGGCTGTAGAACTGTAGGAGAAAAGCATCTCAATTTCAAGAAAAAATGACCATATAAATCATCAACAGGAATACATTTTTAAACAATAGGAAAGTGGTGCCCAACTTGAATAAAACGCCCTTATTTGAACAACCCACCTGAGTTCAGTGGTGTTGACCACTACACAGTAACCAAGAAGCACAACTACCTAACATACGAAATAATAACAAGATCAAGAAAAACTACCCCATAACAATTGAAATCTACCCAATTGACTTTAAAAAAAAAAGGATGATACAACTGGTCTCAAAACTACCAATTTGATACTAATAACTTCAATATTAAGATAAATTAAAGCAATTTGCTAATTCAATCCACAAACACCCACATTGCACACTAACAAAACCCTCTATTCTACAAAATAAGAGAAGAAAAAACATACAGAATACGTCCTTGATCACGCCTATATTCAGCTGGCACTCGTCTCCAAGCATCGAATACAAAAACTCCTCAGCATCCTCATTACTCAAAGGAATTTTCCCCAACCCCTTCATCATACAAGGACCATTACCATTCGCCGCCGAATTGGAGGGCCTCAAATAGCCCTTCCCCAAAAAACTCGAAACCGTACCAGAAGAAGCAGCAACTCTCTTCTGCTTCTGCTTCTGCTTCTGCTTAACTCTATTTTGCTTACTGCCTTTGACACCCTCTACCCCAATTGGCATCTCCCAAAAGGATTCCGATTCCGATTCCGGAGGAATTTCCAATGATGGGGCATTCCCATCGTTTACCGAAAGGCTTCCAAGAATCTCCGCCGCCTTATTAACATCTCCGCCGCCTTCTCTTCCACCACCACCACCGCATAAATAAACGGAAGGAAAGAAGAGAAATCCTGAGAGCGTTTGTCAGAGAAACCCTAACCCTAACCGCAACCCTAACCCTAACCCTAGATTGTGGGATGTGAAGGGAAAAGAAGAGGAGACGAGTGCTAGGAGAGCGGAAGCGAGAGAGGAAGGGAGGTGGAAATTACTCTCTTTCGTCTCTGTTTGCCGTTTTTGTAATACAAGATCTAGGGTTATTCGTGTGGGAGTCGTGGGACTCGAACTAGCATTACTAAGATTGGAAATATCTAAAAGAGACGGGGGTTATTTTGGCACGTAAAGGATGGCAACGGGTTTTAACGGTAAATTCTAAAACCGGTTTTATGAGGCTTTTAATTGCATGCACATGGCCACATTCTAAAAGAACTGTACGGATCAAATCATAGGATGATCCAAACCGTCCATAATATGGAACACAACATAAATTGGTTGTTCCCCAAAAACCATTTCCATATGATGAACCCAAACCTCCGATCTATAGAGAACTGCATACTATGGAAACCTCTATAGATCAGAGGGCTAGAATTATCCTAGGTGATATTTTTGGGGAACTTCTATTCAATTTCTGTTTTCTGTTTTCTGTTGATTTTTGGATTTGTTGGTTGAAAGAGATTAATGTGCATCAAGTCTTTCTAGGCGGATCTAATCCAAAAACTTAAGCTGTTTGTGGAAATTCTTTTAAGAGGAATACACTTTCAGTGCTTGAACATTACAATGATGTGTGCATTATAGACAATCTGGAAGTTAAGCACAAAAGACTATTAATATTGTTTCCTGTCTAACGGTACAATTTAATTTTCCAAGAAGCTCTAAAGGGACCAAAAAAAGTACTAAGGCTGTATCATCTTGAATTTTAAGTTCAGCAACAAGGTTTCTACTTTGCTGCACAACAGGTTTATTCTCATTACCTCTGCATCATTATGTTGCCATGATCTTCTGCGTCTAGCTTAGAGATGGAGAAAGGGTTTCTAAATCTAGGCCGATTAGAACAGAATCTAAGGTTTTGGCTGTTAGGGTTTTTGGGTTAGGGTTTCTTGTTTTGGGGTTTTCCATTGGAGGCGACAATGAGGTGATGGTAGGAGTAGTAGGGTCGTCATGGAAGGCAGCTGGGACGAGGCTAACTTATAGATTATCTAACACAAAATGGTGCTTTCGTAGTTTAATCATGGTCACGAGGATCCCGTCTGATGTTCATGAGGATTCAAGTGTAGGCATGCTTTTAAAAATAAATTATATAGTGGGCCATCCTTTCTAAGATAAGTTCACCTCCTTTACCGGCTGTCAAGCCACAACTGGAATAACAGTGCATGGGCTTAACGAGTGAATTGTTTACTGAATTGTTTAGATCTTTTGAACTTAAGCCTCCACATGCACTTATTCTCACAGCTAGTAATCTCTCTCCTATTTGTACAACCCTTGGAGGGGCCAACAACAGATAGTCTATCTTTGAAGAAGGTGAACATAAGAAAAAGTGTACATTTTAAAAAAAATCCATTGGGCCCACCTGATTTGAAGATCCAAACCTGTTATTTGTTGGACCCAGACTTGCTCATAAAATCATCTCATCCTTGTGCCTCAAAATCGGTGACATATGATGTTCTCAGCCTCCAATCAATGGAGGACTAGGCCGACGGTTGAGATCATCCAATGGAAATGATTTTTGGGGCACAACCTATGTAGAAGACTTTGACGCTTTTTAACGTGAAATGGTATGAATTATCGTACAGGGGTTGCGATCATTTTCACAGTAACGTATGCACGGTTCTTATTAAAATGGGCAAATGATGAAAAAAAGGCAATGTTTATTCGAAAATGTGAAAAAAGGGTAGTAATTTGTAAATTATAAAAAAAGGTTGTGAGGTGAGAGAAAAAATGTATAAAGACCAAAATACCCTTAGTTTAGGTTTTAACCTTTTACACTGTTTATATTACTTTGGTTTTTTACTTTTCACACGGTTTTTTTTTTTACCTTTCTCTTCTCCGACGAGAGCTCTCACCGCCGGTGGAGAAACGACCGTTGTCACCGTCGTACGTCCGCGTGAATCTTGGTGACGCACCACCTACTCGCCGGAAAGCATCCCCTCTCGCCGGAAATCTGCTTCGCCCACTATTCAAAGGTAATTTTGAAACATTTGATGTAGGGTTTTGTTAAATTTGGGTTTTTTTCGTGATGGGTTGGATGTCACGTTCGTGATGGGTTTTAAGTACCTCTTTGGTAGTTTGTGAGAGGGATTTGCATGAGTATGTAGTTTTGAAGCCTTTGAAATGCTTTGCAAGGGGTTTCATTTGTATGGATTTTGAAATTTTTGGATTTTAATGGGTTTTGATATAGGGTTTATATCAAAGGGTTTCGTTGGGCTTTGATTTTGTGTTTGAAAGGGTTTCGTTGAGGGCTTAAAATGGGAATAATGAGTAGAAAAATCAGAGGAGATCTAAATCCTAAGGGGCATTGCGAATCTTCCGCCATTTTTCCTTCGCTAATGATTTGGGAGTATGTTTGAGAAGCAATTGCATTTTGAATCTGTGTCCTTGTATGTTCCTTCTCTTTTGCTAAATGAACTCAACACTAGTTATCTACAAAGCACCTACATGCAAATACACAGATATGTATGTGTATTAGGAATTTAGGAGTAATATTACAGAGAATGTTGTTTCTTGATATCAATGGGTTCTGGTTTTTCTATTATTTATACCCAGTTGCTATCTGATCTTCTGTAACTTGGGATGGTTTAAGGTTCTCTACAGAAGCACATACATGCAAAAAAAAATTTGCTTTTAGAGTTTCATATTGGAAATGTTATTTTTAAAATGTTAAATCATGAAAGCCCAATATTTAATTGTAGGGATTTATAAGTCAATACAACTTTTCCAGACCTACTTACTTTTAGAAGCATTTACGAAAACTTTCTTGAGAGAGATGTCTTCACTTAATATCAGTTCCAAGATTAGCTTACGCTTCAAGTAAATATAAGAAAAAAATGAATATTTTCCATCTCAAACTTATGACAACCTATGCAACAATTTAGCACTATAGCAAATGGAAACTGAAGTAGACAAGAACCATCTCAAAGTTGTTCTATATTACCTCCTCTCAAACTTGTTCTGTATTACCCCCTTCAATTCCATAAAATGTTTAATCCATGCCATAGTTTGAAAACTCCCCCACATCATCATGGACTCACCCAAGTCAACTCTTTTTAACTTGGCTGTGTTCTTGGCCGAGTCCGCGTTTTGTCCTACAAAGTCCATCAAAGCTCCTCTGATTCTCCTGATTTATGTGGGGGAGTCAACCGATTACTCAGTCTCATCAACCAAGTACTCAGCCGCATCAACCAAGTCGACTAGGATTCACTTTCGCTGCATTTTCACCCCATCGGCATTTTGAAAAACTGATCCATACTGAGTTACAGAACAACCTGCTAATCATGGAGCAACTTTGCCTGTATTTTTTCCCTTTTAAGATTCCCTCCTGTTCTTCAATTTCTTTTTGTTGGTTAAGGTAATGCTAGCCTCGAACAAACTTGATGATTTGAAGTTCTAATTGGCATTGTGATGAATATTTGTTGTCCCTTTTGTTCTTCAACATCTATAATGAAACTTTCATGTAGTTAATGTATTTTTTTTTTAAAAGGGAAAAATACAGATACACCCCTTGTGGTTTGGCCATTTTCCACTTTTAACCCCGTGGTTTGGAAGTTAGCAATGACACCCCCTCAACTTTATGACATTTTTTAGTAGACCCCCGCTGTTGACGGTCCGTTAGTTTAACCTGACGGAATGAGTAAAACTAAACATGGTTAATATATTGAGGATAGAAATACCCTTATCACTGGTTTGAAGCCATTTGCAGAGGGATTAGGGTTACGCCATTTGCCACCGCCACCTCCTTCCACCGCCACCTTCGCCATCTCCGGCCACCGCCGTCACCTCCACCACAGACAATGAAACCCCACCCCATGGCTACATTAAACCCACATTTTAAGAAAGAGAACATTGATAAAAACAAAAAAAGCCCTAAAATATTAGGGTTTTTGTGGAAATCATGATATTTGGACGTGCTCATTAACGGGAAGACCACGAGGCTTCAGTGTACATATGCATAACTCGCAACTTCGTGTTGGAGGATGCTATGCCGTTAGGCCTACAATTTGCGAATGACTTTACACCCGTGAAGGTCGTAAACTTGGGAACCCACCCTAGGGTGAAAAAGGTGTGGAAGTAAAGTTCGTAGAGTTCCATCAACCTCACGACAATGCCCTTGTACGACTACCAGGTGATACAAGGAATGGAGTTCTCATGTGCAGCAAAGGCAGGTAGTTCCCATACCTCATCTTGTAGTGGTAAGTACCATGGGCGAGTGGTTCCCATACATGTTCCCCATTGTACATACGAAGAATGGCAAGGATGGGAGAGTCTCAACCTTACAATTAGTTGAAGGCCCTATGATGGAAAGAGCAATCTGGGCAAGAAGGAATGGGCGCTTGGAGTGTCCCAGTTGGTCGAAGACTCGATGGGAGGATCGAGTTCCTCATCGGAAGAATTGATGGAGGAATCGTTGAATGAGGTGGTATGCTGAAGGAAAGAAAAGGACGTCAACGAGATTTGGTAGGGGAGGATTGTCGTGCGATGACAATTGGTCTCCCTTGATATCATTTTATAGGCCTAAACGAGGCTCAACCAAGGTTTTAAACTTCAGTTTTGAATTCGGTTTCAGTTGTGAGAGAAACAGAAATGTTTCGGTTCGAAATTTTGCTGGAAATCCTGTAAAATCATGAAAACCTATGGAAATGCTGGACATGTAAGATGAGATTTAGGAAGTGCTAGAATAAGCACAAATATCTAATCTCTGCTATTACGTCATCTTGCTTCCAAGGTCCTGACGATTTACTAGCAGCCCAAGCGATGGCGTTAGAGGAGTCCCCTTCGATGATCAGTGGCTCTAGTCTAGCATTTGAATACCATTTCAGCCCCCATAGTAAGGCACGGGCTTCTCTTGTTTTTCTATCCTTGTAATCTTTGGAGTTTCGACCATCTTGGTCTTCTTCCTTTTAATGAAAGCTTCAACATTCAAAAAAAAAGAAGAATTAAGGCATGGGCTTCTACTTCATTTGCATCACATATGCCCAGTGGTACAGAAAAAGATAAGATTTTTAAAGATTTTTTTTAATGGCATGGGATTGTTTACCCATCGTAGTTACGGAAGATTATCCCAATCCTTACCCAGCCCGGGCTTCCTTTGTAGCTTCTGTGAAAATTGAATTTGATTGATCCAAGGGGTGGGGTGTACCACTTTAGCGAGGTTTTAGGTTTTCCACTCTTCTCCATGATAATCGTTGTCCGACCCCTTAGAATATCACTCACCGTGTTTGTGGCTTTGAGCTTGTTCCCTCTTCCCCATAGTATAACAATCTTGATATCTAGCAGTATTCTTCCTATTTCTCTCTCGCGCTCCTTCACTATTTAGTTGTTCTTTATTTCCAAAGTTGACATATCAAAACAAATGGGACATTCTTCCATGTGATTCAACCATCTTCACCGAAAGGGCCTATACTCCAATTAAGAATGACTTTCTTGATTGATCCTTGAGATACCCTAGCTATGCCAAAACTCTTGATAACGTGCATCCACAGTTGATAGGAGAATTGGTAAGTCACCAGGAGATGATCTTAGGATTCTTCGCTTTTGTTGCATGCCACATACCTGGTGGTGTCGTTGGTAACTTCCAAACCACGAGGTTAAAAGTGGGAAATGGCCAAACCACAGGCTTCTGTCTTAACTCCACCAAAAACAAGAAATGTAACACCAAAATAAGAACTCTTTATGCTCTGTATGGTTGCCAGGTTTTTTTTGTTCCTGGGAGTTATGTGGGAGAAAAAAATACCCTGGGAGATAGGTGGGAAAAAAAGTCGTAGAAGTATCCCGGTAAAATAAAAATCCCATGTTTGGTTATGTGGGAGAAAAAAATACCGTGGGAGATATGGTGGGAAAAAAAAAAACCTTTGTTTGGTTGCTTGAACTGTTGGGTAGAAAAAAATTCTTCTCAAGCTTATTTTTGGTTCCTGAGTTTATTTTTGTTCCTGGGGTTATCTTGGGATGGGATGACATTTCAATCATTACAAAAGTGGGATTAAAAATTTCACCCCACAAGTAATCATTACAAGAGTGGGATTAAAAAAAACCTAGTGCTAAAAGGCAACCAAACATGGGATGGGACCAAAATTTAACTTACTCTCCATAACTGACACCACAATCACTCAAAACCAACTCCATTACATAGATGGGAGTGACCCTACGGGAAAATTAACATAAAGGAAAATAACTAAATAACTGGTATAGATTCTGCACGTAACAAGGATCCTCTATTTCAGCATTTTTCAATAGGTTCATCTGGTTTCTCTTTTTGTATATAGTTCGAACCAATTTTAGTTCCAAAGGGTTTCAATAGTTTAATTTTTGGTTTGAAAGGGTTTCAATGGTTTAGGCTCGCATTTATGGTTTCAATGGTTTGCCTGGTTTCATTTAGGGTTTAAATGGTTGCATATAGGTTTTCAATGGTTTCAAGGGTTTCATTTGGGGTTTCCATGGTTTTCAATGCTTTTCAATGGTTGCATTGTTTTGAATTTGTTTGAAGGGTTTCAATTAGGGGTTTCAAAGTTAGAACCGTTATTCCATGGAAGTTGCATCCATGAAACCACTTATTCTGCCGAAGTTGGAACCAGTATTCCATGGACCCTGTATCCAGTATTACTGGTTCAAACTGTGTAATTTGTGGTTCCGTACTTCCTCTATCCAGTTATTGTGGTTTGAACTTTCTAATATGTGGTTCCACTAATCATATTTGTGGACTTTCTAATATGTGGTTCCGTAGTTCCTCTATCCTAACATTGGTTTCAAGTGGTTCGAAGTCTCTAAATAGTGTGTTTGTACAAACTTTCTGAAACATGGTTTTCTTTGAAGTATCTTTAATTTCAACTTTTCAACTATCTTCTCCTTAAAGTATCTTCCCCTCCAAGTTATTCTCCTGCTTTGTGCAGATAAGGACCGGAAGCGGCTCCCCTTTTACTTTGTGAACCCCACTAACCACCTAACCCAAAACCCCTATAGTCATGCAGCGCGCGAAGCAAAGAAAGAAGAATGTGAATGTAGATGCAGGGTCTTCCACCCGTAAACGGCGTGGGAAGGCTATCCGTGAGCCCTCCCCTAGTCCTCCTGCCTCTGATGAGGATATGGGCAATGAGGATGCAGATGTAGAGGTTGGGTCCCTCGGTCGTATAGAAAGGAAGGGCATACTCTGAGGTAGGAAAGTCATTTTTAAAGATGTCGAAGTTTATAATGTGAAACCCTTATTTCTGGCCTTTGGATGGGTCAATTTTCTCGAAATTCACTGTGACTCATACCCGACTCTCGTCAAGCAATTCTATGCCAATTACAAATTCGACAGAGATTTGAAGGTCTTCCAATCCAGAGTAAACAACAAAACCATCCATATGACAGTTCAAAAGTTTTGTGAAGTTGTCTCTCTTCCCACCACGGGCGACGAAATCTACTTTTGGCCCGGAACCATGGATGACATTAGTGCCTGTATACATGATCCGGTTGCCGCCTATGGGGAGCTTGGTTGCGAAGGCCCACCTACTGACGGGTCAACCAACGTATCCTACAATTCCCTGAGCCCAATGTGCAAAGTCCTACACAAGATTCTGACGAGCAATATCACGTCTCGCGGAGACAATGCTGACATGGTCCGGCCTTTTGAGGCTTTTATTATGCACCGACTTCTTTGCGGCACGCCCCTTCACCTTGGCTATATCCTCCTTAGGTTCATGGAGGACACAAGGACGAAGGCCTTGGCTAGTCTACCATTCGGGATGCTTCTCACGCATGTCTTCAACCATGAGAAGTTGATACAAGGTGGTGAAGAACGCCTTAGTCCCGCAACTGTGTTCAATGCTAAAACTATAAAGGTCATGCGGCTTGATATACAGGGCCCTGCTCCCCCTCCTCGTCAGCCTGCTCAGCGTTTTGCATCACAGGAGTTTGTTGCGCAGGAGCTTCGTGTACATCATCAACACCTTGACGGGCAACTTACCGCGGTTCATCAGCTTTTACAATCCCATCATCAGGACCAATTGGCGACTCAGCAAGCTTTGACTGGGGTACGCACCGAGATCTCCACCCTCCGCCAGGACTTCGGCACAGTGATCACCTCACTCACGGAGCAGGTTTCTTCACTGACCAACTTGGTCTGCCATCTGTTGCCCCCAGATCATTAGAGCGTTGCTGTGGTTGATTTATGGATAGATGGATGTTATGTTTCTTTTAAATTTTTTTTTTAATGGTTCATGGATGTTATGTTATATACGGGTTTCATATGTTATTATGGATGGATGGATTAAATGTTATTATCGTTATATTTCTGTGTCTTGCTTGCATGGTATGTTTCTGATGGTTCTTATGAATTTGATTCAAGTATTTATATAGCTATGGTTGTTTGAAGTGATTTTTGGTGGTTTAAGTTTGAATGGTTTTGCTTGAGTCTCGTACGGTTTGTTATGATTGCTATTAGTTGGGGAGCCATATGTTGTTTGAACCGATGTTTGATTGTTTAAATTTGAAGGGATTAGCTACGGTTGTCATATATGGTGTTCATGATCTTTACGTCTGGTTGTTTCCAGTTATTTGAGGAGCCCTGTGTTGTTTAAAGTGATTACATATGGTTTCTCTATCCTTGTTGTTTCAATGGAGTAATACTGTGTTTGAATAGACTAATATTGTGTTTCAAGTGATTGTTGGTGGTTTCGACAGATACAGACGAAGTTAACAAAATTGTTGATCTTTCCCATCAATTGTTTCCATTTTCGTGATGGTGAGTAACTGTTATATTTTCCGTCTGCATCTCCTGCTGTTTCTCGCTCAACTGTTTAATAGTGCCATTTTTGCAGGCGAAATATGTCTTATCTAGATGCTGTCCGTCACGCTTTCACGAGTCCCTACAAAATATTCGGTTACGGGATGTGCATAGGGATTTCATAAAGGATACCCCATTTACAGATTTGATTCTGCATGAGGGCCTCGAAGATGTCGAGTTGCAGAAGAAGATTTTGACAACAATGGTAAATAAATGGGATCCCAAACAGAAAGCATTTCGTTTGGGCGGCATCGTACTCCCATTTCTAGTTACTGATGTAGCGAAAATATTAGGTTTAAGTATGATTGGGGAAAGGCCGCAATTTGATTGGTCTAGCAGGGATACTGTGGATGGTTGGAGGTTTGGGGCTCCAACCGCCACCTTTGACGAGTTGGTCAAGGTTATTCATGCCGATATGGATTCAGACGAAGAAGACTTCGTGAAGTCGACTGTGAAGCATTTGATATTGTTATTCTGCAGCACTATCTTGTTTGCGCAGAGGGACCAGAAGGCATGTTCTTGCCTCTTCCCGTATATTGATCTACAGACTATAGGAAATGTTGCATGGGCTTATCCCGTTCATGAGTTCTTTGTCAGATCATTAGATTCACATGCTGCACTCCGTGGAAAGGGACATATATTGGGTTGCTCTATCATTTTACAGGTAATTTTCCATTCATTGCATATAGTTTTTTTCTTTCTATCTTATGCAGATCTAATCTACTTTGATATCAGGTATGTCTATTTGAGCATACCACGTTATGGGCACCTAATTCTCCTGATGCGTATCCGCGTCTATTTAAGTGGACCGCTAAGATGAATACGAAGAAGATGGAGCATCAACAGTTGATTAACTGTATTATTCATGGGACGGTGAAAGCCGCAGAGGTGAGAGTATAATGCATGGTGGTCGTTGTATGTCTTTCGTGTTATTTTTACAGTCGTATTTGTAATTAGTAATATGGAATGTATTCCAGGTGGTTAGGAGGGTCGAAGCTACGGCAAGGGAAGAATCTCTACTTCGACTCGATGATCAACACGACGATGGTAGTATTCCTTGCGATTCAGTCGGTTCAATTGTGGTCCCAGTGGGAGATTGCATGGGTCAAACTCTGCCTGTACTGAGGGATCCAATGAGGCCAATTGCGACATATCAGAGGAGGGAACGAAGGAGGAGAAGTACGAGAGGAAGAGGGGAACATGGGAAGTCTGAGGTACATGACTCCGTTACAAAGAGGTCATTGGGGGATGGCATGGGTCCAATTGTGCGCGTAGTGGGGGATTCAATGGCGCCAACTGCAGCAGAGCAGGGGATGGAAAGAAGGAGGAGGAGTAGGAGTGGAAGTGGGGCACATGAGAAGTCCGAAGTAGATGAATCTGTTACAAATAGTTCATTGTTGGAGAGGTTAGCCAGAGTTGAACGTGAAATGAGGGAGGTAAAAATTCATTTGTTCGGGAGAGATTCCAGAAAGAGGGAAGGTTTGGACTCAGGGAATAATATCCCAACGAAGATAACGAGAAAGAGGGAACGAGAGGCCGACAATATGGATGGGGAAGCCGAGATAGTGACTGCGAAGGGGGAAGTAGGGGATGGTGTTTTTGTAGATGATATGGGGAAACACATAGTTGATGATAGCGTAGAACATATCTCTATTGATAGCCTAATTACTAGGGATGTCAGGGATGCTGCAGCTAAAATGGTTATCTTGCTTGACAGTCCTGATTTGAACGTCAGTAAGAGTAAGAAATCAAATAAGAAAGAAGATGAAAAAGTTATTGGGAGCATTGAAAAAAATGTGAAGCAACGTCGAAGGAAGTTACAACCTAGTAGAGCAGTCAGTTCACCGTATGTCATAAGCAACCGGAAAAGCATGTATGCTCTTCGCAATATCACCGGGCCTGCAGCGATGAAGGTGGATGCACTGGGGGCGCTAGAACCTAGGTAAATTTTCGTACAACCTACATTGTTTTGGAATTCTAATTTCTTCGATTAATTTCATACATAGGTTGATTCGGTACAATTATATGACCAAAGGTTCATAGAGGTAGGTGACTTTTTACTCGATTTGCAGTGAGAGAGTCATTCACAGTGATGGGTACCAGATGTGTAAAGAAGACTTGCTTATACTAACCGATCGTAGAGGGTGGATATCATCTCCGGTAAGATGTTATATGGTTCAATTAGTAACGTAAAGCGTGAATAATGTGTTGGTACACATATCTTCTTAAATTCCTTCTCGTTGACCTATGCTCTGTTCTGTAGATTGTTAATGTATATATGGATTACTTGAACTTGCGGGACGAATGTTTGAGAACAACAGAAAAGGGATCATGCATTTGCCTTCCTACCCATCTACCTGTGAGATTAAATTCACTTATAAGTAATGGTTTTTATTTTTGAAGCTGCGGGCAATTCTAACATTTCTTTTTCTGGTTGCAGCAACTTATTCTTGACGAAAGATGTGAACGTCCCGATGCATGTTCCAGATTCGTAACTCGTGTAGAGAACACCCCTCTTCAAGAGATACGAAAAGTACTCATTCCAATTAACATTTGATATGGTTCATTGGGTACTTCTCGTGTTGGATATGGGGCATCATACCTTCCTTCTTTACGATTCTCTTTACAGTCGCACGGATTGTAGGAAGGTGCAACCCCTTGTGAGTACTACTCTTTACTTCATTCGTATGACAATTATTAATTAATTTTTTGTTACTACTGCCCTAACGTACGGAATTCTTGATTTGTAGGTCGATTACCTTGTTAAATGGTTCAGAATGGTCAAAGACATTGATATAAGTGAATTCCCCATTGATGTAGTGGTCGATCGGCCCCTACAAGGTAACATGTATGTTATGTGCAATTACTTCAGTTTACGATACCTCCGTAAACGATTAATTCATCTTCTCGGTTTTGCTTCATGTTTTGCAGCCATGACTGTGGGCTGTTCGTTTTGAAAGAGATGGAATACATTACCCGTGACGCTAGGCTCGATTTCACCCAGAAAGATATTACGGCTATACGAGCTTCTCTACTTTCGAAAATGTTGAATGGGGTCTATGGGAAAGTATCCCTATAAGTTGTTCACATTCTTACCTCGGAGTCATTGTTGTTGGTTGTACATGCATTAGACTTCAATTGCTTGGCGGCTGATCCGATACTTGGTCTCCTCGTTCCTCAAGTAGGTGGGGGAAATCAACCTGCTAGGGTGAGTGGATATTTTGCAAACAATTGGGAAACATCAAAATGTTCTAGTTATTCATTATGATAATTGTGCTTGTTTGCAGGTAAGGGTTGTTCCAAATCCTGGCTCTCTTCAGCGTTAGTGCCAACTTGAAGAAGTCGTGGATGAGGAATGGCTTCAACATCTGCTCCTTCAATAGCAAGCTTCTAAGTGACCTGGATCGGGAGAAGCGGAAGAAGTTGCAGGAAGAATGGGGGAGATGGGAGAAGCACTGGAGACAGTTGCATGAGATGGCGAACGTAGTGATGAAGAGGAAAAATATGAAGCCAAAGAAGTGGAAGTTGAAGAAGTCGTGGATGTTACAGAAGAGATTGTCTCATATGATTTTTTAGTAGTAGTACTCATTGTTGACACTAAATTTTTTTTTTCTTTTAACTTCTACATGTTGATTGTATCTTTATTTTGAACCCATAACTGACACAGCTGGGACTTTTTGTTTCAGTCCCTATGTTCAATGAAAGCAAGAGGCAGGTGCTAATTTTTCCCCCCGCCATTGGTCTCTCATGGGTCCATAAATGTAATCTACAATTTATTATTTTTGCTGATATTGGCAGTGCAATTTATTAGTCCGACACAAAAGATATGTGCTTTTAAGATTAACTTCTTCACATCACGAGTTTACCACCCAAATGATCATCATTAATATGTATTACACTTATGATCTTGGGCCACAAATGATGTACACATGTGATGAAGACCATTGAATTGGTAGATCCTCGTGAAATAACCTACATGAACCCGGTCGTACACCACATGCACACTTGGCCTTGTATATGATCAACTCCCACAAAAATATTAGGGCGAATTCCACCATATTCGCTGTTGTTCTGGACTTTCTTCAGAATTCCGATTTTTTTTCGGAAATCCGACGCGGAAATCCGAAGAACCGTCCGAAAATCCGAAGGAACTCCAGTGTAGTTGCTATGGTACTGGACTTCCTTCGGAATGCCGAACTAAAATTCGGAATTCCGTCTCGGAATTCCGAACATAGTTTCGGTCTTCCGAAGAAAGTCCAGGACAATGTCAACTCTACTGGACTTCCGTCGGAAGTCCGGACGTTGGTTCGGATTTCCGACTTGGAATTCCGAATTTTGGTTCGGAATTACGAAGGAAGCCCAGTACCATGGCAACTATACTGGACTTCCTTCGGATTTCCGGACCGGAGGTCGGATTTCCGAGTCGGACATCCGAACAAAGGTTCGAACTTCCGAAGAAAGTCCAGAACAAAGTGTACTTTCATTTGTCTCCCCTCGGACGTCCGAACACGTTATCGGACTTCCGACCGGAGACAAGTGATATTGCGCTTCCGCTCTCATCATTCGGAAGTCCGACGCTGGGTTCGGACTTTCGAGTAATCGTACGTACACTTTGTTCGTCCACAGATGGAAGGATTACGATGATTCGATGGACCTGATTATTTGAGCACACCCTATATATGTGACGACGCATCAAATGAACGATTTAGAGGACCCAAACAATGTGGGCCGACTGACGTTTCGGTAGTGAGTAAAAACCAATGATATTGCCAACACCAATGATACATTAATGATCACTTTTACAACAGTCACGGTCAGCTGTACAACCAATGTAATACTATAAGTCTATAATAACGTTTAATTTATACAAATTCTGTGTGAGTAAATATTTATGTGCAGTATGAAGAGTCCCAAAATCAATGTCACTTTGTACAAACAAACCAACAACTCCATCCCTAAGCAAAGAAAGGAGGTGCGAATGAGACACCGGACCTACAAGAAAAACATGCAACAATCAATAAAATTATGGGTTTGATAGAGAAATCATATCGAGTGAGTAATAATGGAACATACGTATTTTCTGTAGGTGCGGATGGACCGATGGGCGTCATATTTAACTTAAGATTTACAAGGGGGGGGATTTTTGCACGTTCTTTTGTTGTGTCCAGGTTCCCCACATGATTTGCAGTTGTGATGTTGTCCAAATTGTAGCCCTCTTTCCATTCATACTTTTTTGGGTCGTCCAGGCTGTCTTCTTACTCGTGGTGGCAACACTACTTCTAAAACATGGGATGGCTCCGGCCATTGTGTGCGATCTAAAGTAGGGTGAATCACGTCGTCATATGTAGTCCGATAAGTTGAAGCCAAAAACCAATCCTGGCAGTACTTATATTTGTCCAGCTTGTTGACTCCCATGGCTGCTATGGCATGCCCACACGGCAATCCCATAATTTGGAAAAGACCACACGTACACGTTCTCTGCTCTAAGTCCACATGATCCGTATTAGTTGACGATATCACTTCATATTCATTCCAACTACACGGCCGGGGTGTAAACTTACTGCCATACAGACATGATCTGGCTAACCATTTTTCTGCATTATGGGTCAAATGCGTTTTCCATTCTGAAGCAGCCTTGCGGCGAAGGTGGAAGTACTCTTGTACTTTCCATCTAGTGTGATCGACTAGAGCCTTTAGACACCCCCATTTTGATTCGCTTTAATCAACAAAGAAGTTAATATTTCGCTGTCAGTTTGTCAGTATTCTCTATTTCGGTGCCCGTCCCCTATGTTTTCTCGATATTTTCGGTTATTTCTATCATGTTTTGCGTTGTCCTGATAATTGTTGAGAGGGGTTGTTCGCAAGAATTAAAGCAAGAGAGAGTTTGGACCCATTTGGTGGGCCCGCATTGGACGTTTGTTTAGATTTGGATCAAACAGGGGGCCTGCATATTGTCTTAATGAAAAATGAGTTTCCAGCCTACTTCGATCCAGTGCATGAAAGTGCCCATCAGGGGAATAATCAGGATTTCAGGGAGGTTATTTTAAAAACCAAATTTTGTTGCGATCATCAGGTTGAAATTGTTCGGATAGTCTCGGAAATAACTTTGAGGCATAACTTTATAAATTAATGGCTCGGATTATCCCATGAAAAGTAATTTGTGGGCCCAACCCATGTGTATTGTGGCCCGTTAATTGGGCGGATTGGCCCATCCAATGGCTGATTTGTGGGGTATGACCATCTATGTTGTGACCCATCAATTAGGCAGTTCGGATCATCTTACGGAGATAATTTCAAGAGTGCAACTCATTTATGTTGCGGCCAAATCAAATGGACAGTTTTGGATCATCTAATGAAGAAGATCTAGAGGGCGTGGTTAATCGGTTGGATGGCCCGGATCGTACTAGGGAAATGATCTTGGGAGCGCAACACATTTATGTGTAGCCCATCTATTGGACGTTCCAGATTATCTTGTTAGTGTGAATGAGATGAAAGAGGTACTGCCATTAACATGGGGGAAGGGGGATTTTTGTCAAAATGGAAATCAAAAGGCTAATTTGTAAGGAAAAGAAAAAAAAAAGGCAGATTTGTAGAAATCATCTTTGGAGAAAACGGCAAGTGAACAATTTTTTCTTTTGAAATGGAAAACTGCCACTCTTGAAAAGATAAAACAAGAAACATGCTAAAAGGTCTGCAAAGATTTTTAGAAAATTCTAAAGAGTAATTGGGTTAGATGATCAAAGGGGCAACATGACAATTAATTGAAATGGGGAAGAGGCGAATATACGAGGTGGCTGTATTGGGGTAATACCTCATGGATAGATGCTGGGACGATGGAGCAAGGAAAGGAAGAAAAAAAAAATAGCTTCTCATCTCCTTGATCTCAGTTTTTGCTCTGGACAGCAACATCTCTTCTCCTCCACCCTTTTGTTCCTCATCTCCAACAACCCTCTGCGTCTCAGCAATCCTCTCTCTCACCCTTTGCAGACGACAGAAAGAAAAAAGAAAAAAGAAACAAAAGGAAGAAGAGAGGATCGGCTCTGTTAGAAGGGAACACTCGGTTTTTCCTACCCAGAGGTCAGTGTTCCATTGCTCTTCACCCACACCCTCTGTGTTCCTTTCCTTCACCCAGCCCTCAACAGCCCGTATATAAAAAAAAAAGAGGAAGAACAGAGCACCGTATTTCCACTCTCCCTCTCTTGCACTCTGTTTTCTTTCCCCCTCATCTCTCCCTCTCTAGCACTCTGTTTTCTTTCCCACTCACCTCCCCACACATCTCCTTTCCCAACAGGCAAGGCAACCCTCTCATCTTCCTCATTCATGCTCCCTCTGTTTCAACAGAAAAAAACATAGTTTCGGTTTTTTTTCTTTTTTACAGAACAACAGAAAACAGAGTATTATATTTACGTTGTTTTTTTACTCTCTGTGTTTTTTTTCTCGAATCACATTCCCTCTCTATCTCTTCCACTCATTCTCTGTCCTCCCTCTCTCGATCATTCTCGCCCTCTGTGTCTCCCTCTCGGTCTCCCATTCCATATCTGTCAACCCCCCTCTGTCTCACCATCTCTTTCTCAACTTCTGTCTCATTGTCCCCCTCGAACACCATCTCATACTCGGTTTTCCCTTCCATTCATTCGATCATTCTGTCTCTCAATCACTCCCTCTCTATCTCTCTTGCTCTCAATCACACTCTCTCCCTATCTCTATCTTCCCATTCACAGTAGAAACAATAAAGGAAAAAAAGCAAAGAGAGAAAAGAGAAGAAAGAGTATCGGATCGGCGGCGGCGAGGTTTTTTCGGCTCTCGGATTCGGCGTGGAACTCCATCACAGGTTAGTACACTATTCTCAGATTTTTCCCGGATGATTCGGTATTTTTTTTATATTTTTGCATGATTTTTAAGCATTTAAATGAATTTAATTCAATATTAAATGTGTGGGCTCAAAATCATGATCTGCATGAGTGTTTCAATTCCGTTTCGTCTCAAAATTTAATACAATGATCTATCTAAATAGAGTAAAATAACTATCGAATCGAATCGGACATTGGATCAACGGGATTTTAGAATTTGAGTGAAGAGTAGAATTTTATTTAAAATAATGGCTAAGAAATTACGAAATTCGAAAAAATAGCCATCTCAGGATGATCTATTTTTTGGAATTTTAAATTTTTCTTGTGTTCATCACATCAGAAAAAGGTTAGAGAACGTTTTCCGGAGTCATAATTTTCTCGAAAATCGTGTTTTAAAAATAGAAAACTCTTCAAATATATCATTTTGACGAAGAAAAATAAATTATATAATAAACGGATTAAAAAATTAATGGACTTTCGTGGGAAAATAATATTATACGGTTACATTCTACCATAAATTTTTGAGAATTTTTAGATTTGGTTTGGTTTATTATTTTATGCTTTCTTTGAAAATTATCAGATTTTGGGAGAATTTTTACAGATAGTTTCATATGGGATGTAGTGTTAATTCATAATCTGGTTTGAAAATTGGAAAATCCGAAATTGGTAGTAAATAGTCTCTAAAATTCATTAAATTTTCACAACATGCTATGTTTACTCATATCTTATTTCTGTAGAAATTTCAATGAATTTAGATTTCTATTTCTAGTAGTTTCTGTGTTATTTTTGCAATCTGGTCACTTAATTGTTAAATCAAAATTAAATATGAGCTTAATGTAAAAATCTGTAAAACTCATCCAGTAAGCTACATATATTCTCATCTTGCTGCTGTAGAAATTTTAACTCATTTTGAATTCATTTGCAACAATTTCACTTGTAAAATCACTCTTATGGTATAAAACTGATAAAATTCATTGAAAATCCGAAATTAATTAAAAATCATCACAAAGCTTCTAAAGAACCTTAAAATTCTGTCACATATTAATTCCTTAATCCATCGAAACAGAAATTTTAGGATTTTTAGATTTCCTTGGAAAAATGGCCAGCGCATCCATAATCGTATCTCAATTGCAACCGATCTTTGACAATTTGAATATTTAAGCTATAGCACGTTGTTGGCTCCGAGGTTACTGTCCAAGGAAATCCTGAGATATGCCAGGCAATAAGGTGCTATAACATAAGTATTAAATTGCACAAGGAAAGAGCGCACGATTCCCTTCCTTGGATGCTATTCTGGGCCGAAATTGGTGAACCCTAGAACCATTGGTAATCCTTGAATGTCCAGAAACTGAAAATTCTTGAAATATGAAATTCATTAACCTTCAAGAACTGAAATCGATTCATCTCCTGTCTCTCGGAATCATTGGATTATGGTTTCCGTCGTAAGAACCATTAGAGCCCAATTTAGGAACACTGGTGTCAGGTCGTGTCCTAGGTTTAGGGAGTCTTAGGTTTTAGGGAGTCCTAGAGTTAGGAGTGCAGCCTCATCACGTACGTTTGTTATGGATAGCAACCGTGCCCTAGGTCTAGTTACACTAGTCACCCAATCTTTCCCTAGGACAAGCCTAGTAAACTAGGATGTAGGCTAACCTGCATTAGTCTAAGGAACAACTTGCATTTAGATAAGAATCATATAGAATCTTAGATGAAATCTTAGGATAATAAAATCCTCAACTTGAATTAAATAACTCCTCTTAAAACTGTTGAAACAGTCAAATCCGTCTAGGTCGGTGTCTTAGTTGAGTTAGGCATATGTAGCTTAGCTTAGGTGCACCGAACTACGTCGACTCTGATCCCAGTGAGGCTTGGGTACGTAGGCAGCTTGGATGTCTGATGGCATACCAACCGCGAGTCAGCACTACAACAAATTGTGGTGTTTGCATATTAATTCTTGTAAATGCTTAATTAAATCACTTAGGATTTTCCATGAAATTAGAATTTTAGGAGAACTTTCACTTAGATTGAATTCAAACCAATTAAGAAATCAAGATACACATCTAGGATTCACATTGAAATTAGATCATAGGATGCATGTCCCGTAGTTAGCACATTAATAGAGAGTTGAATGAGCCATTTAAAATAAATTTAAAAGAGTTAGCTTTTGGAATTGAAGACTGATTATCGGGCATGAATGGTGCATGTGGTGGATAAATCCCCATACCTTCCATTCTTGCAACCAGGTAGCGAGTCTAGATTTCTGGTTAATTACGAGTCCTAGATCTCACATCTAGGTGGCGACTCTGTCAGTCTCTTTTGTGTGGAATTCGGATTGCCTTAGTGATCCCAAGTTCACATAAAAGATGAATTAAAATCAATAATTAAAATGCACACGCCAATCGCGTGGGTACGAGAGACCAAGAGAGAGCGTGGCGGCTCGCGCCCCACCCCTCTCGCGGGATCGGGTCCCACAGAGCCGCGATCGGTAACTCCCGTACGCCCTTTAATACGTTGTTGAAGGACTCCGCTGCATTAGTTGTCAACATATTCCACCTAGACCCTTTAAAGTATACATCAGCCCACTTTTCTTTAGGAATCTCAGATATCCATTTCTCTGCTTTTGCGTTCTCTGCTTTAATACATTCTATCGTCTCCTTATAGTCTCTCTCCCTTAAAGCATATGTGGCTCTCGAAAAAAGTTTGCAAAGTATTTGGCTCTTAAAGGTCTTCAGGAAATTGGCATTGAGGTGACGAATACAATAGCTATGGTATGATCCCGGCAATGCTTCGTCTATAGCTCTAGGCAAACCCTTCATCCTATCAGAGGAAATAGTGAATTCGTTGTTGTTTTTTCCTGCTGGTATCACCCTTTGGCGGAGTAAACGAAGAAACCATAGCCAGCTCTCATACATCTCATTCTCAACCACTGCATATGCTAACGGAAATAATCCACCGTCACCATCTACTGTAGTGGCAGCTAATAAAATTCCTTTATACTTGCCTCGCAAATGTGTCCCATCAATTAGTATCAGTGGTCTAATTGTTCGACTGAAGGCGCGAATGCTAGGGCCGAATGACCAAAATAAACGACAAAATGTATTATCTCCACCCGTCCATAGCTGACGACTTCGATATACACACATAATGGTGCCAGGATTGCATCTCTCCATCTCTTCAGCATATGCAGGAAGGATGTGGTAAGACGCTTCGGCATTTGCACACATTTTTTCGTGTATCACCTTCGCATTGAAAGCCTTCACATAGCTTATGGTTATACCCCACTTATCCTTGATGTATGCTCTTATCAAAGTAGGCCTGACGTCTCCTGGGCAGGGAAATAACCCAAGACAGGTGTCTGCTGCCCAAGATGCTGTGACAAGGGGATGGTCATTACCCCTCATAGTACCTGAGCATGTATGCTCTGGCACAAACCTTTTTACCACAACATGATCCAAAGAAATTCTTCCACTGATTCTGAAGGGGCAACTTTTATCCTTGCATCTAACAGCATACTTTGTAGGCTTTGAATCTACTGGGACGAATACAAACTTCCGTTCAATTGCGTACTCTTTCACTTTGTTCTTAAATACTTTCAAATTCGGGAAGATTCCCCCCACCTTCATCTCCTCAAGTCCTATACGTCCCTCATTTAATTCATCTACAACCATCTCATCTACTTCCAACCGCTCCCTTCTATATGTATTACACAACGGGTCGCCCACAACGTTTTGTAGACCAACGATGGGGCGTACAGCTCATCTTCCTTACCAAAGTCACCTTCACGCACACTGTCCTCAACGAAGTCATCATCACCAAATGAATCATCACCCTTTATACTGTTACCATCCTCGCATCCAATGCCATCACTAACATGCATATCACTATGGAAATCCCTGCTGAACTCTGCATCGTGCCTGCACAGTAGGGAGTACGTTAGAATGAATATTGTATGAGAGAAACATAGAACTGACGAAGTAAATGTAATTAGTAATTACAAGATTACATGGCAGTGCTCATATGTTACCATGTATTTTCCTTTGTCACATTAAAAATAGGGTCCTCATAGTCTTCGTTCAAGTCCACTGAATATCTTTTTGGATTCCGAGGAATATTGGTATCTTCTCGGTTTCTGCCCAATATTTGTATGTTCTTCGGAGCACCAACGTCATTTCGATTAGGTGTTGCTGACGCTGCACGGATGGATTTATTTATGAGGTTCAATGGCGGTTCAAGAGGACGAGAAGAAGGTTCACAAATATTTCCATATAAAATAGGATCTTCATAATGTTGAATTCGATCCCTCATATTCCTGAGCAATGACAAATTTCACATCACCTAATAGTGTAATGGAATGAGAGTTCAAAAAATGAAAATTTCCACCTGACTGAATATTTTACCTCCGGATGGGGATCGGTGCAGAACTAATTCCTCTTACTCTGTACTCTTTGGTTATGTACAGGCTCATACAATTGAAGAGGCTATTCTCAAAAAGCATCATCACCATAGCTAGGTCATCATCATTTTGAATGTCGTACAACACGATTTGATATGGATCCACGACATATCGACATTTTATAGATTGTGAGATACCGGTTGCTGTGGTCTGAATTTTTTGGTGAACTAGAGACTCAAATTCAGAAAATTTTATATGCCGATTCATAATTAAAGACATCTTTGTCCCGCCAATATACTCAAATGATACTTTATCCTTCAAGTACCTATCAACGTGTAACATAAAAGAAACCCTTCTTTCCACCATTTCCGCAAACCCTATTAGGATAAGAACCATTATTAAACCCTCATAAAATATGAATACAAACTAATATATAAACAACCATTTACAATGATACAACCACTTTAGAATGTTAGAACCACAATTGGAACAATAAGTTAGACTCTTGGAACCACATTTTATTCCTTCGAACCACTGCGGATCCACATTTTATACCTCCGAACCACTAGGGAACCACATTTTATACCTTGGAACCACTACGGAACCACATTTTATACCCCGGAACCATTACGGAACCACATTTTATACCTCCGAACCACTAATGAACCACATTTTGTACTCCGGAACCACTAGGGAACCATATTTTCTACTCTAGGACCACTAGGGAACCACATTTTCTACCCCGGAACCACTAGGGAACCATATTTTATACCCCGGAACGACTACGGAACCACATTTTATACCTCAGAACCACTACGGAACCACATTTTCTACCCCGGAACCACTAGGGAACCACATTTCATACACCGGAACCACTAGGGAACCACATTTTATAACCCGCAACCACTACGGAACCACATTTTATACCTCGGAACCACTTGAAAACAACATTTTATACGCCGAAACCACTAGGGCACCACATTTCATACCCCGGAACGACTACGGAACCACATTTTATACCTCAGAACCACTACGGAACCACATTTTGTACCCCGGAACCACTACGGAACCACATTTCATACACCGGAACCACTACGGAACCACATTTTATAACCCGCAACCACTACGGAACCACATTTTATACCTCGGAACAACTAGGGAACCACATTTTATACCCAGGAACCACTAGGGAAACACATTTTATACCTCGGAACCACTACGGAACCATATTTTCTACCCTGGAACCACAACGGAACCACATTTTATACACCGGAACCACTACGGAACCACATTTTATACCTTGGAACCACTAGGGAACCACATTTTCTACCCCGGAACCACATTTCATACACCGGAAGTACTACGGAACCACATTTTATAACCCACAACCACTACGGAACCACATTTTATACCTCAGAACCACTAGGGAACCACATTTTCTACCCCGGAACCACTAGGGAACCATATTTTTTACCCCGGAACGACTACGGAACCACATTTTATACTTCAGAACCACTACCGATCCAGATTTTCTACCCCGCAAGCAGTAGGGAACCACATATTTTACCCCATGACCACTCGGGATCCACATTTTATACTCGGGAACCACTAGGGAAACACATTTTATACCTCAGAACCACTACGGAACCATATTTTCTACCCTGGAACCACAACGGAACCACATTTTATACACCGGAACCACTACGGAACTACATTTTATAACCCGCAACCACGACGGAACCACATTTTATATCTCGGGACCACTAGGGAACCACATTTTCTACCCCGGAACCACTAGGGAACCACATTTCATACACCGGAACTACTACGGAACCATATTTTATAACCCGCAACCACTACGGAACCACATTTTATACCTCGAAACCAGTAGGGAACCACATTTTCTACCCCGGGAACCACATTTTCTACCCCAGGAACCACATTTTATAACCCACAACCACTACGGAACCATATTTTATACCTCGGAACCACTAGGGAACCACATTTTCAACCCCAGAACCATTAGGGAACCATATTTTTTTACCTCGGAACGACTACGGAACCACATTTTATACCTCAGAACCACTAGGGAACCACATTTTCTACCCCGCAAGCAGTAGGGAACCACATATTTTACCCCATGACCACTCGGGAACCACATTTTATACCCGGGAACCACTAGGGAAACACATTTTATACCTCGAACCACTACAGAACCATATTTTTTACCCTGGAACCACAACAGAACCACATTTTATACACCAGAACCACTAGGGAACCACATTTTATACCCCGCAACTACTACGGAACCACATTTTATACCTCAGAACCACTAGGGAACCACATTTTCTACCTCGCAAGCAGTAGGGAACCACATTTGTTACCCCATGACCACTCGGGAACAACATTTTATACCCCGGAACCACTAGGGAAACACATTTTATACCTCGGCACCACTACGGAACCATATTTTCTACCCACTACAGAACCACATTTTATAAACCGGAACCACTAGGGAACCACATCTTATACCCCGAAACCACTTCCAAACCACATTTTGAGCGCCTGAAGCACTACGGAATAACATTTCATACCCCGGAACCACTAGGGAACCATATTTTATACCCCTGAACCACTACGGAACCACATTTTATACCCGGGAACCACTACGGAACCACATTTTATACCCCACAACCACTACGGAACCACATTTTATACCCCACAACTACTACGGAACCACATTTTATACCTCGTAACCACTAGGGAAACACATTTTATACCTCGGAACCACTACGGAACCACATTTTTTATACACCGGAACCACTAGGGAACCACATCTTACACCCCGGAACCACTTGAAAACCACAATTTTTACGCCGGAACCACTACGGCACCACATTTCATACACCGGAACCACTAGGGAACCAAATTTTATACCCCGGAACCACTACGGAACCACATTTCATACCTCATAACCACTAGGGAACCACATTTTCTACCCCAGAACCAGTAGGGAACCAGATTTTTTACCCCATCACTATTCGGGAACCACATTTTTTACCCCGGAACCACTACGGAAACACATTTTATAGCTCGGAACCACTAGGGAACCATATTTTCTACCCTGGAACCACTACGGAACCACATTTTATACACCGGAACCACTAGAGAACCACATCTTATACCCCTCAACCACTACGGAACCACATTTTATACCCGGGAATCACTACGGAACCACATTTTATACCCCACAACCACTACGGAACCACATTTTATACCTCGTAACCACTACGGAAACACACTATTAGACAGTTGGAATGAAAATCACTGCTTACAAGGATCCTTGGAACCATACTTACTGCTTTCAAGGGTTCGAAAGTCTCAAAAATCCCAAAATAAATGGTTATGCCTATTTCCCTTCTTTCAAAAGAGTGCAAAACGAAAATCGATAACGGTCCTTCTCCCAACAAAATCAATTGAAACCCTTTGAAAACAAAAATAAAACCCCTGCCCACCAAAATTAAACCCTTCAAAACCTACAAATCTTGAATGAAATCCTAACAAACCACAGTTACACCTTTCAAAACAAATGGAACCCTTTCGAACCCTAATGCTCTGTTTGGTTGCCGGGTTTTTTTTGTTCCTGGGAGTTTTGTGGGAGAGTAAGTTAAATTTTGGTCCCATCCCATGTTTGGTTGCCTTTTAGCACTAGGTTTATTTTAATCCCACTCTTGTAATGATTACTTGTGGGGTGAATTTTTTAATCCCACTTTTGTAATGATTGCCTTTTCATCCCATCCCAAGATAACCCCAGGAACAAAAATAAACTCAGAAACCAGATATAAGCTTCAGAAGAATTTTTTTCTACCCAACAGTTCAAGCAACCAAACAAAGGTTTTTTTTCCCACCATATCTCCCAGGGTATTTTTTTCTCCCACATAACCAAACATGGGATTTTTATTTTACCATGATACTTCCAGGACTTTTTATTCCCACCTGTCTCTCGGGAACAAAAAAAAACCTGGCAACCATACAGTGCATAAATGAAACCCTTCAAAACATAGAAACCCTACATTAAATCCTTCGAAACCATAGTCAAATATATGGAAACTAAGAAAATATTTGGTTTCTAAAATTTATTTCTTTCAATCCATTGAAACCCTAAAAAAAAGAAAATCAACAAAATCAAACCCTTTGCAAACCATGGATAAACTAGAAATCAAGTGAAACATTTTCAAACCCTAACACAGGAACTAATTATAGCCTTATAAAATTTCAATAATGGTTCCAACTATATCATATCCAACACCCCAAGAAGAAAACCCAAAAAATGAAACCCTACATTAAATGGTTTAAAAAATACCTTGGGAGAGTTGAACTACTGTTTTTGGCAAGTGGAGCTACACTTTCCGGCGGCAAGCTTAACTTTCCGACGCGTATGCAACCTTTCCGGCAACAATAGTATTTTCCGGCGAGGTAAAAGGGAGAGAACGACTGAAAAATGTATAAAACGACTGGAAAATGGTAAAAGATGGTGAAAGTGTAAAACGAGAGGTTAAATGGATGGAAGGGTATTTTAGTAAACTTCCTCTCCCAACCGTACGTAACAGCCCTTTTCTGCTGAATTTTAAAACCCCACCCTTCATTCACAATTTCACAAAAGTTTTGCATTTTTTTCATCATTTGCCCTGTTAAAATATAAGTGAAAAAAAATAAAATACATGAAAGGCAATCTATATGAAAGTGGGTCCCAGATATTCCTTACTCTGGCCGATTCCTTTCCTTTGCACGATCCCGCTAACGTAAGCCGTCAATTATCCTGCAAATAATTCCCGACTTCCTTCTTTCGTCTCTTATTTCTACCGTGAAAATATTCCCAAACCCTAAATCCTCCTCTTCTTCTCTCTTTCTGTTTATTTTTTTGTCTATTCCTCATGAATTCCTTTTTGCTTTTCTTCTTATTTTTATTTGTAACCCTAGCATCTCCAGATCCGCTTCCAGAAATCTCATCAGAATATCTCTCTTATCCCAAGTGAGTAAATTATAAAAAATTATCTTTCGTCTTTTTCTTATATATATATATATATATATATATATATATTTTTTTTTTTTTAGAATTTCCGATTTAACCTGAAATATGTTTTTTTTCATAATGATTTACTTAGAGGAAAGTGTCTTTTATTGATATCTTCTTCCTTAATTATATGAATTTTCACTCACCATCTTCTTTTTATTTTTCTACAATGTTATGACACTTACTCTTCTTTTTTTTTTTTCAATGTCTATTGGATTGCAGTACCATTCTTGTTGCTTCAATGGATGGTACAATATATTCATTCGCTAAATCTGGGAAAATCAACTGGACATTCTCATCTGGTCCTTCACTTTCTTATTCACATCAATCTCTTCCTGAGGATGATAGTGATAATGGTCATAATGAATATCAATATGAAAGCAATGACTATTTTTTAGACATTGGGGATGATTTTAACTTGTATGCACATGGAAAGTACTTTGGTGCTCAGGTATGTCTCTGAGTATTGAATTGGAATTTTTTTTTGGGCAGGGATAAATTCA
Organism: Tasmannia lanceolata; assembly: GCF_043159265.1. NCBI lineage: Eukaryota > Viridiplantae > Streptophyta > Magnoliopsida > Canellales > Winteraceae > Tasmannia > Tasmannia lanceolata. The sequence goes on from NW_027518700.1 coordinate 20,842,533, forward strand.
CCCCATTGAAAGAAGAATAGACCCCAGTATTTCTGTTAAAGGGGGGTGTATTCTTCTTTGGGAAAAATACAGTTACACTCCCTCAACTTTCTAACACATTCCCCTTACTTTTCAATGTATATAAGGTAGACCCTCTCAGTTGACGGTCAGTCCACAAATAGAAGGGTTAGGATGACCCTATGGAGTTAATTTTTTGGGCACACACTATCTATGTCAGGGCCCATCAAATGAATGCTTTGGATCATCCAAACAATCTGGGTCCACTGTGTTTTTGGTCGGCGAACAAGAGAAGGTTCTCTAGTCGACCGACTAGAGACGAGATCGTAATTGGCATTGATAGTGTTTCATAACAGGGGGTCTACCTTATACACATTGAAAAGTCAGGGGTGTAGGTGATGAATTTGAAACTACAGGGTTACCGTTGAATGTGTCAGAAAGTTGAGCGGGTGTAACTGTAATTTTCTCTTTTTCTTTTAGGGGGGTATATTCTTCTTTCAAGGGGGTGAATTTATCACCGCCCTTTTTTTTTATGTTATTGTGTTTTGGGCTTACCTTCATTGGTTGTTATCTTTTTATGCACTAGAAACTTAGTGTTACAATAGAAGAATATGTCAACAGTACGCCACGCATATCAAAGGATGGAGGGGTTACACTTGGATCAAAGAAAACAACAGTGTTCATTGTTGATGTACATATCAGTTGCCCGATAACCAATCAATGTCAGGAACGAGAAGTGCGGAAGGAAAGGCAGTTGTAGCCAAACAAGCTACTGAACACTTGGTAAAATCTAGTTCCGCTGAATTCAAGGCAAGTGACCTTCTTTATATCATGAGGACAGATTACACTTTGCAATCTTTGCTTCTTGACTCAGACAAAGTTGTGTGGAATTTGTCGGTTGCAGAATTTAGTTCTTCTTTTCTTTATCAAGGTTTTGGGAGTGCTTTATATGGACCAACTTTTGATTCATGGGATAAAGCCAGTCTAGAATATCAGGGTGATTTGATGTTGTTGCCGCATGAAAGAACGATTGTTGTCTTCCGTACTCATGACCTTAGTCTTATCCAACCAAAATTTGCTTATCCTCAGTTTAATAATGTGTTAGAATCTTCTCCTGAATGTGAAATGCTCCGCCCCTCCTGACAAGTTGAAAAATTCGTCCGAAACTGAGAGCAGAATAGATGATGCTTTGAAGATTCATCTCTGATGACAATTTTTTAGTTAGGGATAGTAATGGTGACAGTTATTCGGTCATTTTCAATAATATGAACTGAAAAATGAATAAAAAAAAAAGATTCATTCAATATTATCTATATTATCTAAAGCTCATGCTGTGGCAATTCCACCTAGAAGGTAATGGTGCTCCTACAACACGTCCTTGTACATTGCTCAAGTCATAACCTCAATGTTAATGAGTACATGGTTGCAGTTGCTACTATTTTGCTTGTTGCTTTGGTTTTTTGGTATATTCAATTAGTTTTTTGGTATATTTGATGGGGAAGTAAACAAGTTAAGTCTGACAGCAGTCAAGTAATCTAGTTGTGAAGGAATCTGTAGTTTCCCAACAAAGAAAAACAAGGAGAGCGAGAAACAACAATATGAGCAATGCCGTTGTCAATGGGCATGATAAGCCATTTGAAAATGAGGATGGATAGAATATTGGGGTCACATGCACGCATAGAGATGAAGAAGATGACAATGGTCGTTTTGTTGGTCCACTTTTTGTGTCTAATACAGAAATTGCTAGGGGAGCAATGGTACGGTTGTCTTTGAGGGTGTTCTTAATGGTTGCAAAGTTGCTGTCAAACGCCTTGTGTGATCCCATCATGATGTGGCTATTAAAGAGCTTGAGATTCTTATTGCATCACATATGCATTTGTTTGGTTCTATGAAATGGAGCATGACTCATATTTTGTTTACCTTTCGTTACAGCATTGTACTTGCAATCGAAATGATTTGATTCAGCAGTGCTTGTAGAGTCCAAGTTCAAATTCTATGAGTACAATGTTCGGCTGGACTATGTAACGAGAATTGACAAAGAAATTGAATTATGGAAGGCAAATGGCCGTCCGCAGGGCTTTCTTCCCGAAATTTTTTTATTTCTGTTGGGCCACAGCGGAAAAAGGCTGCACCATGTAAATCAGCTCCATAGAATGATCCTAACAATCCGATCAATAGAGATTTCTTTTACGGGCAGTACCCTATAAATATGAGGGTTCGGATCATCCTACCCTTGTAGATTAAAGGGTTAGGATCAACCCGTGGAATGGATTATGGGGTGCAGCCTTTTTACGCTGTGGCCGAACATACGAATGGTTTGGATCATCCTATGTAGTGGGCCCACTGTACTTTTAAAAAAAATATTGGATATGAGCGGCTGTCCCAAGTAAAAAAGGAGAGGCAAATATGTCACTATGAGAGGGATAGAGAAGATTTAGGTCATTGGATATTAGGGTTAGGGTTTTTCTTGTCTTTTTTTTTTTGTTTTTTTAGGGTTTTGAAATTGTGGAGGTGGGAGAGAAGGAGAGAGATGGGGGCTGCTTGTGGCATAGAAGAAGGGGGGGGGGGGGGGGGGGCGCGGTGCGGCGTTGGTCGCGGCGAGAAGAGGAGGGTGGGGGGTACTGCTGGACGCGCGGTGGGAGGGGAAGTTGTCGCACGAGAAGGGGAGGAGGGGGCTGCTGTTCGCTGGGTGGAGGGGGGTTAGTGTTAGGGGTAGGGTTTGGGAGAGCGAGGGAGGTAGCCGGCCAACGGGCTCAGGTGGGGTTAGGGCAGAGGTGGGGAGAAGAAGATGGAGAAGGAGGGTAGCTATGGTGGTCCCTAGGGGATCAAGCCCTAGGGCTCTGGTACCATGTTGAGGAGGATATTGGGAGAAGAAGATTGTGAGTTGGAGAGATCTCCCCCTCACTTGTGTATATATATTAATGAAATAAAGATACAAAGACAACTATGCCCTTAGGGTTTCTATGTTCTAACAGCTGCAAAAGAAAGCTAGACTTCTAATCACTAGACAAATGCATATTCTGACAGTTAAAGTGTTAATCAATTGGCCAATAGGAAGGTATATTTTCTTTGCTAGACTATGAGTGATTATGGAGCAAGAGAAGCACCAGAATCATTGTTGCCAAATGTAGAGACACACATTGTCTGGGCAACACTATTGGGTAGCTGAAATGATGGTGCTTCTCCCAAGTTTTGAAGAGTGTTGCTCAAGCTAAACCCTTGGGTTTCATGGTTTATTCCAAATATTGGTTGCAAAAAGCTCAGCTTGATAGAAGCGCACATAAGAAATAGGAATGGCAGAATATGGGAGTAAGTTCCACATTGAATCCGGGACATGCAATAAGCTTAAGGTGGACTTCTTTGTACAACGGAAACAAAGGTTGAAAAAATGGAAGCTCTAAGTACGGCATCTCAAAGGCCAGAGATTAGTTATCGAGGCAAATCACTATGACATTAATTTCTTGTCAGTGGATATTTCCTGCATTGGAACTTAGCAAAGGTGTTTGTCAATATTTTCAATTGGAGGGTGTGGACGGCATCACGGCTCGAACCTTAAAGAAAGAGGCAGCATGCTTGATGACTTAGTACGCCTTGGCTGAGCTCCTATATGACTAAAAAGTTGTTATTATAAATAGCTGGGTTGTTAAGGGGAAAATTGGTCTTGTCCTTTGCGATGGCGACACGTGGAGAGAGATGATCCAACGGACAAGAATAAATCACCTTTCATTTGCCTTTGATAACAAATCTCATGATTCCTTTCAGCCATGTCAGCCAAAGTCGTTGGAGATCGAATCTCACGACCACTTGACAAAGGCATAAGGCTCCAACTAGCACATATACTGAATATGGCTCTGTTAGTCCCTAACCAATTGAAGAGTGACACATGGTCCATGTACTAATGTAAGATGTATGTTCCCCTTTTAAAAAGAGGACTCTCTAGCTCAGATGAGGGGAAGAGAAAGTAAATCAACAAAGAACTTCCTTCTGGTGAGGGAGCTCCATCTTCTTTGGCCAACCTCCGATCTGATTTCTTATCGCCGAAAGGTATGTTCTCCGATTAGCTTCCTTTTTGTTATTTCTTATCATTTTGACTCTTGAATGTATTCATTGAATTCTGATCTAGCTAACTGAGATATCTTATCATTTGTAATCTTTGTGATTTGTGTGATAAATCTCTATCAACCGTCCGATCTAAAGACCGAAATTTAGTGATAACATTTTGGCGCCATCCGTGGGATCTCATCATTCTTTAGAGAGATCTCCGGTGATGATGAAACCTAATTCAAAACATACTGATAAGATGATCACGAGAAGTCAAGCCAATCAAGGTTCTACTAGCAATATTCATTCTCCTCAACTGGAAAAGCAGTACATCCCTCAAACAAAAGAATCTACGGGCGGATCTAACCGAGGAAATGATCTTCTGACTAGAGAAATGTATAATGATCTCTCTCGCCAAGTCTCCTAGATCCTTCGTCGATTACCGCCCTTGCATGATCTTCCGAAAGAAACTCAAGCTCCGGTTAATCCATCTCCATCAAAGGTAGATCTGGATGACAGTGAAGACTCCTAGGATGATCGCCATCCTCGTAGAAGACGTCGTCAAGAGCGTGCGATCTTTGTCTCCACCACCAGTTCAATACGTACTAACTATACTACAGATCTGCCGGATCATTGTCGAAACATGCAACATAAACATCAATTTTTCGTTGAACCTCGAGATCATGCGCCTGCTATTGTAGATCAATAGATCGCCATAGATTTGCCAATTCCAATAACTGATCTAAACTTTGATCGCCTCGACAGGTTAGAAAGTCAGATCCGAGAGGTGAGTCAAGAACTGAAAGCTCCCTATAACATAGATCTACTCGATGTATGGGAGAAAGAAGCAATTTCACCATTCACACCAGAGGTAATGACTACACATGTAGATCCAACATTTGATCTAGCTCGTTTCACGTCATATGATGGAACCACTGATCCGTTAGAATTCCTTAAGACATACCGAAGGGTAATGTTTCTTCAAGGTGCTTCAGACCCCTTCATGTGCAAGGCCTTCTCCTCACGGCTGAAAGGGAACGCCAGCACATGGTACTCTAGTTTAAAGCCTAATTCTATCGGATCATTCCATGAGCTAGGAAAGCAATTTGCTTCCTACTTTGCAAACAACCGGCCTTGGCACAGACCAGCCTATGCTTTGACTGCGTTACCCCAGGAAAAAGAGGAGACTCAGTGGAGTTTCACGAGTCGATTCAATGCTCAGGTAGTGCAGATCACCAACCTTGATCTTGACATCGCAATCACAACGTTGAAGTTTGCCACTCACAATCGAGATCTGAAGCTCTTGCTCCATGTTGAACCTCCGCGCACCCTACAAGACCTTATGACGAGAGTAGATAGGTTCGTCGATGCTGAAGAATCATTGGAATTGGACAAAAATACCGATCCTCGGAAACCACAAGACAAGCCAAAGGAAGAAAATCGCCAGGCCAACAGATCGAACCAGCCACCAAGACTCGAAGATAAGGATTAGAACTGAGGGCCGATTCCTTCCTTCAAAAAGTTTTACACTCCCCTCAACACAACAATTTCTAATATTTTAAATGAAATTAGGGATCAAGGATTGATTCAAAGACCTAAGAAAATGAAGCCAATGAGTAAGAATCGGAAGAGTCAGAAATACTGTAATTTTCATGAGGACCGAGGGCATACAAAAGATGAATGTTTCCACCTTGGCGCGAACCGAATCGGAAGAAGAGGTGTTCCCCAACGAACATTTCTTCAACAAGAAATCCATGGATCACTACAATGGATTCACAAACAAGGTAATCATCTCAGGAAGAAAGGTGATCTTCAAGGACTTTGAAAAGTTTGATCTCACCTCACTCTTCGCATTTCAAGGTTGGGTTTTGTTTCTTGAATACGGTGCTATAATTTACCCTGACCTGATTAGATATTTCTATGTAAACCTTGACATTGCTCATAAGGGTGTTGTGATGAATACATATCTTCAGGGAGAGTTTGGGCTAAACTTAGCTGACTTTTGTAGATGGATTGGAGTTCACAATGATGGTAGGAGGATTTTCTTTTGGGGTAAGAATGAAATCGAAAATCACTTCATCATGACAGATGTGTATGATACCTTACGAACCGTACCCCCTCCTGAAGGTAAATTGAATATCAATGTCAACTCAATGAATCCTACTGCGAGATTGATTCACAAAATAGTAGCCTACAACATCACTCCTAGAGCCGAAATTTTGATGCAGTGAAGCCTTTTGAAGCCCTTCTGATCCATTGCATCATGAAGAAAATCAAGTTAAACCTAGGACTCATTATTTATGGATACATGGATGAGACAGTCAAGAGAGGACAAGGAGGTCTACCTTTTGGGATGCTGATTACCAGGATCTTGAGGAATAGAAAAATTGATCTATCTAAAGAGCTTTACAAGAACCCTGATCCCGTGCTCAACCACACCACCATTACACTTATGAAAATTCCTATCCCTGGTGGAGCCGGTCCTAGTGGGGTTGCAGCCGATGAGGTTGATTAGGCCATGAGAGAAGCAGAAGAAGTGGCTCAAATGCAGGGCGATATTAGACTACATGAGCAAAGACAGGCTCAGCAGTGTCAAGCTCCCACCACTGGCTTGTATGAGGATCTTGCTAGGGACATTGCCTCATTGAGGACTGGGCTAGGCACTGTCACCTCCAGACTTGACACCATCACGACTGGGTTTGATACCCTCTCTACTGCCTTTACGACTGCAGAGAGTCAGAGAGCCTCTGATAATGAGAAACTTATGGAGCTTATGGCGAGGCAGCATAGGGAGATGATATAAGCTTATTAGAGGAGTCAGTCCACCAGATACTATACCTCCCGGTCTCCATCTCGTGAGCATCAGCCTCCTCCTCCTCAGGAGTGACAGATGACCAGTACCTTCTTGGCAGCAGTTGCAGTTGATTACATCTTCTAGCTGCTTGATCATCTTTTTTATTTCCTCTTCTCGCCCAGTTTGGGCTTTTGGACATTGTACTTTCATTTTCTTCATGGATGATGTTTATGCCCGATGTGGGCTTTTATTTTGGTCTGTACATGCCCAGTATGGGCTCTTATGTCTATGTAGATGTTGCCCTAGATGGGCTTGTGGATATTATGGTTGGATTCCAGTGTGAGCTTGATCTGTGAATGAATATGCCTTGTATGGCATGGTTATGGATGTATAGGATATCTGCCCAGAGAGGCATTATGCTTTATGGTTCATTTTATTTTTTATGATTAAGAGATTAGGTGATTTTATCCATTGTAGTGGTGATGAGTTCTTGTTCCTCACACCCATCATTTGTGTATCTCTGTCATGTAGTTTTGATGAGAAGAAGGTGCGTCTCTTCCATCATTTATTCATGTATATGGGATCTCTTCTTGTCTCATCTTTACATATAATACTTCTCTTGCCTGTCAGTCTTTCTATAATCCATGTGTTTATTAGACTGTATGTGCTTCAACTTTTTAATCCTATGTCTAAGAATCATCCATTCTAATTCAAAGTGTACTTCTCATTTGAATGGAATACAAATTGAAATGGGTAAGATGATTAAAATCAAGGGCTTGTGTGCTTGAACTATTATAGTTAGACTAAATGCACATAGTATGGGGGAGCTTTCACTTGCAAATGTATATCTATCTAGGGCCAAACAACTCAAACTCAGTTATTTTATAGTTCTGAGCATGTTCATGCTCAGGAAGAGATGTGTCTGCCCTATGACAAGAAAACCCCAACATAATGCAACTTGTGAACTTAAATGGTTAAGTCATAGATCTGAGCATATCTTTGCTCAGTTAGATACTTATTTGCTTCAAAAGTTGCAAATGAAGCCCTAGTGTTCAAATCATTCACCTTTTTGCCTCATTGTACTATGTCATGCCCTACAACATAGGTTGCACCTATGGCCAATGACAAATTCATAGGGAGAGAGCTCAATGGTTATATACTCATGATTATATAGACCAATGTGATATGCTCATATGGTTTATTGCCCCTATTCTTGTGCTTAACTCGTAAATCATTTGATTAAATTTTTTTTTTTAAAAAAACTTGGCTTCTCATGCATTTCACTTTTGTTTTCTCTTTTGATAAGCATTACTAGAGCTTGACCGGTATATCATATACAAGGCACATAGCTTAGACAAGCTATTATTCATCTTGACACCCCACTTACACTTTCACTCGTCTATCCCTACCTTTTTGCTGTTGCCAAAAGGGGAAGAATTTTGGAAATTAATTAGGTAGTCCAATTGTATATGCACCATATGTTTTATAGTCATTAATTATATTTGTGCATATAGTGAGGGGGAGCTATGCTCTATTGTGTATATCATATTATGCTTATTCATCTATGTGATTGATATCTCCTTCCTCCCTAATCAATTTGTTTGCCATCATAAAAAAGGGGGAGAATTATGGACTACCGTGTTGTTTTGGTGCTAGCAAACCAAATTGATTAGCTTTTATGGACTACTATGTTGCTTTGAGGTGTTGTGTCATATACATGAATTTCATGTCATAATTGCCATTACACAACTCATCACAACGCATGGCTTGTGGATCAATAAGCAAAGAAGGAACCAAGAGCTTGTACCTACATTGGAGACATCCTCATTTGAAGATGTTCAAGTCAAGAAGCTCAACATAAAGATCCTACAAGTTCCCAACGAGTGTCAAGAAGAAGCTCGGAGTTGAACAAGTCATTGGTGACACCTCATGCACCTTCTAACATGCATTGAAGATTGGAGGAGTCACAAGAGTCAAACGAATTTCAAGAAGTTCACTCAAGCTGAAGAAGTCCAAGGAAGTGCAAAGAGTAAAAGACATTCCAAGAAGACTCAATGGTATTCACTTTAGAATGTATTTAGAGTCCTCTTGATTTTATGGATAAATGCACTTTTCAAAATAGTTTTCATACCTACAAAACCCCTCGATTTTGAAGTTAAAAAGGGAATTTCACTCAGAGCTGGTCGACCGGGCTATGCCGGGTGACCGCGGGATGGTACCTGAAATTCCAGGCATCTCGAAAATTATTGGGCCGGTCGACCGGGGTAAGCCGAGCGACCACGGATATGTTTCTGTTTGAAACAGAAACAATCCAGGTTAGTATTGGCGGACGACCGCCATAAGGTCGGTCGACCGCGATAGTGTTTTGAGCGAAAAATTTAATTCAAACAGGTAGCCCTCGCAGGGCGACCGTCCAAGGACGGTCGCCCGCGCCAGCATGAAATTTGAAATTCAAATAGAGAGCCCAATAAGGTCGGGCGACCGCCGTGCCTCGGTCGACCGCCGCAACATGGAAATAGATCCGTTGGGGCTTTCGCAAGTTGACTTTTTAACCCTGTAATTTACAGTTTTACCCCCAAACAGTCATATTTCCTTGTGGGCTATATATACACTATCTAAACCTTTCTAAACAACATTTTTTTGCAAGTTCAAATCCTATCATCTTGAACCTAAACTTTTATATGTAAGGTTAAATATCTTTGAACTTGTATTTTTACATTCTATCAAGAGGATCTCCATAGGCTTTACATTTGTATCTATTCCTTGGACAGTTTGTGAGCTTTCAAATTTGTAATCAGCCTATCAAGAGGCATTGCGAGTTCTTTCATTTTATTTCTTCAGTCTATATTTGAGGGTCTCCGATTTGGCCCGGTAAGAAAGGTAAATCATTTGTAAGCGGAAGTTGTCCTAGGAAAGGCTTCGTGCGAAAGGGTGTGATCCCTTTGAAGTTGAAGGAGTTGGTGTACGGCTTTGAGATTCGCCCGTTTAAGAATCTTATTGGTTAGTGGAGAATCCCAAGGAGGAAAACTTGGAAGAGTGGAGTAGGTCAAGTCCTGACCGAACTACTATAAATCTTGTGCCTTGTGGATGCTTTCTCTTCTCCTTCTCTTTGCACTTGGTGTTTGGTAATCTCTCCCTTTACTTGTGTTTATGTTTGATTGAACAAGGGTTAGAGTATATAAGCATAAAGTAATATCTAATCCCTAGCCTACATTATATTTATTGATTGATTAAGGGTTAGACTTGTTAAGGCTTAATTGGTAAAGTGATTTTAATAATCCACGTAATTAAGCCCCAAATTTTTAATTAGCTAATTCACCCTCCCTCTTGGGTTGTCACATCCATATTTCAATCTCTTATTCCCCGAAGCTGGAACATCGGGAACTTGAAAAGATACTACCAGTAAGTAGTTGTTTTTGTTATGTTTTTCTTTTGTGAACAAGTAGTTGTTTTTGTTATGTTTTACTTTTGTGAACAAAATCTCCTTTGTCTGTGTGTTTTGTTGTGGTTGTGTTCTTTATAGGAAGCTACCAATTTCATAATAAAAGAATTTATTCCGTCTCTCTCCAATGAATTTCCCGATTTTCGACATAACATTCCTCGCCTATCGGATATGGCACAGCCACTCAATTAAGTTTTTTAGCTAATTGATGATGGCAAGAGGGAGTGTAGCACACTCCCCAGCTTAAGCCCCTATCCTCTTCAGGATAGATGGGCAAGCCAACTCTGAGCTGATCACTAGTGAGGATAAGTTGCTGACCTGCTAGAAAAACATAAAAGGATTACCCGGACACCGTGCCTCTTAAGGCACGGTAGAGGTATTCCTTTTACAAAAAAAAGAAAGAAAAAAGAAAGCAAGCAACGAAGGAAAAAGGATTGAGTCTGATTCCTCCAATGAGCTTCGTATCAGATTCCTGATACATAAGGTTCGAAAACTCATTTAGTAGCCTTAAAGTGCAAAATCTTTGTAGCATAAAAGCAGGATTAAGCAGTCAATATCTTTATTCCAAAGAGTAATGAAACCGTAACATAAGTTCATGAAGATTAGCATTCACAAATGTTAAAAAGAAAAAGGTTTTTCGATCCACATGTATCGGTCTTACCCTATAAAAACCATCAGACCAGAGCTACCCCTGTAGAGGGATTTAAGTATAATTACAACCCATTGTTTAATTTTGTTCAATTTCAAAACGAAAAGAGAGGAGTTATGAAATACCACCTATTGATCATTAGCATGATCAGCTTCACTATCGTCCTCTCCAACAATACTTTTGCTTCCCTCTTCCTCCGCATCTTCATCTTCGACCTCCTTTTCTGTCTCCTCTGCACCACCTTCTTCGTTGACTCCCCTGATAGTCGTCTTGCCTCCTAATTCAGTTACTTTCTTTTCAGACTTATGAAGAAGCCTGGAACCATCAAAGTTCAGATCAATATTTAACACTTGTTTCCTACATTCGGAGAATCCCCGAAGATCAAAAGGCACACAACTCATAGCAACTGTAAGTATGTACTCCTCAGACTCAAGAAATTGATCCACTGCCCTTTTCCCAGCTGCTTCAATTTTTCCGTTTGTAGAAACTTGAAGGATGGCCAATTCCCTTTCAGCATCTTCGTGAGACTCCTTTTCAGCCTTCAATAACGACTCATAAGAATCTACCACAACTTTGTGCGTGCTCGCTGTATCTTCGTATTCAGCCAATGAGTTTTCCAAGTTTTGAACTCGTTCTCATAAAAGGCTGACCTCCACTCCAGACTCGAACATTTGACCTGCCACTTTCCCTGTGAGACTTTGAACTTGTCACCCATAACATCTTCCCAAATATATAAAGAGGACTAATTGAAAGGAGGGGAGAGTGCTTCCAGTTCTTCCTTCTCTCCAGGAAGAGCAACAACAAAGCCCATTTTGACTCCGACCCTTGGATACTGAAGGCCGTTGTCTTCTTCTCCGATCTTCCAATTCGGTTGATACATACCCCCCATAATTTTCTCCTTTATTCCTTCAAGATGTGAATGGTTCATCACCTTTTTGGTCATTTCGCACCCGTCGAATTTATTCTGATTCTTAACTGGAGGATTTTCAGGGATTCTTAAGCTCTCACCTTTTCCTGAAACCTTCGTCTTTTTAGTTGTGGGTTCTTTGATTTGGGTCGGAGGTCTCTTCTTCCTGATAGATTGAGAAGGATCAGGGGATTATTGGATTCCCCTTTGGTGGAAAGCTCTAATCTCGCTCAATCAGGTCGTCGGTCATTGGAACTGATCCAATTTTCCTCTTTGAAGCCATTGCTGCACATAACAACAGTTGAGTAAATAACAATCCACTAAGTGAGTCAGCATTTCTATCAGATAACCAATTTTCCTCTTTGAAGCTTCTTCACCCGTGTTTAGCTATAAAGGAGAGCATGTTTCTCAAGCTATTGGGGTAAAGTTGGGTCGGAGCCACTCCTAAGTGAGTCAGCATTTCTATCAGATAACCTATTAGGGGAAATCGATCTCCGGCTTTGAAAGTTTTGAGATAAAAAGCAACATCACTAGACCTTGAGCTTTTGCAAACATATTCGTTTACTGAAGGAATCCAAATGTGATATTCCTTAGGAATCCGATTGTCCTCTCGGATTTTCTTCAGAGATGACTCTTTTAAAGTACTCACTGATTCTCAAGCCTCCTTCTGGCAATAGAGTTTTACTTTCTTCGACCCCGCATCCCCTCGATGGTGGAATACCTTTGATAGAGTAGTATCCACCTCTTCACTTGAATCTCCGATGGTAATAGGCTCCGCATCTACTTCTTGTTGAGATGCAGTACCCGCATCAGACATTGTTTTTCAGAGAATAACTTTCGACAAAAACCAAAAAGAAAAGCTGAAAAATAAAACAGAAAATATTTGAGAGAAAAAAGAGGATTTAAAGACTCACCGGAAATCTTTGCAAAAAGTTGCCGGGAAAACTCCAAGAAAAACTCGCTGAAAAATATTGGCAGGAGCCCTCAGTTTTTGTCAAAAATGGATATAGAAACTGAAAAGTCAGGGTTTAGGATTTACATTAATGATCTTTTTGCGTCCGCACGTAGGAAACGTTCCGTCGAATTAAAAAACAGAATCTATTAAACGTGGTCTCCTAGGATAACTCCAGAAATCGAGATATTTGGTTTCCTTTTGCGAAAGATATGATTACATTGACACCGTTATCTTGCGAAATAACACTACTGCCCTCAACATAGATTGTTAATTACAAATGTAAAATGCTATGGGAAATCTTCACACGAATGAAAGTGTCGGTACTGATGCATTTACAACCATAAAAAAACCATTGATAGTAGGGGGCAAACAACTTACACAATAATATGAAAATTTTCACTTTTCATTGATAAAAGAGAAATTACAAGTAAAAGGCATTTGAGGCTGGTTACTGTAGACACCCCATTTTGACCGTGCCCTGCACCTCCATGTTCTGTGCTTAACTCCTTCAAATCAGTGTATTAAAACTCCAAATTGCACCCTAGGCTGGCTCAGGGTCCTACAAAGGTCCCTGTGAAATTTCGTTACGATCCGAGCCCGTTTGCCTAGCGAACGAGTTAAGACGGTGTCGTGGTACAAGTTCAGAAGGGTGGCGATTTAGCCAGAAAAGGGGGTTGTGCTGGACTCTGAAAAACCAGTTCAAATTGTCCGTAATGGGTTGTCCGTGGAGATATAAGGGGTTTACTGATTAGTGTGTAACAAAATTGGTTAGGGGGGAATCTTTGGAAGCTTCCTAGATATTTTTAGGGTTTTAATCCTAGCCATCCAATGCAACAGGTGAAATGAAGGCCTAGGATTTGTGGAGAAAAAGAAAAAAATATCTGCCCCCTGTTTTCTATTTGACCCCCCCTGCTAGCATGAAAAATTATTGAAAGTCACTTGAGGGGGGCTGTCTTCCAAGAAAAGGGGGCAAAAATATTATTGTCCATATAAAAAAAAAACCATCGACTAGGGTTGAAGAGGAGATCTCATTTGGCAGCCGCACAAGAGAGAGATCCGGCCCACCTCCGGTCATCTCCCCCATCTAGCCGGCCAGTCACCCTTGCCTCCACCTCCATCCCACCACCTGAAACTCCCAAACCCATTTCCTCCAAGAAACCCATCGGAATCCGGCTAGCCACCATTCCGGCCGGATTCATCCATCTGCACCACCGCCACCACCTCTGTAATCCGACCAAACCCCCATCTCCCACCGACCGGCCATCACCTCCATTTTCCCATTCCACTTCTTCCTTTTCCTTTTCTTCTTCCCCAACCTTCACCTCCAACCACCACTCCCAAAACCCAAACCCACTTCATCTTCTTCGTACTCTTCTTCTTCCAGTTTCTGTTTCGGCCGAGCCACCTCCCTCCGGCGAACCACATCTCCGATCATCTCCGATCATCCATCTCCCTCCACCACTACCATAGCCACCCCCATTTTCTTGCCATATCCTCCGGGAAACCCATCGGAATCCGACCACCATACCCTTCATCTCCTCCACCACCACCCCTTCTTCTTCACAGCCACCATCATCTAAATTAAACCCACCTCCATTATAACCACCACTTGAATCAGCCAAACCCTCAACCATTTTCATTTCCAACCATCTTCTTCCTCTCCACCTTAATCACCCATTTTCTTAAACCCATTTTTATTTTCTCCGGTGGCTTCAACCGGGATCCGGCCGTGCCTCTTCCATCATCACCCTCATCAATTTCATCTCCCCCTTTTCTAGAAAACCCTCTTCCATTCCCCATCTCCTCAGACCATTGCCACCGGCCATTTTCCGGCCGGTAGCCACCCCATTTCTCAGCCACTCCCTCACCACTATCCTCATCACTCCATCTATATCAATCCTACCTACATCTAACCCCTTTTCCTTTTTATCTAAAAAACAGGGAAAAACAGAGAGAGAGATATAGAGAGAGATCTAATGTGAGATTCAGCTCCGATTGCTTCTCCGGTGACGGCCTCCTGTAGATCCGAATGCGAATCTTTGCAGCTCCGGCAGTCACATCGGAATCCGACCGCGCCTGAGTCTTCTTCATTTCATTTTCATTCGAATACAGATTGTATTTAGCTGCAGCCATCACATTCCAAGGGATCTCTACCTTTTTTTCTTTAAATTTTTTTTATTTTCTTAAACCCTTACCATTGAAATACCTTTTACTGTTCATATAAACCCTCTTTACAATAGCCATTGACCTGAGAAATCTTAGATCCAACAACCATTACCATCTCCATTTCTCACCTTCCAGTACCATTACAAACCCATCCCCATCCATCGAATCAGAGAGAAAGGTTTGGGTTCCCCTCCCAGAAGTCTTGCCGGTGCCGATCACGTCTTCCCCGAGCGTCATTTCCGTTATCCCGAGATTCAGATCTTCGCTACCAACAGGATTAAATCCGCTCAATTCAGGTAATACTTCTTTTTAGATATTTACTCCATCTTCAGTTCATGACGATAATCTATTAATGTGGTGTGAAATTGGTGATTCCCATCTCCCTATTGAATGTGTTTCTTCAAAATGAATTGTGGGATATGGATGTATTGGCTGGGAATGTTATGACTTTTGAGTGTCGTGTTTGTTTTCTTTTAAACAAATCATATTAGAATCTCATATGTGATGTTCAAGTTTAACCCCCCCTGGTACTGCACTCCTTGTTTGGGAAAAGTTGATGGATAAAGTCTTGAATAGAGTCCCATTTCGGAGGGAGGACTTCACTGTTTGTTATTGTATAAGGCGGCACCTCATTTTAGGAGGCGGACCATATCATTTCTAGGGTAATTTTCTCATCACCCTGTTAATTCCCTTTCTTTTAATCGAGTTGTTTGATTTTCCAAAACCAATGCTGTTGTTTCATTGTATGCCAATTTCGGTTTTTGAACTTCAAATTCTACATTTTGGATTTTGTCACTGATGTTTTGATCGAGGAAATGCTTTTCAATAGCAAGGACCTTGTTAAAAATTAATGAAAATCATGCCCATCTTGCTAGTCTCTGGTTTTATATTGCTTTGCCATTTTTTGCTTCAATTTCTCAGCAACCGGATGTCAAGTAAGTCTGGGAATTCAGGGGACTGGTTATGCCCCTAATCCAAATTCCTAAATCCCATAGATGATAAGGAGAATCCCTTTGTCTGCTTCTTTGAGAAGTGATATTACCCTAGTCATCTTTTATTCGACTACACTCTTTCGGCTTACGAGAAATTTTAGGGAAGGGCAAGGACTACTTGGCACCCCTTTCCCCTTCTTGTCCTTCTCATGCTTGAAGTTCTCATGATGTTTTAGAGATTCCTCCTTTTTCTAGAAGGTTCAGAGATTCCATCTTCTTCAGGGTCATTTCTGCTTATAGTGTTTAGGGGTTCTCCCTTTCTCGGATCATTCTTCGCATGTCCCTTAGAATCACTTTTGAAGTTTGAGATCCCATCGATCTTGGGAGCACACCTCTCTTCGGCTGGGCGATGAAGGCGCTAGCCCAAGCCCATCCTTAGGGGACTTGCTCAGTCCTAGTAGCGTCTCCCTCTTTCATTTAGGAGACTTTCTAAGTCTTTTAGATATCTTTTAGATAGAGGAGCCTTTTGTTTAGGAGATCACTGTGGTCTCGATAATGAGTTGCACTAGGAGACATGCTTTGTCTCATTAAGGTGTTTCTCCCTCGGAGACAAGCCTTGTTACTTAGAGCCTCCCTTCTAAGAGTCCTTTTTAGTTTGGTAGAGAGTTTGTCCATAGGAGGCAGGCTTTGCCTACTTTACAGAGTCCCTGTCTGGAGACAAGCGTGATCTTATTTAGAGAGTTCCCCCTTTAGGAGGCTTACTTAGCCTCATATTGGAGCCCCCTTTTCTTCTAGAGAGAGTCTTTGGCTCGTTCTTTTCCCCTATTTTGGCAGATTTAATAGCAAGTCTTTGGCTTATTTACCTTCTTTTAGCAGTGTTATTAAAGAGTCACTGACTCCTTTGTGCCCCTCTTTGGTGTTTTTCTAGTTAGGGGTTTCTCCTTTAGAATTGTCTTCGCTTTGACTAGAGACTAACTCAGTCTTATTAGAACTTTTTCTGCTTGGGATCTTAGAATATTTTCTCTGTTCTTGGGGCACTATCTTTCTTTTTGTGGATCGTCTCTTTGAGGCGGTAGTTGCTTGTTCAGGGTTTTCCTTTTTGGATTTAGGGCTTTGCCCTAGTTTGTGGTTGTGCTTGCGTGTTCCCTTTAAGATTGAAAGCATTTAAAGGTTTAGAGCATTGGAAAAGCTTTAAAATCTCAAAAACATTAGAAATTTAAAACATAAGAAAAAAAAAACATTTGAAAACATAAAAAAAAAACCTTAAAAAATCTGAAGTGTTAGTGTTTCTTTTAGAAGCGTAGTCTGGGAGTTCGTTTCGAACTACATTGGCTTGATCTTCTTCCACGAGGTACGTAGTGCAGCTTGGGATCTTCATCCCAAGTCCAGCCAAACTTTGTAAATAAATCTACTTTAACCTTTTTTCTTTAAAACCGTGTTTTCAAAAAGCTCTTCCTTTAGAGTTAGGAGTTTCTCATAGATAGAGAGTTTCTTTTAGAGTTAGGAGTTTGTCTTTGATTTGTTGTGTGCTTGTTTGTGTTTGTTTTAGAGTTAGGGGTTTGTCCTAGAGTTATAGGAGCGCCTCCGTCCGGTCAGTTGGCGATCCACATCGCCGACTGATGACTAGGTCTTGGATACGCTAGTGATCCCATTGTTTTCCTTAGGAAATACAGCCTAGTTACACATAGGTTGTAGAAACCACCTGCATTAGCTTAGGGCTAACCTGCATTTAGTTAGGGCATATAGGGTGTCCTAAAATCTACAATCCACTGGAATTTAAATAATCGTTCAAGAAGCTTTAATAACTAGTCCGGTCTTTTAGATCGAGTCTAAGATAGAGGTCTAGGTGTCTTAGGCATCCTAGCTTAGAATAGGCGCGAAGAACTACGTTGCCTTGATTCTCGTGGAGGCGGGGATACGTAGGCTTCTTTGGATGAACATCAGACCATCCGAGGACTCGGGCTAAATCGTTTAGAGTCTTAGGATTTGTTGTTTTGTTATGTTGTGTGTTTTGCTATGTTTTCTTACTTTCATGCGCAGACTTTATACCTGTAGCTGTAGCATGCATGTGTTTGTCCACAAGAACTTAGACACCTGTTAGGCATGTCACTCATAACCTAGTTGTCATTATGTGACACATCTTTTATCTTACTTTATGTGTGTTTATTATTTCATCCCCGAGTCATGCATGATTAGGTAGACGTTCACTCGGGGATATTTGTTCCCATTTCACATGATTTTTGCTTGAAACTCTTCCAGGTTAATAATAAATGGCATAAGAGACCAAGTGTTCGCACTCGGGCGAATTGGGGGCGCTCTTCGGACCTTCTCCATTCGTCATCAGGCACGGACCTTTTGTATCTCTGGTTATCCATTGCAAACAGAGCATTTGTTTTGGTTCCATGGCGCATCCATGGATGGCGACTCTGAGTTATTTTCAGATATATCTTGGTTTCGAGCCCTGACTCCGGATCAGGATGTATCTCTTTCCTTTTATATCACCACTCATGCTATGTTGTGAGGGTGGCAACAGTTTTGAGAGTTCCTTGGTAGTGCTCTCCATCACTTTGTGGAGATCTTAGAGGATTGCAGGACGGATCTCGCGTCCCTCACTGCTGTCCTCGGATCGGGGTCCACAGGCTGGCGACTCTGCTGGGGAATTCTTGAAACATTGCCTAACTTTATAAAAATGCCATTTTTACTAACTTTGGAGGAATTTGGGTTAAAATCATTTTAAATGGAAACCTTTTCGCTTAGAATCCAGGGGCACCAGCTAGGTGCGTAGGTAAAACAAGGGATTCACACACTGCACATCATGCATTATCATATTTTTTATTCCTTTCATTGTTTTTTTATTGTTTTCATTATTGGCTCCACGGGATAGATTCAATGCGTGCCCGACTGGGATGTCATTACACCCTGATGGTACTGTTGAATCTATTTCCAAGCTATGCGCCGGTGCTGCAGCCGTAAACACGGGCGTACTTGTGTTTACAGCAGCCGATGAGCAATGAAGCATACTATGTATAACATTGGGCGTACTTTCGTTATACATATTAAGTATGGTTCATACGCATAGTACCCAATAGATTGAGTCTGGAGCCCTACTTTATTTTATATATTATGTATATACTTACTGACTTAGTGAAATCCAACTAGGAAGTACCCATGTTTATATATGTATATTTTGCATTCATATGGGGTCGAACATGTGTTGCTCACACATGTGGAGCCTAGAGTTAGGAGCCTTGTCCCATTTATAGACTAGGGTAGCTCATTTTATATGGCTACAACGCGGTCCTAGCACACTCACTGGTCTGTCGCGAGTCGAGACTTTCTCGACTCCGTTAGATAGATTAGGGCTGGTGCCCCTGGTTAGGATATATGTATATGTGTGTGTATATATATATATATATATATATACTGATTATATATATTAGGATTTTCCTCTTAGTTAGAGTTATTCATTTCAATTGGTTATATCCATTCTCTGTTCAGATCTAGATCTAGTCAGTGGCTTTTGCTTGCCATTACCTTGGCCATGATCTGTCATTCGATCTGTTGTTTATAGGATTTGACCCGTTGTCATATGTTCTCACCTTTGGTCGGTCCTTCATTTGGTCACCTTTCTTTGGTAACCATATTCTGAGCTTATCTTACCACCGTTATTCATATAACTTTGGTTGAGTTGTAGTTATCCTTTCTAGCGTCGTCATGCTGCCGAATTTTGTTCAGAATATTTTGAGCATGACCGCTATCTTTAGAGTTAGTTAAACCATGAGTTTAACTTACCTTGGCTTTCTTGTCTAGTCGTTATGCTGCCGAATTTTTCGCAGAATATTTTGAGCATGACCGCTATCCTTTAGAGTTAGTTAAATAATGTGTTTACCTTACTTCGACCTTCTGGTATAGTTGTTATGCTGCCGGATTTTACCTGGAGCATTTTGAGCATGACTGCTATTCTTTTAAGTCAGGGATAAACCATGGGTTTGTTGTATCGTGATCCTTTTATTTATTCCTATTTATCCATTTATGGATTATCATCAGATTCTTGACTTTGGTCATAATCTATTTTCTTTGATCTTTTGTACATATAATTGATTCATATTCTCCATCATGGATTTACCTTTCTTATATCATAGTCATTGATGGATTAGTTAAATCTTGCCTATCTGTCACGAGTGCGGGATTATTGCTGAGGTCTAAACTTATTTAGATAAGGGGTGTTGATCATTCTTAACTTTTTCATACCTCAAAAGAGAGCAGCCATATCTCAAAAAGACTTAAAGGGATAAATTGAAGATTCCTTGAGATCATCATGTTGGTGTAGGTCATGTTATCAATGCCTACCTTTCTTTGACTTTCATAGATTGACTTACCTGTTTTGTAATCCAAACATGTTCATGACTATTTTTGTCTCTATTTGTACAAGATATTTTATCTCCGTTATCATCCATTTAACCTAGTGTTTTAACTTCCATTTCAGTGATTTTTAAGGTGAGCAACTATCGTTATCACCCTCAAAAGAGATAACCAATTGAAACCTGCTTAGTCTAGATCATCTTCGGTATCTAGACTCGGTTGATCCTCCCATTACATCGAGAATACCTTTACTCTCTTTGTCTGAGTTATCTGAATTACTAGAGGTTCATCCAATGGCTGACCCAGTTGATCCTATGATAGCCATTCAGGAGATGCTGAAAAATCTTACTCGTGACATGGCGAGCATGAAGGAAGAGATTACCCATTTGAAAGTTCAGAGTACTGACAAGGCCCCCAATTCTAGAGGGCCAATACCCCAATTTCCTCAAGTTGCGTCTCCAGATTCGAACAGACCAACTGTTTCACCATTTGAAATCAATTTAGAGGGTGGACACTATGCTGAGGAATATTGTGTACCTATGGTCAATAAAGAAAAAGAGATGTATGACATGCTAGAGAAGGAGATGTACGACAAGTTCAGAAGGTTGGCTCAATATGTAGAGAATATGAAATTTCAGGGGCCAAAGAAGTTCGACATTTCTGAGTTTATGATACCTCCTGACGCTATTCTGCCACCCAAATTCAAAACCCCTGACTATGATAAATATGATGGGACTGGGTGTCCTCGGGGTCATGTAGGATGGTTCATAAACCTTTCCCAACAACATGGACTCAACCCCTAACAAATGGCACAACTATTCCCTGTGTCCCTTGTGGGAATCGCAAAACAGTGGTTCTTGCGCCTGAAGCCAGAAGAAGTCAGAACTATGGAGGCTATTGCAAACAAACTGGTCGAACAATTTTCGATGGAGGATGGGATAGAGGTTACGAAGAGGGATTTGAAGCAGTTGAAACAAGGTCCGCAGGAGACCTTTACCTCTTTTATCCGGCGATGGAAAAGAAAGTTAGCGCAATTGAGTCAAGCACTCTCAGAGGCAGATCAAATCAGACTGGTAGTAAAGAGCCTATCCTCCGAATATTTTCATTTCATGGCACCTCAGCACTACCCAAGTTTTGACCATCTGATAAAGACGGGAACTCAAATTGAAGATGCTTTGGTAAAAGGCCTGAGGTTCAAGACTTTATCTGATATCAAAGAAGGGAAAAGACCTATGGTCGAGCTAAAGGAGGTACATAATGTCAATTCTGTTAGGACTCCAGTCAAAACAGTATTGGAAGGGGAAGAGACAGCAGAAAAGAAAACAAGAAAATTTACTCCGCTTCCTTGCTCGTTATCCTACATTCTCAGGAGATTGATCAAGGACAACAAGATCGAATTGCCTGAACAAAGGGTCCTACCTAATCCTCTGCCTAAGAATTGGAGAAAGGATTTATTTTGTGCATATCATCGTGGCTCGGGTCATACGACTGATAAATGTTATACTCTGAAGCATAAAGTGCAAGATATGATCGATGAAGATGAGCTCGCTATTGAAGAATCTGGTGATCCTCAAAAGCCTTTCGATACTCATGCTGTCCCGCCGCCAGCTTCGATAATTGCCATTTCTACTGAAGGACCAATCTTGGATCCTGCATCTCTCATTCACCCTATTTCTGAGACCCAACTTGTCCCATCAAGCACCCGATCTGTAGAAGAATCTGTTGAGAGGACTACACTTGTCAGAATGGAAAACTGGATGGTCAAGCTCTTTGGTCAGATGGCTATGCTAACTGAGGAAGTAAGGGAGATGAAAATTCAGATGCAGCACTTGTCCATTAACTGCAACTCTGCTCCAAAGCAACTTGTTGATATGGGTACTATGACAGAAGAGGCCTCTGTTCAGAGTTTAATCCTTGATAGATATGTTGATTTGCATAATGGGAAAAAGCCTTGCATTGCTCCAAAGGAGGTTAAAAGTGTTGGACCTTCTCGTCAATCTCTTAAGAAGCCTCTCATTGCTCCGAGAGAGGTTAAGAATGTTGAACCTTCTCGCCAACATTTAAAGAAGCCAGTTGCAGACGAAGAAAAGATGGGTCAGAAATGGGAAAGAGAATTCACTCAAATGCCTTGTTCTCTTATAGCCATCATGAAGAAATGGGTCAGTGAAGGTTGTTTGAGATTTCCAGATATTAAACCTGTGCATGAACCATTCCCCAACAATTGGAGGATGGATCAATATTGTGAGTATCATAGAGGCCCGGGTCACCTGACAGAGAATTGTTTAGCTTTGAAACATGCAATCCAGAATCGGATAGAGAAAGACTTTTTTGCTCTTGCTGAAATCTATGCTTTTGCAAACCAGACGCTTGAAAGAACCATTCAACCTCCCAGAGATCCCTTCACTTATGTCACTTCAGAGCCGGGGAATAAGTTGAAGGGAAAAGAAAAAATGTCAGAGTTTGAATATCTTGAGAATGTTCAGGCAGAGAAGGTTATGTCACCAGCAGGTTTTCAAAGACAATTTGGGCCAAGTCAACAGGACTTCAGAGGACCACCCTTTCCAAGGTTTCCGAACCAGGGTCGAACTCCTTAGCCAGCATTATCATGGAAGAAGGCGTGCTACTTGTGAACTTCAGTGCCAACTCCTTGCCTCTGTTCAAGTGTTATGTTTTAAGAGTGATATGCCAAGTATCTTGTTTCAAGATTCGTATTTTGTCAAGTTTGTACCAACTCCTAGGTTGAAAGTTGGTGAGTCTTGTATTGCCAATGTCAAAAAAAAAGGCGGTGTCATGTCTGTCAGTCTTTCTTATATAGAGTCAGTATTTTGTTTTCTATCAGAACTGATGAAGAGCCCATAGAGGCATGTCTGTGAGTCATCTATGTACTTCAAAGTTTTCAATTCAATTAAGTATTTGGTTCTGTATCTTCAATGTTTTATGATTCACTCTTAGATCTAATGTTTAAACAACTAAAGACCCCCTTCTCGGATGAGAATGCAGACGAAATTCACCTCGAGATCTGAAAGATGGTCAAACGAGAGGAAGAGCGTCGAGCATAGCCACTTGAAGAAGAAATCGAAGCCATTGATAGTGGTATCGAAATTCGAAACTCGAGAAAGATGGAGTGGCAAAACTTTATCTCCCGAGGAGCGCAAAGTATTGATAAACCTGTTTAGAGGGGTTTGAGGTAGTCTTGCTTGATCATATAAGGATAAACCAGGGGAATACCCTGTCGTTGAGCAAAGCAAGATTCCATTGACTTTAAACATCTAGTTGAAAGTGAAGATTTTAAAGAGTGAAACATCAGACATCCTATGGAGCTGATGAAATATTGAGAGAAGACTTTCTGGCAACGAAGTTGTATGATAAATTTGAGCCTTAAGAAAAAAGAAGAAAAAAAAAGAAGAAGAAGAAGAAAGAGACAAGGAATTGTGGAACCTTGAGCATAAATTTAAGATTTTCGAGATGGGAGTGGAGCACAGTGGTTGTAGCTTTGCCTGACATGCCGTCAGACTCCTAGAAATTTTTTTAAGTCTTTGAATCTTAAGCAAAAGAGCTTGTACGCCAAATATACCAGGAGGCCATCCTTGATAGTCTGAACTTTTATGGCCAAAATCCCAACGTTTAAAAATCCTTCTATAAACCCTTTGGGCCAACAGTAAAATTAAACAATTTCTTTTCAAACACATTATAAACCCGGGGCATTTATGCACCCGAACTACGTCGGACCTGATCCCCATTTCGTCAGGGGTACGTAGGCAACTTGATTAATTCAAGTTCGGTCAAACCTTGAGATAAAATCCCTTTCAAAATTTTGAAGCTAAATGGTAAACCATTCTTTGAAAAACCCCAAAGCGAACTACGCGGATCTGATCCTCCATTTTTGGGGTACGTAGGTAGTCTGGCTAGACCAGATTCGGTCCAAATCGCTTGAACTTTAAATATCCCACCCTTTTGATCCCAAGCCTTCCTAGAAAGTCCTTCTAGTGCAAGCAAAAGTTGAGACAGGTGGTCTTTTAGACCGAAAATGGGAAGGCATTAGTTTTGACTTCTGTCGAAAAGAGAAATCAAGGAGACGGAGAAGCAACCACTACACAGGGCAGGATCCTGGAATCCGAGTAGTGTCGACAAGACTTGCTTTGATATTCTTTTAAACTAGGGGCATTAAGACTGAGCAACCCAAAGGGGTAATAACCATGACAGATTTCCGGTGGAGGAAACTAGAGCCTCTTGACATGGTTTTCGAGAGTACTCTAAGAGTGGCTAGAATTACCATAATAAAATAACACATTATATCCAAGGGTGAATCAAAAGTGAGTCAAGTCCCTTTAGTAATTTGTGTCTTCTTTGATTGAGTCTTTGGAAGTCTTTTTCCTATTTTTATCCTTTTTTCTCTCAATGTCCGAAGTGTTTGGCACTGGAAGAGCGAGAGTATACCTTCTGAAATGCAAAAAAAAAAAAAAATTCAAAGTGGATACTGGTTAGGAATCAAGGAAAGGGCAAGAGACATTTTGTTCAAACTTGCCAGACGCATCAAAGCCTCAAGTAGTGAGCAATGAAAGAAAAAAAATTCTCAGACTCATCCATTGTGGATATCCTTTTGCCCATATACCAAAGAAAGAACCCATGCAAGCTTAAACTTTTCTTACCTATCCTGGTTTTACTCTCTTATGAATCCTGTCATGGAAGTACATCATACTAGGGGCATCTTTTATGACTCGCGTCATAAAAGATATCAAATACAAGATAATTGAGATAAATATTTTCAGCAAATAAAAGCAAGAGAAGCTTGAACGCTCTCTTGAATCAAATTCATCAATTGAACTCATTCTTTGAAAGAGTCAATGTTCCAGAAAATCTAATACCCAACGGAGTCTTGAATTCCTGCTTTTGCAGTTTTCAAATCTTAGCAGAATGCTTTTCCTCTTTTTAAAAGAGTCAATATCCAAAAATCCCATCAAGTTTTTCGAGTCTGGTCTTCAGCAATGATCATGCACTCCCATTTATTCTCGGCAGGAGATAGCTATGCTATAATGAACTCGATATAAGATCGATAAACCCATCAATCATGTTTGCAAGCCCTTTGGGCCAAAAAAATCTTTTTCTTTGTTAAACCCAAACAAGGGGCATTTTTTTAATAAGAAAAAAAATCTTTTGATTATTAATCAGTGAGGTGCCGAGTAGTGGCCTGTTTAATTGTTGCTTGGTGAAAAGTAGTTTCACCTTGGTATTGAATGTTTGGGCGAGAAGTAGTTTCCTCAAATATTTGAATACCCAGATGATTAGCAATGAAATGTCAAGTAGTGACTTGCTTAATCATCGCTTCGCAATGTACCGCTACCTAATGAGTTAGGAGTCATGTATATCTGCGTGGATTTATATGGAACTGTTTGGCAGGACCATATAAATCTTGGGTGATTTGCTACCTTGAAAGAGAGGAGTCAGAGTTACCCGGATAGCTAAACAGAAGGATTTTCAGCAATGGTCTGTATAGCTATCGTCTGGTGAAAAGTAGTTTCACCGTGTTTTTTTGGGCGAAAAGTAGTTTCCCCTTTGATTTGAAAGATTGGGCGAGAAGTAGTTTCCCCATTGTTTGGCAGATTGGGCGAAAAGTAGTTTCCCCATGATGTGAAAGATTGGGCGAGAAGTAGTTTCCCCATTGTTTTGAAGATCGGGCAAAAAGTAGTTTCTCCGTTAATTGAAAAATTGGGCGAGAAGTAGTTTCCCCATTGTTTTGAAGATTGGGTGAAAAGTAGTTTCCCCGTTGATTGGAAGTTTGGGTGAAAAGTAGTTTCCCCTTTGATTTGAAAAATTGGGCGAGAAGTAGTTTCCCCTTTTAATTGAAAGTTTTGGGTGAAAAGTAGTTTCCCCGTTGTTTGAAAGATTGGGCGAAAAGTAGTTTCCCCGTTCATTTTTAAGATTGGGCGAGAAGTAGTTTCCCCTTTGAATTGGAAGATTGGGTGAAAAGTAGTTTCCCCGTTGATTTTAAGATTGGGCGAGAAGTAGTTTCCCCATTGATTGGAAGATTGGGTGAAAAGTAGTTTCCCCGTTAATTTTAAGATTGGACGAGAAGTAGTTTCCCCATTGTTTGGAAGATCGGGCGAGAAGTAGTTTCCCCGTTATTTGAAAGTTCGAGCGAGAAGTAGTTTCCCCTTTGATTTGAAAGATTGGGCGAAAAGTAGTTTCCCCGTGAATTGGCAGATTGGGCGAAAAGTAGTTTCCCCGTTGTTTGGAAGTTCGGGCGAGAAGTAGTTTCGCCGTTATTTGAAAGTTTGGGCGAAAAGTAGTTTCCCCTTTGATTGAAAGATCGGGCGAAAAGTAGTTTCCCCGCTGATTTTAAGATTGGGTGAGAAGTAGTTTCCCCTTTTTCATTTGATGATTTTGAAAGAGAAAAGTAGTTTCTCAAAGGCAGAGTTTTTGGGGAGAAAAGTGGTTTCTCAGGTATAGAGATTTTAGAGAGAAAAGTAGTTTCTCAGAGATAGAAGGTTTTGGAGAAAAGTAGTTTCTCATGATTATGATGTTTGTCGGAAAAGTAGTTTCCTTTTGGTTTTGATCTGTTTGAGAGAAAGGTAGTTTCTTTTGATTTAGAATATTTGTTTAAAAATAGTTCCCCATTTGTTTTGAATGCTTGAGGTGAAAAGTAGTTTCACGAGTATGGTATGTTTTGTCAAGTTAAGAGTTTCAAGAGAGGCCATCTCATTGAGATGTAATGATTGCAGAGTTAAGGGTCAGAGAGAAACTATCTCCCTATTGCTTGCAGTTTTAGAGTTTTGTTAAGAGTCTTTTTGCCATTTTACCTTTGTAAAATCAAAACCCAAAAAAATATTTGCTTTGCTTTGTTTTCGGGTTGATCAAAATGTGTTGTCTGTTCAGCTTTACCATTCGCGTGTTGTACACGCTCTGCCAAAGAGGGGCATCTGTAGACACCCCATTTTGACCGTGCCCTGCACCTCCATGTTCTGTGCTTAACTCCTTCAAATCAATGTATTAAAACCCCAAATTGCACCCTAGGCTGGCTCAGGGTCCCACCAAGGTCCCTGTGAAATTTCGTTACGATCCGAGCCCGTTTGCCTAGCGAACGAGTTAAGACGGTGTCGTGGTGCAAGTTCAGAAGGGTGGCGATTTAGCCAGAAAAGGGGGTTGTGCTGGACTCTGAAAAACCAGTTCAAATTGTCCGTAATGGGTTGTCCGTGGAGATATAAGGGGTTTACTGATTAGTGTGTAACAAAATTGGTTAGGGGGGAATCTTTGGAAGCTTCCTAGATATTTTTAGGGTTTTAATCCTAGCCATCCAATGCAACAGGTGAAATGAAGGCCTAGGATTTGTGGAGAAAAAGAAAAAAATATCTGCCCCCTGTTTTCTATTTGACCCCCCCTGCTAGCATGAAAAATTATTGAAACTCACTTGAGAGGGGCTGTCTTGGAAGAAAAGGGGGCAAAAATATTATTGTCCATATATAAAAAAACAACCATCGACTAGGGTTGAGGAGGAGATCTCATTTGGCAGCCGCACAAGAGAGAGATCCGGCCCACCTCCGGTCATCTCCCCCATCTAGCCGGCCAGTCACCCTTGCCTCCACCTCCATCCCACCACCTGAAACTCCCAAACCCATTTCCTCCAAGAAACCCATCGGAATCCGGCTAGCCACCATTCCGGCCGGATTCATCCATCTGCACCACCGCCACCACCTCTGTAATCCGACCAAACCCCCATCTCCCACCAACCGGCCATCACCTCCATTTTCCCATTCCACTTCTTCCTTTTCCTTTTCTTCTTCCCCAACCTTCACCTCCAACCACCACTCCCAAAACCCAAACCCACTTCATCTTCTTCGTACTCTTCTTCTTCCAGTTTCTGTTTCGGCCAAGCCACCTCCCTCCGGCGAACCACATCTCCGGCCGGCCTTTGCCCATTCCCACCATCATCTCCGATCATCCATCTCCCTCCACCACTACCATAGCCACCCCCATTTTCTTGCCATATCCTCCGGGAAACCCATCGGAATCCGACCACCATACCCTTCATCTCCTCCACCACCACCCCTTCTTTTTCACAGCCACCATCATCTAAATTAAACCCACCTCCATTATAACCACCACTTGAATCAGCCAAACCCTCAACCATTTTCATTTCCAACCATCTTCTTCCTCTCCACCTTAATCACCCATTTTCTTAAACCCATTTTTATTTTCTCCGGTGGCTTCAACCGGGATCCGGCCGTGCCTCTTCCATCATCACCCTCATCAATTTCATCTCCCCCTTTTCTAGAAAACCCTCTTCCATTCCCCATCTCTTCAGACCATTGCCACCGGCCATTTTCCGGCCAGTAGCCACCCCATTTCTCAGCCACTCCCTCACCACTATCCTCATCACTCCATCTATATCAATCCTACCTACATCTAACCCCTTTTCCTTTTTATCTAAAAAACAGGGAAAAACAGAGAGAGAGAGAGATATAGAGAGAGATCTAATGTGAGATTCAGCTCCGATTGCTTCTCCGGTGCCGGCCTCCTGTAGATCCGAATGCGAATCTTTGCAGCTCCGGCAGTCACATCGGAATCCGACCGCGCCTGAGTCTTCTTCATTTCATTTTCATTCGAATACAGATTGTATTTAGCTGCAGCCATCACATTCCAAGGGATCTCTACCTTTTTTTCTTTAAATTTTTTTTATTTTCTTAAACCCTTACCATTGAAATACCTTTTACTGTTCATATAAACCCTCTTTACAACAGCCATTGACCTGAGAAATCTTAGATCCGACAGCCATTACCATCTCCATTTCTCACCTTCCAGTACCATTACAAACCCATCCCCATCCATCGAATCAGAGAGAAAGGTTCGGGTTCCCCTCCCAGAAGTCTTGCCGGTGCCGATCACGTCTTCCCCGAGCGTCATTTCCGTTATCCCGAGATTCGGATCTTCGCTACCAACATGATTAAATCCGCTCAATTCAGGTAATACTTCTTTTTAGATATTTACTCCATCTTCAGTTCATGACGATAATCTATTAATGTGGTGTGAAATTGGTGATTCCCATCTCCCTATTGAATGTGTTTCTTCAAAATGAATTGTGGGATATGGATGTATTGGCTGGGAATGTTATGACTTTTGAGTGTCGTGTTTGTTTTCTTTTAAACAAATCATATTAGAATCTCATATGTGATGTTCAAGTTTAACCCCCCCTGGTACTGCACTCCTTGTTTGGGAAAAGTTGATGGATAAAGTCTTGAATAGAGTCCCATTTCGGAGGGAGGACTGACTGTTTGTTATTGTATAAGGCGGCACCTCATTTTAGGAGGCGGACCATATCATTTCTAGGGTAATTTTCTCATCACCCTGTTAATTCCCTTTCTTTTAATCGAGTTGTTTGATTTTCCAAAACCAATGCTGTGGTTTCATTGTATGCCAATTTCGGTTTTTGAACTTCAAATTCTACATTTTGGATTTTGTCAGTGATGTTTTGATCGAGGAAATGCTTTTCAATAGCAAGGACCTTGTTAAAAATTAATGAAAATCATGCCCATCTTGCTAGTCTCTGGTTTTATATTGCTTTGCCATTTTTTGCATCAATTTCTCAGCAACCGGATGTGAAGTAAGTCTGGGAATTCAGGGGACTGGTTATGCCCCTAATCCAAATTCCTAAATCCCATAGATGATAAGGAGAATCCCTTTGTCTGTTTCTTTGAGAAGTGATATTACCCTAGTCATGTTTTATTCGACTACACTCTTTCGGCTTACGAGAAATTTTAGGGAAGGGCAAGGACTACTTGGCACCCCTTTCCCCTTCTTGTCCTTCTCATGCTTGAATTTCTCATGAGGTTTTAGAGATTCCTCCTTTTTCTAGAAGGTTCAGAGATTCCATCTTCTTCAGGGTCATTTCTGCTTATAGTGTTTAGGGGTTCTCCCTTTCTCAGATCATTCTTCGCATGTCCCTTAGAATCACTTTTGAAGTTTGAGATCCCATCGATCTTGGGAGCACACCTCTCTTAGGCTGGGCGATGAAGGCGCTAGCCCAAGCCTATCCTTAGGGGACTTGCTCAGTCCTAGTAGCGTCCCCCTCTTTCATTTAAGAGACTTTCTAAGTCTTTTAGATATCTTTTAGATAGAGGAGCCTTTTGTTTAGGAGATCACTGTGGTCTCGATAATGAGTTGCACTAGGAGACATGCTTTGTCTCATTAAGGTGTTTCTCCCTCGGAGACAAGCCTTGTTACTTAGAGCCTCCCTTCTAAGAGTCCTTTTTAGTTTGGTAGAGAGTTTGTCCATAGGAGGCAGGCTTTGCCTCATTTACAGAGTCCCTGTCTGGAGACAAGCCTGGTCTTATTTAGAGAGTTCCCCCTTTAGGAGGCTTACTTAGCCTCATATTGGAGCCCCCTTTTCTTCTAGAGAGAGTCTTTGGCTCGTTCTTTTCCCCTATTTTGGCAGATTTAATAGCAAGTCTTTGGCTTATTTACCTTCTTTTAGCAGTGTTATTAAAGAGTCACTGACTCCTTTGTGCCCCTCTTTGGTGTTTTTCTAGTTAGGGGTTTCTCCTTTAGAATTGTCTTCGCTTTGACTAGAGACTAACTCAGTCTTATTAGAACTTTTTCTGCTTGGGATCTTAGAATATTTTCTCTGTTCTTGGGGCACTATCTTTCTTGTTGTGGATCGTCTCTTTGAGGCGGTAGTTGCTTGTTCGGGGTTTTCCCTTTTGGATTTAGGGCTTTGCCCTAGTTTGTGGTTGTGCTTGCGTGTTCCCTTTAAGATTGAAAGCATTTAAAGGTTTAGAGCATTGGAAAAGCTTTAAAATCTCAAAAACATTAGAAATTTAAAACATAAGAAAAAAAAACATTTGAAAACATAAAAAAAAAACCTTAAAAAATCTGAAGTGTTAGTGTTTCTTTTAGAAGCGTAGTCTGGGAGTTCGTTTCGAACTACGTTGGCTTGATCCTCTTCCACGAGGTACGTAGTGCAGCTTGGGATCTTCATCCCAAGTCCAGCCAAACTTTGTAAATAAATCTACTTTAACATTTTTTCTTTAAAACCGTGTTTTCAAAAAGCTCTTCCTTTAGAGTTAGGAGTTTCTCATAGATAGAGAGTTTCTTTTAGAGTTAGGAGTTTGTCTTTGATTTGTTGTGTGCTTGTTTGTGTTTGTTTTAGAGTTAGGGGTTTGTCCTAGAGTTATAGGAGCGCCTCCGTCCGGTCAGTTGGCGATCCACATCGCCGACTGATGACTAGGTCTTGGATACGCTAGTGATCCCATTGTTTTCCTTAGGAAATACAGCCTAGTTACACATAGGTTGTAGGAACCACCTGCATTAGCTTAGGGCTAACCTGCATTTAGTTAGGGCATATAGGGTGTCCTAAAATCTACAATTCACTGGAATTTAAATAATCGTTCAAGAAGCTTTAATAACTAGTCCGGTCTTTTAGATCGAGTCTAAGATAGAGGTCTAGGTGTCTTAGGCATCCTAGCTTAGAATAGGCGCGAAGAACTACGTTGCCTTGATTCTCGTGGAGGCGGGGATACGTAGGCTTCTTTGGATGAACATCAGACCATCCGAGGACTCGGGCTAAATCGTTTAGAGTCTTAGGATTTGTTGTTTTGTTATGTTGTGTGTTTTGCTATGTTTTCTTACTTTCATGCGCAGACTTTATACCTGTAGCTGTAGCATGCATGTGTTTGTCCACAAGAACTTAGACACCTGTTAGGCATGTCACTCATAACCTAGTTGTCATTAGGTGACACATCTTTTATCTTACTTTATGTGTGTTTATTATTTCATCCCCGAGTCATGCATGATTAGGTAGACGTTCACTCGGGGATATTTGTTCCCATTTCACATGATTTTTGCTTGAAACTCTTCCAGGTTAATAATAAATGGCATAAGAGACCAAGTGTTCGCACTCGGGCGAATTGGGGGCGCTCTTCGGACCTTCTCCATTCGTCATCAGGCACGGACCTTTTGTATCTCTGGTTATCCATTGCAAACAGAGCATTTGTTTTGGTTCCATGGCGCATCCATGGATGGCGACTCTGAGTTATTTTCAGATATATCTTGGTTTCGAGCCCTGGCTCCGGATCAGGATGTATCTCTTTCCTTTTATATCGCCACTCATGCTATGCTGTGAGGGTGGCAACAGTTTCGAGAGTTCCTTGGTAGAGCTCTCCTTCACTTTGTGGAGATCTTAGAGGATTGCAGGAGGGATCTCGCGTCCCTCACCGCCGTCCTCGGATCGGGGTCCACAGTTACACAAGATCCATCGTTGTGAACTAAAACCTACGGATAACTAAAAAGGTGAAAACTTCCTGACTCGGTATGAGGCATGTACACCAGACAGACTTGATCGACAGAAAGAAAGGCTCCCTGCTTACAGAAAGAAAGGCTCCCCACTCGCCCGAGTCACCTACTGCCACCCATTCCGGTACAGGTAAGCGGGAGGAACTATGGCAGGACGACCTTAAGAAACTTTCATTGGAAGAGCCACAAAGGCTCGGTCGTCAGAAAGCGCCATACGCAGGCGATGTCCGGAGGCTTTCACTGGAAAAACCAGGAAAGCTCAATCATCAGAGGATGCCCCTTGATGATCGTCCTCGGACGTATCCCCATTATCCTCATCGAGACGAAGCCTTAGGGCCTCGATCAAATCATCTTTGGCCTCCAGTTGGCCCGCCAGGGACTCCTCTCTCCAATTCCTCTGCCTCCTTCTCTAGCTCAACAATTCTAGCCCTGAGGCTATAAACTTGGTCGCCGAGCTCCAGGAGGCAAGAAACGACAACTTTGTGACGAAGCTCTCTCCTCAAAGCCTCCCTCTCCACTTCGATGGGTGGGAGAGGGGAGGTCCGACTAGATGCTTCTGCCTCTTCTTTTCCCTCTCTCTTCTTCCCGTCCTTCTCGCCACCGATTCCGGGCCAGGCCTTTGTTGTGTCTCCTCGCTCCCTCTCCTCAGGAACTCTAGCTTCTCCACCCCTGAAAGATGAGTGAGAGTCCATGGAAATTTCTTAAAAGAAGTAGAAAAAAGCAATGCAGGAGATTTACACTGAAAGGGAGAGAGAAAAGAGCCTAGAAGGTTGATGGGAAAGAAGGACTGTGATGTCCTATAAATAGAAGATTTGGCAGTGGGAAAAGATTGCATCCCCTGAGAACCCACTACCGCCTGAACATGTGGCACCATAGGGGATGCGACAGGACTAACGCCCCATTATGACAGTGACATTTCCGTTCTACCATCAAGTGTTTTTCGTCGACGTTTCGAATCCCTAGGAAGGGATAGTAATTTCACTCGCCGACTAATGATTTTTGAACTTATCAAAGAAACCTTTTAACTTCCCCAATAAAGATTCAGATTCTTCACCGATAATAATGAGGAACTCCTGAGAGAGATGATGAGTTCCGGACCTTACTCTCTGAGCCGAAGGTCCGCAACATTCTGATTTCCCTCATGATATTTACTTCCCCGATCCATAAAGGGATCGGAGAAGTAGGGGGGCAATATGTTAAGGGAAAAATTGGTCTTGTCCTTTGCGATGGCTACACATGGAGAGAGATGATCCAACGGACAAGAATAAAACACCTTTCATTTTCCTTTGATAACAAATCTCATTATTCCTTTCAACCACATTAGCCAAAGTCGTTAGAGATCGGATCTCACAACCACTTGACAAATACATAAGCCTCCAACTAGCACATATACCGAATATGGTTCTGTTAGTCCCTAACCAATTGAAGAGTGACACATGGACCATATGCTAATGTAAGATTTATGATCCCCTTTTAAAAAGAGGATTCTCCCGCTCAAATGAGGGGAAGAGAAAGTAAATCAACAAAGAACTTCCTTCTTGTGAGGTAGTTCCATCTTCTCCGGCTAACCTCCTATCTGATTTCCAATCGCTGAAAGCTATGTTCTCTAATTAGCTCCCTTTTTTGTTATTTCTTATCATTTTGATTCTTGAATGTATTCATTGAATTCTGATCTAGATAACTGAGATATCTTATCATTTGTAATCTTTATGATTTGTGCGATAAATCTCTATCAACCGTCCAATCTATAGGCCAGAATTTAGTGATAACATGGGTGCTTATACCACAACATACTTTTCTTAACTAATACAAAAGCCTATATGTGGACCCCGATCCGGGAGAGAGGTGGGGGACGAGCCCCCAGCGGCCTCTTGGATCTTCCACGCGTGAAGGAGAGCTCTACCAAGAAACTCTAGAAACAGGTGCCACCCTCATAGCATAGCACGAGTGGCGATATAAAGGAGATTCCTCTCGATTCGGGAACAAGTCCGGATTCGAAACATACCTAAACAAACTCAGAGTCACCATCCATGGTATACGGCCATGGATTCTTAAACAAATATGCTCTGTATACCATGGATAACCAGAAATGAATGAGTTCGTGCCTGATTACGAATGGAGAAGGTCCGAAGAGCACCCCCAATTCGTCCGAGTGCAAACACTTGGTCTCTTATGCCATTTATTATTAGCTCCAAAGGATTTTGGGTAAAATCATATGAAATGGGAACAAATATCCCCGAGTGAACGTCTACCTAATCATGCATGACTCCGGGATGAAATAATAAGCACACATAAAGTAAGATAAAAGATGTGTCACCTAATGACAACTAGGTTGTGAGTGATATGCCTAACGGGTGTCTAAGTTCTAGTGGACATACACATGCAAGCTACAGCTAAAGGTATAAGTCTGTACAGGAAATGAAATCTAAAATTAACAGTTAATCATGAATAGTAAATGAAATAAGGAATAAACAAAATGCCAGGCAAATAACAGAATAATGAAATAAAAACCTACGGCGTGCACATAGCGCCTATCTACAATGGGGCGAATACATAGCGCCTAATATAAAATCCTAACACATCTCATCTAGAAAGCAGTAAATGACAGATAGCAATTGCAGTAATAAAAACCTATGGCGTGCACATAGCGCCTATCTACAATGGGACGAATACATAGCGCCTAATATAAAATCCTAACACATCTCATCTAGAAAGCAGTAAATGACAGATAGCAATTGCAGTAATAAAAACCTATGGCGTGCACATAGCGCCTATCTACAATGGGGCGAATACATAACGCCTAATATAAAATCCTAACACATCTCATCTGGAAAGCAGTAAATGACAGATAGGAAATGCAGTAATACCGTAAAGTGTTACAGCTAAGAAGATAAACCTGCGCAATGAGCAAACGTCAGTAGATGATAGTAAAGAAATAATAATCAATAACCTAATAACGATAGAGAATTACAGCTAAGCATGTGAGAACTACAACTAAGCAGGTAGAGCTACAACTAAGCAAGTAGGTAAATAAGGAAATGAACACACGCTATCATGATCCTATGCGAAAATTAACATCAATATGCAAACACAAGCCCTAAAATACTATCAACAAAACCTAAGACTCTAATGCTTCGGCCCGAGTCTTTAGATGATCTGATATTCATCCAAAGAAGCCTACGTATCCCCGCCTTCACGAGAATCAAGGCAACGTAGTTCTTCACACCTATTATAAACTATGATTCCTAAGACACCTAGACCTCTATCTTAGACTTGATCTAAAAGACCGGACTAGTTCTTAAAGCTTCTTGTGTGATTATTTAAATTCCAATGGATTGTAGATTTTAGGACACCCTATATGCCCTAACTAAATGCAGGTTAGCTCTAAGCTAATGCTGGTAGTTCCTACAACCTATGTGTAACTAGGCTATGTTTCTTAAGAAAAACAAAGGGGGGGACTAACGCATCCTATTCTAGTCATCAGTCGGCGATGTGGATCGCCAACTGACCGGACAGAGGCGCTCCTATAACTCTAGGACAAACCTCTAACTCTAAAACAAAGACAAACAAGCACATAACAAATCAAAGACAAACTCCTAACTCTAAAACTCGCTATCTAGGACAAACTCCTAACTTTAGAGGAAGATCTTTTGAAAATAAGGTTTTTGAAAAAGGTTTAAAATACTATTTACAAGGTTTGGTTGGACTAGGGATATGGATCCCAAGCTGCACTACGTACCTCGTGAAAGAGGATCAAGCCAACGTAGTTCGAAACATATTCTGAGATAAAGACATTAAACAATTACACATGGGTGATTCACAAACAAGTAAACTAGTGTGCTCACAAACAGGTACACCAGCGTGGTACAAACAAGTAAACTAGCATGATCACAAACAAATGAAACATCAATCAGATGAAACATGTCTAAAGGGAATATCTGAAAGACTTGAAAAGTCTTCTAAAATGAAGAGAAATGGATGCTACAGGACTTAAACAATTTCTCCTAAAAGAGGGGCTTGGGATGACTCCTTCATCGCCCTTGCAATGATAAGGATTCAAAAAAAAATGATTAAAACATCTAAAAAGCTGGGAAAGCCTACTAAACAAAAGAGGGGGGGGTGCATTAGGACCCAACAAGTCCCTTAAAGATAGGCTTGGGCTATTGCCTTCATCGCCCTAGCGATGATAGGATATATAAATAACTAAAGGTATGTCTTAAAGAATAAGGATACCGACATGGATGATGAATACAAATTAGAACCAAAACTCAATGACCATATGGTAAATGAGCAAGCAAGCAATTATATAAAAATACTCAGAGAGGAAACAGATGGGTCATTACCACTCTTGTATTCAAGCAAGTTTAAAAAAAAAAAAAATCATATAATGATTTCTAAATCTCAATATTAGTAATTATTCACCTCTCAAATTAACTCAAAAATCAAATGTATGAACTGATAAAGGCATATAAAGCTCTTAACAAAAACATAATTAACTGGTTATCCATTCATTCTAATATCAGAAGAAATAATAATAATAATAATGATGATAATACCATTTTAGCTTACCACATG
Organism: Tasmannia lanceolata; assembly: GCF_043159265.1. Classification (NCBI taxonomy): domain Eukaryota; kingdom Viridiplantae; phylum Streptophyta; class Magnoliopsida; order Canellales; family Winteraceae; genus Tasmannia; species Tasmannia lanceolata. Next base: position 20,879,635 of record NW_027518700.1, read on the forward strand.
ACCTTCAAAAAGAATTTTCTTGTTACATGACTGGATAAGAAAATTTCTTGTACACTTCTAGTTTTCAAGACCACAACACTTTTTATAAGATTCAGCCATTAAGTTTACTGTAATCTCCGTCAACAAATGGCCATCCAAAATGGGCCAAGATCTTGAATAAGAAGAAATAGTGGCATAAAACTACATTATTCTAATGCTAACATTGAGTCACTGACTATACTCAATTTTCCACCTAATTATCTGTTTTAGCATAAAATCTCATACACAACTGCTTCCCTCTGCGATTTAATCATCAACTGACCTTCTCAAGCAATTTAGTCAAATATTTTTAAAAACCTTTGCTTTTGACATGTTAACTTCCAATGATCATAACAAATCTTAAACTGAAATTACACAAAGTTCTATATACTATCAAGTGATTGAAATTCGACTCAAAGCTATTCTATTTCATATAGACCAATGACAGCCATGCTATATAACCAAAAGAGACAACTATAAAATTCCATCTTGTAATCAGTATGTGCATTACAGAAACTTCATATCATCATTTTTTTTGACATAAAACACAGTACATTTCTTAAACAAAGTAGCAGGATTAATCATCTAACTATGTACACAGAGCAAGTCATTCAAGTTCACAAAACATGATAAATCAAATCGGCTTCTAGAATGAATTAGATTTCTAATCAAAGTATAAGACAAATCTATCATTCAAAATTTAGCAATGAAGCATGACAGAAAATAACTGAACTAATGCAGAGTAAAATCTTTTATTTGCAAAGAGTGAAACCATGTTTAGTTCTAATTCATCCTCTAGTGCTTTTCCCCTTGGAAAGAGTCTGTAACTCTGTTTCATTGTTCAAAAGATCCAGATCTGTCTATGTAAGCCTACAAGGAACAACGCGTTTCTTAAAGAATGACACTGCATCACTGAAATTCTCAAATCTTTGAGTCAAAACATCATCCATGGGAGCAAAAACTGTAATTTTCATCTGATCTTGAAGCTCTAGCAATTGAGCATCAAGAAACGAAGACATCACTGAATAACCTCTGGATTTCAAAAACTCCGAAGCTCGGTAGAAAGAATCAGAACCAGAAAGAGAGCTTCCCCTTCAGCTAGAACGAGATCTCCACTTGCCGGAGCTTTGGCGATCCCACCGGAAAAGGTTGATCGGAGAAAATAAACAATCGGATCTTAGGGTTTCTTGAGAAGAAAAATAGGATTTCGGTGGAAGAATTCTTCAAATCTGGAGCTTAACAACAGGCTTTAGGTCAAAGAAAATGAAACTTGGCCGGCCGAAGCTTAGGATTCCGGCGAGAGTGACCGGAGAAGATGAGAAAAGGGGGAAAATGGGTTTTTGCTCTCTCTCTCTCTCTCTCTCTCTCTCTCTCTCTCTCTCTCTCTCTCTCTCTCTGCAGATCTACTCTTGATTTTCTTCTTTCTTCCTCGGAATCAATGGAGCTTGTGGTTTTATTTCACAGGAAAAAGTTGGATCTAGATTTTAAAGGTTGGAAATAGGGTTTCTAAAATGAAAAACAAAGAAATCAGCCATTGCAATGGAGAATGAGAAGAGAATATGAGAAATCTCTTGGTCGGAGCATGACCGGAATGAGGCCGGAGAAGAAGGTGGATCGAGAGTTAGAGTTAGGGCTTAAGATTTGGGTATTTTGCTCTCTCTCTCTCTCTCTCTCTCTCTCTCTCTCTCTCTCTCTCTCTCTAATTTTTCTAAAAAAATGAGATCCCCCCTTTTCTTTTTTTTACGATCTCTCCCTCTCTGCCTTTTATAAGCAAATGCCAAACACTTTTCCCCCCTTTAAGTTTTAGGTACACCCTTTTTTAAGAGTATGCAACACTACTTTTTAGTTTTCAAATGTGTATTTCGGGCAAGAGCAGGGGGTAGATAAAAGAAAAGAGAAGTGATATATTTTGTACCCCTTTCAACTTACTTGGACAGCCTCATTAAGCATTTTATGACTACTCTTTTATACCAACAGGCGTGGCTCGGATGGGAAAAAGGATGGGATAAATTATCTTTTCCTCTTCCTTACTGAATTGATATGGGCACACTTTGTCCTGATATTTCATATCCCTTTTCATTGATTTTGAAATAATAAGGATTGGGGTACGACTCGGGTTAAATTTCCTGGGGTTCGGGTTATTTTTCGCTCTCGGGAATTAGGGTCCGGTCAAAATGGGGTGTCTACACTATCATATTGATTACACGAAAAACTAGATGATAAAATCAACAAGCTTTACTGGGCAAATGAATTTTATTTGGCCACTTCTGGGAAGGTGGAGATGAAAACACGGGAGTAGGGAAGCATGATAAGTCCTTAGAATACAGGGAAAAAATTATTTTAGGGCGCGTTTGGCTACCATGAATTTTTTTTCATGATAAATTGGTGTCTCCCAAGTGGCTAAAAATCAAGAAACAAAAAACTCTACTTAAAATAGGATTAATTTTTTTCTTAGGTTCATCTCAATCAGAGACAGAGCCCCTGTATTGCCAACCCTGAAAATCATATTTTTTTTCCCTTTAGATTACCGTATTTTCCTTGAGTCCCTATATTTGCCCACTCCAAAAAATAGGATTTTTTAAGCGTGATAACTTTGTTTCACATTTTTTTCCTAAATTACCGGTTTTGTAGCGTTTTTAATAGCAAAGGGTGTGGAAATATCATTTACCCTTACTCTAGTTAGATAAGATTATTACAAAATGAGGTGGAAATGGTGAGAAAGGGGGTGGAAATATCATTTCCCCTTACTCTAGTTGGATAAGATTATTATATTTCAATAAAAATAACTGCAAGAAACAAAGCCGTTATTCTCTTTTATCACGAGGTCAGATTGGCTAATAGATGTTTTCATACAATGATCCAAAACTGTTAAAAAGACCCTTTTCAGTTTTGGGCAGTGATAAATTATTAAATTCACCCCCTTCTATAACCATATTCACCCCATATTTTTCAAAATGGACTGTACAGCCCACACCATTGGATGATCCAAACCGTCCATTAATTGATGGGCCACAATGTAAATAGGTTGTGCCAAGAAAATCATTTTCATAGGATAATCCTAACCCTCTGATCTATAGAAGTTAGAGTATATGGAGTATGGAGTTTCTTTATAGATGGAGGGATAGGATCATCCTATGGAAATGATTTTTGGGGCACAACCTATTTACATTGTAGCCTATTAACTGGACGGTTTGGATCATCCTATGGTGTGGGCTGTACAGTCCATTTTGAAAAATAGGGGGTGAATATGGTAATAGAAAGGGGCGAATTTATCACTGCCCTCAGTTTTTTACCCTTTCTCTCCCTCTCTCCAAGTCGTTAAAATGCACACTTCTTGACCTGCTCAACTACTGTTTGTTTAAACGTTCCGACAAAACTGCGATATAGTTTGTTATTTATACTCCAAATACAGCACTTCCCTGAATTTCAGTGAAGAGAGCCTCCTTATATGAGCTGGACAGAGAATTGCATTGATCAAACTGTCTGAAGGAAACAATAGTGGTGGAGGAAAGAGGACGATCTGCGGACCAACATTATTGTTTTTGCCTCCATTAGTACAAGATGAGTGAATTAGAGAAGCAAATAAAAGACAGGACCAAAGAAATCAAGGCCATCTTTAGACAAGGAACCAAGGTCGTGGGCGCTTGTAAAAGAGGATGGTACAGGCTAAGAAACCTAAAGAGAAGAAACATAGAGATATAATCTCTCTGTAAATTCACATGTAAACTAGGTGCTAATCGGCTATATGGTAATCTGTTTCTTCCTCTATTGTTAACTTGAATGGATCATAGCAATTTTTTTTGTGCTTTTTGTGCTCTTAGGATTAGACTAGAACCCATCTTAGAAATTTATCTTTGGAACCTTGAGAATTGGCTGCACATAAAAATGAAGAATACAAACAAGTCTTGGAAAATGGAAGTAATAATGCAGACATTTTCCTCGGTGAAGCTTTTCTGTGTGTAACAGGCATTATTTTCTAAAGGTATTTGTTTGATTTTTTTTCCTGCTTATTTTTTGGGATTTTGTTTTGTTTTAAAGATTTTTCTTTGGGTAATTGCATTTCAACCACCCAAATGGAAGCTCCTACAAAACTTTCAATCAGCATTGGCTATTCAGGATTTTCCCCAAGGATGCCTAATGGTCAGAGGAAAAGGTATTTCGAAAGTTCAGAAGGTTGAATCAAAGAACTGATATCCGCACTCCCTTATTTCATTAACGGGACTCCAGTCTTGACTTTGCATGTTTCTAGGTAGTTCAGGGAATGTTTGGAAATCAGGGGAAAATATTCCATGGAATACTAGTGGAGCCAGTTGTGAGTTTTAATTATCAGATAGGTGTTTGTCAACCTCCCCTACCCCTCCTCACGTGGCTTTTGGAAAAAAATCCAACTACTTGCCCTTGTCCTACCCATGTTTCTCATGCACTAGGTTCTACACCTATTTGTCTGGCGGAAAAAAAAAAAAAACTGGCAACCTCCTGCTACTGTTGTCAAGCGAGAGTAAGGTTCTACAGCCCTACCTTAACTACATTTGCCACTGATGTTGTTGTCACCATGGTTTTAAATTTCGACTGAAATCCAAAATTTCAGTCCACCCCGGTATTGAAATGTACAATACTTGAAATGTTACAAGATTTTGGCCGAAATGACAGAAATTTTTTCCCTGAAATTTCGACCTAAATTTAAGGAAATTCAACCAAAAATCTCAATTTTTTTAATTATTTAATATTTTCCCAAAAATTCGGCCAAAATTTGGTATTAAATCAAATAATATTTTTAATGTTGTGTAGGATTTCAGCCAAAATTTTAAGATTTCGGCCGAAATTTCAGTTTCGGTGAGGACCGAAACGCATTCCGAAATTTGAAACCATGGTTGTCACTTCCACGCTAAGTCCATGGTTGCAATCACCACAACAAATTCTACTGAAGAATGCGTACATATAGTATGCTTTACATATAATATGTACTTCGAATAGCATTATTGTTCACATGTATACACTGTTTTTTTAAAGGTAACAATTTTATTTCATAGTGAAACAAGTACAAGGATAACTCACAAGGGAAAAATGTCCATGTGTTGTACAAATAGCAATCGATGGATCGTGTCAATAATGTTAAAGGATCGTCCCCGCTAAATCATTAATGACAACCACTGTATTTGATCTACTTACTCCCTCCTTTGCAAGTCAACCCGCCATAGAGTTAGCCGAGCGCCGCCTATGCACCAACGATGGACGGATGACACGAATGAGATCACGAATCTCGTCCACCAAGTTTGCCAAATGCCATAGACCGGCACAGCAATTTCGTGCCCAAGAAATAACTTTTGCAGAATCACCTTCCACTATAAGAGTACCCATATTATGAGCTTGATACCACCGTAATCCATAGAGCAATGCTCTAGCCTCTGCTTCATTTGCGTCACATACAGCTCCCACTGGACTGGAATACGTCATAATGATGATTCCTTTTGAATCATGGACCACACCTCCAATCTGTGTCTGACCCCGGTTGCCCATTGAGCTCCCGTCAAAATTAACTTTGAAATAACCCTCGGGGGGGGGGAGGATCCCAACGAGGGTTGATGCGATTAATTGCTTTCCTCTCCGCCATCGCCGTGTGGCCATTGTGCAGGATATGATTGACAGGATACTGTGTATCCCCCTTACAGTTAATCAACTGAATAATGGCAATCTTAATTGATAGTGAAATATAGCCAGCAACCCTAGATTTGTCGCTAAAAATCCTATTATTTCTCTCTGTCCATAGCAACCAAATAATGGCGAAGTGGATGACACTCCACATTTTCTCCCCAAGGCACCCGAAGGAAGCCCCACCCCAATGTATCAATGTTTCTAAATTATCATTAGATGGTACCCACAAAATTCAGAAGAAATTGAGAGTCTACATCCAAATATAAAGAGAGTAAGGGCACACTATCAGCACATGATTCAAAGTTTCTACGTTATTACGGCATAAAACACAGCAGATCGCCAACCGAATTTTCCTCCTCTGCAGTCTTTCGCAGTGTTGATGCATCTTTGCGAGACAGTCCAAGTGAATGCGATAATCCTTGGGGGAGTAAAAGATTTCTATAAATGTGATCGGTAGAAAAACTCTTATAGATCTTTCGCTAAGATTCCAGAAGAAAGATTTTACTGTGAAACTTTTAGGTACCTTACCGATATGCCAAAAGCTCAAGAGTTGATGGAATGCGTTAGGCAAGGCCCTTTAAACCGGTCCCATACCAGGTTGGGTCCCACCTAGTCTCATACCTAGGCAGGGCCCCACTCAGGACCATAACATACCACCACGCTTCCGAATCCGCCATCTTCGGCGGCCCACTCTGTGACGGCTTTCACTTTGGCCTTTTCTCAAATAGCCCTTTCCATAGGTCGCCCCTTCCGTGACTCGAACACGGGACGTGGTGGCTGCTCCGATACCAAATGTTAGGTACCTTACCGATACCAAAAGGTCCAAAGCTGATGGAACGCGTTAGGCAAGGCCCTTTAAACCGTTCCCATACCTGGTTGGGTCCCACCTAGTCCCATACCTAGGCAGGGCCACACTTAGGACCGGAACAGAAACCCCCCTCCGTATATGGGGTCCATACCCATTTATCCTTCACATTTGGAGAAAGATAAATATCATTTAGAATATTAAGAAGTGCAGTCAAAGAATCAACTTCATTCTCCTTGAGATTCCTTCGAAGTTGAATGTCCCACAAACGCGTCCCATTACATTACAGATGAGGTAATGAGAGATTGTTCCTTGTTTCTTATTTGCCAGGAGGTAAAGCTCCAGATAAGTGTAGGAAAGGCTTGAGTCCCCGATCTATAAATCTCACCAAAAACTCACCATGTCACCCATCCCCACTCTGAATTTGACCAGAGGACGAAATTGTTCCCAAACATAGTAAATGGATCACCAGGCACCTGACTCCTTTCCCCCTGACGGAGCACCACATTCCCATTCTCCCCATCCTCTTACATATTTATCCCCTATAATAGCATGCCATAGTGCCTCCTTTTCCACACCAAATCTCCAAAGCCATTTCCCCAAAAGTGATTTGTTTTGTAATTTTATCTTCCCAATGCCTAATCCCCCAAGCATTTTTGACTTACATACTTTTTCCCACTTCAGTAAATGTTTTAGTTTCTTCTCCCCCCTCTTCCCTCCTAGAGAAAATCACACTGTATCTTCTCTATGCGAGCTGCAACTTTAGTCGGTATTTGTAGACACCTCATTTTGACCGAACCCTAAAACCATCATGTGTGAATAAAAATCCCTCAAATTAGTGAATTAGTGTCTTAAAATTTATCCTAGGATAGTTTAGGATCCTAATAAGGTCCCTGCAAAATTTCATTGAAATCAGACCAAAATTACATAATTGGACGAGCCTACTTAGAATGGTAGTGTCAAAAGGGGAGTGGATTAGCCAGTTACACAGTTAGCTCATACACTAAAGTAGAAAGGGGGTGAGTTTAGCCAAGAATAAAGAACACTTTAGCTTATGATGTAAGCTAACTCTAGAAGGGGGGGGGGGGGAGTTATCCCGCACTAATTTTTCATTGAGCACTTTTCCCATGGACCACCCTAATAAGCAAAACACAAGACAAAAACATATTGCAAATGGGTTGTCTTGGGGCAAAAGAGGGGGGGGGCAAATATTAAGAAAACCTATAAATAGAGGGGAAGCCCTCTCATTTGCAAGGCTCTTATCATTTTAGGTTTTTCTAGAGAGAGAGAGAGAGAGAGAGAGACTCTAATTCCTTTCCCCTTTCCTTCTCCAGCCAAAAGCTCCGGCAAGATCATCCTCGCCGGCCATCCTTCAAGTTCCAGCCAATGTTTCTCCTACCTTTAATTATCACATAAATATTTATCTCTGTCATTTTCCATCTTTTCATCTCACAAACTCCAGATTTATAACTTTCTAGCTCTTAAAACTTTAGATCTATAATCTTTCGTCCCTGAAACATTAGATCTGTAGTTTTTTAGCCTTGAATATGTTGTTTTCACCATGCAAAACCCTAGATCCAAACCCTAAACCGTAGATTCGATCTTTCTTTCCTTAGATTTCTCTGTTCCTTAAAGTATTCAGCCATTATACTGAAAATCTTCAATTCCGAAGAAGAAAAATCAGGATCAAAGTTCAAATGTTCAGAAAAAAAACACAAGGACTTAAGGTAAAATCGTTCTAATCTTTTATTTGTAATTTTCTTTGGTAAGTATCTTTGAAATATATTGTGTTTTGATTTTGATGTACTTTTAAGACAAATTGATGTTAAGTTTGATAGATCTGTGAATTCTAATTAAAGTTCTGAAAGATTTGTTGTTTAATCGGTTAATCAGTTGATTTTTCATTTTTATTCTTCATTTAAATTCAATTTCTAAGCATTTGTGTATAAGAAAAAATTCTTGCATAGTTAGATCGATGAGTATAACCTTTATTTTTCCTTGAGTTTTTTTAAACCAAAGTTACATCAGTTCCACTTCATTTTCCTCAATCTCAGTTAAGAATCTCCATCTTCATTTTGTCAAATTTGTTTTTGAAAGCGTTAGATCTGTTGTGTTTTCATCTGGATTTTGAAATTACAAATTTGTTTGTCTTCGTTCCCTTCTCATTTAGACCTAATTATAAAATGAGAGCTAATCTCTTGATTTTGCTTGTGTTTAATTGAGATTATTTAATCCGTGATTTTGATGTAATAATGTTTCAAGTCTTGAAAGTGGATTTTCTAGTCTACTTTGATTTTAGGTTTAAGTTTAGGTTTTACATACTTACAAAGCCTCTTCGAAGCATAAGTTGATTTAAAATATTGTGTGTTAGATAGATGTATTATTAGTTCATAGGTTTTGGAAAATTTCTTAAAATCAGTTTTGAGAAATTTGTTGTGGAATTTGTAGACATTTCTAGTTATTTGTCAAAGAGTATGTTAATGTTGTAATTGTGTGTAACTCCAGCCCATAAACTGTGAAGTTTTTATTCTAAAATAGTCTCATAGGGTTGTGTATCTTATTTGACTTTAAAGATAGTAATATTGTTTAAGTTATGAACTTCTTTTAGATAAGTTAGACATTTTGGATCGTTGGTTACTAGTTTAAAATGAAGTGCATATGAATAATTGATGGTAATTGAATCATACGTACTCTCTTTATTCACATATTGAAATACGGGTGTGACAACCCAAGAGGGGGGTGAATTGGTCAATTAAAAATTTTGGACTTAATTAAATGGATTATTAAAATTAATTTACTAATTAAGCACTTATTAATCTAACCCTTGTTCAATTATTCAAGATAATAAAATTTAGGGTTTAGATATTACTTTAAGCCTATTTGCCCTAACCCTTGTTATAATAAAACAGGTAGAGTTTGCCAATCACCAATGTGCAAATGAGAAGGAGAAGATGAATCAATCCACAAGGCACAAGATTTATAGTGGTTCGGTCTATCACAAGACCTACTCCACTCTTCCAAGTTTACCTTCTTGGGATCTCCACTAAAATGATGAGATTCTTCAACAGGCGAATCTCCAAGCCGTACACCCGACTTCTCAAACTCCAAAGGGGACACACCATTTTCTCACAAAGCCTTGCCGAGGGATCACACCCTCTTGCAATGTCTTCACCTTTCTTAACGGGCCGAAGAGTAGACCCTCACAGAGTCTTCACCTTTGTTACCGGGCTAAAGAGAAGACCCTCAAATACAATGAAGAAAATAAAATAAAAAACTCTCAATGCCTCTTTAGATAGGCGGATTACAAATTTGATAGCGCACAAACACTCCAAGGAAGATAAAATGTAAAGCCTATGGAGTTCCTCTTGATAGAATGTAAAAATCAAGTTTAAAGAGGTTTAGCTTTTGATAAGAAAGTTTTTGCTCAAGAAAAATGGGATTTGATCTTTGTAAAATGTTCAAAAGCCTGTAGAGATAGGTTTTAATGATGTATATATAGTGTATTTGAAAATATGACCGTTTGGGGTAAAACTGTAAATAACTGGCATGAAAAAGTCAAGCAGAAAACGCCCCAACGGCTAGTTTGCTCAACTGCGGCGGTCGACCGAGCCCCATGGCGGTTGTCCGGCGAGGTCAACCTATTTGCTCAAAACATTTGGCTCAAAAACCTATCCGCGGTCGACCGACCCACGGCGGTCGCCTTTCCAAACCCATGACGAAATGTTCTGTTATGAAACAGACACATATCCGCGATCGACCGGCCCGATAATTTTCGAGATGTCTTGGAATTCCAGGTAGCATCCCGCGGTCGCCCGGTCCTGTGTAGAATTTCATTTTTAACTTTAAAGTTCAGGGGCTTTTGGGCCATGGTCTTTGGGCTTAAGTCCTAGGTTTTCAAACACATTTTTGAGTGTGTCTATGGTTTTCAAAGATGTGAAAAGTTAAGTATGAAAACAAACCTATTGAAAGTGCATTTTACAAAATATCAAGAGGACTCTAAATACATTCTAAAAATGATACCGTTGAGTCTTCTTGGAATGTATTAGCTCCTTTGCACTTCCTTGGATTTCTTCGGCTTGAGTGAACATCTTGAACTTTGTCTCGGCTCTGGCACGTTCAACTCCAAGCTCCTTCTTGACAATTGCTTAGGGAACTTGTGGGATCTTCATGTTGAGCTTCTTGACTTGAACATCTTCAAATGAGGATGTCTTCACTGTAGGTGCAAGCTCTTGGTTCTTTTGTTCCTTAATCCACAAGCCATGTGTTGTGAAGAGTTGTGTAATGGCGATTATGACATGAAATTCTTGTATACAACACAACACCTCAAATCAACACATTAGTCCATAAATGCTAATCAATTTGAGTTTCCTAGCATCAAAACAAGAGGTAAGTGAATGATTAGACCCATGGGAACCCTTGGGCTTTCACTTATTGAGAGGTGTGTGGCATATAAGAGTTTTTGCTATATGAACCCCCAACTCATTCCTCCTCAGTCATTACAGCAAGGTAAGTTTTAATTGATGTGCAATTGTAAGCTTTTCAGTGAATATTACAAGGTTAATCTTAGAATAATATTTTTTTTTACAAATTTGGATTTATTGCTAGTTAAGGACAGATATCAGATTCATGAAGTAAGGAAAAAAATGTGTTTATATGCTCTTAATCAGCACCTGTGAATATATAAAATAGTGCTGCATATATTCCTTTCATCTTAAGGGTTTGCATTTTGTTAATGAGCTTGCATTTGTAGGCATGTGTAGATTTGTTATACTTTAAAGCCAAAATCATTTTCTTTTTAACTTTGACCAAGTGTTGATGGTGATCAATTCTCTTTGGTCTCATTATGTTCCTGATTCTTTCATTTGTGAAAAGAATTTGAAATAGTTTGGGTTTGATTTTGAGGACTAGGAATGGTTTGTGAGGATTATAAGGTAGCTAATTGTGATTCTATGAGTTTCATTTTTTCCCAAAGACTTGACAATATAAACTATTTCTTATATTAGTCAGCTTGTCAGAAAGGAATTTTTGCTTCAATTTATATCATTATGGTCACTGAAATGATTTTATCATCTATTATTTGGCTTTCGAATGTCTTTTCTGAGAATCGCCAGAATAAGCTTTGAGATCTGATAACTTTATGTTTCTTATTCTTGTGATTTGTCTTTATTTTGAAAATATTGATTGTAACATTGATGTGATTAAGTCCCGATGAATGCATCTCCTTAAATCAATTTTTCATTTACATCCTTTCAATTGATTTTATAATTCAAATTCCTGGGAGTTTTGGGTTTATGCATATGAAATTGTAATCACTACTTTGGGTTTTACAGCTTATGGTTTATTGCTGAAATTTAAGTGACAAAGATTCCAAAGACCTAACTGATTAAAAGGGAATTTTAATCCACACAACTGTGTCTAATGCTTGATAGTTGAATGTTGTGATGGTTGAACTGTTCAAGTGCCTTTACATAATAAGCTTTGATTTACATACTTATATAGAGCATCATTTGTTTTCGTAGGTCTGAATTGATATATATTATTTAATGTTAGTCATCATTTTTATTGCTATTAAATCCTTCTTTTCCTTAGAATTTTTGTTCAATAGATATAAGTATAACTGTGTTCAAAAACTTATTGGGGTCTGGAGTACTTTGCAGGAAAATGATATTAGTATGACTATATTATACTATGGTTATGAAATTGTAGCTTCTCATCCTTATTGTTTGGATTTATAATTGAACATTCTTCTCTGGCTGGATGAATACCTTATTTATATTGCAAATAACTTTAAATCTGTTTTTTTAGATTGAAGAGTTTTGTTTTGAAAAATTTAGATGATGCATTCAAAAGTAACATGATTTTAAACCAGCAAATAATAATGTTTGTATAGCATATATATTAGTTAAATGAACAATATAATGAGTAATGATGGTTCTTATTTGGATAAAGTAGTATAATTGTACTCTTGATATAAATTTGCTTGTCTTTCTTTCATTAAAAAACACAGAATTGGCTTAAACCCAAAATCTGTTTAGTTTTCTCCCTTAAAACAGTACAATTTGGACCATGACATCAATTTGTTTGGTTATTTATTCCTAAAATTATACAGTTCTTGTGATGACGCAAAATTATATGACTTCTTTTCTTTTAAACAAATTGGTTTCATCCTGGATACTAGTTTTGCTTGATATCTATTCTCTTTAATTAACACAATGCAAGTCATAGTTCAAATTCATTTTTCTTGTGAGGTAGTGTGGGTTGAAATCCAAAATATTTAGTTTGCTTGTTTTAAGAGGCATGGATTGCTCAATGATGCAAATCTGTTTAACTTTTTCTTTAGATAGTATAATGATAATTGTGGTACAAAATGCTCTTTTGTTTTTTTCTGAACAACATTATTTTGTTTTTGCCAAAACTATACATTTGTCTGCAAGTTCATGATCTGTGGGTTTTATACATGCTCATTACATGGTGGTTATAAATCAAATAGTTATACTGCATGTTTATGAATCAGTAACCATATAGCCATTGTTCCATTAATGAATGTCTTAGTACACGGTTTACTACTTTGGCATACAATCATTTTTCTTCTGTTGGTAATGTTTGTTGGATCCAGCTTTCACGTAATTTTAGAAGAATTGAATGAGCTTTATAGGAAATGAGTAAGATCATAAGGTTATTTTATTAATGGTTCTGGAGAAATATATTTCAATGATACAGGAAGGTATTTAATCTTAGCTCTTGGTTCAGATGGGGTTGTTGGTCTTAATAGAAATTATTTTATTCTTATAATCATTGGTTTTTGAGGTAATGAAGTAACATAGGAACACAATTTAGTCTTGAGATTTAATCCTTAGGGATAGCTTTGACTATCAATCATAGCAGGGGCTCTGATATGGACACATGGAGCCCATCTTTAGCGGACTTGCTTAGTCTTTATAGCATCCCCTTCTTCCTTCTTCTCTTTATAAGACTTGCTTAGTCTTTTAGACACATACCTTAGACATTAGTTCCTTTATCATAGCAAAGCTGTGATAGGGATACCTGGAGCCCACCCTTAGGAGACTGACTTAGTCTCATTAGCAGTTCCACCCCTAGGAGACTGGCCTAGTCTCATCAATAGAACACTCCCCCACAAATTAAAGACTAACTTCGTCATTCAGTTATCCCATTTATCATTGCAGGGGCGATAATAAGGTTACTTGGAGCCCATTTTTATGTCTAGGAGACTTCTTCTTCCATGTAGCCAGTTTTATCTCGATTCTTTCGATCACAGAATCTCACAACCCAGTCTTAGGAACACCTAATTTGAGTGGTAGACCACGATACGTGATCAAAAATGAACTTACAGTACATCCCAGAATCTTTGCATGGTCCCACACAGCATTAGGATCTAAATTAATGCTGGCAATAGTGCTTTTTGAGAATTAATTTTAAGGTCAGATGTCATCTCGAACCTCCGAAATAACTTCTTTAAATTATTCATGTACAGGTAGCCCTCACTCATTAACACCAAGGTATCATCTCTAAATTGTAGGTGCGATATGGCCTCGGAATTTTTATTGGCCATGAGTCCCTTTAATAAACCTTTCTTTCAGTCAAAGATATTAGCTGGATGAGGGCCTCTACAACCACAATAAATAAATACGGAGATAGTGGATCAACTTGGCGAAGGCCCCGAGTGCTATTGAAGAAACCTTGGGGCGAGCTGTTAAGGAGGATAGAGAAAGAATCCATTGAGACACATGTCTTCATCTAGTGCCTCCATTTGTCCCCAAAACCCATTTTCCCCAATATAAAATCCAATAGTCCCCAATCAATGCGATCATAAGCCTTTTCGAAGTCCACCCGTGCTATAATACTGCGATCTCCGCTCCTCATCATGGAATCAAGTACTTCATTGGCAATCAGTACCCCATAAAGTATTTGTCTTTATATACAAAGGAGCTCTGGAACTTAGATATAATGACACCCATAACAGTATCGATCCTACGGGCAAGTACCTTTGCCAACAATTTATATAGACTATGAACTAAACTGATTGTCCTGAAGTCTTTCAGTTCATTGGCCCCTTCCTTCTTGGGTAAAAGAGTAACAAAAGTGGTGTTTAACCCTTTATTTAAGATTCCACTTGCATGACATTCACTGAAAAAATGATATACCTCCGATTTGATCGTGTCACAGTAGTGAATATAAAATGCCATTGGAAATCCATCCGGTCCTTACGCCTTATCCTTTTTAGAGAATGCACTGCTGCCTCGATCTCCTCCGTAGAGAAATGACTTTCCAATCATTTGCGATTGACTTGATTGATTATGTTGAAAGACACACCTCCCAACTGAGGTGTCTAGTCATGTGATGCAGCATATACCTTGCGGTAATAGTCTACTATGATGTTAGTGATGCGGGACTTGTCCTCTACAAGTTCCTCATCAACCACCAAGAAATTAATCGCATTTCCCCGCCTTCTTGCATTCACCATATGGTGAAAATACTTTGTATTTTTATCTCCTGCAGCTAACCATAACGCCCTCGATTTTTGCCTCCAAATGATTTCCTCCCTTCGAATAATTTCTTCGTATTCCACCATTAGGTCCGCCCTTTCTTGATGATCAACATCCCTCAAAGCATAGATGGCCGCTTTGTTGTCCAGACTCTCCAATTCAAAGAGAATCTCCTCCTTCCGTAACTCCTTTTCGCAGCGCTCTTGGACTGCCACCTCTTTAATCTTAGCTTTCACTGCTTCCAATCTTTGGGAAAAAGAAAACCCGCCATCCATCGAAAATTGCCGCACTCCACCATCCCACAATCTTATCATCAAATACTGGATTCTCCCATAATTCCAAGTCTAATCTAAAGGGTGATTGATCCGTAGAGATCTCGCCAAGAACTAATAAGATCAGATTATGATCAGAGATATGCCTAGGCAATGCTCGCTGGTAAATGTTTCGAAAAGATTCATCCCACTCCTTTGAGATAAAAATTCGATCGATCCGCGATTGGACCAAACTTTCTTGATTGTTGTTCCATGTGTTTGCCCCCCTCCATGGCAAATCGATCAATTCACAATTGTTTATCAAATCAGATAGTCTTCGCATTCTAGATATTATGGAACATGGACAATTCTTCTTGTGGGGGTACCTAATTGTGTTGAAATCGCCACCCAAGGCCATCCATCTCTCATTGACTGAAGTTCCAGCCAAAGAGCATGCTGTTCCCGGGCTTGCACTGGTCCATAAACCCCCATCAACAACCATTGATTCCCGTTCGCAACCGAAGAGAAGTGTAGTGAGATAGTAAATTCCTTAGTGATTTGCTCCTCCATTCTAAATATTTCTTCCTTCCATACAACAATGATGCCCCCAGCCATGCCGATTGTGTTCTTCGGAGCCCATTGTCGATTATTACTTCCCCATATTTCATTTATGGTGTTCTCTACCACCCCCCGTAATTTGGATTCAATAATGGATTCAATAATAGCCAAGAAATCCAGTTTTCTCCTTTGACAAATTTCCTTCATCGCCAACTTCTTTCTCTTCGACACTAGCCCCATTCCAAAAAAGAATCTTCACTTGGATAAACTAGTGTTTCTCTCAAAGAATCCTTTAGTCCTTGCCTGCCGCAAGACTTTGAGTTCCCCTTTTCCCTTTTTTTTCTTCTTTGTTTGTTTGAATCCTCGTGGTCGATCCCTATTTTCAATCTCCATGAACATGTTGCGAGTGACATTCACATCATTCTTATACCCCATGCCAAGTTCATCCCCCAAGGCTATCATAGCAACAAACTCTTCTTCGCGGTCCTCTTCCTCTGCAGTCTCTTCAATCTGACTGTGAAGAAGGCAGATTTTATGTTTTCATCGAGTTCCGCTTCAAGGGTGTCCTCCGATGGTTTGGACGTGACATCCTTCGATAGCGATTTCGATTCAACCCTTCCGTTTGTTGATTCCATTCCCGCCCTCTCCTCCCCATTTTTGATTCCTCAATTTCCTCCAACCTTACACCATTCGTTGGGGTGAAATTTTTACCCAAATTCGGTGTGGAAGGACACACCGCGGTTTTCATATCCTCATGTACCCTCGAATCGTATTTATTTCCGGGCGAGTTACCCATTTTCCTTCCTTTCAAATGAAGGAATTCCAAAGAACTTTATCCCTGTCAAAATCCATAAGCATAGATCTTTGATCTGGCTTCGAAAGCATCCCGTCAGTATGATTCAACTCATTCTGTTGTGTTCCAGTCATCGCTAATGCCTTTGACCACAGTAGATCCAAAAACTTGACGAACGCCTCGTGTATATCCGAGTTTACCTTGCCAGATAAGTTAGTAAGATTATTCAATATTGTTGATGGTCGGACGGGATTCCTTAGCTTCCTATTTCCAGTAGACAAACTAGAAATCCTCCCATTCCAGCTCCTTTTCTTCATGTAAAAGCCTCTCTTACCATGAATATACTGCAGAGGACTATGCGTAGAATTTTCAATAGCCCGATTTGAGGCATTCCTGACAATATCCACGTTGCGGGCACATGCAATAGCTTGATAACCATCTGTCCCAACATTTGGTTCACGTTTCGATGCAATCTTAACGTTACAGACAAGCTGAGGAGAGTCACTAAATATCGGACGGTTGATATGGACATCCCGTCACAAGACCGTCATTGGACGGTGGATGATCGAACAATAGAGAGTCACAATTGTCCTCCCATCCTTATCAGAAACCAGTTGGCCATCATGCCTCTCGAGAAAATTAGAGGGAAGCACGTGAGATTTCTTTGTAGTTTCCGCCCGAGCACGTGAGAATTTGAAATTTGAATCATGACTATTCATTCTAGATTGATCCAACGGATCAGAAGATGGACCCTTTATGGGTTTGTCCGGTTGCCATAATTTTCGACCGTTTTCCGCCACCCGTCCTTAGCTTCTGTATGCTCAAAAGGGTAAGTATTCTGGTGCGGGTGTGCGAAATAAACTGCAAGCTTAATATCATCACCGAATTCACCGAAAACACCAATCGAATAAAATCTGTTAGAAACTTTGAGCCGAACCACCGATTGAAGGAAAGCCCATTCCGATGTAAAGATCTTAGCCCTTGCATATTCCAAAATTTGGGTACATTCGCCTACCATTTTCACTTGAAGCACAGTCCTGAAGAGACTCCCAAGAGCGTCAACTGTAGATACGTTCCACGCGTGTAGTGGGATGCCAAAAAAGCGAATCCAGATAACCTTTGCTCCTGTCTTGTAGCCGGATGCCATGGACTTAAGGAAAGAAGATACTCCCCAAAAGTCGTTACTGCTTTATAGAAAATCCTATTTGCTTGCTCCACAGAATCAAACCCAACTAATATCTCATTTTTGCTTAGTATAAAAGGCTCTGATAGCTTTGGGAGATCCCACATGTCTTGAGGAGATTACTTCTAGTCTCCACATGTCTTCCCGATATTTCAATAGTTATCTGCTGCCCATCATCTTTTTCCTCAGTAATGTCGTCCTCTGTACAATAGACAAACAACTTCTTGTTGACCTTCTTCTTCCTTGAAGCTAGGTCTGGTCTATTCGATGGACCCATTTGGCAATGCAAACATCTTCTGCATTCCTTACGCCTTCGAAAGTTGTGATAAGAGCATCAAATACATTTCCAATCACCCGGTAGGAAAGGCGGCCGGATAGCCAACCCGGCATTCTTCATCATCATTCCAGATTGTGGGACCCGATCTCGAAGCGGGGCAGCGGGATGAGACCCCGCGGGCCTCTCGATCTCCACACGAGTTGGAGAGCTCCGCTACGGCTCTCTAAAAAATAGTACCCTCACAGCATGAGTCAATGGCGTGCGTTACCTGATTCGGAGTAAACTCGGAACCAAGACGTATCTGACTATGTGTCCCCACACATATCCAATGATATGATGGAAAGCTGAAAAATAAGAGTCGTCATCCAGGATTAAGGCCTGGAACGCATAATATACTATGTGCAATGGATAACCAGAAATGAACAGGTCCATGCCTGGTTACGAGTGGGGAAGGTGTTAGGCACCCCACTCGCCTGAGAAACTCGGTCTGTTATGCCATTTTTATTATTTTCGAAGAAATTTGGGCAAAAATCATGTTATGGGAACAGACATCCCCGAGAAGACGATTGATGAACACATTTATGTGTGAATGATAGTGGTAGGATGCATGTATATTTTATATTTTAAGCGGTACTACTAAGGTATTTTTGTTGTTTTAGGGTTTTTATTGGAATTATAAAGGAAATGGAGCTTAACATATGAAAATAGTGAAGAAATGACCAATTGCCATGATAATCCAAAGTTCCAAGATGCCTTAGTTGGCCGAATTGGCATGATGCTTTAGTAGGATCAAATTGATAATGCCACACCCCCTTACTTTGCTTTGAAAGATGAAATTTCAAGGATGGATGATGAAAAACAAGAGAAGAGAAAGGATCTTAATTCCAATGGTTGAGATTGAAATGATCAAGAGAGGAGAAGAGAATTATTTGTTGTTTATGTGCATTACAAAGGAATGGTAGATTTGCCATTTGCGAAAGTATATGGCATGGTTGCAATTCATTCGAAAGATAGGGACAATTTGGTCATTTCATGCACATATTCCTCAACTTGGAAACTTTCCATTATTTTTCTACCATTTAGAAAGTTGCTTGACAAAATAATTAGAAGGTTTTAGACAAACCTTTGGAAAGAAAAAAAGAAGGAAAGTAACCCATGTGTTTTTAGAAGAGATATAGAAAGCCCATTCAAGCCTTAATCTTGTCCTTTCATTTGTTTCCTAAGATTAGCTTTTTAATCTCCACCTTACATCTTTTTCAATCCCTTAATTTAGCAACCTTTCTCACCCAAAATCTATATATCAATCTCTCTTGAACTCTCTCCCATCTTCTTGAATTTTTAGTCTCGTCTCGTCTCGTCGCGTCTTCAACAGTTTTTTTATTTTTTTCTAAAACTTCAACGGACCATAACTTCTTCGTTTTAGCTCCGATTCGCGCGTGGTCGGATCCGTTGGACTCGTATCGACGAGAGGAATCCGATCAAGGCTTGAAGGAGGACAATGATTCAACCAAGGAGAAAAGAATAAGTTTTTCTTATTTTTCTCTTTATTTTAAATTACAATTTGATGTATTTTTGCTTTCAATTTCAATTAAAGAAGAGTTCTTTTTATTTTCTTTTTCCTTCTCAAGTTCTTAATGGCAATTCTCTTCTTTCTACTTTTTATTTTTATTTCTTTGACTTTCTTCATGAGTAACTAAATCCTATATACTTAGGGTTTAGATGAAATCATGGGGAAGGAGAAAGGTTTTTAATTAAATTTAATGGTATGGAATTAATGGTTTATAATTGTTGCATATCAATCATTCATGCCATTGGCTTTCCCCTTTCGTATGAGTGATTGCTATGAACATTATAAATATTTATATAGCCTTTAAAATTGGAGTGTGTCTTTGATAAATTACTCATGGGCAATGACATCCATTGATCTTATTTCCCATAGACTAATTATCAAATATACAATTCAATAAACAAAAATTATTTTAATTATTCAATATAATCCAAGCCCATGGTGGATTCTAACCCTAAGTAATCTTTTATATTGAATTAAGATTTTTACACTATTCCAAATTACTTTTGTAATTTTTTAATTTACTTAAGCCCTTAGAATTTTGGTTTTCTAATTAAATTAGATAAGTAGTTAAAAGAGATCATTAGAACCTTGGTACACTTTGCCTAAATTAGGATTTTAAATAAAAAAGATCTTA
The DNA here is from genome assembly GCF_043159265.1 of Tasmannia lanceolata. Taxonomy (NCBI): domain Eukaryota; kingdom Viridiplantae; phylum Streptophyta; class Magnoliopsida; order Canellales; family Winteraceae; genus Tasmannia; species Tasmannia lanceolata. The sequence goes on from NW_027518700.1 coordinate 20,899,880, forward strand.
GTTAAATTTGATTCTTAGATTGATTAGAATATATGCTTATATATAGTGTTGGCTCCGAAGTCAAGTCCACGGAAATCCTGAGTCCATTCCAGGCAACATTATATCATAGCTAGTATTCTAATCGGTACAAGAATAGGATTGACAACTAGATTTCTCTTCCCTGAGTTCGACCCGTATTTACACGATCCGTGCACTTGCGGTTATTTAATTTCTCAATCAAGTTTTTGGCGCCGTTGCCGGGGACGAGAGTTGCATTAGAATCTTAATTATTCGAAGTGTTAGATTAGTAGTTATTTTTAGTTTAGTTATAATTTTGGTTTCTTGCCTATCCATCTCTCTTACTTGGTTTTCTTGTGTTTATGAGTGCAGGTTGGGTGCGGAACTCGGCCAACCGACTAGAAAGAGCAAACCGGTTAGAGACGGCAGAAGACATCGCACCAAATTCAAATCAAGTAGTCATGGCGGAAGAACAAGAGCCGCCCAAGAATTTGCGCGATCGCTTCTATCCGGCCCGAACCGCGTAACCTTCTTGCATTAGATTGCCGATTGCACAGGGCAATAATTTTGAGCTAAAATCTCAATTTATCTCTTTGCTTCCTCATTTTCATGGCCTCCCTTCGGAGGATGCTTATTTATTTTTGCGTGAGTTTGAAGATGGATGTGCTTTGATTAAGTTGCAACAACTTACCGATTATGCGGTAAAGTTGTGGTTTATTATGTTTTCACTCAAGGATGGAGCCAAAAAGTGGCTCTATGGCTTACCAACGAACTCCATCACCACTTGGGAGGAGTTCGCCGTCGCTTTCCTAAAAAAGTTTTTTCCGTTACATAAAACTAATAAGCTTAGGAACGATATTTTACAATTCAAACAAAAGCCATTAGAGTCATTTTCTAAGTTTATGGAGAGGTTCAAAGACCTACTCCAAGAGTGTCCTCACCATGGAATTGATTTGTGGCACTTATGCCAAATTGTTTATGAGGGCATAGATTACCAAACAAAGCAACTTCTTGAGTCCATGTGTCCTAATGGTTTTACATCTTTCACGGATGAGGCCGCAGCATGGAACTTCTTACTTGATTTGGCGGAAAGAACAAGAGAGTGGGAATCCACTCAAGACGGTGAGAGAGCCACTTCAAGTAAGGGATTCCTAATAGAGGGTGCTGTGGCAAAAGAGGCCCATCTTGATAGCCTAATCAAAAGGCTAGAAGCAATAGTTGTCAAAAGACCTTCACAAGTCAATCAAATTGCACATAATGTTTCCTTGTGTAATTGGTGTCAAGCCACGGACCATGTCATGGAAGAGTGTCCAACTTTTGCTAAATTTGGTAATTCTAATGAGAATGTGAGTGCTCTTTATGCTAATAATCCTTATTCTAGCACTTATAATCCGGGATGGAGAAATCATCCCAACTTTTCATGGAGTCAAGGTGGGCAATCCAATTTCCAAGGCCAAGGCCAATTCGGTCAACCTAGGCCCACCTTCCCTCCCACTTTTGTTCGGCCATCACCTTCTCCTCCTACTTTTCAAAACCCCATTTTAAATAATGGTCTAAATCAGCCCCCTCCGGGTTTTCAAAAACAAGGGGAGTCGGCACGAATTGCATCTTTAGAGAAGAGCATAGAACTCCTCACTAGTACCTTCATGACTAGCCAACACAACTTGGAGAAGCAAATCTCCTAACTCGCTACGGCCCTAAGTGAAAGGGAAAAAGGAAAGATGCCAAGTCAACCCATTCCTAACCCAAGGAATGTGGTCATAAATGGGAATCAACAACCACAGGTGAATCAGTTGAATGCCATGCAATCTAGTTTGCCGCAGCAGGACCTTGCGAATCAATGTAATGCGGTTTATGCTTTGATAAGTGGAAAAGAATATCACAAAGAGGAGGTCAGCACCAAACCTTCTAAAATTGCGCAAGATCTTCCAAAAGAGGTAAGTGAAGAACCTCCCTTCACAGGCTCAGAATAGGAGCCTAAACAAGTAAGTACAGAAGAGGTAACTTCTCCCCCTGCATGAGATTTCATTCCTAAAGCTCCTTTTCCAAGGAGACTTGCTAATAATAAAAAGGTAGATCAAATTGATAAAATTTTAAATGTGTTTAAACAAGTGCAAATTAACATTCCTTTATTAGATGCGATTTCTCAGGTTCCTACTTATGCCAAAGTGTTAAAAGATTTGTGCACACAAAAACGCACAACTAATGTGCCAAAGAAAGCTTTCTTGGCCGCAAATATAAGTTCCATCTTGTCTCAACAAATGGTGGCTAAGTATAAGGACCCAGGATGTCCTACTATTTCTTGCACTATTGGTAACACAAATATTGAACATGCTCTTTTGGATTTGGGTGCAAGTGTAAATCTTTTGCCTTTTTCTGTATTTAAGCAACTAGGATTAGGAGACCTCAAACCAACCACCATCACTCTTCAATTGGCGGATAGATCAATTAAAACACCTAAAGGAATGGTTGAGGATGTATTAGTTAAAGTAGGTGATTTTTTATTTCCTGTAGATTTTGTTGTGTTAGATACCGAGCCTGTTGCTAATATCAAGGATCAAATTCCTATCATCCTTGGTAGGCCGATCCTTGCCACTAGCAACGCTCTAATTAATTGTAGAAATGGATTAATGAAATTGTCTTTTGGAAACACATCGGCTGATTTTAATGTCTTTAGATTGGGTAAGCAACCAAATTTTCATGAAGAAATCAATATGTTGCATTCATTTCCTGACGATATTATTTCTAATTTTGAAATTGATTTTGATGCAGGATTCCAAGAATGCTTGGACGAACTAGGAAATGATGGAGATGATTTCTTTTCCAAAGCTTTTGCCATCCAAAACGTGGAGCCTGTTGGACCACTCGCAACATCTCTTCCAAAGACGTCAATCGAAGAAGCGCCACAGTTGGAGTTGAAGCCCTTGCCTTCTCATTTACGTTATGTATTTTTGGGTGATAATTGTACTTTGCCTATAATAATTGTTGCGGACCTAACCTCCCCTCAAGAGGAGGAGCTCATTAAATTGCTAAAAGATAACAAGGAAGCCATAGGATGGACAATGGCCGACATCAAAGGAATTAGCCCTTCGATTGTGCAACATCACATCCATCTCGTTGAGGGTGCCAAACCTTCAAGGGAACATCAAATAAGGGCTAATCCTGTGATGAAGGAAGCCATCCAAAAAGAGATTTTAAAATGGTTAGATAATGAGATCATTTATCCCATCTCGGATAGCCAATGGGTGAGTCCCGTCCAAGTAGTGCCTAAGAAGTCGGGAGTTACCGTTATACAATCCGCCACCAATGAACTTATTCCTACTCGTATTCAAACAGGGTGGCGGGTTTGTATTGACTACCGAAAGCTTAATGCCGCTACTTGGAAGGATCACTTTCCTTTGCCTTTTATTGATCAAATGTTAGAAAGATTAGCGGGTCATGAGTATTTTTGCTTTCTTGATGGATATTCCGGTTACAACCAAATTCCCATTGCTCCTGAAGATCAAGAGAAAACGACATTCACATGCCCCTTTGGAACGTTTGCTTATAAACGCATGCCTTTTGGGTTATGCAATGCAGCGGCAACTTTCCAAAGATGCATGATGAGTATCTTTTCTGACATGGTGGAGACCTTCGTAGAGGTTTTTATGGATGATTTTTCTATTCATGGCTCCACCTATGCCAAATGTTTACATGACTTAAAATTGGTCTTAGAAAGGAGTAGAGAAAAGAACCTTGTCCTCAATTGGGAAAAGTGTCATTTTATGGTAAAAGAGGGCATCGTTCTAGGACATGTGATTTCTAAAGAGGGAATTAAGGTTGATAAAGCCAAGGTGGATCTCATTGTCCATCTTCCACCACCCAAAAGTGTGAAGGATATTCGATCATTTTTGGGCCATGCGGGCTTTTACCGGCGTTTTATAAAAGATTTTTCTAAAAATGCTAGGCCTCTAGCCAACTTGTTAGCAAAAGATAAAAAATTTGAGTTTTCCAAAGAATGCTTCGATTTTTTTGAGTGTTTAAAAAAGGAGTTAACTACGGCTCCCATCATTCAAGCACCCAATTGGACCGAACCGTTTGAAATTATGTGTGATGCTTCCGACTTTGCAACAGGAGCCGTGTTGGGTCAAAGATTCAATAAATTACCGCATGTAATCTATTATGCAAGTAGGACTCTCAATGATGCACAACTCAACTACACCACTACCGAGAAAGAATTTCTAGCGGTTGTGTTTGCATTAGAGAAGTTTCGGTCCTACTTGATTGGATCGCATGTGATAATTTATACCGACCATTCGGCAATCAAGTATCTTGTTGGAAAGAAGGATGCTAAAGCTCGCCTCATTAGGTGAGTTTTACTTCTTCAAGAGTTTGATTTGGAGATTAGAGATAAAAGGGTACGGAAAACTTGGTTGGCGATCACTTGTCTAGACTTCCTAATGCAAAGAATGAAGAAGGTCCAATTAATGAAAACTTCACTGATGAGCAATTGTTTGCTATTTCTAGTTAGCCATGGTATGCAGATATTGTGAATTACTTGGTTACAGGTGCTACACCGGATCATTGGTCCAACCAAGACAAATACCGGTTTGACTCACAGGTAAAGTATTTCTTTTGGGATGATCCCTATTTGTTCAAAACTTGTTCGGATCAGATTGTCCGACGATGTGTGCCCGATCATGAGCACCAATCGATTCTATCTTTTTGCCATGATCAAGCCTGTGGTGGCCACTTTAGTGCAAAGAAAACTGCGCACAAAGTTTTACAATGTGGTTTCTATTGGCCTAGTCTTTTTAGGGATGCTTTTGATTTTTGTAAGGCATGTAGATCTTGTCAGTCGTTAGGAAGAGTTACAAAGCGAAATATGATGCCCCTCAACCCGATCTTAGTGGTAGAAATCTTCGAGGTGTGGGGTATTGATTTTATGGGACCATTTCCCAACTCTTTTGGAAACTTGTATATTTTGTTAGGTGTAGATTATGTGTCAAAATGGATTGAAGCCATTGCTTGCAAATCCAATTACCACAAGGTGGTGGTCAAGTTTCTTAAAGAAAACATTTTTTCATGCTTCGGTCACCTCGTGCCATCATTAGTGATAGGGGTAAGCACTTTTGTAATAGACCGTTTGAAGCTCTTATGAAGAAATATGGTATTACGCATAAGTTGGCCACCCCTTATCATCCTCAAACGAGTGGTCAAGTAGAGGTTTCAAATAGGCAAATTAAGCAAATTTTGGAGAAAACAGTGAATCCAAACCGCAAAGGTTGGTCAATTAGATTAGTGGATGCCTTGTGGGCTCATAGGACGGCATTCAAGACTGATCTTGGTCAGTCTCCTTACCGCCTTGTGTATGGAAAAGCTTGTCACCTCCTGGTTGAATTGGAACATAAAGCTTTTTGGGCTATTAAGAAACTAAACTTTGATTTGTCTTCTGCAGGTGTTCAAAGGAGATTACAACTTTCCGAATTGGAAGAGTTGCGCAATGAAGCGTACGAGAATGCAAAGATCTATAAAGAGAAGACAAAAGCTTTTCATGACAAACATATTTTGAGAAAATCGTTTCAAGAGGGCGAAAAAGTGCTTCTCTACAATTCAAGATTGCATATCTTTCCAGGTAAGTTAAGATCCCGTTGGGATGGACCATATTTGGTTAACAAAGTTTTCTCCCATGGTGCGGTCGAGGTTCTAAATCCCAACAATGGTGAGATTTTTAAAGTTAATGGTCAAAGATTAAAGCCGTTTATTGAGTTGTCAAAGCCGGATATGGAAGAGGTCATGGATCTCCATGAACCTTTCTATTCGAATCATGCCTAAACAAATACGGTACGTACCCTCCTTTCTATTTTTAGTCCTCATATTTTTCTTTCTATTTTTAATGCCTTGAGGACAATGCATAAATCAAGTATGGGGGGGTAGCTTTTGGAAACTTTCTTTTCTAATCTTTTCTATAGTTAAAGTTAGAAATTTTCTTTTCCTTTTGTTTTTGGTATTTTTCACAAATTAGAAAGAACTTGGTATTCTTAAAAGGAAAGTTGTTTTCCTATTTTAAGAAAGAAAGTTAGTGGATATTTTAATTTTGGAATTTGAAAAATTAGAAATAATACTTTCCTTTCTTAGTTTTATTTTTCTTTTGGAATCTTTCTTTTAAAAATGATTTGAATAAGAAATAGAAATAGAAACTTGCTTTTTATATGGTATGGTGAAAAAGGAAAGAAAGGTTGAAAAAAAAATATTTTTAGAAAGTTTACCTTTTGATTATAGTTTTGATTTGTAGCCTTTTTTACTTGAGCTATTAAGCCTGAAGGGTTTTTATGCCTAGTTCCTTAAAGCCAACTGGCTTGAGAGCAACTGACTGAAAACTCCATACATGGGTCAATTAGAAAGCTTAATAAATCAAAGCATTGCACGTAATCAAAAGTAAAGCTTGAACTCATATGCATTAATGTCTATGATATATGCAAATCAAAGATTAGTCGGACACTGCTTAGTAGCCTGGGTGTCTGGTCCATGCCCTGCATGTCATTCACGCCAAAAGCAGTAGAGGATTACAAAACTGAGTTCTATTCTTAGAAAGTAATGGAAAAGTGTAAAGGATGGTGGACCATATAAGATTGTAATTTTTCTATTAAGTTTCGAAATCAAATTTCTTTTATGGTACGATTACATTAGAGGCAATTTTAAGGGAGCAAAGTAGGACAAATTCAAAAGAGAATTCCTTGATTAAAATATCTTTTTAATTTTCCAACTTGGAATAGGATGCAAAGTTTAAGTATGGGGGTATTTCTGTTCTTCTATTTTGAGTAATTTATCAAAGAAAAAAGAATCGGAAATCTTTGGCTTTATTCTATATTTTGGATTTGTAAAAGAAAGTTTTATTTTTAGAAAGTTAAATTTTTAGAATTTTGTGTGTATATTCACTGCAAACACTCACGAGACCCAACTCGTCCACTAGGGTAACCTAGGGGTTTAAAGGCTTATTGCACATGCTAAGTGCAATCGTGATTCCTACGAAAATGAGTTAGGATTTTATTTTGTTTCTATTTTTCTTTATTTTCTTCTTATTTGCTTGAGGACAAGCAAAGCTCAAGTATGGGAGAATTTGATGAACACATTTATGTGTGAATGATAGTGGTAGGATGCATGTATATTTTATATTTTAAGCGGTGCTACAAAGGTATTTTTGTTGTTTTTGTTGTTTTAGGGTTTTTATTGGAATTATGAAGAAAATGGAGCTTAACATATGAAAATAGTGAAGAAATGACCAATTGCCATGAGAATCCAAAGTTCCAAGATGCCTTAGTTGGCCGAATTGGCATGATGCTTTAGTAGGATCAAATTGATAATGCCACACCCTCTTACTTTGCTTTGAAAGATCAAATTTCAAGGATGGATGATGAAAACAAGAGAAGAGAAAGGATCTTAATTCCAATGGTTGAGATTGAAATGATCAAGAGAGGAGAAGGGAATTATTTGTTGTTTATGTGCATTACAAAGGAAGGGTAGATTTGCCATTTGCGAAAGTATATGGCATGGTTGCAATTCATTCGAAAGATAGGGACAATTTGGTCCTTTCATGCACATATTCCTCAACTTGGAAACTTTCCATTATTTTTCTACCATTTAGAAAGTTGTTTGACAAAATAATTAGAAGATTTTAGACAAACCTTTGGAAAGAAAAATAAAAGAGAAAAATAACCCATGTGTTTTTAGAAGAGATATAGAAAGCCCATTCAAGCCTTAATCTTGTCCTTTCATTTGTTTCCTAAGATTAGCTTTTTAATCTCCACCTTACATCTTTTTTCAATCCCTTAATTTAGTAACCTTTCTCACCCAAAATCTATATATCAATCTCTCTTGAACTCTCTCCCATCTTTTTGAATTTTTAGTCTCGTCTCGTCTCGTCCCGTCTTCAGCAGTTTTTTTTTATTTTTTTCTAAAACTTCAACGGACCATAACTTCTTCGTTTTAGCTCCGATTCGCGCGTGGTCGGATCCGTTGGACACATATCGACGAGAAGAATCCGATCAAGGCTTGAAGGAGGACAATGATTCAACCATTGAAAGAGAAAAAGAATAAGTTTTTCTTATTTTGCTCTTTATTTTAAATTACAATTTGATGTATTTTTGCTTTCAATTTCAATTAAAGAAGAATTCTTTTTATTTTCTTTTTTCTTCTCAAGTTATTAATGGCAATTCTCTTCTTTCTACTTTTTATTTTTATTTCTTTGACTTTCTTCATGAGTAACTAAATCCTATATACTTAGGGTTTAGATGAAACCATGGGGAAGGAGAACGATTTTTAATTAAATTTAATGGTATAGAATTAATGGTTTATAATTGTTGCATATCAATCATTCATGCCATTGGCTTTCCCCTTTCGTATGAGTGATTGCTATGAACATTATAAATATTTATATAGCCTTTAAAATTGAAGTGTGTCTTTGATAAATTACTCATGGGCAATGACATCAATTGATCTTATTTCCCATAGACTAATTATCAAATATACAATTCAATAAACAAAAATTATTTTAATTAATCAATCTAATCCAAGCCCATGGTGGATTCTAACCCTAAGTAATCATTTATATTGAATTAAGATTTTTACACTATTCTAAATTACTTTTGCAATTTTTCAATTTACTTAAGCCCTTAGAATTTTAGTTTTCTAATTAAATTAGATAAGTAGTTAAAAGAAATCATTAGAACCTTGGTACACTTTGCCTAAATTAGGATTTTAAATAAAAAAGATCTTAGTTAAATTTGATTCTTAGATTGATTAGAATATACGCTTATATATAGTGTTGGCTCCGAGGTCAAGTCCACGGAAATCCTGAGTCCATTCCAGGCAACATTGTATCATAGCTAGTATTCTAATCGGTACAAGAATAGGATTGACAACTAGATTTCTCTTCCTTGAGTTCGACCCGTATTTACACGATCCGTGCACTTGCGGTTATTTAATTTCTCAATCAACGATCTATGTAATCATGCATGACCCGGGGATGGGCAATAACATCCACAAAAGAAAAGGAAAGACATCCATGACCTAAGGAGGGTTGATATCAGCATCACCTTGTGAAAGTTAATGTAAGAATGTACAGACTTTTGGTTTTGAGAAGAAAAACTCCTCACGGTCATTCTTGATGACCACGGAGCACTAGTTGCATTGCTATATGATGGCGTCTGGATCCGGGTCTGCGATCGCGCGGTCGGTAGAGGGCCTCCGCGGGGTCTGCAATCACAAACAAGAGGGGGTCCGGGGTGGGTCCCGGACGACCACTTCGACACCCAAGTCAGATCCTTCGACCAGTCAATATAAAGAACAGCTAGAAAGGGCGGGGGTTTTGATCAGGGTTACCAGGGCCGGTGCGCGGGGACATTTCTGGGTGCATAAATGAGTGAGTCGGAGGGGACTAGCAGGGAGGGCAGGATGGGATTCCTGGCCTCCTCTGTTGTTGCCTCGCCTCTTTTTCCGGTATTGCGGGGTGGAGGATGGGTGAATTCCCTGCTTTCAGGGGCCAAAAAGAAAAAGGGTCCTTTTCTTCTTCCTTTCCCTCCCCTTTTAAAGGGAGATGTGCGGCCCTTTTCATCATTATGGAGGGAAAAACTTCCTTTGCAGGATTGGGCCGTCCCTCTGCCTCGCTGGCGCGCGTGGCTTTGGCGGCCATTTCCTTCCCTAATTTGTGATGATGAGGCCTGGGTGGTGAGAAGGCGACACGTGTCATGAATGTGTGGTCTTTGCCGTTTTCCAACACCCTTCTTCATGATGGTTGGGCTCTGCTCGTGCATGGATGACACGTGGCGATATCTGGGAGCGTAGCCGTATTTGTGCCCCATCATAACTCCCCCTTACTCCTTTGGTCCATTGAATGGGCCAAGGGAGTAACGTTTTGTTCGAGCTAAGTCATGATGAGGATATTTACGAGGGCTCCGGGGTGCGAGGAGACGTGCCGTTTTATCCGGCGGCTGTCCTTGGGAAGCGGCAGCGTCGTTAGGAAGGCTGCGTTGTCTCGAGGCACCAGGATTTCTTTTCCGAGTTTAAAAGAGGGGAATTACCCTGGTGCCTTTTTGTGGCTCTTCGTCGCTCCTCTTCTTTCCTTTGCGGTAGGGGTTCTTTTCGTATATTCTCCAGCAACATGTCTGGCTCTTCTTCACGAGTTAGGGGCAAGGCCTGTTTCCTCCAGGAGTCGTCGAGCGACCCTGACTTGTCCTCCGATCTGGGGGAGGATCTCGTGGCTCGTCGGAAGAAGGCTAAGAGGGGCCCGGGCGCTTCGTCGGGCTCCCCCCCCCTTCGCCTTTCTTCCCTGCCTAGGAAGGACAGATTGTCCAGGTCCCGCGTTGCCTGGGAGTGGTCGTTTTTCTCTCGAGCCTATCATCAGGGAACGGAATTGTGTGGACGTGTTTCGAAGATGGGTCAGGAGATCGAGGACTTGAAGCGGGAGAACGAGGTTCTACAGAAGAAAGTTCATCTTCTCAACGAGCAGCTGTTGGAATATGAGGTGGACCCCCTGCTGGAGACCTCTTGGGAGGAGGAGGGGAACTCCTCTGGAGAGGAGTCGTTCTCCGATTAAGCTTTGGCTTTCTATGTTTTCCTGCGTGTCTATCCCCTTCTCTGGCGGGGATTTCTGAGGCCTGCGTGCCCTGTGCTGTTTTTTTGGTTTCCCTTTATTTTTGTAGGCCTATGGGCCAGGAGGATGTCAATGGGTAGTTTATGTGTATTTGGGCCGTATCTCTTAATGTTGTTCTTGGCTTGTGATGGAGAATCTCTGTGTTTGCAAGGATTTGCGATGCTCCGACCCTTCCGGGCGCTCTTTTTTTTTTTTTTTTTTTTTTTTTTGGGCCCGAACCTGCGTGGGGTCGGGATAGCCAAGCGTGTCGAATTCGTACGATCTTGCCCTTTACCCTCTACTTCCTTTATGAAGGTTAGGCTTTATGTAGATCTGGGGACGACACGTGGCGTGCTTCGGTGATAGCGCCGTCTTTGTATGTTATCGTGATATGACCTTTAGTCCATTGATTGGCCTCGGGGAGCGGGCCCGTTGGCATAGTTAAAGGATAATGTGGTGAAGGCATTTATAGGAGCATTGGGGTGCGAGCGGATATTCTGCTCCGTCCGGCGGCTCCTTCCCGAGGCGCCGCTTGGTTATTCAGTAGGAAACGAACACGCGGGTAGTAAGTGCTTCATTTTTCCACACCGGGGTTTCCTATAAGGGTTCTATAAGGGGTGAGCTTTCCTGAAGTCAGGAAGATCGCCCTTTGTTTCTTCTTTGCCTTTTTTATTTCTTCCGGCCTTTCTTCAGGCTTGTCCGAGATGTCGTCGCCTTTCCAGGGTCTCTTTGTGAGCGGCGATCGTAGGTCTGATCGCGACGGGAGTCGTCCGAATAACCCCGAGGCAAACTCTGGCGGGCTGGGGCCTCAGCGAGGGGTTCCAGAGGGGGACATGGATCATCCTCCTCCCCCGCACGAGAGGGAGTCTCATGAAGCGTTTATTCACCGCAACCGTTCCTTCTTTTCCTGCGTCCATCGTAGGGGAATGGAGGTTTTTAGCCGGATGAGGGACATGGATCGGGAGATTGCTGCTTTGCGCGCGGAGAACGATCTGCTGAGGAACCGGGTGCGTTGGTTAAATGACCAGGCCCGTTTTGCTGGGAATCGGCGTTGGGGAAGCTCTTCGGACGGGGAACAGAGTGATAGGGAGCTTTCTGATGCGGAAAACTCTTTCAGCGGCCAGTCCCTCTGAGCTGATTGTGGTGGGATTTCGGAATTTTTGGAGGAAGCCTCTTGTCTTTGCGCTTTCTTTTTTTGTCTTAGGGGTCTTGGGGGCTTCGCGCCTGCGTGCCTATTGTCCTTACTCCCCCTTTTTGTAGGCCTTTGGGCCAGGAGGAAGTGGTTTATGAATGGCGCCTTTCTTTTTCCTGTCTCTGATGTGTGTTTTCTCCTTACGTGTTTGCTTTTCTTTTGCATGCTTGCTTTCTCGCGCGTTTCTGAGCCCTTGTCGCTGCGTTCGATATTTTCGGCCCGGTGGTATTTTGTATGGGGTATCTAATCGTACCTTTATGACGGGTTTCGAGCTCTTTGCCATCGAACGTGGTTTTTTTCCATCTTGTGGAGGTGTATGCCGGGCTCTTGTGACGGGGTCCGAGCCCTTTCTTTATGAACGCAGTTTTTTTCATCTGGTGGAGGTGTATGGATGGCTTGCTGGGGAAGTTAGGTCGTGGGTAGGGGTAGAGACGTCCTTTCCGTATGGCGCTTCGACTTATGGCGGTTCCCTTGGGTTTCTCCATCGGCGCCACGTGTGCGCGTCCCATCGACTTAGAAAGGGCGGGAGATCGAACGACAGGTGTCCAAACCCTAGCCCTTTTTAAAGCCTTTTTGGGGATTTCATTTTTTACTTTATTCCTTCGTCTTCCTCGATTAGAACGGGTTTTTCTCCGCGGCGATTCTTCTACGTGTTGCTTGTCGTCCACGCTTCGTTCGGTGAGTTCTGTGTCTTTGTTTCATAGCTTACGATGTCTGTTGCGACTGTGCCTCAGAGCCCCTCTTCCGCGTCGGTAGAGGTGGTGGAGAGGGCTCCGGTGAGAAAGAGGAGGCGGTTGTCTGCAGAGGGTGGGGGCGGCGTCGCTGAAGATGTGCGGCAGCCCACGGAGTTGAGGGATAGTTCCGGGGGCTCCGGGTCGTCGGTGGGGGCCGCTGCTTCGGAATCTCCGGCTCGAGTTTCTTATGCTCGTGGGGCGGAGATTGGGGACATTCGGCCTGGCGCCGTTATTCGTCCCGGCCGGGTGGCGTGTTTCAGGAATACTTTGGAAAAAGGGGCGGCGGAGAAAATTAGGAGGGAGTTCCATATCCCCAACGATTATGGGATTAGAATCCCCTCCTTTGTAGAAGGGGTGTGTGAGGGTACCACGGAGGAAGAGGTAGCTTTCTACGTGGAAGCTTTCCGGGCGGGGGTTAGGTTTCCGCTCTTGGACATTATAATAGAGGCCCTCGAGTTTTACCAAGTGGCTCCTTCCCAACTGGCGCCTAATAGTTGGCGCACACTCCTGGCCTTTGTGGCCAAGGCGGGTCTTCATAAGGTTCAGCCCACCCTTCCGCTGCTCCGGGCCTGCGTTGCCCTCAGTCCGTTGGTGAAGGGGGAGGACAGCTGGCTTTATCTGACCCAGCGTCCTCAGGTGAAGATTGCAGCGAACTTGCCTTCGTCCATCAAGAAGTGGAAGGAGGAGTATGTGTTTGTTACCCCTCCATCGGACGCTGGCTGGGATTTTCCTCGTTCTTGGAGGCGCTCCGTTGAGTGGCGGAGGAAGTCCCTTCCCGACGAGTCTGACTACAGCAAGTTTGACTTGGGGAAGCTCGCCTCTGGGGAGGCTATTGACGTCTCCGAGTTTAGGTGGGAGAGGATCCCGAAGAGGTTTGGCTTGGTGGGAGCTGTGGAGAGGAGGGTCCGTTGCACGGGCGAGGGAATGGGGGAGAGTTCAGCCAGCTATCGTGGTGAGCCCCTCCCCTCTTCCTCTCTCTTTTTTTTTTTTTTGGTTTTCCTTTGCTTTGAGCGATTGTTATTTTCTTGTTTTTGGCAGGAGAGATGTCTTCTTCTGGTGACGTTGGTAAGGGGAAGGAGGTTGCGGCGGTGACAAGGGGCTTGTCGAGCCGTAAGAAAATTCCTTCTGACTTTATGGCCGCGGCCAGGCTGGGTCGGTCGCAAGCGAGGCTCGCAACATCTATGCCTTCCAGCCCCTCTGGCGAGCGGTTGGAGAGAAGGGGCCGGTTAGTTCCTCACCCCCGGGGTCTGAGCATCCTGCCAAGAGGGTCGTCGGCCGTGTGGCGTGTCCTTCAATCTTTGCGGAGGACGTGCCAAGTCGGATGGAGGGGGCGGTAATGACCAAGCTTCTTCTAGAGCGGGCGGAGCTTCCCCCGTAGAGTTTCCAGGTGCGAGGGGAACTGTTTAAGCCTGGCTGGAGGATTGGTGTTGAGGACAGCGTTCTTGCGAATCCCCGGGTTGGGGTGGAGCTAGGGGTGACAACTGCCCTTCCTTGTGACGAGGCTGAGCTGAAGGGCTACGATCGTAGGGCCCTGGGGGCTCAGTATTTTCAATCAACTTCCTGCGTAAGTAATGGGTGGCCGGTTTTCTGATGGTATTTTTCTCTCCTCGCTGTTTTCGAGATTGCATGTTGGAAGTTTTCTGATAACTTGCCTTTTGCAGTCCCAAAGTTATGCCAGGAGGATGGTGCAGTGCCTTCTTGAGGATGAGGCTGAGATAAGTGCTGCGGGGGAGCTAAACCCGCAGTTACGCGAGGAATTGGATAGAGCCCGGGCGGAGAGAGCGACCTTTGATGACACTCTTGCTCAACTCCGGGAAGATCTCCGGGTAACTGTGGAGGGGAGGAGTCGTGCGTCGAACAAGTTGGCGCTGGCTCGGCGAACTCATGCCCGGGAATTGGCGAAGGCATGGGAGGAATGGCGCGACTCTGCGGAATTTTTTAAGGCTGCGGCTGCGTTCAGCGTGGATATTGAGATTGATGCGTTTGCTCAATGCCGGCGGCGCGTTCAAGAGGTCGATCCTTCCTTCCCTCTCGATAAACTGATGCATGAGTCTGAGGTTGATCCTTTGCCGGTACCGGCGGAAGTGGTGGAGCCGGTAGGAGAGGAGGTGGCCGCCCCGGTGGATCGCGTAGTTGCCGAGACTTCCGAGGGGGCCCAGTGATGTTGTGAATGCCTCGGGGGGCTTGCTCTTTTCTTTTAATGTTCCTGGTTGTTTGGTCTGTAATAACTTTTGAACTACCTATTTTTTTGTTTGGTATGTAACCGTATTGACATCTCTGCATATATACGATGCGCCGCGAGGTTTTCGAGTTCTTGCTGTTGGTCCTCAGGCTTTTGCGAATTTTGTTGATGAGGGTATTCTTAGTGCACCCCGTAGGGCGTCTGTTTATGGGAGGACTATCTTCCCCTCGAATGATCAGTTCGGGGTTAATGGGTCCCGCCTGCCCTTAAAGGGGGAGGTCTTTTTTTCATGGGGAGCGTTTTAGGGTATTCTCGGGGGGATCGGCCCCGATGTTACCTCTGTCTCACTCCCTGTTTTCTTTCGGGTCCCTCATTTATCGTGGGCCGGAAAGTGGAGATGTACGCTGCTTTTGTAGAAGTGCTTTTCCATTAATTTGTTAACAACAATACATCTTTGCTTCTAGAACACAAAAAAAGGAAACCAAAACACTTGTCATATTTTTAAAAGAAAGACACGGAACTTACCCTGTCGTTTCACTGATAGAACTTTCGGAGGTTGTCCATGCTACAACTGCGAGGGACCGGGGTCCCATCGAGGGGTTCTAGTTGGTAGGCCCCGGGTCGAAGTGCTCGAACGACTTTGTACGGTCCTTCCCATTTGGGTGCGAGCTTACCCGTGTTGCGGGGGTCTGATACCTCTGCACGCCGTAGCACCAGATCTCCGGGTTTTACCGAACGCTTTTTTACCCGGGCGTTGTAGTATCGTGCCACCTTTTGCTGGTAGGAGGCGGTTCGGAAGAGGGCTTGCTCTCTTTTCTCGAGCACGAGATCGAGGTTGTTCCGGAGGAGTTCGGAATTTCCCTGCTCGTCGTAATTCGCGGTGCGGAAGCTGGGGAGGCCAATTTCTAGCGGAATGACCGCTTCGGTCCCAAAGCTTAAGCTAAAAGGGGATTCTCCAGTTGCGGTCCGTGGTGTTGTTAGATAGGCCCAGAGGACGCTAGGGAGTGCGTCCAGCCAGTTTTTTCCGACTTCTCCCAATCTCTTCTTGAGACTTTGTAGCAAAATTCTGTTGGTTACCTCGACCTGCCCGTTGGCCTGCGGGTGTGCTACGGAGGCGAAACGGTGTTCGATGCTTAGGCTATCACAGAATCTGCCAAATTCGGCGCTTGCGAACTGGGGACCGTTGTCTGTTACAAGGGTCTTTGGAATGCCGAAACGGCAAACGACGTCGTGATAGAAGAACTTCTCCGTCGCTTTGGAATTGGGTTTCACCACGGCTTTGACCTCAACCCACTTGGTGAAGTAGTCGATGGCGACGTATAACATTGTATGCCCCCCGGGGGCCTTGGGGAATGGTCCGAGTAGATCCATGCCCCACATGGCGAAAGGCAGGGGTCCTGCTATCGCGATGTACAGTGTAGCCGGTTGGTGGGGGGTGGTTGCGTACCTTTGGCATGGGCTGCATTTTTTGACGAATTCCTTGGCGTCCCTAAGGACCGTGGGCCAGAAGTAGCCGTGCCTTACGATTTTCTGGGCTAGGGTCCTGCCGCCTCCATGGTCTCCGCAGATCCCTTCATGTACTTCTCGTAGCGCGTAGTCTGATTCGGAGGGTACCAGGCATCGGAGGTACGGCCATGTGTATGACCGTTTGTAGAGCCTGGGCCCGTGGACCACGTAATGGGCGGCTCTTGCGGTTAGGCGCCGGGCTTCCAGCTTATCTGCGGGTAGTATACCGTCTTTCAGGTATCGTATGATGGGGTCCATCCAGTTTGGCCCCGGTGGAATCTCCAGAACTTGTATCTCGTCGATGCTGGGGTGGGGCAGGATTTCTGTGAGCACGGTGCCGAAGTCATGGGTCTCTTCGGCGGCCATTCTTGATAATGCATCCGCTCGGTTGTTCATGTCTCGCGGCACCTGGAGGATCTCTACCTCTCCCATCCCCTGCAGTTTCTCTTTTACCTTGTGGAGGTATTTTTTCATTCTGAAGCCCTTGGCTTCGTATATTCCGTTTACTTGGTTAACGACAAGCTGTGAGTCGCTATAGACTTTCAACTTGCCCGCGCCGAGCTCCGCGGCTAGACTTAGTCCTGCTAGTAAGGCTTCGTATTCGGCCTCGTTATTGGAGGCTTTGAAATCCAACCTGAGGGCATATTCCAGTGTGAACTCTTCTGGGCCGTGGAGGAACACTCCCGCTCCGTGTCCTTTATTGCCGGCGGAGCCGTCAACGTGCAGGATCCAAGGGGTCTCGCTGTTCTGTTCCGAGGAGTCCTGCATCCCGTCGTCGCAAACCGTGTGCGCAGTGGGGACCCCGCCGCTCCCCATTGTTGCTGGTTCTTCGGCCGGGGCCGTGAGTTCCACTATAAAGTCAGCGAGGGCTTGAGATTTGATAGCCGGCCTTGGGCGGACTTGTATGTCGAACTCGCCCAGCTCGACGGCCCAACTTACCATCCTACCTGAGGTCTCTGGTTTTTGGAGAATCTTCCTGAGGGGCTGGTCGGTTAGCAGGACTATGGGGTGGGCCTGGAAGTAGGGGCGGAGCTTTCGAGCGGCACTGACGACTGCGAGGGCGAATTTCTCTATGTTCGAGTATCGGATTTCTGCACTGTGGAGAGTCTTGCTCACGTAGTACACAGGGTGTTCCTTTTTGTCGCTTTGTTTGGCAAACACCGCGCTTACTGCCGTGGGGCTGACGGCCAGATATAAAAATAGCTCTTCCCCCGGCTCGGGTTTGGCGAGTACGGGCGGTGTCTGGAGGTATTGCTTCAGAGAGTCGAAGGCCTCTTGGCAGGCCGGGGTCCATTCGAATTCCCGTATGTTTTTTAATTGTTTGAAGAAGGGTTGGCACTTCTCTGCTGATTTGGGCATGAATCGGCCGAGGGCCGTGATCCGTCCTGCGAGCCTCTGTACTTCTACTGCTGTCGTCGGGGGTTCCATATCTAGAATGGCCTGGATTTTTTCTGGGTTGGCCTCGATCCCTCTTTGGCTGACCATGAACCCCAAGAACTTTCCGGAAGTTACCCCAAAGGCGCATTTCGCGGGGTTCAGCTTCATTCGGGCTCGTCGTAAGGTGTCGAAAGTTTCCTGAAGGTCGGAGATGTGTCTGGCGGCTTCCAGGCTTTTTACCAGCATATCGTCGACATACACCTCTACGTTCCTTCCAATTTGTGTTTGGAATAGCTTATTCACGAGCCACTGGTAGGTGGCGCCTGCGTTTTTCAACCCGAAGGGCATGACAGTGTAGCAGTAGACGCCCTGATCGGTGATAAATGCTGTTTTCGGGATGTCTGGCTCGTGCATTTTGACCTGATTGTAGCCTGAGAACGCGTCTAAGAAGGTGAGAAGTTCGTGTCTGGAGGTGGCGTCGATGAGTTGGTCTATGCGCGGGAGGGGATAGGGGTCTTTTGGGCAGGCCCGGTTGAGGTCGGTGAAGTCTATACAAGCCCGCCATCCTCCGCTAGCTTTCTTGACCATCACGACGTTTGACAGCCACTCGGGATACCGGATTTCCCTGACGAATCCGGCTTGTAGCAGTTTTTCCACTTCGGCCTTTATGTGAGTTTGGCGCTCTACTGTGAAGTTCCTCTTTTTCTGCCGGACGGGTTTAAGGGCGGGGTTCACATTCAACTTGTGGACGGCCATTTCCTTGGGTATCCCGGGCATGTCCTTGGCGGACCATGCGAACATGTCTTTGTTTATTCTGAGGAAGTTGATCATCTGGTCTCGCAGGGGGCCTGTTAACATGGAACTTATCCGGACTTGTCTCTCCGGCTTATCTTGGGTCAGGGGGATGGAGTCTAGCTCCCGGCGGGCTCTCCTCTGATTGCGCGAGCCCGCTGCCGAGGGTCTTCACTGCCGATTGTGAAGTTTTCGGCTGGGGTGTTGGTTCCTCTCAGGCTTGCCGCGTAGCACTGGCGTGCTATCATTTGCTGTCCCCTGACCTCTCCTACTCCGTCCGGAGTGGGGAATTTCATCTTGAGATGGGGGGTGGAGACTACGGCTCCCAAGTCTCTGAGAGCAGGGCGCCCAATGATGGCGCTGTAGGTGAACGGTATGTCTACGACCAGGAAGGTGGTCAGGATGGTTTTCTGCAAGGGGTACGCCCCGAAAGTCACGGGCAAGTCGATCTTGCCGTCTACCTGTACGGATGCCCCGGAGAAACCGTAGATGGAGTATTCCGCGGGTCCCAGCCTTTCCCTGCCCAGTTTCATTTCTTCGAAAGTTTCGAGGTGTAGCACATTGACGGAGCTTCCTGTGTCCACCAAGATTTTTCCTATATCGAAGTTGGCGACGACTAGCCTGATGACCAGTGCATCGTCATGCGGGACTTGTAGCCCGTCGAGATCTTTGTTGGAAAAAGTGATGATCTGGTTTTCATGGGGCGGATTTGTTCGGGCCTTCTTGGAAGGTATATCCATGGAGAATACCCGTTCCGCGTATGCCCGCCGACCGGCTGTTGTCGGCCCTCCCGCCGCGGGCCCGCCTGCGATGATATTGATTTTTCCTATGATGGTAGGCGGTTGCTCGCGAGCCTGTGGCTGTTCGGGGGGCTCGCCTTTTCGGGGGCGCTGGTGGCGGCTCGTGTCGTGTCTGCTGCGGGATCGGCGTCGGCTTCATGAGTGATGCCTACTGGGGGATCGGTGTCTGCTTGTGGACCGGCGGCGGTTTGGTGACCAATGCCTACCTCTGGGTTCGTCGAGCGGGCGCTGGGCCTCGCATGGGCTTTTGTCAGGACTCCTGAGGTACTGGTTTAGGTGTCCTTCTTCGGCCAGCCTTTCCAGCTGGAGGCGGAGGTGGAAGCAGTGGTCAGTTTCGTGGCCGTGGTCCCCGTGGAATTCGCAGAATTTCCTGGCGGACCTCTTCTTTGGATCTGTGGCCATTTTCTTGGAGGGGGGGTCAGGAGACCCTGATCCCTAATAGCTGATAGAACGTGGGAGAGGGGGAACTTTAGCGGGGCGGTTCCCAGCCTTTCGAAGACGAGGACAGGGTTACGGCCTGTCTGTCTTTCATCGGTTCGTGGCCTTATGGCCCTTCGGCCGTCGCTTTTTCTCTCGTCGAGGCCGGTCCGATTCTGTTCTCGAGCGCAGGCTTCTTCTGCTCGGACGAACTTATCAACCTTTGATTCAAGCTCCTGTAGGTCCCGCGGGGGCTTGAGGGTGAGGTGCAGCTTAAGATTCGGATCGGTGGTGGCATGCTTTAGTGTGGCGACCGCTATCTGGACGTCCATGTTGGAGAGTTGGGCCAATTCGGCGTTGAACTTCAACATGAAGTCTCTTAGGGTCTCGTTTCTGCCTTGGCGGAGGGCTAGGAGGGCGTCCGCAAGATCATGGCGGAGGCGGTTGTTGGCGAACCTTGTGCTGAACTTTCGCCCGAATTCGTGGAAGGATGCAATGGAGTCGGGCTCCAATCTCATGTACCAGTCGTTGGCGGTTTTTCTTAGTAGGGATGCAAAGGCTCTGCACATGAATCCATCCGACGCGCCTCGAAGCGTCATTACTCTCTTGAAAGTCTGGAGGAACTCGAGGGGGTCCGTGCTCCCGTCGTATAGACCGAAGCGGGAGAGGTCTATGCCTGCTTCTGCGGGGGTCTTTAAGACCTCTGAGGTGAACGGGGATGCCGTTTCCCTTTCCCACTCATCGAGGATGCCGTGGGCGTAGGGTTTTTTCATTTCTAGTTTTACCTCTCGGATTTGCCTTTGCAGGTCCGCTATTGGATCCAAGCTGGGCGGTTGTGCCGAGGTTGCAACTTCTTCTGCCCGAGCCAAGGGCGGTTCCCGGAGACGGGTATCTTGGACAGGGGGGGCGCGGCTGTTAGTAACCTGTCTCCTGCTGCCTCGCTGGTGTCCCCCGGCTGCGTGGGGCAAGGGGCTATTTGTTGATGGGGACGGCGTTCTGCGAGTCGGCGCTCGCTTTCGCCGGGGATGTCGTTCCCCTGACTGTTCCTCGTTGCCTTCGTCGTAGGCTTCTGTCCGGTCCTGTGTCGTCCAGGGCTTTTCCGAAGCCGGAAGAGGCAAACGCTGGAGTATTTCGTTGCGAAGTTCGTTGAACATCTCCATGGTGGGGACCATCTGCGGCGTGCTAGAGGAGGGTCGGGGTCGGTCCGAAGGCGGTGAGTTTCGCTCTTGGGAGCTTGAGGAGCTGGCTTGTGCGCGCTGGGCCTGACTCCTGGTTATTACCCCTGTTTCTGGCTGTTGGGTGTGGTTTCTCATCGCCATAAGGCGTTCAGTTACTCGACGAGTCCCACGGATGGCGCCAATATGATGGCGTCTGGATCCGGGTCTGCGATCGCGCGGTCGGTAGAGGGCCTCCGCGGGGTCTGCAATCACAAACAAGAGGGGGTTAGGGGGTCCGGGGTGGGTCCCGGACGACCACTTCGACACCCAAGTCAGATCCTTCGACCAGTCAATATAAAGAACAGCTAGAAAGGGAGGGGGTTTTGATCAGGGTTACCAGGGCCGGTGCGCGGGGACATTTCTAGGTGCATAAATGAGTGAGTCGGAGGGGACTAGCAGGGAGGGCAGGATGGGATTCCTGGCCTCCTCTGTTGTTGCCTCGCCTCTTTTTCCGGTATTGCGGGGTGGAGGATGGGTGAATTCCCTGCTTTCAGGGGCCAAAAAGAAAAAGGGTCCTTTTCTTCTTCCTTTCCCTCCCCTTTTAAAGGGAGGTGTGCGGCCCTTTTAATCATTATGGAGGGAAAAACTTCTTTTGCAGGATTGGGCCGTCCCTCTGCCTCGCCGGCGCGCGTGGCTTTGGCGGCCATTTCCTTCCCTAATTTGTGATGATGAGGCCTGGGTGGTGAGAGGGCGACACGTGTCATGAATGTGTGGTCTTTGCCATTTTCCAACACCCTTCTTCATGATGGTTGGGCTCTGCTCGTGCATGGATGACACGTGGCGATATCTGGGAGCGTAGCCGTATTTGTGCCCCATCACTATACAATATTGTATACAAGATTACAATCTAGAGGGTTAGGAAATATCCTAACATGATTAAGAATGTACAAGGAAATACAATAAGAAACTTAACTATGATAGGAAAACATTCCTAACATAAAGAGAAAGAATTTGGGAAGTAATTGCTGTAAAGAGGTATTGAGGCATGAGTTGAGATGTCATGCCACAGATAGAGAGCCATCTATGGGCATGATATGAGATGCCATAGATGGAATCACGTGATTGGCCATGTTGCCTGAATTGAGTGATCTTGCCCAATGTCAATGTTAACATTGCTAAAGATACGAGTCATGTGGGAAGCACCGGTGGTTCAAGTTGCCTTGTGTGATTCTCAACACACCTAACATTGGAAGGAACATCAGAGTCCGTCGTCTCCCCCTCTCAAAAAGAAAATATCTATACAAACTGAGTACATACAGAATTTGTCATTAACCTCACATCACTCATGGGGAGGCAGAGAAGACTAGTGCTGACCCAATACCAGATAACCCTGATACCTGTCTCCATTAATCCTAACTCATCACATCTAGGTAAGAGGTAAATAATCACATGCATATTACAGCTAAGCAGATAAATGAACATATATAATGAGATAAAATAAGCAAATAAGCAGTAAAGAGCTACAACTAAGCAAATAATCAAGATAAGATGAGTGAATAAATGCTACAGCTAAGCATGTGAGTAAGCAGGTAAATAAGGCAGTAAAGAGATAGATAGGCTGCAACTAAGCATGTAATCAAAGCAATAAAAAATAGATATGCTACAGCTAAGCATGTGAATAAGCATGTAAAACTACACAAGAGATGTGTCTAAGGAGTAAATACTCAAGACAAAGAAGTAAACACACTAGCATGCCCCTATACAGGAGATAATGATAAGCAATGGACCATAGACCCTAAAACCCTAAAAATCCTAAAAAATGTGCATATGGTGGATCTGGACTTGGATAGCCTTCCAAGCTGCCTACGTATCCAAGCCTCTTTTAGAATCAAGATTAACGTAGTTCGGTGGCGCTATTCTAAGCTACAATGCATATTGTGCCTAGAACCATTAAAGTAGACTCGACCAACTAGACTGGACTAGTGATTAAAGCTTATTAAGGATATTTAGTTTAGATTGAAGTTTATTGTGAATTTTAGGACTTCCTATATGCTCCTTTACTAAATGCAAGCTTAACCCTGGACTAATGCATGTGGGTCCTATCCCTAAGTGTAACTAGGCTTTACCTAAAGAAAAATATGGGCTATCTAGTGAATCATATTCTAGTCATCAGTTGACGATGTGTACAACTGACCTGACTGAGGCACTCCTAACTCCTAGGACTCTCCTATCTATCTAGGACAAATTCTTACTGCATAACGAAGTTTCTGTTTTTGAATGTTTGACAATATTTTTTTGAAAAAGATTTTGAAAAGGTTTGCAAAGTTTTATTTAAAAGATTTAACTGGACTTGGGATGACGGTCCCAAGCTGCCTATGTACCCCGTGGAAGGGGATCAAGCCAACGTAGTTCGAAAATAACTTTTTCAAAATGCATTTTTTGTATTTTTTAACTTTTTTGTTTTTGTATGTCAAGTTTTCCAATGTTTTTGTAATTTTTTAAAGTGTTTTCACCTTTTTGGCCAAAGGGAACCTATAAGACCACATTCCGTGATCCACAGCCTGGCGGAGTGTCAACACTAAGGATAGAACCCTTAGAGCCTAAGGGTAATCCCTAGTGTCCCAAGACAAGTGAAATGATCCCAAGAAGGTAAAAACCTAATAGGGCTGAACAAGTCTCTAAGTAGAGTGGAAATATCGAAGTCAAAGGATAGACTCTTAATGCTAGAAGACTATGAAGGAGGGTACTGTTAGAGTAGGTGCCCTAAAACCCAGTATATTTCGCATGTTAATCAATAAAAGTTTTTTTCATGACAATTAATACGTAACTATAAGTTAAATATGTGTGACATGCTACTTGTTATTGACACGTATTTGTCCTTAGGTAGCAAAGTAGGAAACCCATGCTCATGGATTCACAGATCCTAGGGAGCAAGGAGATATGGGATTCTGGTTCTTTGCAGACCTTAATAGTTCCTAGTTGGAGTTGAGGATTGGACACCTCTTTCGGTATACAACTAGCATCTATCTTGCTAACATGCACGAGATGTTGAGTCACTTATCTCAATCACTCTGGTAGTGGACCCTAAGCAAGATAGAATGGTATGACAATGAGAATGCTTACTGAACGAGATAACATTAGAATAGCTTGTGGACAGGAGACAGCTGAGCTATTCTACTAGACAGGACCCTTTACATGTCCTTTGACCTGAGGGGTCATATTGATCGTTGACGAGTCTCTCATTCTTGGTCTATCTAATCGTGATTCTCTTAGAGTCACTAGAGAGTAGTACTGGAGTGTTGGACAAACCTTCGAGGTCAATAGTGATACCCGGCATGGAATTCTCCACCTATTTCATAGGATAACATCTACGGTTTTGGTCAGAGCAGTAGGCCTAGAAAAATACCTGGCCAGGTGGATTTGATAAAATGTTAATCAAAAGGATTTCACAAAATAAGTTTTAAAATGTTTTCAGCAAATGCATTTGCGGGCCAACACTACTTGACTGAAAGGTATACCGTGAGTGAGCCCAGGGGGTAGTTGATGTCCACCCCCCGTAGGACTCAACTCAGTAAATGTGGAGTTGGAGAAAGGACTTGCACATTTGATGTGATTAGGGGTATGATGAATTGATGGTTATCTTCAGGGTTACGTCTCGATAGAGGCCACTGACTCAATGCGATTGTAACATTGGTTACGGAACAATAATCACAGTGGGGCCCACTTGTGGGTTTTGCAGGATCTACCGTTGAATCCCTACTACGATCCCACTCACTACTCGATTGATCTATTATTATCTATTAGATAAATCTCCCGCATTTATTTGGTTCCTTACACGAACTAGTTTCGTGGCATTGGATGCATTGAAATGATATATACAATCTATATAATGTATATGCACTATGGGATACATTAGGAATACCAAAATGGTTAAGTATAAACCATAAGGGTATTTTGAGAATTATAGAAAAATATGGATGGAGCTTTTTATCCTATTGGATGGGAGGAAATATGTTTATTTAATTAAAATAATTAAATAAATAATTGTAAGTTTAGCTTATAGACTGGTTTTACTAAAACAGTCATAACCTACTCATCTCTAGTACAAAAAAAATGTATAAGTACTCGTTTCGAAGAATTTTGAAAGATCTACAACTTTTTAGTTTATTAGTTTTTCAAATTCGGCCATTTACTTGTACACAAATGAGGTCAAAAGTTGACCTACAGGCTTATAGCGGGAATGTTGAAAAAGAAAACAGTGTGTGAGATATTTTGGGATTGTTTTTATCAAATAAAGCAACCACGTTTTTTACTTGGAAAAAACTCAATTTAGGGATTTTTAAAAGTCCAAGAATTTCTAAAAACACTCCCACATTGTTTGGTTTCTATTTTGAAAAGGCAAACTAGCATGTTTCTAAATTAGAGCTTCTCATTGTTGGTAGTTTCCATATTTTGTGAGATTTCTCTAGAAGCTTTGGGTTGTGTATATGAAAATTGAGAACTCTATAAATACAAGACAAAGAAATAGAGTTTGAGAGAGGTATTCCATAATTCCATGTGTTGAAAATTGGTAGAGACATCCCAAAGTCTTTCTCTTCTTCTTCTCCTTCAATTCCATCAACTAGTTTTGTCTTTTCTAAGTCAAAGACAAACATCCAACAAAGCTCCATTGAACTACATATATATTCCCACATTATAATCTGATTTTGATCAAGTTAATAAAGTAAACAAAGAGTTGTTTACAAGATCCTTTGTGTAAAGAAAGGAATCCATCGGTTCAACTTGCGGTTTCGCATCGATTAGATCGTTGGCGGATTTTCGAGAGTAGATCACAGATATTTTTCTTCTCATTGTAGACACCCCATTTTGACCAGACCCTATTTCTCAAAATTGAATAAAATTTCGAAGCCCAATCTCAAAATTTCCGTAAAAACCGAGCCCTGAATGTGGAAGAACTTGAAAAATACCAACTTGCAGACCCTGGTTGAAACCTTTGTAGAGCCTGAATGATCCTTAACCCCATCAATATCCATTGATCTGCTACCTTTGATAGCATTTCTCATTTTTCTAAAATTTGTAAAAAATCGTGAAGCATCTCCTGGATTTTGATATTAACACCATTGTATTGGTACCCCTAAACTCTAAGGGGCTTGAATTCAACCTTGTTTTGATATTTCCACTGACCGTATTCTCTTTTAGTGTCTGAAGAAGTTTCCCATATTTTCTATCACTTCCAAGCATGTCCCTGTAAAATTTCAAGTAGAAGGGGCGGAAAAGGGGAGAAGAGACGAGTCTAGTTAGTGCTATTATCAAGGCTTAGTAGTGCCAATATCATTTCTTTTAGCAAAAGTGAAGGGAACCAATTTTTATCCAATCCACCCCTTGGTAGTGTAAGAAGAGCAGTTATAAATACATTGGAGAGGCTGTTTAGGGAAAGAAAGAAGGGGTAAAATATATCATTTCCTTCAGGGTCCATTCTATACCCGAGATACCCGAGACCACC
Organism: Tasmannia lanceolata; assembly: GCF_043159265.1. Taxonomy (NCBI): domain Eukaryota; kingdom Viridiplantae; phylum Streptophyta; class Magnoliopsida; order Canellales; family Winteraceae; genus Tasmannia; species Tasmannia lanceolata. The sequence continues at coordinate 20,926,146 of NW_027518700.1, forward strand.
CCCTGTAGGAAAGAGTAGGCATAAAATATGTTAAGAGGGGCTGTCCTAGAAAGGTGGGGGGTGCAAGTTTATCATCTCCGTATAAAGAACATCAGATTGGGCGTTAGGCAGGAGGTCTCTCATTTTAGTTTATTTGTCCAAACAAATCAGAGAGAGAGAGCTGGAGAGTGAGAGAGAAAAGAATCGCTCGAAACCCTAACCCATTCCCCTCTTCTTCTTGTCCGGCCAAATCGCCGGAGTTAAGGCCGAGCCTCGGCCAGCCAGCAACCTTCCTTTTTTCTTCCACTAATCTTTTCTATCTCGGTTTTTCTTCCCAGACCACACCGAAAGCTAGATCCAAGCTTTTAACCCTTGCTGAAACCCTAGCATTTCCTAATATGATTTTCTTCTCCTGCAAGGATAACGAAGCTCCAACCATACCTTTATTGTCTTGATTTCTTTGCCAGCTTCTCTTCTCTTGTTGTTTCATGATCATAAATCCATAGATGTAAAACCCTACTTTACAGCTTGAAATCCTAAATCATGGTTTGTCTTTTAGATCTTAAACTTTGAGACACTAGGTTTAGGTTCTTCTTCATTTCAGAGCAATTTCTGAAGGAGAGAGTAAGAGGAATTTCTAAATCTTTTATTCGGCCAAGCTTGTCGGAGCCCCGATTGTTCATTCCATTGCAATTTCTTCATCTTCCTCATTTTAGCCCCTTGCAATTTGAAAATCCTAGCCTTAGATCCGGTGAGCCCTATTACTTCTTGCGTTACTATTAGCATTCTTTTTATCTTGGGAAGAAATCAAGAAGAAGGAGCAAGAGATTAAACTGGATCCAAGGTATTTTGCAACCTTGATTTGGAATTCATCAACTGTCCAGGTATGAATTTTTTTATATTTGTCTTCTATTTGAATTGATTTGATAAGATGATACGAATTCAAATCTGCAATTTTTAGGAACTTATTGATGGTTTGCACATTACTTCCTTATGTTTAACATTTCAGTTGATTTGTTTGATCTTGCTTAAGTTGCTAAACTAAGATGAAAGTGTGATCTCCTTGCTGTGATTTCTTAGAAGTTGTTGATGATTGATTGCAATTCTTCCATGCGTTTTTTCTATTTTTGATTTTGCTTAATTTCTTTTTTCTTTTGGGATGGATATCACTATAGCCATGTTCGATGTCCACAGATTTTTGCTTTTCTTTCTTGGTACCACCGTCTGCCTAACTATATGAGATTTTAACTCATATCTTGTCACAACAGTTAAAAATTTTATGATGCCTATGAGGTGATTGAAGAAATTCCTCAATTATCACTCGAATGGGCATAATAGAAAATCTATATTCTTAGAAGATCTTCGAGTTTCTAAATATTGTATTATGTTGAATATTTTGACATTTCTTTGGTTTAGAAGAGTCAGCACCTAATGTCCTGAGTTAATTGAATAACATTAAGTTGATTTGTGGTCGAGGAACCCATAGAAATATATTTTAATTATCTTTTGGAGCTGATAAGTATGAAAATTTGGAAATGGTATAAAAGTCCCAACCAGGGAATATGTATGTGAGAATTGTTGATATGTCTCAGCACATAGTTTGAAATTAGCTATCAAATGATGTGAATATAATTAGAATATAATATGCAATCAGCTCATCCACTTGTATTCCGGTTCACGTTCTGTTCGTTTATGAAATTAGCTCGTCTATTTGTAAATTCGGTCCAATTTTTTTCAGTTCCTAGTGTCAAATTCATTTCCGTTCTATCCTGCTCATAGTGCAAATGGTTTCATGTTCATTTAGCTAAAACAAAGCATTTCTGTCCATTTTTTGCATTTTTAAAGCTCATTTTTGTAAGGGCTGAATCTTGGTATGTTGATATGCTTGTGTATCCGATGGCATTTTTTGTAACGGCGATGCAACTCAATTATAGACTAGTTGTAAAAAATCTGGAAATCCAAACTGTTTCAGCTATGTAATACACTCTCTCTATGTGCTGAAGCAATCACAAGTCTTGTTTGTAGTACATAGGAGATGCAATCTATCCTAACATAATTTTTATAACCAAGTATTGTGCATTTAAACATTTCGGAATGAATGGTGTTAATAAGATTCTGTCCATGAATTGTTTAAGGTACTTGTAGAACAGATTTTTTAGACCACATGTAAATGAACCCTTAGCACTTTAGACAAATGTAAGATAAAAATTTATGATCATGAGTTGCTGGTTCTACGTTTCAAAGAATAGACTTTACAGTTTATATGTTTGTTTACTTCCTTTATGTCATGAAGATTGACATAAGCTTAGTTATGTGCTAGAAGTTATATTGTTGATAGCATTACGGTTGTTCTGAGATGATATTGGTATTTCTTGGTTAAGTAATTATCCGCTTAGAAGCAGATTTATATTTTCTCTCGAGTTTCCATTCATTGTAAGGGCGATGAAGGCGATAGCCCAAGCCCATCCATAGGGGACTCTCTTAGTCCAAGTAGCCCTCCCCTCGTTTATTTTTAAGACTTGCCCAGTCTTTTGGATACCCTTAAACAGTGTTATCTAGAGCCCTCACTTAGGGAGACAAGCTATGTCTCGTGTAAACAAAGTCACACTCTTTTAGAGAGACATGCTTTGTCTCGTAGAAAAGCTTATCCTCAGGGAGACAGGCTTTGTCTCAAGCAGAGAAGTCATCCCCTTTTAAGAGGGGAGCTATGTCTCGGTACAAAGTTGCGCCATAGGAGACAGGCTTTGTCTCACTTGTCCCAGTTATCCTTTTCTTCTAGGAGACTAGCCCAGTCTCATTAGCACTCCTCTCTTAGAGTTACTAGTTTAGGAGTCAGTCCTTTCGTATATGAGTCAGTCTTTAGCTAGAGAGTCTGTCCTTAGTTAGAGAGTCATTCTTTAGCATAGGAGTCAGTTCTTCAGTCTTTCAAGAGTCTGTCCTATCATCATAGGGGTTAGGATTCTGTCCAACCTCTCATCAAGTCATGTGATCTTATCCACCCTTGCAAGGTATAGGATACTGTCCAACTCTTGTAGAATCATGCTTCTGTCTAATTTTCCTGCAAAGCATAGGATGCTGTCCAACCTTTGCGAGGTATCAGGAGTCTGTCCTACCCTTATGATGATAGGAATTTGTCCTCTTGAGTAAAAAATATCAAAAACATCTGAAAAACCAAAAATCTCAAAAATCTTGAGTCATTAGAAAAATCTGTTAGGAAAATCTGTTCCGAACTACGTTAGCTTGATCCTCTTCCACGAGGTACGTAGTGCAGCTTGAGATCCATATCCCAAGTCCAGCAAAACCTTCCAAAATAAACATTTCAAACCTTCCAAAAATATAAAAATTCTTCAAAATATTTTCAAAAAGATCTTCCCCTAGAGTTAGGAGTCTGTCCTAGATGTTTAGGGTGTCTTAGAGTTAGGAGTCCGTCCTGGTTATGTGGATGCTTTGTGTGTCTTGTCGTGTGAGTGTCTCTAGAGTTAGAAGGCCTCTAGTCGTGGTCGATTAGACACTTAGTCGAGCCGATTGCTAGACTACGATGCACTTAGTTAGCCCATTATTTTTCTTAGGTCATACAACCTAGTTACACATAGGATGTAAGGCTCACCTGCATTAGCTTAAGGCTAACCAACTTGCATTAGTTAGGGCATATAAAGAGTCCTATAAATTACAATTCACTTGAACTTCAGCAATCGTGCAAAAAGCTTTAAAAACTAGTCGGGTCTAGTTGATCGAGTCTAGGATAGCGGTCTTAGATGGTTAGACATCGTAGTTTAGAATATGTCACCGAACTACGTCGACTCTGATTCTTCCCGAGGCCGGGATACGTAGAGCAGCCGGGATGGATGGCCATCTTGGTCCGAGTCAGGTATCACATTAGAGTTTAGGGTTTGTCGTGTCGAGTTGTGTTGTGTTTTCTTACTTTCTTGTTCAGACCTTATACCTTTAGCTGTAGCATGCATATGTTTGCACACCAGAATTTAGACACCAATTAGGCATGACACTCATAACCTAGCTACTCTTAGGTGATACTTCTTTCGTTTATTTTGTGTGTGCTTATTATTCATCTCCGAGACATGCATGATTAGGTAGATGTCTTTTTGGAGATATATGTTCCCATTTCATATGACTTTCTCCCAAAACTTTTCAAAATCAATAAGTAAATGACATAAGAGACCAGGTGTAAGCCCAAGGGTCTACTCTCCTATCTTGTTTTGATGATTCTAAACATAATTGATTATGTTCTTGAATACTAATCAATTTGCCTTGAAGTGTTGTGTTAAGATAGGTTGATCATTGAAGAAACCAACACACCACATGGTCATGCTTGAAGATGTACCACACAAGAGTCAAATGAGCTAAGTGGAGCTCACATTATCTCTCAAGCAAGCATACACAAAATGGAAGACCAATTGAAAACCAAGGCTAAAGAGAAGTTGAGGGTTACATAGATTTCATTGTACATCTTTTTCTCTTTAGATTTCTAAGTCAAGCCAAGGTTTTCAAAATAGTTTCCAAAACCACTTAAGAACTTAAAAGGTTAAGTGAATGGTTATGTAGTGGACCAACATGTTGGGACCCTCATAAACATTCCAAATTATCATAGGAATTGAGTTCCAAAAGCCCAAAATCAAATAGCAACAAAAATAGAAAAGTCATGCTGATTTTAGGCTTCTCGGAACTCCCAGATTTTTCTCAGAGCTTTGAGCTCAGAACTCCGAGAGTTCCCTCAGAACTTCGAGAGTTCCCTCAGAACTCCGAGAAATGGTCCAGTGGTATTTTTCAACTTCTGGCCATTCTCTCGGAACTCCAAGAAATGGTCCAGTAGAATTTTCCTTCTTCTGGCCGTTCTCTCGGAACTCCGAGAATTTGTCTCGGAGCTCCGAGAACGGTTCTCGGAACTCTGAGAACGTCGCGACAGCACAGAAAAGAGCCGTTGGTTTTTGAATTAAAAAATGGTTTTTGATATTTACACCCTCAAACGGTCATATATTTTCTAAGGGCTAATAAATACTCATTCAAGAGGATTATCTTCCTCTCTTGAATTTTTTGAAAAATATCCTTAAGCCTCAAAAAACTTGCAAACCCCTTTAGCTTGAGAATTTGTTTTTCTTCTCCACCAAACTTGCCTTGCAACTTGCAAATCATTTGAGTTTGGATTTAGGGCTTTCACTTGCAACCTATTGTGGAGAGCACTCAAGGGGACTACATCGTGCATCAAGCTTTCAAGAGAAGCCAAGCAATTCATCTTCCATTCATTGTAAAGGTGGCTAGGGCATCCTATTTTAATACCCTAGGGAGTATCGCTTAGAACTCTGCGAAGAAGGAGAGTCGGTGTAAATGTGTCAAGGGCATCCTCATTTAATACCTCTTGGAAGTGTAATCGCCTCGGAACCGGGCATCGTGGAGGTCTCACATAGTGGAAATCTTTAAGGACGATGTTAAGAAGAGTGGAGTAGGGCTTTGCCCGAACCACTATACATCGGTGTGTTCCTTCCTTGTCTTGCACTTTCATTCTTATTTTGGTTTGGTATTTTCTTTTGGTTTGATCTTAGTTGAACTAACCAAAATCTAATCAAGAAAAGAAAAATCAAATTAGGTTCAATACTCAAAATAAAAAAAGGTATAAATTATTGTTAAAATCAATTCACCCCCCCCCCTCTTGTCTATTTCAATTGGTATCAGAGCCTCGTCTCTACTTTGTTTAAAACCCTAACCGGTCTAGAGAAAAGATTCTAAAAATGGTAAACTATCCTCAACACCATGAAGGATACTCAAACACTAGGCCACCTTATTTTGATGGAGCCAATTATGGATTTTGAAAAACCAAAATGAAAATCTTTTTAACCCAAGATTACCAAATGTGGAGAGCCATTCATAATGGATATACATTACCTACTAGAAATCTAAATGAATGGACCGAAGCCGAACAATAAGCCTCAAACTACAATGCCAAAGCCATGAATTCTTTAATTTGTGCTTTATCACCCGGAGAATTCAATAGAGTTTCAAACTTGAATTCGGCTAAGGAAATTTGGGACAGCTTAGAAGTTACCCATGAGGGAACTAACAAAGTTAAGGAATCTAAAATGAATCATCTATTTAGGCAATATGAACTTTTTCAAATGACACCCGATGAAACTATTGCTGACATGTACACTAGATTCACTAACCTTGTAAATGGACTAAGGGGACTTGGAAAATAATTTTCAACTAGAGATTTAGTGACCAAAATCCTTAGATCCCTACCTTTATCATGGGAATCCAAAACCTCCGCAATCACCGAAGCCAAGGACATGAACACATTAAACCTAGATGAACTAATAGGGTCCTTAATAACCCATGAGATGATTTTCAAAACAAAAGCACCCGAAATTAAAAATAAAATTGAAAAAGGGAAAGGTGTTGCTTTTGCTTGCAATTTAGGTGATGATGAAGAGGCAAAGGGAGACATGGAAGATGAGGTAGCCCTCCTAACAAGAAGGATCAAGTTCTTGCAAAGGAATATGGGAGGCATGAGAAATAGAAGGACCAATCCTCCATTCAAGAAGAAAGAAGAGCTCGGTGACGGATCATCTCAACCCCGATGCTACGGATGCAAGAAACATGGACACATTCGCTCGGATTGTCCACTCAACAATGAGCCTACTTCAAACAATCGTTTCAAGAGAAGAGAAGGCAAGAAAGGAATGACCGCCACATGGGATGAGGACTTTTAGCCCCTTGCAATTTGAAAATCCTAGCCTTAGATCCGGTGAACCCTGTTACTTCTTGCGTTACTATTAGCATTCTTTTTATCTTGGGAAGAAATCAAGAAGAAGGAGCAAGAGATTAAATTGGATCCAAGGTATTTTGCAACCTTGATTTGGAATTCATCAACTGTCCAAGTATGATTTTTTTTATTTGTTTTCTATTTGAATTGATATGATAAGATGATGCGAATTCAAATCTGCAATTTTTATGAACTTATTGATGGTTTGCACATTACTTCCTTATGTTTTACATTTCAGTTGATTTGTTTGATCTTGTTTAAATTGCTAAACTAAGATGAAAGTATGATCTCCTTGCTGTGATTTCTTAGAAGTTGTTGATGATTGATTGCAATTCTTCCATGCGTTTTTTCTATTTTTGATTTTGCTTAATTTCTTTTTTTCTTTTGGGTTGGATATCACTATAGCCATGTTAGATGTCCACAGATTTTTGCTTTTCTTTCTTGGTACCACCGTCTGCCTAACTATATGAGATTTTAACTCATATCTTGTCACAACAGTTAAAAATTCTATGATGCCTATAAGGTGATTGAAGAAATTCCTCAATTATCACTCGAATGGGCATGATAGAAAATCTATATTCTTAGAAGATCTTCGAGTTTCTAAATATTGTATTATGTTGAATATTTTGACATTTCTTTGGTTTAGAAGAGTCAGCACCTAATGTCTTGAGTTAATTGAATAACATTAAGTTGATTTGTGGTCGAGGAACCCATAGAAATATATTTTAATTATCTTTTGGAGCTGATAAGTGTGAAAATTTGGAAATGGTATAAAAGTCCCAACCAGGGAATATGTATGTGAGAATTGTTGATATGTCTCAGCACATAGTCTGAAATTAGCTATCAAATGATGTGAATATAATTAGCATATAATATGCAATCAGCTCATCCATTTGTATTCCGGTTCACGTTCTGTTCATTTATGAAATTAGCTCGTCTATTTGTAAATTCGGTCCAGTTCTTTTCAGTTCCTAGTGTCAAATTCATTTCAGTTCTATCCTGCTCATAGTGCAAATGGTTTCATGTTCATTTAGCTAAAACAAAGCATTTCAATCCATTTTTTGCATTTTTAAAGCTCATTTTTGTAAGGGTTGAATCTGAGTATGTTGATATGCTTGTGTATCCGATGGCATTTTTTGTAACGGCGATGCAACTCAATTATATACTAGTTGTAAAAAATCAGGAAATCCAAACTGTTTCAACTATGTAATACACTCCCTCTATGTGCTGAAGCAATCACAAGTCTTGTTTGTAGTACATAAGAGATGCAATCTATCCTAACATAAGTTTTATAACCAAGTATTGTGCATTTAAACATTTTGGAATGAATGGTGTTAATAAGATTCTGTCCATGAATTGTTAAGGTACTCGTAGAAAAGATTTTATAGAACACAGCTAAATGAACCCTTAGCACTTTAGACAAATGTAAGATAAAAATTTTTGATCATGAGTTGATGGTTCTACGTTTCAAAGAATAGAATTTACAGTTTATATGTTTGTTTACTTCCTTTATGTCATGAAGATTGACATCAGCTTAGTTATGTGCTAGAAGTTATATTGTTGATAGCATTACGGTTGTTGTGAGATGATATTGGTATTTCTTGGTTAAGTAATTATCCGCTTAGAAGCAGATTTTATATTTTCTCTCGAGTTTCCATTCATTGCAAGGGCGATGAAGGCGATAGCCCAAGCCCATCCATAGGGGACTCTCTTAGTCCAAGTAGCCCTCCCCTCGTTTATTTTTAAGACTTGCCCAGTCTTTTGGATACCCTTAAACATTGTCATCTAGAGCCGCCATTTAGGGAGACAAGCTATGTCTCGTGTAAACAAAGTCACACTCTGTTAGAGAGACATGCTTTGTCTCGTAGAAAAGCGTATCCTCAGGGATACAGGCTATGTCTCATGAAGAGAAGTCATCCCCTTTTAAGAGGCGAGCTATGTCTCGGTACAAAGTTGCGCTCATAGGAGACAGGCTTTATCTCATTTGTCCCAGTTATCCTTTTCTTCTAGGAGACTAGCCCAGTCTCATTAGCACTCCTCTCTTAGAGTTACTAGTCTAGGAGTCAGTCCTTTCGTATATGAGTCAGTCTTTAGCTAGAGAGTCTGTCCTTAGTTAGAGAGTCATTCTTTAGCATAGGACTTAGTTCTTCAGTCTTTCAAGAGTCTGTCCTATCATCATAGGAGTTAGGATTCTGTCCAACCTATCATCAAATAATGTGATCTTATCCACTCTTGCAAGGTATAGGATGCTGTCCAACCCTTGCAGAGTCATGATTATGTCAAATTTCCTCGCAAAGCATAGGATGTTGTCCAACCTTTGCGAGATATCAGGAGTCTGTCCTACCCTTATGATGATAGGATTTTGTCCTCTTGAGTCAAAAATATCAAAAACATCTGAAAAACCAAAAATCTCAAAAATCTTGAGTCATTAAGAGTAGTTAGGAAAATATGTTCCGAACTACGTTAGCTTGATCCTCTTCCACAAGGTACGTAGTGCAGCTTGGGATCCATATCCCAACTCCAGCCAAACCTTTCAAAATAAACATTTCAAACCTTCAAAAAAGACAAAAATTCTTCAAAATCTTTTCAAAAAATCTTCCCCTAGAGTTAGGAGTATGTCCTAGATGTTTAGGGTGTTTTAGAGTTAGGAGTCCGTCCTGGTTATGTGGATGCTTTGTGTGTCTTGTCGTGTGAGTGTCCCTAGAGTTAGGAGGCCTCTAGTCGTTGTCAGTTAGACACTTAGTCAAACAGATGGCTAGACTAGGATGCACTTAATTAGCCCATTATTTTCCTTAGGTCATACAGCCTAGTTACATATAGGATGTAGGACTCACCTGCATTAGCATAAGGCTAACCAACTTGCATTAGTTAGGGCATATAGAGAGTCCTAAAAATTACAATTCACTTGAACTTAAGCAATCATGCAAAAAGCTTTAAAAACTAGTCAGGTCTAGTTGATCGAGTCTAGGATAGCGGTCTTAGATGGATAGACATCGTAGTTTAGAATAGGTCACCGAACTACGTCGACTCTGATTCTTCCCGAGGCCGGGATACGTAGAGCAGCCGGGATGGATGGCCATCTTGGTCCGAGTCAAGTACACATTAGAGTTTAGGGTTTGTCGTGTGGAGTTGTGTGTGGAGTCGAGTTGTGTTGTGTGTTTTGTTGTGTTTTCTTACTTGCTTGTGCAAACCTTATACCTTTAGCTGTAGCATGCATGTGTTGCACACCAGAAATTATACACCAATTAGGCATGACACTCATACCCTAGCTACTCTTAGGTGACACTTCTTTCGTTTATTTTGTGTGTGCTTATTATTCATCTACGAGACATGCATGATTAGGTAGACGTCTTTTTGGAGATATATGTTCCCATTTCATATGACTTTTGCCCAAAACTTTTCAAAATCAATAAGTAAATGGCATAAGAGACCAGGTGTTTGCACTTGGGCGGATGAGGTGCTCTTCGGACCTTCCAAATTCGTAACCAGGCACGAACCTTCTTTCATATCTCTGGCTATCCATTGCAACAGAGCATAGTATGGGATCCAGGGCCCATTCCCTTGGATGGCGACTCTTCTTTGTTTAAGGTACGTCTCGAATTTGGGCTAGCCCCCGAATCGAGAGGTATCTCCCTTTACATCGCCACTCATGCTATGAGAGGCATTCTTTTTTAGAGTTCCTTGGTAGAGCTCTCCTTCACGTGGATGATCTGGAGAGACTTTCCGGGGGCTCGTCCCCCGCCTCTCTCGGATTGGGGTCCACATTCATCTGCAAAATAAGGTATTTATATTTATGTTTATTAAATCACATTAAAATTAATTAGTCCTTAGGAATCCTAAGTTAGAGCAAAATTTTTACAACCAATCCAACAAGTGGTACCATATGGTTCAGTTTTGCTATTCTTTCGCAACGTGTAGTGATTTTGCTCGGAATTTTACAACCAATCCAACAAGTGGTCATAGTTAATTAGGGAATTGATTAGGTGGCTAACGAACCAAAGATAGATCGTGCTGTGATCCGCTGTGAGTCCAAACGTTTATCCCGGCTATCTGAGGTTCCTAGTTTTTATGTGTTTTTTATAAACAAAGGAGTGTTTGTTGGAAAATAGAAAAACTGAACCGTATGGTAGATTTTTAGACTGATTGGCTTACATTTTTAGAAAGTAGACATGAATACGAATCCAACACATCAAGAATCATCGAAATCCGACGAGCGGTTTAGGAGATATGATTTTTCAAAGTTTTGAAAATGTTGATGGAATTCAGGAAATTAATTCAGAAAATTGATTTGGAATTTTGTTTCTCCACCCCAAACGATTTGAAAAGCCTATAACCGAGGCATAGACTTTTATAATAATATCTTGGGGTGTATATAGCATGATCAGATCCTTGAGAAAGCATTCGAGTAACTATATCCCACTCAAGGTTACTCGAAAGGTCATGCTATCCGGACTGTGTTCCCGGTATGGAACAATTTTATTTTTCACAAATCAAACGATCTTGTTTTCGCGCAAAATTTTGTATGCTGATTTATTAGACCATATAAAAAGGTTTTATGAGGTTTCTAATTAAAATCAGAATGGCTGTGTTAATCAAAATTGAATTAACCTGGTTTTGTGCGAATTGATCGGTATTGGTGAAAGATGGGCAGAAAGGAGCTGGGACCTCAATTCATGCATGAGATGCATGACCTTTTTATGGATGTTTATTTCATGGTTTGTAATATTAAAGTCCGCAATGTAATTTAATTATTTTAGTTTTTAATTACTCCCTTAGGGCAGTTGGGCGGACGATTGGTTTTCCATGGAGATTAATTATGATGTATAAATTACCTAGGCTAGTGTAGGACACTAGGGTAGTTTATAATTGTTTGTCCAAGACCAATTGAAGATGAGATCATTCTCTTGGTGCTCAATCGATGGATCGTGGATATTGCGGCATGATGATGCTCCAGATTGACTGGCAGATGGAGGCAAATTTGATCCAACCAAAGAGGGATGAACTTGCTGATGTTGCTGATATTGTTATGCTTCATATAATGAGGCAAATCAGATTACACTCCTTTGGGAATTCGCTTTGAGGCCAGCGAAGTTCCCCTTATGCCGTTGCACAAAGTTGCCCATAATTCACCCTCAATTTGGCAAGATGGTGTAGTAGGGATTCCCTTATTCAAATAAGGTTAGTGGGAGAATCCCTATGATCCAAGATGCCAAATTGGGTTCCATGGATGGTGTGTTATTATTTTCATGGTTTGATGGTTTACTTTTCATGTGATGGATGGCATGGTTTGTTTGTTTGCTTTTCATGTTGTGGATAACATGGTTTGGTTTACGAAGTATTTTTTCTTTTATTCAATGGATGCCTAATCAAACATACACAATGATGATTGTAACTCCCACATGAAATAACCCTCTTAAAATATTAAGTTGATAAACGGGGTTAAGTCGAAAGGACAATACCTCGTGGCCTTCCATAGCCATCTAACCGTTTGCTAGTCTAAGAAATAGGACGGTCACCTGCCAAAGCAGAAGTCGATCTTATTTCTTGACTAGAGTAAACCGTTAGATTCCTACAAGGATAAGAAGAATATGCATGATATATTGGTCACATGCCAAAGCAGAAGTCATTGTAGATTGCATAGTTTTCCCAGGCGGTGGGTATAACTTAACCAAGGAAAGGGTATTGACACCCACAGGATATACATATTGCAATGCTTGGAGGCCGGACATAAATCGGATCTCATAGGATTAGATGAATCCATTTATTCAAAGTTGTTGAATAAGTTTCTGATGCCCATTGGAGAAATTATATATTTCTCTTTATTACGAGGTGGAGGGGCCCGTGAATGAGACATTCAACGGGTGGTTCCATCATAGATCAAAAATCCCAGATCCGATGGATATGTCATGAAATTAACTAAAATGGTAGTCTGGCTAATTATGCCTCTTTCCTTTGCGCGTAGATACCATGGCTTCATTCAACCCATTATCTAAGATCCCAGGTGAAAATAAGTTAACTGGTCCAAATTACCTCGACTAGAAAAGGAACCTAATGCTAGTGCTCACGGCCGCTAAAGTTTATTGGGTTCTTACCACTGAGGAGCCTGAACTGCCTAGTCCCGATGTGCCTCAAGCAGACCACGATAGAAAGTTTAAGTGGTGAAGCACAAAGAGATGGCAAAGTGTTACATCCTTGGCTCTATGTCCAAAGTACTGTAGCACCAATATATTGGAATGGTAGCGGCCTCTGATATAATGCTAAATAAGAAAACTGCCTTCCTAGCAGAGGGTAATATACCCTCAGAACCTCTGCTGAAAGGTAAAGAAAAATGAAGAGCAATAGGCCAAGGTTTTGGGAATCAATTAGGTAGTCCAATTGTATATGCACCATATGTTTTACACTCATGAATTATACTTGTGCATATAGTGAGGGGGAGCTATGCTCTATGGTGTATATCATATCATGCTTATTCATCTGTTGGTTGATATCTCCTTCCCCCCTAATCAATTTGTTTGCCATCATAAAAAATGGGGAGAATGTAAGCCCAAGGGTTCCCATGGGTTCAATCATTCACCTTACCTTCTTGTTTTGATGCTAGCAAACACAAATTGATTAGCATTGTCAGACTAATGTGTTGATTTGAGATGTTGTGCTCTACACAGGAATTTGATATGTTATATCGCCACTACACAACTCAACACAACACATGGCTTGTGGATCTACACTCACATTGATCAAGAGCTTGCACCTACAATTAAGAAATCCTAATTATAAGATGTTCAAGTCATGAAGCTCATCATGAAGATCCTACAAGTTCCCAACAAGTGTCAAGAAGAAGCTTGGCGATGAACATGCCTTGGTGACTCCTCATGCACCTCTCAACATGATTTGAAGATTGGAGGAAGTCACAAGAGCCAAGACAAAGTTCAAGATGTTCACTCTCAAGATGAAGAAGTCCGAGGAAGTGCAAAGGAGCCAAGACATTCCAAGAAAACTCAATGGTATACACTATTAGAATGTAATTAGAGTCCTTTTGATTTTATGTTTAAAATGAGCTCTCAAAAGGTTTTCAAAATAGTTTTCATACTTAACATTTTACATCTTTGAAAATCATCAACACACACCTAAAAATGTGTTTGAAAACCGTGGACTTAAGCCCAAAGACCATAGCCTAAAAGCCCCTGATTTTTAAAGTTAAAAATGGAATTTTACTCAGGGCCAGTCGACCGGGCTATGCCGGGCGACCGCGGGATGCTAACTGGAATTCCAGGGCATCTTGAAATTTATCGGGTCGGTTGACCGGGGTAAGCCGAGCAACCGCAAATACGTTTCTGTTTCAGACAAAAACAATTCAGTATGGTTTGGGCGGTCGACCTCCATGGGTCTGGTTGACCACGATAGTGTTTTTTTAGCCGAATTTTTATTCAAACAGATTGCCTTCGTCTGGCGACCGCCATAGGGCCGGTCGACCGCACCAGTATGAAATTTGAAATTCAAATAGAGAGCCCGATAAGGGCGGGTGACTGCCGCGACATGGAAATAGATCCGTTGGGGCTTTCACATGTTGACTTTTTTAACCCTGTAATTTACAGTTTTACCCCCAAATGGTTATATTTCCTTGTGGGCTATATATACATTATCTAAACCTTTCTAAGCAACCTTTTTTGGCAAGATCAAATCCTATCATCTTGAACCTAAACTTTTATATGAAAGGCTAAACCTCTTTGAACTTGTATTTTTACATTCTATCAAGAGGATCTCCATAGGCTTTACATTTGTATATATTCCTTGGAGAGTTTGTGAGCTTTCAAATTTGTAATCAGCCTATCAAGAGGCATTGAGATTTTTTTCATTTTATTTCTTCATTCTATATTTGAGGGTCTCCGATTTGGCCCGTAAAAAAAGGTAAATCAATTGTAAGAGGAAGGTGTCCTCGGAAAGGCTTCGTGCTAAAGGGTGTGATCCCTTGAAAGTTAAAGGAGTTGGTGTGCGGCTTTAAGATTCGCCTGTTGAAGAATGTTATTGGTTAGTGAAGAATCCCAAGGAGGAAAACTTAGAAGAGTGGAGTAGGTCAAGTCGTGACCGAACCACTATAAATCTTGTGCCTTGTGGATGTTTTTCTTCTCCTTCTGTTTGCACTTGGGTGTTTGGTAATCTTTCCCTTTACTTATGTTTATGTTTGATTGAACAAGGGTTAGAGTATATATGCATAAAGTAAAATCTAATCTCTAGTATACATTATTTTTATTGATTGATTAAGGGTTAGACTTATTTAGGCTTAGTTGGGTTGTCACCTTGTATTTCAATTGGTATCAGAGCAAAATCTCTTAAAGAGATTTTTAAATCTAAAAATCTACAAGAGAAAGATCCATGACAATCCAAATGGATTTCGAGCTAGGCCAATCCGCTCTAATTCCTCCATTTTTTGATGGAACGAATTTTAGAGGTTGGAGAATAAAAATGGTTGCCTATCTCAAATCCATAGACTTTGACATCTTAGGTGTCAATGAAAGGGGATTTTCTATTCCAAGGAAATGCACAAAAAATGATGCAAAATCATTTTCATTAAATTCAAAAGCTATTATTATAATATGTTGTGGACTATGTCCTAATGCTTTTGATAAAATATCATCATGTACAAAATGCAAAAGATATTTTGACTAATCTTGAAAATTTTTATAAGAAAAATGATGGTCTCTCTTCAAAAGATAAAATGTTATTTTTTGAACAGAAAGAGACTTTACAAAAATCTTTTGCAAAGAAAAATTCTTTCAAACATTCAATTTTCGATTTAGAAAAACAAATTGAAAATTTGAAATCAGAAGTTAATGAATATTTGACAAGAAATGAAAAATTAAGTCATTTGAGCAAAATCTTGGAAAAGAAAAGGAAAGCCTTGATAACACAAACAATGATTTAAATGAAAAATATAAACTTGTTTGTGAGAATGAAGAAAACCTAAAAGCTAATTTATCTCAACAAACAAATTGCTTTGAAAGTCAATTAAATGAGATTAAATTAGTTAGTAAAGAACTCTCATTAAAGAACCAAAGATTACAAGAAGATAAAGACAAACATATATGTTCACATATGTATTCATGTGGTTCTAGTTACTCCTCATCTACCCACACTTATTCATGTTTATATTGTGGTATATTAGGGCATCACAAATCTAGGTATAGGCTTAGATTTGTGAAATCAAGCAAGTTTGTGTGGATAAGAAAAGATACACTCCCACACACAAACTTGGTTGGAACCAAATTGATTTGGGTTCCAAAATCCCCCACTCAACTCATTGTTTAAAATTATTGATATATGGGGTTATGCTTTAATTGCTATATCATATGAATTCTATCTAGATACTATTCAATAGTGTATTCTTTGTATCTAGATCACTTGTGCTTTAATGACATATCATTTCATAATTAAGCATAGATACATATCATCAGTCGTGTTGTTAATAGAATGTATCCTTACTTATTGAGCTTCATGATCACATCATATATCTCTTATAGTCTATAAAGAAAATAAGAAACTACCTCTGTAGAATATAAGTTGTGCTTTATTGAGAATCCTTTTGAAAAATCCATCTAAGTGCAAGAACACACACATATGCACTTAGTATCCACAACTAGATGAACCAATATGTCAAATACTGCTAGACATTGATCAAACATATATATTTTGATATCTAGCAAAATTCATCAAATACGCATCCACAAAGAACTTCATTGAAAACATATGGCCAATCATCCATTTGAGCTTAAATGTTAGAAAAATAGAAATGAATTTTTAGATGTCCTCACATAGCCTAAGGATCAAGTTTACATGTTCATTAGAATCCCATAAACGCGAGAAAATTAGGAGAAATCGATTTGTCCATAAAATCCCTTGAAACATATCAAGAAATTGAAAATAGGGGTGTGGCGGTCGACCGAGCCTAGGAGGGCGACCGCGAAAGGTAACCTGGACAAAAATAAAAAGAGTCAGGCGGGTCGCGACGGGCGACCGCGATAGCCCGGTCGACCGCGACAGTCGAAAACTGTGTTTAAAGGGCGTCCGCGAATCTGTTTTTTCACTTCCGTCGTTTCTTTCTCTCCTAGGGTTTTCTTCCCTCTTTGCTCCAAAGTTATTTTCGGTTGAAGAACTTCAAGATTAGTGAGTTTTCTTCCATTTCTTTATCTTATTCTCTCTCTCTCTCTCTCTCTCTCTCTCTCTCTCTCACTACATCTTCCATTTTGTATTTCTCTTATTTTTCCACTCCATTGTTCTTCTTCATTCTTCTCTTACATATCTTCCACTAATCTCTCATCTTCTGTGTATTTCCATCCCATCATTCCATTTTTCATCTCTTATCTCTTTTTCCCTCATCTTCTTTTTTTCTCAAAAAATTTTAACCCTAGAATGGAATCATCAAGAAGGAAAATGCTTGCGCATAAAGATAAGAAGCCAAGATTCAAATAAAAAGAAGAGGAATTTCCCAATGAACATTTTCTCAACCAACGAGCACAAGAAAAATACGAGCTTCTCAAGGATAGGCCGATCATCTCAGGAAGGAAAGTCGAGATTACTGACCTTATAGAGTTTGACATCTTCAATCTTTTTGCAGCACAAGGATGGGTAACATTTCTAGAAACTAACTCCTTAATCTTCCCCGAGCTTGTAAAGTTCTTTTATGCAAATCTTTTGATATCAAATAGAGGAACAGTAATGAATAACTACTGCAAATCACAGCTTGTGTTAAATGTTACAGAAATATGTAATATTCTTAATGTCCCTAATAGTGGAAAGAGAATCTTCCTTTGGGGAAAAGATGACATTGAGAATCATCACATCACATGGAAGGATGTTTACGAAACTCTAGGAACCTTCCCTCCTACAGGTAAAAAATTGAATGTCATGTCTAATCAAATGAATCATCAGGCCAGAATAATCCATAAAGTTGTGGTTCACAATTTCACTCCAAGAGCTGGCAATCTTGATATAGTCAAGCCATTTGAAGCCTTCTTAACGTCTTGCATTATTAAGAAAATTCAACTTAACCTCGGTACCATTATCTTAGGATTCATGGATAAGGCAGTTAAGAAGAGAAAATCAGGTTTACCCTACGGGATGCTCATCACTAAACTGCTACAGTATAATGGAGTAGATTTGATGAAGGCCCTCACACTTTCAGATCATGTGATCGATTCCTCTACCTTGATTCAATTGGGAATAAGAAATATCACAGGGGGAGATAGCATTAGAGTTGATTCTAGTGAAGTACCAAGGAGACAGGCTGAAGATGAGCAAGTACATACTACTCAGCCTCAGAAATCACATGAGCATCTTGTCATACGAATTGACCAGATGAGCACAGAGATAGGACGACTTACTAGGGTTGAGGCTCAGAGGGCTACTGATTATTAGCAACTGATGAATACCATTGCAACTGACAGGAGAGATAGAGCTCGAGAGCATGACGAGCTATTACAGGCTATATTAGGATCCCGTCCTCTTCGATATTACTCCTCGACTCCTCCCCGTGATCAGCCTCCTTCAAAGATGTGATGGACTCATCAGTGCAATTTTTTTTTGTTAGCAGATGAACTGTAGTTGGTACACCATAAATGATATACTATAGTATTGCTAGGATATCCTTCTCCATTTCTTCTCGTCCAGTTTGGGCTTTTGGACATTGTATTTTCATTTTCCTCATGGATGATGTTTATGCCCGATGTGGGCTTTTATTTTGGTCTGTACATGCCCAGTATGGGCTTTATGATATGTGGACTAATATGCCTTTTGTGGCATGATTATGGATGTATAGGATATCTGCCCAGTAAGGGGCTTTTTATACTTTTATTTTGGTTCATGACTCAGAGATTGTATGACTGTATCTATTGTAGTGGTGATGAGTTCTTGTTCGTCACACCCATCATTTATGTATCTCTATCATATAGTTTTGATATGAAGAGGGTATGTCTCTTCCATCATTTATTCATGTATATGGGATCTTTTCTTGTCTCATCTATATATATACGTGAATTCTATTTGTTGCCATGGATATGTACTTATATTGTCTGTTAGTCCTTCTATAATCCATGTGTGTTTATTAGACTGTATGTGCTTCATTTTTTTAATCCCATGTCTAATAATCATCCATTCTAATTCAAAGTGTACTTCTCATTTGAATGGAGAAAAAATTGAAATGGGTAAGGTGATTAAAATCATGGGCTTATGTGCTAGAGACAATTTGAGCTAAAATAGCTTATCTATATAATCTATAGGTTTATCCCCTTGGAAGGCATTAGCTACATGGTAAAGATGGTAAACTTAAAGTTAAAAGCTACTCAATTGGTACTCTTAATCCTCTTACCTAGTAAGTTGGAGAGTGTACACTCATCTCTTTAATTAAAACATATAATCTCTTTGGCTTCTAGCCAACATCTTAACCATGATTAGCCATATGTGCCTAGTTATGGGAGCATGGTATGCTAGGTTGTTATTTAATTTTAGTTGGTATCACGAGATTCTCCTAGCAATCATGCATTTATAGCCTAAGGGTTGATTGTAAATCATTTTTCTATAAATCCCTTGGTGACTATGTGGTTGGACGGCCCTTTTGATTCATACTTTGTATGAGTTTCTAACAAAGGGAGAGCCATACATGTGTATTGTCTGTCCATACATCTTATCATATGATGCTTGATGTGTACACTACATCACATATGATAAGTAGACTCATGTGGATCTTCATTGCTCCATATGTGTTGTAGTTTGGGTTTTGACTTATGCCTTCATGTTGAGATTATCTCTCATGTATGTCAGGTTCCCTTGGCCTGTGTCTTAATGTCATATCCTTATAAGCTTTACACTTATCTTGGATGAACTTATATGGTTTCATCTCTGCCAATAATAAGTATCTTATTTTAGAGTTTCAAAACTCTCTTGAACTCTCCTTTATAGGTTAGCCAATAATATTGCCTATGAAGTCGTTTCTTATCATGTGTTTTTGAAGATAAAGATATCCTACATCATGATAAGATCTTGTGGCTATATATTAATATTCATATCTATAGCCACTCTGTATTGTCATGCCTTACATTATAGGTTCTACCAAAGGCTATGACAAATACTTAGGGGGAGAGCTGATGGCCTGACGGACTTTAGTAGATTGATTTGCTCATCAAAAGGATTGTCTGTTGAAGAAAAGACAAATTCAGATAATTGGTCCTTCACAGCTTGTCTAAGGTACTTGTCTCCCTCCATCATGCCAGATGCAATTAGATGGTAAATGTACACAATCTTCCTCTGTCCAGCTCGACATTCTCTCCACACTAAAGGATGAACAGAGACTAAGAAAATTGTGATTCATGTCTAAAGGCTGGCATATGCATCGCCCAAATCCTCTCAAAAATGACAATTTGATGAGATAGAGGATTTAAAACAAGTACCCAATCACTCAATCCGGGAAAATTTGTAAAGATGCTACCCTTACATGGAAGAAAGGGCCAAGTATTGATCTAATCTCTTCTAAACATTCATCAGTAATCTTGTATCACAATTGTATGAAGAAGAGTTCCGGATAGATTCTCTCAAGAGATTTCAAAATACCACTTTTATCATTTTAAGAGAAATTAAGTGAAATGTGGTATCAATCTTCCATCATTTGTTCATGTATATGGAGCATTATAGTTGTTATCTATATATACATGATCTTTGGTTGCCATGGATGTATACCTCATTGGTGTCATTCTCTTATCCATGTGCTTATTAGACTGTATTCTCTTCAACTTCACATCTTTTGTCTAACAATCATCCATTCATATTCAAATTATGATTTTCACTTGAATGGACCAAATCTTAAATGGTTAAAGGTGTTTGCCCCAAAATCAATTGTCACATGAGCCTTACACTACTACATTTAGTATGCTTGCACATAGTCAGGGGGAGCTCTTGCATTCTAGGGGTAAGCGACTTGCAAACTCGAAATTTATATTATAGTTCAGAGTATATCCATACTCTGGAAGAGACTTTTCTGCATTTCGTCAAGAAAACCCCTGTAGGAAGCAACTTGTGAACCTAAATAGTTATGTCATAGATCTGAGCATATTGATGCTCAGGAAGAGATTTATCTGCCTCAAAAGTTGCAAATGTAGCCTAAGAGTTCAAATCAATCACCTTTTCAACCATAATGCCTTGTCATGCCCTATCACATAGGTTTCACCTGGGGCCAATGATAAATACATAGGGGGAGAGCCAAATGGTATCTTATTCATGTTTATATAGATCAATGTGATGTGCTCACAAGGTTTATTGCCCTCATAATTGTGCTTAACTTGCATATCTTTTTAAAACAAATTTTTTTTTGTTTATAATGCATTTTACCTTGTTTTATATTTTGATAAGCATCATATGAGTTTCATTGACACATCATATACACTTTGCATAACTCTTATGAGTTATTCTTCACCTTGACACCCCAATTGCACTTTCACTTGCATATCCCTACCTTTTTGCTGTTGCAAAAAGGGGGAGAGTTTTTGGGAATTGATTAGGTAGTCCAATTGCATATGCACCACATGCTCTACATTATCATTTTTTGCACTTGTGCATATAGTGAGGGGGAGTATTGCTTCATTGTTCGTAGTATTTAAATACTTATGCATCTATTTGTTTGATATCTCCTTCCTCCCTAATCAATTTATTTGTCATCATAAAAAAAGGGAAGAATGTAAGCCCAAAGGTTCCCATGGGTCTAATCATTCACCTTACCTTCTTATTTTGATGTTAGCAAACACAAATTGATTAGCATTAATGGACTAATGTGTTACCTTGAGGTGTTGTGTTGTATACAGGATTTTCATGTCATAATCCTCATTACACAACTCATTTCAACACATGACTCGTGGATCAAGAAGCAAAGGAATCAAGAGCTTGCACCAACAATGAAGACATTACCATTTGGAGATGATTAAGTCAAGAAGCTCGAACATGAAGATCCCTCAAGTTCCTACCAAGTGTCAAGAAGGAGCTTCGAGTGGAACATGTCATGGTGACTCCTCATGTACCATTCAACATGATTTGAAGATTGGAGAAGTCACAACAGCCAAGCAAGGTCAAGAAGTTCACACTCAAGCCGAAGAAGTCCGAGGAAGTGTAAAGGAGCGAATACATTCCAAGAAAACTCAACGGTATCATTTTTAGAATCTATTTAGAGTCCTCTTGGTATTTTGTAAA
This sequence comes from Tasmannia lanceolata, assembly GCF_043159265.1. Classification (NCBI taxonomy): domain Eukaryota; kingdom Viridiplantae; phylum Streptophyta; class Magnoliopsida; order Canellales; family Winteraceae; genus Tasmannia; species Tasmannia lanceolata. Next base: position 20,948,119 of record NW_027518700.1, read on the forward strand.
ATGCACTTTCAATAGGTTTTCAAATCGTTTTCATACTTAAGTTGTTACATCTTTGAAAACCATACACACACCCAAAAATGTGTTTGAAAACCTAGGACTAAAGCCCAAAGACCATAGCCCAAAAGCCACTGATCTTTAAAGTTACAAATGGAATTTGACATAGGGCCAGTCGACTGGGCTATACCAGGCGACCGCGAGATGGTACCTGGAATTCCAGGACATCTAGAAATTTATCAGGCCGGTCGACCGGGCCAATCCGATCGACCGCGGATTTATTTTCTGGAAATCCAGAAAACATCCAGGTTGGTTTGGGCCGGCAACCGCTGTGGGTCGGTCGACCGAGATAGTTTTTTTAGCCGAATTTTCGAGCGGACAGGTAGCCCTCGTCGGACGACTGCCATGGGACCGGTCGACCGCGACGATAAGAAATTTGAAATTAAAAAGGGCGCCCGATAAGGGCGGGCGACCGCCGTATCTCTGTCGATTGCGCCAGTCGGGCAAAAGAACCGTTGGGGCTTTTGCAGGTTGACTTTTTCAACCCAATTTATTACAGTTTTACCCTTAAACGGTTATATTTTTAAATGGGCTATATATACATAATCTAAACCTATCTAAACAAGCTTTTGAACATTTTAGAAAGATCAAATCCCATTCTCTTTGAGCTAAAACCTTTATATCAAAAGTTAAACCTCTTTAAACTTGATTTTTACATTCTATCAAGAGGATCTCCATTAGGCTTCTTACATTTTCTATCTTTGGAGAGTTTGTGAGTTATCAAAGCTGTAATCCGCCTATCAAGAGGCAAGAGAGTTTTTCATTTCTTTTCATTTTTTCATTTGTATTTGAGGGTCTCCGATTCGGCCCACTAACAAAGGTGAATTGTTGTAAGAGGGTGTGTCCCCTCGTCAAGGCTTCGTGCAAAAAGGGTGTGTCCCCTTTGGAGTTGGAGAAGTTGGTGTACGGCTTGGAGATTCGCCCTATTGAAGAATCTCATCATTTTTAGTGGAGCGCCTCAATGAGGTAAACTTGGAAGAGTAGAGTAGGTCTTGTGATAGACCGAACCACTATAAATCTCGTGCCTTGTGGATGCTTTCTCTTCTCCCTCTCTTTGCACTTTGGTGATTGATAATCTCTACCATTTAATTGCAAATATGGTTTATTGAACAAGGGTTAGAGTATATAGGCTTAAAGTAACATCTAAACCCTAGATTTCACTATATTGAGTATTTGAACAAGGGTTAGATTAACTAGTGCTTAATTAGTAAATTAATTTTAATAATCCATTTAATTAAGCTACGAATTTTTAATTAGCCAATTCACCCCCCTCTTGGGTTGTCACCTTGTATTTCACTAGTCTCTCCTTGATATATCCTTAAAATCAATCATGTGTGATCTTGCCAAATCATTCGATCATAAATTGTGATCTCTCTTCTAATGGTCTAGCCATACCCATATCCTTTCTCATTTCTTCTTGATCCCATCATTTTTAAATCTAACAAATTCCTGCACATTCAATTTCATAATTCTCAAATTATGTAAATTCCCTCGCTCATTACATTCCATAATTCTTAGTCTTAGGTAATCCCAATTTTTCTAATCTCTATCATTAGCCTAGGCTAGGAAAATCAATTTCTTAGGGTATCTAGTCTTTCTCATGGATGGTTACCTTCACTGTCATCCATTTGGTCTTCATTTTGTGAGTCTTTGTTTATGTCTCATTATGTGCGTCGCTTGGTACTTATTTCTCTCATTATAGGTCATGCGTCCTCTAGCTTAAGATCTCTCTAAGCTATTTCATAGGGTTTTCATCCTCGGTCATTTAGCCTAGGTCATCTTTCTCTTAGGATCATAGCATCCCTAGTTTAGGGAGAGTCCCTTCTTACTCTAAGGGTGACCCTTTTTATGATCATCTGCTAAGCCTTTCTGTGGACCCCGATCCACTCATAGCATAGCACGAGTGGCGATAAATATGAGATACCTCTTGATCCAAGAATAAATCCCCAAACCAAGATGTACCTAAAATAACTCAGAGTTGCCATCCATGGATACGCCATGGAACCCAAAAAACAAAATCCTCTGTGCAATGGATAACTAGAAATATATATGGGTCTGTGCCTGATTACGGACGAGGAAGGTCCGAAGAGCATCTCAATCCGCCCAAGTGCAAGCACTTGGTCTCTTATGCCATTTATTTACTAACTTTGAAGAGTTTTGGGCAAAAATCATGTGAAATGGAAACAAATATCCTCGAGTAAACGTCTACCTAAGCATACATGACTCGGGGATGAAATAAGAAAAAAAAATCCAAGTCCTAACACAACATATCTAGAAAAAACAGTAAACATACACATGCATAGTTACAGTTAAGCAGGTAATGGAAGAGCAGATATGATGAGAGATAATAAGCAAGAAAAGCAGTAAACAACTATAACTAAACAGATAAAGGAGATAAGCAAGTAAATAAATGTTACAACTATAAGTAGTAAAAAGAGTAAACACACTATATCTAAACATGTAAGGAGTAATAAGGAAAGCAGTAGAAAGAGTAAATACACTATATCTAAACATGTGAAGTTGTGCAAAAAATAAAGATAATCTAAAGAAAGAGATAACCACACTAGCATGATCTTACGCAATGAAACAATGGTGAATAACAGACTCAAATCCTAAAATACTAACAAACCATAAAACTCTAAATGTTTTCGCCCGATTCTTTGGATGGTCTGGTATTCATCTAAAGCCGCCTACGGATCCTCGCCTCCACGAGAATCAAGGCAACGTAGTTCTTCGCACCTATTCTAAACTATAATGCCTAATACATCTAGACCCCTATCCTAGACTCGACCTAAAAGACTTTGGATTTGCGATCAAAGGTTAGTGCTTTATACTCTTTTTGGTTAAAACTAGTAACATGTTTAGAAGTATTCCTTTCTTGTTCTTTCATGTTTCTTGTAGAAAATTCATGAGATTTCATTTTGCATAATTATAATATGATTCATGATGGGCCAATTCATGTTATTATTGATTTTAGTGGAAGAAAAATCGTTTTACAAGAAAAAAAAAACATGTTCAATGAATTAGGATTTTAGTTAGATTTTGAGTGATTTTCAAAGCGACTAGTTTAAAATCGAAGGTTTTCCGCAAGGATATATTTTTTGAGCTTTAATTAAATCAAAAGAACATTAGAAATCCAAACTTGGTGGAAGAAAAATCGTTTTACATAAGAAAAATAGGATGTTCAACGAATTAGGGTTTCAAGTAATCTTTGAGTCGATTTTCAAAGCAACTATTTTAAAACCGAGGTTTTCTTCTAAAGTTATATTTTCTGAGTTTCAATTTGATTAAAATAACACAATAAATCCAAAAATTTCAGTAGAATTCGTTTATCTTTATAATTTTAAAATTCGTTCAAAAAATACCTAGAAAAAGAATATTTGACGAATAAAAATTCGTTTATACGTCAAAACAATTCAAAATTTGATGAAATTTTATTCTCATTAGCCTTTTAATATTTGAAGTTCATATAAATGTTCTAAAGGATTTTGAGTTTATTTATTGTTTTTACTGGATTTGTTTAATGAAAATCACTTATTTTCACATGTATGAAGGAGATATCACCAACTGAACTCCTCAAAATCTGAAATTTTATAAGAAGATGAACTATCCATTAGTATCATATTATGAATTTTTCAGATTTTTTTTGCATGTTTTGGTATTTGTTGTGATTTTTATTTTAATCAGATAGAACATTAATAAATATATTAAAAATAGTAAATTTTAGAAATAATGCGTGAAATTTCTACTGTGATTTGATATTACTATGAACATGTTCCAGTGTTAATTTAGACTGAATTGGATGATTTTTACTATCAGTTGCTTTATAACTCCAATAAATTGCTTAAAATTGTAAAAATCATTAAAAATTACTTAAAATTCATAAAATCATGAAATTTTTCAGAACATAACAACTTTCAAGAAACATCATAATCATTATGTTGCTTAAATGAAAATTATTAAAAGTCACTAAAAATCTTCACAACTTGCTTAATTGGTCAGAGCCCTAGTCTAGGTCAATTCATCCTTAAAGCCTTGGAATATCCTGATTTTTAGGTGATAGGAACCCTTTAAGAGATGAAAGTTACCAACTTAATAACTTGGGTTGGGCAAACCCAAACTCAGATCAACTCTGAAAACGTTGGGTCACGGTCCCACCTCGTATGAGCCTTTAGAGCTCCTTTTAGGAACACTTACGTCACGTCGAGTTCTAGATCTTAGGGAGTCCTAGAGTTAGGAGTCCAGTTAGCCTCATCATGGGCGGTTGCTATTATTAGCAACTAAGTCTTAGATTAGGTTTCACTAGTTAACCTCTGTAGACATCCCATTTTGACCGAACCCATTCACGTTTTGTTTAAATAATTACCCTAATAAACTAGTGTTCTGAGGTCCCAAATTGTGCCCTAGGTCAACTTAGGGCCCACCGAGGTCCCTGCAAAATTTCGTCAAAATCCGAGCTGATTTGCCCAGCGAGCGAGCCCTGGAAAGTGTCGTGGTGCAAGTTCAGAAGGGTGGCGATTTAGCCAGAAAATGGGTTGTGCTGAAACCTGAAAAACCAGTTCAAATTTGCCATTGTGGGCTATCCAGGAGGATATGCGGGTACGCAGATTAGTGTATGACATAATTGAGGGGTGCATTATCCGAGGCCAGGGCATTTTTGTAAATAGTAAAGATGCTTTTCTTCCCCTTCAAGTCACCATTAGATCCTAATCTAGATTACTAAGGGGTTAGGGGGTAAGATTAGTTGGAAAGCATCTTAGGAAGCTTCCTAGATATTTTTAGGGTTTTGATCCTAACCATTCATTGTAAGAGGAAATTTGGAGGGTTATGATTTGTAGAGAAAAAGGGAATGTATTTACCCCCATTCCCTATTTGGACCACCACCCTTGTGGGTTAAAAAAGTTGTCAAAAACACATTAAAAGGGGCTGTCCAAGTAATGAATGGGGGGGTGTAAATTTATAATTTCCTCTCTATATGAGCCGTCGAATTAGGGTTGGAAAAAGGGAGGCTCATTTTTTTCTAACAGAGAAAGAGAGAGAGAAGGGGAGAAGCAGCATCCCTAGCATCCAAACCCATTTCCCTCCACCACCACCATCTTCTCCTCCCCATTTTCAAATCTAATCCGACCCCCACCACCATTTCCCCCCCAAACCCATCCTCTTCTTCCTCTAATTTCTAGCTTTACACCCACTGCTACATAATCTTCACTCGCACCACCATCTTCTCCGGCCAGATTACCGGAATCCGGCTAAGCCACCATCATCAACCACCTCTTCTCCCATCAAACCCATCCAAACCCTCCCCCCATTTCCTACCTTAAACCCATCTCATTTCTTCGCCCAAACCCAATTTCTTCCACCATAAACACCTCCGCAAATCCGATCCGTTTCTATTTCAGCCATCTACACCTCCACCCACCCATTTCCACCATTGTTAAACCCACAGCCCCCATCTCCATTGATTCTGGCAAGCTTGCCGGAATCCGACCGAAGTGACCCTACACAGAATCCGGCCATACCCACATCTCCCCACCATCCTCTTCAACACCACCATCACTATCTCCACCTTCTCCTCCTTCTACCTCAAGCCAAAATTACCTCCAAACCCACAACTGTGAATCCCAACCCCATCTTCTCCGGCCGGATTGTCGGAATCCCGTCACAGCCACCACCTTCTTCTTCTTTTCCTTCCTTCATATTTTACCACCACCAAGCCCACACCCAATCTCCAACACCACCTTATCCCCATCTCCGTTCATCTCCATCTCCACTGCAAACCCATTTCACCATCATCATCTCCCATCTCTTCTTACTCATTCCAAAACCCTCTTCTACCCTGTCTCTTCTTCTCCACCACTTCATCTACCCAAAAAAACCTTGAAACCCACTTTGACCATCTCCGGCCGAACCCTCCTCCATTAAATCCGAACCCTTTTTTTTTCCAAAACCCATCTCAACCACTACCCTATTCTCGTAAAAAAGGGGAGAAGAGAAAAAAATCCAGCAGAGAGAGGGAGAGAGAGAAGAAGAAGGAGGAGGAATCCGACCACCCTACCACTATAATCATCATCTTCTCCCCTTTCACCTCTATCCCACCACCTCAACCACTTCCATACCCATTTTCCCTTATACCTCTAACCCTATCCTATATTCTCCAACCACCACCATCATACTCCGGCCAACTCCATTGAACCCGGCCCCATCCACAACCTCCGATCGAGCTTTCACCCAAACCCACCACCATCAGCCACCTCGCATCATCCATACCCCTAAACCCATTTTCATTGATTCCGACCGACCAAAACCCATCTCATCTCCATCTTCTTCTCCTCACCTATTTCGGATCCTTCCCTTCAAAACCCACTTCTAAACCCATCTTCTGTCAATTTCATCCCCAAACCCTATAATTTCATATGGGATCCATCGAATCCGGCAAATCTAAGTCATCACCGGCCATCTCCTTCCACCTCTAAGTTCTGCAATTTTCAGATTTGAGTGCCACCTTAACTCTACCATTATCTAAGCCTTAAAGAAATCAGAGAAGAAGAGAATTACAGGTTTCAAAGCTTACAGAGGTTTCTCTTTATTCAAAGAGAAAAGAGGGGGATCTGAGGCTCATACATTGCAGAGAAAGATCTAGAGAAGGATAGAGAGATAGATATCAACCAAGGAGAAGTTCCACACAACCATCTCAAAGCATTGAACAAACAAAGGAAGATCAATGAAGGCCAAAGCTTGTGGATCAACAACTTGCAAAGGAGCTTGAACCAAATGGTGGCATCATCCTTTGAAGGTATCAAGCAAAGAAGCTCAACCTTAAAGATCTCAAAGCAAGCCAAGCACACCATTGAAGATCAAATGAAGATTGGCTCAAGAGAACAAAGGAGTACTTAGAATGGTAGTATGTATCACCTTTCTCTCTTGTATTTTTTCTTGATCAAGGCACACCTTAAAACCCCTAAAAATATATTTTTCAAAGAGACTAACACACCCTTTAAGGACTTAAACGGATAAGTGAATGGCCATGGTGGTGCACCAACATGTTGGGTCTCATATGGCATTCAACACAACTTTGAACAAAACAGAGTTTTAAGAGTACAATCTAGACCAGCAACTAAATCCTATCAAAACTTGTTTAAAATATTTTCAAATATTTTTGAAAATATTTTTAACAGATAGCTCTCATTTTTCTCATATCCGTAGAGTATAAGAATGTCGAAATCCGACAAGAAACGAAGGAGATATGAATTTTTCAAATTGGAAGCTGATTGCTGGAAATCCAGTCTCGGAGCTCCGAGAATTTTCTCGGAACTCCGAGACATTTCTCGAAGCTCCGAGAAAACAACCTGGACACAAAAAAATAGAGTCGTTGGGGGTCCAACGGCTAGTAGTTTTTTGACCCAAAAATGACCGAAATACCCCCAAAACGGTCATTGAGTTGGAACTCTATATATACACATTGTATGGACCTAAAACCAATAGATGAACATCTTCCAACTCAAAAGAACCCTTGAAAACTACTTGCAATCATTTTGGGTTAATTTTTTCTCATCAACCTCTTGTTCCTTGATTTGAGAAAATCATTTGAGATTGGTTTAGGCATTACTTGTAATTATCTTTGAGAGTGCATTGTGAGCTCTACTTTGTATTAGCCTATCTAGAAGCAAGTGAGCAACATCTTCTTTTCTTCATTATAAACTTGGCAACAAAGGGCGCCGTATTTAAGAGCCTTGGAGCTTAGACACTCGGATTGTACAAGGCGAAAGGAACGCCGTATTTAAGTTCATTGGAAGATAGTGGATACCTCAAGGAGAGCAAACTTGAGAAGAGTGGAGTAGGTCTTGGGTTTAAGACCGAACCACTATAAAAGCGCTTGTGTCAAAGCCTCTTGTCTCTCTACCTCATTCTCTTGATTGGTGATTGGTACACATCTCTCTTACTCTCTCTTATTGGTGCTTTAATATTCATATCCTTGCTTGAGTGAGTGATTAGCACTTAAGTTGAAATTGCATATTCATCTCTTTCTAATTAAGCCTCTCATCATTCTAGTCAAATTATAAAATCAACTAGGGAGTAAAGTTTACATCATTACTATTAAGCTTAATTAATCAAACTAACTTGATTGAGAAAAGTTCAAGCTAGGGTAATTTTGGTAAGGAGTTTTTAAAGAGAATAAGTTTTTTAAATAAACCCAATTCACCCCCCTCTTGGGTTGCCCAGTGGGATTTCACTTGGTATCAGAGCTAAAGGCTCTTATATAGATTTTTGAACTTTCAAATTTCTTCAAGAGAAAAGATCTATATTGACAACCTAATGGCTTTTAGACTTCCTTGTTTTGATGGAACCAACTATGGATCTTGGTCGATCCATATAAGGTCTTATCTAAAGAGTCTAGATAAAGACTTGCTTAAATCAATTGAAAATGGCTTTGTTTTAAATTCTAAATCTAAGAGAATTAGTGATTATGATAAAAGATTATTTTCTCTTAACTCAAAAGCCATGATTTCCTTATGTTGCTCCTTGCCCTCACATCTATTTGAAAAAGTTTCTTCATGCAAAAATGCTAAAGAAATGTGGATTTCATTAGAAAACAATTTCAAAGAAAATATTTGCTTGATGGCTCTTGAAAATCAAAATGAAGAAAGTGGTGATTGAAGTGATGATGAGTTAGATGGTTTTGTGCCTCTTAATTATAAAGATCTTGTGAATAACTATGTTAAACTTAATGATCAATTTGAACTACAAACCACAAAGAATCAATCACTTAAAAAATCTCTCAAATCAATTTCAAATGAACTTGAAAATCTTCAAAATGAATATGTAAATTTACAAAATGAAGAAAAGAAATTAATTGAATATAACATTGAACTTGAAAAGAAAAACCTTGATTTATTAGAAAAACTTAAAGTTATCAATGAAGAAGAAGATAGAAATAGAGTTTTCTCATCTCTTGAATTAATAAACTTAAAAAGGGAAATAACTGATTTGAAAATCGAGAATGAGAAACTTGAGTTGGAAAACTATTATCTACAAGAAGAAAAAGCTAAACATAATTGTCACCATATGCATTCATGTAGTTCATCATGTTCATCTAGTCCTTCTACCTATTCTTCCATGTCTTGTGATTATTGTGGAAGATTAGGACATTACAAATCTAGATGTAGATTTAGATTTGTAAAAAGCTCTAAGTTTGTGTGGGTTAGAAAAGACTCATTACATCACACAAACTTAGTTGGGCCCAAGATGGTTTGGGTTCCAAAACCCCCTACTTGAGGCATTCTACATGCTTCGTAGATTTTGGGGTATGTGCTATAACTTGAATATCATTTGAGAAATTTAGTTGAATAGATACAATGTGCTTATTCTTGTTTTGATTCCATGTATCTATACATGCTTGTGCTTAAATGAAAAATCTCTTCTTAGATTTCAAAGTCTATGTGCTTAAATTTATTTACAATAAGACTTTGACATGCTATATTTAAGTGTAAAATCTATTGGAAAAGGTTTCCTAGATATCCCATTTGATATCTAGTCTATGTTGTGCTAAAATTGTTAAATTTTATGAAAACTATGCTTCTAGATACAATATGCTTGATTCCCATGTATCTAGTTAGTCTTAAGATTAAATATTATATCAATTGTGTTTATTTGGATGCTAGATGTCACATTATTATTTCCTTGCATCTAGCCTCATATGTGTTTTAATGATCACATCTTTTTCAAAAGAAACACATATAGATACTATAGACTTATAGTGTTTGATTCTTGTGTATCTATATATACTACTCTAAGTGCACTCACTAAGACTTAGATCCTTTTGCACTTAGCAGTCATCCACATATAAAATCACAATAGAGCACTTAATGTGAAAACCATGATTGATCTTACATGAATATCAACATCTTCATTGCCCATGAGTTCAAGTTAAACCCATAAGAGTATATCTTTCATATTTGAACTATAGTTTGAACAAAATTTGCTTTTGCTAGATTATTTGGTACTTAAAGTCATTTATATATCATTTATAGCAAAACTAAGAAATTAAATGCATTGTCATTACATAAGTGGTTGTGGATGTAGGATGTAGGTGTTTGGACCTTGTATTTTCCTTGTAATGTCTTCTTTGTGTCCAAACCTTGTTGCCTATCCATGGAAGCCTTGATTTTGACCATACCTTCCTCATGAGATACACTCCCACTCTTGAGCCATGGATATCTCTTAGACTTGATTCCTTAATGGTCCATTCCTCTATGTCTAAGTTTTATAGATTTGAGCATTGATTGGTATAAATAAGTAATCTATAGTTATCATCCCTTGTTTTGTATGGTACCCATATGTATGAGATGTCAAACATTAACCTTAAAAGCCACTCAATTGATACCCTTAGCCTTCTTAGTTCCTAAGATGGAGACGGTACCTTCATCTAATTAAAACGCTTAATCATATGGCCTTATGCCACTATCTCAAACATGGATATGTATAAGTTATTGTGTGATCTTCCTATCTAGTTTATATGATATATACTTAAGGGAAGCAAAATTTAAAATTGTAGAAATTTGTATCACATTTAGGGGGAGCATGAGCTTAAATTGCAATTCTTTTGTGCTAAGATTGTTTATCATAATGAGCTAGACTATGACTTTATTCTTATCATGATAAACCGACACTTAAAGTGTAAGTGTCAATTGTTGCCCAAGGATTGAGTCTTATTTGGTATCAAAGGAAAATATCCAAAATCGCTTGGAGTCTATGTTAGGACACCCTTTGGAGTCATACATTGTATGATTCTTTTTCAATGGGGGAGCTTAAAAGTTAGATCTTGTCCCTAGAGGCTTATCATATGGATTCTAATGTGTATATCATCTCTTATATGAAAAGTTCACTCATTTGGAGTATGGTTGCTCCATATGTGTCTTTTTGCATTGTCTTGTGCTTGTATGTGTATTTTGAGTTTAAGACAAGTAAGCCCATAGCATAGATTTTAAGGTCATAACCATTAGGCCTCATACTTACCTTGGATCATCTATTTGATTTCATTTAGTATCATTTTGGTATTAATATGTGGTAATTGTCACTCTAAGGATAAGTTTCCATTCTAGTAGTCTACCTTGTGTATTCCCTAGAATCTCTTTCATAGGATCTTTCTTAGAGTTGTTTATCTTATTTTCTATAATTAGACATCATTATCATGTGTTTCTAAAGTTATTTAGTATATATAATCATGATAAGTTTCTTTGTTGGCCATATATTCACTTTCATACCTTTAGCCTATTGTGGCATGTCATGCCTTGTCATATAGGTTTCACCTAAGGCCAATGACAAAGACAAAGGGAGAAAGCTTACTAGTGTTATATTTAGAATCGTATGTACCATAATGACTTGTGTGGATTGTCCATTTTGATATTCCCCACATATTTGTGCTTTAACTTGCATATCTTTAATAAAAAAAAAAGGATTTCATGATCAACTTTTTGAATTTTGTGCTAAAACCTTAATATCACTATTGATTCTCATTCATAGAAGTATATTACACTTGCTCATCCTAATTTCTATGAAGTTGAATGGTTATCATGTGTGTTTTTAATTTTTCACTCATATACCTATGATATACCTCACTATCTTGTCATGAAATGTGCTAAAAGTTAACCATATGCATGACAATTCAAAAGGGGGAGTTCTTAACTTTCATTATACCTATTCTTGCTTATCATGACAGGTTTTACTTGATATAATAACTACACATCACTTCATGATAAGATTCTAATAGGAATTCAAACAAATTGGGGGCTTATCATGCTAAACTTTAAACTTGCTTGTTTTCTTTCATGATAAGTAAAATATAAGCTTTAACTTGCTAATCTATTAATGTATTATGGGTCATAGGGTAGATTTATATTGGTTTTATTCATATACTATGATATACCCTAAAAATTTAAGCTAAAATTAGAATGTCTCTTTATTTTTCCAACATAGGCTTGATTTGTTTTGTATTATTCCTTTCCTACGTTGGTTGTCTCTTATCATGCCATATATACATTGATTTCATTACTTAATCACGATAAGAAGCTAGGGAAGCATCTAGTCTCACTGAATATCTTTGATGTTTTTTGTATTATGCTTAAATGTTTAATCCTTCCTTTTTGCTAATGCCAAAAGGGGGAGAATTTGTGTAATTGATTAGATCCATAATCATATGCATTCTTGTACTATAATTTGTTAAATATAACTCATGCATATGTTGAGGGGGAGTAGTTATGCTTACATTGTTTATCTAATCCTCATAAGAGGATCCTCCCACCTCTCTAATCAATTTGGTTTGTCATCATCAAAAAGGGGGAGATTGCTAGCCCAAGGGTTCCCCATGGGTTCATTCAATCACCTTGTTTTGATGATTAACAAACACAAATTGATTAGTCTTTTATGGACTAATTGTTTGCCTTGAGTGTTGTGCTATACACAGGGAATTCACATGTCAATCCATGCTAGCACACACCGTTGATAGCCTATGCTTGAAGATGAACCAAACGAAGGACAAAGGAGCTAGAGCATATTTGGACAAACTATACCTTAGAGGATCAACCAAGGAGAAGTTCTACACAACCATCTCAAAGCATTGAACAAACAAAGGAAGATCAATGAAGGCCAAAGCTTGTGGATCAACAACTTGCAAAGGAGCTTGAACCAAATGGTGGCATCATCCTTTGAAGGTGTCAAGCAAAGAAGCTCAACCTTGAAGATCCCAAAGCAAGCCAAGCACACCATTGAAGATCAAATAAAGATTGGCTCAAGAGAACAATGGAGTACTTAGAATGGTAGTATGTATCACCTTTCTCTCTTGTATTTTTTCTTGATCAAGGCACACCTTAAAACCCCTAAAAATATATTTTTCAAAGAGACTAACACACTCTTTAAGGACTTAAATGGATAAATGAATGGCCATGATGGTGCACTAACATGTTGGGTCCCATATGGCATTCAACACAACATTGAACAGAACAGAGTTTTAAGAGTACAATCTGGATCAGCAACTAAATCCTATCAAAACTTGTTTAAAATATTTTCAAATATTTTTGAAAATATTTTTAACAGATAGCTCTCATTTGTCTCATATCCGTAGAGTTTAAGAACGTCGAAATCCGATAAGAAACGAAGGAGATATGAATTTTTCAAATTGGAAGCTGATTGTTGGAAATCCAGTCTCGGAGCTCTGAGAATTTTCTCAGAACTCCGAGACATTTCTCGGAGCTCCGAGAAAACAACCTGGACACAAAAAAAATAGTGCCATTGGGGGTCCAACGGCTAGTAGTTTTTTTACCCAAAATGACCGAAATACCCCCAAAACGGTCATATTGAGTTGGAACTCTATATATACACATTGTATGGACCTAAAACCAATAGATGAACATCTTCCAACTCAAAAGAACCCTTGAAAACTACTTGCAATCATTTTGGGTTAATTTTCTCTCACCAACCTCTTGTTCCTTGATTTGAGAAAATCATTTGAGATTGGTTTAGGCATTACTTGTAATTATCTTTGAGAGTGCATTGTGAGCTCTACTTTGCATTAGCCTATCTAGAAGCAAGTGAGCAACATCTTCTTTTCTTCATTATAAACTTGGCAACAAAGGGCGCCGTATTTAAGAGCCTTGGAGCTTAGACACTCGGATTGTACAAGGTGAAAGGAACGCCGTATTTAAGTTCATTGGAAGATAGTGGATACCTCAAGGAGAGCAAACTTGAGAAGAGTGGAGTAGGTCTTGGGTTTAAGACCGAACCACTATAAAAGCGCTTGTGTCAAAGCCTCTTGTCTCTCTACCTCATTCTCTTGATTGGTGATTGGTACACATCTCTCTTACTCTCTCTTATTGGTGCTTTAATATTCATATCCTTGCTTGAGTGAGTGATTAGCACTTAAGTTGAAATTGCATATTCATCTCTTTCTAATTAAGCCTCTCATCATTCTAGTCAAGTTATAAAATCAACTAGGGAGTAAAGTTTACATCATTACTAGTAAGCTTAATTAATCAAACTAACTTGATTGAGAAAAGTTCAAACTAGGGTAATTTTGGTGAGGAGTTTTTAAAGAGAATAAGTTTTTTAAATAAACCCAATTCACCCCCCTCTTGGGTTGCCTAGTGGGATTTCAGTCATAAATGCTAAGTCTATGCGAATCTTATTCATTTGCCTCCGTCAGAGTTGCATTCTTTGACTTCTCCATGGCCATTCTCAGTATGGGGAATAAATATCATTGGAAAAATCTATCCCAAATCTTCAAGTGGACATGAGTACATTCTAGTAGCCATTAACTACTTAGCGAAGTGGATAGAAGCTGCTTCGTCTGCTTCCATAACTTCGAATACAATTGCGAAGTTTATTCATACAAATATTATATGTAGATATGGAGTACCTCATGAGTTGATTTCAGACAATGGATCTCATTTCAAGAAAGAGGCAGTGCACCTGTGTGAAGAGTTCAAGATAAAGCATCACAAGTCATCTCCTTACAGATCTCAAACCAATGGTACTGTAGAGGCAGCGAATAAGAACATTAAGGTTATTATTAGCAAGATGACAGAGACTTATAAGGACTGGTCGAATAAACTCCCTTATGCCTTGTGGGCTTATTGGACGTCTATTAGGTCCTCTACAGGTATAACTCCGTAATCTCTGGTGTATGGAATGGAAGCAGTCCTGCCTGTGGAGCTGAGAATCCCTTCGTTAAGGGTAATGATGGAAGCAAATCTGCCAAAGTCTGAATGAGCAAGAGCCAGACATCAGGAATTACAGATGATAGATGAAAAGAGGCTGAGAGCCTTATATCACATCCAGTGGTATCAGAGAAGAATCGAAAGGGCCTTCAACAAGAAAGTCTGAGTCAGAGATCTAAAGCTAGGAGATCTTGTCCTGAAATCATACAGAGCACCGACATTTGATCCCAGAGGGAAGTTCAGGCCAAATTAGTCTGGACCTTACATTGTTGATGAAGTCCTGCCTGAAAAAGCCGTTTAGACTCCTCGACGAAAATGGAGAAAAATTAACAGAACCTACAAACCTGGACCAACTAAAGAAGTATTATGCTTAGATACACCAGGAGGCCGTCCTTGGTCAATCGGAGCTTAAAAGCCAACAACCTCAGAGTCAAAAACCGTTTGCAAACCCTTTGGACCTAAAAAAGAAACCTTCTTTCTTTGATAAACTCAAACCAGGGGCATCTTTTATGACTTACGTCATAAAAGATATTGAACATGAACTACGTCATGACCTAATCCCTTTCTACAGGGTACGTAGGCAGCCTGATCAATTCGGGTTCGGTCACGTTATTTTCAATCTTTCAAAGAAAAAGAAAGAAATCAAACAAAAAACAAACAAACCTTGAAACCCAAATGGGTGAACTACAAGGACCTGATTTCCATTCCTTTGGAGATACGTAGGCAGTCTGGAGGGCTAGATTCGGTCAAAATACAAAAAACTTACCAAAGTCAAAAACTGTTTGAACCCAAGCCTACCTAAAAGTCCTTCTGGTGTATTTAGGTCTAGGTTTGTAGAGAAACAGAAAGAAAGAGGAAAAAAAATGGAGTCTTAGACCCGCTAGACTGAAAACCCGAAAGGGCGGTTTAGGCAAAAGTTAGAGTCATTCACCCGCTATGCTGAAAACCCGAAAGGGTGGCTTAGGCAAAAATCATGGTGCTGAGCCTGCTGGATGAAAAATCTGCAAGGGCAGACAGTCATGGCAAAATATAAGGCATGTGGTCCGCTGAATCGAAAACCTAAAAAAAAAATGCGATTTGGTCATGGCAGTGACTTCATAAAGGACAAAACCTCTGGAAGCTAGCTGGACTTTCATTTTTGCTGTGGCATTACTTCAAAGTCTGAGTAAGTGCCAGTGAGGCTTCTTTAAAACTTCTCAAAGCTAAGGGGGTTAAGACTGAGCAATCCAAAGGGATAATAACCATGACGGAAATACTGAAAAAATGAATGAAACACCTTTAAATACGGTTTTTAAAAGAATCTAAGAGTGGTAGACTGTACCATTTTAAAACACTTATCAGGTTAAGAAGCAGATTCAGTCTCTCTTAGAGTCTAAGTCATGTCATAGTCGAAGTCCTCATTTGTTGCTAGTCAAAATCCTTTCCCTATCAAGTCAAGGTCAAGCTTAATTAAATACCTTATAATATAGATTTCTTTATAACTAATACATATCATAAGAATTTAAATATTTGCATAGCTATTAAATATCAATGAATCTATGTATAATGGTAAAATTGGTGCCCCAAGGTTATGTAAAATCATATAAATACAAATTCCATTTTATAATTATATACTTTATAATATAGATTTCTTTATAACTTAAGGGAAATGTTATCAGCACTACTGTATTTTGATGATCGCACTCCTCACTTTATTAAAAGTACATTATGGCCCGCACCATAGGATGATCCAAACCATCCAACAGATGGGCCACATCCTAAATAGTTTGTGCCCCAAAAATCATTTCCATGGGTTGATCCTAACCCTCCGATCTGTAGAGGGACTATTTGATCCTAACCTTCTTCAAATCGAAGGGTTACGATCAACCTATGGAAATGATTTTTGGCGCACAACCTATTTAGGATGTGGCCCATCTAATGGACGGTTTGGATCATCCTATGGTTCAGGCCATACCGTACTTTTAATAAGGGGGGAGTGCGATCATCAAAATATAGTAGTGCTGATAACATTTCCCTAACTTAAATGTCATAAGAATGTAAATATCTAAAAAGCTTTTAAATATCAATGAACATATATATAAAAGGAAAATCTATAGCCCGGGATTATTTAAAATTTTCCAAAATATAAAGTTCTCTTTAGCCATTTAATAACTTACAATTAGAAATGTAATCTTATTTTACCTATTAAATAACTTATAATTGCAAATTTCTTTAACTATTAAACATCTTATAAACGTAAACTTTTTATAGTTATCAAACACCTTTAAATGAAAATTTCTCAATAAATGTCTTCCATAGCAAACAATTATATATTGACGGGACCCATAGGTTATATATAACATATTGTAACATGGTTTAAAGAAATATAAATATTCTTACACATTGCAATTTTGTCAAATGCATGCACAACATGTCCTCAACTAGTTTGGGACAAAGGCTTAGTTGAGTTGAGTTGAGCATGCACAACATGTCCGTGCACACGCCCGTGCCTATGACTTGTCCGCTTGTATGTTTGTGTTGACTCATATGGGCATGAGAGAGAGAGAGAGAGAGAGAGAGAGAGAGAGAGAGAGAGAGAGAGAGAGGACTTCTAGCCCTACACGAGTCATGAGCACATAATTGTATTGGTTTAGCAGGTGTTCTAAAATAACTGTAACCTATTGCAGTTGATCCCAGCATAATTATTCTAGAACCTTGATCTATGCTAAATTTAAGATGATTTCACTACTATTGAATGCTTGATTACAATCAATCTCAAAGTATGCTTATATAGAGCGCTAACATGATAAACATAGAATAAAAAAAGATAATCATGAAAGGAAACTATCTTAATCCAACCGAATTTCCTAAATAAAATGAAGATAAGTGTGGTGGAAACTCTCCTAACCCAACCTAATTTCCTAATCTATCTACGTTATGTCATTTAACCTTTTGGCTTAATCTTCCACCAAGATGATCAAAACAGTTGAGATATCTCACACTCTAACATTCTTCGTCGTAAGCGCTTTTTGATCCCATCACAGAATCGAAATGGCTGATTTTATGTGTTGACCTTAAAGATGGATTTGACTATGTGTGAAGTACATAGGAGTATAGGACCAGGATCATGTAGGTCACCTCATGAGTATCCACCAAATCAATGGTCCTGACCACACACTTCTGCTACATGGAATCAAGCTTGATCAATAATATCAAATTTTAATATGGATCCTTTGATTAGTAAACCCATAAATTTATGCTCTAGATTCTTTAAGTCTCTATTTTGATCTCATTATCTGAGATTTTATATGGTATGTGCATCTCAAGTTCGGTATTTTTCAAAAAGTACAGTGGGACCCACTTCATAGGATGATCCAAACTGTTCATTTGTTGGGCCGCAACGTAAAAAGGCTGTACACCGTAGATGATTAAATCATCTACATAGGATGTTCATAACCCTCCGATCTATAGAAATTTTTATAATGTCCAGTCCCGCCACAAATCAGAGGGTTAAGATCTTCCTATGGAGATGATCTATGGTGTACAACCTTTTTATGTTGTGGCCCAACAAATGAACGGTGTGGATCATCCTGTGAAGTGGACCCACTCTACTTTTTGAAGAATACTGGACTTCACTCCCACACACCATAAAAAAAACCCTCATTCAATAACGGGGAAACTTGTAGCCCCAAGTTTCTTATAAGCATTATATAAATGTAGATTTCATCATAGCTGTTTAATATAGCATATAATTAAAGTTCTTCGTAGCTATTGAATACCATACAAACATAAATATCTTTATGACCTACCTTACATTTTTAAACCCCTGATTTATTTTTGGGGAGAGATATCTGCCCGACCATGCTTTGATAATGGAACAAATCACCTTATTTTACACATTTTTATCATCTATCAAAAGCTATTACAATTCCTAGAAAAAACTCTTATGCACTGTTTGTTTGAGATTATGTCAACAGATGGTGAGTCCCGAAACCAATTATTAGGCTCAAATTACATTAATTTTGAGCCCAATAACCCGTTTGGTGGCTCACCATCGGTTATCATAATCTCAAAAGAACAGAGACTTAGCAGCCAAAGAGAAGGGTAAAATAAAAAGAATTGCCCATTATCAAATGTTCAAAACAGGGTCAATATCCTTATATGTAATGCTAAAGGGAAGGGTGCCCTTCTAAAATCACAATCACAGGGGCTCCCTAATGGACTCACATCACCCATCTGCACATCATTTGCATTTTTCAATGCGTCTCTAATGCAGTTGGATGATGTGGATCCAATGGGACGCCCTTACCTATGTGTTTTAGCAAGGGCGACCTTTCAGTTTAACATTCCTCTTGTGTATTTACATCGCTGACTTATGCATGAGAGAACAACCACACAGGCACACGGGCTTACTTTTCAGCAAATTTTGTCTTATTCATTTAATTCATCAAAGGTGGGCTGCGAATTGGCTTGCCGCGATATTGCCTAGCAAATCTCTTGAAAAAGAATGTAGGTGCCTCAATTTTCAACCAAAAGTACGGTCTGGGCATGCCCTTTAATAAGTGCCATAAGAGTTCAGCCTTTTTAGTTGTAGAATTATGGAGGCCGGTGCCAACTTCTCTCATGTGGCATTTAATGAAACATGATGGCGGTTGCTTTCCATGGGAATAGCAATCCGGGATTTATTTTATCCTTGGATAGGTTAGTTGTCTGCCACATCTAGAACATCCGCCGTTGGGCCAAAGTCAAACGGTTTAGTGTGCAGCTAGGGCATACGTTGAGCCAGCTTTTCCAGATCGGACCGCGTTCGTCCCAATTAAGATACAAGCACGATGGCCGGGTTTATTTTAGGGAAAAATACACTTAGACCCCTGTAGTTTCTGACACATTCAACTTAACCCCTAATGTTTAAAAAGTTACAAGTAGACCCCTTGTGGTTTCAATTTGTGTAAGGTAGACCCCCTTAGTTGACGGTTCGTCCACAGATTGAAGGGTTAGGATGATCCTATGGAGTTGATCTTTTGGGTACACCCTATCTATGTCAGGGCCCATCAAATGAACGCTTTGGATCATCCAAACAATGTGGGCCCACTGTGTTTTTGGTAGTGTTTGGATTCGGGTATGGGGTTTGGAGGGGTGTATGGGGTCTTCATTAGCATTGAAAGTGTTTTAAAAGAGGGGGCCTACTTTATACAAATTGAAACCACAGGGGGTCTAAGCGTATTTTTCCCTTTATTTTATCCACAGATTTGTCGTGTCTTCTGTTTACATGAGATTTTATATGGTTTTGGCCCATATTATCCAGTATTTTTTTAAAAAGGTACTGTACAACCCACTTTATGGGATGATTCAAACAGTTCATTTGTTGGGCTACAGTAAATAGGTTGTGCCCTAAAAATCATATCGATAGGATGACTGTAACCCTCCGATCTATTGAGGGATCTATCGATAGGATGATTGTAACCCTCCTATCTATGTAGGTTTATCTCCATAGATAGGAGGGTTACGATCATCGTATCGGAAATGATTTTTGAGGCACAACCTTTTGTTAGGAAACCTCCATAATCTGCAGTCCCACCATAGATCGGAGGTTGACGATCATCCTATCGAAATGATTTTTGGACAACCACCTTTACGTTGTAGCCAACAAATGAACGGTTTGGATCATCCCATACAGTGAGCCATATAGTATTTTCCTAAAAATATTGGACATTATGTCTATACATGAGATTTTATATTATGTAAGCCGATATAGCCCGGTATTTTTTTTTTAAATATTGTACGACCCCCTTTATGTGATGATCCAAACCGTTCATTTGTTGGGCTATAATGCAAGCAGGTTGTATTTGAAGTTCCTCTGTAGATCGGAGGGTTACGATCATCCTATCCAGATGATTTTTGGGGCACAACATGTTTGAGGTGTAACCGAACTCTTTAAATCATCCCATAAAAGTGGGCCATACTGTACTTTTTAAATAATACTCAACTACAGGGGCTTACACCTTTTAGTCATGTTTATATGAGAAATTATATGATTGGTGGCCGTATAAAACACTTTTTAGTATGGTACGGCACACTCAATAGGATGATCCCAACCGTCCATTTGTTTGGACCACAGAATAAATAGTTTGGCCTCAATAGGATGATCCCACATTTGTTGGAGCACAGCATAAATAGTTTGGGTTTTGAGAGAACCAGCAGAAAAGGAAGAAAAATCTCGCCATCTTCAAGCTCCGACCACCTCCACCTCTTCTACCGAAGATCTTTTTCATCTCCTTCACCTATCCCTAACCCACCAGCCACCACCACAGTTTCCGACCTCCGACCATCATCTATCTCCGATCACCGCCACTAATTCCGGCGATTTCTTCGTCCTAATCACAGATCCGACCACCTTCCCCATCAAAACCTCCATTATCTCTACCAACCTCACCCTCCAAACCCCATTCCTACCATTGCCATCCTCTAACCTTGATCTCCATTGTAACTGTCAAACCCATCTTCTTCGGTCGATTCTCCCCCTAACTCCGGCAACCTCAAATCCATTTCTACCGACCAATTTTCTTCGCCATCACAGAACCAATTTTCTATCATTTCCGACCATCTCTTTTCCCATCTCAGGTAAGCCTCTCTGCCTCTCTCTCTCTCTCTCTCTCTCTCTCTCTCTCTCTCTCTCTCTCTCTCTCTCTCTCTCTCTCTTCTCTCTCTCTCTCTGTATTTCTTTAATTTTTTTTAACAAGCCCATGGCAAATGAAGAACCCGATTCAATGTGTACTGTGAAATTTATCAATTCATCTCCAATTTACTGAGGGTAATCCATCTCTTTTGTTAAGCATACCCCTATTTATATACAGTACCAGCAACTTCTGATCTCTCTTTTTCAATATAGCTTCCTTTCTAATTTCTGTGAAGGTTGGGTAAACCCAGAACCGAACCGAACCATTTCGGTTCTGGTTCGGTTCGGTTCCAATCATATATGGTTCAATTCTGGTTCCAATTTTTGGGAACCGATTATATATGGTTCGGTTCTGGGTATACCCCAAAACCGAACCGATCCGAACCATGTCCACGCCTACCCAGTAGTTCAGAGAGTTTTAAGACAAGAGGTTCTTTTGTGTGTCTTAAAGGAGGAAATTGTGGAACGAGGGAGAGAAAGAAGAGAGAAAATGGTGGGTCCAAATCGCCCTCTCTTCGTACTCTTTGGTTCTTCTATCGTCCAATTCAATTTCAGTAATGGCGGTTGGGGAGCCA
Organism: Tasmannia lanceolata; assembly: GCF_043159265.1. Taxonomy (NCBI): domain Eukaryota; kingdom Viridiplantae; phylum Streptophyta; class Magnoliopsida; order Canellales; family Winteraceae; genus Tasmannia; species Tasmannia lanceolata. The sequence goes on from NW_027518700.1 coordinate 20,970,111, forward strand.
CTCTTGCTGATATCTATGCTCGAAAGGTACTCTCTCTGTCATCCATTTTTACTGCATTTCATTGTATTTCATATTATAACTTGGTTTTTGAAGAACCCAATTGAGCATTCTTTATTTGGTACCCTTGGTTATGGACTCTGATGTAGTGGCAAAAGACCCTTTTCAAAATTACTGTATTATTTTGTATTTGATTTCCACTCTCTTGCTACATATTATAACTTGGTTTTTGAAGAGCCCAATTGAGTATTCTCTATCTGGCACCCTTGGTTATGGACTCTGATGTAGTGGGAACATACCCTTTTGTTTGATCTCCCAATCTTCCTCTTACTGAGTTTCTCCCACAACAAAAATCTTGCCTTTGAAAACCCCCCATGTAGAGTTTCCTCATTGTTCTGCTCTTTAATTGACCTTTTTTCCATTCCATTTGAAATTGGTTGTAATTTTGTATAGGCAGATATTGTGATGCGAGGATATTCTGGTTGGAATTCGAGGCGTGCCCTCCAAGTTGTAGAACAAGTTTTCCTAAAGGTATGCCTTTTCTTGTTTCGCATAGGCATAACTTTTGATTGTGTTTTATTTAAAATGACAGAGTTATGCACATCTATAGTTGGACATGAGAATCTAAAGTTGTGGAATAAGTTTTCCCAAAGGCGTGCCTTTTCTTTTTTCGTATAGACATAAGTTTTGATTGTTTTTTATTTAAAATGACAACGTTATACACATCTAAAGTTGGACATGAGAATGTATTCATAAATCCCCTAATTTACAGTCCTAAGTAAACAAATCTGCATGGCATCTTCAGACAAGTTTGATTTGTTTTCCTTTCTGTTTAAATAATCACTTTTAATGTATATCTGAATATTATTTATGCACCCATAATTCTGTTAATTCTTGAATTTATAGAATCCTGTCTGCTTGGAGATGAGATGAAATCTTTGGTCCTGGTTGACGTGGCGGAAGCGTGCAGAAAAAGGCAAAGATCGCCATCTTCGGCATGTTGGGGAACACATCCTTGAATCCCCAAGGAAATAAGAAAAAATAAATCTGAAACTTAATTTTTATTCAATGGAAATATATATATCTTGATACATCACATGACCACGTATTTATAAACTTCAAATACTTGTCCTACTCAAACTATATCGTCCTCCTAATATAACCATAACTCTTTAAGCTGAATTTTAATATGACTAAAAAAAACTAAAAGGAAAAAAAGAATCGTCACTAACTTTCCCACATTACCAGTGGTCTGTTTTTTTCTTTTTTTTTGAATGGTAAAATTTCATTAATAAGACCGATAAGGTCAAAAAATACAATAGATACAATAGAAACAGGAAAAGAAAAAATAACAAAAATCCTCAACCCTCAAGGCAGAAGAAAGTCATATTTCTCTAAAGCCTCCAAGTGAACTCCGCTTTTTGCCTTTTGCTAGTTTGTCTGCAACCCCATTTGCCGATCTTCTTATATGCCGAAAAGAGATCCTAGAGGAGCCAACTATGTCTTCGATCTCATTGGAGAAGTCCGCGAAACACCAAGGAAAAATGTGAGACCCCGCTAACCACCGAATAACATTAATGGAGTGGCCTTCTACCACAACACAATTAAAATCTTCCCCCTCCAATAACTTGATACCACGATGAACCGCCCGAACTTTCGCCTCATTAGAATCCACTACTCCCAAGGGTCCCGCAAAGGCCCATCTAATCCACTAGTGGTTTGCTTGTTGTATGATGGGAAATAATAAATCTTTGTTTCTTCAGTCAATAGATTTTTACACTGGTAGAGATCAATCAAAATATGCTTGTCCTTGTATAAGAGTAAAAAAGCAATGATATCTGCACTTCTTTGTTCTAATAATCATACTCTCTTTGTTTACAGTTTCCTAATTAGCTGTTAAAGTTGGTTTTAAGCTTTTAATTCCTAGAAAACTATCAACATTCAATCAGAAAAGTGTTTAATGAGGTAAGGAATTCCATTATCAATAGAAGGGGTGTGGATAGGGTAAATTAAGTAGAGAATTGGATGATGTGTATGGAGAGCTCAACCTAAGGCAATATGTTATGACCTCTTCTGGTTTCTTATCAGGCTTGGTGATATATTTTGAACAGCAATCTGTTCAATTTTAGTTCCGTATTTTGGTTAAGAACACTGTTTATTACTGCTATGTTTTTTCTACCATTATATGTGTGCGCGTGCCTCTTTTCCATCATACTTGATCCTTCATCACTACGTGGGATTCAGTTGATTGAAATTTTCTATACAACCTATAATCATTATTCAAAAGTGTAAGCCTTGTAAACTCAAAAGCTAGGCTGATTACCCATTTCCTGCTAGTTCTTTCTATGAAAAGAAAAAGAATTTTTAGGATGCATCTTCTGGGACCCGCTTCGTCTTCCAAAGGCGATGGTGCTTTGCCATACAAAGGCAACAGTAGGAGTCACAATAAAGGGAAAGGAAAGGGGAAGATGACTATCAGGGATGTCTTCAGAAGCCGCCGGAATATCCCTCCGGGAGCTTCTGCATTTTAGCAATCGTCGGAATTTTTCTGTGTGTGTGGATCTAACCTGGAGCGACTATCAGAGCTTTTTCTGGGATTTTTAACCCATGCTGCCGAAGATCCCTGTTTTCGTTTGGGTAAGAAGCCAATTCGGAAAGGCTCCATTGGCCTCAATGGCCCCCACCTAGATCGCATGCGGGTTCTTTGGGAAGTATGGAAGATCGGGATACCAGGGGGAGGAGGTTGGAGTTTGGCGCTAGGAAGGCTCCTGGCCGCAAAGCAATGGAATCTAATCGCATGCCATTCGAGAGTGGGAGTGACTGGTTGTGCTTAAAATGTAACTACAAAAACTTTGGCTCACTCACCATATGCAGAAAATGCTTGGAACCTCGAAATAGAGAGAACCCTAACTTAGTGTGGAGACCCAAAAGGTCCAAATCGTCACTCCCGATGAGGTTTGATGTTTGGACGTTCCAACTTCTGTAGTGGAAGAAAGAAAAAGAAATCTTAAGAGCTGTCTTATTGGGAGTTTGAAATCTGGCTCCTTGCTTTTAGAAGATGTTTGGGCTTGGGCTAAAAAGTTCTGGGGCCTTCCGAAGTTGCACAATCCTTTCGCTATTAGCACAGTGGACATCTTATTTCGCTTTGACTCTGAGGTCCAAACCACCTCTATTCTCCGACGAGGAGGTGAGGCTTTTGCGGGATATCTTTCCTCCCTCCAGCCCTGGTTCCCGGCATATAATACGGGGGCTAGAACAATTCGGTTGCGGTTTTATGACATTCCACTTCATTCATGGTCTTCTGCCACGGTGGAGATTCTTGGTTTACATCTGGGTCAGGTCCTTGAGACCCAGCTTTTAGGAATCACACTCATTGTTTGGCCTTTGCCTCTGCCCTGGTTATTTCTCCCTTGTGGAAATCCATCCCTCAATCCATTAATTTAAGGGTAGAATCCACCATCTATTCGGTGGGAGTTAAGGTGGTGTCTGAGGATAGCATAAATTCTCTTGAAATGTCGGTGACGGGAGAATCCAATAGTAAAGACAATTTGCCACTTTTTGAAGGATCCGATTAGATTCCCATCGATAAAGGCTCACCGACGGCGGTCTGCCCACCGGAAAAGGTGGCAGTGGCCATTAGGCCCGGATCAGAGCCGGTGGTGGACCCCATTTCAAATTTTGAATTGCCCACCTACCCGCCTGCCCCCTTTGAGATCGCCCCTGTCTCGTCAGAAAGTAGGGAGGCTAAGCTGAGGGGACCTATGAGTCCGTCTAATGTAAGGATAGCACCAAAATCAGTATTGGCAGCTCCATGTGGCACAAAAGGAAAGGCGGGTAGAAAAGATGTTGTGGATTCTTTTAGCTTAAAGTCGGCGAAGGAGCTGAAGGCTTTAAAATTAAAAAATAGGTTCGTTAAGGCTGGCAAGAGTGTTGATGTAAAGGGTACACATTCGGTAAAGGCAAATTCAGGAGAGGTCTCGGGCAGGACAGTCGCATCTTGGCTACCCGTGGCGGCCTATCAGTACTTAACAGGAAGATTAAGCGTTTGTATCGAAAGAAGGAAGTCAGAAAGAAAAAACTTGGGTCCAAAAATCACCATTACCTATGAATCCTGCAAAACTCGCCTAGTTCAAGTATGTCTGGTAATGATCGATCTGAGGATACAATTAATCCAACTAAGGGTGAAATTACCTTGGTAAATAGAGACCTTGACCTCCTAAAAAACCTTAAATATAATGAAAAGCTTGCGAGGAAGGAATCGCCTACCCCTGGTGAGGTGTTACTTTCTCCTCTTAAGAAGCAATGGATGAAAGAAATGGCAGAAGTTAGTCGAAGCTAGCGTTTGTCTCCTTCCCAGACCACCTTGAATAGTGAGGAAGAACTTCACACGCACCTTCGCAATTTGCCCATTTTCAACAAGACCTTAGAAAAGGAAAGGCGAACCCGAAGGCGTTTGTGGGAGGAGGAGAAACATCTGGCGATCTTAAATCTGGAAAATAGGCGCGAGACCCTGGGTGATGACCCAGGTCTGGGGCGAGGTATCCCAGAGGTGGAGGATGGTCAGCGATTAGTGCAGCCTAATGAGTCCAGTAGAAATGACAGGAAATGGTGTTTTGTTATCATCGACTCTAGAGGCACCTAGGCACCCAGAGTTGGAGGGTTTTAATGATTTGAGCAATTGGAGATGTTTTTGGGATCTCTTATCATGAGGACCTAGGCAAGACTAGAGAAATGTTCCTTGCAATGCAAGCCAGAGTCGCAGAGGAGAAAATAGAAAGAGTCAAGGAGGCTAAAACAGAACCTGGATTACGAGATTAAAGGATCTTATCTTGAGAGGTTGTGTATTGCTTTCCAAAGATCTTATTTAAGGAGAATTCATTAGTTGTGGAGCAGAGTATTTGACTTTTGGTGGAACACTAATTAGACATGATGCTTCTTATTGTTTTAATTAATAGAGCCAGGTTGGGAAGGAGATGGTTGTAGGAAGCCGGGAACTCAGTATGGAGGTGGTGGAAATTGTGACGCTGGTTTCAGTCCTATAGGTTGGTGTAAGGTAATTTGCTAGAATGAATGATCGCAGGGGTCTCTGCGCTAGGTAACTCCAGATCCCATGGTCTTTCGCTAGTCAAGGCACTTTGGTCTGGGAGTCCCTCTTATTGTGATTAGTCAAGAAAAAGGGAGGTTCAGAAAAAGGGTCTTCAATTCTATTATTTTCTTCATTCCTTCTTAGGCTAGGGTTTGCCCTAGAACTTTTTGTTCGAATCTATGTAATGCAGGCTGGGACTCCTTGTCCCCAATGTAATTTTTATAGTTTCAATAAAATATGTCGTCTTTCAAAAAAAATGGAATCCTAGCGATTTGAACCCAAGACATGCTGCTATGTTCTAAGTTGACTTGTGCTTTGAGCCTCATTGAGCTCGAGATGAGTTTTACGCCATTAAACTTTTGTTGTAATCCTTTATCTCAAACATTGCACCCATTTGCTTTATTTTGACATGGTATTCAACTTAAGGAGGATAAGGATTAAGGATGTGTTTGAATTGCTAGAAAGTGCTAGAGTTGGTATCCTATTCTGATTCCAGCGTTTGATTCAAACAAAAAATATGAACGGAATCAAAGGGCAGAATGACACCAGGGCAGGTTTAAAGGGTGGAAGGGGGATGCTAGAATATGTTTTGTGTCCCAAGAGTTGGTATTCTGATTCCGAAAGATTTATTGAATTTTTATTTTTGGATCCATTCCATTTCCAAGGTGATTGGAATAGGAATCAAAATAGAATACCAATTTCGATTCCTTATCCCGGCAATCCAAACACAGCCTCAAGGTAATCTTTTTTTGTGATTTCAGATATTAAATTGCTTAAACTTTTCTACCAATATCCTGCTCTTGTCTTTGTTTTAGGATGCAGCTGTACAACCTTCACTAGTGATAGTTTACTTTGGGGGTAATGATGCAATGGGACCACATCCATCCGGCCTAGGCCCTCATGTACCACTTCCAGAATACATTGAAAACATGAGAAGGATTGGTAGTCATCTCAAGGTAATCTTTTTCATATGAAAATCACTGGTAGAATAATTTGTAATGCATATATTCTAACACATCAACATGTTTAACTATCAGGGCCTTTCGGAAAAAACTCGCATCATTTTCCTTAGTTGCCCCCCTGTCAATGAGGAAAAACTTCGCGAAACGACAAGGTGTTGTGATGCATCCCTATTCTTTTCATGCTTATTTTAGTTCAAGAATTTTAGTTTTGACTCCTTTCTTTTTTACTGCAAAATCAGTGGTTTCTTCAGCGAGCTAGTTCGGTCAAATGAAGCCTGTCGAAGATATTCAGAAGCTTGTATAGAGCTGTGCAAGGAGATGGACTTGAAGGTCATTGATCTTTGGACTGCAATTCAAAAGAGGGATGATTGGAGGACTGCATGTTTTACGTGAGTTTGCTCTCTTATTAATGATAGATTCAATATTTTGCTCAATCCTCTGGCAATTTATCCTTTTTATCCTCTTTGCTAGCATCCCTATTCATGCAAATATATGACTTAGCTGTTGCAATCGAACATCATTTATTGATGGTTGCATTAGAGTTTGTTTCTTTCTCAGTTAAAATCATAACTGCTCTTCCCTATTTTTTTCCCTCTTTCCTTTATGGCAGTGATATGCATCTCTAGATTTTCAAATTAGTTTAGGATTTACTAGGTAGGACTTCTATATTATTTTATTCTACCTTTTTTTTATTTTTTATCGTGCATGTCATGTGTTATGATCTATCACATTGATAGATCATGGAAGTACAATCAAATGACACTGTTAATTGCCACCAACCAGCTATAATCTCGACGCAAGCTTATGTATATCCCGAGTCTGTAAGAGCCCCCAAGCTCTGCCTCATTGGCTTCTATTTTGTGCATCTTCACAACATATCACTGCCTAAAGAGAAACTTGTTGGAACGAACATAGATGGATGGTCAGGGCCGCACTAGCAAAGAAGAACTACGATGTAAAAAAAGTGTTGAGGTAGCTAATAGAAAAAAAGAAATATTGATTTGTTGCATATTTATATTTATTTATATTAATATTTATATAGCTTCTTTTTTTTAGCCCGAAATTTATCTAGGGACCCGGGCAAGCACCTTAACTTTTATTGAAAAGGTCAAAATATACAGGAGGTGGACGACCCACCTTACCGCAACACCCAAAAGTAAATTAGAATGACTTACATCGAATACTTGGAAGACCCAAGGCATCACATCTTAAAGCACCCCCTAACTTTAGTATTTATATACCTTCTTACTGTAATTCTATTTTTCATGATTCGCAGCTACAATTTTCCATAAATTATCCTTCTATGAAGTAATATTAAATCTCAAAATATATTTTTCCACATTATATCTCTTGACAAACTTTTATGCCTTGTTTTTCAGAGTTATCATATTTGACACATTGTAGCTGTCTCTGATGGCTCGCACGTGGTCACGTGTGTTACTAATCTCTAACCTGTTGGGAAAGTTGCCTTGTTTCCCAACACGGGAAAAAGAGGGCGGTAGAGAGAGAGAGAGAGAGAGAGAGAGAGAGAGAGAGAGAGAGTAGGGTTTTTCTTCTTGGGTTTTCTTCTCGAGTTTTCTCTTTGGTTTTCTCTCAGATTACTCTTGGTGTACAATCTTGGATGAGAGAAGCAAGGAAAGGGTTGCGGGTTTGTGGGTTTTGCTTTAATCCATTGTAATCCTTGTATATTGTTTTTCACGTAGTGGAAGATCATGTTCTCTCTTGTGCATGAAGGCATATTGTCGAACCACGTAAATCTCGGTGTTCATCTTGTGGTTTGTGTTTACTTTTATCTTTTATTTTAATTTGTGTATAATTGGATCAAATTTGCCCGACGGATTTTCTCAACAAGTGGTATGAGAGCTCAGGTCGGAGCGATCATTGAGGCCGGTGGAGTAATTGTGGTTGGATCACGGCTAGATCGATCTTTGAGGGTAGAAAGATTGTCTTAGAAATTCTCGTTCGAAGTGGAGCTTCACATTGAGGGTGATACGAGATGGCGGTAAAATCGAGTTCTACCCAATTCCACATGGACAGATTTGACGGAAAGAGTGGTTTCATCCTTGGCAGATGGGGGTGAAGGACATCCTAGTTCAATAGAGCCTGGCTACTGTGTTGAAGGGAAAGGATGGGAAGGCGGAGAAGATAGCGGATATCGAGTGTATCAAATGCTATCGTCTGGATAGGGACATAATGGCTAATGTTCCTAAGATCTCGATAGTTGGGTTTCTAGGTTGTAGATGATGGCGAGGTGACAGTTCTTGCGATGGGGGGCGATCGGCGATTGATTGGGTGAGTCAACGAATTGGTGCTATACATGTGCATTGGTTGTGTTAATCGAGTCAGGTGGAGTGATCAGAACGAGGATGATTTGATGGTGTGTAACTGGTACTTCAGAAGGCCAATGAGGGTTTGCAGCGACAACGAACCGGTGGCAACATCAACGGAAAATCTTCAGGTGGTTGGGATTGGGCAAGTTGCCTTGTTTCCTAACTCCGATTCCTTTTTGTGGGAAACTAAATTAGCAGGTATTGCTTATAGGTTTATAGAAAACCTAGATATATAAAGAACACGACCAAAAGAGGGTGGTGGCGTGAGAGAGAGAGAGAGAGAAGAGGGTTTTTCTTCCTGGGTTTTCTTCTCGGGTATTCTCTTGGTGTTTTCTCTCGGGTTACTCTTTGTGTACAATCTTGGGTGAGAGAAGCAAGGAAAGGGTTGCGGGTTTGTGGGTCGGTTTTGGTTTAATCCATTGTAATCGTTGCATATTGTATTGTTTCCCTCATAGTGCAAGGTCATGTTCTCGCCTGTGGATGCAGGCATCTTGCAGAACCACGTAAATCTTGATTTTCAACTTGGGGCTTGTGTTTACTTTGATCTTTTATGTTAATTTGTGCACGATCGGATCGGATTTGCGCGGCAGATTTTCTCAACGTGACCATCACAGAAAACATTCCTACAAAGACTTGCTTCTCAAATGACCTTTGTAGCTACTGTCGAAGTTGAACTTCCTCTAACCTACAAAGCGGTGGTACTATGTCATGCATTTTTTACGTATCATGATATTCGTCAAGGCAATTTGAATTCAACTCACCGCAAAAAAAATAAAAATAATAAAGCAATAAAGACTCTTTCAACACAGTAATTCTATATCAAAAAACCATAAATCTTGAAGCATTCCACGCATTACACTATAAATATCTATTGCTTTTCTGCACAGATGACCGGGTGTCAGTGTTTGACCGCACGGCAACTCTATCCCTGCCCTACACAGTCTCATGAATGAATTTGGGCCCAATCTCAAAACTGTATATCCCATTTAAGGTCCATGCTACCAAGGGAAAAGCTATGATTCAATGTAGGGCAAGGTCTCTTTTGCTCTCCAGGAGTGCCTCTATCTCCATAGAAGTTGCGTAAGTTGGGAGTTGGAAGTTGGAGCAATCACAATTTCCTACATCGGCCTGTGCATGTTACAGTTACTAAGGCTCTGTTTCTTTTGACGGAAAATGGGCATAAAATTTGTTTTATGTCTATTTTAAATCCAAAGAAACAGAGCCTAAGGAAAAATATCCACCTTTATTTCATAACATGGCTTGTAGAACCTTGAGAAAGGATCTGAACTGGGAGGAGAGGGGAAATAGAAGATAAAAAAGAAAGACAAGAGTTTAGGGTTAGAAACCAATGTTGCTGGAACACTAGGAGAAGATGAGAAACATGTTCCAGTAACGGTTTATTTTTTCAAAACATGTGAAACGCATTGGAAATGCTAGAGAAACATTGGGGAAATGTTTGTGAAACGTGTCGAAACGGCCTATGAAACGTTCATGAAACTTGCCGTAATTGTGGCTATTTTCATTTCTCCCTCTGGAAACCATGCTTACTGTTACTCAAGATTCGAGCAAATTAGCTTTGCTAGTCTTATCTGTGTTCATTTTGCTTAGATAATTCTATGGTTTGTCTTAGATTAGCAATCTGGAAGTGATTACTATTAGTGGAGATTAGACCAATCTTTCACCACCGTTCCTGCAAAGCCAACAATGATGCTGTGGCATGAGCACTTCTTGTTCCCGTCTGTTGCTCGAGTCTATTATATTCTAATATATAATGTCTCTACTTCCATCTTTATTGCCTATACAAAGCAAATTTGAGTATTCCATTCACATTCAGATTGTTATTTTGATTTGTTGAAGCCCTTTTCTACATTTTGGTTTGAATCAGTGAGTGAATAATAATGTGCATAGTAGATGAAATAGCAATTTATTTCTGAGTTGGAGCTTACAACTACTACTTTTCAGCGATGGCGTTCATTTTTCTGCTGATGGGAGCAAGATAGTAGTAGAAGAGATACTTAAGGTCCTGAAAGAAGCCCAGTGGGAGCCCTCTTTGCACTGGAAGTCGTTGCCAACGGAATTTGCAGAGGATTCACCATATGATCTTGTTGCGTCTGATGGCGAGACCACCGTCAACATATCTGAGTGGACTTTTCACAGGGAAATCCAATGGGACTAGAATGTAAGAATCTTCCTTCACCGCCCCTCGCCGTAATGTGGTTTCTCAGCATGGAATTATAGAACTCCGCATGATCAAGGGGATTCTAGAAATGGATTTATGAATCGATGATTACTTATTATCTTGTTGTTTATTAATCATTTGATGAAATTTATTTGGCACAGACATCGGTGCTTGCACATGGAACTCAGGGGTAGAGGATTAAATGCTTCTTAAGTTTAAAAGTTGAATGTAGACATTTCCATCTTTCATATTTCTTCATTTTCTCAAAAAAAAATTGTCATTTTAGGCTGAGAGGTCAGGCCAGGTTTGGAGCCAAACCCTGATGATGTGAATCAGGACTTGTTCCACTAGCATATTTGGTTGTTCATTGGCCAGGAATAGGAAAAGAATATCACAAGAGGACCTATTTCAATTGAGACTTCAGAAATATCTATGCTTCCCTAGGCAAGAAACCAAAATTATAACTAAACTAAAAATAACTACAAATCTAACACTTCGAATAATTAAGATTCTAATGCAAACTCTCTTTCCCGGCAACGGCGCCAAAAAATTGTTTGTAATATTAAATAACTGCAAGTGCACGGATCATGTAAATACGGGTCGAACTCAGGGAAGAGAAATCTAGTTGTCAATCCTATTCTTGTACCGATTAGAATACTAGCTATGATATAATGTTGCCTGGAATGGACTCAGGATTTCCGTGGACTTGACCTCGGAGCCAACACTATATATAAGCGTATATTCTAATCAATCTAAGAATCAAATTTAACTAAGATCTTTTTAATTTAGGCAAAGTGTACCAAATTTTAATGATCTCTTTTAACTACTTATCTAATTTAATTAGAAAACTAAATTATAAGGGCTTAAGTAAATTGGAAAATTGCAAAAGTAATTTGGAATAGTGTAAAAACCTTAATTCAATATAAAATATTACTTAGGGTTAGAATCCACCATGTGTTTGGATTAAATTGATTAATTAAAACAACTCTTGAATTGGGTTGAAAATTCGATTAACTTGTCAATAAGGAATAAGATCAAAGGGATGTCATTCCTTATAAGTAATTAATCAAATCCTCTCTCCAATTTAATATAATTTTATAGAACTTTATATTTGTTAATCAACAATCATTCATACGAAAGGGGAAAGCCAATGGCATGAATGATTGAGATTTTCCAAACACATAATCCTACACAATTTTTCAATTGAGTAGATTGATTTAATTATAAATATTTCTCCTTCCCCATGGCTTCAACTAAACCCTAAGTAATTAAGATTTAGTTATTCATGAAGAAGTGAAGAAAAATAAAAATAAAAGAGATAGATGGGAGAAGAATTGCCATATAGAACTTGAAAGGAAATGAAACAAAAGCAAATTACTTCTTCACTAACTTGAATTGAAACAAAATTACATCAAATTGAACTTAAAATAAATAACAAAAATTAAATAGAACTTAGTCTTTTTTCTCCTCCAACTTTGGCCAAATCCTCCTCTTCAAGCTTTAGTGTCACCTTGGAATGAACGGTGGATGATTGATCCTTGGTTGAGAGTAGAAAAGAAAAAGAGCATGAAAAAGAATAAGAAAACCTAAGAGAAAGAGAGAGCTTGAGAATGGTGGAGAGAGCTAGAGAGAAAGAGAGTGTGTAGAGAGAGGAGAGCATGGGAGAGAAAAAAAAACTTTTTTTGAGAAAAGAGGGTATATGGAGAGAGAGAGAGAGAGAGAGAGAGAGAGAGAGAGAGAGAGAGAGTGAGAAGAAGTCATGGGCGGAAATTAGAGAGAGGTATATAAACGAGTTTTTTTTTTCAATGCAACCGACCATCCTCTTCTCCTTAGCCTTGTTCGTTACCCAATTGTATGTTGCTGAAGATAGAAAGTTGCTTACTTTTTCAAAGTCCCAAAACAGCCCAATCACTTTCTTTTTATAAAATCTTTCCTTTTCTAACCATCTCTTACCGTAGAAACCATACAGTATCTTCTTAGTGGGTTGTCAAAAGAAAACAAGAGATACTGAATGCTTGACAATTCTTATAATCGAAAAATAAGGAAGTTTTCCTTTTACTTCTTTGACCATAGAAAGAGAATGATGACTTTCCCCTTTGCATGGTATAAAGAAAAGAAATGTTCAAGCTACTGTCCAAAATAGAATGGGTCGGTGGGCTATTTCGCTTGCATGGGATGATAACCCAAAATTGCTATTATTGGTAATATTACCTTCCTTGTACTTTTGCATGGTAGCCTTTATATATAGAAAACATCTTGCATGGTAATTTTCAATATTTAGAAAACATCCCACACACATACCTACTCCACTTTATTCCTTTGCATGGTAGTTTCCAATATTTCCCCCCTTTTCATGGTATCCTATATGACTTTCTAATTTAAATCTAGATGCATCGTCCACATCTTCCTAGCGGGCCCCACTTTGAATGGTTTTCTTGCTTTCTTATACAAAGTTTCCATAACTGCCATTTTCCAAACCCAAGTGGGTCCCACCTCATATGCCAAAACGTGTAATCCAAAATGACCGAACCACCTTTGACCCAATTCAATAGCCCATTAAGTTGATATCCACAACCCATTTTCCTAATTGAGAGTTGCCAAAAATTGCCCAAGAAAAAGAAAGAAACGACACTTGCTTTCTTATATGTGTTCTCGGAAATCCCATGTTTTAAAAAACTATGCATGTATGCATGTCATAAAACTCATGCAAATATAGCAAGTGATTAGTCAAAAATTTCCTTGGATATTCGGTCATTTCTCCATCTTGAAATAGAAACAGTGAGACACCTTGCTATCTTCTCATCATGATGTCACAATTAATCCACCTCCAAATTGGCCGAACATGTCTCTTTCCCAAATTTAATTCATTGCATATTAGTGGACCCCACTATCTACTTCCACCTCCCCATTCAATGCATCACCATGTAGGGACCACCATTCGGTCAACATCTTTCACAAACCCATTTTCATTTGTATTTAAAAATTGATATTGGCACCACTACACCATACAATAAATTAATGTGGGTCCATTATCATGGGTGAATTCCATGGTGTAATTCAATCTAGAAACTAGTGGGCCCACTTAATGCTGATCCAAATCGTCCAAGTGATGGCCACAACATAAATGGGTTGCCCTCCAAAACCGTTCTCATGGGCTGATCTAGACCACTCAATTGATTGATCTAAAATGCTCCATCTAAACCATTTTCATAAGCTAATCCAAGCCGTCTACTTTATAGCCCATCATTTAAATTAGTTGCACTCCTAAAATGATTTTCCAAGGCTTATTCGAACCAACCAATTTATGAGCCACAATGGTGGTGATTCCATAGTTGTTCCATACTTGAATTTTCTTTGGAATTTCTTTTCTTTAGCTCTATTTTCTGTGAAAATCCAGAAAAATCCCTGAAACACCAAAAACAAAGAAAGTACCTTAGTAGTACGGCTCTAAACATAAAATATGCATGCTTTTCCTACCTACTATTCACACATAAATGTGCTCATCAATAGTGTAACCGAGCATGCAAGGCAAAAAAAAAGAATAACCTACTTTACTTGCATGGGGTGGATAACATGCATACAAGTGGCAGCATGGACATTTGATAATAGAAGTTCGATTTTTTTTAGTAACAAACGTGGGACCCACTTGCTTGTTTAAGGATTTTGCAAAAATTCAAAGTACCTTTCAAGGGTAGTCGGTCAATATGGGAAAGCTAATATTTTAAGAATTGTGGCCCATGTGAAGTGGGGACAGCAACTATCCAAATCATTATATTACTAATCCTAATCAATTGCCCATGTGGAGTAATTTCTAATTAGACAATCCAAATAAAGGAATGATGTCATATGTACACGCCATGTCATTAGTGGGAATAGCAACTAAGTTGATATGTTTGAAAAGTTAAGGAAATATTGCCATTTTAAGGGCATTGCAAGTTTGCAAGTTGATTATATATGAGGATAGTTACTACCATATTTGTTCCAATAAAAAATTCTTGACGTCTGCAACTGGAATGGCAATTTGAAATAAACAAGCAGGGGGCTGAATTGATTTTAAGAACAATTTATACCTTTTTGGATTTAAGTTTTGAACCTAAATTGATTTTACTTATCTTGATTAGATTTTGGTTAGTTCAAATAAGATCAAAAATAAAATGAATTGCCAAACCAAAAAATAAGAATGAAAATGCAAGACAAAGAAAGAACACATCGATGTACAGTAGTTCGGGCAAAGCTCTACTCCACTCTTCTTAAGATCGTCCTTAAGGATTTCCACTATTGTGAGACCTCCACGATGCCCGGCTCCGAGGCGATTACACTCTCAAGGGATATTAAATGAGGATGCCCTTGACACCTTTACACCGACTCTCCTTCTTCGCCGAGTTCTAAGCGATACTCCCTAGGGTATTAAGATAGGATGCCCTAGCCACTTTTACAAGAAAAGAAGATGAATAGCTTGGCTTCTCTTGAAAGCTTGATGCACGTTGTAGTCCCTTGAATGTTTCTCCAAAATAGGTTGCAAATGAAAGCCTAAATCCAAACTCAATTGATTTGCAAGTGCAAGGCAAGTTTGGGGAGAAAATCAAATTCTTTAGCTAAAATGAGTTGCAAGTTGTTTGAATGCTTAAGGAGGATTTTCCAAATGTTCAAGAGAGGAGAATAATCCTCTTGAATGTGTATTTATAGCCTCTTGACAAAATATGACCGTTTGGGGTTATAAAAATCAAAAACTAATTTTTAATTCAAAAACCAACGGCTCTATTTTGAGTTGTCGCGACGTTCTCGAAGTTCCGAGAACCATTCTCGGAGTTCCGAGACAAATTCTCTGAGTTCCGAGAGAACGGTCAGAAGAAGAAAAATTCTACTGGACCATTTCTCGGAGTTCCGAGAAAATTTCTCGAAGTTCCGAGAGAATGGCCAGAAGTTGTGAAAAACTACTGGACCATTTCTCGGAGTTCCGAGAAGCCTAAAAATCAGCAGACTCTTTATATTTTTGTTGCTATTTGATTTTGGGCTTTTGGAACTCAATTCCTAAGATAATTTGGAATGTTATGAGGGTCCCAACATGTTGGTCCACCACATAATCATTCACTTAACCATTTTAGTTCTTAAGTGGTTTTTAGAAACTATTTTGAAAACCTTACCTTGACTTAGAAATCTAAAGAGAAAAGGCGTACAATGAAATCTAGGCAACCTTGAACTTCTCTTTAGTCTTAGTCTTCAATTGGTCTTCCATCTTGTGTATGCTTGCTTGAGAGATAATGTGAGCTCCACTTAGCTCCTTTGACTCTTGTTTGGTACATCTTCAAGCATGACCATGTGGAGTGTTGGTTTCTTCAATGATCAACCTATCTTAACACAACACTTCAAGGCAAATTGATTAATATTCAAGAACATAATCAATTATGTTTAGAATCCTCAAAACAAGATAGGAGAGTAGACCCTTGGGCTTACAATCTCCCCCTTTTTAATGATGACAAACAAAATTGATTATGAGGTGTGTGTGTAGTAACATGATAGGCAAGTGAATGCAGGAACTCCCCCTCAATATATGCACAATGATAAATGATAACAGTTAAAAGCATATAGTGCATATAGGCAAGTGAATAGATAATCAATTTCATACTTCTCCCCCTTTTGTCATCGACAGAAAGGGCGAACTAAAATGTATAGCAATAAGGAGTGAATGAAGATTGAGTTAGGTACTCCCCCTAAATCAATGCTTATGGTATAAGATATGTAGCAAAGTAATGCACATATACCTGTTCATGATCGAGATGTTGACATATTGTCAAATTGTTAGGTATTTTAATTAAGGTGAAGGTACCTCTCCATCTTAGAGAACTAAGAAGGCTAAGAGTACCAATTGAGTGATTTTTAAGATTAATGTTTGACATCTCATTCATGCAGATACTACCAAACAAGGATGATATATATATATATATATATATATACTTTATAGATAAGCTGGTGAAAGGCATAAAGTATTTATTTTGCAATTTCTTTTACTTGATCTGCACTCCAAATGTTCAAGGCACTTCGGATATAACATATTCTATCATCACTAAGGGGTTTTGTAAAGATATCAGCCAATTGTTCCTCAGTGCTGATATATTTTAAGCAAATATCCCCTTTTTGTGAGTGGTCTCTAATGAAGTGGTGCCTAATCTCAATATGTTTTGTTCTAGAGTGTTGTATGGGGTTCTTTGTCAAGCTTATAGCATTAGTATTGTCACATTGGATGAGAATATTTTCTATTTTAATTCCATAGTCCATCAATGTGCTTTTCATCCATAGGACTTGTGCACAGCAGGCTTCAGTTGCCACATATTCTGCTTCTGTTGTGGACAGAGCTACTGAATTTTGTTGCTTGCTAAACCAAGAAACAAGAGATTTGCCCAAGAATTGACAAGTCCCACTAGTGCTTTTCCTATCCACTCTACATCCAGCGAAGTCTGCATCTGAATATCCAATGAGAGTAAAGGCAGTAGATCTTTCATACCATAGTCCCAGACTTTAGGTTCCTCTTAAGTACTTGAAGATCTTCTTGACTGCCGATAGGTGACTCCTTTGGATCCGATTAAAATCAAACACGGAGATAGACAGTAAACATAATGTCTGGTCTGCTGGCTGTCAAATAGAGTAAGCTACCTATCATACCCCTATACATCTTTTGGTCCACAGATTCGCCAAATTCATCATTTTCTAGCTTAGCAGTTGTACTCATGGGAATTCTTGATGTCTTACTGTTTTCCATGCCATACTTCTTTAATAACTCCTTTGTATATTTTTCTTGATTTATAAATATCCCATTTTGGTATTGTTTAATTTGGAGTCCTAAGAAGTAGGTTAACTCACCCATCATGCTCATTTCAAATTTATTTTTCATTAGAGTTGCAAATTCATCACACATTTTTTGATTTGTTGAGCTACAAATGGTGTCATCTACATAAATCTGGACAAGGAGGATATCTTGATTTTCTCTTTTGATAAATAATGTTTTATCCACCTTTCCCATTTCAAAACCTTTTTTCACTAGGAATGTGCAAAGCCTCTCATACCAAGCTCTAGGAGCTTGCTTTAATCCATATAAAGCTTTATCAAGCCTGAAGATATGATTTAGATGTTTGTAGTCTTCAAAACCTGGAGGTTGCTCAACATACACTTCCTCTTGGATATAGCCATTTAGGAAGGCACTTTTGACATCCATTTGATATAGTTTAAATCCTTTATGAGATGCATATGCTAAGAGTATCCTAATAGCTTCCATACGGGCAACAGGAGCAAATGTCTCATCATAGTCTATTCCTTCCTCCTGATTGTACCCTTGGGCTACAAGCCTAGCTTTATTTCTAGTGATAATTCTATTTTCATCCATTTTGTTTCTATACATCCATCTCGTGCCAATGACTGGATGATCACTAGGCCTAAGCACTGGCCTCCACAATGTGTTCCTTTCGAATTGACTCAACTCTTCTTGCATAGCCATCAACCAATATTCATCCTTTTCGGCTTCCTTGATGGACTTAGGTTCTAATTCGGATAGGAACGCCAAGTTGTTCCTCACACTTCGATAGTATGATCTAGTTCTTACCGGCAATATGGCATCACCTAAGATTTGGGATTCAGGATGATCTACCAATATTCTCATATCCCTAGGTAATGAGTCATCATCTACACTCTCAACTTCCTCTATAGGTAATGTATTACTTGTAGATGCATGGGAATGAGCATTTGTCTTAGGTAAGAGATGTTCAATAGGTTCATCTTCATCATGTGGCATTTTTTGAGGTGTTGGCTCTCTCTCATCAAATGTCACATGCATGGATTCTTCTACAACTAGGGTCCTTCTATTAAATACCTTGCTATGTGTAGAATACCCTAAGAATATGCCATCATCCGACTTCTTATCAAATTTGTGTAAGTTATCTTTAATGTTCAAAATGTAGCACTTACAACCAAACACTCTAAAATAGCTTATATTTAGTTTCAAGTTTTTCCAAAGCTCATAAGGTGTTTTCTTAGAAATTGGCCTCATATATACCCTATTTATGATATAGCAACCGGTAATAACCGCCT
The DNA here is from genome assembly GCF_043159265.1 of Tasmannia lanceolata. Taxonomy (NCBI): domain Eukaryota; kingdom Viridiplantae; phylum Streptophyta; class Magnoliopsida; order Canellales; family Winteraceae; genus Tasmannia; species Tasmannia lanceolata. The sequence goes on from NW_027518700.1 coordinate 20,988,744, forward strand.
CCGCCCAAAAGTATCTAGGGAGATCATTCTCATGCAACATCGTTCTAGCCATTTCTTGGAGGGTTCGATTCTTTCTTTCTACAACCCCATTTTGTTGAGGTGTCATAGGTGTGCAGAAAAATTGTGTTTGATGCCATGTTCATTACAGTAAGTGTCAAATTGTACATTTTTAAATTTTGTTCCATGGTCACTCCTAATGTAAGATATGGAAATACGTTTCTCATTTTGGACTTGATTACACAACTTAAGAAAATTTTCATAGGTTTCATCTTTATGTGCTAAAAATATGACCCATGTATATCGTGAGTAGTCATCTACAATGACAAACACGTACCTCTTTCCACCTAGGCTACTTGTCTTCATTAGTCCAAAAAGATACATATAAAGTAGTTGCAAGGGGTAAGTGATTGAGATCATATTTTTAGGGGTAAATGAGCTCTTCAATTGTTTGCCTAATTGACAAGTTCTACAAATGTGATCTTTGGTGTACATGAACTTAGGCAATCCTCTAACAATGTCTTTTGAGGAGAGGGTTGAAATGAGATCCATTCCGGCAAGACCCAATCTCCTATGCCATAACCAAGAATCTTCACTAATGGCATTAAGACAAGTTACGTTTTGGAGTCTAAGATCATCTAGCCCAATAGTGTAAATGTTATTGTCTCTAGAACCTATGAATTGCACTTTTCCATATATCTTATTTTTAACAATGCATTTGTCGGGCTTGAAGACTACTTCAAAACCATTGTCACACAATTAACTAATGCTAATAAGATTATGAGATAAGCCATCAACATAAAGTACATCATGTATGGGAGAAATAGAGTTACCTATGGTGCCTTCTCCTTTGACTTTTCCTTTCTTATCATCTCCAAAGGTAATATCCCCACCATCCTTGAGTGATAGGGATGCAAATTGAGTGAGATCTCCAGTCATGTGTCTAGAGCATCCACTATCAAGGTACCATGTGTTCTTCTTGTTATGGCTTTTAAGGCATACTTACATATGAATAGGCAAGTGAGATCCCTTAGGTACCCAAATTTTCTTAATCTTGTTAAGTTCATTTATTTTCACTTTAGAGTTTAATTTGATCTTATCTTGTTTAGCATACATGCAAGTAACTTTATAATGTCCTTCTAGACCACAATAAAAGTAAGTTTTAGTACTACTAGAAGAAGCCTTTACAAATTTACTTTTATAGTTTGACATTGTAGTATTCCATTTATGTCCAAGTCCACTTTTATCATGTGACAATCTTTGAATATCAACAAGCCTATCAAATTTTAGTGAACCATGTTCAAAATTTTCAAAGAGTTTCTTTAACTCATCATGTTCATGAGATAGTTTACTATTTTCATGCTTTAGCTTGTTGTTTTCAATAGATAGTTCTTGTCGATTTCCATTTAAAATCTTGATGGTAGCATTTAAATCATAAATTTCAACTTTATATTGTTCATTTTCATTATCTAAAAATTCATGATCTTTCTTTAACCAACCAAATTCCTTTGTTATGCTAGAAAGAGAATTTTCAAGAGATGCATTTTTATCAAGTTCTATTTCAAGTTCATCATGTGCATTTTGCTAGGAATCAAGAACTTCTTTTAAAATAATAACGTCATTTAAAGTACTTACCTCTTGATTGTCATTTGTTGAGGCCATGAAGCAAATATTTTTTGCTATCAAGCAATCTTCTCCATCATTTGGTTCACCTTCACTTTCATTGTCCTCATCCCATGTGGCGGTCATTCCTTTCTTGCCTTCTCTTCTCTTGAAAGGATTGTTTGAAGTAGGCTCATTGTTGAGTGGACAAATGTGTCCAAGTTTCTTGCATCCGTAGCATCGAGGTTGAGATGATCCGTCACCGAGCTTTTCTTTCTTCTTGAATGGAGGATTGGTCCTTCTATTTCTCATGCCTCCCATATTCCTTTGCAAGAACTTGATCCTTCTTGTTAGGAGGGCTACTTCATCTTCCATGTCTTCCTTTGCCTCTTCATTATCACCTACATTGCAAGCAAAAGCAACATTTTTTCCTTTTTCAATCTTATTTTCAATTTCGGGTGCTTTTGTTTTGAAAATCATCTCATGGGTTATCAAGGACCCTATTAGTTCATCTAAGTTTAAAGTGTTCATATTCTTAGCTTCGGTGATTGTGGAGGTTTTGGATTCCCATGATAAAGGTAGGGATCTAAGGATTTTGGTCACTAAATCTCTATTTGAAAATTATTTTCCAAGTCCCCTTAGTCCATTTACAAGGTTAGTCAATCTAGTGTACATGTCGGCAATAGTTTCATCGGGTGTCATTTGAAAGAGTTCATATTGCCTAAATAGATGATTCATTTTAGATTCTTTAACTTGGTTGGTTCCCTCATGGGTAACTTCTAAGGTGTCCCAAATTTTATTTGCCGAATTTAAATTTGACACTCTATTGAATTCTCCGGGTGACAAAGCACAAATTAGGGAATTCATGGCTTTGGCATTGTAGTTTGAGGCTTGTTGTTCGGCTTCGGTCCAATCATTTAAATTTCTAGTGGGTAATGTATATCCACTATGAATGGCTCTCCACATTTGGTAATCTTGGATTAAAAAGTTTTTCATTTTGGTTTTTCAAAATCCATAATTTGTTCCATCAAAATAGGGTGGCCTAGTGTTTGAGTATCCTTCATGGTGTTGATGGTAGTTTGTCATTTTTAGAATCTTTTCTCTAGACCGGTTAGGGTTTTAAATAAAGTAAAGACTTGGCTCTGATACCAATTGAAATAAACAAGGGGGGGTGAATTGATTTTAAGAACAATTTATACCTTTTTGAATTTAAGTTTTAAACCTAAATTGACTTTACTTCTCTTGATTAGATTTTGGTTAGTTCAAATAAGATAAAAAACAAAATGAATTGCCAAACCAAAAAATAAGAATGAAAATGCAAGACAAATAAAGAACACACCGATGTATAGTGGTTCGGGCAAAGCCCTACTCCACTCTTCTTAAGATCGTCCTTAAGGATTTCCACTATTGTGAGACCTCCACGATGCCCGGCTCCGAGGCGATTACACTCCCAAGGGATATTAAATGAGGATGCCCTTGACACCTTTACACCGACTCTCCTTCTTCGCCGAGTTCTAAGCGATACTCCCTAGGGTATTAAGATAAGATGCCCTAGCCACCATTACAAGAAAAGAAGATGAATAGCTTGGCTTCTCTTGAAAGCTTGATGCACGTTGTAGTCCCTTGAATGCTTCTCCAAAATAGGTTGCAAGTGAAAGCCTAAATCCAAACTCAATTGATTTGCAAGTGTAAGGCAAGTTTGGGGAGAAAATCAAATTCTTAAGCTAAAATGAGTTGCAAGTTGTTTGAATGCTTAAGGAGGATTTTCCAAATGTTCAAGAGAGGAGAATAATCCTCTTGAATGTGTATTTATAGCCTCTTGACAAAATATGACCATTTGGGGTTATAAAAATCAAAAACCAATTTTTAATTCAAAAACCAACGGCTCTATTTTGAGCTGTCGCAACGTTCTCGGAGCTCCGAGAAATTCTCGGAGTTCCGAGAAAACGGTCAGAAGAAGAAAAATTCTACTGAACCATTTCTCGGAGTTCCGAGAGAATGGCCAGAAGTTGTCAAAAACTACTGGACCATTTCTCGGAGTTCCGAGAAGCCTAAAAATCAGCAGACTCTTTATATTTTTGTTGCTATTTAATTTTGGGCTTTTGGAACTCAATTCCTAAGATAATTTGGAATGTTATGAGGGTCCCAACATGTTGGTCCACCACATAATCATTCACTTAACCATTTTAGTTCTTAAGTGGTTTTTAGAAACTATTTTGAAAACCTTGCCTTGACTTAGAAATCTAAAGAGAAAAGATGTACAATGAAATCTAGGTAACCTTGAACTTCTCTTTAGTCTTAGTCTTCAATTGGTCTTCCATCTTGTGTATGCTTGCTTGAGAGATAATGTGAGCTCCACTTAGCTCCTTTGACTCTTGTTTGGTACATCTTCAAGCATGAGCATGTGGAGTGTTGGTACATCTTCAAGAACCTAATCAATTATGTTTAGAATCATCAAAACAAGATAGGAGAGTAGACCCTTGGGCTTACACAATTACTAATTCAACAAGGGACCTCGCTGATTTTGGAATGTGAGCAATTCTTATTTTGGAATTCCATATTTGAAGAGTAACTACTTATATCATGTGCTAAATGGTAACTCTATTATGGAGAGAAAGAAGACTACCCATATATACACAGTGAAGAAAAAAATCATTTTTTCCTCTCCAAGCTGGTTGGGCTATGCAACCATTATATTTTTCTCCTCATTCTCTTATTCTCTTTTCTCTTACAAATCTAATTCTTTGACTCTCCATTCTCTCTTTCTCTCTACTCTCTCTCCCCTCATACTCCCTATTCTCTCTTATTCACTCTTGCACTCTCTCTTGCTTTCTCTCAATTTTCTCATTTTTCTCTCTTCAACCAAGGATCAACCATCTAAGGTTCCACTCTAAGGTGACATCAAGAGACGGAGAAGGACAAGTTGGCCGTTGCTCGAAGGAGAAAAAAACTAAGTCTTCTTTATTTTTATTTAATTTTGTTTCAAGTTGATGTAATCTTGTTATAAGAGCAATTAAAGAAGAGTTTTTTTTTCTTTTTTTATTTATTTAGATGGATATGTTTGTGATCTACATTAATTTCTGGGATTCTTTTCCTTTCTCCATGAGCAATTAAACTCCCTTGCTTTGGGTTTAGATAAAACTATGGGAAGGGGAAAGAATTTTGATTAAAAATCTTTTATGATGCAAATATAACGTACGTATATATAGGTTATATAATTGCTCTATCCCAATCATTCATGCCACCGGCTTTCCCCGTTCGTATGATTGATTGTTGATGAAGTAGATTATATACTCCTATATATTGTTTAAAACTTGTTAGATAATCGATAACAACTAATGAAAAATGACATCTTTCGATCTTATCTTCCATAGACCTTGTTTATCAATTATATAATGAGTTAAAGCAAAAATTTGGTTTAATTAATTATCCCAACCGGAACCATGGTGGATTCTAGCCCCTAAGTAAGTTTTTAATCTGTCTTTTATCTCTTAAACAAATCTTGCTTTTAGTTGTCTTTTAATTCTAAGTTTCAAGTTTGATTTCAAATCTGATTTTTCCGTTTTAATGCTGTTACAGGTAAACGACCAAATCAGGAAAAATCATAAACATAAAAGTTGTAGATCTTTTAAAATCCTTCGAAATGAGTACTTTAAGGTTAAAATTCGAGTTCAGATGAGTGAGATATGACTGCTTTAGTAAACAATGTTTTTAATTCCAGATTCTAAAATTCAGATTTTAGTTTTTGATTTTCTAATTAGAATAGTTTTAATTTGTTTGTTAATTAGAACTGATTTCTCTCATTAATTAGAACTAATTTCCTTATTTAGTAGGTACTTAATAGAATCATTAAATCTTTGGTTCATTTTGCCTAGATATAGAAAATAAAATAATAATCAAATTAAAGTTAGTTTCGATATTTGTTTTGTTTAAGGAGTAAATTTATAGTAAGTTGTTGGCTCCGAGGTAAATCTACGGAAATCCTGAGACCCATGCCAGGCAATAACTTATTATACTTTTATTTTCTAAATAATATAAAGATAGAAAGTCTATATCATCTTCCCTGAGATCGACCCGTGACTGCATATGATTCGTGCACTTGCGGTTATTTTATAAATCAATCAATAATGTCTCAGGTGTTGAATTTTATAGTAGCATTGGTGGACTTGGTAATTTTTTGAGTTTGCATTGTATGTTTCTGGTCATGTTATTAGAATTGGTTGCCTTTAAGAAGTGATGTGTGTAATCTTTACAATTGATATCAGTCATTAGTTAAGTAATGTTATTATAATTAATTGGTATTTTTGAGAATGTTAGAAATGAGATTAGGGTTAGAAAGAGATGAAGAAGAAGAGTGAAGGATGAAGAGTCTCCCCTAGGGAGTTTCCATGTAAGATGATATATATATATATATATATATATATATATATATATATATATAATGGGGGCGAAGTTTCTGAGATATCGCGCAACCTGAGCAACCCACTATAAATACACCATCTCCATATAGTTTGAGTAATCCAACCCATTCATTCTACAGGACCTCACATAGATAGGGTGTTCCTAAGAAACCATCTCCATACCAGAATCCTAACCATTTGATCTATAGGAGCCTAATTGCTAGCCATCCATTTCAAAACCTCCACAAATCATAGCACATAACCCTAATCATAACCATAATCCTACCTGTAACGTACATAATGAATGGGTTAGATGAGTCAAACAACCATGGGAGATGGTGTTTTTAGAGGGTGCAATTTAGATAATAGGGCATCGCGTTCTCCGAAATTCAGCAGCACAACTGCGCTATTTGGACGTAGGGACTTCGGGATTGCTTAGATTTCGGCAGAATAATAGCGCTATTATAGAAAAATAGCTCGTAGTTCTGCGAAATTCGACAGAATAACGGCGCTATTTGAAGGATGTCGCTCCGAGTCTTCAAAAATTCGGCAGAATGCTGACGCCTAGTCTGAGTAGCCTATGAATTTCTCTACTTTCTCTCTTCTAAAGAAAGGAAACTAGGGTTTTCTGATATTCAGAAGGGTTTTTGAACTGAAAAACCAGAAAGGGGGGAAAACTAGAGGTTTTAAAACTAAAAACCAGAGAGAAGTTAAAAAAACTTAAATCTTAAAATCTTTAATCTGATTTTTACTCTTACCCCCTATTAATAGGAGGACGGATCCCAAATTCGCAGAGTGCGAAAATTTCGCACTTTGCGAATTGGGACCTGACACTAACATGTCAGTGTGAGGTCGGCAAGGTTTTGAAAAATGTGATTTTTTCGTCTTTTTTACTTCAAAAAATGTGATTTTTCGTCTCTTTTGACTGGTTTTCGGGAAGTTTCGGCTGACCATAACTCCTCCGTTTGGACTCCGAATTACAAGCGGTCAGATCCATTAGATTCCTCGTTCTGAGGAGATTCCAATAAAACTAATATCGGTGGTTTTCAGAATACGAACTGTTTTTGGGTAAAAACGAATGCTTTTGACCCAAAGCTAACTTCTCAGTTGAAAGGTCGTGTGGAGACGGACCTTTTGGCCGTACCGTGGAAGGCGGGATACCGTGTAAAGACGGGCTTTTGTTTCACCTCTTGGGTAAATTTTGTTTTTAAAAAGTATCCTAATTCATAACCTAGAGAGAGATTGAGAGAAAGACTACAGGTGCTCTAGGACTCGTCATGACACTCTTCCTCGCGACAACCTATCATTAGTTCCAGCTTGACAAAATTGGCTGTCTACAACAAGGTGCAACCCTCTTCGAAGGTGGGACACATTTCTTGAAGACCAAAGCGAAAGACATGATACTAGGGATCCCAGTATGTTGATGCTGCTTTAAGAAGGTTCCGGTCTATTTGGATAGATTTAAACAAAGAAAATGTTTGATCATGGCAACAAAGATGGTTGAACCATACGAAGCTCTTCGACTCACTATAACTTCGAACCCATTCGGACATCATCTCTGCAGTTATGGTCTGTTCCATACAATACCTATGCACATATTTTTATTTATTTACATTTCCTTTTTCTTTTACACGGCCTGTACTAGGCTAAATACAAAGCAAAAGTGGTAAAAGAAAGGAAATCGGTGTTCTTTGCCTCTTGTGCAGACTGATTCAACGTCCGAGAGTCAACATCCTGCCAGCGACCTCTCTCTGCAAGGCGAGGTAGTAGTCTTGTGACACCTCGTCTACTCGGGCTGCAGCAATGCTGAGTATGGGGATGATGTTTCTCTTCTTCCACTTGGAAGCAACTTTGTTAGCCTTCCACTGAGTGAACACTAGTGGTGGAGATAACTGATAGAGAGAACGCCAAACTTCCTGTTTAGCTTCATACTGGCGCATGATGCAATCTTGAATGTAGAAGGAAGTCTTTTCTAAGGCAAGAATTTTGACATGATTGGACTTATGCGTGGTTAGCGCAGTGGACGTATACCCATCTATTTTCCAAAATATGTCTTCAGTGGTTCGGGTGCCTAACCATGAGATCCATTCGAATTCAGTATCGCAGCTCTGACCATAGGCCCAAGCATTAAAGTTGAAGAAGGAGATGTTTATCTAGATATTGGGATAGAAATACCAAGTTTCAGACTTAGCCATATGTATAGAAAAATAGGACATCCTAAAAACGGAAGACTTGAATCTCTAGAAACTGCATCTAGGCCATTAAGGGTTTCACCTAAAATCATAGAAACAGGATTGGCTCCGTCAGAGATTTGATCCATGATGCTGAGGATACTAAGAGAAGCTATCACGAAATTTTGAGAAGTGAGGTACTAAGCGCACCCAGAAAACAAAAGGGCACTGTATCGATGCATCTGATAGATGGAATCTTCTAAGTCTTCATCTGGGCAAAAGGCACGGATGAGGAAGTTGATCAATATACCATCATGATTTTGAAAAGTGGCAGGTCATGATGATCCCAGCAAAATAATCGTTTGACAGATGCTCGGTATCGACCCGTGAGCGTAGGCGTAAGCATAGGCTCGTCAGGCGATTCCCTTAAGAAGACGCAAAATTCTTCAAAAGTGGGACACATCTCTTCTGTGCCAAAATGAAAAACATGATACTGAGGGTCCCAAAATGTGGCAGCTGCCCTAAGGAAATCCCAATCTACCAGGATAGTAGACAAGAGATGAATGAAGTTTTCATTGGGATCAATCATCCACTCGAGGTGTTTAAGACTTTTGGGAGAGTAGAATCGCTGCATCCATTAAATCAACTCTCCTGAGTCCATGATCTACCTACACAAGCAACAGAGAACATAAAACACGGTAAAACAAATGGTAAACCATTCGATAAAACATTTGTTTTGTTTTGTAATTTTTACAAATTTCTCTCACATTTTGCACTAGTCTTAGACATGCGAGGGGTTGAGAGCAAAGTCTGCCCGCGAGGTCTGTGACTTGAAAAACACCCCTGAAAAGATTGAATTTGATTAGGGTTTAGAAAAAGATCTAATCTTGTTTGAGATGACAATGAGACAGAGGTCTGACATTTTAATCATGACAAAGGTCGAGTTGGGCTTATCCTCACATGAGAGGATATATTCCTTTGAACAAAGCCCAGACGCTTTGACCACGGAAAATGGTCGGGATAAGTTTGTCTTCTGATGAGAAGACAGATTGATTTGAGCATAACTCAGGAGTTGTGACCATGATGATGGTCAAAACAAGTCTATCCTCACATAAGAAGAGAGGGTTATTTGGGCAGAGCTTCGCTGCTTTGACCATATTGATGGTTAGAACAAGTATAATCTTTAGAAAAGATTAGTTAGTTTTGAGTAGAGTTTGGACACTGTGACCATAACAATGGTCATGACAGGCTTATCTTCATACGGGAAGATAGGTTGATTTGGACAGAGCTCCACCGCTTTAACCATATCGATAGTCAGGAAAAGCCTATCTTTATATGAAAAGATAGGTTCAAAGAAGGCGGCGACCAAGACAGTCAGGACAAGTCTATCGGAAGATAGACTTATCAGAGAAGAGCACTGCCGTCTTGACCATAACAATAGTTAGGACGGGTCTAAACTCGCTAAACAATAGAGCCAAAAGAGGTTGTGACCAGGATGGTCAAGACAAGTCTATCTTTATACAGAAAAATAGATTTATTTGAGCAGAGCTTCGCTGCTTTGATCATAAAGATGATCGAGATAGAAGATGAATGGGGGGGTCAAGGTTTAAAAGAGAAACAATGACCTTTATTTTAAAAATATGGGGACCATAATGTGGATCTTTTGGTCAAGCGTGTTAACCGTAAGACGAACACTCTTCCAGGGTCCTATGGTTGCTTATCCAAGAAAAATGATGGTTTGGGTTTGCAACCATGACTCTAGACAAAACAAAGGTTTGAAGTAACCCCTAGTTTTGGGTAAAAAATGAATTGTGACTGATGCACATCGGGCTAGGGTAATGACATCCCTAGCAAGAATTGAGGGAACTCTGGGACACCTTTCTAGACTCGCTGGACATGCCCAACGTGGGCCAGAGGTTTTGTGTATCCTTAATTGGGAACATGCTCACATCTCTCGATAGGAACAAGTTTTGGCTTTGCCTAATTCTAAGCTCAGCATGCCTTATGTGGGCATGGTATACATCTACGTGCGTATACTGGGCTTATACATTGTGATGAAGGCTTGAAGGTCCCTCTTGCCGAAATGGGTGAACAACCCTTACCAGGAGGCCTTGGTGCGGCGAGAAGTTCAGTACAGTTTCGTTTTAACAAAGGCGAGGTGCAAAGAGGTGGTGCTTTCATCTCAAATGGAACCGTGACAAACATCAATCCGGGTAATGACATCCCAAACACCACCCATCCAGACCAAGCGCTAGTTACTCCCGAGGGTAGTAGGTATGCAAAACATGGTGTGTGCAGTGTTTGACATAAAATAAATGGGTAAGCCTAGGTGCCTCCTGGGGCATTTTCGTGCGATTGACGGTAGTTTTGAGCATTGGCTCTTGCGATCTTGCAGAACAAGCATATGGTACTGAAAGTAAATCTAACACTTGTTTTATTTTGCTCATGAGGAGCATCCGTAACTTGCGAAGTGTTCGCAACTTACGATTGCCCATGAGTGCTACATCGGGTTAAGGCTAACCTTGATAAAGGCGGAAAAAGCAGACTATGAAGCTCAAGTGCAAATTTAAAATCTTAAACTTGAGATTGAAACCCTTAAGCGTTGTTTGGATGAGAAAACTTGCCAAATAGTTAAATTCCAAACTGAAGCAAGCTCTTCCAAATGTTATGAAGATGAGAAAAGTGAGTTTTTGAAACAAATAATCCATCTTCTTAATGAAAATGAAAGATTAAGATTATGTCTTCTTAGTTTTTAAAATGGTGATAAAATTATTGACATAATCTTGAAAAAGGCTAGTCAAAGGCATAAAAATGCATATTTTGATAAAACTAGTCTTGCAAACCTTTCTATTAGATGCCATTATTGTGGGATCCATGGCCACTATCAATTTCAATGTGCATCTAAGATTAGAGATAGTGGAGGAACCAAGACGGCTTAGGTTCCCAAAGCCCCCACATGATTCTACTCATATTATTATCCTAGTTTAGGGGCTTGCACTTCAATTTGAATATCTTTTAATTAATTTCAAATGCCCAAGGTTCTTCTTTGATTTGATTTATCTTTTCCTTGGCAATTTTTTTATTATCCCCAATACATTCTTTTTTGTCTCCAAATACATGGAGAATTGATTTATGGGGAGCTTGTATATGCTTTACTTATAAAACACATTTTGTTTATTACCCTCCTTGTTTAAAATTATTATATATAATAAGGGGGAGTTTAGATTTGATATATTCCTTGACTAAAGGGGTGTTTATCTTGCATATTGTTATTCCCTTATGTTTAACTCGCACCCCTTCTTTTCGTTGATGACAAAGGGGGAGAAGTTTTGGAACTATGTGCTTATACGTGGAAATTATCTTGTGTATTGTCATCATCTAAAAGGGGGAGATTGTTAGCCCAATGGATCTCACCTTAACAATCTTATATGTTTTGATGATTCCAAACACAAATTGATTTGTGTTGTTAACTCTAATATGCTTGATGTTTTAGTGCTTGTTTTGGTAATCCAATTTAATCAAACACTAAAGTCAAGGAAAGCATGGATCATGGCGTGAACCTATCTTGAAGATCTATAGAAGCCAAAGTAAATATGAAGGCTTGGAGTACTCATGAAGACCTTTTGGAGCCAAAAGAATAAAAAAGATGATCCATGATGACAATGAAGACTTACAGAGATGAAGTCATTGAAGATATCTAGTAGTGTTTGTCAAATCTTAGAATGTAAAAGTTCAATACTCAGCTTAGGATCTATTAGAGACATCAATGAGGCATTAATAAGGTCCTAAAGAATATAAAAGGATAAGGAAATAACACATGGACCCAAAGTCCAAGTGCCAAAGTGAGCCCATATATGAAAAGCATCAATTTGGCACTTGCATGAATGACCATTGGACAAAATCCAATGATAATCAGCTCAAAATATTTTCAAATATTTTTGAAAATATTTTTAACAGATAGATCTCCGTATTCTAATATTCTTAAAGCACAAGAATGTCAAAATCCGATAAGAAACGAAGGAGATATAAATTTTACAAGTTAGTAACTGTAATATGAAAACTAGTTAACGAAATTCTGAGCTCAGAATTCCGTGGAATAACATGGAATTCCATAGAGGCTTCTGGTCCAAAATAAAAAAGGAGTAACGGACTCTATGCGTAGCTTCCGTAATAGCAGTTAGGAGCCCTATAACAGCTAGTTGTGGTCTTTCTTGCCTATATAAAGGTCTCTAACCTTCTTAAATTTGATTCTAACACTCCCTAAGCCTCATTTGAATACATATTGAGTTAAAGAACATACTTGGGACTTTTTTTATTCAAAGACAAGGATTGGATTAGGGGCTTTCATTATACTTCTACATCAAGATTGTAACCCTTTGAAAGGGATTTAAGCTTTCATTCTTTCTTCATCAAAGATCGTAATTAGGCGAGTGTTCGCAGATGCATAGGCTTCTCTGCATGGTGGGGATCGCCACCAAAGTTAAAGCGGTTGGTTGTATTTTTGGCACCGATCTTCGCCGAAGTTAAGAATATCCAATAGTGAAGCCATCAACTTATTTTGTTGGTGGAGTGGACTGGCCTCGTGGGTTTGAGGACCAAACCACTTTAAATCTTTGGTGCACTTCTTCTTACTCTCTCTCTATATTTCTTGCACTTAGATTCATCTTTCTTGGTTTAATTTGTGAATTGATTTTCTACTTCAACTTGGGCTAAAATTGGTTAGTTGTTTTAGAAAGGGTAAAAGTTTTTTAGACACCCAATTCATCTTCCCTCTTGGGTTGCCACCATCATACTTGGGCCTATCGTTGCATTCTCAGGGTCCCACCTAGTCCCTTACCTAGGTGTGCCTAACATTCCACCACCCTTCCGCACCTGCTGTCCTCGGCTGCTCACTCTGTGATGGCTTTCACTCTGGCTTTTTCCAGGTACCTTTTTCAAAGGTTGCCTCTTTCGTGGCGACACACTCAATGGCAACTTCACTATGGCCGCTTCACTCTGACTTTTTTCCAAGTCGTCCTTTCTTGGTAGTCCTCTCCACAGGTCGCCTCTTCTGTGACTCAAACACGGGATATGGTGGTTACTCTGTTACCAAATGTCAAGCACCTTACCAATATGCCAAGAGCTTATGGAACACGTAGTGCGGGGCCCTTTAAATCTGTCCTATACCAGGCTGGTCCTACCTAGTCCATGCCTAGGCAGGCCCCCACTCAGGACCGTAACAATTTTCCTCCAAGACCCCTACATTCAAACATGCCTATCTTTCCATCAGTTCAATCTTTAGTTCAGTTTGCATACTAGCTGCATCTCTAGTGTAACTGAGATCAAGAACATGATTTAAAAATGAAAGAAGGTTCACTCTGCAACTAGCTGCATCTCTAGTGGAACTGAGATGAAGAAAATGATTTAAAAATGAAAGAAGGTTCACTCTCCATGAGCAAGTGATTCAAGTGGAAAACTTAAACCTGTACGTACACGCATGTAGCCCAGCTAAGACAATAAATGATGAAACACTTTAAACATCTATAAACCAAAATTATATCACCATTCAATCAGTAGCAAATACAATATCCGGTTAGAATTCAGAAACACTCGTTAAATTTAATACTGTTATTAAACGTTAGTAAATGATGCTTCGGTGTTAAAAAAGGCACAAAGGGAGATTGGATCTCAACCATGCAACTGATCCAACCATTAGATTTAGTAATCCATCCGATCATACCTGTACTAATGCTGACAGAAGCACCCTAAGATTTTATATGGTGAGAAGGGCAATGGGCCTACTTCACAGGATGATCTAAACCGTTCATCTGTTGAGCCACAACCGAACTGCATGTTATATGGTGGCCCAAAAGATCAACAGTTTAGATCATCCTGTGAAGTGGGCGCCATTGTACCTTCCAAAAAAGTATTGGACTTCACTCTTACTCACCATATAAAATCTCTTTTTATTTACCTCCAATTTTCCACTTTCGCCCCCCGCTATGAAAAGGAAAGAACCTGCTCCCGGCAAGTAAAAAGATTCAAAACTCAAAAAAATTCCCCTCCCTGCAAAAACGTGAACTCTCTCTCTCTCTCTCTCTCTCTCTCTCTCTCTCTCTCTCTCTCTCTCAGTTATATAGATCTCCATCTGAATCCAACAAACCTCTCTATTGCTCAGATCTCTCCGTGCAGGGTACCGCATTTCCTCTCTCTGTTTCTTCCCTTCTACTTATTCATACCTCTTTTTTCATTAGTTCTTGGGGCATTTTTATGGGTTTCTTCGCGGCAAAAATCATACCCTATTTTTCTTGCTCTTTGGGTTTCTTGTAAGTTTTATGGGACATTTTCTTGGTCTATTAACATAGAAAGCACATATCCATGATTGTTTCTGGGCTTATTAACACAACACAGAGTCATGTTTATATGTTTGTTTTTCTCTTTAATACATTGCTTCTGTTTAATCTTTGATTCCCTTAATTTTGTTCAGAGAACTCTTAAAAGTCTTTGATTCTGTCTCCTCTTTTTTCAGTTTTTTATTTTATTGTTGGCTCGAATTTGAGTCAGCATCTCTCATGTTTGATTAAATGTCTACGAGAGATTGCCTATTTTTTTGAGTTGTTTAATCCACTCAATTTGACAAGTTTATCAAATAAGAAAGAATGTATGTGAAATTTAGGTCATTCATAGAAAAAATAACTAGGTACTAGATGTGCATCGTTGGACGGTGTTCAGTAATATGTTTTGTGAAAAAGATTCATTTTTTCATATTTGATATTTGTTAGAAATTTGAATCAACGCATCAACCCGGCCCGAAAATACCCTGGATCGGGTTTAGGGAAGATGGTTTTGGGTAGGGTCGGGTTTGAAAGAGGAAAACCCGACCCGACATTACTTTACTTTTTTGGGATTTTTATATTGCATCGTATATACTGTAGAAGAATGAAGTTGACGTTACTTTACGTTTTTAGGATTTTTATATTACATCATATATACTGTAGAAGAATAAAGTCGATTCTTTTTAGTTTTGTTGTACTAAGGCTTTCATATACCTAAAAAGCCTTCCTAGCTTAGTTATAAAGGAAGGTAGTGCCAAAACAACTAGGGGTACTATGGTCATTTAATGGTTCACACTCACCTGCTGTAGATACCAAGAAAAGAAGTCATTCCCATGTGAGGACAAAGCGGGGAGATCAATGTCATTATTAAATAATTTGATCTACTCTAAATTATTGTAGTACCACTCATACAATAATACAAATGTGCATGGAGAAAATGGTAATATGGTCATTTAGAAAAGAGAATGCCATCAGTTCAATCTAGAAGTGAATCACTACATTGGTAAATCAGTGAGTTTTAGAACTCGATGGCCACTATGGCACGGTGGGCCCTATCTTCGGTTGATCAATTCAAAACCATATATTCATAAGCCTTGCTTTGCATCCCTTATGGTGGAAAAAATAAGTCAATCATCCGACTGTATTGTCAAATAATGTGTCATTTTTGTTGTTGAACATGGACGATCATTACCAATCACCAATGAACTACGTTCAATCAAAAGCACACTATTCGATTTTAGGATCGGCATGACTTTGGTTCATAGGATCTTTAGTTTAAGTTAGATAAAAAATCAACCTATAATTTTGATGCGAAAATATAAAAAAACCCCGACCCGAGAAACTATCTCGCATAGGGTTTATGAATCTTGGGTTTTCCTAAAAACAAAACTCGACCCAACCTGACTCGTGATAATTGCTCGGGTAGGTAGGGTTCTGAAAAATCCGACCCGCCTGACCCGAGTTGCAACCCTAGCGAATATCAAGCAGCAAATCAAAGAAGATCAATTCTAGTGTTGCAACTCGGGTCGGGTTTTTCAAGGGCCTACCCTACGCGAGAAATTATCTCGGGTAGAGTCGGGTCGGGCCGGGTCAGTTTTTCTTTTAATATTTTTTCATCGAAATTATATGTTGATTTTTTATCTAACTAAAACTAAAGATCCTATGAACCAAAATCATGCTGATCCTAAAATCCAATAGTCTGCTTTTGATTGAACGTGGTTAATCAGTGATATGTAGTTTGTGATCATTCATGTTCAGCAGGAAAAAAGACACATTATTTGACAATACAGTTGGATGATTGACTGAATTTTTCCACCGTAAGGGATCCAAAGCAAGGCTTATGAATATATGGTTTTGATCAACCGAAGGTAGGGAAAACTGTGCGGTAGTAGCCATCGAGTTTTAAAACTCACTGATTTACCAATTGATGGCGTCTGGATCCGGGTCTTCGATCGCGCGGTCGGTAGAGGGCCTCCGCGGGGTCTGCAATCACAAACAAAGGGGGTCATGGGGTCCGGGGTGGGTCCCGGACGACCACTTCGACACCCAAGTCAGATCCTTCGACCAATCAATATAAAGAACAGCGAGAGGAGGAAGGGGTTTCGATCAGGGTTACCAGGGCCAGCGCGTGGTCTCTTTTCTGGGTATGTGAATGAGTGGGTCGGAGGGGACTAGCAGGGAGAATAGGATTGAGTTCCTAGCCTCCTCTGTTGTTGCCTCGCCTCTTTTTCCGGTTGTCCTGGCGGAGCTGAGAATGGGGGAAGTCCCTTTTTTAGAAAAAGTGGGATCCGTTCTTCTTCCTTTTCCTCCCTTTTAAAGGGAGGCGCGTGGCCCCTTTCATCATTATGGAGAGAAAGCCTTCCTTTGCAGGATTTGGTCGTCCCCTGCCTTGCCGGCGCGCGTGGCTTCGCCGGCCGTCTCCTTCCATAGTTTGTGATGATGAGGCCTGGGTGGCGACGCGTGTTATGTCTGCATGGTCTTTATCATTTTCCAACGTCTTTCTTCATGATGGCTGGGTTCTCCTCGTGCATGGGCGACACGTGGCGATTTCTGAGAACGACGCCGTATTTGTGTCCTATCATAACTCCCCCTTACTCCTTTGGTCCATTGAATGGGCCAAGGGAATAACGTTTTGTTCGAGCGACACCATGATAAGGGCATTTACGAGGACTTCGGGGTACGAGGAGGCGTGCCGTTCTATCCGGCGGCCGTCCCCGGGCAACGGTAGCGTCGTTAGATGGGTTGCCTTGTTTCGAGGCACCAGGATTCCCTTCTTGAGTTTAAAAGGGGGATTACCCTGGCGCTTTGCAGTAGGTGTCCTTTCGTGCCTTCTTCAACAACATGTCTGGTTTTCCTTCGCGAGTTAGGGGCAAGGCCCGCCTCTTCCAGGAATCGTCGAGTGACCCCGACTTGTCTTCCGATGCGAGGGAGGATCTTGCGGCTCGTCTGAAGAAGGCTAGGAGGAACCCGGGTTCTTCCTCCGGCTTCCCCCCCCCCTTCGCCTTTCCTCCTTGCCCAAGGACGACAAGTCGTCTCGTTTCCGTGTCGCCAGGGAGTGGTCTTTTTTCTCCCGAGCCTATCACCAGGAAACGGAATTACGTGGCCGCATTTTGAAGATGGGCAAGGAGATCGAGGTCTTAAAGCGGGAGAACGATGCTCTACAGAAAAAGGTTGACCTTCTTAATGAGCAGCTGTTTGAATATGAGGTTGACCCCTACTGGAGAACTCCTGGGAAGAGGAGGGGAACCCTTCGGGAGAGGAGTCTTCGTCTGATTAGCCTCCGACTTCTCCTGTCTTTCTGCGTGCCTTTCCTTTTTCCTGTTGGGGATTTTGGGGCCTGCGTGTCCTGCGCTTTGTTTCTTGTTTTCCTTTCTTTTTGTAGGCCTGTGGGCCAGGATGATGTGAATGGGTAATCTTTATGAATTCGCGCTGCGCCTCTCTGTGTTGTTTTTCCCATCTGTTTGATATGAATTATCTTGGTTGTGAGGACCTGTGACGGTCAGTCCGGGCCTGCGGGGGATTTCGAACCTGCTCTGGCGCTTCTAATTCCCTTTGCCAGCCGCGCTCGTGGGTCGCGGCCTCGTGACGGGGCCCCGGTCCTGGTCGCGCGTTTTTCTTTTGGGGGGATTGGGGGTCGGGCCCCTTCTGCTTGCCCTCCTGCCTCCGGGCCCCTCTCTCTCCTTTGGTGGGGAAGAGTCGGGGGTGCTTCGAGGTGGTGAGGTTTGGTTGCACGAGTGTACGGGTGACATGCGGCGGTAACTGAAAGCGGCGCCGTTTTTTATGTCTCGTCATAATGCTACCTTTGGTCCCTTGATAGGCCCGAGGGGGGGCAGGCTTGTTTACCTGGTTAAGGAATATTGTGATGAAAGCATTTATGGGAATCTTGGGGTGCGGGAAGGCGTGCCGTTTCATCCGGCGGCTTCTTCCCGAGGAATCGTGGTGTCATTATGTGGTGCCGGTTGGCCGTCAAATGGGCATCCGATACGTGTAGGCGAGTTGCTTCGAATTCCTGTTCATGGGTCTTTCACAGGGTTTATAAGGAGCGAGTCCTTCTGCTTTGTATGCAGATTACCCTTTCGTTTCGTTTCCCTTCTTTCGCTTTCTTTCGGTCTATTTTCGGGCTCGTCGTAGATGTCGTCGTCTTTCCAGGATCTCTCTATTAGTGGTGGGGGGAGAGTTGCTACTGAGGGGAGTCCTCCCAGTAGTCCTGAGACTAACCCCGACGGGTTGGGGCCCCGGCAAACGATTCCTGAGAGGAACCCGCCTCCAGGGTTTTCCCTGCGCTCTCCCCTTCCTCCACTTTACGAGAGGGAGTCCCATGAAGCTTTTATTCATTGCCACCGGTCGTTCTTCTCCCACGTCCATCGTAGGGAAATGGCGGTTTGCAGCCGGATGATTGACATGGATCGGGAGATTGCGGCCTTGTGGGCGGAGAATGATTTGCTGATGAATCGGGTGCGTTGGCTAAATGACCAGGCCCGATTTGCTGAGAATCGCCGTTGGGGGAGTTCTTCGGAGGGGGAGCAGAGTGATAAGGAGCTCTCTGATGCGGAGAACTCTTTTAGCGGCCAGTCGCTCTGAGCTGGTGGTGGCGGGAAGAGCAGGGTTTTGGAGGAGGCCTCATTTTGTTGGGTCCTTGGGGGCCCAGACCTGCGTGCCTTTTTGTTTTTACTCCCGCCTTTTGTAGGCTCGTGGGCCAGAAGGAAGTAGTTTATGAATGGCTCTTTTTTTGGTTTATGACTTGTATCTTGCGTTCGCTTTTCTTTCGCTGTGCTTGACATATCTTTTGTTTGGTGGTATTGCCGTATGCTGTATTTTCTATCTTATGGATTCGTATGCCGGGCCCTTGTGAAGGGTTCCGAGGCTTTTACCATCGCACGTGGCCTTTTCCATCTTGCGGATTTGTATGCTGGACCCTTGTGAAGGGTTCCGAGGCTTTTACCATCGCACATGGCCTTTTCCATCTTGCGGATTTGTATGCCGGACCCTTGTGACGGGTTCCGAGCCTTTTACCAGTGGACGTGGCCTTTTCCATCTTGTGGATTTGTACGCCGGGCCCTTGTGGAGGGTTCCGAGGCTTTACCATCGTACGTGGTGAGGGTTTTTAGGGATGGCTTGTTGGGGAAGTCACTTAGCAGTAGGGGTAGCGACGTCTTTTCGGTATGGCGCTTCGACTTTTGGCGGTTCCCTTGGGTTTCCCAATCGGCGCCACGTGTGCGTGTCCCATCGGATTAGAAAGGAAGGGAGATCAATCGACGCGTGTCGAAACCCTAGTCCTTTTTAGAGTCTTTTGGGGATTTCTTTCTATATCTTATTTCTTCGTCTTCCTCGGGTGAAACGGGTTTTCCTCCGCGGCGATTATCGTGCGTATTGCATCTTTTATTTCATTCGACATTTGATAGTTTTACGATGTCTGTCGCGACTGTTCCTCAGAGTCCCTCTTCTGAGTCGGTGGAAGTAGTAGAGAGGGTTCTGCCAAGAAAAAGGAGGCGGCTGTTCGTGGAGGGTGGAGGCGGAGTCTCTCAAGATGTACAGCAGCTTACGGAGCTGAGAGATAGCTCCGGGGCTTGTGGGTCCTCGGTGGGGGTTGCTCCTTCGGAATCTCCCGCTCGGGTTTCTTCTGCTCGTGAGGCGGAGATTAGGGACATTCGGTCTGATGCCGTTATTCGTCCCGGTCGGGTAACGTGTTTCAGGAACACTTTGGGAGAAGGGGCGGCGGAGAAGATTAGGAGGAAGTTTCACATTCCTGATGAATACGGGATTAGGGTTCCCTCTTTTAGGGAAGGGGTGTGCGAGGGTGCCACGGAGGAGGAGGTAGCTTTCTACGTGGAGGCTTTCCGGGCGGGGGTTAGGTTCCCGCTTTTGGGCATTATAGTAGAGGCCCTTGAGTTTTATCGGGTGGCCCCCTCCCAGCTGGCGCCTAATAGTTGGTGCACTCTCTTGGCCTTTGTGGCCAAGGCGGGTCTTCACAAGGTTCAGCCTACCCTTCCGCTGCTCCGGGCCTACGTTGCCCTTAGCCCGTTGGTGAAGGGGGAGGACAGCTGGTTATATCTGACCCAGCGTCCTCAGGTGAAGATCGCGGCGAACTTGCCTTCTTCCATCAAAAAGTGGAAGGAGGAGTATGTGTTCATCACCCCTCCATCGGACGCTGGCTGGGATTTTCCTCGCTCTTGGAGGCGCTCCGTTGAGTGGCGAAAGAAGTCCCTCCCCGACGAGTCTGATTACAGTAAGTTTGACTTGGGGAAGCTCGCCTCTGGGGAGGCTATTGACGTTTCCGAGTTTAGATGGGAAAGGGGCCTGAAGTGGCTTGGCTTGCTGGGAGCTGTGGAGAGGAGGGCCCGCTGTATGGGTGAGGGAACGTGGGAGAGTTCCGCCAGCCATCGCGGTGAGCCCCCCCTCCCCTTTGTTGTTGTGTTTTTTGTTGTTGTTGCTGTTCCCCTTTGTTCTGAGCGGTTATTGTTCACCCGTCTTTGGCAGGAGGCATGTCTTCTTCTGGTGATGCTGGTAAGGGAAAGGAGGTTGCGGCGGCGACGAAGAGTCTGGTGAGCCGCAAGAAGATCCCTTCTGACTTTATGGCCGCGGCTAGGCTGGGCCGGTCGCAAGCGAGGCTTCCGACATCCGTGCCTTCCAGACCCTCTGGTCGAGTGGTCGGAGAAAAGGGGGCGGCTAGGTCTTCTCCTCCGGAGTCGGAGCCTTCTGCTAAGAGGGCTGTCCCTCGTGGCGCTCGACAGGGGGAAGCTAGTCGGGCGGCGCATCCCTATGCCTTTTTGGAGGACGCGCCAAGCCGGATGGAAGGTGCGGTCATGACCAAGCTTCTTTTGGAGCGGGTGGAGCTTCCGCCGCAGAGCTTCCAGGTGCGAGGGGAGCTGTTTAAACCCGACTGGAAGATTGGCGTTGATGACAGCGTTCTCGTGAATCCCCGGGTTGGGGTGGAGCTAGGAGTGACCACTGCTCTCCCTGGCGACGAGACTGAGTTGGAGGGCTTCGGTCGTAGGGCCCTGGGGGCTCAGTATTTTCAATCAACATCTTGCGTAAGTACCGGGTGGCCGGTTTTTTTTATTGTATTTTCTCTCTTTGTTGTTTTTGAGACTGTGCGTTGAAAATTTTCTGATGGCTTGCTTTTGTAGTCCCAAAGCTATGCCAGGAGGATGGTGCAGTGCCTGCTCGAGGATGAGGCTGAGATAGGTACTTTTGAGGAGCGAGTCCGGCAGCTGAGCGAGGACTTGGACAAAGCCCGGGCAGAGAAGGCGACCCTTGATGATACTGTCGCTCGACTTCGGGACGACCTCCGGACAACCATGGAGGGGAGAAGTCGTGCGGCGGACAAATTGGCGGTGGCTCGACGAATGGATGCCCGGGAACTGGCGGAGGCGCGGGAGGAATGGCGTGACTCAGTGGAGTTCCTTAAGGCTGCGGCCGCGTTCAGTGTGGACGTTGAGATCGATGCTTTTGCTGAATGCCGGCGGCGCGTTCAAGAGGTCGATCCTTCCTTCCCTCTCAACAAGCTGATGCACGAGTCTGAGGTCGATCCTTTGCCGGTACCGGCGGAAGTAGTAGAGTCGGCTGAGGACGGGGTGGCTGCCTCGGTAGATCGTGTAGTTGCCGAGACTTCTGAGGGGGCTCAGTAACGTTTGGATGCCTTAGGAATTTTGCTCTTCCTTTTTTTTTTTGGTCTTATTGGCGCATTTGGTCTGTAATAACATTTGAACTATCTTTCTTTTTATATATGATGTGCTGCGAGCTCTTTGTGCTTTTGCTCTTTGGGCGCACCCCGTAGGGCGTCTTTTTGTGGAAGGACTATCTTCCCCTCGAGTGATCAGTTCGGGGTTAATGGGTCCCGCCTGCCCTTAAAGGGGAGGTCTTTTTTTCATGGGGAGCGTTTTAGGGTATTCTCGGGGGAATCGGCCCCGATGCTACCTCTGTCTCACTCCCTGTTTTTCATGGGGAGCGTTTTAGGGTATCTTTGGGGGAGGGGGGTGGGGGGGGGGGGCGGCCCTGGTGATACCTCTGTCTCACTCCCTGTCTTCTTTCGGGTCCCTTATTTATCACGGGCCGGAAAGTGGAGATGCGTATGGCTCAGATAGAAACGCTATTCCATTGATTTGTTAAGGAGGAAAATACATCTTTGCTTCTAAACACAAAAAGGAGACAAACAAAACACATCATATTTTTAAAGGAAAACATGGGACCTACCCTACCTTCTTACTGGTAAAACTTTCGGAGGTTGTCCATGCTCCAACTGCGAGGGACTGGAGTCCCGTCGAGGCGTTCTAGCTGGTAGGCCCCGGGGCGGAGTGCTCGAACGACCCTGTATGGTCTTTCCCATTTGGGCGCGAGCTTCCCGGCATTGCGAGGGTCGGATACCTCCGCCCGTCGTAGTACCAGGTCTCCGGGTTTTACCGAGCATTTTTTTACTCGGGCGTTGTAGTACCGTGCCACCCTCTGCTGGTAGGAGGCGGTTCAGATGAGGGCCTGTTCTCTTTTTTCGAGTATGAGGTCGAGGGTATTCCGTAAGAGTTCAGAGTTTCCCTTTTCGTCATAATTCTCCGTGCGGAAGCTGGAGAGGCCGATTTCTAGTGGAATGACCGCTTCGGTTCCAAAGGTCAAGCTAAAAGGGGATTCTCCAGTTGTGGTCCGCGGCGTCGTCCGATAGGCCCAGAGGACGCTAGGGAGTGCCTCTACCCAGTTTTTCCCGGCTTCTCCCAATCGCTTCTTGAGGCTCTGAAGCAAGATTCTGTTAGTTACCTCCACCTGCCCGTTGGCCTGCGGGTGTGCCATGGAGGCGAAACGGTGCTTGATGTTTAGGCTATCGCAGAATCTACCGAATTCAGCACTTGCGAACTGGGGACCGTTGTCTGTTACGAGTGTCTTTGGGATGCCGAAACGGCAGACCACGTCGTGGTAAAAGAAGTTCTCTGTCGCTTTTGAATTGGGCTTTGCTACGGCTTTAACCTCGACCCATTTGGTGAAGTAGTCGATGGCGACATACAGCATTGTACGCCCCCCGGAGGCTTTTGGGAAAGGCCTGAGTAGATCCATGCCCCACATGGCGAAAGGCAGGGGCCCTGCCATCGCGGTGTATGGCGTGGCCGGTTGACGGGGGGTGGTCGCGTACCTTTGGCAAGGGCTGCATTTTTTGACGAACTCCTTGGCGTCCCTGAGGATCGTAGTCCAGAAGTAACCGTGCCTCACGATTTTCTGAGCCAGAGTCCTGCCGCCTCCGTGATCTCCGCAGATCCCTTCATGTACTTCTCGTAGCACGTACTCCGATTCAGAGGGTACCAGGCATCGGAGGTATGGCCAAGTGTATGACCGTTTGTAGAGCCTGGGCCCGTGGATCACGTAGTGGGCGGCTCTTGCGGTTAGGCGCCGGGCTTCTAGCTTGTCCGCGGGCAGTACCCCGTCTTTCAGGTATCGCATGATGGGGTCCATCCAGTTTGGTCCAGGTGGAATCTTCAAAACTTGCACTTCGTCGATGCTGGGGTGGGGCAGGATTTCTGTGAGCACGGTGCCGAAGTCATGGGTCTCTTCGGCGGCCATTTTTGACAATGCATCCGCTTGATTGTTCATGTCTCGCGGTACCTGGAGGATTTCTACCTCTCCCATTCTTTGCAGTTTTTCTTTTACCTTCTGGAGGTATCTCTTCATTCTGAAGCCTTTGACTTCGTATGTTCCGTTCACCTGGTTGACGACGAGCTGGGAGTCGCTGTGGACTTTTAGCTTTTCCGCACTGAGCTCTGCGGCTAGGCTTAGTCCTGCTAGCAAGGCTTCGTATTCGGCCTCGTTGTTGGAGGCTTTGAAGTCTAGCCTGAGAGCGTATTCCAGTGTGAATCCTTCGGGGCCGCGGAGGACCACTCTCGCCCCGTGCCCTGTTTGCCTGCTGAGCCGTCAACGTGCAGGGTCCAATGGGTCTCGTCGCTCGGTTCTGCTGAGCTTGGCGAAACGTCTTTGCGAGCCGTCTGCTTGGTGGGGCCCTCGCCACTCTCCGGTGTTGCTGGATCTGCGGCCAGGGCCGTGGATTCCACTATGAAGTCGGCGAGGGCTTGGGATTTGATAGCTGGCCTCGGGCGGACTTGTATGTCGAATTCTCCCAACTCGACGGCCCAACTTACCATCCTGCCTGAGGTCTCTGGCTTTTGGAGAATTTTCCTCAGGGGTTGGTCGGTTAGCAGTACAATGGGGTGGGCCTGGAAGTAGGGGCGGAGCTTCCGAGCTGCGCAGACGACTGCGAGGGTGAACTTCTCTATGTTTAGGTACCGGACCTCTGCACCATGGAGAGTCTTGCTCACGTAGTACACCGGATGTTCCCTCTTGTCGCTTTGCTTGGCTAATACCGCACTCACCGCCGTGGGGCTGATGGCCAGGTACAGATATAGTTCCTCCCCCGGCTCAGGTTTGGCGAGTACGGGTGGTGTCTGGAGGTATTGCTTTAGGGCATCAAATGCTTCTTGGCAAGCCGGGGTCCATTCGAATTCTTGTATATTTTTCAGTTGTTTGAAGAAGGGTTGGCATTTCTCCGCTGACTTTGGCATGAATCGGCCGAGGGGCGTGATTCGACCTGCAAGCCTTTGTACTTCTACCGCTGTTGTCGGGGGCTCCATGTCTAGGATGGCCTGGATCTTTTCAGGGTTGGCCTCGATCCCTCTCTGGCTAACCATGAACCCTAAGAACTTTCCGGAAGTTACCCCGAAGGCGCATTTGGTGGGGTTCAGCTTCATCCGGGCTCGCCGCAGAGTGTCGAAAGTTTCCCGAAGGTCGGAGATGTGCTTGGAGGCTTCCAGGCTTTTTACTAGCATGTCGTCTACATATACTTCTACGTTCCTTCCGATTTGCGCCCGGAATAGCTTATTTACGAGCCGCTGGTAGGTGGCGCCCGCGTTTTTGAGCCCGAATGGCATAACGGTGTAACAGTAGACCCCCTGATCGGTAATGAACGCTGTTTTTGGGATGTCTGGCTCGTGCATTTTCACCTGATTGTAGCCCGAGAACGCATCCAAGAAGGTGAGGAGTTCGTGTTCGGATGTGGCGTCGATGAGTTGGTCTATGCGCGGGAGGGGGTAGGGGTCCTTTGGGCAGGCCCGGTTTAGGTCCGTGAAGTCTATGCAGGCCCGCCAGCCTCCACCAGCTTTTTTGACCATGACGACGTTAGACAGCCACTCAGGGTACCCAGATTTCTCTGATGAACCCAGCTTGTAGCAGCTTCTCTACTTCGGCCTTTATATGGGTTTGACGTTCTCTCGCGAAGTTCCTCTTTTTTTGCCGGACGGGTTTAAGGGCTGGGTTCACGTTTAACTTGTGAACGGCCAATTCCTCGGGGATTCCGGGCATGTCCTTTGCGGACCATGCGAACATGTCTTTGTTTGCTCTGAGGAAGGCGATTATCTGGTTTCGTAGGGGGCCTTTCAGTAGAGAACTTATCCGGACTTGTCTCTCCGGCCGGTCTTCGGCTATTGGGATGGAGTCTAGCTCCTCGGTGGGTTCTCCTCTAATTGTCCGGGCCCGCTGCCGGGGGTCTTCACTACCGATTGTGAAGTTTTCGGCCGGAGCATTGGTTCCTCTTAGGCTCGCTGCGTAGCACTGACGTGCTATCATCTGCTGTCCCCGGACCTCCCCCACTCCGGTTGGGGTGGGGAATTTCATCTTGAGGTGGGGGGTGGAGACCACTGCCCCCAAATCTCTTAGAGCGGGGCGCCCAATGATGGCGCTGTAAGTGAATGGTATATCTACGACCATGAAGGTGGTCAGAATGGTTTTTTGGAGGGGGTACGTCCCAAAAGTTACGAGTAAATCGATCTTGCCGTCGACCCGTATGGACCACCGGAGAACCCGTAGATGGAGTACTCTGCGGGTCCCAGCCTCTCTTTACCTAGTTTCATCTCTTCAAAAGTTCCGAGGTGCAATACGTTGACGGAGCTTCCTGTGTCGACCAGAATTTTTCCTATGTCGAAGTTGGCGACGACTAGTCTGACGACTAGTGCGTCGTTGTGCGGGACCTGCAGCCCGTCGAGGTCTTCGTTGGAAAAAGTAATGATCTGGTCTTGTCGGGGCCGATCCGTTCGGGCCTTTTTGGAGGGCATATCCATGGAGGACACCCGCTCTGCATAGGCCCGTCGACCGGCCGTTGTCGGCCCTCCCATTGCCAGTCCTCCCGCGATGATATTGATTTTTCCTATGATGGTAGGTGGCTGTTCGTGGGCCTGTGGTTGTTCGGGGGGCTCGTCCTTCCGGGGGCGTTGATGGCGGTGTGCGCCGTGCCTGCTGCGGGATCGATGTCTGCTTCTGGAGCGATGCCTGCTCGGGGATCGGTGCCGGCTAGTGGATCAGCGGCGGCCGCTGGACCGGCGCCTATCGGGTGACCGACGCCTGTTTCCGGGCTCGTCGGGTGGATGCTGGACCGCGCGCGAACTTTCGCCAATGGTCAGTTTCGTGGCCGTGATCCCCGTGGAATTCGCAGAATTTTTTGGCGGACCGCTTCTTTGGTCCGTGGCCATTCGCTTGGGGGGGGGGGGGGTCAGGAGACCCTGATCTCTGATGGCTAGCAGGACATGGGAGAGGGGAACCTTTAGCGGGGCGCTTCCTAGTCTTTCGAAGACGGGGATGGGGTTCCGGCTTGCCTGTTTCTCCTCGGCCCTCGGCCTCGGGATCCTTCGGCCGTCGTTGTTTTTTCTTTCATCGGGGCCGGGCTGGTTCCGCTCTCGGGTGCAGGCTTCCTCTGCCCGTACGAACTTGTCAGCCTTGGATTCAAGTTCCTGTAGGCCTCGAGGCGGCGTGAGGGTGAGATGCAGCTTGAGATTTGGATCGGTGGTGGCATGTTTTAGTGTGGCGACCGTTATTTGGACGTCCATGTTAGAAAGTTGGGCCAATTTGGCGTTGAATTTTAACATGAAGTATCTTAGGGTCTCGTTTCTCCCTTGCCGGAGGGCTAAGAGGGCGTCCGCTGGATCATGGCAGAGGCGGTTGTTGGCGAATCTTGCGCTGATCTTTCTCCCGAACTCATGGAAGGATGCGATGGAGTCGGGCTCCAATCTCATGTACCAGTCGTTAGCGGTCTTTCTTAACAGAGATGCGAAGGCTCTACACATGAATTTGTCCGACGCGCCTCGGAGCGTCATTACCCTTTTGAAGGTTTGGAGGAACTCGAAGGGGTCAGTGCTTTCGTCGTACAGACCGAAACGGGAGAGATCTATGCCAGGGGTCTTAAGACTTCCGCGGTGAATGGGGATGCCGTTTCCCTTTCCCATTCGTCGAGGATGCCATGGGCGTAGGGTTTCTTCATTTCTAGTTTTACCTCTCGAATCTGCCTCTGTAGGTCGGCTATTGGATCCACGTTGGGCGGTTGTGCCGAGGTTGCCACTTCTTCCGCCCGAGCTAGGGGCGGTTCCTGGAGACGGGCAGCTTGGATAGGGGGAGCGCGGCTTAGTGTAGCCTGCTTCTCGCTGTCTCGCTGGCGTCCCCTAGCTGCGGGGGGCAAAGGGCTATTTGCTGATGGGGACGACGTTCGGCGAGTCGGTGCTCGCTTTCGCCGGGAATGACGCTCCCCTAGCTGTTCCTCGTTGCCTTTGTCGTAGGCTTCTGTCTGGTTCTGCGTTGTCTGGGGCCTCTCCGGGACCGGAGGAGGCAAGCGTTGGAGTAGTTCCCGGCGGAGTTCGTTGAACATTTCCATGGTGGGGACCATCTGCGGTGCGCTAGAGGAGGGCTCGTGTCGGCCCGAGAGTGGTGAGTTGGGCTCTTGGGAGCTTGAGCTGTTGGTTTGCGCGGGCTGAGCCTGACTCTTGGTGATTACCCCTGTTTCCTGCTGTTGGGTGTGGTTTCTCATCGCCATGCAGCGTTCAGTACTCGACGAGTCCCACGGATGGCGCCAATATGATGGCGTCTGGATCCGGGTCTGCGATCGCGCGGTCGGTAGAAGGCCTCAGCGGGGTCTGCAATCACAAACAAAGGGGGACAGGGGGTCTGGGGTGGGTCCCGGACGACCACTTCGACACCCAAGTCAGATCCTTCGGCCAATCAATATAAAGAACAGCGAGAGGGGGAAGGGGTTTCGATCAGGGTTACCAGGGCCAGCGCGCGGTCTCTTTTCTGGGTATGTGAATGAGTGGGTCAGAGGGGACTAGCAGGGAGAATAGGATTGAGTTCCTAGCCTCCTCTGTTGTTGCCTCACCTCTTTTCCCGGTTGTCCTGGCGGAGCTGAGAATGGGGGAAGTCCCTTTTTTAGAAAAAAGTGGGATCCGTTCTTCTTCCTTTTCCTCCCTTTTAAAGGGAGGCGCGCGGCCCCTTTCATCATTATGGAGAGAAAGCCTTCCTTTGCAGGATTGGGCCGTCCCCTGCCTTGCCGGCGCGCGTGGCTTCGCCCGCCGTCTCCTTCCATAGTTTGTGATGATGAGGCCTGGGTGGCGACGCGTGTTATGTCTGCATGGTCTTTATCATTTTCCAACGTCTTTCTTCATGATGGCTGGGTTCTCCTCGTGCATGGGCGACACGTGGCGATTTCTGAGAACGACGCCGTATTTGTGTCCTATCACCAATGTAGTCATTCAATTCTAGATTGAACTGATGGCATTCCCTTTTCTAAATGACCATACTACCATTTTCTCCATGCACATTTGTATTATTGATGAGGGGTAATACATTAATTTAGAGTAGTTCAAATTGTTTAATAATGACATTGATCTTCCCGCTTTGTCCTGATGTGGAAATGACTTCTTTTCTTGGTGTCTGCAACAGGTAAGTGTGAACCATTAAATGACCACAGTACCCCTAGTTGTTTTGGCCCTACCTTCCGTTATAACTAAGCTAGGAGGGCAGTTTAGGTACATCAAAGCCTTGGTACAACAAACTAAAAAGAATCGACTTTATTCTTCTACAGTATATATGATGCAATATAAAAATCCCCAAAACGTAAACTAACGTTGACTTTATTCTTCTACAATATATATGATGTAATATAAAAATCCCAAAAATGTAAAGTATCGTCTGGGCCGGGTTATCCTCTTTCAAACCCGACCCTACGTAAACCCCATCTTCCCTAAACCCGACCCAGGGTATTTTCGGGCCGGGTTGATACGAATAAAGTCAACGTTACTTTACGTATTCACTAGGAAAATTGTAATGCTAATATTCAACGTTACTATGAATAAAGTCAACATTACTACTTGCCAACGTTACATTTCGGGCCCAAGTTGCAATCCTAATATTCACTAGGAAAATTGTTGTTTTGTCTATGAATTGAGATTTAATGGGTCAGACTTGCATTGTTGAAGTATGATCTTTTTGGCAAGTAGTTTGTGTAATGCTTGATTAGTTTGATATATTAGAGCTTTGCCTTTAAAAGTGGTGAAATTGTGTTTTATTTTCTGCACTTCAATTGGAAAAAAATGAATTGGTTTCTTTGTCTTTCTTCTTCTGATGGATGGAAAAATTTCTTGAGTTCTTCAAAATTTGATTCCATTCACACCATTTGAAAGCTGTTGATAATGTTTCAGGTGTTGAATTTTAAAGTAGCATTGGTTGACTTGGTAATTTTTCGAGTTTGCATTGTATGTTTCCAGCCATGTTATTAGAATTGGTTGCCTTTAAGAAGTGATGTGTGTAATCTTTACAATTGATATCATTAGTTAAATAATGTTATTATAATTAATTGGTATTTTTGGGAATGTTAGAAATGAGATTAGGGTTAGAAAGAGATGAAGAAGAAGAGGAGTGAAGGATGGAGAGTCTCCCTTAGGGGGCTCCCATGTAAGATGATATATATATATATAGCAGAAGTGAAGAAAATTTTTTCTGATTTATTTCAAAATTCTGTCAATTTAACACATCAACATGGTGGTTTTTTACTGTTTAATGCCCTTGCCATATGTATGTCCAAACTAATTATGTGAGGGTAAACAAGTCATTTATTATTTCCCCCTACTTTTTTAATATGAATGTGTCATGAAAGTCAACATTGGCAGCCTTTCTATATGCAAAATTACGGAAAGTTTGTAGTAATTACATGATATTACGAATTCCGAACACCTTGAAAAAATATTGACGAATTCCGGGCAGCTTAAGAGGAACAACAATTGTGGAAACCTCTATAGATTGGAGGGCTAGGATCAGCCTATGGAAATGATTTTACGGGCACAACCTATTTATGTTGTGTTCTATC
Source organism: Tasmannia lanceolata (assembly GCF_043159265.1). Lineage (NCBI taxonomy): Eukaryota > Viridiplantae > Streptophyta > Magnoliopsida > Canellales > Winteraceae > Tasmannia > Tasmannia lanceolata. The sequence goes on from NW_027518700.1 coordinate 21,019,375, forward strand.
ACATGGACGGTTTGGATCAACCTATGATGTGGTCCATACAGTTCTTTGTCGGCCCGTGCATCGCACGGGGTTTTTTACTAGTGTATATATATATATATATATATATATATATATATATATATATATATATATATATGAGGAAAGTGTTGGTGAGCTTAAGCTCACCAAACTTATGGTGAGCTTAAGCGCCCCAATCACATGGGTCCCACATTTTCTGTGGTGATCCAAACCATTAATTTGCAAGGCCCTATCATAGATAGGGTGTGTACCAAAAATCAGCTCCATAGGATCATCCTAACCCCTCCATTTGTGTAGGACAAAAATGGGCAGATTTGTGGACAAATAATGTCTGTCCATTTTGACCTCCACAAATGGATGGGTTAGGATGATCCTATGGAGCTGATTTTTGGTACACACCCCATCTATGTAAGGGCAATTCAAATGAATGCTTTGGATCATCCTAACAAAGTAGGCCCCAATGTGATTGGGGTGCTTAAGCTCACCATAAGTTCGGTGAGCTTGGGTCCCACATTTTCTGTGGTGATCCAAACCATTCATTTGCAAGGCCATATCATAGATAGGGTGTGTACCAAAAATCAGCTCCATAGGATCATCCTAACCCCTTCATTTCTGGAGGACAAAAATGGGCAGATTTGTGGACAAATAATGTCTGTCCATTTTGACCTCCACAAATGGATGGGTTAGGATGATCCTATGGAGCTGATTTTTGGTACACACCCCATCTATGTAAGGGCCTTTCAAATGAATGCTTTGGATCATCCTAACAAAGTAGGCCCCAATGTGATTGGGAGCTTAAGCTCACCATAAGTTTGGTGAGCTTAAGCTCACCAACACTTTCCTCTCTCTCTCTCTCTCTCTCTATATATATATATATATATATATATATATATATATATATATATATATATATATATATATATATATATATGAGGAAAGTGTCTCTAGTCTGCCGACTAGAGATCATACTCTAGTCCGCTAACCAAAAACACATGGGTCCCACATTTTTTGTGGTGATCTAAAGCATTCATTTGATAGGCCTTATCATATATAGGGTGTCCACAAAAAATCACCTTCATAGGATCATCTTAACCCTTTGATTTGTGGAGCTAAAAAAAGGATAGATTTGTGGCGGTTTATAGCCGTCCATTTTAAGCTCCACAAATCATAGGGTTGGGATGATCCTATGGAACTAATTTTTTGTGGACACCGTCTCTATGTCAGGGCCCATCAAATGAATGCTTTGCATCACCCAAATAAAGGGGGACCCATGTGTTTTTGGTCGGCGGACTAGAGAATGATCTCTAGTCGACTGACTAGAAACACTTTCCTCTCTCTCTCTCTCTCTATATATATATATATATATACATGTATATATATAATATATATGGGAAAAGTGAGTATGAGCGGCCCCTCATATAAGCTTTATATGAGGTGATGGCTAGAAACACGGTGGGCCCACATTTTGGGTGATCCAAACCATTCATTTGATAGGCCCTAACATAGATAGGGTGTGCCCAAAAAATCAGCTTAATAGGATCATCCTAACCCTTCAAACTATGGAGGTGAAAATGGGCAATTTTGGGCAAATTTATACCCGACATTTTCACCTCCACAGTTCGAACGGTTGGGATGATCCGATAGAGCTGATTTTTTGGGCACACCCTATCTGTGTCATGGCCTATCAAATGAATGGTTTGGATCACCCAAAAAATGTGGGCCCACTGTGTTTCTAGCCGTCACCTCATATAAGCTTATATGAGGGCCGCTCATACTCACTTTCCCCATAATATATATATATATATATATATATATATATATATATATACAAATGCTACAATACTCCTAACTACTTCAAGTAATGTCTAAACTACTGGTGCAAACCTAGAGGCTCGAGAATAACTACGACGATGTTAGGAGCTCAATGGGACAAAATATTCATATCCATATAACCATCCGTAACCCATAAACAAATAGAGAAACATTTAATGATAAATTTCAGCATAAATAAAGCATGAAATGAACTGTAAGCAACGGACCATCAATGATAAATACTTATACTTCAAGCAGTTGATGAACATATCAAATAAATGACTTAAAGATAGGATTTTAAGGCACAAATAACTGATTTTTTCGCTGATTCATTGCTGTCCATAACATAAAAGAAAGATCTAGGGCCCGAAAATTTATTAGAAAATGACAAAAGGCTCAAAATATGCTAGGGTAACTTATGGGTAAGGTTCCTACGGTTTCCAAAGGCAAAAGGGGTCCTAAAAGGGCTGAAATCAAGGAAAAATATCACCATAAAAAAGCAGAAGTCTTTTCACTTTGAATCTTGCTAGCAAAGAGACCAAGAGAATGGGGAAGAAGCCTGTGGTCGCGTGCCAAAACACCGGACAACAGTGTGCCTCCAAGTAAGGGATGAAATGAGTATGAGAGGAGAGAATAAGAGAAAGAAATCAAGAAGAGAGGAAGGTGACGAGATAAGAATCAAGAAATTGTATGAAATAGAGGGAGAAATAGAATTAGAGAGACCAAGAGGGAAGAGAAAGAGAGAGTGCGAGATAAAGAGAGAGAGAAAGGTAAAAGAGGGGGTTTGAGTGAGAAAGAGAGAGAAAAGAGGTAGCAAGATCGAGAAAGAGGGAGAAACAGAGAGAGATAGGAAGAGGGGGCGAGAAAGAGAGAAACGAGAGAAGAGAGAGAGAGAGAGATCGAGGAGAGGAGGACAGCGAGATCGAGAGAGAAAGGTCTGAGAGAGAGAGAGAGAGAGAGAGAGAGAGAGAGAGAGAGAGAGAGAGAGAGAGAGAGAGAGAGAGATGAGGTAGGGAAGAAGAGGCTACCTCGAGAGGGGAGAGGGGATGCCCATGGCGTGGAGGAAGGGGAGGCGGGCGGCTCCTTTTTTTGTTCTCTCGCAAATTCTATCAAAACTAGGGTTTCCTCTCCCAATAACTCATATTTATATATTTTACTGGGCCCTCTTTGCTAGCTTCACTTAATATGAGGTGAAAAGACCGCCTTGCCCTTAAAACAAAGAGAACCATTTAAACACATAAGGGCATTTTAGGGAAAACAAGCTAAAAAAAAGAAATATGGGTAGAGTGGTGCATGCGAAGGTCTAGATGATGTGGACATTCCCCACATCTAGAATAATCTAATACCGCCAAATAAGTTCAATAAAACCAAAATAAATAAGTGCAAACATAATAGGAGCTTAGGTGTAGTTGCAGAAATTAAAGTAGAAAAGAAGCAGAAGAAGAAAAAGAATTTTGAATTTCTGAGAGAAAATGAAATTTACCTGGCTTTGAAATACAAGTGTTACAATCCAAGAGGGGGGGTGAATTGGTCAATTAAAAATTTTAGGCTTAATTAGGGTAGATTAAAAGTTAATTCATTAATTAAGCACTAATTACTCTAACCCTTGTTCAAATAGGCATATTAATCAAAGCTAGGGTTTTGACATTCTAATCATCCACATTTCCTAGCCCTCGTTCAAATAAATATTATAATGCAATTAGGGTTTAAACATTTTAACCAATTGCATTTGCTAACCCTTGTTCCATTAAAGCATAAACAAGTTAGGGTTAGAGATTACCAATCACCACACGTGCAAGAGAGAGAGAGAGAGACAGAGAGAGAGAGAGAGAAGCAAGCATCCACAAGGCACAAGATTTATAGTGGTTCGGTTTATCACAAGACCTACTCCACTCTTCTAAGTTTACCTCCTTGGGATCTCCACTAACATGATGAAGCCGTACACCCGACTCCTTCATCTCCGAAGGGAACAAACCCTTTCTGCACGAAGCTTTGTGAGGGGACACGCCCTCTTACATTCTTCACATTTCTTAACGGACCGAAGAGAAGACCCTCCCGTCTTCACCTTTCTTAACGGGCCGAAGAGGAGACCCTCGTCTTTACAACTCTTAACGGGCCGAAGAGAAGACCTTCATCTTCACAATTCTTACCGGGCCGAAGAGAAGACCCTCAATGAAGAACAAAATAAAATAAAAACTCTCAATGCCTCTTAATAGGCGGATTACAAAGTTAATAGCTCACAATCACTCCGAAGAAATAAGCAAAGAAAAGCCTTATGGAGTACCTCTTGACAAGATGTAGAAATACAAGTTCAAAGAGGTTTTGCTTTTGATTTGAAAAGTTGAAGCTCAAAGAGAAATGGAATTTGATCTTTCTCAAATGGTCAAAAGCTAGTTTAGATAGATTTAGATGATGTGTATATAGCCATTTGAAAATATGACCATTTGGGGGTAAAACCGTAAAAAACTGGGTTTGAAAAAGTCAACCTGCAAAAGCCCCAACGGCTTTGCCCGACCGGCGCGATCGACCGAGCTACGGCGGTCGCTCGCCATTATCGGGCGCCCTTTTTAATTTCAAATTTCTTATCGCAGCAGTCGACCGGCCCCATGCAGGTCGTCCGGCGAGGGCTACCTGTCTGATTAAAATTATGGTCCATAAACCTATCGCGGTCGACAGACCCACGGCGGTGGCCCTCCCAAACCATACGAATTGTTTCTCTTTCAAAACAGAAACATATCCGCGGTCGCCCGGCCCGATCAAATTCCGGATGCCCTGGAATTCCAGGTGCAATCCTGCGGTCGACCGGCCTTGGTAAAAATTCCATTTTAACTTTAAAGTATAGGGGCTTTTGGGCCATGGTCTTGGGCTTAAGTCCTAGGTTTTCAAACACATTTTAGGGTGTGTGTATGATTTTCAAAGATGTAAAAAGTTAAGTATGAAAACCATTTGAAAACCTTTTGAAAGTGCATTTAAACATAAAATCAAGAGGACTCTCAATACATTCTAAAATGATACCGTTGAGTCTTCTTGGAATGTATTCGCTCCTTTGCACTTTCTTGGACTTCTTTGGATTGAGTGAACATCTTGACCTTGTCTTGGCTCTTGTGACTTGTCCTCCAATCTTCAATGCATGTTGAGGTACATGAGGTGTCACCATGGCATGTTTAACTTAAGCTCCTTCTTGACACATGCTAGGAACTTGTGGGATCTTCATGTTCGAGCTTCTTAACTTGATCATCTCCAAATGATGATAACGTCAATGTAGGTGCAAGCTTTTTGTTCCTTTGCTCCTTGGTCCACAAGCCATGTGTTGTGAAGAGTTGTGTAATGACGATTATGACATAAAATCCCTGTATACAACACAATACTTCAAAGCAACACATTAGTCCATAAATGCTAATCAATTTGGTTTGCTAGCATCAAAACAAGAAGGTAAGGTGAATAATTAACCCTCGGGAACCCTTGGGCTTACACTCTCCCCCTTTTTGATGATGGCAAACATATTGATTAGGGAGGCAGGAGATATTATACAAATATATGAATAAGCATTAAATAATATTCAATAGAGCATTAGCTCTCCCTCACTATATGCACAAGTGTAATATGATAATGTAAAGCATATGGTGCATATACAATTGGACTACCTAATCAATTCCCAAAATTCTTTCCCTTTTGGCAACAACAAAAAGGTAGGGATATACAAGTGTGAGTGCAAGTGGGGTGTCAAGGTGAAGAATAACTCATATGAGTTATTCAAAGTGTATATGATATTACATTAAGGCTCATATGATGCTTATCAAGATAGAAATGCATGATAAGCCAATTTTTTATTTATTTGTTTGTGCTATAGATTTGCAAATTAAGCACAACTTTAGGTGTAATGGATCATGTGAGCATATCATAATGATCCATATAATTATGAATATATAACCATTTGGCTCTCCCCCTATGAATTTGTCATTGGCCTTTGATAAACCTATAAGGCAAGGCATGACAATACACAATGGCTATTGATGTGATGTATAGCCATTGGATCTTATGATGATGAAAAATGAATTTACTTTCAAGAACACATGATAAGAGACTACTTCATAGGTAATGGGATGATCATCTCAAGCACCATCCTATGAAGAGAAGTTCTAGAGATTTTCAAACTCTAGAACAAAATACTTATCATTGGAATTGATGATATCATATGAGTCAATCTAAGATAAGTATAAAGCCTAAGATGATATGTCATTAAGGCACAAGCAAGGGGATTTTGTCACAAATGAGAGATGATCTAAAAAATATAAGCATTAGACAAATCCCAAACTCAAATGAAGCAATGAAGCTTCAAATGAGTGCACTTATCATATGTAATGTGATACCCTTATCTAACTACATATGATAAGATGGAAATGACAGATATAAATGTAAAGCTCCCCCTTTGTTAGAGAGTCATACATGGTATGAATCCAAAGGGCTGTCCTAACACAAAAGCACCGAGGGATTTAAAGTTGAATGATTTACAAATCACCCATGGGCTACAAATGCATGATTGCTATAGGTAGTCATATGATATCAAAAGAGATGACAACCTAGCAAACCATGCTCCCCCTACATATGTGCATAATATATATGAGGAAACTGTTGGTGAGCTTAAGCTCACCAAACTTATGGTGAGCTAGCTTGCCCAATCACATGGGTCCCACATTTTGGGGAGTGATCCAAACCATTCATTTGCAAGGCCTTATCATAGATAGGGGGTGTACCAAAAATCAGCTCCATAAGATCATCCTAACCCCTCCATTTGTGGAGGACAAAAATGGGGCAGATTTGTGTCTGTCCATTTTTGTCCTCCACAAATGGAGGGGTTAGGATGATCCTATGGAGCTGATTTTTGGTACACCCCCCATGTATGTAAGGGACTTTCAAATGAATGGTTTGGATCATCCTAACAAAGTGGGCCCCCATGTGATTGGGCAAGCTAGCTCACCATAAGTTTGGTGAGCTTAAGCTCACCAACAGTTTCCTCTATATATATATATATATATGAGAAAACGGTTCCTACACATATGTGTAGAGAGTTCTCTACACACTAGCTTAAAATACAGTGGGGGCCCACATTGTTTGGGTGATCCAAGCCATCCATTTTAAAGGCCCTCACATAGATAGGCTGTCTACAAAAAATCAGATCCATAGGATCATCCCAACCCTACGATTTGTGGAGGTAAAATGGACGTGTATAAGCCTTCACAAATTTGTCCATTTTTTTCCTCCACAGTTCGAATGGTTAGGATGATCCTATGGATCTGATTTTTTGTGGACACCCTATCTATGTGAGGGCCTTAAAAATGAATGGTTTGGATCACCCAAATAATGTGGTCCCCATTGTATTTTAAGCTAGTGTGTAGATAACTTATCTACACGTGTGTAGGAACCCTTTTCTCTATATATATAGAGGAAACTGTTGGTGAGCTTAACCAAACTTATGGTGAGCTAGCTTGCCCAATCACATGGGTCCCACATTTTGGGGAGTGATCCAAACCATTCATTTGCAAGGCCTTATCATAGATAGGGGGTGTACCAAAAATCAGCTCCATAGGATCATCCTAACCCGTCCATTTGTGGAGGACAAAAATGGACAGACACAAATCTGCCCCATTTTTGTCCTCCACAAATGGAGGGGTTAGGATGATCCTATGGAGCTGATTTTTGGTACACCCCCCATCTATGTAAGGGACTTTCAATTGAATGGTTTGGATCATCCTTACAAAGTGGGCCCCCATGTGATTGGGCAAGCTAACTCACAAACAGTTTCATCTATATATATATATATATATATATATATATATATATATATATATATATATATATATGAGAAAACGGTTCCTACACATATGTGTAGATAAGTTATCTACACACTAGCTTAAAATACAGTGGGGGCCACATTATTTGGGTGATCCAAACCATTCATTTTAAGGCCCTCACATAGAGAGGGTGTCCACAAAAAACCAGATCCATAGGATTATCCTAACCATTCGAACTGTGGAGGCAAAAAATGGACTAATTTGTGAAGGTTTAAAGACATCCATTTTACCTCCACAAATCGTAGGGTTGGGATGATCCTATGGATCTGATTTTTTGTAGACACCCTATCTATGTGAGGGCCTTTAAAATGGATGGCTTGGATCACCCAAACAAAGTAGGCCTCCACTGTATTTTAAGCTAGTGTGTAGAGAACTCTCTACACATATGTGTAGGAACCATTTTCTCTCTCTCTCTCTCTCTCTATATATATATATATATAACACAAGGCACATATGGCTTATCATGGATAAGATGTTGGCTAGAAGCCAAAGTAATTAGATGTTTTAATTAAGATGAAGGTACAATCTCCCTCTTAACTGGTAAGAAGGCTAAAAACACCAATTGAGTAGCTTTTAACTTTAAGGTTTACCATATTTACCATGAGCTAATACTATTCAGGAAAAATAACTATAGATGATATATACATATATCAATTAAGCACAAATCTATAGAACTCAGACAAAATATGAATAGTCTATAGAGAACAAGTCTGAGAGAGACATCCATGGCTCATGCAAGTGATAATCTATCACTTATGGGTAAACAAGAGAAAAATATGATATTTTTAATCCTCCATGGATAGTCTACCATGATTGGACACAAGGGTGTATGGTCCAACCAACCTCCATCCACAAATAATTAGATACAAGTTTACTCTATGCCAAGCAAAGTTTGACACATTTTAACTTTTCTAATTGTGGATGCTAAGTGCACAAATATTGTGATTTTGCACTTAGGTGGATTTTTAATAAGAAAAGAATATGATCATTAAAGCACACTAAGAATATAGATACATTTCAATTAAAGATTTCACCCTTATGGTATCTACATTCAGGATAACAAAATATATCAATTAAGCTCAAATATTCTATATACAAAGAATAAATCAATGAATTGAGGTATCTAGAATGAATGTGAATGACACAACAATTTAGCACAACCTCTAAACTAACACATTCACTAATTAGTTTAGATGAGATCTTTGAACCCAAATCCCTTTGGTTCCATCCAAGTTTGTTTGTGGGAGTGTATCTTTTCTTATCCAAACAAACTTGTTAGATTTCACAAATCTAAGCTTACAATTAGATTTGTGATGCCCAAATCTACCACAATAAGTACATGGGTAATGATTGGTAGATGAGGAACAAATAGAATCACAGGACTTTAAAATTAAGCAAATATGCTTATCTTTTTCTTTTTGTAGTCTCTGATTCTTAATGGAGAGTTCTTCATTTATATTGTTCTTCATTTCCATAAACATGTTTATATTTTCAACAAATTCAATGTTTGTGATTCCAAGGCTTTTAATTTCTTTTTCAAGGAAAATAATTTTAAATCATTTTTAGTGCATTTCTTTGAAAAAGAAATTCCCTCTTCAATGACATCTAAGATGCCAAAGTCAATGGATTTGAGATAGGCTTGCATTTGCACTTCCTAAGCTCCATAATTCGTTCCATCAAAGAATGGAGGAATTGAAGCGGATTGGCCTTTCTCAAAATCTATTTGGATTGTCACAGATCTTTTCTCTTGTAGGTTTTTGTAACAAAAACCTCTTTAAGAGCCTAAGCTCTGATACCAAATGAAATATAAGTGTGACAATCCAAGAGAGGGGTGAATTGGTCAATTAGAAATTTTAGGCTTAATTAGGGTAGATTAAAAGTTAATTCATTAATTAAGCACTAATTAGTCTAACCCTTGTTCAAATAGGCATATTAATCAAAGCTAGGGTTTTGACATTCTAATCATGCGCATTTCCTAACCCTTGTTCAAATAAATATTATAATGCAATTAGGGTTTAAACATTTTAACCAATTGCATTTACTAACCCTTGTTCCATTAAAGCATAAACAAGTTAGGGTTAGAGATTACTAATCACCACACGTGCAAGAGAGAGAGAGAGAGAGAGAGAGAGAGAGCATCCACAAGGCACAAGATTTATAGTGGTTCGGTCTATCATAAGACCCACTCCACTCTTCCAAGTTTACCTCCTTGGGATCTCCACTAAAATGATGAAGCCGTACACCCGACTTCTCCATCTCCAAAGGGAATAAACCCTTTCTGCATGAAGCCTTGTGAGGGGACACGCCCTCTTACATTCTTCACCTTTCTTAATGCGCCGAAGAGGAGACCTTCGCGTCTTCACATTTCTTAACGTGCTGAAGAGGAGACCCTCGTCTTCACAACTCTTAACGGGCCGAAGAGAAGATCCTTATCTTCATAATTCTTACTGGGCCGAAGAGAAGACCCTCAATGAAGAACAAAATAAAATAAAAACTCTCAATGCCTCTTAATAGGCGGATTACAAAGTTAATAGCTCACAATCACTCCCAAGAAATAAACAAAAAAAAGCCCTATGAAGTGCCTCTTGACAAGATATAGAAATACAAGTTCAAAGAGGTTTTGCTTTTGATTTGAAAATATGAAGCTAAAAGAGAAATGGGATTTGATCTTTCTGAAATGTTCAAAAGCTAGTTTAGATGATGTATATATAGCCCATTTGAAAATATGACCGTTTGGGGGTAAAACCGTAAAAAACTGGATTGAAAAAGTTAACCTGCAAAAGCCCCAACGGCTCTTTTGCCCGACCGGCGCGGTCGACTGAGCTACGGCGGTCGCCCACCCTTATTGGACGCCCTTTTTGATTTCAAATATCTTATCACAGTGGTCGACCGGCCCCATGGAGGTCGTCCGGCGAGGGCTACTTGTCCGATTAAAGTTTTGGTCCATAAACCTATCACGGTCGACCGACCCACGGCGGTCGCCCGCCCAAACTATACGAATTGTTTCTGTTTCAAAACAGAAACATATCCACGGTTGCCCGGCCCGACCGGTCGACCGGTCCGATAAAACTTCGGATGCCCTGGAATTCCAGGTACAATACCGCGGTCGCCCGGCTTAGCCCGGTCGACCGGCCGTTGTAAAAATTCCATTTTAACTTTAAAGTATAGGGGCTTTTGGGCCATGGTCTTGGGTTTAAGTCCTAGGTTTTCAAACACATTTTAGGATGTGTGTATGGTTTTCAAAGATGTAAAAAGTTTAGTATGAAAACCATTTGAAAACCTTTTGAAAGTGCATTTAAACATAAAATCAAGAGGACTCTAAATACATTCTAAAATGATACCATTGAGTCTTCTTGGAATGTATTCGCTCCTTTGCACTTTCTTGGACTTCTTTGCCTTGAGTGAACATCTTGACCTTGTCTTGGCTCTTGTGACTTGTCCTCCAATCTTCAATGCATGTTGAGGTACATGAGGTGTCACCATGGCATGTTCAACTCCAAGCTCCTTCTTGACACATGCTAGGAACTTATGGGATCTTCATGTTTGAGCTTCTTGACTTGATCATCTCCAAATGGTGATGACTCCAATGTAGGTGCATGATCTTTGTTCCTTTGCTCCTTGATCCACAAGCCATGTGTTGTGAAGAGTTGTGTAATGGCGATTATGACATAAAATCCCTGTATACAACACAATACTTCAAAGCAACACATTAGTCTATAAATGCTAATCAATTTGGTTTGCTGGCATCAAAACAAGAAGGTAAGGTGAATGATTAACCCATGGGAACCCTTGGGCTTACAGGCTTCGAGGTTCCAGTTCCTCCTGTTACAATGAAAAAAAAGAAAATTCTACACAACATTCTCTTACTCTGTTTTCCCCCCTCTTTCCTATTTGTAATGTTGTTGAGATGATAACTACTCCTTACTGTTATACCAGTTTCCTAACTGAATTTGTTACTTGTAACTTATCTCTTAGCCTTGCTGGCACTCCCCTCTTCCTATTGCTAACTCTCCTCGTATCTGATACCTCTGTCTGTCTCGTTATAGTTACCTCCCCATGAAATGGAACCTTGTCCGCAAGGCTCAAATCAGGATGATCGTGCTTGAGGATAGAGAGGTCTTCCCAAGATGAAGCTTCAAGTGGCAACCCATCCCACTGGACTAGTAAATGGTGAATCCCCTTTCCTTTTCGCTGAATCACTCGTCGATCAAGCATAGCTAAAGGCCTGCAAAGTGGTTGTGTTCCTGTTGACAGTTGAGGTAAAGCAACCTGTGATACAGACGGGTCCCCTGTAAATTTTTTAAGCAACGAGACATGAAAAACTGGGTGAATATTAGCTTCTTCAGGAAGTTGCAATTTGTATGCGACAGAACCAATTCGTTGAATCACCAAATATGGACAGTAAAATCTTCGACCAAACTTGTTGGAGCGTCATTGTGCTACAGAAGATTGTTTGTAGGGTTGGAGTTTGACAAGCACATAATCCCCCACATCAAAATGTTTATCTCGACGATGTTTATTAGCTTGATTCTGCATTCGTAGCTGAGCTTGTTGCAAATTTGCTTTGAGCTGTTGGAGAATGGTCTCTTTACAATAACTCATGGTCTAGAGCTTCCAATTGTGAAGTGCCCTGTTCATACTGTAAAATTGTAGGTGGTGTCATCTGAGCAGCTGAATGAAAAGCTGTGTTATACCAGAATTCAGCCCAAGGTAAAAATTTGGCCCATTGAGAAGGACAATCACACACATAACTTCGCAGGTACATTTCCAAACATCGATTCAGGGCTTCGGATTGCCCATCAGATTGTGGGTGGTACGCACTACTCATGGCGAGAGTAGTCCCCTGTAGTTGAAATAATTCTTGCCAAAATCGACTGAGGAAAGTTGGATCCCTATCACTGACAATTGATTTGGGAATTCCATGGAGTTTACAGATATCATTCACAAAGGTGTTAGCCACTGATATAGCTGTAATGGGGCTTCAAAGTGCACTCAAATGAGCATATTTGCTCAACCTGTCAATGATGACCATAATGACAGTTTTGCCAGAGGAATTTGGATGTGCAGTAATGAAATCCATAGCCCAATCTTCTAGTATTGTATCAGGAATTGGGAAAGGTTGCAAAAGACCTGCTGGGGCAAGATGTTGTGATTTGGTTTGTTGGCAAATGACACATTCAGCTACAAATTTTCGAACATCCTTTTTTAAACCTGGCCAATGGAAATTGAGAGCTATTCTAGCCATTGTTTGAGCAACACCTGCGTGACCCCCTACATGGGATGAATGGAATTCTTGTAATTGCTTTGTCTTTAATTCCGAATCAGTTGGAATAACTATTCTATCTTTGCAAAATAGTAACCCATGTCGCCAAGTATATTCATTAGGAATGGCTCCTTCGTGTGATGTCCCCTGATGAAGTTTTCTGATAGAAGGATTAGAAGCATGTTCAATTTTAAGTTGGTCCAGTAATTCAAATAATGGAACTGATAGAGTCAGACATGGAATGTCCTCTGTAGTTTGCCGAGACAGAGCATCTGCTGCCAAGTTCTCCTTTCCTGGCTTGTAGTGAATATCGTATTGAAATCCCATCAGTTTTGTCAACCAATGTTGCTGTTCTGGTGTCTGAATAGTTTGATCAAGGAGGGACTTGAGACTTTTCTGATCAGTTTTGATGATAAATTTCTGTCCCAGTAAATATTGTCTCCATTTATATACAGCCTCTGTGATTGCAAACATCTCTCGGACATAAGTGGAAGCTGATTGCATCTTGGAAGAGAGTTTGCGACGGTAATAGGCAATAGGATGGCCCTCTTGAGACAGCACATGAATCGCCATCAATTAGCTCCAATCTGGACTCAAACTATTGTCTATCCCTAGTCTGTGTAAGATTCCCCTACCTCTGCCTCCACATCTATTTTGTGCATCTCTAGAGCATATCACTGCCCTGTTGCATATTTTATGGAGTAGCTCGTTGGAAAAGAGTATCTTGTTGGATAGACATGCTGGACACCCATGTTAGGGGACCCTAGCTACATAGGGACATGTTGTGAGATGCATGTAGCAGAAGTTAATAAGTCAGAGGTAAGGGACTTCTTTTTATTTTTGTGCGTACTGAATGCGCATTGAGGTAGCCTTCTTTTATTTGAATGGAGAATGGAGAATGAAGAATGGAGAATGAAGAATGGAGAATGGAAAATTTTATTTAAAAAAATGAGTGGAAAGGATCTTTGACCTAGATGGTCAGGTTTGCTTGAACAAAGAAGAGGTACAAGATAGAAAGGCATTGAGGTAGCTCTTAGTTAAGCAAAATCTTGATTTTTTACCCTTTTAATGTTATTTATATTAATACTTATATGGCTTCTTATCGTATGTTTATTTTTCTTGATTCGAAGCTACAGTTTTCCATAAATTATCCTTCTATGAACTAATATTAAATCTTGTTTTTCGGAGTTATTTTATTTGACACATAGTAGTGATCTCCGATGGCACACGGTGTTCACATGAGCTACTAGTCTCTAACCCTCGAAGAAAACACTCGAGAAATGCTTGCTTCCCAATGACCTTTGTAGCTACTATCAAAGTTGACCATCCTCTAACCTGCAAGTGGTGATTCTATGTCATGCATTTTGGCGATATCACAAGAATATCCTTTGAGGCAATTTGAGCTCCCATAAAAAAAAAAAAAAAAAAAAAAAAAACTAGAGACCCTTTCACCACTGTAGTTCTATATCAATCAACCTTTCATCTTGAAGCATTCCACTATAAATATCTAGGGATTTGTTGGGGACTTTCGCAGAATGGCATTTTGCGACTGGCTGTTTCTGAGAGAGCAGCCACACATGCTCACTTTTCAACAGATTTTGTCTTGTTCATTTAATCCATCTGAAGGGGCTGCTCTCTCATATAACAACTATGCAGATTGTAGGCCCCATAAGCAGCATATGTGCTCATTTGGACTTTTACGGATTTATTTTCATGTTATTTAGTTTCTATAACATTTATTTTCATGTTATTTAGAGTCAGGGATTTTGTTTTCATTGAATTTTATTTCCATTGCCAATATAGGCCACATGTATTAGAGATTTTAACTTTTGATGAATTAAGTGAGAATACATATTTCCCCCTATTTCTCTTCTTTTTCCCTTCTCTTCTTTCTTTCGTTTTTCTCATTCCCCTCTTTCTCCTCTACGTACTCTTATCCTTCTCTTTCTCTATTCATCTTCTCTTCCTCTTCTTCCCTCTCCCCCTCTTTATTCTACTTCTTCTACCTTCGTGAACTCATCACGGACATCTTCCCATCGACTAAAATGAGGCATGCCTAAGTCACTGCGCTTTAGCAAGAAGTGTTTATATTTCGACTTGTCGTTTCTGCATAGTATATCCTTTGACTCAATGAATGGTCATTTGATGATCATAACCATAGTACTTTATGGTATGCATTAAGAACCTTGATCCATTGTAGACACGCATCATCAAAACCTCCATAGGGATATTAATAGTAATTGTAACCATAGAAATATGGAACCCATGGTGCCGTCATTGTGGGGTGGGTCAATGTCGCATGGCCCAGATGGAATCTGGGAAAATCAACTGTCAGATCTGTCCGTGATCTTGAAAGGAACACAATGCCTTTTGCGGATCTCAAACTAGACTCCCGGATGGCTTGGATCGGCGGCCGGACCAAAAATGATGTGACCTAAGGGAGGAGGAGTGGAAGAAAGAGGGGAAAATAGAAGAAGAGAAAGAGAAGAAGAATAGAGAAAGGGAAGGAGAAGAGTAGAGGAGAAAGAGGGAAAGAAGAAGAAGAAGAAGAAGTAGAAGAAGAAGAAGAAGAAGAAGAAGAAGAAGAAGAAGAAGAGAAACATGAGAGAAATATGTATTCTCAATTAATTCATCAAAAGTTAAAATATCTATTACATGTGGCCTATATATAGGCAATGGATATAAAATTCCATGAAAATAAAATCCCTAACTCTAAATAACATGGAAACAAATGTCCTAGAAACTAAATAACATGAAAATAAATCAATGATGCACATTGCAGGCCCCATAAGCAGCATATGTGCCCATTTGGACTTTTTCCGACTTATTTTCATGTTATTTAGTTTCCAGGACATTTTTTTTTGAATGGTGATTATATTAATACAAGGGCTGGAGCCCAAAAAAAAGATCATAAAAGAATAGATACAATATGAGAATAGAGAAATCGAGGGAGAAAGTCAAACAATTGAATGCTATCCCTAATGACTCCATGCTTGGCTAATTTGTCTGCCACACCATTAACAGATCTTCTTACATGGTATGCTAGGATACTAGACTTGTCAATGATATCTTGAATCTCATCAAACCACCTAGCAAATCTCCAAGGAAAGGAATGCATTTTATTGAACCAACTGATCACGTTCTTAGAGTCCCCTTCAATTTCTACTTTAGATAGATCCATGGATGCTAATAACTTGATTTTTTTTAAAAATGGGACGCTAATAACTTGATACCATGATGAATAGCACGCACCTCAGCCTCGTTAGAGTCTGACACACCAATAGGTCCCGAGAAAGCCCATATAACACGGCCATGTTCATCTTTCAGAACACCTCCAACTCCTGATGGTCCTGGGTTCCCCAAACTTGAACCATCAAAGTTAAATTTTAACAATCCCTGAGCAGGAGGTTCCCAAACCTGATCCACAGTAGTGGCTTCCTTAGCTCTGGTACAAATCACATTCCAGCCATACCAAAGGTCATATGCCGAAACAAAAGAGAAGTTGGAGATAATTCTAACCCAAGAGATAATGAGTGCAATGATTTTATTAAAAAAAATATCGTTCTTCTTCTGATCCCTTTGAAGACTTTTGCATTTCTTTCTTTCCATAGAACCCAAATTGTAGCAAGAAAGGACACCTTCCAAAGAATTTTACCTTTGCCTTTCCAAGGAGTCACCCCCCAGTTATCAAACAGCTCCTCTAGTGTCGCAGGAAGAACCCAGGCTACTCCAAACCTGGAGAACAATCTGTTCCATAATTCTCTTGCAACCCTACACTACAATAATAAATGATCCACCGATTCCCCCCCACCTCAATGCACAAAGGACAGTGGTCGACAATCAGAAAGTTTCGCTTTCTTAGGAAGTCAACAGTTTGTATTCTGTGTTGAATGGCCGCCCATGCAAATGATAGAACCCTGAGAGGAGCTTGGATTTTCCATACCTTGGCTACATTAGAGGATGCATGGCATGGCACCAAATGATGGTAGAAGGATTTAACAGAAAAGTCCCCTCCCGAGTTCCATATCCAAATCCTTTTATCTTTGCCAGAGCGTTTAATGTGAGTCTCTTCCAACATTACTAAAAGCCTGTCAATTGATTCCAATTCTCGGTCAAAAAAGTTTCTTCTGAATGGAGTCCATATTATATTGTTTTTCCTACGCTTAAAACACTCCTTCACTAGGACATCTCTGTCAGTGGCCGCCACAAACAAGTCAGGAAAGATTTCTCCAAGAGGTCTAGCATCCCACCAGGCATCCAACCAGAATCTAACCCGATCCCCAGAATACACTCTGAATGTGATACCTTTTTCAAACTTTGGTTTTAATTTCAAAACTTCCCTCCATATCGTAGACCCCTTCTTTCTAAATTTGTCCTCACACTCCCAACCACCAGCCTTAGCATTATACTTGCTATCAATCACTTTGGCCCACAATTAAGATTTTTCCTCTCCAAACCTCCACAACCATTTACCTAACAATGCTTGATTATTTTCTCTGATTCTTCGAATCCCAAGCCCTCCTGCCTTAATCGGTTTGCATACCTTATCCCACCCGAGTAAATGGATGCCATCCTTTTCACTCGATCCTCCCCAAAGGAAACGTCTTTGAATTCTTTCAATTCTTTGCGCCACACTTACGGGACATTTAACTAAAGATAATTGGTATATGGAGATGTTTGCTAAGACAGCTTCGATCAAAGTGATTCTACCCCCTCTGGAAAGCATATTCCTTTTCCATGGATCCAACCTGCTTCCCATCCTTTCAATAATTGGTTCCCAACATTCTTTCTTAGGACAGTCCATTCCAAGTGGTAGTCCTAGATAGGATGAAGGCAGGGAATCTACCGTACAGCCCAAAATGCCAACCAACTCAGATATTGCTTCTTGATTCATATTAATACCAAACACCTTTGATTTATGAAAGTTTGATCTTTGCCCAGTGATCACTTCGTAGCATCGTAATACAGCTTTCAGATTTGCCACATTCAACAAGTCAGGAGAACTAGAGAACAATGTGTCATTAACAAACTGTAGATGTGTGATCTCTTCATTTTTTGCCCCTACCATAAAACCTTTAACAAGAC
Organism: Tasmannia lanceolata; assembly: GCF_043159265.1. NCBI lineage: Eukaryota > Viridiplantae > Streptophyta > Magnoliopsida > Canellales > Winteraceae > Tasmannia > Tasmannia lanceolata. Next base: position 21,037,405 of record NW_027518700.1, read on the forward strand.
CTTTTTCTTTTCCTTTCACCAAAAGCCTGCTGAGAGCCTCAGCTACCACCACAAACAAGAAGGTGGATAAAGGGGTCTCCTTGCCTTAGACGCTTGTTGATTTAAAAAAACCATAGGGAGAACCATTAATAAGGATAGAGAACCATGCAGAAGAAATGCACCTTATAATCCAGTACCTCCATTTCACCCCAAACCCCATTCTTCCAAGCATGTAGTCAAGGCAATCCCATTCCACCCGATCATATGCTTTCTCCATATCCAATTTACATACCACCCCCTAGAGACCCATCTTCATATAAAAATCAATCGACGCATTCGCAATGAGGGAACAGTCGAGGATCTCTCTCTCATGGACAAAAGCACATTGGTTTGGGGATATGATCTTATGCAACACTCTCTTCATGCGCTCGGCAAGCACTTTAGCTAATACTTTGTAGAGGCACCCAACCAAGCTGATAGGACGGAAGTCTTTCACACTAGTAACCCCCTTGACTTTAGGAACAAGAGCAATGAACGTCGCCCCCGTTCCTTTATCCAGTTCCATGCCTTCATGAAATTTATTGAAGAAATTTATGATATCCCCTTTCACATATTCCCAGCATCTTTGAAAGAAAGCAAGGCAGAAGCCATCAGGGCCAGGTGCATTATCTTTGCTCAATGAAAAGACCCCTAGTAGAATTTCTTCCTCATAGAACGAGCGTTCAAGAACCTCACTATCCTGCTGCTCAAGACACCCAAAGTCCACCCCATCAGGTAGCGGTCGTAGGACTCCTTCCGACGAGTAAAGATTTTTATAGAACTCTATAATTTCTTTAGTGATAGCCTCCTTTTCTTCTGTTAGGGATCCGCCCACATCAAGCACTGCTACCCTATTCCTTCTCCTTCTGACACTAGCCATAGGATGGAACTAGGCCGTATTCTTATCGCCTTCTTTGATCCACTTCACTCTGGATCTCTGACGCCAATAGATTTCATTTTGCAAGATAATACGATTATGTTCCTCCTTTAGTTTACCAACTTCTTCTATCCCATCTTCACAGGCCTGACCATCCTCATCCTCATCCTTTGCGATAATCTCTTTAATGCATGAAACTAACAACGCTTTCCTCTCATTTGCTACTTTTGCATTCTCCTTACTCCAATCCTTAAGTTTTTGTTTTACATACCTAAGCTTTGCTCCAATGACCACATCCGCGTTGCCAAACACTGAATACTCTTTCCACCATTCACCCATCTTCTCCACCATTTTGGGAATTCCAAGCCAGGCCAATTCAAATTTGAAGGGCGATGGACCCCAAGAATCAAGTCTTGGGTCCAATAGAATCGGACAATGGTCAGTGATTGTATGGTGAATAGCACTTTGACAAATGTCCGGGAAACTCTCAAGCCATTCAGGGAAGAAGAGGAACCTGTCAAGTCTGCTCCTGCTTTCACTTCTAGACCATGTGAATTTGGCACCCATCAATGGAATGTCAATAAGTTCATGTCTGGCAACGAAATTGGAAAAAGCCCTCATATTGCTGCTGGACCTAGTACAACCTCTTCTTTCCTCAACCAATCTTATTTCATTAAAGCCCCCACCCATACACCACTGGTAAGGCCACTTTCTTTTGGTCTCTTCCAACTCCTCCCACAATAAACTTTTTTCTGCTCTTAAGACCGGTCCATATATGCCAGAAAATGTTCAACATGCATTCTTTTTAGAGTCCTTCAGGACAACTGATAAGGAGAAACTCCCCCACCAAGCATCAATCAGCTCCAGCATGTCCGCATCCCATGCTATGATAATCCCTCCAGACGATCCCACTCCATCTCTGGAAAGAAACTCCCAGCAGCTCGGAATCCCCAAACTCTTGATAGCAGCCCTATTCACATTTGACCACTTCGATTCCTGGATCGTAAGTTAGGTTTGTACTTATTTAAAAGGTATTTGACTTGGGCTTGCTTGTCAAGGGTGCCCAACCCATTACAATTCCAAGATAGTATCTTCATGGCAAACTGCTGGCACCCTTCACAAATCCCCGTGGAGTAATAATTCGGCCTCCGCCATTGTCTTTAATCCTGGTAGCACTTTTAGAGCTTCCATCGTAATTGATATCTGATTTAAGCCTGGCTAGTTCCCTCAATACTTTCTTGGACACCTCTTTTGTGCCGGATCAGAAGCATCGCGAATGGATAGTTCTCTTTTTTTAGCCTCCCTAAACATGCTTTCCAGTCTACTCACAAGCCCAGAATATGATAAGCCCAATTCTAAACTCGTTTCCATCACATGATTAACAAATGTTTCCACAGATGTCTCATTCAACCCACTGTTGTTGATAGGACCCACTGTGTCTACACCTTGCACCACTATTCCAACTGTTCTCATTCACCCCATTTATATATACATCTTATAGACATTGACTATCAACAGCTCTTGTGCTCTGGGTCAGATTGTTTAACGGATCTGGACACTCGCGAGAGGGACCGTTATGGAGTGAATCATCATTTGGAGAGCATACCTCTACAACCTGCAAGGCAGCAAAAGATGGATACATGCTATTATCATAAGATAAGCTGATAGTACCTCTACTTGGTCCCCATCTGACTTGTTGTTGACATTGTCCATCAGATCTCCCAGAGTTCAGCAACTTTTTTGATTTTGAGGTAGAAAGCGTCTCATCAATTCCGCGAAAGATGGTTTCTACTGGAATCTCCACCGGACAAATTCGTCTACAATCAGTAGGAGTTCATTCCGTTGGGCTGTGAATCTGTGATGGTTCATATCAGTTTCCAGGACATTTATTTCCATGTTATTTAGAGTTAGGATTTTATTTTCATGGAATTTTATATTCATTGCCTTTATACAGGCCACATTTATTAGAGATTTTAACTTTTGATGAATTAATAGAGAATACATATTTCAGAAAAAGCCAGATCTAAACGAGAGAGAAAAAAGGGTGAAAAAATGGTGATAAAAAAAGCTCCCTCCCTAGGGTGTTGACCTAGGGAGGGAGGTGGTTTCTCCTCTCGTCTTCCTCTCTCTCATCCCCTCTCTCTCCCACATCTTCCTCTCTCTCATCCCCCTCTCTCCCTTTTTCTCTCGCTCGTTCTCCCTCTCTCTCGCTCGTTTCCCTCTCTTTCCCCATTGCCAACCCTCTTTTTACCATCTCTCCCATTGTTGGCAAAAGATGAGCCGCGGAGGTCAAATCGGGATCCGTGGAGCCCAGATCTGGAGCATGACTTTTCCGTGGTGGCTAGATCTAGGGCTGTGGAGGCAGGATCTGGGTCCGTGGAGGCTGGATTGGGAGCCGCAGAGGTCGGATTTGAAGCCATAGAGGCCGTGAAGTTGGATCTGGAGCCGGGGAAAACCGTGAAGGTTGTCAGTGGCCGTGAAAGGCCGTGGGGTGCCAGACCTGAAGCCGTGGATGGTTGGAGGGGCAGAATGCCCGGAGCTGAGCTCGAGAAGGCCGGATTTAATGGTGAAAGGGCCGGATCTAGTTAGGGATGATGGAGAAAGTGGGTGGGGGAGTCGTTGGAGGCTGTGGAAGGGGCCGATGTAAGGAAAATGGTGTTCGGATTCAGGGGAAAATGAGGAGGTTGGATATGGAAGTGAGGTAGGTTGTGGATAGCGGCAATGAACTTTGTAGGGTTAAGAGTTGGAGGAGGAGGGGAGTTTTAGTGTTGTTAAGGTCAGGGCTGAATGGGGAAGGTGGTGGGGACTATTATAGTCTTTAGGGTTATCGACTAGGGTTAGGGCTTGGAGTATACTTTTGGATGGGATGATTTTTGGGTTAGTGGAAGTAGGTTTTGGAGGGGATGGTAGAAGAATTTGATATATTTTTAATGGGGAGCCGTCGGTGTTTGGTGGTGGTTCAAGGTGGAGGCCGCCGAAGATTGGATGATGATGTTGGGTGGTTGGCTATCGTGCACGGTTAGGGGCGCACAATAGCTCTGGGCCTTCGAGCGGGATTTTTGAAAATAGAATTTGCCAGTATATTGTAGTGGAGAAATCGGTGTGACGTGGCAGGTCACGATCTTGACTTTGGGGGTCCCACAAATATAGCACTTTTTGCTGGATTCGATTCAATTGAGGCTATTGGGTAATGTAAGGGGTATTGGGTTTTTCTTTTGGGCCAAGGAGAATACTCCTGGGAAATTCATACTATGTAAATCTAGTGGGATTACTGCCCCCTTGTAATTTTGCTGGTATGAATATATTTGTCAATTCTCAAATATATTCCCCTCTTGCTTCTCTACTCTTGTCCTTCTTTTTTTCTATTCTTCTTTTGTTCCTCTTCTTCTTCTCTTTTCCCCTCTTTCTTCTACTTCTCCTCCCTTGGGTCACATCAACAACTAGCCGTGAATGTAAAACTGTGTTTGTCCAGATGGCAAGTAAATCCCTGCGCTACACAGTTTCATGAATGAATTAGGACCAAACACAAAAAATGTATATCCCATTAAAGGATCATGCTACCAAGGTGATGGGGACCATCATAAGTTCCAAATTTTAATTTTTAGGTGTCTTTTAAGTCCCTTTATAGTAGGGGTACCATAGTCTTTTCCTATTAAAATCACTTCAGCCTTTTGAATTATGAGTGTTTTAAATAGGCCCCACATGTATTGTGAAAATTTTAAGCGGGACATTGCAGGGTCTTTTAGTTCAAAAGTGTTGGTTTTTTGTTTAGGTTTTAAATCTGTCCAGTTCTCTTCGTTTTCTTATATATTGTAAGCCTCGAGGTACTTTTCTTTAATGAGTGAAGCCATGTTGGAATGAATGAATGAAAATGATTGTTCTTTCTTGCTTTGCAAAATTTTGGGTGTGAAGTCTCATCCTCAAAGTGTGATGCCTTGATCTTTCCTAAGGTGCGAATCCTCAGGATTGCTAGTGTGATTCTAGAATAATCTTCTTCATCTTTAGTGAGATGCCAAGGAAAACCCTTGGTTGGATGTCTTGAGATAAGTATCTTGTTTCCCTTACTTGCAATCTATATTTCTTTTCTTTTTTTGGTTTTTTTACACAGAATCAATCTGCCTGGGAACCCAAAATATTCCTCTCCCTTTCTTAAAACCTCAAAACCCCAATTTTCTGTTCTTGTTTTTCCTATCTCATCTCAACCTAAACTCTGTGTCTCTTAATCTTTCCCAAAACTCTTGCCTGTTCCTTCTCAACATACGTCTACAGCTTCCCATGCGTCTACACTTTCCCGGCACATGTCTACACCCTTCTAAACCTAACCGAAGCCTAGTAGAAATATTTTTTCCAATTTAACCACAAGTTTTAGGACTCGAAACCCTATTTTTACCCATTATCTCCATCCCTAATATCTCAGCTCGGTATCAAAATAATATATTAGTCTTTTCTTAGATCGTCCTGCTTCGCAAGGAGAAATCAATGATTCGAATGTTGCGCAAGGTCCCTTTTGCTCTCTAGGAGTGCCTGTGTCTCCATAGAAGTTGTGTAAGTTGGACCAATCACAATGCCATTCAAAACAAAACGTTGGAACAATCACAATTTCCTACGTCAGTCTGTGCATCTTACAGTGACTTAAGAAAGATATCCATCCTTATTGCATAATATGGTTTGCAGAACCTTGAGAAAGGTTCTGAAGGGGTTCATGAATGTGAGTGACTTCAATGGAATAATAATCAATCATGCTACTGGTGGCTAAACTGGAGCTTTCACACATATATACTCGTTCAGAACTTGTCACAATCATGGCTATTTTCATTTCGCCCTCTGCAAACTATACTTACTGTTAATCATGATTCAAGCAAATTAGCTTTGCTAGTCTCGTCTCTGTGTTCATTTTGCTTAGATAATTCTATGGCTTGTCTTAGTTCCGCAATCTAGAAATGATTACTATTCGTGGAGATTAGACAATGGTTTACCACTGTGCTGATCATGCCATCTGCTGCAAAGCCAACAACAATGCCACGGCATGAGGCACTTCTTAAGTTCTTATTACTCTCTATTGCTATTGTCTTTATTATATTCTGATATATAATCTTAAATTGCTTTGAGTTCTCTACTTCCATCTTTATTGCCTATGCAATGCAAATTTGAATATTCCATTCACATTCAGATTGTTATTTTGATTTGTTGAAGCCCTTTTCAACATTTTGGTTTGAATCAGAGAGTGAATAATAATGAACATAGTAGATGAATACCAATTTATTTATGAGTTGGAGCTTACAACTACTACTCTTCAGCAATGGTGTTCATTTTTCTGCTGATGGGAGCAAGATAGTAGTAGAAGAGACACTAAAGGTCTGGAAGGAAGTTGAGTGGGAGCCATCTTTGCACTGGAAGTCGATGCCGACTGAATTTTCAGAGGATTCGCCATATGATCTTGTTGCATTTGATGGCAAGACCACCATCAACATATCCGAGTTGAATTTTCACAGGGAAATCCAATAGGACTAGAATGTAAGAATCTTCCTTCATGCCCTCGCAGTAATGTGGTTTTTCAGCATGGAATTATAGAACTCCAGGTGATCAAGGGGATTCTAGAAATGCATATATATGGCTACTGAAAATTGCTAAAAAGCTCTCAGAAGCCACTGACAGTTGCTTAAAACATACAAGACAACTATAGACTGTCTCATTATCAAAACATGTTTGTGTCCATATCGGTCATTTATACTCATTTTCATCATTTTTCAAACTGTCTTTTCCAAAATAACTGCATTTTAACCTCCCTTTGTCAGTCTTTTCAAGAAAAGGCAAGCAAAAGGGGGTGGAAATGTCATTGCCGTATATTATATTGTGGGATTTGCTAGGGACCATCACATGAAGTCATTTTGCGGTTGGCTGTTGCATGTGGGAGCAGCAGCCTCAATGGATTAAATGAATAAAACAAATCTGCTGAAAAGTGGCCCTGTGTGGTTGCTCTCACATGCAACAGATAGCTGCAAAATGCCTTTCTTTGATGGTCCCTAGCAAATCCCAAAATGGCAAAAAAACAGGTGGAAATATCATTTCGTTTCCGTATATTATCTACTAGGAAATGGAAAAAGAGATTTTTTTTATTAACTGTCGATTTTTCTCCTTCATTCTCTCTCATATGTTTTTACCATTCAGCCCCTTAATAATTCATATCTACTACTATAAGCTGGGAGGAAAAGCCCAGGCTTTTCTGATTTTCTTGAAAATTCTGTGGAATTTACACCTCAGCTGAAACAGGTAAATGCCTTATATGCCCTCAAATTCATACTTCTCTGAATTTTAAATACCTCATGTGCCCTCAAATTCTTCCTTTATTATTATCGTGCATTTCTGCCCTCATTCATTTCCCTCCCCAAAAAAGACCGTTTTTTCTCCCCTTCTGAAGATTCTCTGAATTAGTTAAGATTTTTACCCTTTTTTTTTCTCCTTTTTAGGGTTTGTGTAGAGAATATGGAATCAAAAGCACTGAAAGGGAGTTTTTTAAGACCGGAAAAAATGGCCGGAAATGGGGTGTTTTCCGACGAAGTTTGGCCGGCGGTGAACGGAGAAAGGGAGGATTTTTTTGTGAATGATTATTTTGATTTTTCTAATGAAGATTTTGAAGGGTTTGGTAGAGGAGATGAAGAGGAAGAAGAAGAAGAGAAGGGTTTTAGTGGGTCTTCTTTTTCTGATTTGAGAGATGAAAGCTCTAACTTTAGTGTTTCTGTTAAAGAGGAATTTGAGTCTGAACTTGATGTTCCAGTAAGTTATTTTTCTTTGTAAAAATTGCATTTTTGATACCTCTGTTTTTTTGTTTATTTTAATATTTGGGGTTTGATTTCTCTTTGTTAAAGACCGCATTTTTCTTGGGTTTTTGTTATCTGGGTTTGATTTTTCTCTGCAAAAACCCCATTTTTTTTAATGGCAAAAAAATATTTAAATAAAATAAAAAACTAGGATTTTTTAATTTTTTATTTATGTTTGGTGTAGCTTCTGTTTCTATTTATTTAGGATGTGAATTATGCTGGGGATTTAGGTCTTCCAAGAGATTTAAGGTTTTTCTGCAAAGGGGATTTAGGGTTTTTTCTCTTTTGAGAGGATTTAGGGATATCCTGAGTGTCTAAAGTTCGATTCTGTTAATCAGAGCTACAGCTGCTGGTTTCACTCAAGCTAACCATGCACACACGATCTGTGATGAATTTAGGTAAAAAGCCTGTGACAGATTAACTTTTTTTCTATTATTTGCAAACATATAAAATGCCTATGATAGATATGGCTTTTACAACCTTCGTGATTGTTTCATCTCTGTTAATAATCTACAGAATGCACTTCAGAGCTTATTTCTGAACTGTGGCTGATCTACATGGGCTGATCTTCATGAGCTTTTATGGGCTTATAAACAGGAGGAAGAGCCAAAAGGCTTGCAAGTATTAGCTGACCTCAAAACGGATCCTAAAAAAAAAACCTTCTCCTCCAATTGTGGTTCTTTGCTTCATGTTAGATGTATGTACGTCTCTCATTCATTTTACTAAGTGTGGGTTGTTCATGTATTCATTCGTTTTCTCAGTGATTGATTTTCTTTTAACTTCCTAAATATGTATAAAACAAACCATATTATCTTCTATGATATTTTATTCATGAACCTGTTCAAATGGTGTGACTTGCTTTACAGGATGAAGTTGTTATCACCTCATGCGCGTGCTATAAGAGATATGGAGGGTGAGGAGCTGCCAAGTTTCTTCTTAGAATTTCACCATGGCAAGTAATATCCGATGATTGCTTTGCAGCCTTTTGATTAATATATTGTGTTTTGGCCTAGCCTAAAAGTCTAATGTTGGGTTTTTTTTTTCCCGCGATTTGTAGTAATAATTATTGGAAGTTCGATTGGAGATGAGCTATTCTATCGAGCAATTATATAGGTTTCGCCTCATAAATGATAACCTTCAATTGCTTCTACAGTTTAAAAGCACGTACTTATATGTTATTTATTTACAGCAATAATTGAGAGATCTTGGATAAATGAAATTTACTTGAGGCACAGAGCATGCTTGATTTGCTTTACTTTTGCATTGTACAACATGTAGTGCAAATTCATAATGCTTAGTTTTGATGCTTTCTTAGTGTATATGTTTTTTTAGTTATTTTCTATTGCCTCTGATTTAGTTAATTTCTATTGCCTCTGATTCTTGCAATGCAGCACATCTTGAGAGAGTCAATGTGCTTTCATTTATAGTTTTGTTGTTTGATGATTTTGCTAAAGTGCCAATTTCTACATCAAAACAATGACTCTTAAGGCCATATTTGCCGACCATGAAATTTTACATCACCGAATATCACCTTACCAAGTGTTGATAAACTGTTGAGAAAGGGAGAGGGAAAGAAATTGGATGGCATGAGTGAGGAGATGGTAAAAAGTGGCTGGGAAAATAAATATAGCAAATTGTTTTCATCTCTTACCTTTGTTGGTTTATTTGTGCTGAGAGCTATTGTTAATACATCTTTTGCAATGGAAACATCTTTTGTTCACAGGAACTATAACATGGGTTGCATGCCTTGGACATATTTGAAAAGAATGCATCTCTTGAACTTTGCATTGACAAACTTGCATGATAGATGTCTTATTGCTATTATCCATTCAGTGTTTTGACCAATTAGAAGCTCAAAATACCCTTTCTTTTTCCTTTTATCCTTCCTGAAAGTCTGGAATTTTCCTTTTGATTAAAAGCACCACCTTTAATGTTGAGTAGTCACACGGTTGAGTCATTCTGCGACTTTAGTATCTTTTTCTTCTTCTCCTTTCCTTTGTTCACCTCTTTTTTCTCCCTCGATCAACTTAATTCTATATTTAGCCTCTTCGGGTCATGAATCTAGCTAAATTCATGATTGTTTTTTAAATTCAGTTCAGGGTTATTTCTTAGGAATCCTGGATATTGGCAGGGGGAGTTTTCCCAAACAGACGAAACAGACTGAAGACTTGGATGATTCTTAGATACCGATGTCGAGGTTTACTACGAAAAGAGCACCGATCCTGCAAAAAGACATTAGATATCATTCTACATGTTCAAATAAATGTCAAATTTGCCAATGAGTCATCCACTGCTTACCCTCAAAATTACCCTCAAAACTCAGTTACCTGATTGCAAATGATAATAATTCTTTAAACTTCTTTTTTATTAGGCATGTCGCTGCAAATGTCCCCTCTCTAGATCACTTCAAGTTGTGCGGAGCTATTCAATAGAACTTGCCGAATTTGATTAAAAGATTGCGAAGTTGTCAAACATGATGGCACATAAAATTTTCTTGGTGGGCTTCCTCTATTGTAATGTTTAAAATTCTTGCTTCTATCTGCATTTTGCAACATGCTTTTTTTAACTATTGTATTTCTCATCTTCTTAATTTTTTTTAACTATAAGCCGTATAACAATGTTTTCTCTTTTCGGTCTTATACTCAGTACATTTTCAGTTTGTATTTGAATTGATTCTTGGGTCACTCGAAAAATATATAAATTTTCATGCCGCCCCGTGCATCGCACGGCGGGTCTTTACTAGTATATAAGATTGTAAATGACTTTACCACATGGTTTTAAAGCTCCACGTGTCTCTCTCTCTCTCTCTCTCTATCGCATAGTCTCCACCGCCTCTCACTCTCTCTCTCTCTCTCTCTCTCTCTCTCTCTCGATTTAACACGTCCCAGCCTTTCCATTCTATCCATCTACCTCTCTACAATTTGACAATTCCTCCTCCATCCCAATCTACACGTCTCTCTCTCTCTATTATGGGTAATATCGTCCCTCCCAATTTTGCTACTTTTTATCAATTCCTTTCTAACGCGTGTCCTCTCTATCGTCAGAGATATTTTGTATACTTTTGTCTTCTTCTAGATTTCTCTCCCTCTTTCTATCACAGCTCAAGAGACTCGATGGCTCTCTCTCTTTCTCTCTCTGGAATTTTGGAGCTGAAAATCTCTCCTACAGGTTTATTCCTCCTCTCTCTCTACAATTTTCCAAACCCTAACCCACTTAGTTTTACCACTCATCGAACCCCTCTGCAAGACCTACGCCTCCACAGCTTTAGATACCAAGGTTAGGGTTTCCTCAACACTTTTCCCAATTCTCTCTGCGATTCCTTTATTTTCTTAGGTTTTTGTATCCTCTGTGTTTTTAATACGAATTTTGAACACTAACTTTCTCTGTAAGATTCGTGAATTCGCATTATCTGCCCATCTTTTCCAATCTAATGGTTTGCTTCTTTTGAATCTGCTTTATTTTGGAATATTGGAATGATGGCATCCTAGAGCTATTAAAAAGATTGATAATGATGATGAACCCACAAGCTATCGATAAGATTAAAGATTAAAAGCCCAGGTGATAATTTGCTATCAAACACGTCATAAAATTCCTCAACCAATTTTTTGTCTAAGTTTTTCCTTTTTAATGTCTTCTAAAGTTCTACCCCATTTTCCCCAAATCGCTCAACTTTTTGTGAAGCTCTTTCAGTTCTGGAAATGGGTTCTTCTTTGTATTTCTTTAAATAAATTATTTTAATTAGTTTAGATGCAAATCCAAGTTTATCATCCATTAATTAGTTTAGATGAAATGATATGGATGACTATAATTATTGGGTATGTAATCTCAGGGGTTCACTTGGTTTGTTTCTTACATGCACTTCATCAAACTTATTGTTTGTTTTGCCTTTGATTTGAGGTTCGACAATGGAATTTTGCGAGCCTCAGTAGTTTTTAGGGAGTTGTGTATTGTAAAGGTTTGTACACTCTTTCAGAATCTCTTAACCTTTGTCGCTATTTGTTTGGTACCTTCTTTCTTAAGAAATTTATAATAATTGTGCCATCCTTGAATTTCCAAGATATAATTTCAGAGCTTTATATTACATTTTTTTATTGGAAGCCTGTGACAATTGTATTCTTCCAAGCGTGTATTGTGTCAATTTATCTGTACTAAGCTTATACTGATTTCAACCAATTTCTTGGATGTATTGATGCATCAGCTAAGGACTTGACAATTTTTTTCTTTCATTTTGTGGGAAAACATAGTTCCTGGGTTTCGAATTTGGGCTACTATCGACTCCGGGTGCCTGCGCACATCCCTAAGGAATAGTCCCGCCCTACAAAGTGGGGTGGGGATACCCTATGGCAACAAAAAAAAATTTGGGCTACTATGATTTTGGCTGTTATAACCACGGTGTTCTGCTTGCTTTTCATGAAGTTGATAATGTAAATGGAACTCAGAGAACACATGGCTGGAAGAAATGTACTTTAGGTTTTGCCCTTCACATTGGTGATTACTATATGGCATGTTCGTAAAATATTATGACATCCGATTGTGGGTGCCAAACAGATTGATGAAGTCAAATTTATACATAACTATGAGTCCAATTATTAGTTTGGCACTCACAATTGGCTGTCATAATCATAAACGAGCAGGGCCTTATGCAATGAAATGCCGGCTCTATGCCATCATTTTCTTAAAAGTTTATATTCTAATAGTTTTACATTTACAAATAATTCACTTAATCTTTTTACATTTTGTTTTTTCTTCCTCGCCATTTTTTTTAATTGGAGCATTATTTTCCATCTCTCAACCTTTTTTTGGGTGCCACTCCACTACATTCAGAGGAAAGAAATGAGATAATAGATTATTCCCTTCCAGTAGTTTTGCCTTCATAATTTGTCTTTTTGGTACTTTTATTTTGTGTATGTGTGCATGTATATTCTCCATTTGAGATTCTTTTAAATCTCTTAAGCATCACTTAAGACACCCAAAACCTATTTGTTGCTCTTTAGTAATTGTAAAGACTATCCTCGTTAAATCTATAAAATTAGAATTTAATTCAATAAATTCATGAAATGGCTGCTAATTATAAGATTTTCTTGGAAATTCTTGTATATGGAAAATCAAGTTAAAAATGAAGAATAAATGGCAATTAAGAGAGTTCCACGTTTTCCCTCTTGTGGGAAAAACGTGTGAACTTTCCTATTTTTAAAGATCCATCTTTATAGTAAGTCTGTTATCAAATTGATCTAATGTTTTTAAAGCCATTCAATATTCATAGTTAAGGAAAGTAATTAGGATTAATTGAGGATTAAATTAAGAAGGCTAGTAACGTTAAAAAAAAAAAGGAAAATTTCTATATAGATCATTTAGTCTGTGGAATCACCCATTCTTGCTTAGAAAACCTTAAAAAAATTCCACCCAAATCAATTACATACCTTATTGTTAAGATTAAAAATCAAGAGAAGAAGAGGGGAAAGAATACAGTGAGAGAGAGAGGGAGAAAGAGAGAGGCTCGGTTGCATCATCCTCGTTCTTGGCCGGGAAACCCATCTCGATTCTTCAACTTCCTCATTCACCAGCAGAAAGGTATGTTCATTTTGGTCTTTCTTGAAATCCCTTAGCTTCTTCTTCTTCTATTTTTGGAAACCATGGAACGGCATCCCCAAACCATGTATGCGATGAAACCCTTTTGTGTATTTCTTCAAAACCCATCTCATTTCACGATTTTTCCTTGCCCAAATCTCCAACTCCAAAAACCTGCAGAAAACCGACATCTACGTTAAAATGAATTTAGGGTTTCTACAACTAAGAAAGCAAGATACAAAAAGGAAAATAAATAAATAAATAAATAAATAAAATGATTTATACATTACCCATTTCGTTTCCACGTTTTTCTCCATGCTCAAATCTCACGATTTCATCACCTGCAAAAACCCAATCTGTGTTAAAAAGAAATACATGGATTTTATAATCAAAGGAAGCAAGATGCAAAAAGAGAGAAACAAATAAAGTGATCTATCCTTACCCATTCCATTCTCGATTTCTTCATGCTCAATTTCATGTTTCCAAAACTTGCAAAAACCCTCATCTATGTTAAAAGAAAAGAAGACTGCTGTAAAGAAAGAAAACAAGATACAGAAAGGGAGAAAATAAATAACGAAATATGTACATGCTTATGCCCCTCGTTTTTACCTTGAGACACCCCCCTTATTGTTTATTCGTTTTTTTTTTTAAAAAAAGAAAAGAAAAAAAAACAGTACATATGTATGCGTATAAATGTTCTTTTGAAAAGTAATGCGTATAAACTAATATATACGTAAAAATCTATGTATAATAATTAAATAGACATGGTACAGTTTTGATGTATAAATTAGTGTATAAACTATGTATCTCATCCTTGCCAGGTTATCAACCTTCCCACCTTCTCTAGGGAGCTAGTCAAATTTTTATCCACAAAATCTAACTGGAAGGCAGGTGACAGTTAGACCTTGCCTTGTAATAGTTTTCAATATAAATTGTCTATGCAATGTAGCTCTGCTTATAAATTTTGCCTTATTAATACCTGCTTAGTTAATTTATACTTGCTTGCCTGGAATCAAATGAATTGAAATGAAAAATGAATTGTTCTAAAATCTTATGCGAAGTAATGCAGGAAGGAAGGCAAAGGTAATGTACTTAAATTCTTAATTGCATATCATACATGGGGGAGAGTGAAGGGGAACTTAAGGGTGTGGTGGTATCATCCTGGGACCTAAGGTTTAAAGGCCAACGCGAGAAGCGTGTACAGCCTTTCGTTGGCAAACCATCCAGAAAGGGATAGTATCCCCGAAACGGCTCGGTATTAAATGCGAGACCGAAATCCGAGTCCATAACGCCACTACCTTTAGACAGGGGTAGTGGGTAGTCGTGCGGCAAGGACACCGGCAAAAAGAAAAAAAAATGGGAAAGCCAGAAAAGAACTGACAGAAAAATAAACTGGGGAAAAGCCGGATGTACCTGGGGAATGTGCTGTCTCAATTTTTATAAAATTGTTGCATACATAGTATAAATTTGAATAATTGTCACTCATTTTATTTATATTGCCATGGATATTGTAATTTATTTCAGTCTTTATTATTGTTCCTAGATATTATTAAGGATGTGGATTATATTGTATAAGCTGTTTATATTGTCTCCTTTACTCTGCTCGGTCTCTGGAGGACCCTGCTCTGACGTTGTTTCCTCCACCACAGGGGTTGAGGCATTAGATGGCGGAGCATTTGCAAATGAAGGAACCTTGGGATAAGGGACTGTGTGATCAGAGAGTTCGTTTCTGGAGTCTTTGCATTTTGACGTCCTGAGTCATTTATTTTTTTTATTTCTATCAAGATTTTATTTAGCTTGGACTTTGTGGATTTAAAACTTTGCTTTTCTTTTGAAGTATGAGTATTGAAATTGTTATGGTAAGACATATTTAAGTTGGAATAAGATTCTATCGTGGTTGCTGCTTATAAAAAAAAAATATTTCCATGATTTTTGCATTCTTTTGCTTGTAACGACTTGACGGAAATCGGGTCGTTACAGTAATAGATTTTTGTTTAATTCTTTCCCTTTTGGCTTTTGCTGGTATTTCATTTTTCGTTCATTAAAATATTTCTACTCACCTCTTCTTAGGCAGCTCCTCCTCTTTCCTGTCCTTTTCTTTCTAATAATATTGTATGCTTCTGAATTTGTAACATGCCTCATAGCTTTACTATTTGTAGCTGGAAATTCAATGGGCTAAAAGCCTCAAATCTCGAATTGTCCATTCAACCCAGATATTGCCGTGGGGTTTGGTTTCCTGTTGACTTTTTAAAAATTTACACTTCTATGCTATCTTTTGTTCTTTTACATCAATTAGAAAAGAAAGTGTTCCCAACCTTATTTATACTTGGATGTTATTTGACAAGAAATGATGCTCAGGAATCAAATATGCAGATTCATAAAGCTGTAAGTTTTAATGTGATAGAATGTGAGTGTTTAGTACATTTTGCCAATGGGATAGCTACTTTCAAACATCAAATTGAAAATTTTCTACTTCATAAATGATTTCCCTTTTTCAGGTTACAGTCTATTGACATCTCAATTATACTGGGTTTCTCCAATAATTTATCCTACAAAGGTCATTAGTTCATGTTCTTAGATGCCTAGAACCTGTTTGTTTCGAGTCCAATAATCAATTTTGGCCTCATAATCAGTTCTCAAAATCCAAAAGAAACAGGCCCAAGGCATGATTCTCTCATTCCTTGGATATTTTTGTAACTTTATGTTTTGCAATGCCAAAGTCTTCAAGCTTCTCGGTCATTTTTAGAACTCATAGATCATTTTTTATGCAACCTTATGTATGCTTAGATGTTATTTGACAGGAAATGATGCTCAAGAGTCAAATATGCAGATTCATAAAACTGTAAGTTCTAATGCGATAGAATGTGAGTGCTTAGTACATTTTGCTAATGGGATAGCTACTTTCAGACATCTAATTGAAAATTTTATACTTCATAAATGATATCCCTTTTTCATGTTATAGTCTATTGACATCCCAATCATACTGGGATTCACCAATAAGTAGCCATCACTTCATATTATAAATCACTACTCATAAGTACATTAACTATATTTTCCCTGGTTCAGTTTTTCTTCATTTTGTAATTTAACAACGTTGACATGTGAATTTGAACATGTTTGGTTTTCTTGATTAATATTTTCTTTGCTTACTCTGTTTTAATTTTATTTTTTTAGGAGGAAAAAAGATCATGGAAGAGCTTAGTTGATGTTGCAATTTCAGGCTCTATTGGAATGACATCAAACCATTTACTTTTCAAAGGATTTATTATAATTTGATGTCATTAAGATGCTAATGTTCAGAATTTTCACATTACGTGAAAAACTACTCAAATATTTTTTGTTAACAACTCTACTACTTTTGGTTTCCTCCAAAAATAATATGACTCAAAAATTTAATGTAGTAATAGTGGCAATTTTCAACGTAATGGGATCGGGGTTTTGGTTGATTTGTATCATTGTATCAATGTGGGCTTCATTTTTCTTTTTCTGTTGTTGAACCAGATTTTAAAGTTACAGTAAAATACTATATTTCTATTGCTTTGCAGTTGCACCAAATTCTACATTTAATAATAATGATATTTCTTTTTTAACATTGAATATTTCTTTTCTTTATTTCTTTTCTTTATTTCTCTAAGTGGTATATATTTTATAGTTATTTCTTTCTATTATAAGTTTGAATTGAATTGATTCGTTTGTATTGCAATATCTTATTTTTGGTTTACAAATGCATTTTTTTTAATTTTTGGAAAACTTTAATCGTCTTTTATGACACATTAATTTTTTGGGCTGTCCGCGGCATAAATGGTTTGAATCCCGCAACTTGCTGCGATAGGATGATCCGAACTGTCCATTGAATGGGTTACAATGTATATTGATTGCACCCCCTTAAATTATTCTCAGGGTGTGGGCAGTGCAATTCAAGGATTGGAACCCTCTGATGTTGGGTTTCATCGAATGAATAGTTCGGATCACCCTTTAGTAAACAAGAAGGAATCTCTCGATGGGTTCTCCGATGATGTTTTGAATTCAATCCATTTACTTGAGTAAGGAAGAAGTAATCTCTCTCGCAATCGACCCATTAGGGAGAAGGAGGTCGTGGAGGCAGAATATTTCCTTAGGTAATCTTTAATTTTTTTTTACATTTTTACACCCTTTTCTGATGTTTGATTTATGATCTTTCATAAGGTTTGCATATATCTCCTCTCTCCTTTCTTCCATTCTGACGATTTGAGGTATTTGAGTGAAGGATCCCTCATTCATGTCTCTATGCTTCTTTGGGGGATATTTATTAAGCATGCCAAGTGTTTGTGGAATTCTTTGTAAAGATAATGTCTTTCTTTTTTTCAACCTTTGTAGCTAACATCATTCAACTCATGTGTTTACTAAATGTCCATATTCTTTTGATCTTTTGCGTTTCGCTCCATTTTTAAAATCTATTGAGGATGAATTTTTTCAGGAAATAGTCATGGCCTTATTATGGTCTGGAAACCATTTGACTTGTACAGCTTATTAATAGCCTTTAAAAAAAAAAAAATTTACAAATTACATTTTTTATATCTGTCGTTAAATTTACCCCATTTTTAGGACAAATTGATTTATAGATTACTTTTTCAGAAATTTAGTCCATTTTAGGGACTGTTGAGGATGATTACTTTCAGGAAAGGGTCATGATCTCATTCATTTTTCCATGTACTCTTTCTTCTTCTTATGTGCTCCATGGCCTTCTACACATGTATGCGGCTTAAAGCCTTAAACAGATAATGGATTGCGTAGGTACCTTTTTTGGATTTCTATCTATAGTTCGTGGTAAAGTTTTAATGCATTTTGTCCTGTTTTTGTTTTTGTGTGGGTGTTAATGTATGGTTTATGGTAAGTCTCCATGTGTATCTATCTTTTTGTTACTTCTTTTATATGGGATTTAATATGCATTGCTCATTGAATCCAATGAAATGGTGATACATAGCAATCCTAGCCCAAAGAATCCAGGCTTTGTTGGGCAAACTTCCAAGGGCAAGTTCAAATCACCTTAGGCAGATGCTTCCTTATTTTGTTTGGGTCAAACCTCCTTTGACAGTTCTCTATTGTCACTTTTCTTTGGTTTTTGAATCATCTACTTTTCTTGCCTCTTCTCATTCTTATTTTTATGTATATAAATTGCTTATAGTCCTGCCTTTCCTTATTCCTGTAGCTATATATCATTGTTTTAGGGGCTGATGTCTGCACTTTGTATTACACTAATCATTCTTTAAGGGGTCATGTTTTCCTATTGTTTTGCACTTCTTATTGGTTTTTTCAGACTCCCAAAATCTATAAATAACCCATCAGTGGAGTTCATAAGACAATTTTTTGGCATTTATTACGGATTTTTTCTCTAAGATTAATCTCTTTTCAGAGTTTTTTTGCCACCCATTGTTCTCTATATTCTGAGTCTCTCTCTTGCTTTGCTATTGAGATAGTTGACTAAAATCATTTCATATTTAGAAACTTCAGAACAAGTAAAATAAAAAGGTAATAACCTTAGATGTAATCGACGACATACGAACGCCCACATTATTTTCATCACCTACACATGTTTAGTCGATTGAATACTTATTCAAGTCATTTTGTTTAGTTTGGAATTTTAGAATGGGACATTTGTTCATCATCATTTCTTGACTCGACCAACCATTTCTGTACTCCATGAATGCTGATAAAAGGAAGGCAGAGAACATTGCCGGACAAGGATTTCCGGCCTTTCTTTCCCTTCCTAACGTGGCGCTTCCTATCTACACCACTTGCTGTATTTATTTCATGAATCAGGAAAAAATTTGAAACTAAGCGTTTTTTTTTTCTCACTTTAACTGATGTATATATAGAAATGTTTTTCTCTATCCAATGCTGTTCTCTGCTTCCATATTATCTGCTTCAAAAAATTTTAATTTGTGCCTTGAACTTTGTACTCTTTAATGGATTGACTTCACTGCATTTAGACTCTTCTGAGTAATGATTGTCTTCAACCTAACTTTTCATGATGATATCCATGGCAGAGATGGAATGCAAATGAAGCTGATCATGTAATTCATTTCCATCTGTTATCCTTGCAGAGTAGTTGTTTACTTCCAAAGTGAGAATAAAAAGCTTAAAGCCAATAAAAATCCATCGTTTTTTTGTTCTTACTATATTGTATTTTTTTGTTCTTACTATATGATTTTACCTGTGTTCTACTCGAGTATTTTACTTATCTTCTTTCATTTCTTCCTTGGATTTCAGAGCATGTTGGTAAACACTGCAGACACTTCCGTCAAACCACCAATCATCATTGTAGACAGCGTGCTATAGTTATAGCCCATTGATTATCTCGCTCACAAGTTTGTTTCCTATGATTCAATCAATGTATGCTCACCCATCACCTTCTACTCCTTGGTTGAAGCTCCCAAGTTTGCTATCATGAGGATTCCCTTCATTGTTGAAAATTTTGTACTGCTCATTCAACATACCTAGAAGAAAAGGGAAATGCAAAAGGCTAATGAATTTTTTAGCACAAGGGGGATATTTGGCCCGAGACTTTAATTTCACTTTACTTGCCCTTTTTTGTTTTGTAAATATTGATGGGTTAGGAGGAAGAGAATGCTCTATATTTTGTTTGATGAAGGTAATAAATGGATTCGGTTTAATCATTTCATGGGTTATCATTTATTAGGACAACCGTCCAAAATCCAATGGAGTGTATGTTTTGTTGGCTATATAATATAATCCATGTATGTTCTAATATAAGCCCAATAGGTAATGGATCAGGTGTAGTGGGCCCATTTGGGCTGGAGCCTATTAACCTCTTATAACCCTAGTGTATCTCTATATATAGGGGCTGGAAGCAACAAACTTGGTATTCCAAATTAGATACCTTGGGTGTAATGCTTTAAGCATCGTTGCTTTAACCCTAATTACACTAACAATCTTGAAGTATTGCAATTTTTTTTTTTGGGTTTCTTACGGCCAAAAGCAAGTACGAAATCTTTCGTTTTCTCTCTTGGATCGAGTTTTTTTTTTCTTAGAGGTGCGATATTGGGTACCTCACGGAAAATCTCTCGCCTGTGATTTTGGGGTTCCAAGATTCTGCTTGGATCGAAATCCTTACTCCCTTTTCTGAAGGATTTCAAGATTCGGTTTTGTAGACACCCCATTTTGACCGAACCCCAAATAGCCCTTAAACATCTTGGTTTGAATAATTTTTCTCTAAGTGATGGAATTAGCATCTCAAATTTTGCCCTAGCATAGTTTAGAACCTCAATAAGGTGTCCGCGAAATTTCATAAAAATCGGGTCAAGTTTATGCAAGTATCAAAGCGAGGCTTTGTGAGGTTATTTGTAAAGGGGAGGGATATATCTAACAATGGGTGTGCCAATACCAATCTTAAATGCAATAAAGGAAGAGCCAAAATGACTCCCCTCATATTTTACCCGAGCGCATCCTTTGTAGAGAAAAGGGTAGTCATAATGTGCTACAAAAGGGGTTGTCCTGGGAAGCATAGGGGGCAAAATATGGCATTTCCACATATATATAAACACCTATCGAACTAGGGTTTGGAGGGAGCCCCATTTTTTCTGAGAAAGAGGGAGAGGGCAGCCGCAAGAATAGCAGCAGAGGGAGAAATACAGAGAGAGAAACATCTCCATCTCCACCCTAACATTTCCCCCTCTCATCTTCTCCGGTTGAGCTCCGGCCGTGCTCCGGTCAAGCTCCGGCCGGCCATTTGCAACCCCCGATCATCATCCTCTTCCTTTCAGTCACCATCTAGTTTCTACCCTCATCTACCTCCACCATCTACCCTAACCGAGCCACTACCCCTGCCCGTTTCTAACCCAAAACCCACATCATCCACCTCCATTACCCATCGGAGCTCTCACCCAACCCCATCTGCTCCGACCGTTTAGCACCACCACCTACTCCATTTTTTTTCTTCTCCACCGGAACTTCACCTACCCCATCTTCTCCGATCACCCTAAAACCATCTTCCTCCCCCTCTGCAACCAATTTCCATTTTCATTAAAAAAAAAAAAATTCCAAGAGAAAGTGCAGAGAAAGAACGAGAGAGAGAGAGAGAGAGAGAGAGAGAGAGAGATCTGAGAGATTAAGAAATAGAGAGGGAGAGGCCGACCCCATGAGCTTCTTCGCACCCTCATCGCTCGGCTCAACCCACACCTTCCCACCGGCGAGTTCTTCCGACCCACTTCTTCTCCCCAACAGAGAAGCTCATCTTGGCAGCCACCAATGAAAAAGCAGAGTGAGAGAGAGAAGTGAACTCACCGCCATCCATTGACCCCATACCTGGCAACCATCTTCCCTTCTTCACCTCCTCTGTAAATCCGGCCTCCATCCTCCAAACCCATCTCAGCCGTCTTCTTCTAACCCCTATCCAAATCATCCCTATAAACTCTAAAGAGCATTCCATATTGTAGACACCCCCATTTTGCTACGCTTTAAAAAGCAAAAGATTCGGTAGTTTGTCAAGTCTCGAGTCTATATTCCGCAATAGATTAGGCATCAATGCATTTTAGGGTAGATTTCATCTCATTTTAGGTGTTTGGAAGTTGATTCGCAATCCTAAAGGTTTCTAGGGTGTTCCAATGGTATCTGGAAAATGAAAGTTCAAGTTTTCAAGCAAGTGAAAAAACCTGCTATTTTTAGAATTTCCAGGGTTTCCCTCATTTTTGCCCATTTTTGCACTTCAGGGGTATTTTGGTCTTTTCCTTTGTTATTCTTTTGATTCTCGAAATGTGTCTGAGAGATTATAGATGATTTCATGAATTTTGGAAAACCTGCTAAATTTAGAATTTCTCAGGGGTTTTACTTACTTAGATATTTTATGTGCGAAGGGCATTTTAGATATTTTCAGGGGATACCAAATGATCATGTTTGATATTGCACACCAAAAGAAGCAAACTTAAAAACTTTCTATTTTTTAGGTTTGACCATGAAGACTTTCTATTTTTAACTTTCCCCTTTGGGGGCAATCCAATTTAAGGTCATTTTGGTCGCTTTTGGGTGTTTTGATCGAATAAGGGTATTTTGGTCCGAAAAATTATTTTTCTAAAGGGGATGGTTCGACCATATGTCGAGGGTACACCATGAATGTCATATGGGTTGAGTTCATCAATGAAAAAATTTGAATTTAAAAGATTTTATTGAATTTTCATTGAAAAAAAACCCGAAATACATGTCATATGGCCCATTGGGCTAAAGCCCATGAGGTGGGGGTCCATGTGGACCTACCCATGTGGGTTGGCCACATAAGTGGGTGCCCCACATGGGGAGGCCACATGCAAAAACGTCCAACATGGGATGAGGTGGTTGGTGACATCATATTTGCTTTAAAAAAATAATAAAGAACAGAAGAGTTATAATTAGAAAGGGCTAGTAAAGTCAGGTTAGTAAAATTGCCATAACTTTTTACCTTCTCATTCAAAAAATTCGTAATTATACTTGTTTCGAACGTCTCGAAAAGATCTACAACTTTCTAGTTTATCACTTTTTCTGAATCAGCCCCTAAATAAGTCGAAAATGAGCTCAAACGTGGACAGCCCTCTTTGGACGAAAATCATTCATAAAAGCTAGTTTCCTATGTGAGAAGGCTTCTAGATTAATCTTGAAAGATCTATATTGTGTAATTTAGCATGTATTATTTAACAAGAAATTAAGATTAGAATCTAATTAAATTTGGAAACAAGAAAGAAAGGAAGCAAGAAGCACAAATTGGAAACATGCTAAAGAAAGAAGCTCTCACATTGGAAACTACTAATTTTCTCTCAACCCTAATCTTTTCTATAAAAGCAAGCACACACAACCTTTGGCCTTCTTCTTGAAACTTCATCCAACCCTAGGGGAAGATCTGAAAATTCATCCATCTCTCTTGCTCATTTCTTGGAATTTTGTTCCATTCTTTTGGTGTTCATCTCTTCTACTTGGTTCTTCAAAAAGAATTCTCATATTTCTTCGATATAATCAACATATTGGAGATATTCTTTGGGGTTTTCTTTACTAATTGAAAGGGTAAGACAAAGCGTATATCCGAGGATTACTTACCCTAGAGACAAGGAGAGCTAGCAAGGTTGGTATTCCAAAACCCTCTTTCATATATCTTAAACTAGAAGCATGCTAGGATTGAATTTGTGATTTTTTTTTAAAAGTCATGAATATTAAAGAATTTGAATGTGAAATTTTAAGGAGATTAGATCAAATTTAAGTTATTTCATAATCTGAAATTTTTCTTGGAAAATCTATTTTTTATATTAAAATTGAATTTTCGGAAAGAAAAGGGTTTAAAATCCAATTTACAAAGCAATTATAACAAACCTTTAAAAATTTTTGAATTTTTCAATCTCTGAGTGTTTTGCACATTAAAAAGTGTAGAAATCTGGAATTTCGAAGAATTTTGACTTCGTTTTGACCACGATTTGACCTTTTGAACTTTACCCTCAAAGGGGTAAAATTCTAAAGATTGAATTTAAAAAGATGTCAAAACAGATCCAAAATCAATGAAAATTTCAACATAACATAATTTTAAGATTTTAAATTAGTACGAATTTTTTGATGAATTCTTGATTTGATTTAAAGGGTTTAAAAATTCATTTAACTCTAGGGGTATTTTTGGAAAAAACCAATTTTCGAAAAATCTATAAGGTTTTCGAAAGTGAAATTTGAATGAGAAGCAAATTAAATCTAATCTAATCTCCTGTGAAGTTTTCAAGATTTTTGGTTGCTGTTGGATATTTGTTTATGATTTTTTATGTCAAATCATGCATGCTATATTAAATCTGAGAAAAATAGTAAATTGCAATGAAAACTTCTGAAAATATTTGTTTGATAATTATTACTGGACTTACATGTTTTCATAAAGTTTAAACTGATTTGAATTTGATTTACTATGTGTTTCTTTGTTAATTCATAATCTGGATAGATATTTGTAAAATCGTAAATTAATAGTAAATTATTCTTAAAATTTATGAAACTTTTACAGTAATCCTTTCTGATTGTAATAACGTTACTGTAGAAATTTCATCTTGTTCTGAAAAGATTTGCTATATGTTGATGTGTAAATCTACAATCTGAATTGAAACCTTTTAAAATCCTTAAGTAAATCGAATTAAAATCAAATTGTTTTAAAAACTTCCAGATGATCATAATATTCCATCACATATTCAATCATTAAATTATCAAAATAGAAACCTTAGGAATCACTGATTTCCTTTGTAAAATCCTGATGCTGTGATAGTTTAATTGTTGAAATCGCATTCATAATCGTATACTAATTGTGATCAATCCTTGACAATTTGAGCATGTAAATTATAATACGATATTGGCTCCGAGGTCTACTGTCCACGGAAATCCTGAGAAACATGCCAGGCAATAACGTACTATAACTTAGATGTTAAATTGTGCGAGGTGAGAGCGCACGATTCCCTTTCATGAATGCGATCTAAGCATGAATTTTATCAAGCCTTAGAGCCTTTGGTATTCCTTAGATGTTAGGAATCAAAAACCTTTTAAAGAACTGAAAATCTTTCATTTCAACAAACTGAATTGATTTAATCCATGTCTTTGGAACTGTTGGATTGCGGTCTCCCATCGTAGGATCCTTTAGAGCCCCTTAGGAACACTCACGTCACGTTGTGTCCTAGGTTTTAGGGAGTCCTAGAGTTAGGAGTTCAGCCTCATCACGGACGTTTGCTATGTATAGCAACCGTGCCATAGGTCTAGTTACACTAGTCACCCAATCTTTCCATAGGACAAGCCTAGTAAACTAGGATGTAGGCTAACCTGCATTAGTCTAAGGAACAACTTGCATTTAGATAAGAATCATATAGCATCTTAAATGAAATCCTAAGATAATAAAATCCTCAACTTGAATTAAATAACTTCTCCTAAAACTGTTGAAACAGTCAATCCCGTCTAGGTCGGTGTCTTAGTTGAGTTAGGCATAAGTAGCTTAGCTTAGGTGCACCGAACTACGTCGACTCTGATCCCAGTGAGGCTTGGGTACGTAGGCAGCTTGGATGTCTGATGGCATACCAACCGCGAGTCGGCACTACAACAAATTGTGGTGTTTTGTATATTAATTTTTTTGTAAATGTTTAATCAAATCACTTAGGATTTTCCTGAAATTAGAATTTTAGGAGAACTTTCACTTAGATTGAACTCAAACAAATTAAGAAATCAAGATACACATTTAGGATCTACATTGAAATTAGATCATAGGATGCATGTCACATAGTTCGCACGTTAAAAGAGAGTTAAATGAGCCATTTAAAAGGAATTTAAAAGAGTTAGCTTTTGGAATCGAAGACCGATTATCGGGCAGGAATGGTGCATGTGGTGGATAACTCCCCATACCTTCCATTCTTGTAACCAGGTAGCGAGTCTAGATTTCTGGTTAATTATGGGTCCTAGATCCCACATCTAGGTGGCGACTCTGTCACTCTCTTTTGTGTGGAATTCGGATTGCCTTAGTCATCCTAAGTTCACATAAAAGATGAATTAAAATCAATACTAAAAAGGCACACGCCAATCGCGTGGGTACGAGAGACCAAGAGAAGGCGTGGCGGCTCGCGCCCCACCCCTCTGCATCATCTCCCTATGCTGTCTCGCCATAAGCTGCTCAAGTCTCTCATGATCAGAGGTTCTCTGAATTTCTGCAGTCGTAAAAGCAGTAGAGAGTGTATTAAAACCAGTTGTGAGAGTGTCCATGCCGGTCCTCAAGGATGCAATGTCTCTGGCTAGCTCCTCATATGAGCCAGTGGTGGAAGCTTGACGCTGCTTAGCCTGTCTCTGCTCATGTGCTCTAATATTGCCCTGCATTTGAGCCACGTGTTCTGCTTCTCTCATGGCCTCATCAACCTCATCAGTTATAACCCCACTAGGACCAACTCCACCCAGGATAGGAATTCTCATGCATGTAATGGTGGTTTGATTGAGCACGGGATCAGGGTTCTTGGAAGACTCTTTCGATAGATCAATTTTTCTATTTCATAAAAGCTTGGTGATAAGCATTCCAAAAGGTAGACCTTCCTGTCCTCTCTTGACAGCCTCATCCATGTATCCCATAATGATATATCCCAGATTCAATTTAATTTTCTTCATGATACAGTAAATCACAAGAGCTTCAAAAGGCTTTACTGTATCAAAATTTCCGGCTCTAGGAGTGATGTTGTAGGCTACAATCTTGTGAATTAATCTCGCAGTAGGATTCATTGAGTGAGCATTGATATTTAATTATCTTCAGGAGGGGGGACGATTCCTAAGGTATCATAAACATCTATCATGATGAAATGATTTTCGATTTCATTCTTACCCCAAAAGAAGATCCTCCTACCATCATTGTGAACTCCAATCCATTTATAAAAATCAGCTAAGTTTAGCCCAAACTCTCCCCGAAAGTATGTACTCATCACAACACCCTTATGAGTAATGTCAACGTTTGCATAGGAATATCTAATCAGGTCAGGGTGAATTATAGCACCATATTCAAGAAACAAAACCCAACCTTGAAATGCGAAGAGTGAGGTAAGATCAAACTTTTCAAAGTCCTTGAAGATCACCTTTCTTCCTGAGATGATTACTCTATTTGAGAATTCATTGTAGCGATCCATGGCTTTCTTGTTGAAGAAATGTTCATCGGGGAACACTTCTTCTTCCGGTTCGGTTCGCGCCTTTCTGCCCTTTTGTGCGATGGTTTTTCTTGATGTCAACATTTTAGAGTCTAGGGTTTTGAGAGGGATAAGAAAAATACAAGGAAAATGAGGGAAAGGGAGAGTAGATGAGGAAGATGAATAAAGAGAGAAATCGGTGGATTTGGGAGAGATATTGCGAGAGGAATGAGGATTATGAATAAAGAAGAGGAACGAAGAGAGAAAATGAGAAATGTAGAAGGGAAATGGATCAAACCTCACTCAAATGCTTAAACTTGAAGCTTTGGCTCTGAAAGATGATTTAGAAATAAAGAGGAGCAAAAATCCTAAGAGAAAAGCAAATGGCGAGAGTAAAAATGAAACGACGGAAACCTTTTTAAAGCAGTTTTAGATCGTCACGGTCGCCGGCCGTGACGCTACTGTTCGTTTTTATTTTTCACTCGCGACCATCCGCGGTCGACCGGGTTCACACGGTCGTCCTCCTCGACGCTACTGTCCATTTTTCAATTTTGTCCATATTGCCTTCCGCGGTCGCCCTCCGAGGCTCGGTCGACCGCCACACCCCTGTTTTCAATTTCTTGATATTTTTCAAGGGATTTTGTGGACAAATCGATTTTCTCCTATTTTTCTCTTATTCATGGGATTATAATGAACATGTAGACTCAATCCCTAGGCTATGGGAGGGCTCCTAAAAATTCATTTTTATTTTTCTATCATTTAAGTTCAACTGGATGAATGGGCATATGTTTTCAGTAAGTCCTTTTTTGGATGCACTAGATGAATTTTGCTAGATACATAATATGATATATGTTGATCTATATCTAGCAATGTTTGACATGTTAGTTCATCTAAATGTGGATCCTAAGTACATATTTGTATATTTTTGCACAAATTAAAGCCTACACCTAGATTTGTGATGCCCTAATCTACCACAATATGAACATGAATAAGTGTGGATAGTTGAGGAGCAACTTGTGGGACCCGATCCCGCGAGAGGGGAATGGCCCGTGAGCCGCCTCCCTCTCTCTTGGTCTCTCGTACCCACGCGGTTGGCGGGTACTTTTTTTTATTTAATTCATCTTTTCCGTGAACTTGGGATCACTAAAGCAATCCGAATTCCACGCAAAAGAGAATAATTGAGTGGCCACCTAGATGAGAGATCTAGGACCCATAAGTGACCAGAAATCTAGATTCGTTACCTGATTACGAGAATGGAAGATATGGGGAGTTACCACCACATGCACTATTCTTGCTTGATAATCTGGTCTTCAATTTCAAAAGTTAACTCTCTTGAATTTCTTTTAAATGACTCATTTAAGTTTATATTAATGTGCGAACTATGTGACATGCATCCTAAGATCTAATTTCAATGTATTCCCTAATGTGTATCTTGATTTTCTTAATTTGTTTGGATTCAACCTACGTGAATATTCTCCTAAAATGCTAATTTGAGAGAAATCTTATATATTTTAAATAAGAATTTATAAAAAAAACTAATATATAAAATCCCACCATTTGTGTGTGGGGCAGACTCGGGCTTGGTATGCCATTCAAGCATCCAAAGTTGCCTACGTATCCCAGCCTCACTAGAATCAGAGTCGATCGTAGTTCGGTGCACCTAAACTAAGCTACTTATGCCTAACTCATCTATGACACTGATCTAGACTGGATTGACTGTTTCAACAGTTTAAGAGAGATTATTTAGTTCAAGTTGCAGATTTTATTATCCTAGGACATCATCTAAGATGCTATATGGTCTTATCTAAGTGCAAAACATCTCTTAGACTAATGCAAGTTAACCTACATCCTAGGTAACTAGGCCCGCCCTATGGAAAAAGTGGGGTAGTGTAACTAGATCTATGGCACGATTGCTATCCGTAGCAAACAGCCGTGATGAGGCTGAACTTCTAACTCTAGGACTCTCTAAAACCTAGGAGACAACGTGACGTAAGTGTTCCTACGGGGCCCTAAAGGTTCTTACGATGGAAAACTGTAATCCAATGGTCCCAAGGACAATGATTAAATCAATTCAGTTTGCCGAAGTTAATGATTTTCAGTTCTTTAAAAGTTTTCGATTCATAAGATCTAAGGAATACCAAAGGCTCTAGGGCATGATTAGGAATAACAAGATATGGATGATTGTAATTTACTGGAAGAGTTTAATGAATTTTCCTTAGGGTTTACTACCAATTTTTTATTTTTCAAAATTTAAGTCAGATTGTAGATTAACACAGCAACTTATAGCATATGAATTTTAAATTAATCCAAACTTTTATAGGATAAAGATAATCATGAGAGTAATCCACTGTAAAAAGTTCATGGATTTGTATTACAATTTGATACCAGTTAAAATTCACACACAAATCAGATGAAATCAAAGAATCAATTAAAAGTCAAACTTAATGGAATTCTAAAATCAAGAAAAAATTACATATGATATAAAATAGGTTATAAGAATTTTCAACAAATTTCCAGAACCTAAAAATTAAAACTCCTCCATAAATAGATTTTTAAGTGGAAAAGATCAATTTATTTTCTATGAATCAAAACCCGTTTATTAAAATAAATTACAAAACCATATCAAAACTTTGCAAAACCCATTGACATTTTTTCTCTAATATTCCAGTTACTGGTTTGTAAAGAAATTTTTTGAAAATTCATTAGTTTGATATGAAAAAGAATTACGGCACGCAAAACGGAGGACCGGCTAGAAAACAGTAAAGAAAATATCTTTTATAAAATTGTTTTCCATGAAAAATTCAATTTATAATTAAAATTGAATTCTGAAGAGTTTCATCAATTTTCAAAATCTCTTGATATTTATTAAAAATAGGCCGAATTTAAAATAATTTAAATTTGGATTAAAAAATCATTAAAAACCAAAAATTTTAGGGTGATCTAGAAATCCCAAAATCGGTTTGGAAACAAATTTTCATCCAATTTAGACTTGATTTGACCTGTTTTTCATTTTATTCTTCAAGAAATAACGCTTTGCTGGGTTATCTTTCGAAAAATAAAACGGAAAATGAGACAGTCAAACCGTGGTCAAAGATCATACTTTCCAGTAGTTTTCAAATTTTTATTAACCTCAAAAAATATTGGTTTTTGAAAAAGCCCATGTTTTCAAACACTTGCTTTGAAAATCCAATTTAAATCCATATTGAATAAAAAAGAAAGAAAATCATTCTTGATATGGAGGAAATTTAATTTTTTGGTGAAATTTCAGATTTTGAAAACTTATTATCTACCATATATCATACTGAAATAAAAAAAAAAAACTCATTGATTTGATCCATCAAGAACAACACCCTAGCATGTTTTTCTACTTTGCAAAGGCGAAGAATCCTTAGCGTTGATTGCGATCCTTGTCTCTAAGGTTGGTAATCCGAGATATACGCTTTGTCCAACCCTTTTAATCGCCAAAGAAGACCCAATGAACGATCCAATGATCCGCAATCCGCCGTATGTTGAAGAAGAAGAAGAAAGAATTCGAGTGCACTTTGTGAAGAGCACTTGGAAGAGAGGAAGAACCAAACACACTGGAAGAGGGGAGAGTTTTTTTTTTCTTTTTTTCTTTTTTTGGGAGGAGAGAGAAAAATGACAAATTTCAGAGCTTTTTTTTCTTTTCTTTTTTATCCTTCTAATGGTTGTTTGCTTTAATTTTTATATAAAAAAAAACTAGGGTTGTTTCCAAATTTGAGAGCTCCCATCTTTGGCTTGTTTCCAATTTTTTCCTCTTGCTTTTTTTCTTTCTTGTTTCCAAATTGGATTTGATTCCAATCTTAATTTCTTGTCAAACAAGACATGCTATTCCCATTCCACATTGCTTCTTTGGAAAACCTCTTTTAAGCAACCATTCCTCTTTTCCTTCTTTCCTTCTTTTCTTTTTATTCTTTTTATTTTTCTTTTAACCAATATGATTTCACTAGCCATGTGGACTGCCCACCATGGTGGTCAACCCACATGGGCTCCATTATTGCGGGCTTTAGCCCAATGGGCCATTTCACACAGGTTTCGGATTTTTTCCGTTAAAATTTAATAAAATCTTTTTAAATTCAACATTTTATATATAGACCAAACCCATTTGACATTTATGGTGCATCCCTAACACATGATTGAACCATCTTTTTTGGGAAAATAATTTTTCGGACCAAAATGCCCCTATTTGACAATTACGCATCCAAATGTGACCAAAATACTCTTAAATTGGTTCACCCGTAACGGGAAAAGTTAAAAATGGAAAGTCTTTGTGGTCAAACTTCAAAAATAGAAACTCTTAAAGTTAGGTCCTTTTGGTTAGCAATATCAAACAGGATAATTTGGTACCCCCTGAAAATACCCAAAATGCCATTGACACATAAAATTTCCAAGTCAAGCGAAACAAACTCCTGAGAAACTCTAAATTTAGCATGCTTTCCAAAATTCATGAAATGATCTAAGATTCCTTAGACACACCCTAGAGGTCATATGAAACATATTGGAAATGACCAGATTACCCCTGAGGTACAGAATTTGGTGAAACTAGGGAAAACCCTGAGAAATTCTAAAAATAGCAGTTTTTTCAAAATTCATGGAATTGCTCAAGATTTCTCAGACACAACTCGGGGGACAAACGGGACATATTAGGATGACCAAAATACCTCTAGAGACCTTTAGGATCGCGGATCAACTTCAAAACTTCTATAACAAGATGAAATCTACCCTAAAATGCATGGATGCCTAATCTAATGCAGAATACGGACTCAAGACTCGATGACACTACCAAATATTTTGCTTTTTAAAGCGAAGCAAAATAGGGGTGTCTATAGATGCCCCTCTTTGGTAGAGATGACGTAGTCATCGAATACCAAAGCAGAAGTGACAGAACCATTTTGCGTAGCTTTAATCAACAAAGATATTTGCTACACACAATGCAACCTAAATGCAAACAGCTCCTAAATGCAAGACCCTAGATGAAGTCCTAGAAGTAGAATCAAGATAATTATTCTTACCATCATGAGCTGGTAGTTCAGAATAATGGATAAATGGATTCAATCCAAGAGCGAAGATCGTGCAGCTTATAACGAAAGATAATTTTGAGGCAGCGCTGTTTTCAAACGGGCAATGAGGAAATGAGAGATCATTTTCGAATGGATACTGCTTTCAAACAGGCTCAACAGAAATGAGGCACTATAATTGTACAGGCCAAAGGGAAATAAGAGATAGATCCTTTTCGAATGGACTCAGAGAGAATGAAATACCGTATTTATACAGATTCCACGGAAATAAGACGTCATATTCATATGGATCCCAAAGAGGAACAAGATACTATTTTTAAATGAACTCAGATAGAATGAAATACCGTATTTTTACGGATTTCAAAGGAATGAGACATCATATTTGTATGATGTTCAAAGAGAATTAAAAGATCATTTTTGAATGTTCTCAGATAGAATGAAATACCGTATTTTTACGGATTCCATGAAAATGAGACATGATATTTGTATGATGTTCAAAGAGAATTAAGAGACCATTTTTTAATGAACTCAGAGAAAATGAAATACCGTATTTATACGAATTCTAAGGAAATAAGACATCATATTTGTATGATGTTTAAAGAGAATTCAGAGACCATTTTTTTAATGGACTCAGATTGAATGAAATACCGTATTTTTACGGATTCTAAGGAAATGCGACATCATATTTGTTTGATGTTCAAAGAGAATTAAGAGATTATTTTTGAATGGACTCAGATAAAATAAAATACCGTATTTTTATGGATTCCAAGGAAATGAGACATCATATTTGTATGATGTTGTAAGAGAATTAAGAGACCATTTTTTAATGGACTCGAAGAGAATGAAAAACCGTATTTTTACAGATTCCAAGGAAATGAGACATCATATTTGTATGATGCTCAAGAGAATTAAGAGACCATTTTTTAATGGACTCAGAGAGAATGAAATACTGTATTTTTACGAATTCCAAGGAAATGAAACATCTTATTTGTATGATGTTCAAAGAGAATTAAGAGACCATTTTTTAATGGACTCAGATAAAATGAAATACCGTATTTTTACGGATTCCAAGGAAATGAGACGTCATATTTGTATGATGCTCAAAGAGAATAAGGGACCATAGTTGTATGGACTTGGAGAGAATGAAATACCGTATTTATACGGATTCCAATGAAATGAGACATCATATTTATATGATAAAGGACCATAGTTGTAAGGACTCGGAGAGAATGAAATATCGTATTTATACGGAGTTCTTGGAAATGAGACATCATCTTAATGATAAGGGACCATAGTTGTATGGACTCGGAGAGAATAAAATACCGTATTTATACGGATTCTAAGGAAATGAGACATCATATTTATATGATAAGGGATCATAGTTGTATGAACTCGGAGAGAATGAAATACCGTATTTATACGGACTCAGAGAGATTTAACTTGTTTGCAAGCGGGATGGGAGATCAAATTCAGATTGCTTGGTTGATCAATTGTTGATTAATTGATGACTTTGACGATGGAGAATTTGGAGAATTTTCATGAACTTGAATTCGATGTGAAGTTGAATTTGATGAACTTTAGTTTCTTGAAATCAATGAATGATGAAATCGAGGACAACAGAGATCGCGCTCGATGAAGATATTGAAAACTAAGACTTGGACGAATGACGAGACTACAAACCTTATGAATGAAGAAGCATGACTAACGAGAATGGTTTATGAACACTTTCAGGAAGTTTCAACAAGATTTTTCGCAAAGAGACAGTTGGTCTTTTCTTCTGGGGATTTTGATAACTGAAACCTTGATCTAACTACCTAGGATTGGTAATCTAGTACAACAACTCTCTTGGATACTAAAAATTGGGAAGTGGGATTTTTCCTTTGACAGATGTTTAAATAAACATTTCTTGACCAGGATAGTATTCAACTGACTGGAAGAAAATTATGAATTTTAATAGTCCATCTTTCTGAGAAATTGGCCTAACCTCACATATGAAATCCTCCAAGCCTCAGGTGCCTTTCTGGGGCATGGTCATCTTATGAAAACTGCACTTCCCGATGTTTATACTCCAGAATGCTTATGAGCTAATCTTCTTTAACGAAGCTCTTTGACTGGATTCTTGAGATCTTTCCTTCAGGATTAACTTGGCGCAGGTACAATCGTAGGGAGCTGACGATACCGGGCCTCTTTCACCGAGACAGTTGCATAATTTGGATACAAGGACGGCAGTTGACTCTTCGTAAAGATGAAATTTGGGTAAAGGACACTATTCAAAGGATTGAGAAACTCTAAAAGAGTGGACTTAGAATGACAAAAATTAACTAACTACACTGACAGACACAGTGATGCTTCTGACTTAGTTAACGTTTTGTTCAGTAAGTCTAGCCTTTCAAAGAGTAGTTTCTCAATTGATAAACACTGGATTTCTTCTTTAAAATGGTAAAGCCTCAAGGATTTGATTACAATTCCATGGATGGCTTGGCTTCAATGCCCCCAGTTTTGAGGATGACACTTGAATTCGCCTGAACTTCTATTGATCTTCAGTCTTGATTCCGGCTGTAGCCTTCTTATAATGATTCTCTTTCCGTGACCAAGTCACCTCTTCGGGGTTTTTAACTTGGCGGACCGTGTTAGCTTTAACTTTGGCCTGAACCACCTTTCTATGTTTTCGATCCAGCAGGCTATCCCGTTAGCTTTTGCCTAAGCTGCCCTTTCGGATTTTCAACTTAGTAGGGGAATGATCTTAAATTTTGCCTAGACCGCCCTTTCAGGTTTTCAGTCTAGTAGATCTTCAAACTCCGTTCTTTTCTTTATTTTTTTTTTCAGTTTTGGATCTTTGATTCTAAACATCTGAAGGACTTTACAGGTAGGATATGACTTTTCAAAGAATGGCTTAACGTTCAACAAAGATTTCGACCGAACCTGTGAATAGGTTGCCTACGTATCCTAGGGTAGGAATCAGGTCATGCGTAGTTCAGGGCGAATGCCCCTAGTTTGAAGGTAGATTGTTCTTTTTGTTCTTTCTCTCTTTTTTGTTTCTTTTTGTCTTCTGATTGCTTGATTTTTCTTCTAGGACTTTGTCCTTTTTTTCTTTTAGAACCTTGTCTCTCCCTTTTTTTTTCTTTGATTCTGAAACCATTGAATCTTTTCTTTTGAAATGACCGAACTCGGTTTTACCGAGCTGCCTACGTACGCCAGTGTAGGGATCAGGCTGAGCGTAGTTCCGGGCGGATGCCCCTAGTTTGATGGGTTTTCAAGAAAATTTCATTCAGGCTTAAAGGGTTTGGAAACCGGTATTCTTTTGACACTGGGTTATGATTTTGAGATTTATTCGGCCAAAGGAGGCCTCCCGATGTTCAGATTGGGAATCGATCTAGGTTACTAGAGTCCCTCTGGTACTTATTATTTATTTATTTTTCTTTCTTTTCACGGAGTTTGACAACATTTTCCGGTAAGAGATAATGATTCTTCTTCCTTCTGGATATTGATAAATACTTTGACTTTGAGAGTGCATAATGGTATTTTTTTTTGACATCCTTTCATCCTTGAATCGGTGACTCTTGATATTTTGATGATCGCTCTGAGATGATTGCTCCTGCACTTTTCATATTCAATTCGATGGCTTTACATTATCACTGGTGAAACCAGTGACTAAGGCCATTGACTGGAGATATGAACGTTGTTTCCAATCCATGCTCCTTGTATAGCATGTGACATTCACTTCTTTCATTCTTTCTTGAACCTTCTATCTAGGTCTTTCTCCTGGCATTAGTGGTAGCGCTTACTGGACCATCTCTTTATCCTCGAAATGGGCTTACCAATTCTTCACACTCTTCAGAGGGCAATGTATTTTCAATAGGCATTTACTGAATCAAAGTTTCAGTGCCAATGTTTATCATTTCAATTTCCTCTTTTAGAGGTTGGGCTCGGCGCTCCTCCTCTTGTTTGAGCATAGGCTGCAACTCAAGAGGAGTTTCGACGGCATTTGACGGCATCTTCTTCCTTATTCGAGGAGGGAGTATTATTCTCATTGTTTATTAAAGTCAGAAGCACACGTTGAAATGTATAAAGAAAGCAAGTTTCATTGAATTGAAAATGACTACATCTGATAAGAATTATCCTGAACAGACTCAGGATTCACATTCTTGACTCAAAAATAAAAGTAAGAAAAGACTCAACTGGACTAGAAATTTATTCAAACTTTTAGAAGACTGCACTTGATAACTGGACTTGACATCATGACTTGACTTAATTAACATAACAAAAGGACTATGGCTGCTACAAATGTCTGGCTTTGGAGGCTCGGCGAGGGCTGGCTCATAACTAGACCTGTTCTTTTTGTAAACCCTGGGTCGTCTAAGCATCGAGATCATCTGGCGACAGGGGATCAAGGAATCCTTCTGGCAACACTACGTTTAGATCTCCTCCGGCATCTGAGTCACTGTCATCGTCACTGCTACGACTAAGCTCGATTATCGAATTTGGTTTGGATGGTCCTTCGTGATCATGCTCATGAGTCAGAGACTTAAGTGGTTCCTTAGAGCTTTAACTGGCCGAGTTCCATTTAACAAAACTCTGTGCTCTATCATCTTGGAGCTTGGAGTCTTGCGGTTGGAAACAATTGGTCTGCATTGTTGCTTCATTTGATGAATCTCCTACGCGAGAGCGGCCACTTGTCTAGAGAGATTCAGAATCAATCCTTCAGAACCCGTGGCCATGGAACTTTGAGCATGCCCATATGCCATGGAGAAGCTAGGGCTTTTGCCTTTAGAGGTAACATTAGCTGAGCCAAATATCTCATTCAATTAAGCCCTGATGCAGCGATTCTCTTCTTTAAGCTCTTGCAATTGTCGGAGGATAAGAGCCAAGGTATCAGCAGTGGTATTGGACCGGGTATTTCTCGAGCTTTCCGCCATAGGAGCTGACAGAGGAGGTGGTGCAGAATCTGGATCAACAACAGAAGGTTGTGGAGAGCCACGCCTCATTTGTAATAATGAATTGATCTGGACCCGAGAAATATTAGACATGGCTATGACAATTCCTTGAATGGAAACAAGGAATATAAAATGTAAGCTTGACATCCAAGGTGTGCTTTCTGCTTAATGACTGAAAGATGATTATGGGCTAAACAAGCAATTGAAATGACAGAATGAATCTTATAATGACTGAGACACGATGATGGCGACACGAATGCACTAGGGAATGCTCCTACTTTAAGTGTCATGGGAATAGACTCTGAGGGGCTTATCGAAATAATCTTGAAAAAAGGTTACCCCTAGAGTAAGAAGAGACCAATGATATGAACAAGATTGGATCATCTAGATCGGGTATGATCAGATCATCTAGATCAGGTATGATCGGATCATCAGGATTGCATAATCAAAAGATTGAGACTTTGTCCTGCCAGGTATGAAGACATGATCGAATGGTACGATAGAAGGATGAAAGACACACGATCAAATGATTAGATGAGATTGCATAGGATTACTTTCAATGGGTAGATCAGGAATGACTAATCCTACAAGATCTTGGAAAGATGAGATTTATATCTTAATCCCAAAAGGAAAGCTTTTAATCTTCTTATATTTTAACAGGTGCTACCTAAAGGCATCAATCCTAATCCTAATCTAGCGGAGTGGAGAAAGGATCTCGACTCATGACTTTGTTTGTGTTCCTAATAACTGATCGTAGCTATTAGAAGATGGACTACGGCCTAATCTAGACACAAATGGGTAGGATATCCTAAGCTACGCTCACACACGTGATGCACGTGTATTCTTATACTATATGCATGTGTGGGTTAATCTAGGGGTAAGGCCAAGAGTTCCCTTAGCGCGAATCCATGTTCGATATACTGTACCAGTATCCGGCGTATCAGTACATGAACAAGAGATCCGTTTATGCACCATAAAGGTACTAGGCTAAGAGTGGAATGCTTCTCTGGCACAGATGCACTAGGTGATGAAATCCCAGTCAACCATGCAAGATAACACTCCAGGTTCCTAAAATAGGATGTGTGTGCATGTAAGATGCAAGGGTTTAGATGCAAGTGATGTAAGTGTGTGGAATAAGTTTGCGCAATCTATGATGCCTTCAGATTTTGTTAGATTAAGTTTGAGTATGATGTGATGAGAAAATAAAATACACAAACTAATCTATCAAGCATATAAGATAGAGTTTTCATGAGCCAATTAAAATACATTCAAACGAATTATCCTTTGAAATTTTAATGAAGTTAGGTGATCCCCAGCAGAGTCGTCAAACTGTGGGACCCGATCCCTCGAGAGGGGAATGGCCCGTGAGCTGCCTCTCTCTCTCTTGGTCTCTCGTACCCACACGGTTGGCGTGTACTTTTTTTATTATTTAATTCATCTTTTCCGTGAACTTGGGATCACTAAAGCAATCTGAATTCCACGTAAAAGAGAATAACAGAGTCACCACCTAGATGAGAGATCTAGGACCCATAAGTGACCAGAAATCTAGATTCGTTACCTGATTACGAGAATGGAAGGTATGGGGAGTTACCACCACATGCACTATTCTTGCCCAATAATCCGGTCTTCAATTTCAAAAGTTAACTCTCTTGAATTTCTTTTAAATGGCTCATTTAACTCTATATTAATGTGCGAACTATGTGACATGCATCTTAGAATTTAAAGGAATATGGTGAATTTCTCCACACAAACAAAAATGAAATTTTCTTTTAGGGGAGGATGGGCTGGATGAATTTTCAAGAGAGCTTCAAAGGTTGATTTGATCTCTTTTTTGTAGAGAAAGCTAGGGCAAAAACAAGTATAGCAACTTCCCATGTGAGAGTTGCCATTCTTGTTTTCTTTCTAATTCTCTCCACTAGCTTGCGTTTCCCTCTTGTTTCTTAATTGTTTGTGTTTCTAAATTCATCATTAGAAGCTATCTTAATTTTCATGACATTCTATTTTGTATAAAAAAAGGCTTATCATGACTTTTTTAGAAACTTCTTCATAAGAAAGCATCTTTTTCAAATATTCTTTTGGAGATTCCCGTCCAAAAAGCACTGCCCAACTTTAAAGCTCATTTTTGACCTATTTAGCGTAAGAATCGCGAAAAGTTGTAAACTACAAAGTTGTAACCCTTTGAAAGATCTTTCCAACACATATTTACACTTTAAATGTGGCCAATCGGTTAAAGAGTTATGACAATTTTAGTGGGCTGAAATTTCTGTCCAAATGGCACTGCCTGATTTTAAAGCTCAGCTTTTAGTTGTTTCGTGGAAGAATCGTAAAAAGTTATAAACTAGAAAGTTATAGCCTTTCTCGAGATATTTTCAACAAGTACAGCTACCAAATTTTTGGGCAAGTGGTTAAAAAGTTATGACTGTTTTAGTGATATGATCATATTAGCCATTTTCTCTTTCTCATCTTTTATTTTTATCAACCAAATCTATTCAGTATAGGGGAAGCCCATCATGTAGGGACCACATGTGGGGCGACCCACACATGTGATCGAACCACACATGTGGTTCCCACATGGGCTTTTGCATTGCAGGCCTCTTTAAGTGTATTATGTATCAGACCAACTCTTTTGAATTTTATAATGATGGGCCCACACTATGTAATGCACATGGTGGGTCCCACACACATGGCCAAACCTCTCTCGTCCCTTGAGAAAAAAAATCATTTTTGCACATGTAGGCCCAATTCACCCATCTCACATCAAAAGTGACCAAAATACCCTCAAACCGGAATATCCTTTAAGGATGAAGTTAAAATGGAAAGTATATGAGAGTAATTTTCAAGAATAGGAAGTATTGAAGTTCACTTGGTATGGTAGATGACATCAAACATGAACATTTGGATCTCCCTAGAAATGCCCCAAATGCCCCCAGGATACAAAATTTCCAAAAGAGATAGAAACCTTGAGAAATTCTAAAAATAGTAGGTTTCCAAAAATACTCGATTTCATTAATAATTTTTTAGACAAACTTTCGGGATAATATGGAACACATCGGAAATTACCAAAATACCCCTAAGATGCAAAAAATGATAAAACTGGAGAAAGTCCTGAGAAATTCTAAAAATAGCAGGTTTTCACACTTGATTGGAAACACAATATATCATTATCTGGAGACTAATGGAACCCACTGGAGACCTTCAGGATTGCGAATCAACACTGGATCTGTTGAAATGAGACGAAGTTTATCCTAAAATGCAGGAATGCAAAAGCTAATGTAAAGAGACTGACTTGGGATTTAATGGACTTATCGAACCCTTTTCTTTTTTAAAGCATAGCAAACAGTCTGTGGGACCCGATCCCGAGAAGGGGGCACGACCCACCTCCCTCTTGGTCTCTCGTACCCATGCGAATGGTGTGTGCTTTTTATTATTTATATAAATCATCTTTTCCGTGAACTCGGGATCACAATAGAAATCCGAATTTCACTCAAAAGAGAATGACCAGAGTCGCCACCTAGGTAAGGGACCTAGGACCATAAGTGACACTGCAATGATCTGCGATCCCAGAAGTCTAGATTCGTTACCTGATTACGAGAATGGAAGGTATGACGGATTTCCACCATATGCATCATTCTTGCCAATCTCTGTCTTGATGTGGGCATGTCGCTCTACTGCAAAGTTTCTCTTCTTTTGCCTAACCGGCTTGTAGGCTGGGTTTACGTTCAACTTGTGAACTGTAACATCTGGAGATATTCCTGGCATATCAAAGGCAGACCAAGCAATAACACTTTCACTAGCCCTTAAAATTCAATAGTTTAGAGCATAATGTACCTGTCAATAAAGAACCTATCCGAACAGTTCTGTCGGGGTGAGCCTCAGATATGGGGATTGAATCAAGTTCTTCAATCGGCTCGCCTCTAACAGTTATGGCCCGATCTCTGGGATCCTAGTTGTCGATGATGAAATTCTCTTCTGGGGCATTGGTTCCTTTAAGGCTAGTATAATAACATCTCCGTGCAACCATCTCATATCCCTGTACCTCTCCCACACCCTCTTGGGTTGGGAATTTCATTTTGAGGTGGGGTGTAGATACCACTGCTCCCAAATCTCTCAATGCTGGTCTTCCAATGATAGCACTGTAGGCGAAAGGCACGTCGACGACAAGAAAGGTCGTCATGACCGTTCTTTGTAGAGGATAATTCCCGAACGTGACAGGGAAGTCGATCTTGCCATTGATCTGCACAGACGCTCAAGAAAATTCGTAGATGGAGTATCCGCCACTCCCAATCTGTCCTCGCCTAGCTTCATTTCTTCAAATGTTCCAACATGCAAAACATGTACTGAACTGTTAGTGTCGACCAAGATTTTGCCAACGTCAAAATTTGAGATAATCAGTTGAATAACTAGGGCGTCATCGTGCGGAACCTACAATCCTTCATAATCTGTCAGAAAAAAAAAAATAACTTGATTTACCGTAAAAGAATCCACCCAAGCCTTTTTTATGGCATCTCAAGGGAGAAGACGCGTTCAGCATAGGCTCGTTGTCCTGCAGTAGTGGGACCTCTAGTCGCGGGTCCCCCGGCAATGATATTAATTTTCCCAGCTATGGTGGGAGGCTGATCGGGGTCGGGCGCGTTATGAGGGGGCCTATCCTAACGATGTCCTCTCGGGGACCAGTGGCGTCTAGAAGTATGAAGGCGATCACGGGAATGATGCATGTTTCGAGACCGCCGGGGAGAACGGTGTCGACTTTTCAAGCAGCGGGGCGGGGAACGGTGATGTGCTTCCGACCGAGTACATGGTTTTCTATCCTAGTCGGGCTTCTGAGGTATTGATTCAATTGGCCTTCTTCAACCAATTTATCGATTTGTAGCGTGAGATGATAGCAATCATCTGTCTCGTGACCATGGTCCGAGTGGAAATCACAATATTTTCCGGAGAGGCGCTTCTTAGGATCCGTTCTCAATTTCCTAGGGGGGGTTAGAAGACCTTGGTCCCTTGTCGCAAAAAGGACGTGCGATAAAGGAACATTATCCCAATCTTTCAAAAACTGGGACAGCATTCTTAACATCTAGCCTATCATCCGCCCGCAACCTCCCAAGTGGCCTCGGATCTTCTTTCTTTTTATATGTGGGATCAGCCTGATCCCTATTCCGATAGCGACTATAAGCTTTCTCTGCTCAGATAAGCTTGCTAGTCTTAGATTCCAGTTCCCGTAAGTCCCTGGGCGGTTTGAGTGTCAGGTGTACCTTTAGATTTTGATCAGTTGTAGTATGCTTCAAGGCAGCAACCGCTAACTGAATGTCAATCTTGGTGAGTTGGGACAACTCAGCATTGAACCTAACCATGAAATTCCTTAAGGTTTAATTTCTTCCTTGTCGGAGCGCTAGGAGGGCGGGCTCATGGAAAGAACCAATGGAGCCGGGCTCCAGGCGTAGAGACCATTCACTAGCACTTTTTCTTAACAAGGAGGCAAAGGCCTTACACATGAATCCGTCTGATGCGTCACGAAGAGACATTATCCTCTTAAAAGTTTGTAAAAATTCCAGCGGATCGGTGGTGCCATCATAACATCCAAACCGTGTTAAATCTATCGTTGCATTGACCGAAGCCCTGGTTATTTATGAAGTAAAAGGGGAGGAAGTCTCCCTTTCCCATTCATCCAGAATGTCATTCGTGTAAGGCTTTTTTATTTCTCGCTTGACCTCTCAGATCTGTCTTTGGAGTTTGGCAAACTGGTCCAGACCGAGCATTTGGGCAGAGGTCGCCACTTCTTCTTCGCGAGTAGGAGGCGGCCCCTAGGGTCGGCTTACACGGATATGATTAACATGATTTAATGTAGCTGGTTTCGAAGTGGGTGGTCGACCCTTGGTCTAACGGGCTCCTTCTTTGAGAGGTGTAGAGCTGTTGGTAGAAGGAGAGGCAGCATAATCTTGTTCCCGCTGTCGTTGAGGGTGGCGATCTACCTGTGATTCCCCGCTGTCCTCCTCGTATACTTCAGTACGTCCACGAGGGGCAGGGGGATTTTCCGGAGCTGGAGGCGCAGGAGGAGGAGGCAATCACGAGAGGATTTCTAAAAAAAATTCATTAAACATCTCCATGGTAGAAAACATTTGAGGGGCACTTGATACGGGCAAATTCTGCCCCAAAGCTCGCGAAGCCTACTCCCTAGAAATGGAAACATCAATGGTCGCTAGCTGAGCTCGGCTCCTGTGGACCCCGATCCTGAGGAGGCGGCGAGGTACGAGTCCCCCGTTGGTCCTTTAGGATCTCCACATGAATGAGAGCTCTACCAAAAAA
The DNA here is from genome assembly GCF_043159265.1 of Tasmannia lanceolata. NCBI lineage: Eukaryota > Viridiplantae > Streptophyta > Magnoliopsida > Canellales > Winteraceae > Tasmannia > Tasmannia lanceolata. The sequence goes on from NW_027518700.1 coordinate 21,080,575, forward strand.
CTCTCAAAACAGTGCCACCTTCATAGCATAGCACGAGTGGCGATAAAAATGAGATACCTCTTGATCCAAGGATAAATCCCCAAACCAAGATGTACCTAAAACAAATCAGAGTCGCCATCCATAGATAGGCCATGGAACCCAAAAACAAATCCTCTGATAATGGGTGTGATATAATTACTACTCCAATTGATTCTTGTACTAAACCTACGTCAAACCATTGATCCGACAATCACCATGGATTTTTATAAGCACCGATCTATATTAGAATTTGATCCACCACTAAAAAAGAGGCATCTTCGACATGTATAATTATACTAGCCAATGAACACAGAACGAGTGAACTGAACCCAAGAATCATAAAAAAAAAGCCGAAGAAAAATGGATTTATAGCTTTCAGAACAAAAACAAAGCCACAGGAAATTAATCAAACACCTTAAGAAGGAATTCAGGCTTCAAATGCTACGGGGAGCTACATTAAATGGAATGTAGGTGGAATAAAATGGCATTTATCTCCCTAATTAATTGAAAAATTACCCTAGCAAGGCAAAATCCATGACAACCCAAGGGTATCATCAACAGACAAATCACGAATCATGAAGAACAAAATTAAAACTGTAGGAGTCTCGTTTCTTCATCTAAAGAAGGCTGAAAATGGATGCTAATCTGATAAATGAAGAAGAGCTTAGGAAGATGAAGATCAAATCAAACATCAGCTCACAAACATAGAGTTTAACCAAATTGATTTGCAGACCAAAATCACTTCGCCATCATAGATTATCTCCTAATCAATTCGTAATCAAAACTGAAATCAACCTTTAAGCTACAAATCAAGCCACCATCAAATTCATGGACCAAACACCCTCCAATTAGAGAAAAAATTAAGAGGAAAGAGCACAATTACGTTCACAGAGGACAGTTAAGATCATTACCTATATCCGTTTGATATTTCCTCGCTTCTTCTTCACTCTCAATCTCTCAGCCCCTCCCTTGATCTCTTAGCTCTTCTCTTTGTGCAATTTCCCTATGAATTCTCTCTTGAAACTCTTAGATCTAGAATCTTCTTCTTCTTTCTTCTCTACTCCTAGCTAAAATCTCTCTCTCTATTGATTTTCTAGAAAATCCCCTATGCTCTCTTTAATTTCGCTGGACGGAAGTGGGTTTATAGGGTTGATTTGGGTAGGGGTGGTGGCTCGGTTAGGGTAGATGGTGGAGATGGGGACGATGGAAGAGGGTTTGGAGAGGAGAAGAAGAAGTAGAAGAAGAAGAAGGGGAAGATGAGGCAAGGGCTTGGGTGATATTGGAGATGGTGGCTGATTCCTCCCCTCTCTCTGCTATTTCTTTGTGTTTCTCCTCTTCACAGATCCGAAAAATGAAATAGAAGAAGAAGGTGGTGTGGTCAAACGAAGAAGACGAGGTTTCGCCGGAGAAAATGGTGGTCGGAGCTGGGAGCTGGGAGCTGGGATCTTTTCTTCTCCCTCTCTCTCTCTCTCTCTGTTTTTCTCTGTTGGAAGATCAAGGAGAACCCTAATCGATGCAATATAAAGGGCATTATATTTGCCCCCCTTCTTCTTACTTGGACAACCCCTCTAGTATATTCATGCCTACTTCTTTTACTCTACCAGGGTGGTTTGGACAATTGCAATAGGGTAGTATTTGGGTCCTGTTATTTTTTCTACTATGCATGGGTTGGTATTGGCACACCTATGCTGGATGTTTCGCTCCCCTCTTCGCACCATAAGTCTAACTCGGCTTGCCTTATTCTATATTTGCTATCCGATTTTCTTAAAATTTTACACTGACCTACTTGAGATATTAAACTAATCTAAAGACAAATTTGGGACACTAACTCACTACTTTAAAAGGGTTTTTATTGAAACAGGTTTATTTGGGGTTCGGTCAAAATGGGGTGTCTACAGATGCCCCTCTTTGGCAGAATGTGCTTGTCACACGAATGACAAAGCTGACAAAACAACACATTTTGGCCGACCTGAAATAAAGAAAAAGCAAATTTTTGGGTTTTAGTTCTAAAATGATATTCAAAATAGCAAAATGACTTTTGAACAAGACTAACTTTGAAATCATTGGTGAGAAAGCCTCTCTCCGACTCTTAACTCGGTATAACAAACCATATTGGTGAAACTACTTTTCACCTTAAACATTCAAAATAATGGGGAAACTATTTTCAAACAAACATTAAAGATCAAAAGGAAACTAATTTTCACACAAACATTCATTACCAAAAGGAAACTATTTTTCATACAATCATTCAAAACGACGAGAAACTACTTTTCTCCAAATCTTCTTAATCAAGAGAAACTACCTTTCTCTCTTCTTCATATGCCTGAGAAACTACTTTTCTCCCTTCTCTTCATATCATGGGAAACTACTTTTCTCCAAAAACTCTATCTATGATAAACTACTTTTCTCCAAAATCTCTATATCTGAGAAACTACTTTTCTCCAAAAATTTCTATTCATGAGAAACTACTTTTCTTCAAAAACTCTATCTCTGATAAACTACTTTTCTCTCAATCTTCCAATCTAAGGGGAAACTACTTTTCGTCCGATCTTCCAATCAAAGGGAAACTACTTTTCGCCCAATCTTCCAATCCAAGGAGAAACTACTTTTTCGCCCAATCTTCCAAATCACGAGGAAACTACTTTTTTTCCAAATCTTCCAATCCATGGGGAAACTACTTTTCGCCCAATCTTCCAAATCAAAGGGGAAACTACTTTTCGCCCAATCTTCCAATCAACGGGGAAACTACTTTTCGCCCAATCTTCCAATTCACGGGGAAACTACTTTTCGCCCAATCTTCCAATCAACGGGGAAACTACTTTTCGCCCAATCTTCCAAATCAAAGGGGAAACTATTTTCACCCAATCTTCCAAATCAAAGGGAAACTATTTTTCACCCAATCTTCCAAATAATGGGAAAACTACTTTTCGCCCAATCTTCCAAATCACGGGGAAACTACTTTTCGCCCAATCTTCCAATCAACGGGGAAACTACTTTTCACCCAATCTTCCAATCAACGGGGAAATTACTTTTCACCAGGCGATAGTTATACAGACCATTGTTGAAAATCCATCTGTTTAGCTATCCGGGTAACTTTGACTCCTCTCTTTCATGGTAGCGAATCACCCAAGATTTATATGGTCCTGCCAAATAGTTCCATATAAATCCACGCAGATATACCTGACTCCTAACTCATTATGTAGTGGTACATTGTGAAGCGACAATTAAACAGGTCATTACTTGACATTTCACTGTTAATTGCCAGGGCGATGATTGGACAGGTCACTACTTGACATTTCACTGTCAATCATTAGGGTATTCGAATATTTGATGAAACTACTTCTCTCCCAAACATTCAATACCGAGGTGAAACTACTTTTCACTGAACGACAAGATGCACCACTACTTGGTACTTCACCGACTAGCAATAAAAAGATTTTTTTTTTCTTAAAAAAATGCCATTTGTTTGGGTTTAACAAAGAAAAAGATTTTTTAGGCCCAAAGGGTTTGCAAACATGATTGATGGATTTATCGATCTTATATCAAGTTCATTGTTAGAATTTCTTTCTCCTGCCGAGAATAAATGGGAGTGCATGATCAATGCTGAAAACCAAACTCAAGTAACTTGAAAGAATTTTAGGGTATTGACTTTTTTAACAAGGGAACTATATTCTGCTGGGTTTGAAAACTGCAAAAGTGGGTTCTAGACTCCGCTGGGGACTGGAGTTTCTAAAACTTTGACTATATTGGGAAACAATTCAATTAAGAAATTTTGACTCAAAGAGTGTTCAAGCGTCTCTTGCTTCTATTTGCTGAGAATAGCTATCTCAATTATCTTGTTTGTTTGATATATTTTATGACGCAAGTCATAAAAGATGCCCCTAGTATGAGGTACTTCCATGATAGGATTCATAGGAGAGCAAAACCAGGATAGGTAAAAAAAGTTCAAGTTTGCATGGGTTATTTCTTGGGTATATGAGTAAAAGGATATCCACAATAGCTGAGTCTAAAAATTATTGCTTTCACTGCTCACTACTTGAGGATTTGATGTCCCTGGCAAGTTTGAACAAAATGTGTTTTGCCTTTCTTTGATTCCCAAACCAGTATCTACTTTAAATTTTCTTCGCATTTTGGAAGGTGTACTCTTGCTCTTCTAATGCCAGACACTTTGGACTTTGAGAGGAAATGAATATGAATGAGGAATAGACTCACAAGGACTCTATCAAAGAAAATTGACATTATTCAAGGGTCTAGACTCAATTTTGATTCACCCTTAGATAAAATGTGTCATTTTTATGGTAAGGTTAGCCACTCTTAAGGTAATCTTGAAAACAATGTCAAGACGCTCTAATTTTCTCCATCAGGACATCCGTCATGGTTATTACCCCATTTGGATTGCTCAGTCTTAATGCCCCTAGTTTAAAAGGGTATCAAAGCAAGTATCGCCGACACTACTCGGATTCCGGGATCCTGCCCTGTGTAATGATTGTTTCTCCACTCTGTGCAGGAAATCACAACTATTATTACTTGAACTTAAACTTTGGAATTCTTTGTAACTGAGGAACTCCTGTATCTCATCAACTCTCTCTTCATAGGAGTTCTTTGCCCCTGACTAAATTGTCTCTTCAAGTTTTCAATCCAGCAGACCATTACCCTCACTTTGCATAAGCCAAATCCTTTAGTTGTAGACTTAGCAAGAAAATGGTTCTCACTTTTCTCTAGGCCGCCCTTTCGGGTTTTCAACCTAGTGAGTCTTCAGACTCTCATTCTTTTCTTTTCTTTCTGTTTTTATTCTGTTTGCCTCGAACCTTTGCTTGCTTCACCAGAAGGGCTTTCTAGGTGGGCTTGGGTTCAAAAGGGTAAGATGTTGTGGACCTCGATCCGAGAGGAGGCGGGGGACGGGCCCCACACTGTGTCTCAGGATCATCCACATGAATGGAGAGCTCTCGAAAGAAGTGCCTCTCACAGCATGAGTGGCGATATAAAAGGTGAGATACCTCTCGATTCGGGGACTAGCCCAGATTTGAGGCGTACCTTAAACAAAGAAGACTCGCCATCCAAGGAAGTGGGCCGAGGATCCCATACTATGCTCTGTTGCAACGGATAACCAGAGATTATAAAAAGAGGGTTCGTGCCTGGTTACGAATTTGGAAGGTCTAAAGAGCACCTCATCCGCCCAAGTGTAAACACCTGGTCTCTTATGCCATTTATTTAATGATTTTGAAGAGTTTTTGGCAAAAGTCATATGAAATGAGAATCAATATCTCCGAGAAGACGTCTATCTAATCATGCATGTCTCGGAGATGAATAATAATCACACATAAAAGAAATGAAATAAGTGTCACCTAAGAGTAGCTAGATTCTGAGTGACAAGCCTAAAGAGCTAGGTTATGAGTGTCATACCTAATTGGTGTCTGAGTTCTGATGTGCAAACACATGCATGCTGCAGCTAAAGGTATAGGATCTGTACATGAAACTAAGAAAACACAGCAAAACACACAACACAATTCAATTCTATACATGACTGGACAAAATGAGTCCTAACTCTAATGCGACCTGACTCGGACCAAGATGGCCGTCCATCCCAGCTGCTCTACGTATCCCGGCCTCGGGAAGAATCGGAGTCAACATAGTTCGATGCCCTATTCAAAACTACTATGCCTAACCATCTAGAACCGCTATCCTAGACTCGATCCATTAGACTCAACTGATTTTTAAAGCTTTTTGTACGATTGCTTAAGTTCAGGTGAATTGTAATTTTCAGGACTCTCTATATGTTCTAACTAATGCAAGTTGATTAGCCTTAAGCTAATGCAGGTGGGCCCTACATCCTATGTGTAACTAGGCTATGCATCCTAAAGAAAACCATGGGCTGACTATATGCTTCCTAGTCTAGCCATCGGTTCGACTAAGTGTCTAACCGATCGACTCGAGGCCTCCTAACTCTAGGGACACTCACACGACAGGACACACCATATCAATACAAATCAGGACAGACTCTTAACTTTAAAACACCTAAACGGCTAGAACAGACTCCTAACTCTAGGGGAAGATCTTTTTGAAAAAAGGTTTTCGAAGAATTTTTTATTTTTGGAATGTTTGAAATGTTTATTTTTAAAGGTTTGGCTGGACTTGGGATAAAGATCCCAAGCTGCACTACGTACCCTGTTGAAAGAGATCAAGCCAACGTAGTTCGAAAAAGAAATTCCTAGCTACTCCTAATGACTCGAGATTTTTGAGATTTTTGGATTTTAAATGTTTTGAATTTTCAAGTGTTTTTTACTCAAGATGGCAGAATTCCTATCATCATAAGAGTATGACAGACTCTTGAATATCCCGCAAAGGTTGGACAGCATCCTATGCTTTGCGGGGGAATGAACAGAATAACAACTCTGCAAGGGTTAGACAGCATCCTATACCTTGCAGGAGCGGATAAAAATCACATGATTTGATAAGAGGTTGGAAAGAAATCTAACCCCTATGATGATAGGACTGACTCTGGAAATTCAAGGACTGACTCTCTAACTAAGGAGAGACTCCTATGCTAAGGACTGACTCTGAAATTAGAAGTTCTAAGAAGGAGGTGCTAATGAGACAAAGCCTGTCTCCTAAAAGAAAATGAGATAAAGAAGGGTGTTAGTGAGACTGTGCAAGTCTCCTAAACACAGAGGTGAGCTCCAAGAGAGGTGCTGACGAGACATGGCATGTCTCCTAAGGGTGAAGTCACTAATGAGACAAAGCTTGTCTCTAAAGAGTATAACTTTTCCTACACGAGACATAGCCTGTCTCCTAAAAGGGGTTTGATTTTTCTGATGAGACATAGTGTGTCTCCAAAAGGGGAGTTGACTATCTGAGACATAGCTTGTCTCCTTAAAGGGTGGGCTCGAGATGTCTCTTTCATTGCCTTTGCAATGAAAGGGACCTAAAGTTTAAGGAATGCACATCTAAAAGACTAAGCAAGTCTTTTAAACAAAAGAGGGGAGTGCTACTTGGACTGAGCAAGTCCCCTAATGATGGGCTTGGGCTAGCGCCTTCATCGCCCTTGCAATGATAAGGGCAAGGGTTTAAATGATGGCTAAAAGACTTGACAAGTTTTCTAAATGAGAGGGGGATTACTACTAAGACTGGGTAAGTCTCCTATAGGATGGGCTTGAGATGTCTCTTTCATTGCCTTTGCAATGAAAGGGACCTAAAGTTTAAGGAATGCACATCTAAAAGACTAAGCAAGTCTTTTAAACAAAAGAGGTGAAGAAATTTATTATTATTTTTTAACATATATATAAAAAAAAAGGAAGGAATAGGGCTAACTCAAGAAATATTCCTTCATCAATCTCAACTCACAAAAAAATAACTCTCATAAATCAATGGATAGCATCTTAAAGTATCGAGAGTAATTCGAAAAGGAGAATAAAAAGGTGGAATCATTCCAAACCAAAATAAAAACTCTGACAAATCAAGTTTAACTAAAACTCTACTTTATTATCTTACCTAGCAACCTTGTAACTACACAAAGTAGAACCCTAGTCCAAAAGAACAATATGACAGTACACCTCTTTGGGAAAGGACACTACCAAAATATGCTTCAAAACTCAAAAGGAGCTCACTTCTTTTTACCATAGTCTTATTCATATCCTTTTATCCAAACTCAATTCCAACATGCAATTTAACATGAGTCAAAGCGCTATACACGAGATGAATTAAATCAACTAAGCCCAACTTTCATTTCCTTGGTAGTTAATATATACAACCCCTACTCATTGACTTTACTGAACATGATAAGCATGCATAAATTGAATCAAATATACAATATTAAGCTTTCTTACCTTAACATTCTGTTCATTTTTATGAAACCACATACCCTGTGGTAACACCATCATAATTCCAATCCAAACATGATTGAGTGAAACCAATATTACCCACGACCAAAATACACACTCAGATAGTACAAAATCTATGTCACTTAATTGTATTATCATGGAACTTCAAAATATTGTAAATTAATTTTCACACAGTAAGGATTATTTGGAGTCTTACTCTAATTTCTGCCGACAATAGCACTAAATACTAGAGGGAATGAACTAAATGACCCAAATTATAAACACAACAGCAATTGCCCCAAAGGGAATAGCAGCCAAAATCCTATAGAATATAACAGATGCATAACCATTCAAAATAGAACTTAATGTACAAGTAAAATGAGTATTTTATCATCTTAGAATTAGGCACAAATAATTATATATCTTTGAACTAAAAATATGGGCAGCAGTTTTATGTAATAGTGGACAGCAATTATGTATCTTTGAACTAAAACCATGGGCAGCAATTATATGCAATAATAGACCGCAGTTATGCACTTCTATGCAAATATGTAAACAAATTGGAGAATGATAATGATCAATATCAAACACACATCCAAACATGTGTAAGGGGAATAAACTATGGATAATGAAAAGCACATCTTAACCCTTACTTTCATGCATACTACCTCTATTAAGACCATTACTTAAAATTATTCCTATATTTATGCCACCTATGCAGCCCAAACTGGATGTACTAACCAATACAGAAAAGTAAATAACTATAGCTCTTGTCCTGTGGAAGTGAACAATAGCCCCTTCTGTTATATCAACACAGCAATGTTCTCAACTTTACAAATCTAAAGAGTGAAAAACAATTAAGAGTTCACATTGCAATTTTCAACTAGATGGAGTAATTCCATCGGGCAATATTGTTCATAGTAAAGCCTTGGTGCCACATCATCATTAGAAAGACCCAATTTTTTTTTATTGTTAATCATAGTAATATGGGTGTCAAAACAAAGAGACAGTCTAAACATATGTACACTAATCAGTTTCAATGCTACATTATTTAATTTATCTTTCCTCATTTAAGAATATTCAAATAACATTATAATTCTCAAAAAAAAAAAAAAATTCTTTCAAAATAATTCACAGAGAAAAAATAAAAAAATAAAAAAATAAAATAAAATTAGTAGGGTCCCTATGAAGACAACATCCATACAGGCAAGTAAAGAAGAAATAATAATAATTATTATATCTTAAGAACTATTTCAAGGTAAATATCTAAATCATCATAGTTTCACAGAATGAGAAACTGATTAAAGTTGCAACTAGTGAGCTGTTTTCACACTTGTAAAAAAAAATAATGAATACTTCAATATCTGTATTGTAAACATTATTGCTCCCAACCTATGTGATCATGATAACTTTTTATTTTTATTTTTTTACAAGACCAGAGATGTAAAGGGAACATAATATGTATGAGTATCCAGTCAAACAAATATTTAGCATCATGTATTGACTCTCACCATTCATAGTAACTCGCCTAACATATAAATCAATCAATTAAACCGCAGGGCGCAAAACAGTATAACAATGCCGTAATCATGACAGAATAGAGCAGATATCAACCATCTAACACTGCCTTAAAACAATGATATTACTACAGCTATATATTCCAATAATTTACTAACTTGTTTTATCCCTTCCATCCAATATAACCACCAATATTATTATAGATATCAAAGTGGAACTTTTATGCAATCATTATAACAAAAGGGAAAAACAAGCTAAGCTCAACTAACACAGTCCTTTCCTGTTTCAAAATTCTCTCTTACCTTATCTCAAATTTCACTACCAAATGATCACCCAAATTGTTTTAGATCTCAAAAACCAGTTGAAACATAGGAAGGTTAATTTCAAAATCATTTTTGCAACAGATAATGTGAATAATAATGGCCATAAGTAATGAGATCTAATATGAATCTCATATCAGTGACATAAAGTAGGGAAAACAAGGATGGGTTTAGCATTCTGAGCCGATGAAAATGCCCATTGGGTTGAAAAGAGTGCTTTAAACTAAAGCTTATGGGTCATCAAATGTTAGCACAGCTATATATTCCAGTAATCTCTCTCTCAACACTACTTAATCAAGTAAGAAAGTTAGAAAAAATACATTGATGATCATATTCATATTAAAATGCCAAAAATCTGTAGTATACTTTAAATTCTTGTAATTAAAGCCAATCAACATTTATCAACCATTGCAACAATAGCATGTTATTATTACTTATGAAATAGAAAATAAAGAACAGGGCTTAATGTGAGAATGACATTTAAAGCTCTTCCCAAAGACATATATATAATTCAGAAATTCAAGTCATGGACATTATGCTTCAATCCAAGGTCATGGAATAAATAAAATTGATATTACTAATTGTGAAAACAAAGAAAACACTTCGACAGCTATGTTATTCTAACGAATACCTCTATCATTCAGTACATCAGCTAACTACTGATACTCACAAATTTTCATACTGCCCAAAATTCTTAAAACAAAATATTAATCAATCCCCCCCCTTTTTTTTATCCATGCATGAGAAAATTATAGGGGTTTGAGAACTTCCCGCGTATACAATTGTCAAGTCTAAAAGAGGAACTGAAACAAGGCTGATTCAGAACAGAAGCTGAAACAAAAATTAACTCAAAACAGATCCAAAACAAGGACTGAATTTATGCCAAAACAGGGGTTGATTCGTTAAGCTGAATTATCAGAGGCATGGGGGCTGTTATCATTAGAGGTATGGGGGCTGACTCATCAAATATGAGGGCTAATATATCAAGAGTGAGGAGACCATTATCAAGGTTACAGGGGTTGTTAATATCAAGGGTATATGGGCTGTCATTATCCAAAAGAGAATGGGTACAGGAATGACATAAACATTTGACACTAAGGCATTTTGTCTTTCCATGCTCAAAGGCTTGTCAAATAAATTTAACAGCTTCTTGGCCTTCACAGGGAAATGATTTCAACACATACATCTTAGTATTTCCATAAATCTTCCAAATGCTATCACAGTTCATAAAAGGTTCTAATTAAGTCAATCTAAAGGAAAAAATATAAATCAGGTCATGCAATAATCACAAACCACTAAACAGCCACCAAATCATCCAAAAGCATTTGAGGACATCAACAGTGTTGAACTCACACTACTTAAGACATAGATATTAGACCCAAATCTCATATGCAACACTATATTATAGTTTCCACTAAAACATAAACCTAATCTAAAGAAATAAATTAGCATGTCACAGTAAGAGCCACACCAAAGAATTGAAATATAACAAGATGTTTCTATTATGTTATCCTTTTTATTGTAAACATTTCATCCCATAGCAATCAAAGGCATCTAATCATGAATAATTAATAAAAATTTGCACCATAATATACTGACACTTATCCTTTTGATAAATAAAAAAAAATTTACTATATAGGATATATGAAAGATCGGCGTTGCCAAACAATAGCCAAGATGTAGAACCTGTTATGATGATTTGCTTCTTCTTTTTTATGTGTGATGCTTACTAATAAAAAAATTGCAATAAAAACTCATTCATTCACACTGATTGTGTTAAAAAATATTTAAAATCATAGTTGAATGAATTATATATTAGATAGGGAAAACAAAGCTTACTTGCAATCAGTACATACATATTTGAACATTCAACTTAGTAAAGTATTTTTTTATTTTTTTTATTTTTCAGAGAAGATCGACTAGTTTATTTTTTATATATATGGACATAATAGATCATTCAAACACAAAATTTAAATAGATCATAAAACAAATCATGCAAATAAATCTATAACATGTACAGAATCATTTAATTTTTAAGTTAATAATTACAATTACTAAATATATATATATATATATAATAAATGAGAAATTTCTGAAATATTGATTTACAATTAGACACATACCTGATAAAATCCCCCTGGGGATAAAGCCTGCCTAATTGATATAAATTGAGAGTGATGTTACGGCAACGTGATATTCTGCTTGCTTAAAGCTCTCCAAAATCATCAAAATTACAGAAATCTCACTCAAATTGAGCAGATCTAAGGTTTTATATGAGTTAGGGTTTCGGTTCGGTTTTCTCTAGGTTTTGAGTGACAGATCTAAGGAAAAAATGAGGAAAGAACTAGAGAGATCTCTTGATCGGAACTGTACCGGAGCTAGGCCGGAGCTGAGAACTTCGTTGGAGAAGAAAGAATAGTGGAAAAGTTAGGGTTCCAAATGAGGATTTGAGAAGGATATAAACTCTTGTTATGACAGCAGGGATAAGATCGGGCGAGGTTGAGAGAAGAAAAGATAGAGAATATGATCGGGGGTTGCAGATCTTGCCAGAGCTCCGGTGGATCTGGCTGGAGAAGATCAAACGGAGAAGAAGAACGGTGAGATCTACTTTCTCTCACTGGGTTTCTCTCTCTAAAATGAATTTCTTTTTCTTTTTTTTAAACAAAGCTTATGCTGGTATTTATACGGAATTTTGGGGATTGATATCGGCACTCCAGATTTGATGGGCGCGCGGTTGCGCGAAGAAAATGATAGGCGCACGATTGAATCGTGTCCCATTCGGCCCAGATTTGGCACCGCTCCAGGATAATTCACCCCCCTTTTCCAGTTACACTGCGGACACTTTTTTCCGGATCGTTCGCTAGGCAAACGTACTCGGATTTCGACAAAATTTTACAGGGAGCTAGATGGGACCCTAAGCTAGCCTAGAGTGAAGTTTGGGATGCTAACTCATTGATTTGGTTGGGTTTTTGCTCAAACAGGGGAGGCTCAGGGTACGGTCAAAATGGGGTGTCTACAGATGTTTCGTAGGTTCAAACGATTTGGACCGAATCTGGTCTAACCATACTGCCTAAGTACCCAAAAAAAGGAGGATCAAATCCGCGTATTTCACTTTTTGGAGTTTAACAAAGAATGGTTTAGCTTTTAGCTTCAAAAATTTGAAAGGATAATGATTTAGCTTTTATCCCCAAAGGTTGACCGAACCTGAATAGATCAAGCTGCCTACGTACCCCTGAAGAGGTGGGGATCAAGTCCGCGTAGTTCAGGTGCATAAATGCCCCAGGTTTATAATGTGTTTGAAAAGAAATGGTTTGATTTTACTTTTCGGCTCAAAGGGTTTACAAAAGGATTTTTTAAACGTTGGATTTGGCTATAAGGCTCAAACGCCCAAGGATGGCCTCCTGGTGTATTTGGCATACAAGCTCTTTTGCTTAAAGTTCAAAGACTTTGAATATATACATATATTTTTTTATCGAAGAGTCTTGTGGCATGTCAGGCAAGACTTCAACCACGGTCCTCCACTCTCACCTCAGGATCTTGAATTTATGCTTAAGATTCTTCAACTCTCATTAGTCTTCAAATGCTGAAGACGATTCCCATATGCAATCCATCTCATTGATTCCATCATCTGGATCTTGAATGTTTTTAAAGAGTTGTTATAGGGTCACATTCCCTTCTCCTTTTCTTTTTCCTCATATTCTTCTTCTCTTTTTCTTTTTTTTTTGCTTTCAGACATGTGGAATGTCCTTACTCTTGAAATGTTCCACCTCGGAATCATAATAAAAATATGCAGCCCAAGTGTTTTTTTTAGGGCTCAAATATATGACTTCATTTTCTGAAAGTCCTCTCTCAACTCCTTATCAGCTCAACTGAATGTCTGATGCTTCTCTCTAAAAATTTTCACTTTCAGCTTGACGTCTAAAGATAAAGGAGTTTTGCTTTGCACATCAACATGGCATTCACCCGGTTTATCCTTGTAGGATCAAGCAAGAGTAACCCGAACCCCTCTAAACAGGTTTATCAATTCTTTGCACTACTCGGGAGATACAGTTTTGCCAATCCATCTTTCTCGAGATTTGGATTTCGATACCACTATCAATAGCTTCGATTTCTTCTTCAAGTGCTATGCTAGACACTCTTCCTCTCGTTTGACCTTTTCAGATCTCGAGGGAAATTTCGTCTGCATTCTCATTCAAGAAGGGTATCTTTAGTTATATAAAGATTAGATCTAAGAGTGAATCATAAAACATTGAAGATACAGAACCAAATGCTTTATTGAATTGAAAACATTGAAGTACATAAATGACTCATTGACACGCCTCTATGGGCTTTACATCAGATTCGACAAAAAATAAAACATTGACTTTGAATAAGAAAGACTTGACAAACATGACACACTTTGTTTTTTTGGACATTGACACTACAAGACTCACCAACTTTCAACCTAGGAGTTGGTATAAACTTGACAAAGAACAAATCTTGAAACAAGATACTTGACAAATGATTCTTGAAACATAACACTTGAACAAAAGCAAGGAATTGGCACTGAAGTTCACAAGTAACACGCCTTCCTCCATGATAATGCTAGCTAAGAAGCTCGACCTTAGTTCAGAAACCTTGGAAATGGTGGTCCTCTGAAGTCCTGTTGACTTGGTCCAAACTGCTCTTGAAAACCCGTTGGTGACATCACCTTCTCTGCCTGAACATTCTCAAGATATTCAAACTCTGACATTTTTCCTTTTCCCTGGCTCTGGAGTAACATAAATGATGGGATCTCTGGGAGGTTGAATGGTTCTTTCAAGTGTCTGATTCATAAAAGCATGAATTTCGGGAAGAGCAAAAGAGTCTTTCTCTATCCGGTTCTGGATTGCATGTTTCAAAGCTAAACAATTCTTCGTCAGGTGACCCGGGCCTCTATGATACTCACAGTATTGATCCATCCTCCAATAGTTGGGGAGTGGTTCAGGCACAGGTTTAATATCTGGAAGTCTCAGACAACCTTCACTGACCCATTTTTTCATGATGACTATAAGAGAACATGGCATGTGGGTGAATTCCCTTCTCTACACTTCTCTTTTTAGGTTTCTCACTTGGTAAACCTTAGGCCTTTTAAGTTGATCACAAACCTTATAAAATTAATGAAGCATGGACCACAAAATCCAGCCGTTGGATCTTTGTCTATGCCACATACGCTTAGGATAAAATCTAACACCATGCAGCAAAATCCGCTTCCGTTTCCACTTAAATTAAATGTTTTAGATCCTTGAACAAGTGGCCGCTACTTGAACTAAGACATGCATCATATAAACCATGAATATGGAGACACACTTAAAATTAGACACAATGTTTTAGTTATGTCTCCTGGGAGAAAAAATAGAAGCAAATCAAGTGAGATGAACTAACATGATGCAAAATGACAAAATTTATGGGTTTCAACTATCAACATTTGTTTTTGAAATGGTGTAAACACCTAAATTTTAGTAAAATATCTTAAATTCAAACAAATAATATAAATAATATTATCTTTTCTTTACTATTTATCTCACTTTCTTTTTTAAATCCAACACAACATTTTAATAAAAAAAATCCAATTTCTTTCCTTACCTTTTAAGAAGCCAACACACACTTGCCTTTCTCTCTCACATTTTAAAATTGACTATCTTACTCTAGCAAAGAATATTTCTCTTTCTATCTCTCCCAAAAGGTTCCCAAAAAATCTAAGAAAACATGATCTTTTCCCCAAAATGTTGCCAATCCCCAACGTCTCATTGCTCTTCCCCATTCTCTTTTTTTTCATATACAAAAGGGACATTAAAGCTCCAACAAGGACACTATTTCACACATCATTTTCTCACCTTTCTACAAACACTTCTACCACTTTCTCTACACGCAAGACAAAAAAAAGAGTCTATTACAAACCCCATTCTCTCTCATACTCTCTCTTCCAATTTCTACAAGACACCTCTATTACACTTTTCTCTCTACAACTTTGTCTTTCCCTCTTACACACGAAGAATTCACAAAAAAGGAGTACAAGCTCCTCTCATTTTATATATATATTCCTCTCATCTTTTCCTTCATCTTCAATCATTCTCTCTTTACTAAGAGACAAGAAAAAAAACCCTCGCATCTCAAATCTCTTTTGCATCCCCAACTTTCTATACTTTAATTATCATTATTTTCCTCTACGATCACACCGGGGCAACACCGTCGCATCATTGGCATCCGTTAGCGTGATCTCTACATAGGGTCTCCACGACCCGCCACACTTCTCCCTCCATTTGTGACGGTTCCTCCATCTCACACGCGCAGGGGAGTACCAAACACTTCTCATTTACTATTTTTTATTTGCATTATTGCTCTTTACTTGCTTATTATTTCTCTAATCTCATTTATTTGACCCAAGCATTTGTCTTTTTAGTACTTATTTTATTTTCAATTCATTTCATTTACGAAAAAAAATGAAATATATTTTTGTGTTTTCAATTTGGCACGCCCGAAATCCCCCCTTCGCCTATTTATTAAACTCAATATACTTAGTCTTTAAAGGAATCAACCTTTCATTATTGCACTATTTGATCACATAATTGTGTATGCGTTAATTTTCTTTTCTAATTAGCTCATGCCTGATTCCTAGTAGACACTTATTTATCCATTTATTCGCAGACAAATTCTCTCATTATTATTATTTAACCGACTTATCTAATAATTTTTATTACATTGCACTCATTAATATTCTCTTTTGTACCGTATAGTCATTTCACTAGCATCAAACATATTGCCCTTCACTTCTTTTTATACAGCCGCGTGATAATGTAGACACCCCATTTTGACCGTACCCTAAACCTCACTTGTTTGAGCAAAACCTAACCAAACCAATGTTTTAAAACTCCAAATTTCACCTCAAGGTAGCTTAGGGTCCTAGCAAGGTCCCTGCAAAATTTCGTCAAACTCCGAACGCGTTTACCTAGCGAACGAGTCAAGCAATGTCGTGGTGCAAGTTTGCAGAAGGGGTGCATTTATCCTGAACGGTGCCGAGTGTGGGCTATATGGGACACGCAAAATCGCGCGCTCATCAACTTTTGCGCAACCGCGCGCTCATAAATATTAGTAGTGCTAATATTGTACTCCTCTTTTTTCTATAAAGTTGAAAAAATTCATTTTAGAAAGGGGATCTCATTTTCATAAAAATCCGAGAGAGCGAGAGAGAGAGAAACACAAACCCATTTACTTCGATCATCTTCTCCGATCGATTCGGCCAAGCTTGCCGGAGCTCCGGCCAGATTTACATTTCATCACCTTATTCCCTATTCTTGCTACCTCAGCTGCTGTGATTTCCTTTTTCCTTTCATCATTTTTTTTTAGAAACCCTAACATTTTGCTTTGATCAAGGCCATTTTTTTCGGTCATCTTCTCCGGTACTTTAATCGGAGCTCCGACCGAATTTCTTCTTTGCCTAATTACCTCATTTTCTGTGATAATTTCCATTTTACATTTCATCAAAGCCTTTTCTTGCAATTAGAAACCCTAAATATTCTTATTTTAGTTAGATCAGACCTTGAAAGCTTAGATCTAAGCCTAGAAACTCGATGTTCTCTCATTTTTGTAAACCTTGGAACCGATTGTTCTTGTGCAATTGTGTCTATTTCGGATAGTAAATCTAGGTTCAAAAATCTTAGATCTGTCTTAGACAAGATTTGGAGATTCTCAAGTGCAATTTAAAGAAGAATAAAGAGGAGAAAGATAGGTCAGGGAATCAATTTAAGAGGAAAAGTAATTCCAGGTATGATTCATTTTTTCTCATAGTTTATTGATTTTTTTTATATATAGTGTATTATGATTTACAGACATAATTCGAGCATGATTTCCTTAATTTTTTTTTATGATCTTGATTGCCCTGATATTTGAAGCCAGGTGAAAATTGGAAATCTAATCTATGCTAATGTTTTCGTTAGTAATTTCATAAAAAAAAAAACTGGTAGTGCTGTTATTAAAACATAATAGTGTTGGTGTAAGTTTTAGTTATGGATGCTATCATTGTCCAGTTTTAACAATTGCACACAATTTCTTTGCTTTGCTTTAAGTGGTGTAACTGTTAAATGGATGATGCTTTTTTTTTGTATCTCTTTTAGTTGACTGAAAATTTGTATTTGCCAAGCTTTAATCATTTTATTCAATCAACTTCTGAATGTCAAGCTCAACAGTGACTTCTCTTGAAGCTAGGCTACGCTTTAATAATCATATAAGATTGATTTTTTTTACAATGGGTTCCCAAAAGCTGTTAGAATATTTGATTATCTAACTCAAGAAAGAAGAGATAAGCTGATCATGTGCCATAGGGTGGAAGTAATGTCATTCCCCTTTTTTTTAGGTGGCTGATGGTTATAATATTATATTTTGATAAGGGCATTACTTTGAATTTTGTTGGAGATGCTTTAATATGTTATTTGTAATAGTGAATTTGACGTGTTCTGTGATCAATAATTGTTCTTAGATCCATCGTTTTCATAGATGTTCAGTAGATAGGGTATGGTTGGTGGATATCATTTTTCTTGATTATTTGAGAGCTTTTTGAATTTTAAAAGAAAGGTGTTGTAGTGGGGATCAATTCTTCTTGCTTGATTGATTTAGATGAGTTTCAGGGTTTATATGTGTAAGCCCAAGGGTTCCCCATGGGTTCATTCAATCACCTTGTTTTGATGATTGACAAACGCAAATTGATTAGTCGTTTATGGACTAATCATCTGCCTTGAGTGTTGTGCTTTAGACAGGTCCTACACAAGTCAAATCATACTAGCACACACCTTGTTGGCCTATGCTTGAAGATGAACCAACCAATGGACAAAGGAGTTAGAGCATTCTTGGACAAATCACACCTTGGAGGATCCACCAAGGAGAAGCTCAACATCATCCATATCAAGCATTGAACATACAGAGAAGTTCATGAAGGCCAAAGCTGGAGGATCAAGAACTTAATGCAAAGGACCAAGGAGCCTGTACCACAACCTGAAGATGTCAAGCATGGAAGCTCAACCATAGAAGATCCCAGCCATAGAAGATCCCAGCTCAAGAGAAGATTTCAAGAGAGTGATAGAAAGGGTAGAATGTATTCCTATCTTTCTTGCATTTCCTCTTGTCAAGGCACATTGTTTAAACCCCTAAAAATATGTTTTTCAAAGAGACTAAAACACCCTTTAAGGACTTAAATGGATAAGTGAATGGCCATGGTGGTGTACCAACATGTTGGGATCCATATGGTATTCAACACAAGAATGAACAAAACAGAGTTCCGAAGCAACAACCTGGACCAGCAACTAAATCCTATCAAAACTTATTTAAAAAATTTTCAAATATTTTTGAAAATATTTTTAAGAGATAGCTCTCATTTTTCTCATATCCGTAGAGTATAAGAACATCGAAATCCGACCAGAATTGAGGGAGATATGAATTTTTCAAATGAAACAGTGTTTGCTGGAAATCCAGTCTCGGAACTCCGAGAACATTCTCGGAGCTCCGAGAAATGGTCCAGATTCTAAAATTAAAAGTTCTGTTTGAATTCTCGGAACTCCGAGAATTTGCTTAGAACTCCGAGAAATTCTCGGAACTCCGAGAAATGTTTTTCTTCAAAAAATATAGCCGTTGTGGTGCAACGGCTAGTTGAATTTTTGACCCAGTTTTGACTGTTTTACCCCCCAAACGGTCACATGGAGTTGCGACTTTATATATACCCATTCAAGGGTCCAAAACACAAGAGAAACATTGTCCAACTCTAATAAACCCTAGAAATCCATTTGTGAATCATTTTTGGGTTAATCTCTCACCAATCCTTCATTGTGCCTTGACTTTGGGAAAATCCACTTGAGATTGGTTAGGTTTAAACTTGTTTATCTTTAAGAGCATCCTTGGAGCTACAACTTGTAATCAAGCCTAGTAAGAGGCTAATACTTCTTCTTATTTATTCAATCGGTGGCAAGGGCATCCGTTGTTTTTAATTCCCTTGGGTGAAGCGCTTAGAACTTGGCAGAGAAGGAGAGTCATTGTAAAGGTGGAAGGGCATCCTCATTTAATTCCCATGGAGTGTAAAAGCCTTGGAGCTGGGCGTCGTGGAGGTTTCAATAGTGGAAATCCTCAAGTGCGACCTTGAGTAGAGTGGAGTAGGCCGTTGGCCGAACCACTATAAATCCTTGTGTCGCTTGCGTTGGTATTTCTCGATTTCTCACTCCCTCTATCACTCTCTTATTTGTGCTTGTCTTATTATTTAGAATTGAGTGAGTTAGCATTGCCATCCAATGTGAATATCTTTACATTGCTAATTAGCCCACTAAATCTCCTAATTAAGTTGGTTGTTTAAACAAGGGTTTTTAAGCTTATATACATTTGTGGAAATTGGTTAAGCTTAACTAATTCAACTTAATTAACTTAGGGATAAAACTAGGGTGAAATTAGTAAAAGTTTTCAAAAGGTAAAAGTTTTATAAACATCCTATTCACCCCCCTCTAGGTTGCCAAACCAAGTCTCTACTTGGATTTAAATATGGTTTCAATTCATCCCCGTTTTAGGAGGTCCAAATATCAGCACTCCTGCTATCATTATGTTGTTAATGTCCTCCTCTGCTTGTGTTATTAAATAGAGTCTCATTTCATTACATTTTCATGTTGTTTCCTCCATAGTGAGGCTTTGAACGTGAGGGAAGATAACTAAATTATCATTATATAGCAACTCATTTTATTCTATACAGTAAATCTAGATTATAGAATAAGCTTTGCATTCACATGACATAGGGCTAATTGCAGCATAAAACATGGTGACATAGTGCCACTTGCTAGGATCGATTCTCTTAAGTCTGCCAGAAAGCATTAGTTTTATATGTTCTGTTGATTCATATGATATTACAAGGTGACAGTTTGAAGTAATAAATTTATTGGCATACCTTGGTAAGTAATCATCTTGCATAGGAACAAAGTGAACAATGCATGTTTTGTTCAGAGCGTTACTCTACTTTATGGCCAGCAAATACTAGTTATGATCATTATCTTTATTTTGATGAGTAACTGAAGGCTTAGTGACTGAACTTTTGTTCCTTCTCATATTTTTTCTAACTTGTATAATGAGAATCGTTTCTTTTCCCAAATGTTTCAGCCATAGTTTCTATGTGATTTGACTCATATTCTTTGTTTCGACCACAAAACTATGATGATCGATAAAGCTTTGGCAATTATTATGATTTTTTTACCAAAGATAAGTAAGAATGGTATTGTTTGCTGGAGTATAATACCTATATTAAATATCAAAGTCATAACGTAATAGCAGCCCTTACCTTCTTATGATATTAGCAGCCCCACATTCTCTTGATAATAACAGCCCTCATCAATTGGATATTTGACAGCCATGCCCTCGATAATTATAGCCCTATGTTCTTGATGGTAACAGCCCTTGTACTCTTGATAATAGCAGCCCCAATGCCCTTGATAATGGTAACCTTTTTCATCTTGATAAGGACACCCCTCATTTCATTTTTGATATGTACATCCATCTTTACATTTTGATATTGGCAGCCCTCATTTTGTTGTTTGGAATAGAATGATGACCATAGCAGCCCTCATTTATGGTGTTAGAACATAGATTTGCTTATGGTAGTCCCCCTAGTTGTAGAGTCATGGAAATATTTATACTAGCCCTTCTTGGATGAGTCATGTAAATTGGGTTTCAAATTGTATGAGATTAGTAAATCGGATCGGATATGGGAGAGGTGGTGTGAGAAGTTAATAACCTAGCATGTTTTTGCCCCCATTCATTTTCTCTCTTGAAATATCTATAATTTTAGAGTCCTGGACCTTTGTGCTGATTGTAAGATTAGGTTGGCTGTCACATTTGTGAAGGTTCGTGCTTAAGAAAATGCTGTTATTTTTTTTGTAATATGTGCAGAGTTTAGCGCTTAAGGGCATTTTTCTCTTCAGTATATGTTAGTGGTTACTTCTTTGGTTTTTAATTATAGATGAGGTTTCAGTGAACCTATTCCATTATTGTGCTATTTTTTATTAAAGATAAGTGAGCCTTGTAAAGATTTTGTCCATAGTATGAGTTTTTTATTCTTTCTTTGCAAAGGGCGATGAAGGCACTAGCCCAAGCCCATCCTTAGGGGGACTCACCATATCATGGTAGTACCCTCTTTCTTCTTCTTCTTCCCTCTTTAGGTAGAGAATTGCTTAGACATTTAAACACTAGTAGCCCTTTCTTTGCAAAGGGTGATGAAGGCGCTAGCCCAAGCCCATCATTAGGGGACTTGCTTAGTCCAAGTAGCACTACTCTCTTCTTTTCAAAAGACTTGACCAGTCTTTTATATGAGTATCCCCTAGATATTAGGTTTCCCTCTATCATTGCAAGGGCAATGAAAGAGTCATCTTGTGCCCACCCTTTAGAGAGACATGCTTTGTCTCATAGAAAGTCACATCTTTAGGGAGACAAGCTATGTCTCAGCAGAAAAGTCAAACCTTTTGGAGACAGGCTTTGTCTCTTTGTTCATAGTGTTCTCTCTTCTAGGAGACTTGCCTAGTCTCACTAACACCCTTCTTTGTCTCATTTTCTTCTAAGAGACATGCCTTGTCTCATTAGCACCTCCCTCTTAGAATTACTAATTTCAGAGTCAGTCCTATCATCATAGGGGTTAGATTTTCGTCCAACCTCTATTCAAGTCATGTGATTTTTATCCGCATATAGGATGCTGTCCAACCCTTGCAGAGTTGTTATTCTGTTCATTCCCCCGCAAAGCATAGGATGCTGTCCAACCTTTGCGGGATATTCAGGAGTTTGCCCTACCCTTATGATGATGGGATTCTGTCCTCTTGAGTCAAAACTCAAAAAAAATCTAAAAACCAAAAATCTCAAAAATTTTGAGTCATTCAGAGTAGTTAGGAAAATCTTTTCCGAACTACGTTGGCTTGATCCCTTTCAAAAGGGTACGTAGTGCAGCTTGGGATTCACATCCCAAGTCCAGCCAAACTTTTAAAAATAAACATTTCAAATCTTCCAAAAATACAAAAATTCTTCAAAACCTTTTCAAAAAGATCTTCCCCTAGAGTTAGGAGTCTGTCTTAGCTGTTTGGGGCGTTCTAGAGTTAGGAGGCCTCGAGTTGATCGGTTAGACATTTAGTCGAACCGATGGCTAGACTAGGAAGCATATAGTCAGCCCATGGTTTTCTTTAGGATGCACAGCCTAGTTACACATAGGATGTAGGGCCCACTTGCATTAGCGTAAGGCTAATCAACTTGCATTAGTTAGGGCATATAGAGTCCTAAAAATTACAATTCACATGAACTTAAGCAATCATACAAAAATCTTTAAAAATCAGTCGAGTCTAGTGGATATAGTCTAGGATAGCGGTTCTAGATGGTTAGGCATCGTAGTTAGAATAGGTCATCGAAATACGTTGACTTCGATTCTTCCCGAGGCCGAGTTACGTAGAGCAGCTGGGATGGACGGCCATCTTGGTCCGAGTCAAGTCCTGCATTAGAGTTTTAGGATTCATCTTGTCCAGTCATATATAGAGTTGATTTGTGTTGTATGTTTTGCTGTGTTTTCTTACTTTCATGTACAGATCATATACCTTTAGCTGTAGCATGCATGTGTTTGCACACCAGAATTTAGACACCAATTAGGTATGACACTCATAACCTAGCTATTCTCAGGCGGCACTTATTTCATTTTTTTTATGTGTGGTTATTAATCATCTCCGAGACATGCATGATTAGATAGACGTCTTCTCGGAGATATATGTTCCCATTTCACATGACTTTCTCCCAAAACTCTTCAAAATCAATAAGTAAATGGCATAAGAGACCAGGTGCTTGTACTTGGGCGGACGAGGTGTTCTTCGGACCTTCCAAATTCGTAACCAGGCACGAACCTTCTTTTATATCTCTGGTTATCCGTTGCAACAGAGCATAGTATGGGATCCTGGGCCCACTTCCTTGGATGGTGACTCTTCTTTGTTTAAGGTACGCCTCGAATCTGGGCTAGTCCCCGAATCGAGAGGTATCTCACCTTTTATCGCCACTCATGCTGTGAGAGGTACTTCTTTCGAGAGTTCCTTGGTAGAGCTCTCCATTCACGTGGATGATCATGAGACTCGCGTGTGGGGCTCGTCCCCCACCTCTCTCGGATCGGGGTCCACAGGCTGGCGACTCTGCTGGGGAGTTCTTGAGATATTGCCTAACTCTGTTAAAATGCCATTTGTTACTAACTTTGAAGAAATTTGGGCTAAAATCATTATAAATGGGAATTTAATCGCTTAGAATCCAGGGGCACCAAATAGGTGTTTAAAACAAGGGATTCACACACTGCACAACATATATCATTTTATTTTTATTATTTATTTATTTTTTTCTCTCTTTTATTGATTTTATTATTATTGGCTCCACGGGATAGATACAATGCATGCCAGATGAGATGTCATTACCCTGCTGGTGCTGTTGTATCTATTTCCAAGCTATGCGCCTGTAGACACCCCATTTTGACCGAACCCAAGTTCGCTATGCTTGGGCGAAACCCCATCCAATCATTTCCGCCATGTTTTGCACTTTTCCGTTGAGTGTTGAGAGTGGTTATTCGCGAGAATCAAAACAAGAGAGAATTTGGACCCGTTTGGTGGGCCCGCATTGAACATAATTCGAATCAACCAAGGGGCCCACATTGTTTTGATAAAAAAATGAGTTTCGAGCCTATGTCGATCCAGTGCATAAAAATGCCCATCAAGGGAACAATCAGGATTTCAGGGAGGTTACCTTAACAACCGAATTCTGTTGCGATCATCAAGTTGAGTTACTCGGATCAGCCCCATTAAAATGATTTAGGAGGACACAACCTACTTAGGTAGGGGACCCATCAATTGGATGGTCTGGATCGTCATAAAGGAATGATCTAAGGGGGCACAACCCATTTACATTGCGACCCACCATTTGGACCGGTTGAGATCATCTTACGAAGAAGGTTTGAGGAATACAAATTGCTTTTATTATAGATCAATAAATTGGATGGTTTGGATCATCTAATGAAGAAGATCTATAGGGTGTGAGTAATCTATTGGATGGTTTGGATCAGCCCATAGGATTGATTAGTGGAGCACAAATTAAATGACATTGTCGCCCATCAAATGAACGGTTCGGATCATACTTTGAGTGAGGCATATGATTAGTCACAATTGGGAACTTGGTCACATATGGGACCCACTTGGATTATCTTTTACCTACTCAAAAGGACTTTAAAAAATATGCATGGGGCCACACACATGTCAAAATTCAAACATGCATGGAGCCACCTACCATGGAATATGTCCACAATGGTGGCCACCTACCATGGGATAAGTCCACAATGGTGGCCACCACCCTCCCATTCTTTTGCTATAAATAGTTCAATGAGGAGAAGAAGTGAGGAGGAACAAAAAAAAAGCCCTCTCTCTCCCTCCCTCTCTCTCTCTCTCTTTCTCCCCATTCAAAGTGAGGAGAGCAAAGAAGAAAAAAAAAGATCAAGAGGAAGAAAAGCGGAAGCGATCGCACATAGGCGGGATTTTTGAGTTTTTTCGGCTTTTGGATTCAGCGAGGAACTCATCACAGGTAGGTACACTGTTTTCGGAATTTTTCAGAATTATTTGGTATATTTTCGGATTTTTGCATGATTTTTAACGAAGAAAACTAAAAGATATACTAAACAGATTCCAAATATAATGACATTTCGTGAGAAAATAATATGATAATGATACATTCTACCATGAATTTGTGAGAATTTTTGGATTTTGTTTGGTGTATTATTTTACGCATTCTTTGAAAATTATCAGATTTTGGGAGAATTGTTACTGACGTCAAATCACAGATAAAATTCTCCAAATTTTTACAGTAGTCTTAAATTCTATACTTCTTGCTTCTGTAAAATTTTCAAGTGATTTGGATCTTGTTTCATATGAGCTGTAGTGTTAATTCATAATCTGGTTTAAAATTTGAAAAATCCGAAACTGATAGTAAATAGTTTTCTAAATTCATGGAAATCTCACAGCATGCTATTTTCACTTATCTCTTACTAGTGTAAACATTTCATGGAATTTAGATTTCTATTTCTAGTAGTTTCTGTGTTATTTTTGCAACCTGGTCAATTAATTTTTAAATCCAAATTAAATATGAGTTTAATGTAAAAATCTGTAAAAATCTTCCAGTAAGTTACATCTCATCATATCTTGTTACTGGAGAAGTTTCAACTCATTTCGAGTTCGTTTGCAACAGCTTCACTTGTAAAATCACTCATATGATTAAAATTGATAAAATTCATTGAAAATCCGAAATTAATTGAAATTCATCTGAAAATCTCTGAAGAACCTTAAATCTCTGTCACATATTAACTCTTTAATCCTTTAAAATAGAAATCTTAGGAT
The DNA here is from genome assembly GCF_043159265.1 of Tasmannia lanceolata. Taxonomy (NCBI): domain Eukaryota; kingdom Viridiplantae; phylum Streptophyta; class Magnoliopsida; order Canellales; family Winteraceae; genus Tasmannia; species Tasmannia lanceolata. The sequence continues at coordinate 21,106,666 of NW_027518700.1, forward strand.
CATTAGATTTTTCCGGAAAAATGGCCAGTGCATCCATAATCGTATCCCAATTGCAACCGATCTTTGACAATTGGAATACTTAAGCTATAGCATGTTGTTGGCTCCGAGGTTACTGTCCACGGAAATCCTGAGATATGCCAGGCAATAAGATGTTATAACCTAAGTATTAAATTGCGCAAGGAAAGAGCGCACGATTCCCTTCCTTGGATGTTATTCTGGGCCGAAATTGGTGAACCCTAGAACCATTGGATTATGGTTTCTGTCATAAGAACCCTTAGAGCCCAATTTAGGAACACTGGTGTCGTGTCGTGTCGTGTCCTAAGTTTTAGGGAGTCTCTGACTCATTTATCCTTTAGTTGGTATTAGTGGAGTCTTTGACTTGTGTTTTCATTTCTTTTAGACAGTCTTTGACTCATTTATCCTTTAAATTGGTTGTTTTGGAGTCTTTGACTCGCATTCCATTTCTTTTAGAGAGTCTTTGACTCACTCGTTCACTTGGCTGGTATTAGAGAGTCTTTGACTCACTTGTCTCTTAGTTGGTGTTATAGATAGTCTTTGACTCATTTGTTCTTGTTAGGGAGTCTTTGACTTGGTTGTCCTGCTTATCAGTGTTATTAGAGAGTCTTTGACTCATTTATCCTCTAGTTGCTTTTATTAGAAGAGTCCTTGACTCATTTGCTCTTATAATGGTATTATTAGAGCATAGTTTCACTTATTCCCCCTAGGGTTTTGCTTTGTATATTCCCTCCGGTCTTTGGCCAAAAGGGTGAAAACATCAGAAATTTTAAAATCCATAAACATTGAAATCAGTAAAAATCTCAAAAACATTAGAAATTTAAAACATAAAAAATATTTGAAAACCTCTAAAAAGCCAAAAGTGTTGAGTGTTTTAGAAATAACAATTAGAAGAGTTCGTTTCGAACTACGTTGGCTTGATCCTCTTCCGAGGTACGTAGGGCAGCTTGGGATTTATATCCCAAGTCCAGCCAAACTTTTTTGTAAATAATATTTTAAACTTTCTTCAAAAACCTTTAAAATCTTGTTTTCAAAAGATCTTCCTTTAGAGTTAGGAGTTTCTCCTAGATAGAGAGTTTTAGAGTTAGGATTTTTCTTTTGATAGGTTGTTTGATTGTTTGTTTGTTGTGTGCTTGTTTTTAGAGTTAGGGGTCTGTCCTAGAGTTATAGGAGCGCCTCCGTCCGGTCAGTCGGCAATCCACATCGCCGAGTGATGACTAGAGTAAGATACGCTAGTCCACCTTTGGTTTTCTTTAGGAAATACAGCCTAGTTACACATAGGTTATAGGAATCACCTGCATTAGCTTAGGGCTAATCTGCATTTAGTTAGGGCATATAGGGTGTCATAAAATCCACAATTCACTGAAATTTAAATAATCGTACAAGAAACTTTAATAACCGGTTCGGTCTTTTAGATCGAGTCTAGGATAGAAGTCTAGGTGTCTTAGGCATCCTAGCTTAGAATAGGCGCGAAGAACTACGTTGCCTTGATTCTCGTGGAGGCGGGGATACGTAGGCTTCTTTGGATGAATACCAGACCATCTGAGGACTCGGGCTAATCACTTTTAAAACTGTTGAAACAATCAAATCACTTAGGATTTTCCATTAAAAATTAGAATTTTAGGAGAACTTTCACTTAGATTGAATCCAAACCAATTAAGAAATCAAGATACACATTTAGGATTCACATTGAAATTAGATCATAGGATGCATGTCACATAGTTCGCACATTAACAGAGAGTTGAATGAGCCATTTAAAATGAATTTAAAAGAGTTAACTTTTAGAATTGAAGACCGATTATCGGGCAGGAATGGTGCATGTGGTGGATAAATCCCCATACCTTCCATTCTTGTAACCAGGTAGCGAGTCTAGATTTCTGGTTAATTATGGGTCCTAGATCCCACATCTAGGTGGCGACTCTGTCAGTCTCTTTTGTGTGGAATTCGGATTGCCTTAGTGATCCCAAGTTCACATAAAAGACGAATTAAAATCAATAATGAAAGGCACACGCCAATCGCGTGGGTACGAGAGACCAAGAGATAGTGCGTGGCGGCTCGCGCCACCACCCCTCTCGCGGGATCGGGTCCCACAGCGCCAGAGCTGCAGCCGTAGACACTAGGTGTGCTGGTGTTCTACAGCAGCCGATGAGCAATGAACATACTCTGTATAATGCTGGGTGTGCTGGCATTATACATCAAGGGTATGGTCATAAGCATAGTACCCTGTAGAAATGCCTGGGTCCTACTTTTATTTCATTATATTATGTATATATATATATATATTAGTTGCTCTCTTTAGAACAAAATTAGGGAACTCTTGCTAGGACACTATATATATGTATTCATATAGGACGAACATGTGTTGCTTATACATGTTGGAGCCTAGATTTAGAGGCCTTATCCTATTTTTAGACTAGGGTAGCTCACTTTATGTGGCTACAGACGCAGTCCTAGTACACTCACATGTCTGTCATTGAGTCGAGACTTTCTCGACTCCACTAGATTAGAATTAGGGCTGGTGCCCCTGGTTAGGGTGTATATATATGTATATATACCTATTTATATTGATTATTAGATTAAGGCCTTATTCAGTGAGGTTTTCTTATCTAAATTCGATCAATTCTATCGATCCATCTTCAAGATTTAGACCTGGTCTATGACCTACTTCTGTCATTTTGTGGTCGTGGTCTTCTTTCTGATCTACTGATCATCTCTGATCATAGATGAAAAATTCAGTATTGCCTATTATATCCTTCTCCTATGATTGATTCTGATCTGATTATATTCTACTTGTTTGATTACGAGTTTATCTTGCTGACATTCATTCGAGTGTGTATTCTTGCTGAGAGCCTTACTTTATCTTAACCCAATTGGCATACCCTTTGTGATTAGTAGCTTTAGACCCTCTCTATATAGCCGTTATGCTACCGAATTTTCTGCAAATACCTTGAGTTTGGTCATTATCCTGTAGACTTGTTGACAAACTCTATGGGCTTATCTTACCATATCTCTTTGCATAGATGTTATGCTGCTGGATTTTATCCATGGGAGGATATATTCGTATCGTCTCTTGTCTCAACTTGCATATGAGATTTTCATTTGATTACCCTATATTGAACTATAGTGTTTGTCAATTCCATGGCGGGAGTCTGACCTTGTTGACTTCACTCATTTGCAGTACCTATTTCTATTCAACCCTCACCTGTTCTACGCGGTTCTTACTAAATGGCTGAATCTGAGGAAACGCAAATGGAGATAATAGACATGATGAAGACTCTCGTCCTGCAGGTAGCAAATATGAAAGAAGAGTTGACCCGTTTGAAGGCTCAAGAAAAGGAGAAGGCACCCATGATTTCTGAGAATCTGCCTATTTTAAACTCTTATCTAATTACAAGCCTGGACCAGTCTGAGAAGTCATTAGTGCATAATGTTGATAATGGACCACATATCAAGGAGAAAATTTGTGAACATAAGACCAAGTTAGACAAAGGAAAATTATTACTAGAAGAGCTTGGGATATCGGATTGCGATGGTGAAAATAAGAGGGTTTAGAACAAAAAGAAGTTTGACCTTAATGACTATGTCCTTTTTCCAGATGTTATTCTCCCTCCTGAATTTGAAGTTCCTAAGTTTGACATGTATGACGGGATGGGATGCCCGAGGAGTCATTTGAGGTCATATATTCCTGTATTAGAAATGAAAGGCCTATCTCCAGATCAGATAGCCAAGTTGTTTTCACTCTCTTTAACTGGTGAAGCTAAGAAATGGTTCTTCACTTTAAACTTGAGGGATATCACAAGTTTGAAAGATTTAGCTGACAGGTTTCTTGATCGGTTCTCTTATGGAAATATAAAGAAAATCATCCATTATGAGCAAAGGTCATCCAAGTGGAAACCAGATGGAATGAAATCCTTTATTGCTGAAAAGGAAATGAATTATAGTGGAACCTCCCTTCAACCTTTAAAGAGACCTTTTGTTCAAAGAGAAAAACCAGCCAAGGAGTTGAAAAGAAAAATTTCCAGATTACCTTGTACACAAGTAGCAGCTCTCAAGAAGTTGGTCAGAATGGGAAAGTTAACCTTACCGCCGTGTTCAAATCTGTTGAAAAACTCAGAGAAGTAGAGTGATGGTAAATGCTATTGTTTGTACCACCAATGTCTTGGCCATAGTACCAATTATTGTGTCGCACTGAAGCACAAGATCCAATACTTGATAGATAAGGACCCCCATATTCTACTTGAGCTCAGTACTTATCAGAGACCTCTGAGACGGGATGCGTATGTTTTGAAGTCGGATGAGGATGATGGATTCATTCAGCCTCTCGCAAAACCAGTTATTTCTACCTCCCACTTTCCAGGGTCAAGTGAACCGAAGCATGTTCCATATATTCTGAGAATCGAAGATGATGATCCTGTTCAGCTGTCTGCAAAGCCAACTGTTATTGCTCATACCCCGATACCGAGTGGCAAACTAGTTGTGAAAGGAAAAGAGTTAGTGTTTGAGATTCGGGAAAGTTCTGTCATGACTAAGGAGACTTCGGGGAGATCAAAGAGTGGAGATCAATACAAGCCAGGTCATCCGGACTTTGTAGGGTTACCCTTTCCAAGATTCTTACTCCGGGATCAGACTCAGTAGTTGTCATTATCATGGAGGAAGGCATGCTACTCATGAACATCAGTGCTAGTTCCTTGTCTTAGTTCAAGTGTCATGTTTCAAATGTCATGTGTCAAGTGTCATGTTTCAAATGTCATGTGTCAAGTGTCATATTTCAAGATTTATTTTCCGTCAAGTGTATACCAGCTCTCGTATTGAAAGTTGGTGCGTCTTGTAGTGTCAATAAAAATGTGTGTCATGTTTGTTAGTCTTTCCCATTCAGAGTTAGTGTTTTATTTTCTGTCAAATTTGATGTAAGGCCCATTGAGGCGCTTCGAGAATTATTGATGTAGTTGAAAGTTTTCAATTCAATAAAAGTTTGATTTCAATGTTATCAGTATTCTTATGATTCACTCTTATGATTCACTCTTAATTGGGAATTCCACAACTAATTCCTCAACTTCGATCAGCACATTGCAATGAGTCCCAGCATGGGCATTCATCACTCTGTCCCGTGTAGTGTCCTATGTCCCATACCAAAAGAGTTCACCACAAAGGCTTCTCTAGTTAAGTATGCTGCATACACACTATTGTAATCAAATGCACGTAATTCAAACGTATTCCTGAAAAATGTACATTAGCCCAATTCCGTCGAATTACTTTCCGATTCCTCGCACATGTGTATATTTCCACATGCTGTGTAAGTACTTTCTAGTGTACGACACACCAACGCACGATCCACGTGTTTCCTCAAACACATAAGGGCACCAGTCTTCAAGAGCTGATCCGTTTAGACAGACCCTAGCGGAACATTCCAAGTACTACATTCAAGGCTTAATTCCATCGGCAAGGCTCATGGTCCTATCACCATTGCCCGATGTATTCTGTGGTTTTGTCCCGGCACCAATTTGGTCAATACACATTCCTTTCACCCCACTCACCGTGGAAATATAGGTCCAAACCGTCTAAGGGGATTTTCCAAGATTCCATCAATAACATGATGTACATTAGAGTACTGAGTACAAGGGGAGGAAAGTAGATTATTGGCAATAAAATGGTCTTGCAAGGCCACACAAAATGCCATAAGTCCCAACAAAATCTACACCCATTGAGCAAATTCTTGCCTTCAATGATGCAAACCATTCATTTGTTAACTAAAATGGATCTCTATACGCACAATACTACACCATCAAAAGACTTGATACCATTTTAAGGTTAAGAGAGACATATAACCACCCTCCCTTATGCCCCAATTGTCAAATACTACAGATCGATCAGAAGTTACGCCATCACGCCATGATGCAATTCTTCTCCGTGAGAAGCCTTGTGATGGCCAACTATACTTTCATTAAAAGTCGAGATACTTTCCACAGTCCTATCACCACAATTCGGTTTGTTTGGCATAACAGGACCTAGTCTCACACTAGAAATATTATCCTCGTTGTACCTCTTGCACGGAGATGTCCTCCACATTTTTGGCTTGAAAAATGTATGGTTCAAAACAATAAGAAGGTTGCTACCAAAATGGGATCCTGTGTTTTAAAAAAGCACCATATCCTTTACCACAAACAACAAACATACAAAAAAAGAGAGTGCATATTCCTACAAATGCAAAAATGTATATAAAATTTGCCTAATCGATCATTCATTTTCACGCCTTTTATATTTTTAACATGAGATCCTGTTTTAGAAGTGTTTTCAAAATAAAGAGGCAAACGATGCAAAAAATTGGAGGGTTTCGAACTTTCGATTGTTTGATGCCAGAGGTTTTTACTATAACCCTTGAAGCAATATCTTACAAATTACTTGGCAGAAAAATTCAACCAAGCACTACGATTAAGTGGTCTGATTTTCTAAGCGAAGCCACATAACCAAATCTGTCCATAGACTGATAACCAAATCTGTGCATAGACTGATAAACCAATCTCGACTTGTTGAGATATTCAAACCTCTAAGATCAAAGGGTTAGAATCATTATATGGAGAAGACTTTTCACACATAACCTATTTACGGCAGGGCCCAACAAACGAGCAGTTTGGATCATCCAATAATGTGGATGCCACAGAGTTTTTTTTATAACTTGGATGTTATAAAAACTCTAGAAATCACATCGAGCCAAAATGGGTTCATTACAAGTCACTAATCACTATCATTTGGTAGGACGATGTAGACTGTCCATATAATGGGCCCGATGGGTCTGCAACAATCATTTGGACTTTTCATCTTTTAAAGGAATGGGTCCATAGGCAAAGGCCCAAAAACAGGCCCAGCCCATTCAACACTACTTTAGAGCTAGACCACGCTCTTCTCTACGTTTAGGAGAAGCAAATGGACATTGCTCTCTTCTCTCCGTCCTCGCTTTTTGCCCAAGATGAAGATCCTTCTCCAGGTAAAATAAATCTCTCTCTCTCTCTCTCTCTCTCTCTCTCTCTCTCTCGATTGATTTGTTGACCTTTTTTATTGAAATAGGGGAGGATGGTCTGAGAGAGACAGGGACCCACCAGAGCTACGTGGAGAGAAGCCATGTTTTTCCTGGAATGGTTTGCTCCTCCTTATCTCCTTCTTTATTAACTTTTTCTCTATTTCAGTACTAATACCCACAAAGGAAAATGAAAGAAGAAACAATGAACCTTTACATTTGAACATGTAATCTTTTGTGGGTGTTCTCTTTTTAGTTCATAAACTTGATGATTATAATGATGGCGTTGGTGATTGATCAAATATTCATAATCTGGCTCTGTTTGGATTGCAGGATATTTTTGGAAAAGTTTGGAAAGTAAATATATTTCTAAAAGTTTCTCCTTTTTTTACACATGAAAAAAGATGAATTGAACTAACCCTATTCAATTTTTACTTAGAGGGGCCTTCAATTTATGATAATATCCCTTAAAATTATCTATAATCATATTATTTCCCTCTAAATCGTGGAAAGAAAAAAAAATTCCATCATAAATGTTTTTCTTGCAATCCAAACACAGCCTTAGACGGAAAAACCCCTCTCATCAAGCTTTCTAAATTCTCACATTGGCTGTTGACAGTTAGGAATTGAAACTGCCTAGGTGAGAAGTTTGAACTTTGAAATCAAAGTGCCAATATAAAAAATGAGGGGATACAAATAACAGCTTCATGTGCCCAATACCCATGAATTTTCGCTCAGCCTGTAGGTTCTTTCTGATTTCTTGGCATATGATGATAACTCTCCATTTGATCGTTTGAAGATTATACTTCTTACAGCTTTTTTCTTAATTTCTTTGTACCTTCTTCAGGACTTACTTATTCGAGAATTTTCATTTCATCAACTGAATGCCAATTTACTATGGCCTGGAACCTTTGCTTTTGCTGAATGGTTAGTCCAAAACCGGCATTGGTTAGAAGGACGTCGCATCATAGAGCTGGGCAGGTTTGTTTCACAATCAAAATGAGATTTATTATTGTTTATAGAATGCTAGTACATTTGCATGTCTTAGAGTAACCGTTTTGCTCCTTGATCTTTTGGTTAATCCTTGCATATCATTCTAAACATCCATCTATGCTTCCACATTTTTTATAGTATCCTAACCTAAGAAGCACGGGTACTCTCTGGAGTCCCACGCACCCGCATCGGGTGCGCGTGCGCTTGGGTGCGCACCCGGTTCGAATTAAATCGAAAATTACATATTTACAAAAGAGGGGCTGTCCCAATTAACAAAAAGGGGGTGAATATATATATATATATATATATATATATATATATCCCGTAATTAAAAACCTAACAACTTAGAAGTAATATTAGATTTTGGTGATTTTATTGTTATTTGATTGTTCTCCAATTAAATTGTTTGAATTCTTTAACAAAATATTTAATTTTTTAATTTTTATAAATATATAATAAAATATAAAAACATATTATATTCAGCGCACCCCCAACGTACCCGAATCCTTTTTTTTTTAAATCACGTATCCACGTACCCGTACCGTGTCGTACCCACACCCGTATCCGTGCTTCATTGAACCTAACCATTATGCATTAATATGTGCAGCCTAACCATGCTTTGGTTGCATAGATTTGAATGATCTAATGATCTCTCTATAATTTTTGGACAAGTACCTAAGGTTTTGCTATATTTAGACATTGATAACTATGATATTATCCATATCAATTTCTAGTTCTGTTTACACACCGTAGTCAAGGTTTCAGATGTCGGTATTGGTATGGACGAAATTTTGTAAACATTATGGATGCTTATGAAAGTCCATGGAAATGATGTAAATTTAAGATGAAACTTCAGAAAATACTAAAAGAAGCACAACTACACCATTTTCTCTGCATTTAAATCAATTATTTTCGTTGTTGCTCTTCTTGGCTAATTGGTTCACTGGTGCGGTGGTGCCTTCTCTGCCGACTGCGCAGGTAGTGTTTCTCTAGACACACTAAGATTGGAGTTGTTGGCATTGTTGAATGCTGGCCTAGGAGCTCTCTCCATATTTGATTTTCTCCTAGCTATAGTTTCTCTTTCGGTGTTGAACTTCCTTATAGTGGACTGCCTATTGTTCTTAATCTTGAAGGTCATTTGGAAGGTATCTTCTAGATCATAGACCCACATAGTAGTGATCTCCTTGCGAATTTCAAATCTCAATTCAGTCTTAAATCAAGAGAGGGTTTGCCTTGGAAGTTTCATACCCGAATAGATAACTCATTAAACTTGTGCACATACTTGGTAACAGACAGGTCTACTGGGCACAACATAACTGATGTAAATCCATGACATTCAAGAGAAAGAATGGATAATCAATATCAAGAGTAAGAAAGATTAAGATTAAGAAAGATCAATAAAGATCCAAATCATGAAGATCATGATCAAGAAGAGATCAACCATTCAAAAAACAAAATGGTCAAGAAGAGATCAAGATCAAGAACATATCAAGATAAAGAAGAGATCATTAAAAGAAAAGAAGATCAAGATCCAGATAGATCAAGATAAAAAAAAAAAAAAAAAAAGAGGGAATGAAAGTCATGGGAGAAAAGATAGGGGAAAAGGGGAACAATTTATAAACCCAATGGGAAGGGTGGAGTTGAAAGGGGAGAAAACAAATTTAGAACGTAAGAAGGAAGAGAGGGAACAAATGTAGGATATAAGATGGGAGAAATGAAAAGAAAGGCAAGCTGCATATGAACCCAATCAGCAGGGGTGAAGAAGAAAACAAGAAAAAGAAGCGAAAAGAGAAATGAGACTAGAAAGAAAGAGATGAGAAAAGAGAGTGGAGATGAGGAATAGAATGTAAGGAATCAGATTGATGAGAAGGTGTCGCCTTATAATCCCAATCGAGAGAGAGAGAGAGAGAGAGAGAGAGAGAGAGAGAGAGAGAGAGAGAGAGAGAGAGAGAGAGAGGAGAAGAAGACAATAAAAGAAAGAAAGAAAGATCAGAGTTTAGGGGCAGAAACAAACATGGTATGAAGCTCAGATCTTTATTCATTCCATCATAACATATCATGAAAGAAAAGTGTCTGGAGACTACTTATTTAAGAAAATAAAGAGAATTAGAAAGTTCTAAGTTCATATACAAAAACCTAACACTTTTGGGCTAACATATCCTATAATAACTTAAAGACGCTCTCTCACTTAGAATCTTTGTAATACATGTGGGGAGCCTAGTTAAACCACTCATAAGTCAAATAACTAAGTGACATTGATGGTGTTAGATGCCATAAGGGCAATTTGATCATTTCATTATATAAACATATATATATATATATATATATATATATATATATATATGAGGAAACTGTTGGTGAGCTTAAGCTCACCAAACTTATGGTGAGCTAGCTTGCCCAATCACATGGGGGTCCACTTTGTTAGGATGATACAAACCATTCATTTGAAAGTCCCTTACATAGATGGGGGGTGTACCAAAAATCCTCTATAGGATCATCCTAACCCCTCCATTTGTGGAGGACAAAAATGGACAGACACAACCCTATCTATGATAAGGCCTTGCAAATGAATGGTTTGGATCACTCCCCAAAATGTGGGACCCATGTGATTGGGCAAGCTAGCTCACCATAAGTCTGGTGAGCTTAAGCTCACCAACAGTTTCCTCATATATATATATATATATATATATATATATATATATTTATAACGGGAGAGGGGAGTGAATGAATTTTGTACTCCTCCCTCTCACACCTATCTCTCTCCATCTATCCGTCTCGTTCTCTCTCTCATTCTCTCACTCATCTCTCTCTCCATCTCTCTCTCCTCCACCATGTAGATTAACATGGTATCAGAGCTTCAGGTTGAAGAACCAAGAATTTGTTTTTCTCTGTGAAGGCGAGGATATGATTGCTAACCCTAACCTAGCCATCCGAATCCCAAAACCCAAATCCCCAACCCATAACCACTACCACTAGAAGTGACCATAACCCTAACTGTACCCAAACCCATAACCACTACCACTAGAAGTGACCATATCAAATTCTCAAGAACCCTAAAAATATTGTGCGCATAACCAAAACCCAAATCACCAAACCCCATAACCACTACCACTAGAAGTGACCATAACCCTAACTGTACCCAAACCATAGTTACCTGATTCGCCATCCGCCCTCTGACCCGTGATCCGGGGTCGCACGATCCCAAATGTGGTTTGCTAGCGACCCGGATCACAAAAAATGACGACCCGAAGCGACCCGCGGAAGAGAAAGAGGGAGATGCATATAGACTAAGGGGGAGATGGAGAGAGAGAGAGCTACAAATTTTATATATTTTGGGTTGGATTGGAACTAGAGCTTTCTTTTTTAAAATAAATATGTAGGGGCATACATGAGGTTTTTTATTTTGTTTATTAAATAGATGTAGTATGGACTATGGAAGGACATTCATATATTCCAGCAGGAACTTTCTTTTAAAAAAAATATGTATGACATAAATGAGATTTTTATATTTCGTGTATTAAATGTATGTAGTGTGTACTATGGAATGATATTCTTGTAAATATATATGAAATTATATATATAAATGTGTGTGTGTGTAGAGAGAGAGAGAGAGAGTGTGTGTGTGTGAGTCCGATTTAGCGCTCCAAACTGACCGTGACCCCGAATAGCGAACCAACATAGCATACCATCATCGTACCGCGTACCGGGCTACCATCGTACCCCGTACCCGTTCCCGTACCACGTACCGGAACGAACTGCGTTCCAGGTAACATTGACCCAAACCCAAATCCCCAAACCCATAACCACTACCACTAGAAGTGACCATATCAAATTCTCAAGAACCCTAAAAATATTGTGCGCATAACCAAAAAAAAAACATATTCATTTGATTTTGAATAATCAAAACCTTAGCCGCACCTTTCAAAACTTTCTTCTTTTATCTTCACACCCTCAAACCCTAACCCTAACCTGCTGCTTTATATAAATCCGCCCCTAAACTCATTTTTAATCCACTTCCAACCCTTCGGATTCATGATCTAAACAGGTATTCTTCGCTCTTTATCATCTCGTGGTTGGTTCCGGGCTATTGTTTGTTGATTCTCTCATATTAGTGATGTATGTTTGTGATGTTGTTGCCTCTTTCTATCCCGAAACCGTGTGTTACTATGTGAGATAGCATCTGTGGGCGTTGTTGTGGGTGATCTGTTTGTGATTTGATGGTGATTGGTTACTGCTGCGGATTTGTCATTGGATTGGATGATATCGGTGGTGGTGGTGTTGCCGTGGTTGGTTGTTGGTGCTTATTTTATAGTTAGTTGATGTGTTGGAGATTTTAGTGACTTGTTTTTTTTTTTTTTCTATTGTGGTTGGTGGGTACTTTTTGTGGTGTTGGAATATTCATAGTGGTATTATTAGTGTTTTTTGGTGCCTTCATTATGGAATCTGTGGAGCAATCTTCTCATCCACCTGCCGACAACAAGGTTGTTGAGATTCGTTCTTCATCATATAGTGGCCAGTCTAGTTATTCCCATGTAAAACCTCCCCTTCAGATGAATTCTATAAAGCTAGATGGGACTAATTATCCCCCGTGGAAGATGGCTGTTTACACTTGGACGTCGGAAAATCAGTTTTTTAGAGCGCATGCCATTGGCTACTAGTGATTTGACTTATGATCAGTGGCATGAGGACGATCTGTGATCCGTTCTTTTCTGTGGGGTTGTATGGAACCCAATATTGCTACTTCTCTGATGTATCTTTAGTCGTCGAAAGGAATTTGGGAGCAGACGGCTATGATGTATTCTGGGGTGGATAATCTGACGCGTATATGTGATCGTTTTTCCGAGTGGTTTAGCCTTCAGAGAGGCGACAAGCCGGTGGATAGCCACTACATGGACTACCTAGCACTTTGTCAGGAGCTTGATCTATTGATGCCGTTTACTACAGATCCTGCCGTACTTAAAAAACGTCAGGAGGAGTTACGTGTGGTTAGATTTCTTGACTCGCTGGGGCCTGACTATCTCCAACTCCAACAGCAGATTGTCAGTTCTGGTTCAATTCCCACCCTTGTAGATGTATTTTCTAGGGTTCAACGTATGAGAGTAGTTCAGCATAGTGACCATATGGTGAATGGGTGTGCTCATGTGATGTATGCTGGGATTGATCGTGGTCATGGTGGTGGCCAATTTGGGCGTGGGCGTGGGCATGGCAGTAGCCGTGACTCAAGGGGAGGCCGCGATGGAGGAGGCCATGGTCGTGGGTCCCGTTATTGTACTCACTGTTGTATGGAGGGACATACGGTTGATTATTGCTATGATCTACATCCTGAGCTTCATCCCTACAAACCTGTGAGTGCTTCTGCTGCAGCTTCTGATAGTCCTTCCTCCTCTGCTGCTCCATTTATGACTCCTGACACCAGGGTAATCCCTTGTGCAAAATATGATGATCTGTTACGTCTCCGGGAAAAAGGGAAGCATTCAGCTGCCACGATTGCACATAAAGGTAGCCCCTCATGTTTTCTTTCTGGTACTTTTGGATCATGGCTTATTGATTCAGGAGCATCACACCATATGACTGGTAATCCTACATTCTCTCTTCCTTCCAGTCATTTCCTTCTATGGGTCCTCGTACTGTTACTTTAGCGGATGGAACTACATCTCCTGTATCCAGGATGGGTGTAGTCTCCACCTCAACGGGTCTTCAATTGTCTTTTGTTCTTTATGTCCCTACTTTTCCTGTTAACTTGTTATCTGTTAGCCAATTAACAAGGTCGCTAAATTGTTTTGTTTCCTTTTTTTCTTCCTATTGTGTTTTTCAGGACATGAAGACTGGGACGAAGATTGGCTTGGGCCGTGAGATTGGTGGCCTTTATTACCTTGACCAAGCAGGAGCTGGTGTCGCACTTCGTACTTCAGTTGATGCCTATCAGTGGCATTGTCGTTTGGGACACCCACCTGCTGACATGCTTAGGAAAACCTCTTTTGTTTCAGATTTTGTTCTGTCTTTTCATTGCGAGTCGTGTGAGTTGGGAAAACACCATCGTGTGTCGTTCCCTTCTCGAGCTAGTAGTCGAGTGTCTCGTCTGTTTCAACTTATACATTCTGATGTTTGGGGTCTTTCTAGAACTACTTCAATAAATGGATTTAACTATTTTATCATATTTGTTGATGATTTTTCTTGTGCCACTTGTTATCTCAAGTCTTTAATGCCTTTCGTAATTTTTATTTTGAAGTGGCTAACCAATTTAATTGTTCTATTAATTGTTTACGTACTGATAATGCTAAAGAATATTTTTCTGTGGATAATGGATTTCATGATTTTCTTGCATCTCTTGGTATCATTCATTAGTCGTCATGTGCATATACGTCGCAACAGAATGGTGTTGCTGAAAGGAAAATTCGGTATCTACTTGATATGATTTGGACCATTATGTTTCAGATGAAAGTTCCTAAGATTCATTGGGGAGATGCAGCTCTTACAGCATGCTATCTAGGGAATTGTCTTCCCTCATCTGTTTTATCTGAAAAAACACCGTTTTCAGTCTTATATCCTTTAGGAGATCCGTTTCCCTTACCGCCGCGTGTCTTTGGTTGTACGTGCTTTCTTCAGAACTTGTCTCCTGGTCTTGACAAGTTGGCGCCTCGAGCAGAGAAGTGTATCTTTCTGGGTTACCCTCGTACCCAGAAGGGATATAAGTGTTATAGTCCATGTCTTCGAAAAACATATGTCTCTGCAGATGTCATGTTTTTTTAGGACCAACCGTATTCGGCTGATTCTCCTCCTCTATCAGTTAACGTACCCAGTGTGCCAGTTCCTATCGTGATGGGTCTTCCTGTGCCCACTCTGCCTTCTCTAACTATACCTACAACTGTTGTTGACCCCACCCCGAGTCCTTTAGGGAAAAGTACCGAGTCTGAAGTGCGAACTTATACTCGGAGACCTCGACATGTCGTTCTTCCTATGATTGAAGCACCATCTCTGCCCCTTGTTATGAATGAGGCACCCTCTCAGCAAGCCAATCCTCCTCCGCAGTCAGACTGTCTTCCTTCAGGTATTTGTTCTCCTCCTGCAGATTCACCCATTGCTAGCCGTACTCGGTCTCGTACTGTTGCACATCCCATTTCAAATTTTGTTTCTTATGAGCATCTTTTACCATCTTTTCGTTCGTTTGTTTCTAGCCTGTCTTTGATTACTTTGCCTAAGTTAGTTACAGATGCTCTAAATCATCCTAGTTGGCGGGCTGCTATGGACGCAGAAATGGCTGCACTTCAGTCGAATAAAACTTGGCGGTTGGTTTCTTTCCCTTCTAGAGCATGACCTGTTGGATGTCGTTGGGTCTTTGCCATCAAGTATCTTCCAGATGGGTCGGTAGAGCGTCTCAAAGCTCGTCTTGTTGCTAAAGGGTATACTCAGACATTTGGTGTCAACTATCAGGAGACCTTTTCTCCCGTCGCCAAAATTCCTTCAGTACGGGTATTGATCTCTCTAGCAGTTAATCGTGGCTGGCCTCTGTATCAGCTTGATGTGAAGAATGCCTTCCTCCACGGTGATCTTTCTGAGGAGGTTTATATGGAGCAACCTCCTGGGTATGTTGCTCAGGGGGAGATGTTCTCCGCAGTATGCTGTCTTCCGAAGGCAATTTATGGTCTGAAGCAATCACCGAGGGCTTGGTTTGGAAGGTTCAGTACTGCGATTTTGCGTTTTGGATTAAAGCAGTGTGCTATCGATCATTCTGTGTTCAGTTACAAGTCCGCATCTGGATATATCCTTTTGACTGTGTATGTCGATGACATTGTAATTACAGGAGATGACAGGTCTGACATACAAAAATTGAAATTCTTTCTCCAAGGAGAATTTTCTACTAAAGATTTGGGTCAGCTAAGATATTTCCTTGGTATTGAGGTAGCACGCTCATGTCATGGTCTCTCTTTATCACAGGGAAAATATGTGTTAGATATTTTGGAGGAGACTGGATCAATGGGTGTGAAACCTGCAGCTTGTCCTATGGATCCAAATGTTAAACTTTGTCCTGATCAGGGGGAGTTGATGAATGATCCTGGTCGTTATAGAAGACTGGTTGGTAAGCTAATTTATTTGATTGTCACCTGGCCAAATATATCATTTGCAGTGGGTATGGTTAGTCGCTTTATGAGTTCTCCACGTACTTCTCACTGGGCGGCTGTTATTCAGATTTTCAAATATTTGAAGGGTACTCTAGGCAAAGGCTTGTACTTTAGAAAGTATGGACATGAAAAGGTAGAAGATACAGTGATGCAGATTGGGCGGGATCTCCTGCAGACAGAAGATCAACTACTGGATATTGCACATTTGTAGGAGGTAATTTAGTGTCATGGAGAAGTAAAAAGCAAGACGTTGTTTCCAAATCAAGTGCAGAGGCTGAGTATAGGGCTATGTCTTATACAAGTGGGGAGCTAATCTGGCTTCGCTCCTTATCAGAAATTGGGTTTACATCGACATCTCCAGCTCAATTGTATTGTGATAATAGGGCTGCAATTCATATTGCAATGAATCTAGTATTTCACGAGCGGACCAAGCATATTGAAGTAGATTGTCACTTCATTCGTCATCGGATTCAAAGTGTTGAAATTTGCACAGTGTTCGCTCGACCTACCAATCAGCTAGCAGATATGTTTACCAAACCGTTGGGGTGTGAAAAACTAAAGGATTCTTGTAACAAGCTTGGAATGTATGATATATACCTTCCAGCTTGAGGGGGAGTGTTAGATGCCATAAGGGCAATTTAGTCATTTCATTGTATAAACATATATATATTTATAACGGGAGAGGGGACTGAATGAATTTTGTACTCTCCCTCTCACGCCTATCTCTCTCTCCATCTATCTGTCTCGTTCTCTCTCTCATTCTCTCACTCTTCTCTCTCTCCATCTCTCTCTCCACCATGTAGATTAACAGATGGGAAAAGACTACTACCTGTCGATGACTTAAAAAGACTTAAATTACATTTTGAAAACTAAATAAAGCTCGTTTAATTAACAATAGGGCCCCATATACTATTACCAAAAAAGAAAAGAAAAGATTGACCCCATCTTCTCAAATCTTCATTTTCTATGGTATCTTGGATGAACTCCCATCATATCCCCCTTGAAAAGATTTGACCCCATCGAATATAATGGCATGACGGGTGGTAGTTTTTGTCTCTAATTATCCTACAATCTGCAAACAGTTGGCCCTTCCAACAGATTAAGTAATTTCAATCCGCAAGAAACTTTGGACAATTGTGCTGTCGGTTTGAACTTTGAAGTGTGCATGGTTTTAAATTTCGCCTGAAACATTTCGTTTCGGCCGAAATATTTCTATTTCGGCTGCTACCGAAGTCTACGTGGTTTCAGATAATTACCAGATTTAGCCCAAAAATTTGGAATTTCTCTTGAAATTTCTTGATTCCGTTGATGTTTCGATCGTAGTATGTGAAACGTGCAACTTTACAAATAAAAAAGCAAAATTTCTTTTGAAATGTCAACATTTGACTAAAAGCAAGACAACAATCAACTCCACTTGCAGAAAAGGGAAGAACAACGAGTTTCCTTTAAGATATCTAAAAACGACAAAAATTTAAAGGAACACAACTGGTGACGAATCTGACCTGGATTTTGGCTATAATTCTGTATAGAAATATTTCCGCGATTTTACAAAATCTTGGCCAAAATTTCGTACTGAAACTAAAATTTTTCCATTTAGCTGATGACTGAAACCGAAATCAAAATTTAAAACCTTTGAAGTGTGGTCATAAGGTTCACCTTTGATGTACTCCTTGTACTGTGACAACTTAGGCAGAACAAACCTTGATCTTCCTTGTGCACTTTGAATTAAGCAGTAAACGTTTGGTAGGGACCCAAACACCACTATCGGTGACTTTATCATTGCGATCTGAAGTTTCTACTAACTAAGTCGAGCCATTCACTTTTTCCAGGCTTGTTGAATAATATTTGTTGTCCATTCCTCATATAATGTTCACAATTTATGGTTTGACAAAACCAATATGAAGGATGGTGGCCGCTTTCTGAATCCTTAAGTAACGTGAGCGAGCTATGTACTGTCGAAATTTTCATTGGATAACGAGCGTAGCTCTCGTTTGTCACTTGACGTCAAGTATTTTCGTTGCTATCAATCATCGCACACAAGCCTGAAGCTAGGGCTGCAACTCGGGTCAGGCGGGTCGGGTTTTGGAGAACCCAACCCTACCCGAGAAATATCTCGGGTTGGGTTGGGTCGGGTTTTTTTCCGAAAAACCGACGATTCCCAAACCCGGCCCTACCCATGATAAATCTCGGGTCGGGTCGGGTTTTTTCACGTTGACGCAATTTTTTAAGGAAAATTCTTGTTTGGCAAGGCAACTCAACTCATAGAAGGAGAAATTACACTCACATTACACTTGAATCAAACAATGATGTAATTACACTCACATTACACTTGAATCAAACAATGCTGTAATCAAACAATGTTGTAATTGCAATCAAACAATGCTGAATCAAACACTTGAATCAACTCAACTCATAGAAGCAGAAATTACACTCACATACAATAACAGTGGGTGCGTGGGTTTTCACTTTTAACTTTTAACTAACAATAGAAAAAAATGTACATACTATAACTTATGTAACTCGGGTCGGGTCGGGTCGGACCCTTCAAACCCGGCTCGACCCGAGATTCATGCGGGCTTTCGAATGCTCAACCCGGCTCGACCCGAAACCCCATGAAACCTGAACCCAACCCAGGCTATTTTCGGGTCGGGTTGATGCGGGTCGGGTAAAACCCGGCTCGAGTTGCAGCCCTACCTGAAACTAGATGGCTCAAGTGACTTTTCTCTTGTCCACTTGCTTGTTCTGTTACATCTGCCAAGGTTTTTGGATCCTTAGAGAAGCAGATGGTTTCATCGTACGGGCTTTGGCTTTCTTGTCTTTATCCCCTCGAATTGTTATAGCTCCTAGTATTTTGCATTCATGAAAAGTCTTTGGTACAAAATTTTCAAAAAATATATCCCTCATGTCAGCCCAACGAATGACAAGTGGTTTTCCCTTACCCGCCATTTCTGTTTCAATGTTAGCCACCACTCTAAGGCACTCTCAACCATAGTTGTCTTCGTAATACAAATCATTTGGTCATTGCCTGGATTATGCTGTCATAAATAAGTCTCGAACGCTTCTACCCAATATAAACGTTTCCATTCATTAACTCCATAAAAAACTAATCTTTCCATTATATTCATGCTAAGTAGCTACTGATGCGGATTGTAGGCCCAATAAGTGGCATATTTGCCCATTGGGACTTTTAGGAATTTATTTCCATGTTATTTAGTTTCTAGAATTTTTATTTCCATATTATTTAGTTTTAGGGCTTTTATTTTTCATGTTATTTAGAGTTAAGGAATTTATTTATTTTTCATGGAATTTTATTTCAATTGCCTATATATAGGCCTCATGTATTAGGGATTATTAGTTTTTGAATGAATTGAATTGATTGAGAATTTCTCCCCTACAGATTTCTCTTCTCGTCTCCCCTCATTTCTATTCTTCCCCCTCTTCTTCTTTTTCTTCTTCTTCCTCCGTTCCCTCTCTCCTCTATTCTTCCTCTTCTCATCTCCTATTCTTCTTCTCTTTCTTCTATTTCTCTTCTCTAGCTCTACATCAGTTTGCTGTCAGAGCGAAGGATCCAAGCACCCCATCTGTATCCGTCATCGGAACCCAAAACAGTCCCAAAACCTCACGGCTTCCCTCATCTCCGCACACCACCATCCTTTCTCACCACCATTTACCTCACATCTTCCCTCATCTCCTTGCCCACCATCTTGCTTCCCTCGTCTCCTCACCTTACCATCCTTTCTCACCACCATCTTTAGATTTTAAGCACTCAAGACCACCCTTTCTCACCACCATCTTTAGATTAGGGCACCAAAAAAAGATTATCTTTCCTCGGCGAAATTTCTTGGTTTCAGGTCTTGGTGTGTGATGCCTAAGGTTACAAAAAGGTTTTTTCTTATTCATCCCCCCTTTTTCCCCTCGGGCACCCCCTTAGCAGATTTCGAACCCCCGTTTTCCCTTTGGGCACCCCTTATATACATTGGTAAGATAACAACAATATGTTACGTTACAGATTCTGTTGCTAACATAACTGGAAAAGGGGAAAAAGGAGAAAAGAAAGGAAAATGAAAGGAAAAAAAGAGAAGAAATGCAAAAAAGAAAAAGAAGAGAAAAGAAAAGAGGAACAAAATAAAAGAAGTGAAAAAAAGAGAAAAAAAGGGAAGAAAAATCAGAGACTCATTTCTCTTCCATCTTACCCTCTCCACTTTCTCTCTCCTCTTTCCATCTCATTTTCTCTCTTCATTCGAGCAATTTCGGCTTGGAATTTGGCCACGCCGTCAACACGAGAGTTGTTCGTGACGACTTGAAGTTCAACTTCAGTCCACTCTCAGTGGTCAGCAGCGAGACTAACTTTCATCATCCGCCAGTTTTGGTCCGATCGTCGATCCAAGCCATCCGGGAGTCCGATCTGAGATCTGCGAAAGGCATTGTGTTCCTTTCGACATGACAGACAGATCAGACAGTTGATATCACACTGATCCCAATGGCTCCGCCAGTCATTTTGATGGGTACGACGATCGATATTTTCAAGGCTACTCCCTATAGCTATTATGAGAACGCATGTCTACGGTGAATCAATGCTCTGGATGCATATTATGAGTATCATGGCTATGATCACCGAGTGATCATCTGCTGAGCCAGGGAAACTATGCGACCACAAGTCCAATCGTTCTGGATACGCATGGTGACCTTAGTTTTAAGACTCCTCCGCATTCGCGTCAACTCCCCGAGTCAACTACCTTTCACCTTGGGCCGCATTCCCTGTTCTGCCGCATCTGCGTTCCACGTTTTGTTCTACATAGTCAATAAAAACTCCTTTGACTCTCTCGAACTATGACCGCATCAACCGAGTACTCGGCTGCGTCAATGAGTACTGGACCGCGTCATGCCGAGTCGACTAGGATTTTCTTAGGCTGCGTTCTGCGCCGCATCCGCATTTTTAAACACTGATGGTGACAGAGCGTCGTCACGTAGGCAACCCTCCATTCAGTCGATGGGAGGAGGTCTGCGATGAGTTTATGAGTACTTATGCGATATTGGCATATTGGTATGAACAAAGATTGATGCGTGAAGAAGCTGCTCAACGTGGAGAAATCGCTCGACATGAACAAAAAGTCGAAGTTCAGGCAATATTGGAAAGGCTACTACTTGACTTCAACGAGATGAAGCTGACTAAGAAGAAAGTTGCTAACATTATTGAGGAGTCGCATGATGATCCAGCCACCATATTTTGTGAGACCGTTATAGACATTGAGCCTGAGACTATATCAGACCTCGATTAGTCAGATACAGAGTCAGATATGGTAGATACTGAGCTAGAGACTGATGATGCATTGCCATAGCTTTTGAGAGCTGGAGCATTCCACTGATGATATCTCTTCTACATCAAGACATGAGCATAGTGGCAGTGCTGAGTCTGCCGTGGATATTCCGATAGAGGATTTCAGCACTCCGGATGATAGCACTGAGCGAGATACGGTTCCAGCGAATGATGACCTTATGGAGGCTGGTCATGGATTGATACTGCTCATAACTATTACGCTGATCCAAGAGGAGTACATTGCTATTTTCCTAGCCAGTTTACTTCTTCGGAGTGATTTATGTTCTTATAATTATACCTGCATGAATTCTTCCCTATCGTTTTGCTAGCATTTCAGACTACTCTCACGGATGTCACGAGCATTAGACATCAGGATTGCCTCCGACGGATTACGACTCCTACTGCTTGAGTGGGTCGTCTACATCTTTGATCCAGGCAGACTAGAACTCGAGGGCGAGTTCTTTTCATGAAGGGGAGAATGATGCGGATTTTAGGCCCAATAAGTGGCATATTTGCCCATTAAGACTTTTAGGAATTTATTTTCATGTTATTTAGTTTCTAAGATTTCTATTTCCATGGTATTTAGTTCTAGGGATTTTATTTTCCATGTTATTTAGAGTTAGAGAATTTTTTTATTTTCCGTAGAATTTAATTTCAATTGCCTATATATAGGCCTCATGTATTAGGGATTATTAGTTTTTGATGATTATTGATTGATTGAGATTCTCCCCTAATTTCTCCCCAGATTTCTTCTTCTCCCTCCTTTCCTCTTTCTCCTTATTCTTCCTCTTCTCCTACTCTTCTTCTTCTCTTTCTTCCATTTCTCTTCCCCAGTCCTGCATCTGCCACTCACACCTTGGCTCAGTAAATTGATGTGAATCTAGGATATACAAGAGAGAAACCTAGCTATGTAGCTATGACCACGGTTTTAAATTTCGACCGACATCTGAAATTTCGGTCAAGACCGAAACCGAAATGTACTGAAACCGAAATCTCCGAATTTACCAAATTTATCGTAATTTCTGAAATTTCAAAATCGATAAAATGCTTATTTTTTATTTTTATACCGAATTTCGGCCCAAAAAACTGAAATTTCGTATCTTTGTACCGATTTTCGTTATTTTGGCCGAAACTTCTGTATTTCGGCCGAAATTTCGGTGTTTCAACCGAAATGTCGGTTTCGCCCGAGTCTGAAACCGAAACCAAAACCGAAATTTAAAACCATGGCTATGATATGAAATTGATGTGTCTATGATAGCTAAGAGAATAGAGAGTAAGAATAGAAAATCAAAATCAGGAACAAGAAAGATCAAGATGAAGATAGAGAAAAACAAGATCAACATCGGGAAAGGGTCAATATCAAGAAAAGGTGGAATGAAGATCAAGAAGGAGAAAAGATAAGATGGAAAAGGGGAACGGTTTATAAACCCAACTGGGAAGGGTGGAGTTGAAAGGAGAGAAAATGAATGTAAAAAGTAGGAAGGAAAAAAGGGAATGAATATAGGATCTAATAAGGGAGAAAGGAATGGAAGCGGTTTATAACAAGTAACTTGTACGGGGTTGGCACGTCGGCCAGCGTCGTGGGTTTGCTCCCCATAGACGCAAGTTCGAATCCCTCTGGGATTACCCGATGCACGTGGTTTACTTGTGATTGTGTGCATCCGTAGGGATTAGTCCTGCCCTAAATGAGGTGGGGATACCTTGTCATAAAAAATAAAAAAACTATTGTAGAAACCAAGGTTGCCAGAGCGGGAATCGAAGGCTCCCGGAATAGTCAGAAGCGGGAATCGTGAAGTCGCTGGAGAGTCACCGGAGATTCGCCAGGGAGTTGCCAAGGAATCGCCAGGAATCGTCGGGGAGTTGGGGATCACCAAGGAATCTCCGGGGAATCGCCGGAAAACCGCATTTCACATAACATTAAACCGTGGTTCCCAAAAGTGGGAATCGCATTTTCGGGGAATCATAAACCGTGATTCCCAAAAGTGGGAATCGGGTTTCCGGAGAATCCGAACCGGGACTCTCATTTTTTTGGATTCGAGAATATTCCGGGACTCCCATTTCGGATCCGAGAACCGGGACTCCCATTTCGGATCCGAGAACCGGGACTCCCATTTCGGATCCGAGAACCAGGGAATCGTGGTTCCCCACTCCCAGGGAAGAATCCTGCTTCCTTGGTAGAAACTAACCTGATATGAAGCTTAAATCTTTATTCATTCCATCATTGTATAGCATGAAAGATAAGTACCATGAGGCTACATATATGTAAGAAAAGAAAGAGAACTAGAAAGTCCTAAAACCCTAAAACAAAAACCTCATACTTTTGGAGTAAAATTCCATCTCTAATAATTTAAAGACTCTCCCCACTTAAAATTTTTGTAATACATTTATAGGCTCCACTTAAAACACTCATAGGTGAAAAAACTAAGTGATTTTCTTGGAAAAAGACTTTATGATTTTAAAAGGCTTAAATAAACTCTAAAACCTATTATTGTTCCTTCTTTTTTGAGTAATCTATTTTACCATTAAAAAAACACTCTAAAAACTAAATAAAACTCTTTTAACATTAATGAGAGGCCCTATATTCTTAATTCCTTTATTTTCCATGGCAACTCGGATGGTCTCCTATCGATAACTATCCGATCATAGAGTTCATCATGGAAATCAGAGAGTAGGTACTTGCATTTAAGATGTACCTTCAACTCCTCCCAAAAGGCTAACGGGTGGTTTAGTTTCCCCAACACGTGATGTTTCCTCTCCAAATCCCTCCACTATAACTTGGCATGTCTGAGTAATTTCTTCCTGGAAAATCTGACTCTTTGGTCACCTGTCATGTCAAACCAGCCAAAGTACTCCATGGCTGCAAGCCAATCAACAAACAATTGAGAATCAATGTTATCACCAAAATAAGAATATCTGGGCACACCTTCTTGGTGATATTTCCCATAGAATCAATAGACCCACCTCTGTCCTGTCATAGCATATCACGTGCTTCATCACTCAAGGTGACTATGGGTATCAAAGTCCTTACTTGGGCAGCCCTAGTGGTCACCTAGGGTTTGGAGCAGTTGTTTGACCTTCTTCCTGATGGGCTGAAAGTTAAGCGAAATCATCTTTCTCCTTGTCAAAATCTCCAAGTGATTTAGCGGTTCACTCAATAGCGAAAGTAACATAAAAATAAAAGACTAAACTGCCCTTACAAATGAAAGGAACAAGAAATGCCCCTTTTTGCTAGGGAATGTCCCACATGGGTCCTCCTCCATCATTCTCATGCCAAAATTAAAACCGAGGCTTTAGAATTGGATCCTTGATGTCTTCTCTGGTACACCTTCATGGGCTTCTTTTGATTCCTATTAAAATGGCTTTTTCATGAAAGGAATTAGATTTCTCATTATGTATAATATGCATCCCTTTCCCTTTTCAAAAAAAAAATGTATAACATGCATCAACATCGAGTACATCATTACTTCCAAAATCAACCAAGGCTGGAGATCTAGAGTTTAAAGAAATTCGTGGTCTATGCTACCTAAGCTTTGAGGGACAAATGATTGTACTAGTTACTTTCCAGTTATTATAGGTTAAATATATCATTCCTGTGATCTTAATGTTTTAAGGGACTCAAATGATTATGCTAGTTACTTTCCAATTACATTACATTAAATATCATTTCTCTGATCTTAATAAATTATATCTTGATGGAGATCTCCTCTTCTATGTAGTGGCACTGGAGCTTTGGCCATTTTCCTGCAGATATCATTTGGAGTTGATATCACGTCTTCAGATTTCAATGATGAGGAACTTGAAGAAAATATTGCTCACAATTGTAGGATCAACGGACGGTCTGTGCTGCCGCACATCCGACGTATGTTCTCTTCCTTCTATGTAGCATTCTACATAGAGTCCTGTGCTTTGGATCTTATTATTCCTTGATATTTTGGATCTTAAAATATTTTCATTTTGATTTTTCCATGCCTCCATCCTTCCTGATAACTAAGGCCCTGTTTGTTTAAGATTATGAAAACAGATTGTGAGTGCCAAACCTATCATTGGACTCAAAATTACGTTTAAATTTGAGTCCAATAATCGGTTTAGCACTCACAATCGGCTGTCATAATCTTAAACGAACTGGGCCTAAGGTTTGGTTAAGGTTTGATTATTAGCTGTCGGCTGCTCCACAGCATCCAATTTCCTTGGACAGTTATGTTACTTCATATTCTCGGAAAGTCTGTCCTTGATCTAATTGTGTTTCAGATAAAGGTATCCATCTCTTTGCTTGCCCAGCATTGAATGCTAGACACGTGCCTATGTTTGTTATCTGTGAACATCCATGATCCAGCCCTGTTGTTGTATGCACTGTGCATCCAACAATGATCGAAAATAATAGCTGATTTCAGCTGGAACACTATGACGATTACCCGTAAGGGTGCTAAATTCATGGTTGGTAACTAAGATAACCTGGTGGCTGTCGAGCTGGCCCTTCTGTACATCGGTATCAGCCATTTCTTAGCAGGGCGGTAATTCTCTAGTATATCCCAACGCAATCAATAAAATTGGGATCACAAAATGTGGTTTAAAATGCCACTTGTGCACGTGGATGCGCACGTGTGTCAGTGTGTGTGTGTGTGTGTATGTGTGTGTGTGTGTGTCAATTCCATTTTTATAAGAATCTAGGAACCGTGTCTTCGTAGTGTGCTTGTTGATAGCCTTGTGAATCAGAAAAAGCCATAGGCTGCTCTATTGTGTTCTTGCATGCACTCAATATTCATAGACAGCTAATTAGTAGAAAGTAGTTATAATACTCAATTATGCAACAGAAGGGTTGAACATTAAGCAATCTTCGTCTTTTTTCCTCTAATTCTAATTCTAAATCTAACTGTGGAGTTTGTATTTTGGGATTTGCATAGATTCATGGGGAGAAACGTTTCCGATTACTGATCCAGATTGGGACCTGATCATTGCAAGCGATATCTTATTATGTGCGGTTTGTTGCTCTGTCTTGAACTCAATTCAATCGGATTAATTCCATCAGTCAGTTTTTGTAAAAGCTGAAACAACTAGACCAGGTGCTTGAAAACCTAAAAAGTCAGTTCTAAACATATTCAGCACTCAATCGGCTACTGGACCAAGTTTTTAGTCAACTTGGATTGGATCCTCATTGAGCTTCTATTGAGTTTTGAGCCAACAATCTAAACCCCTTATGAAAACAATTATCTTATTCTGCTTATAATCCATTAATATTTTTATGATTCCTCATTTTGTTCGACATGTAGATGTGAAACAGTATCCAAACTTGATAAAAACATTGTCCTTTCTCCTTAAATCATATAAGCCAAAGGAAGGAAGTGCAGGTCCTGGAAGTTATCATGATGAGCAGACTCAAACTGTATCAGGTACTTTAGAATCTATCTCACAAATATCTTCAATATATTCAAAATATAGCGATTTTATCGCGACATTTGATAAAACGACAAAATCCGGATATAATCCTTTGATTTTAATAAATAGAGGTATTTTCATTTTTAATCATTTACCGCGATAATATTCCGATAATATCGCGACACTTTTACGATATTTTTTATTTTTCTTAAATTATATATTTTTAAATAATTATATTTTTATTGTTTTCTCTCGATATAAACCCGAAAAAATTAAAAAAAATTAATATATATTCTTGCCGACAAATTCCCGAGAACGATATTGTGTGACTTGTGTTAGAATTAGAGGAAATTTTTGTAACTGGATTGGGTAACTTGTTGAGCTCGAGTTCATTGTTGCAGAAAGAGGTGTGGAATTGCCTTGTCCGGCGTTCTTGATGAGTTGGCGTCGGAGGATCGGCAAAGAGGAAGAGGCACTGTTTTTCACTGGCTGCAAGGAGGCTGGTTTATCCCTAGAGCATCTTGGGTCTCGCGTCTACTGCATCAGCCTAAGAAAGACGACTAATGTGCAGTCACAGCATAAGTAATCAGTGGACCCAGTGTTTAAAACTCTCAAAATCATGTCTCCAATTTTAAGACGGGACTCGATTTTGTCTACAAATACTCGTATTTTATACAGAAACAGAGTAACCCAACCAAACCAAGTTAACTGACTGAGCGAAAGTTTTTGAGCCAAACAAAACTGAAGAGGGGTCATCTGAACTTGTTACTTAGATTTGTTGTTGGAGGTGCCAAAGCAATTTAAGATGCATTTTGTGGAACTCTAAGCTTTCATTAATTTGCAGAAAACAGTTGAATGGATTAGTGTTTTTTTAGTCACACTGTTGCCATGAGAATGTGATTCAAATTCCTGAATGCTCAGCTTGTTTAATAGGACCCTATGTTGCAGCTGTAGGAAAGATTGTTTTTTCATTTCTGCTGAAATCAAGGACTCAAGATCTTATATTACAAACCGGTCAAGATGTACCTCACTCTTCTCAGGTCTTCTGTGACATCCATAGCTTGAAACTGCTAAAAAATGGGCAACTCTGTTCGGGCTGGTGCCAGTCATGGTCAAACTTTGAGAAAATAAATATTTAAAGATCAGTCGTACTGATGACTGATGAGTTTTTTTTTTCTGAACAATGATGGTCTGACAATCCAATAACTTGAAAATGTAGATTTTGTTAACATATTTTTAGCAGACCCTTTGGAAAGAAAACAATTTCTCAGGCCACATATTAAATGAGTTCATGGTGGTTCAGTTTGAGATCAGTGAAGTAGAAGAAAAAATCAGCCACAAACGAATGAATCCACAAAAATATACTGCCTATAATGAGATTAATTATTGTAATTTTTTTCTCGGTTGGTGCTGAAGTAAGGTTATCCCCTTCCGGTAAGATTGCTATGCCCATCGGAAATAAAAATCGCATAAAACTTTAAATTTTCTTTTCGATCTTGCTTTTGTCCAAGATCCTAGAGTCTAGATTAGTTATTATTGTTAATTAACATCAGTGAATACCTCTTTGAAGAAGAAATTAAGAAACCATGCTGCTTGATCTACTTCTCGAACGGTTGCCATTGTTCTAAACGACGCAAACCCCGCAAGTTGAACCAATGGATTCTTTTCTTTGCACCATTGATTGTGGATGTGAATAACTCTTATTCACTTCAACAAGGTCTGTTCTAATCAGTACATTTGTTGTAGAGAGATGAGTGAAAACAACTTTTCTAGGGGGGGACGAATTTCCAAGTTGAAAAGCTCTGGAATTCGTCCAGCCCTTTCCCCTACTTAATCACAAAAAGAGTTTGCTTTGATCTTCTCCTTGTTTATCTCTCCCAATTCCTATCCAATACAAAGACCAAGTTACATTGAAACTCCTTGAGCCATTGGGACTGCTCCCAACCGACCATGGCTATGTAGGGATGCCCAACACTGATTGGGAGAGTGTATTTTGAATCATTCTCCAACCCTTTGTGGCCTTATCCAATAAGTGTTCGAGTCGGAAATGAATTGCTCAAGTCTAGAAGCTTCATTTTAGGAATTCCTATCCAAAGAGGAGTTCCAGAGCAACTTGAACTCCTCGAGCAAATGGGAAATGTTTCCCCAGCCCTCCATCTGTTATGGGCGTGTGGTGGGCCCCACCAACCTTATCCAATGTGTAGGACAAATCCAATTCCGTATTCCATTCAAATTTCACACTTTTTGCAAAACCAGTTTGGGAATAACTTTCCTCATTTGGATTTCACATTATTATACTTATTATTAATCACATTAATAATACATAATAATGTATAGCAAATGAATAATTAATTAGCCACTTAATTAATTAATAACTAGCACTAATGGGAGTTATACGCCTCCAATTTTGTTCTTGAAAAACTCTCTCACAGTCTCTTGTTACTTACCTAACAAAGACATATATATATATATATATATATATATATATATATATATATATATATATATATATATATATATATAATAACTAAATATCCACATTGATCTAACGGATCGTATCCGTCCGTGCAATTACATAAAATGCGGAACCCTGATCCGTTTGGATGTTACCGGGTCATTCGAATTATGAGTGGGATCATCGCAAGGAGCCTACTATCAATCCTGCAGAACCCATTGGTTGGTCCCACTGCGATCTCACTCTGTAGTTAAACTACACTAACATTAGGTCAGTGGCCTTCATCAGGACGTAACCCTGAAGCCGTCAGATCATCTTACCCCTAATCACATCTTGTACGGGCAAGTCCTTTCTTCTTGACTACATCTACTGAGTTGAGTTATACGGGGGGTGGACATCTCTTACCCGGCCCACTCTTGGTACCATTTTGGTCAGGCGGTGTTCGGCCTCCAAATGCATTCGTAAAATCCTTCGAAAATATTTCAATGTTGCATAAAACATTCCGATAAACCTTTTATTAAGTCCGCCTGGCCAGGCTATTTAATAGGCTTATTGCTCTGACAAAATTGTAGATGTCAATCCCTAAATTTTAGGGTGAAGAATCCCATGTTGAGTATCACTATTGGTCTCGACGGTTTGCTCTAGGATATACCTCTATCTGAATATGACTCTATACTAGAATCACAATGAGATAGACTAAGACCCTAGAACGGGCCGACTTACCAATAAGATTCCTCAGGTCTTGTAGACACTCCTATTTTGCTACACTTAAAAAAACAAAAGATTCTGTAGTTTGTCAAGTTTCGAGTCTGTATTCCACCTAGGATTAGGCATCTGTGCATTTTAGGGTAGATTTCGCCTCGTTGAAGGAATTCTGAAGTTGATTCGCATCCTAAAGGTTTCTAAGGTGTTTCAATGGTATCTAGAAGATGAAAATTCAAGTTTCCAAGCAAGTGAAAAAACCTGCTATTTTTAGAATTTTCGGAGTTTTCCCTAGTCTCGCCAAATTCTTGCACCTCGGGGTAATTTGGTATTTTCCTGTGTAATTCTTTTGATCCCTGAAATGTGTCTGAGAGATTATGAATGATTTCCTGAATTTTGAAAAACCTGCTAAATTTAAAATTTCTCAGGGGTTTCGCTTAATTTGGAAATTCTAAGTGTTAAGGGCATTTTGGGTATTTTTAGGGGATGCCAAATGATCCTATTTGATATTGCTCACCGAAAGGACCCAACTTTAAAAGTTTCTATTTTGGAAGTTTAACCACAAAAACTTTCCATTTTTATATTTTTCCCTTTAGGGATGAACCAATTTGAGGGTATTTTGGTCGCATTTGGTTGTGTAATGGTCAAATAGGGGCATTTTGGTCCAAAAAGTTATTTTTTCAAAAAAAGATGGTTTGATCACGTGTTAGGGGTGCACTATAAATATCATATGGGTTGGTTTCATCAATAAAAATTTTGAATTTAAACGATTTTATTAAATTTTCATTGAAAAAAAAATCCAAAATACATATCATAAGGCCCATTGAGCTAAAGCCCATAAGGTGGGGTCCATGTGGACCCACCCATGTGGGTCGGCCACATAAGTGGGCGCCCCACATGAGGAGGCCACATGCAAAAGCGTCCAACATGGGATGAGGTGGTTGGTGACATCATATTTGTTTTAGAAAAATAATAAAGAAATGAAGAGTTATAATTAGAAAGGGCTTGTATGGTCAGGTTACTAAAACTGCCCTAACTTTTTATCATTTTATCTAAAAAATTCGTAATATACTTGTTTCGAACGTCTCGAAAAGATCTACAACTTTCTAGTTTATAACTTTTCCTGAATTAGCCTCTAAATAGGTTAAAAATGAGCTCAAACGTTGGGCAGTCCTTTTTGGACGAAAATCATTCATAAAAGCTAGTTTTCTATGTGAGAAGGCTTCTAGATTGATCTTGAATTATCTCCATTGTGTAATTTAGCATTGCTTGGCTTGCAAGAAATCAATAGTAGAAGTAAATGCAATTTAGAAGGTAAGGAAAAAGCAAGCCATAGGTGAGAATTAGAAACTAACTAAAGGTAGGAGTCCTCACATTGGAAACTTCCAAATCCAATCTAACCCTAACTTTTTCTATAAAAACCAAGCAAGTACAACCTTTGGCCTGGCTCTAGAAAATTCATCCCTCTCTCTTTATCATTGGAATTCATTCATCTCTTCAAGTGTGCTCATCTCTCCCTCAAGTGTTGGGTTCTTGAACTTCTTTTTCTTCTCCAAGGCATCATATAATCAAGGATTATTGGAGTGCTCTTTGGATCTTTTTGAGAGTATCAAAGGGTTGGACAAAGTGTATATCTCGGATCACCAACCTTAAAGACAAGGATTGCGATCAACGGTAATGATTTCTCTTCTTTGCGAATTAGAACAAGCATGCTATGGTTTTATTTTTAAAATATCAAATCAATGAGTTTTTTTTTTAAATTCCAGTATGTTATAGTATAGATTAAAGGCTTTCAAAATTCAAAATTTCAATAAAAAATTAGTTTTCCTCCATATAAATATTAATTTTCTTTCTTTATTCTTCAATATGAGTTTAAATTCAAGTTTCAAGGCAAGTGTTTGAAAACATAATCTTTTTCAAAAAATAAATTTTTTTTAGGTTAATAAAAATTTCAAAACTACTGGAAAGTGAAATCTTGGACCACGGTTTGACCGCCTCGATTTTTGTTTTATTTTTCGAAAGATAACCCGGTAAAGGGTTATTTCTTGAAGAATAAAATGGAAAACGGGTCAAATCAAGTCCAAATTTCATGAAACTTTGGTTCCAAACCGATTTTTGGATTTTCAGTTCACCATAAAAGTTTTGGAATTTTTTGATTTTTTTAATCCGGTTTTAATTTATTTTAATTTTGGGTTATTTGTAATAAATATTAAACGATTTTAAAAATTGATGAAACTTTCCAGAACTCATGTTTAATTATAAGGTGAACTTTTCATGGAATATAATTTTGAAAAAAATATTTTCTTTACTGTTTTCTAATCGATTCTTTGGTTTACGTGCCGCAATTCTTTTTCGTATTAAATTAGTAAATGTTAGAAAATTTTCTTTACAAACCAGCAACTTAGGTTACTGGAATGTCAGATAAAAAATTTCAATTGGTTTTGCAAAGTTTTAATATGGTTTTGTAATTTATTTTAATAAACGGGTTTCAATTCCTGGGAAACAAATTTTCCTTTTCTATTTAAAAATCTATTTTATGGAGGAGATTTAGTTTTTAAGTTTTGAAATTTTGATAGAAAATTTTATAATCTATTATATATCTACTGGAATTTTTTATTTGATTTTAGGATACCATTAGGTTTGCTTTTTAAGTAATTCTTTGGTTTCATCCGATTTTTGTGTGAATTTCAACTGGCATCAAATCGTAATAAAAATCCATGAAAGTCATACAGTAGTCTAATCTCATGATTATCTTTATACTGTAAGAGTTTGAGTCGATTTGAAATTGATATGCTATGCTGTGTTAATCTATAATCTGATTGAATTTTAAACAATCGAAAATTGACATCAAACCTTAATGATAATTCATGAAAATTTTCTAGTAAGCTACAATCATCTATATCTTTATTCTGTGAAAGTTTGGATTAATTTGAAATGATATGCTATAAGTTACTGTGTTAATCTATGAACTGATTTGAATTTTGAGAAATCGGAAATTGATATCAAATCTTAATGACAATTCATGAAATTTTACAGTAAGCTATAATGATCTATATCTCTATACTGTGAAAGTTTGGATTAATTTGAAATTGATATGCTATAAGTTACTAGGTTAACCTATGAACTCATTTGAATTTTAAAAAATCGGAGATTGATATCAAATCTTAATGTAAATTCATGAAAATTTTCCAGTAAGCCACAATCATCCATATCTTGTTACTGGAAAAGTTTCAACTGATTTGGAGTTCAATTGCTTATGGTTTCTGTGTAATCCCAGCAATCTGGTCTCAATGTTAATAAATCATAATTTAATAGCAAATCAACACAGAAGTCAGTAAAAACCTCCAACAAATCTTAAATTTACATCATGAATTTATTCCCCAACTTGTTTGAAACAGAAACCTTAGGGTTCATAGATCTCCCATGTAAATCGCTATACCGCGATAGTCTAACTGCCGAGATCGCAACCACATTCGTATATTAATTGCGATTAATCCTGCATAATTGAAGTGTGTAAATTATAATATCATATTGGCTCCGAGGTCCACTGTCCACGAAAATCCTGAGAAACATGCCAGGCAATAAGATACTATAACTTACGTGCTAAATTATATAAGGGCTGAGAGCACGATTCCCATCCATGGTTGCGATTCGAGGCCGAAACTGGCAAACCATAGAACCTTTGGTATCCCTTAGATATTTAGGAATCGAAAATCCTTGAAAATAAAAAAATCAGTCAATCTAAAAATCACCAATATCAACAAATTGAATTAACTTAATCAAAGTCTTAGGAGCCGTTGGATTGCGGTCTCCTATCGTAGGAATCTTTTAGGGCCCCTTAGGAACACTTACATCACGTTGTGTCCTAGGTTTTAGGGAATCCTAGAGTTAGGAGTCCAGCCTCATCACGACCGTTTGCTATGGATAGCAACCGTGCCATAGATCTAGTTATACTAGTCACCCAATTTTTCCCTAGGACAAACCTAGTTACCTAGGATGTAGGTTAACTTGCATTAGTCTAAGGAACGACTTGCACTTAGATATGACCATATTGCATCTTAGATGAAGTCCTAGGATAATAAAATCTTCTACTTGAATTAAATAATTTCTCTTAAACTGTTAAAACAATCAATCTAGTCTAGATCGGTGTTCTAGATGAATTAGGCATAAGTAGCTTAGTTCAGGTGCACCGAACTACGTCGACTCTGATCCCAGTGAGGCTTGGGTACGTAGGCAGCTTGGATGCTTGATGGCATACCAATCACAAGTCGGCTCCACACATAAGTGGTGGGGTTTTGTATATCAATCCTTAAATTAAAAGTAATTAAATCACTTAGGACTTTTCATGAAATTAGAATTTTAGGAGAACTTTCACTTAGATTGAATTCAAACGAATTAAGAAAATCAAGATACACATTTAGGAATTACACTAAAATTAGATTTTAGGATGCATGTCACGTAGTTCACACTTCAGTAGAGTTAAATGAGCCATTTAAAAGAAATTCAAGAGAGTTAACTTTTGGAATCGAAGACCGGATTATCGGGCGAGGATGGTGCATGTGGTGATAACTCCCCATACCTTCCATTCTCGTAACCAGGTAACGAGTCTAGATTTCTGGTTATTTATGGGTCCTAGGTCCCTCATCTAGGTGGCGACTCTGTTATTCTCCTTTATGTGAAATTCGGATTCCTTTAGTGATCTCAAGTTCACGGAAATGATGAATTAAATCACACCTTGCTAGACTCGACGGCTTACCCCTGCCCTTGTGGGTACTGGGTTGCACGTTTGTTTGTACCCTATGGCTTGGTTGTTGCCGCCTTGGTTGGGTAAATCAATGAAAAACGGAACTCGCCATTCGCGTGGGTATGAGAGACCAAGAGAGAGGGAGGCGGCTCGCGGGCTATTCCCCTCTCACGGGATCGGGTCCCACAGGTCTAAGGACATGTGAAGGGTCCTATCTGGAAGAACAACTTTACACTCTCCTGTCCACAAGTTATTCTTTGTTTGATTTAGTTCAGTTGCGTGATCCAATCATCGCACCCACTCTTCTTGCTTATGGTCCACTACCCAGCTGACCGAGATAAGTCACCTCACGACACATGCATGTAGGCAGGATTGGTGCTAATTGTATATAGAAAGAGATGTACACTCTTTCCCAACTAGGAACTATTAAGGCTTGCATAGAACCGAGATGCCATATCTCCGTGGTCTCTTTAATCTCTAAATTCTTTTAGCATCGCATTTCTACTATGCTACCTAAGGACGAACATGTGTCATAAAACAAACACATCACACACATTCATTAATATAATTACCCATTTTTGTCATGAAAAATATCTTTATTAATAACTAAATGTCATTCTACTCACTTTTCAGGGCATATACTCTAATAAGCTCCCACTTGCCCTCAAAGCCAATCATGCATATATCTAAGACCCATTCCCTCCAGATGCTTGTCAAAAACCTTTTAACAAAGTGACTTGGTCAAAGGATCTGTCACGTTATCCACTAAAGCTACTTTAGCTATGGACACATTCCCTCTGTCGATAATTTCTCGTATCACATGATATTTACGAAGGACGTGCTTTGACTTCTGATGAAACCTAGGTTCCTTTGCTTGAGCAATCACCCCAATGTTATCACAATACATTGTAATAGGTCTCTCAATAGAAGGCACGACTCCATGTTCATCTATTAACTTCTGCAGCCATACCGCCTCCTTCATCGCATAACTTGCAACTATGTATTCCTGTTCAGTCGTGGAGTCCGTCGTGGTGTCTTGCTTGTAACTCCTTGAAACTACTCCATTAGCTAAAGTGAAGACAAATCCTGATGAGAACTTCATATCATCAACATCTGAATAAAAATCCATATTGGTATATCCAGAAACGACTAATTCGTCTCCTCCATATACTAAACAGTAATATTTAGTTCTTCTGAGGTACTTAAAAATATGCTTGAATGTTGTCCAATGCTCTGGACCTGGGTTTGATTGGTATCTACTAACTATGCTTACAGAGAAACAAATATTCGGCCTTGTGCATAACATGGCCAATATCTTATCTATGTAAGCTTCTTGTGATATTCCAAGTATCATATTCCTACGGTCTCTAAACAATTTAAGGCCTAGGATATAAGCCGCTTCACCCAAATCCTTCATAGCAAAGGTGCTAGAAAGCCATACTTTTGTATTAGACAACATTCCAACATCATTTCCAATGAGTAGAATGTCATCTACATACAAAACAAGAAATGTCACAGCACTCCCACTGACCTTTTTGTAAACACAAACCTCATCTACGTTTTGAGTATAGCCAAACTCTTTGACTGCTTGATCAAAATGAAGATTCCAATTGAGGGATGCTTGCTTTAATCCATAAATGGATCTTTGCAACTTGTACACTTTCTGACTTCCTTCTCCGACAGCTTCAAAACCTTCTGGCTGGATCATATAGATATCCTCTTGAATGTTTCCATTCAAGAAAGTGGTTTTGACATCTATCTGCCAAATCTCGTAGTCATTGTGTGTTGAGATAGTCAACAGAATCCTTATAGACTTTCGCATTGCTACTGATGAGAAGGTTTCCTCATAGTCAATTCCAGCCTTTTGACTATATCCCTCCGCCACTAACCGTGCTTTGTAGCTCTCTACCTTACTTCAGGGCCTTTCTTCCTTTTGAAGATTCATTTGCATCCAATGGGCTTAATGCCCTCTGGTGGATCAATTAAAGTTCAGACCCCGTTAGTGTACATTGAATCCATTTCGGATTTCATAGCTTCCATTCATTTTCCCGCATCGATGTCTAACATCACTTGTTTGTAGTTGAGAGGATCATTATCTTTTTTATCTGAGATCATATCATAAATTTCACCCAAGTTGACAAGTCTATCGGGTTGTTTGATCACCCTTCTACTCCAACAGAGTGTTTGTATAGGTATAGTGGGTTCTTGCTCATTGTCTTCCTCTCTATCCATTGGAGCCCCAGGTTGTTCTTCTAAGGCAACTCTATCCCTCTTGACAGTATTTTGGATGAACTATTCTTCCAAAAATACCGCATTCCTACTTACAAAACAGTTTTGCTCGCTTGAGTTATAGAATATATAACCCTTTGTTTCCTTGGGATATCCAATGAAAAGACACATTTCGGTTCTTGTCTCCAACTTATCAGCACTTATCTTTCTAACATGCCCGGATGATCTACTATGGAAGCTATCTTCTTGATTAGGCGGTTAATGGAGAGATTTAGAAAAAATGAAAAGGACTTTCATATGGTTTTCATTGATTTGGAGAAAGCGTATGATAGGGTTCCCAGGAGTGTTATGTGGTTGGTCCTTGAAAGGAAAAAAGTGCCTACTAAATATGTTGATGTGATTAAGGATATGTACGATGTAGTAGTAACTAGTGTCAGAACTACGGATGTCACGTCTAGTGAGTTTCCAATTACAATAGGACTGCACCAAGGATAAGCTCTTAGCCCTTATCTTTTTACACTAGTTATGGATGAGCTTACAGAGGGTATCCACGATGAGGTGCCGTGGTGTATGTTATTTGCAAATGACATAATATTAATCGACAAAATCAAAGCAGGGGTAAATGCTAAATTAGTTATGGATAACTACTTTGGAATCTAAAGGTTTTAGGTTTTAGACTGAGTAGGACTAAGACAGAATGAATGGAATGCAACTTTAGTAATGTAGGAGGCGGGACGGAGGGTGTAGTAAATATGACTGGAGAGGAGGTACCTAAGAGGGATATCTATCGCTATCTTGGTTCAATTCTACATGAGGAATGAGAGATTGAAGAGGATGTTAACCATAGAATAAGAGCAGGTTGGTTGAAGTGGAAGCTTGCCTTCAGAGTTCTGTGCGACCGTAAAATCCCTACCATGTTGAAGGGAAAGTTTTATAAGACAGCTGTGAGGCCAGCCATGCTGTACGGCTTAGAATGTTGGGCCACCAAGAAGCAGGATGTGCATAAGATGAGTGTAGCGGAGATGCGAATGCTTAGATGGATGTGCGACCACACAAGGCTAGATAGAATTAAAAATGAAGACATTCGTAAAACGGTGGGGGTGGCTCCAATTGAGTAGAAGATGAGAGAGCACCGCTTAAGATAGTTTGGACATATCCAACATAGGCCTTTGGATGCTCCGGTGAGAAGAGGCGACTCGTGCCAAATTGATGAAGTAAAAAGAGGTATGGGCAGACCGAAAACAACTTGCGTAGAAATATTGAGGAAAGACTTGATAGCTAGGAACATAACAAAGAACATGACCTTTGATAGGATAGAATGGAAGAAAATGATCCACGTAGAAGAACCCAACTAGAACCAGGATTAGAGCCGGGTAGATTCCTTTTACCTTCTTCATGAATTTTTTCTAAAGGATTCATTTAGCCGACCCCAACTAGTTTGGGACAAAGGCTTTGTTGAGTTGAGTTGATTTGAGTATGTGCGGGACACCCCCATATCCTCATATGATTCAATGAGGGTTTCCTGCCAGTCCATATCTCATATGTAGTAGATGATACTGATTTAGTTCGGACACGATTTAAGTCATAAAGCGCCGTTTCTAGGGCATATTCCTATCGAAACAGAGGTGCTTCTGTGAAACCCATCATAGAAATGAACATATCTAACAAAGTCCTATTTCTACGTCCTGAAACACCATTTAATTCTGGTGTCACTGGTGGGGTTCATTGAGAGATAATTCTATTTTCCTTTAACTAATCCCTAAACTCATCCGAGAGATACTTTCCAACTCTATCAGAGCGAAGAGTCCTTATTCTTTTGTTTAGCTGCTTCTCTACTTCATTCTTGAACTCTTTGAACTGTTTAAAGGTCTCAGACATACGTCGCATAAGGTACAAATATCCGTACCTTGAATGGTCATCAGTAAAAGTCACGAAGTATATCATCCTTCCTCTTATCGGATGAGAAATGGGTCCCCATACATCACTATGTATAATTTCCAACAAATCTTGGGATCTTCCATTCTTGCCCTTGAAGGGAATTTTGGTCATTTTACCTTAAAGACATGGTTTACAAGTTGGAAAAGGTTCCACTTGGATAGAATCCAATGGACTATCTTTTACCAATCTTGTAATCCTATTTAGGTTAATATGGCCTAATCAAAGATGCCATAGATGTGTGGGATTAGTAGTATTCCTTGCCCTTTTGAGATTTGGAATATTTTGAATAGGAATATCCTCAATGTTACTTATATTTTCTAAGGCATTTACTATGCATACTCGGTCAACTAATGTACCTTCTGTAATTAAGGAATTGCCGTATTTGATGAAAACACTACTTTTATTGAAACTTGTAGGATAACCATCAATCAAAAGTTTGGAAACTGAAATTAACTTTCTTCTAATGGAAGGTACATATAGACTATTATTTAAATGTAAATATCCTCCTGAAAATGTTAGTGTAAGCCCAAGGGTTCAAACATTCACCTTTCCTTCTTGTTTTGATGCTAGCAAACCCAAATTGATTAGCATTTATGGACTAATGTATTGCTTTGAGATGTTGTGCTCTATACAGGAATTTGATATGTCATATCGTCATTACACAACTCATCTCAACACATGGCTTACGGATCCACACACACCATGTCAAAGAGCTTGCACTCATAGTGAAGACATCAACCTTTGGAGGATGTTCAAGTCAAGAAGCTCGAGACGAAGATCCCACAAGTTACCTAGCAAGTGTCAAGTAGAAGCTTGGAGATGAACCAACATGGTGACACCTCATGTACCTTTCAACATGCATTGAAGATTGGAGGG
This sequence comes from Tasmannia lanceolata, assembly GCF_043159265.1. Classification (NCBI taxonomy): domain Eukaryota; kingdom Viridiplantae; phylum Streptophyta; class Magnoliopsida; order Canellales; family Winteraceae; genus Tasmannia; species Tasmannia lanceolata. The sequence goes on from NW_027518700.1 coordinate 21,146,440, forward strand.
AGTCACAAGAGCCAAGACAAGTTGAAGATGTTCACTCACAAGTTGAAGAAATCTAAGGAAGTGCTAAGGAGGCGATACATTCCAAAAAGACTCAATGGTATCATTTTTAGAATCTATTTAGAGTCCTCTTGATTTTATGAAGATTGCACTTTCAAAGGTTTTCAAATGGTTTTCATAAATAACTTTTTATGCAGGGCCGGTCGACCGGGGTGACACCTCATGCACCTTTCAATATGCATTGAAGATTGGAGGGAGTCACAAGAGCCAAGACAAGTTGAAGATGTTCACTCACAAGTTGAAGAAGTCCAAGGAAGTGCGAAGGAGCCGATACATTCCAAAATGACTCAATGGTATCATTTTTAGAATGTATTTAGAGTCATCTTGATTTTATGAAGAATGCACTTTCAAGGGTTTTCAAATGATTTTCATAAATAACTTTTTATACAGGGCCGGTCAACAGGGGTGTCCCGGGCGACCGCGGAAGCAGTGTTGGAAATCTAGCACTTGCATTTCAATAGAGGGCCGGTCGATCGGGGTGAGGCGGGCAACCGCGTAAATGTTTCTGTTGAAATAGAAACATTCCAACATGGTTTGGGGCGGGCGACCGCCAGAGTCCAGTCGACCTCGGATAATGTTTGCACTTGAATAATAATTCAAACAGATTGCCCTCGTCGGGCGATCGCCATAGGCCGGTCGACCGCTACGGTTTGAAATTTGAAAATAAATAATGAAGCCCGATAAGGGCGGGCGACCGCCGTACCTCGGTCGACCGCCGCGACCTGAAAAACTAGCCGTTGGGGCTTGTGGGGCTTTACTTTTTCAACCCAATTTTTTATAGTTTTACCCCCAAACGGTCATATTTCCTCATGGGCTATATATACACTATCCAAACCTATCCAAGTAAGCTTTTGAACATTTTTGAAATATCAAATCCTATCCTTTTGAGCTAAAACATTTATATCAAAAGTTTAACCTCTTTGAACTTGTATTTTACATTCTATCAAGAGGATCTTCAAAGACTTTCGCTTTGCTATTCTGTTGGAGAGATTGTGAGCTATTACCTTTGTAATCTGCCTATTAAGAGGCTTGAGAGTTTTTCTTTTATTTGTTCTTCATTTGTAAGAGGGTCTCCGATTTGGCCTGATAAGAAAGGTGAATCTTGGAGTTGAGAGGGGTTTTACGCTTCGGCCCTTGAGAAAGGAGAAGCTTGGTTGTAAAGGGTCTTATGCTTCGGCCCTTGAGAAAGGAGAAGCTTGGTTGTAAAGGGTCTTATGCTTCGGCCCCTAGAAAGGAGAAGCTTGGTTGTAACTGTCTTACGCTTCGGCCCCTAGAAAGGAGAAGCTTGGTCATTGTAATCGGCTCATTGATCCGGCCATTTGAAGGCGGATCGAGATAGTGGAACTCGCGTGCGGACGTGAAGAGTGGAGTAGGTCCTGTGATTGACCGAACCACTATAAATCTCGTGTTCATTGTCTCTTTCTCTCTTCTCCCTTCTTCTCTATGGTGATTGGTAAACTCTAAACCCTAGCTTTCATTATTATATTTATTTGAACAAGGGTTAGAATATTAACTAGTGCTTAATTAGTAAATTAATTTTAATAACTCACATAATTAAGCTAAGAATTTTAAATAACCAATTCACCCCCTCTTGGGTTGCCCAACTAGGATTTCATTTAGTAGTAGATCACCCACAGCTTGGACTGCAACCGTTGCATCCGTTCCAACCTCTAGGTAGAGTTCGCCCTCAGTCAACCTTCTACCTTTCCTGAATCCCTTAAGAAGTGTTATTGCTCTGTTTTGTTACTAAGTATGTTATGCAATTACGCTTCAAATGTCCAACTTTTCCACAATTGAAGCATGCATCATTGGACTTAGTTGACTTCTTGAAAATTTTCTTATTCTTGACCTTGGAAATATTTTTCTTAGAACCCTGGCTTTTTTCCTTTCTTTTTTCCTTGCCTTTCGGTTTAGGAGTTGAGACTATATTAGCTTCAACTAAGAAAAATAATTTCTTATTCTTTTTCTAAAGGTCTTAAGTAGATTGAAGATGATTCAATGACTCTGTCAACATCATTGACAAATTTTCATGTGGTAATTCATGACAAAGTCATTGAATGATGGTGATAGGGATGCTAACACCATGTCGACTTGCGACTCTCCATCTAACGCGGATCCTAAAACTTCGAGCTCATTTAGATAGCTCATCATCTTCAACATATGATCTCTAATTGGTTCCTTCCACCATTTTAGTGGAAACTAGGCCCTTAATCGCTATTTGTCTGGCACTGCGATTTTGTTCTCCAAACATTTCCCATAGACTGTACATAATATCCATGACCGAAGCCATTCCGACATGTTGTTGATGCAACACATTCGACATTGACCAAATGATATAACACTTAGCCATTTGGTCATCTTGTTGCCATTTGGTGGCTCTGTCCCTGACATCCTTGGGAGCATCGGGACTAGACAACTCAGGTGCCTCGGTAATCAAGACCCAATAAACTTTCGCTGTTGTGAGAACTAGAATTCTTTTCCAATCCACATAGTTTAGGCCAGTAAGTTTGTTGTCTTCAAGGATCCTAGCTAATGGATTGAAGGATGACATATCTAATGCAAACGAAAGAGGCATAAAATAAGAAAAACTAACAATTTTAGATTTTATCATGACATATAACCATTAGATCTGGCTTTTTGATCTATAATGGTACTGCCCATTGTTTGTCTCATTATGCGTCCCTCAAACACATAAACCAAAAGAAATGACATGATTTCTCTAATGGGCATCAGATGCTCATCAACAACTTTGTTGAGTATGAGTGGATTCACCTAATCCATCATACTATAAATATGATCCGATTTGATTTTGGCCTCCAAGCATTGCAGTGTATCTACCCTTTGGGCATCAACACTCTTTGCTTGGTTAAGCTAACACCTACTGTCTTGAAATTATTTTACAAAATATACTAGCTTTCTGCTTTGGCATATGACTAATTTATTTTGCAAATATCCCTTATCCTTATAGGAATCTATTAGTTACTCTGTATAGAAAATCAAGATCGGCTTCTCCTTTGGCATATGACCGTCTTATTCTCTAAACTAGCCACCTAATAGATGGCTATGGAAGGCCATGGAGATTAATCCTTTCGATTAAAATTTCCATTTACAACTTAATATTTTATAAATAGGGTATCTTTTAAGTGGAAAAATCTGATTTCTATGCATGTATATAAACCAAACCATCCAATGGAAATATATACATAATGAAAGGAAAATGCAATCAACCATCACACATCCAAACCATGAAAAATAAAGCAACCACATCCATAAGCTTAATTTTGGCATCTTGGATTTGTAGGGATTCTCCTACTAACCATTTAAGAATTATCTAATCGTTTTAGAGTTAGTTAATCCCCATAATTCCCATAATTCCATATTACCAAAATTATGGGTGAAATTTGGACAACTATTCGCTATTCGCAATAGGAAAAATCTGTCGACCTCAAGGAGATTTTTCAAAGGTATTGGTACTGATATACTTCATTATATGAAGTATTTTAGATCTGGAATAATCATGACGAATGCGTTCTCCCTCCTTTGAATCGATAGAATCGAGGTCCGCCATCATCTATAGCCTTGTTGAAGCATCGTCATATCTAAGTTCTCTTTGATTCTTCGATTGACCACACCAAGAGCGATTTTTCTTCTTCAATACTTCTAATGTAATATGAAAATAAACTACCCGAGTGTCCTACACTAGTCTAAAAATATGTAAATCAAAATAAATTCTCCATGGGAAACAGTTGTCCGTTTAACTGCCTAGAGGAAGTACATAAATCAATAAAACCATTAATTATTACATTGCGAACTTTTAATTGCTATATTCCAGCAATATCAAACCATAAAAATAAATAAAAAAATCTACAAATATTATCCATATGCATTTCATGCATGGATAGAGGTCGAATAACCTTTTTGCCCAATTTTCACAAACCCTTATCAAATCATGCTGAAATTAAATTAAATAATTTTTAATTCAGCCATAAAAACTACTGACATCTAAAGAAATATGATAGAATAATTTCTTATGATTTCAGAAGTCTTCACAAAAATTTCGCGCAAAATCAAAATCGTTTGAGAGAGAAAAGCTCAAAACAGTGGTTTTCGGAACCCTTTCAGAATAGCATAATTTTCGAATATTTTAAGTGGGAGAAAAATTATTCACACTACCATATTAGTTACTGATTATGCTTATTTACAACCCAAATTTTGGTTGAAAAATTTAATCTTGGGATATAAATCTTTCTCACAACTTTGAGACCATTCTGAAATAAAACTTGTAATTCCCGAAATAAAAATCAGCAATTTTGGACCGAGTTGAAAAAATCATATCTCCCAATCTGCTCATCAGATTTTGATGATTCTTGATGTGTTGGACTTGTATTCGAGTTTAGTTTTTAACCATTAAGAAAGATCAGATCAAAAGTCCCATTGAGTAGATCGAAATTGCTGATCTCTACATAACAGTCCTTATATACACCAATTAACATTATGGACTAGCAACCTCGGATAGGCGAGATAGAACGTCCGGACTCACAGCGGATATACCGCATGATTTATCTTTGGTTAGATTAGTGCCCTAATCCGAGCCCTAGTTGCTCTGATACCACTTGACGGAAGGTTTTCTCCTTCCGGCAAGATCGTTATCCGTAGCGGAAATAAAAATCACATTGAACTTTAAATTTTCTTTTTGACCTTGCTTTTGCCCAAGATTCTAGATTTTAGATTAGTCATTATTGTTAATTAAATATAAGTAAATACCTCTTTGAAGAAGTAATCAAGAAACCACGCTGCTTGATTTACTCCTCGAACGGTTGCGATCGTTCTAAACGCCGCGAATCCCGCAAGTTGAACCGATGGATTTTTTTTCTTTGCACCGTTGATTGTGGATGCGAATAAATCTTATTCACTTCAACACGGTCTGGTCTAATCAGTACCTTTGTTGTAGAGATCAGAGAATTAAATTGTAAGCCTTTCTCTTTGAAACTTTTGCAATTGGAAGAGAGATAGATAGAGATGAGTGAAAATAACTTTTCCAAGGGCGGGGGAGACAGGCGGGACAAATTTCCAAGTTGAAAAGCTTTGGACTTCATCCATCCCTTTCCCCTATTTAATCACAAAGAGTTTGGTTTGATGTTCTCCTTGTTTATCTTTCCCAATTCCTATCCAATACAAAGACCGAGTTGCATTGAAACTCCTTGAGCCATTGAAACTCCTCCCAACCGGCCATGGCTATGAGGGGATGCCCAACACTGATTGGGAGAGTGTATTTTGAGTCATTCTCCAGGCCTTTGTGGCCTTATCCAATAAGTGTTCAAGTTGGAAACGAATTGCTCAAGTCTAGAAGCTTCATTTTAGCAATTCTTATCAAAAGAGGAGTTCCAGAGCAACTCAAACACCTGGAGCAAATGGGAAACATTTTCCCAGCCCTCCATCTGTTATGGAAGTGTGGTAGACCCCACTAACCTTATCCAAAGTGTAGGACAGTTCCAATTCCCTATTCCGTTCCAATTTCAGAGCTTTCGCAAAACCGGTTCGGGAATAACTGTCCTCATTTGGATTTCACATTATTATACTCATTAATAATCACATTAATAATACATAAAGATGTATAATAAATGAATAATTAATTAACAATTAATTATCCACTTAATTAATTAATAACTCGCATCCAATGGGAGTTATATGGCTGTAATTTTGTTGTCGAAAAATTCTCTTACAGTCTCTTGTTACTTAACTAACAAAGACATGTGTATATATATATATATATATATATCAATCAACATACACACACACACACACACACACACACACACATATATATATATATATATATATATATATATATATATATATTTAATAACTAAATATCCACATTATTCTAACGGATCGTATCCGTCCGTGCAATTACATAAATTGCGGAACCCTGATCCGTTTGGATGTTACCGGGTCATTCGAGTTATGAGTGGGATCATCCCAAGAATCCGACGGTCGATCCTGTAGAACCCATTGGTGGGACCCACTGCGATATCGCTTTGTAGTTAAACGACACTCGCATTAGGTCAGTGGCCTCCATCGAGTCGTAACCCTGAAGATGAACGCCAGATCATCTTACCCCTAATCACATCTTGTATGTGCAATTCTTTTCTTTTTTACTACATCTACTAAGTTGAGTCATACGGGGGTGGATACCTCTTACCCGCTTGGCCCACTCTTGGTACCATTTTGGTCAAGCGGTGTTCGGCCTCTAAATGCATTTGTAAAATCCTTTGAAAATATTTTAATGTTTCATAAAGCATTCCGATAAACCTTTTATCAAGTCCGCCTGGCCAGGCTATTTAATAGGCTTATTGCTCTGACAAAATTGTAGATGTCAATCTCTAAATTTTAGGACGAAGAATCCCATGTTGAGTATCACTATTGGTCTCGAGGGTTTGCTCTAGGATATAGCTCTATCCAAATGTTACTCTATACTAGAATCACTATTAGAGAGATGGGCCGACGGACCAATAAGATCCCTCGGGTCTAAGGACATGTGAATGGTCCTGTTTGGAAGAACAACACAAGTTGTTCTTTGTTTGATCCGGTTTGATTGTACGATCCAATCGTCGTACCCACTCTTCTTACTTATGGTCCACTACCCAGATGACCAAGATAAATCACCTCACAAGATGTGCATGTAGGAAGGACTAGTGCTACTTGTATATAGAAAGAGACGTCCAGTCTCTTTCCCAACTAGTAATTATTAAGGCTTCCATAGAATCGAGATGCCATATCTCCTTGGTCCCTTGGATCTCTAAATCCTTTGAGCATGGCATTTCTACTATGCTACCTAAGGACGAACATATGTCATAAAACAAGCACACCACACTCATTCATTAATATAATTACCCATTTATGCCATGAAATAAATCTTTATTGATTACTAAATGTCATTCTATTGGCTCTCAGGGCATATACTCTAATAGGTTCAATGGTGCTTGTCTACAATATGGAGAGATTTTTTCTCATATCTCTCTCGGAGACCTGGGTGCAGATTTACTACCCTTCTTTCCACCAATCTCAAACACCAATCTAAGATAATTGATTGTGATATTATAAATAACCACAAGTGCACGTATCGCCTGTAGATACGGGTCGAACTCAGGGAAGAGAACAATGTGATTTCTACCCTTATACTATTTGGAAAATAAACTTACGATATATTGTTACCTGGAATGGACTCAGGATTTTCGTGGACTACAACCTCAGATCTAACAATATATTTAAGTGTATAAGCTAAATAGATATAGGTCAAAATAATGAAGAAACGGTTATAAATTTAACTCTTATATTTAGGCAAAGTGAACCAATAAAGGATTTCTATTAATTATCTAACCTAATTAGAAAACCAAAATCTAAAAGCCTAAATTGATTGAAAATTTCGATTGAAAAACTACTCTAAAGTGAATTGGAAAATTAATTATAAAAGTGATTGGAAATTGAATTGAAGCCTTGATTAGATTAAATATTACTTAGGGTTCGAATGCACCATAGATTTTGATTGGATAATTAATTAATTTCTGTATTGGATTGTATATTTAATAAATCCGGTCAATGTGAAATAAGATCAATGGATGTCATTGCCCATGAGTAATTTATCAAACACACTATCCAATATATAATAATTATATAAGAAATTATATATGTTCATCAACAATTACTCATACGAATGGAGAAAATCCAATTGCATGAATGATTGGGATGTTACAAATACAAAACCTTATACAATATTCAATTAGGTAAATTGATTTCAATTAACAATATTTCTCCTTCCCCATGGCTTCATCCAAACACTAAGTAGATTGGGTTTAGTTACTCATGGAGAAAGGGAAAGAAACAAAGAAAATAAAGAAAAATAATGTCATTGAAGAACTTAGAAAAGAAAAGAAATAAAGAGAACTCTTCTTTAATTGATATTGAAAGCACAAATACATCAAATTATAATTGAAAGAAAGAACAAAAATAAAGAAAACTTAGTCGTTTTCTTCTCCATGCAATGGCCGAATCTTCCTCTTCCTTCCTTAGTGTCACCTTAGGTTGGAGCTTGGATGGCTGGCTCTTGTTGAGAGAGAAAAGAGAATTTTGAGAGTTGAGAGAAAGAGAGCAAGCAAAAGCATCAGAGAGTGTATGAGTGTAGAGAGATTGTAAAGAGAGCCTTCACTTCAATATATAGAGGAAATCCCCTTCTATTTTCAACTCCCAAAGAAGTTTACAAAAATAACTTGTTATTTATGTCCTTTTAGCAACTTCCACCTTTTTTTGGTAATTTGATCAACTTTCACCTGTCTTGGTAATTTGAGCAACTTGATAGCAAATTTCAGCAACTTTTCATCTTTTCTTTGTAATTTCAGGTTGACTTTTCCTTGTTTCCTTAACTTCTTCTCTTGGTAGTTGCACTCCTTACCCTTGGATTTTCGGTCACCTTGTGGGCTTACACGTATAGCCGACCATCACCAGGTGGATCCATCTAGATGATTCGTTACATGTGTGGTTCGCACATGCAACCTCAAAATTTGGTCAATTTCTGATTTGTCACGTATGGCAACATGCAAACTGATATTAGCACCACCGTGTTAGTAATAAATCCCTATAAATCCACCACCATGGTCTAATTAGATGAAATAGTTTAAATGCTAGAAACTCAGTGGGCCCCACTTTTTAAAAAAATGGGAGAGAGAGAGGGTTGACGTATGGCCTTCATCATAGGATGATCTAAACCGTTCAATTAACTGGCCATGGCGCAAATTGGTTGTACCTCGACCCTATTTCCGTAGGTTGATCTGACCGTTCAAATAATGGGTGACAACATAAATGGGCTACACCCATCAAATCATTTCTCAAAGATAATCCAGACCATCCAATTTCTGGTCCAAAATGTAAAGTGTTTGTGTCCAGACATAATTTCTATGGAATGATCCGAACCACTCAATTGTAGGGCCATCACATGGATGATCCAAATCGTCCAATTTAATGGGCTAACGAAATGAGGAGAGAGAGAATCAGCTTGGAAATGATTAAATTTTTATTTTGAAAAGGTTTACACAAAAGCAAATTGATGAAATTGCCTTTCATCGGACTCTAACTCTGCAAACATATTTGTGAGATAGTCTCTCACTGACTCTTAAGTCGGTGCCTGTATCGAAGATTGAAGATTTTGATTGACATATTAAACCAAGAGTCACTCGGCTAATTATCTGGCGCTAAAATGAGTAAAGAATATTTGAGAAGACTCAAACCAGATTACGAAATTACCAAGACGAGTAAAGAAGTATTCGAGAAAACTCAAACTTTCAATACTGGATCACCAAATTATCAAGGCGGGTAAAGAATATTTGAGAAACTCAAATTTTCAATACTGGATCACAAAATGGGTAAAGAATATTTGGGAAAACTCAAATTTTCGGTACCGGATTTCAAAATTATCAAGACAGGTAAAGAATATTTGAGAAGACTCAAATTTCCGATACCGGATTACAAGATGGGTAAAGAATATTTGAGAAGACTCAATTTTCAATACCGGATTTTAAAATTATCAAGACGGGTAAAGAATATTTGAGAAGACTCAAATTTTTGGTACCGGATTTCAAAATTATCAAGACAGGTAAAGAATATTTGAGAAGACTCAAATTTTTGATACCGGATTACAAGATGGGTAAAGAATATTTGAGAAGACTCAAATTTTCAATACCGGATTTCAAAACGGGTAAAGAATATTTGAGAAGACTGAAATTTTCAATACCGGATCACAAAATTATCAAGACGGGTAAAGAATATTTGAGAAGATTCAAATTTTCGATACCGGATTACAAGACGGGTAGAAAATGTTTGAGAAGACTCAAACTTTCAATACCGGATTACAAAATGGGTAGAGAATGTTTGAGAAGACTGAAACTTTCAATATCGGATTACAAAACGGGTACAGAATATTTGAGAAGAACCAAATTTTCGATACCGGATTAGAAAACGGGTAAATAATGTTTAAGAAGACTCAAACTTTCAATACTGGATTACAAAACGGGTAGAGAATGTTTGAGAAGACTCAAACTTTCAATACCGGATTACAAAACGGGTAAAGAACATTTGAGAAGACCCAAATTTTTGATACCGGATTACAAAACGGGTAAAGAATGTTTGAGAAGACTCAAACTTTCAATACCGGATTACAAAACGGGTAGAGAATGTTTGAGAAGACTCAAACTTTCAATACCGGATTACAAAACGGGTAAAGAATGTTTGAGAAGACCCAAATTTTCGATACCGGATTACAAAACGGGTAAAGAATATTTGAGAAGACTCAAACTTTCAATACCGGATGGGATGATGATATCTCGAGTTTTTATTCTGGAAACGATAGCCAGATCAATCCTAATATGACCTCCTAGAGGTCAGAGAGGAGGAAAAATGAGTTAAAATATAGCATAGCTAGAAGCGGTTAGGAAAACATGACTTTTACCAAAGGTACAACTCAAAGAAATTTGATGAAATCTTGCGGGCGTCGGCCCCTTTAAACAAATAAACCAAAAACTCTGCTTGTATTTTGAAAATTGCAAAACTGAATTCCAAATTCCAATGAGGTTTTGATTTTTTTTTCTTCTTTTTCTTCTTTTTTCTTTTTTTGAAAAGAAACTGGAAATCAAGGGTCCATAGTAATAACCATGAAGAGCCACGCAGGGAATCAAAGGTCCGTGGCATTATGCCACGAAGAGCCAAGAAGATTGAAATTGAGGGTCCATGGTAATAAATCATGAAGAGCCTAGCAATAAATCTGAGGTCCATGGTAATTAGCCACGAAGAGCCTAACAGGAACAAAGATAAGTAATGGAAATGAATGGAATGATCATGGATAGTGGGTCTATGATATACCTTAAAGGATATATCACAAAGAGCCACTCATAAAGCAAGGGTCCATGGTGTACCTGACTGGTAGACCATGAAGAGCCAAGAATGAACAAGGATAATGACAAGCAATGGAGATGAATAGAATGAGTGTGGATAGTGGGTCCATGATACAAGTTGAAAGGCAGATCACGAAGAGCCACTTGGGAAGCAAAGGTCCATGGTATACTTGAATGGTAGACCACGAAGAGCCAAGAATGTATAAGATTTACATAGAGGAATTGTTTATTGAATGGAGAATCGATTTTTAAATTTTTAGATTTTTTTGGAATTAGCCTTCTCTTGTCAAGAAAATTGGAAGTATGAGTTCCTTGCTGAGGATCAGACTGAAGTAGCTTGATGGGGTTTTCCAGGTATTGACCCTTCTTTAACATGTGAAAGACATTCTGCTGAGGTTTGAAGGTTGCGGGAGCAAATTCTAGACTCCGCTGGAAATTAATTTTCTTTGGAAATTGACTCTTTTAAAAAGAGGACTCATTTGAAGAGTTCAGAGATTTTGCTCAAGACGTGCTCGCGTCTCTCTTATCTCAACTTGTTGTAAACATTGGCACGGATTGCCTTTGTGCATTTGATATCTTTTATGACGCAAGTCATAAAAGATGCCCCTAGTGTATTGTACTTCTATGACAAGAGTCTCAAGGAAAGTAGAACCAGGATAGATAAGGAAATTTTGGATTTGAATGGGTTCTTTGTTTTGGAATAAAGATGGGATAATGGCTAAGCTCAAAGACTTCTCCTTTCATTGACCACTATTTTAGGTTCATTCTTTCCACCACCCACTTCTTGAAACTTGACATATTCAACCTGTTTGAACAAGATACCTAAACCAGGATCTTTCATTTTGGAAGGTATACACCCCTTCCGTTCAGTGCCGTACAATGTGGACCTTGAAAGAAAACACATACAAATGAGGAACAGACTTCCAAGGACTTTATCAAAGAAGATGTACATTATTCAAGGAACTCAACTCACTTTTGATTCACCTTTAGATAAAATGTGTTATTTTTTATGGTAAGGTTAGCTACCCTCCGAGTAATCTCAAAAACCATGTCAAGAGGCTCTAATTTCCTCTATCGGAATTTTCATCATGGTTATTATCCCCTTCGGATTGCTCAGTTTTAATGCCCCTAGTTTAAAAATGTGTCAAAGTAAATCTCACCGACACTACTCGGATTCCGGGATCCTGCCTGTTTGAGAATGCTTCTCCGTCTCTTTGATTTCTTTCTTCAAAAGAAGTCACAACTCAAACTTGAAAATTCTGCATAACTAAAGAACTCCTTCTGTATCTCATCAATTCTCTCTTCATGGGATTTCTTTGCCTCTGACTAGATTGCCTCTTCAAATTTTCAATCCAGCAGACCGCTACCCTTACTTTGCATAAGCCAATCCCTTTGGTTATTGACTTAGCAAGAAAACAACTTTCACCTTTCTCTAGGCCGCCCTTTTGGGTTTTCAACCTAGTGGGTCTTCAGACTCTCGTTCTTTTTTTTTTTCTGTTTTTGCTTTCATTTGCCTTGAACCTTTGCTTGTTTCACCAGAAAGACTTTCTAGGTGGGCTTGAGTTCAAAAGGGTTGGATACCTAAGGTTCTAAAGATTTGGATCAAATCTGGTCTTGCCAGACTTCCTACGTACCCCAAAAATGGAGGATCAGATCCGCGTAGTTCGTTTTGGGGTTTTCAAAGAATAGTTTAGCATTTAGCTTTAAAATTTTGAAAAGGAATAATTTGCTTTTATACCAAAAGTTGACCGAATCTGAATTAATCAGACACCTACGTACCCCTGAAGAGGTGGGGATCAGGTCATAACGTAGTTCAAATTGAACTTTTTCTTTCTTAAAAAAAAAATGCCCCTGGTTTATAATGTGGTTAGAAGGAAATTGTTTGATTTGACTTTTGGCCCAAATGGTTTACAAATGAATTTTAAAACGTTAGAATTTTGGCTAATAAAGGTTCAAACATCCAAGGATGGCCTCCTGATGTATTTGATGTACAAGCTCTTTTGAGTGAAGTAGGTTCAAAGACATTGAATATTTTTGTCGAGGAGTCTGGCGGTATTCTTAGGCAAGACTTCAACCACGATGCTCCACTTTCGAATCTTAGAGATCTTGAATTGGTACTCAAGATTCTACAACTCTTATTTGTCTCCAAATGGTGAAGACGATTCTCATATTCTATTTAACATTGACTCCCTCATCTGGGTCTTCGATACTCCTAAGGAGTTGTTGCAGGAACTCATTCCCTTCTCCTCTTGTCTTTCTTTTATGCTTTTCTTCTTTTGGATATCTTCTTTCTTTTTGGACATAGGAAATATTCCTACTCTTGAAATACTCCAACCTAGAATCTGATTCAAAACATATAATCCAAGTGCTTTCCCTATTTTTTATTTATTTTAGGGCACCTGTCCTGTAAACATGACTCATTACTTGAAAGTCATCTCTCAATATCCCATCAGCTCCACCGGATGTCTGATGTTGAAATAAACAAGAGGAGGGTGAATTGATTTTAACACTAAATTAGCCCTTTTAAAAATTAATTATGAACCCTAATTTGAATTTTCTTCACTTGATTAAATATGTGGTTAGTGCAAATATAATTAAAGACACAATGAAATGCTAAACCAAAAAGCAATAATGAAAGTGCAAGAATATGAGATGACACACCGATATATAGTGGTTCGGGCAAAGCCCTACTCCACTCTTCTTAAGATCGTCCTTAAGGATTTCCACTATTGGAGACCTCCACGATGCCCAGCTCCGAGGCGATTACACTTCCAAGGGATATTAAATAAGGATGCCCTTACACCTTTACAAAAGACTCTCCTTCTCCGCCGAGTTCTAAGCGGTGCTCCCTATGGTATTAAGGTAGGATGCCCTAGCCACCTTTACAAGAATTAGAGATAGAATAGCTTGGCTTCTCTTGAAAGCTTGATGCACTTTGTAGTCCCTTGATTGCTCTTCAATGATGGTTGCAAGTGAAAGCTCTAAAAATCCCAACTCAATAAATTTGCAAGTGCAAGGCAAGTTTGGGGAGAAAACAAAATCTTAAGCACAAATGGGTTGCAAGTTTTCTTCAATGCTTAAGGAGGTTTTCAAATCATCAAGAGAGAGGAAATGAATCCTCTAGATGTTGTATATATAGCCTCTCTATAGAAGATGACCGTTTGGGGGTGGAAATACCAAAATTCACAAATTAATTCGAATCCCAACGGCTATATTCTCACCTGTCGCGAGGTTCTCAGAGTTCCGAGAACCATTCTCGGAGTTTCGAGAGAACGGCCAGAAGAAATAAAATTTCTACTGGACCATTTCTCGGAGTTCCGAGAAATGTCTCGGAGTTCCGAGAAAATGTCCAGAAGCTACTGGACCATTTCTCGGAGTTCCAAGCTCGGAGCTTCGAGAAAAATCTCGGAGTTCCGAGAAACCTAAAAAATCAGCAGTTTTGAGATTTTATTACTTGTTTGATTTTTGGCTTTTGGAACTCAACTCCTATGATAATTTTGGAATGTTTATGAGGGTCCCAACATGTTGGTCCACTACATAACCATTCACTAAACCTTTAAAGTTCTTTAAGTGTTTTTGAAAAGTATTTTGAAAACACTTTGCCTTGACTTGAAAATCTAAAGAGAGGGGATGTACAATGATACCTATGCAACCTTCAATTTCTCTTTAGCTTTGGTCTTCAATTGATCTTCCATCTTTGTATGCTTGCTTGAGAGATGATGTGAGCTCCACTTAGCTCCTTTGACTCTTGTTGGGTACATCTTGAAGCATGACCATGTAGTGTGTTGGTTTCTTCAATGATCAATCCTATCTTAAACACAACACTTCAAAGCAAATTGATTAGTATTAAAAAACACAATCAATTATGTTTAGAATCATCAAAACAAGATTGGAGAGTAGACCCTTGGGCTTACAATCTCCCCCTATTTGATGATGACAAACAAAATTGATTATGAGGTGTGTGTGGATTGACATAGTAGGCAAGTGAATACTGGAACTCCCCCTCAATATATGCACACAGATAAATGATCACAATTAAAAGCATATGGTGCATAAAGTCAATTGAATAGATAATCAATTTCAAACTTCTCCCCCTTTTGTCATCGACAGAAAGGGTGTAAAAAAATAAAGCAATTTAGGAGTAGATAAAGATTGAGTTAGGTACTACCCCTAAATCAATGCTTATGGTATAAAAATATATAACCAAGTAATACACATATACCTGTTCATGATCGAGATGTTGACATATGTCAAAAAGTTAGGTATTTTAATTAAAGTGAAGGTACCTCTCCAACTTAGAAAACTAAGAAGGCTAAGAGTACTAATTGAGTGGTTTTTAAGATTAATATTTGACATCTCATTCATGCAGATACTACCAAGCAAGGGTGATATATATAAATACTATATAGATACGCTGGTGAAAGGCACAAAGTATTTATTTGGCAATTTCTTTGACTTGATCCGCACTCCAAATGTTTAAGGCACTTCGGATATAGCAAATTCTATCATCACTAAGGGGTTTTGTAAAGATATCCGCTAATTGATCTTCAGTGTTGATATATTTTAAGCAAATATCCCCTTTTTGTGAGTGATCTCTAATGAAGTGGTGCCTAATCTCAATATGTTTTGTTCTTGAGTGTTGTATGGGGTTCTTTGTTAAGCTTATAGCACTAGTGTTGTCACATTGGATGAGAATATTTTCCATTTTAATTGCATAGTCCATCAATGTGCTTTTCATCCATAGGACTTGAGCACAGCAAGCTCCAGCTGCCACATATTCTGCTTCTGTTGTAGACAGAGCTACTGAATTTTGCTTCTTGCTAAACCAAGAAACAAGTGATTTACCCAAGAATTGGCAAGTCCCACTAGTGCTTTTCCTATCTACTCTACATCCGGCGAAGTCTGCATCTGAATATCCGATGAGAGTAAAGGAAGATGATCTTTCATACCATAGTCCTAGACTTTGGGTTCCTCTTAAGTACTTGAAGATCTTCTTGACTGCCGATTGTGGACCCCGATCCGGGAGAGAGGTGGGGAACGAGCCCCCAGCGGCCTCTTGGATCATCCATGCGTGAAGGAGAGCTCTACCAAGGAACTCTCGAAACAAAAACAAAACTCAGAGTCGCCATCCATGGTATACGGCCATGGATCCCTAAAAAATATGCTCTGTATACCATGGATAACCAGAAATGAATGGGTTCGTGCCTGATTACGAATGGAGAAGGTCCGAAGAGCGCCTCCAATTCGTCCGAGTGCAAGCACTTGGTCTCTTATGCCATTTACTTAATAATTTTGAAGAGTTTTGGACGAAAATCATATGAAATGGGAACACAAATCTCCGAGAAGACGTCTATCTAATCATGCATGTCTCGGAGGAATAATAAACACACATAAAGGAAATAAAAATGTCACCTGAGAATAACTAGGTTATGAATGTCAAACCTAAATTGGTGTCTAAGTTCTGATGAACAAACACATGCATAACACACCAAAAAAGTATAAGGTCTGCGCAATAAAGTAAGAAAACACTGCAAAATATAGAAAAATGACTCGATACCATGCAACCCTAAAACTCTAATCTATACCTAGGCCCGAGTCTTTAGATGATCTGATGTTCATCCAAAGAAGCCTACGTATCTCCGCCTCCACGAGAATCAAGGCAACGTAGTTCTTCGCACCTATTCTAAGCTATGATGCCTAAGACATCTAGACCCCTATCCTAGACTCGATCTAAAAGACCAGACTAGTTCTTAAAGCTTCTTGTGTGATTATTTAAATTCCAATGGATTGTAGATTTTAGAACACCCTATATGCCCTAACTAAATGCAGGTTAGCCCTAAGCTAATGCAGGTGGTTCCTATAATCTATGTGTAGCTAGGCTGTATATCCTAAGAAAACAGTAGGATCTATCGCATCTTAGACCTAGTCATCAATTGGCGATGTGGATCGCCAATTGACCGGACGGAGGCGTAAAACTCCTAGCTAGGACTCACTCCTAACTCTAACACAAACAAATAAAACACACAACAAACAAACAACGAACAAGGGAGCAACTCCCGACTCAAAAACTCTCTAACTAGGACATGCTCCTAACTCTAGAGGAAGATCTTTTCGAAGAAAACAATATTTTGAAGGATTTTTGTAATTTTTGAAAGATTTAAAATGCTTATTTTTAAAGGTTTGGCTGGACTTGGGATGTGGATCCCAAGCTGCACTACGTACCATGTTGAAAGGGATCAAGCCAACGTAGTTCGGAAATAGAATTCCCTAACTACTCCTAATAACTCAAGATTTTTAAGATTTTTGGTTTTTCAGATGTTTTTGTTGTTTTTAAGTGTTTTTGACTCAAGGGGGACAAATCCTATCATCATAAAGGGAGGACAGACTCCTGATATCCCGCAAAGGTTGGACAGCATCCTATGCTTTGCGGGAGAAAGAACAGAAACACGACTCTGCAAGGGTTGGACAGCATCCTATACCTTACAAGAGCGGATAGAAAAACACAAGATTTGATGAGAGGTTGGATAAAATCCTAACCCCTATGATGATAGGACTGAAACCTGAAAGAAAGACAGACTCTCTAGCTAAGGACAGACTCCTAGGCAAAGGACTGACTCTGAAAATAGGATTCTAAGAAGGAGGTACTAATGAGACAAAGCCTGTCTCCTAAAAGAAAAATGAGATAAAGAAGGGTCCTAGTGAGACTATCAAGCTAAGATAAAGCTCACAAGTAACAAGGAAAAAGAGACTTTGCGCATATTTAGCAAAGGTAAAACACCCAGCCGGGCCGGACAGCTACCTAGCCCTAGGGTGCAACAAATGTGCAACCCAATACCCATAAGGGTAAGGGGTATGTTGCCAAGCCGAGTAGGATGTTCTCCCAAAACCAAATGATGCACAAAGAGGAGGTTTAGCAAGAAAATGAGACTAGGTAAGTCTCTTAGACACAGAGGTAGAATAGAGAAAATACTAACAAGGAAAAAGAGACCTTGTGCATATTTGGCAAAGGTAAAACACCCAGCCGGGCCGGACAGCTACCTAGCCCTAGAGTGCAACAAATGTGCAACTCAATACCCATAAGGGTAAGGGGTATGATGCCAAGCCGGGTAGGGTGTTCTCCCAAAACCAAACGACGCACAAAAAGGAGGGTTTAAGACCTATGATACTAGAGGTAGTCTTCTAGAGGTTAACTCAGGTTGATTCATTAATGAGACAACGCCTGTCTCCAAAGATTTGGATCTAAAAGACTAGGCAAGTCTTTTGAGAAAATAGAATGCTATTCGGACTGTGCAAGTCCCCTAGAGATGGGCTTGGGCTAGCGCCTTCATCGCCCTTTCAGCGAGAGGGAATTCTAATATCAAAGAATTTTAACAAAATCTATAAGACTGTGTTAGTCTATCAAAAAGAGAAGAAAAGGCTACTAGATAATCGCAAATTTTATTCTAAGAATAAATCAAGTGTTAAGCAAAGAAGAATATACAATCTAATAGCAATCATAAAATGATAAATAACATTAATTAGTCCAGACCAGCCGCTGGATAGCCTAATAAAGTAAAAACAATATCAAAACACTTCAAAACCAACCACAAACCCCAATACGGGGACTCCAATGAAATCAGATGATGCCAAAGTAATCATCTGATATCATATACACATGATAATATTTCTAATCCCGCCTTGAGATCAGACAGTACTCATGTCGATAATATCGAACAGAGTAGTCATCTGATCTCCTTCTTCCTATTAACAATTTATTTAAATAAAATAGGCAGCAAACAGTAAACTAATCAGTGGACAGCAGTTATGTGTTTGTGAAAAGAATCAATGGGCAACATTTTAGACAACAACCAGTAAATCAATTAGTGGACAACAGTTATATATTTGTGAATAGAATCAATGGGCAACATTTTAGACAGAATAATGAGCAGCAGCTATCAATATTAACAAGACACTAAGCAATAAACATGGCTGCATGGCATCAAACAATGGGATGAAATTTGTTAGACTCACTTATCTGTGAAAATTTAGTACTATCAAAAATCATTAGATCAAGGAAAACAATAAGGCCAAGCAATCATAAAAGATTGTAATCATTGAAGCATTGGAACAATACAGGTGGGGAATGTAAGAATGGACATTTGGCATAACCTTGTTCAAATAAGGACTCACATTCAACTTGCTTTAGCTTATCCCTGACAATACTCCTTTTTTTTTTAAAGATGAAAACAGTGTATTACAAAAACAACCACCTCAACATTATAGTAGCACTGGTATCTAAATAACGCTCACAAGATACTTTCATATTTTTATAGGTGTTCAGTTGATCCAAAGGATCTCACGAATTCAGTAATTTTGCACTTCCAATTCCAACTCCAATGCAATGTAATCTTCTTAACACAGGAATGAGATAATAATGGTATCCGAGGACTGGGTGAGGAATTTACTTAAACACCTAGACTTCAGTTCCCGAAATCATCTTCAGAGTGGCATTCTTAAACTGATCCGGATCAACCAAAAGAGACATGGCCTATGAAATTTACAAGGATATGCAGGGAAATAACTTGAAATCACTACAACAAACGCCTTGGAACTTCATAACTTGTATATAGCTAGGTCACATGCACATTAAACTACTCAGTAATTATGTTTTTGCTGATTCCAGAACAGCCTTTGATCCACAGAAATTCTAATTCCACATTCTTCAACAACTCAAACCTAGATCGGTGACGAGGACTCTCAGATTTGCTGCAGTAGTGCGCTTAGAATAGGACAACAAGCGTAGAGTTCGATAGAAAACACAGCAAGAAAAATAAAATCCTACTTTCAGCCTTGTAAACAGCAGCATGCATGAGGTTTTGAGATCAAAATTTCATAAGAAATACTATCAAACAAATAGAATATGTCGATTGCCTGCTCTAAATCTTGTCAAAATAATGTTGCAGACAAATTCAAAGTACAAACACATTTTACCAGCAAACACTCTTAAACGCCTATTCAATTTATTTTTCTATTTAGAATTTCAAAAGGCAACAGACATTCAATTAAAATACCTGAGAAGAAATTGATTTCCCCTTTTTATTCCTCCTTATGCCCTCCTTAAGCTTGAGGTAGCAGAAGATATGAAGCACCGACCGGAGTTTATGGAGATCTGCGAAGCTTGCCGGAAAAGATGAGATTGATCGGAGAAAAATCGAATTTAAGAAAACGAGATTTGTTTTCTCTTCTTCTTCTGCGAATTTTCTTCTTTTTTTTTTAAAGTTTCTTCTCTAATCGGAGCCGATCGAAGCTCCGACAATCTCGTCGGAGAAGGAGATCGGTAGGTTAGGTTTTGAATGAGATCTGAGGGATCTGCGATCAGATTCAATGGCAGATGGAAGGGAAATCAATCAAAGATGTGCAACCGGAGAAGAAGAAGTTCGTCGGAGCTTAGATCCGCCGGAGAAAATGAAGATCTGCCGGAGAATCGATCGGAGAAGGATCTCAGATCGGAGCTTAGATCGGAAAAAAAATGAAGCTGTAGGATTGGAGGTGCAGAGGTTGCCGGAGAAGGATCGGAGATCCGATGGATCTGACCGGAGAAGGATCGAACGGAGAAAGAAAACCCAAAATTTTTTTCTCTCTCTCTCTCTCACGAATTTTTCTCTTTTCTTTTTCCTCCCTTTGCTTTTTTTTTTTTTTCACATATATAGAAGAAAAAAAAAATGGTTGATAATGGCACTACTGCTTGATGAGCGGACGAATGCGCGACCCCATCTGGCTAAATCACCCCCCACACTTTGATAACTGTACAAACTCCACTTGTCTTTTCCGATTTTTTTTGTCGGATTTTTCTGAAACTCTGCCGGGGCATTTGTGAGGTTTTAAGGCTTCTAAAAATGTATTCATGGGTATTTAGGGGCCTGATTTGACTTGGATTTTTCCTAAAATACAAGGATTTTAGGGGAAAATGAAAATTTAGTGGGCCACCCTTCATTGCACTATACACGCTCTCTCAGCCTTTTTGCTAGGCAAACGAGCTCCGATCTCGATGAAATTTTGCAGGGGGTTAGGAGAGGCCCTAATCCAGACTAGGGTGAAGCTTGGGACCCTATTGGTTTGATTTGGTCAGGTTCTGCTCAAAATTGGAGGGCTTAGGGGTACGGTCAAAATGGGGTGTCTACACCGATAGGTGAGACTCTTTTGGATCTGATTGAAATCGAGCACAGAGACAGACAGTAAACATAATGTCTGGTCTGCTGGCTGCCAAATAGAGTAAGCTACCTATCATACCCCTATATATCTTCAGATCCACAGATTTGCCAAATTCATCATTTTCTAGCTTAGCAGTAGTACTCATGGGAATTCTTGATATCTTACTGCTATCCATGCCATACTTCTTTAATAACTCCTTTGTATATTTTTCTTGATTTAAAAATATTTCATTTTTGTATTGTTTAATTTGGAGTCCTAAGAAGTAGGTTAACTCACCCATCATGCTCATTTCAAATTCATTTTTCATTAGAGTTGCAAATTCATCACACAATTTTTGATTAGTTGAGCCACAGATGGTATCATCCACATAGATCTGGACAAGGAGGATATCTTGATTTTCTCTTTTGATAAATAATGTTTTATCCACTTTTCCCATCTCAAAACCTTTTTCAACTAAGAAAGTGCAAAGCCTCTCATACCAAGCTATAGGAGCTTGCTTCAACCCATATAAAGCTTTATCAAGCCTGAAGACATGATTTGGATGTTTGAAGTCTTCAAAACCTGGAGGTTGCTCAACATACACTTCCTCTTGGATATAGCCATTTAGGAAGGCACTTTTGACATCCATTTGATATAGTTTAAATCCTTTATGAGATGCATATGCCAAGAGTATCCTAATAGCCTCCATACGGGCAACAGAAGCAAATGTCTCATCATAGTTTATTCCCTCCTCCTGATTGTACCCTTGAGCTACCAGCCTAGCTTTATTTCTAGTGATAATTCCATTTTCATCCAATTTATTTCTATACACCCATCTCGTGCCAATGACTGGATGATCACTAGGTCTAGGCACTAGCCTCCACACCTTGTTCCCTTCGAATTGACTTAAATCTTCTTGCATAGCCATCAACCAATATTCATCCTTTTCAGCTTCTTTGATGGATTTAGGTTCTAATTCGGATAGGAACGCTAAATTGTTACTCACACTACGATAGTATGATCTAGTTCTTACTAGCGATGTGGCATCACCTAAAATTTGGGATTCAGGATGATCTACCAATGTTCTCCTATCCCTAGGTAATGAGTTATCATTTTCATTTTCTACTTCCTCACTAGGTAATGTATGACTTGTAGATGCATGAGGAGGAGCACTTAATTTAGGTAAAAGATGTTCAATGGGTTCATCCTCATCATGTGGCATTTCGTGAGGTGTTGGCTCTCTCTCATCAAATGTCACATGCATGGATTCTTCGACAACTAGGGTTCTTCTATTAAATACTCTATATGCCTTGCTATGTGAAGAATATCCTAAGAATATTCCATCATCCGACTTCTTATCAAATTTGTGTAAATTATCTTTAATGTTTAAAATGAAGCATTTACATCCAAACACTCTAAAATAGCTTATATTTGGTTTCAAGTTTTTCCAAAGCTCTTAAGGTGTTTTCTTAGAAATTGACCTTAAATATACCCCGTTTATGATATAGCAAGCGGTGCTAACCGCTTCCGCCCAAAAATATCTAGGGAGATCATTTTCATGCAACATAGTTCTAGCCATTTCTTGGAGAGTTCGATTCTTTCTTTCTACAACTCCATTTTGTTGAGGTGTTCTAGGTGCGGAAAAATTCTATTTTATGCCATGTTCATTACAGTAAGTGTCAAAATGTACATTTTCAAATTCCGTTCCATGATCACTTCTAATGTAAGAGATAGCAATACCTTTTTCATTTTGTATTTGATTGCACAATATAAGGAAGTTTTCATAAGTTTCATCTTTGTGTGCTAGAAATATGACCCATGTAAATCGTGAGTAGTCATCCACAACTACAAACACGTACCTCTTTCCACCTAGGCTACTTGTCTTCATTGGTCCAAAAAGATCCATGTGAAGTAGTTCCAAGGGGTAGGAAGTTGAAATCATACTTTTTAGGTGCAAATGAGCTCTTCAATTGTTTTCCTAATTGACAAGTTCTACAAATGTGATCATTGGTGTATTTGAACTTAGGCAATCCTCTAAGAATTTCTTTTGAGGAGAGGGTCGAAATGAGATCCATTCCGGCATGACCCAACCTCCTATGCCATAGCCAAGAATCTTCACTAATGGCATTAAGACAAGTCACATTTTGGAGTCTAAGATCATCTAGTCCAATGGTGTAAATGTTATTGTCTCTAGAACCTATGAATTTTACTTTTCCATCTATCTTATTTTTAACAATGCATTTGTCGGGATTGAAGACTACTTCAAAACCATTATCACATAATTGACTAATGCTAATAAGATTATGGGACAAGCCATCAACATAAAGCACATCATGTATGGGAGAGATAGAGTTACCTATGGTGCCTTCTCCTTTGACCTTTCCTTTCTTATCATCTCCAAAGGTAACGTCTCCACCATCCTTGAGTGATAGGGATGCAAATTGAGTGAGGTCTCCGGTCATATGTCTAGAGCATCCACTATCAAGGTACCATGTGTTCTTCTTGTTATGGCTTTTAAGGCATACCTACATATGAATAGGCAAGTGAGATCCTTTAAGTACCCAAATCTTCCTAATGTTGCTATGTTCATTTATTTTCACTTTAGAGTTCAATTTGATTTTGTCTTGTTTAGCATGCAAGCAAGCAACTTTATAATGACCTTCTCCACAATAAAAACAAATTTTGGTACCACTAGAAGAAGCCTTTACAAGTTTGTTTTTATAGTTTGATATTGTAGAATTCCACTTATGTGCAAGTCCGCTTTTATCATGTGACATTCTTTGAATATTAACAAGCCTATCGAATTTCAATGAACTATTTTCAATTTTTTTAAAAAGTTTCTTTAGTTCATCATATTCAAAAGATAGTTTACCATTTTCATGCTTTAGCTTGTTGTTTTCAATAGAAAGCTCTTGTCGATTTTCATTCAAAATCTTAATGGTAGCATTTAACTCATGAATTTCTACTTTGTATTTTTTATTTTCATCATCTAAAAATTCATGATCTTTCTTTAACCAACCAAATTCTTTTGTCAAGTTAGCAAGAGAATTTTCAAGTGATGCATTTTTATCAAATTGAATCTGAAGTTCATCATGTGCATTTTGTAAGGAATCTAGAACTTCTTTTAAGACAATAACATCATTTGAAGTGTTTACCTCGTTATTGTCGTTTGTTGAGGCCATGAAGCAAACGTTTCTTGCTATCAAGCAATCTTCACCATCATTTTGTATGCCTTCGCTTTCAATTTCCTCATCCCATGTGGCGGTCATTCCTTTCTTGCCTTCTCTTCTCTTGAAGCGGTTGTTTGAAGAAGGCTCATTGTTGAGTGGACAATCTGGGCGAATGTGTCCAAGCTTCTTCCACCCGTAGCATCGGGGTTGAGAGGATCCATCACTGAGTTCTTCTTTCTTCTTGAATGGAGGATTGGTCCTTCTATTTTTCATGCCTCCCATGTTCCTTTGCAAGAATTTGATCCTTCTTGTTAGGAGGGCAACTTCATCTTCCATGTCTTCCTTTGTATCTTCATTGTCACCTACATTACAAGCAAAAGCAACTCCTTTTCCTTTTTCAATTTTAGTTTCAATTTCGGGTGCTATTGTTTTGAAAATCATTTCATGGGTTATCAATGACCCTATTAGTTCATCTAGGTTCAATGTATTCATGTCCTTGTCTTCGGTGATTGCGGAGGTTTTGGATTCCCATGACAAAGGTAGGGACCTAAGGATTTTGGTCACTAAATCTCTATTAGAAAATTGTTTTCCAAGTCCCCGTAGTCCATTTACAAGATTAGTGAATCTAGTGTACATGTCGGCAATTGTTTCATCGGGTGTCATTTGAAAGAGTTCATATTGCCGAAAAAGATGGTTCATTTTATATTCTTTGACTTGGTTGGTTCCCTCATGGGTGACTTCTAAGGTATCCCAAATTTTATTAGCCAAATTCAAATTAGATACTCTATTGAATTCTCCGGGAGACAAAGCACAAATAAGGGAATTCATGGCTTTGGCATTATAATCTGAAGCTTGTTGTTCGGCTTCGGTCCAATCATTTAGATTTCTTGTGGGTAATGTATATTCATTATTAATGGCTTTCCACATTTGATAATCTTGGGTTAAGAAGATTTTCATTTTAGTTTTCCAAAAACCATAGTTTGTTCCATCAAAATAGGGTGGCCTAGTGTTTGAGTAACCTTCATGGTGTTGAGGATGGTTTGCCATTTTAGAATCTTTACTCTAGACCGGTTAGGGTTTTAAAAGCTTAGAGAGGAGGCTCTGATACCAATTGAAATAAACAAGAGGGGGGGTGAATTGATTTTAACACTAAATTAGCCCTTTTGAAAATTAATTATGAACCCTAATTTGAATTTTCTTCACCTGATTAAATATGAGGTTAGTGCAAATATAATTAAAGACACAATGAAATGCCAAACCAAAAAGCAATAATGAAAGTGCAAGAATAAGAGATGACACACTGATATATAGTGGTTCGGGCAAAGCCCTACTCCACTCTTCTTAAGATCGTCCTTAAGGATTTCCACTATTGGAGACCTCCACAATGCCCGGCTCCGAGGCGATTACTCTTCCAAGGGATATTAAATAAGGATGCCCTTACACCTTTACAAAAGACTCTCTTTCTCCGCCGAGTTCTAAGCGGTGCTCCATAGGGTATTAAGGTAGGATGCCCTAGCCACCTTTACAAGAATTAGAGATAGAATAGCTTGGCTTCTCTTGAAAGCTTGATGCACTTTGTAGTCCCTTGATTGCTCTTCAATGATGGTTGCAAGTGAAAGCTCTAAAAATCCCAACTCAATAAATTTGCAAGTGCAAGGCAAGTTTGGGGAGAAAACAAAATCTTAAGCACAAATGGGTTGCAATATTTCTTCAATGCTTAAGGAGGTTTTCAAATCATCAAGAGAGAGGAAATGAATCCTCTAGATGTTGTATATATAGCCTCTCTATAGAATATAACCGTTTGGGGGTGGAAATACCAAAATTCACAAATTAATTCGAATTCCAACGGCTATATTCTCACCTGTCGCGAGATTCTCGGAGTTCCGAGAACCATTCTCGGAGCTCCGAGAAATTCTCGAAGTTCCGAGAAATATTCTCGGAGTTCCGAGAGAACGGCCAGAAGAAATAAAATTTCTACTGGACCATTTCTCGGAGTTCCGAGAAAATGTCCAGAAGCTACTGGACCATTTCTCGGAGTTCCGAGCTCGGAGCTCCGAGAAACCTAAAAAATCAGTAGTTTTGAGATTTTATTGCTTGTTTGATTTTTGGCTTTTGGAACTCAACTCCTATGATAATTTTGGAATGTTTATGAGGGTCCCAACATGTTGGTCCACTACATAACCATTCACTAAACCTTTAAAGTTCTTTAAGTGTTTTTGAAAAGTATTTTGAAAACACTTTGCCTTGACTTGAAAATCTAAAGAGAGGGGATGTACAATGATACCTATGCAACCTTCAATTTCTCTTTAGCTTTGGTCTTCAATTGATCTTCCATCTTTGTATGCTTGCTTGAGAGATGATGTGAGCTCCACTTAGCTCCTTTGACTCTTGTTGGGTACATCTTCAAGCATGACCATGTAGTGTGTTGGTTTCTTCAATGATCAATCCTATCTTAAACACAACACTTCAAAGCAAATTGATTAGTATTCAAAAACACAATCAATTATGTTTAGAATCATCAAAACAAGATTGGAGAGTAGACCTTCGGGCTTACAGATGTTCACTCTCTTGAATTTTGCTCTTCAACTAGATGTCTAAAGTCAATGGAGTCTTGCTTGCTTAACGACAGGGCATTCCCCCAGTTTATTCTTATAGGATCAAGCAAGACTACTTCAAACCCCTCTAAACAGGCTTATCAATTCTTTGCGCTCCTTGAGAGATATAGTTTTGCCAATCCATCTTTCTTGAGTTTCAGATTTCGATACCATTATCAATGGCTTCGATTTCTTCTTTGAGTGGCTATGCTAGACGCACTTTCTTTCGTTTGATCTCTTCAGATCTCGAGAGAAATTTCGTCTGCATTCTCATCGGAGGAGGGTTTCTTTAGTTATTTAACCATTAGATCTAAGAGTGAATCATAAGAATATCAAAGATACGAAACTAAAAGTTTTATTGAATTGAAGATGGTAAGTACATCAATAACTCTTTTTTATCGACGCGCCTCAATAGGCTCTACATTGGATTTGACAAAAGACTAAATTTTGACTTAATGAGAAGAATTAAAAGAGTCAACAGACTTAGGACTGACATGGACATGACTGACAAACATGACACATATTTATTTATTTTGACATCTATACAATAAGACTCAACAACTTTGAGAGAAAAAAGGGTTGATGTATACTCAATGAATGACAAACTTAACGACACAAGACATTTTTTCGTCAGTGATGCACTAGCACTGAAAGTTTATGGGTAGCACCCCTTCCTCCATGATGTATGACTGGAAAGTTCAACCCCGGTATAAGTCCTGTTGACTTGATTGGGTGAAATGAAAGGAAACTGGTTCAACAAATGGGTGAGGTCAATTAGGTCAGACTCCTGTCATGGAATTGACAAAAACTGATTTTAGTATGAGGCAATCTCATGGAAATGTTATACACAAGTTGAAACAAGAGATAATACAAACGCATCTCTCCCTTGGATAAAACCAACAGCATAACAATTATAAGAAGGATCATGGTAGGGTAAGCACATGACTTATTAATAACTCTGAAGAGATAGCAATCACGCTCGTGGTGTTTATATAAAATCCGGCAGCATGACGGCTATATAAGGTGATCTCCACAACTCAACATAAGGGTAAATGGATAGAAACTCAGTAATGTAGGACTCTCTGCAAGGATACTTGCACTCAAATAATGATGGCAAGATAAGCACACAATCAGTAAGCAGAATATGGTCACCAAGGAGATGTAATCACATGAAGGAATGACCGTGAATGACGAAGCTTGGTCATGGGTCGGATTTGTGACCAAAAGACCAAAAGATATATCATGGCTATAGAGACAGCGGAGAAGCCATCGACCAGATCTAAGACACAACAAATAATCAGACAAGAATAACCTAATAAGTAATATAGACACAATATGGATATATGACACAACAATAGAATGGGTACACAATCGGTGAGTAACATATACACAACATGAACCTATGACACAACAAAAGGATGTGTAATGCGTACACAATATGGATCCATGTCAGAGCAAAAGAATGAGTACACAATTGAAGGGTAATATAGACTGCGGCCATGAGAATGACAAATATAGGCCACTAATCAGGTAAACCTGAAAGAATGTAAATGCGATTGACTAAACCAGGCATATCCCACTAGAAATGGGTCATAATCTAATCAACCGACAGAATCAGATATACACAAGAAATCTGTACAATTCGAGAATGAAAAGACAGGCTATGGTCACAACAATGGCAACAGAAACGCCACCAACCATATTGAAAGAATGTAAATAGGATGAATTAGACAGGGAATACCCACTGAGTATGGGTCATAATCTAAACGATTGACTCAACAAATAGGGTTTGTACAAGAAGATGACAAAATCGTAAATCGACTCAGCAAATAAGACGTGTACAAAGGAATGACACAAACTGTACACTCAAGAAGCAGAAAACAGACCATGGTAATGACCAAGGAAAATTACTGACCAGGTTAGAGAACTGGAGGGTGAAAGAATATACCTAATAGTTAGACCCGAAACTTTACTGATGGACAAGTCCTGGTCTAACAACTATCACAAGGAGTGATTAAGTTCACAGATTTTAAGTGAAGCGGATAACGAGGAATTAAGAAATGGACCATGGTCATAAAAGGTGGTGAACAAGAACCATCGGCCGGATCAAAGACTGAAATAGTGAACAAACTCTAATCGGTGATAATAGACCAGAAAACTTCAGTAGGAAGTAGGCCCTGATCTGACAGTCGACAAAACAGATGCAAATCTGAGATACAGGAATAATCATATGATAAAGATGACAGGGTAGACCGTGATATGGATGATGACCAAGCAAGAGCAAGGGTCATCGATCGGGTCTGAAAGAATGGTATGACTGAAATAGATAAAGAAACCTTATCGAAAAGATAAGCCCTAATCTAAGAATAATACACTATACACGCATATATATACACACACACACACATATATATATATATATATATATATATATATATATATATATATACACCCTAACCGGTGGCACCAGACCTAATCTAATCTAACGGAGTCGAGAAAGTCTCGACTTGAGACAGACTAGTGAGTGTACTAGGACCATGTTGTAGCCACGCAAGGTGAGCTACCCTAATCTACAAATGGGACAAGGCTCCTAACTCTAGGCTTCACATGTGTAAGCAACACAGGTTCATCCCTATATGAATGCAACATATACATATATAAACACGGGTACTTCCTAGTTGGGTTTCACTAAGTCAACAAATATATATTTATATATATAATATATATGAAAAAAAGTAGGGCTCCGGACTCAATTTATCGGGCACTATGCATATGATCCATACTTTAGATGTATAACACAAGTACACCTAGTGTTATACATAGTATGCTTCATTGCTCATCGTGCACGGTGCAATTGAACTATCACGGCCTAGCCCACCAAGCTAGACACGCACTCCGAGGGACAAATAGAGATGTGTGTGCAAGTGATATGCAATGATGTAACTGAGGTCCATTCCCCAGCCCACCGTGTAGATGCAAGTGATGTAAGTGTGTATAAAAAGTGATCGCATTCTACGATGCCTTCAAGGCTTTAGAGATTTACTTTGTATAGTGTGATAAGTAATGAAGCATTGTAACAAACTAATCTAAACAAGCATGGGATATATACAAAAGGAATAAAATGAGAATTTAAAAAAACTTTTTTAACCAAATTTAGGTGAATCATTCCTTGAAATTGTATTGCAGTTGGGCGAGTCCCCAGTAGAGTCACCATTCTTTGGCGCCAGATCCCGGAGGAGATCCCTTTACGAGCCATGATTGTGATTTATTAAGTAACCACAAGTGCACGGATCATATGCCGTCACAGGTCGAACTCAGGGAAGAGAAATCTTGTTTGTGTATCCTATTCTTGTATCACTTAGAATATAAACTATGATATATGTTGCCTGGCATTTACTCAGGATTTCTGTGGACGTACCTCAGAGCCAACAATATCTATAAATTTTTATTCTAAGCAATCTAAGAATCGAACACAAATAAGATTGCGATTTGAAAATCTTAATTTAGGCAAAATGTACCAAAATTCTAATGATCTTTATTAACTACTTATCTAATCTAATTAGAAAACCAAATTCTAAGGACTTAAGTAAATTGGAAAATTGCAAAAGTAATTTAGAATAGTGTAAAAATCTTAATCCATTATAAAAGAATACTTAGGGTTAGAATCCACCATGGGTTTGAATTAGATTGATTAATTAAAACAACTCTTGAATTGGGTGGGTTGAAAATTTGATTAACTAGTCAATAAGGAATAAGATCAAAAGGATGTCATTCCTTATAAGTAATTAATCAAATTCACTCTCCAATTTACATTAATTATATAGATCTTTATATTTGTTAATCAACAATCATTCATACGAAAGGGAAAAGCCAATGGTATGAATGATTGGGATTTTCCAAACACAAAATCCTACACAATTTTTTTCAATTCAGTAGATTGATTTAATTATAAATATTTCTCCTTCCCCATGGCTTCACCTAAACCCTAAGTAATTAGGATTTAGTTATTCATGAAGAAAAATAAAAATAAAAGAGCTAGATGTGAGAAAGAGTGCCATATAGAACTTGGAAGGAAAAGAAACAAAAGCAAAATACTCCACTAATTTGAATTGAAACAAAAGTACATTAACTTGAACTTGAAAATTAATAACAAAAATTAAAAAAAACTTATTCTTTTTCTCCTCCAATCTTTGGTTGAATCTTCCTCCTTCAAGCTTTAATTTCACCTTGAGTTTGAATGGTGGATGATGATGCCTTGGATTGAGAGTTGAAAAGAAAAAGAAAAAGAACTTTTAAAGGAAGCAAGAGAGAACAAGAGATTAGAGAGAGAGTAGAGAGAGGTAGAGAATGAGAGGAAGAGAGGAAGAAGAGAGGATGTCTTCTTCACTCCGTTATGTAGCTTTCTTCCCCTTCTATTTTCATCTCCCAGAAAAGACAGAATCTTAGCATCTTTTTGTATTTTTTGCAACCCCACCTGTCTTTAGCAATTTCTGAAATTTCATCATTTGTTGGTAATGGCAAACTTCCTCTTTTCTTTCTTAATAATTTCAGCAACCTTGCACTCCTTTTTGGTAAATTTTTGTTGACCTTTTCTCCTCTTCTTGCTCTTACGTGGGAATTGGTGCTATTTTCCTACAAGATAAAATAGCATGATTATGCATATATTAGAAACCATATAAAATCTCATATATATAGGGAATGAATTTTAGCAAATGCAAGTGGGTCCCACATAATTGCATATATAAATTCATGCAATTAGAAAATACTATTTTCAAAGAAAATACGTGGGAAATGTGGCGATTTTTAGCAAGAAGACAAAATATGAGTGGCATGCATATAAGGCCAAATATATAAGAATAGTAAGCAAGTGGGTCCCACAAGTACTAATGTTTTTCAAAGAAATTATATCCCAAGAATAGTCCAAAACGTGGAGAGGTTTTACCCAATTAGAAATAATCATCACAAAATGCCAAAATTTCCCAAGGATCCAAAAATAAGAAGTCGGTTCTTTCTTCCCATGCAAAGTTTCCATAGCAACCTATTTCCTTAAGATAAAACCCCAAATGGATCCCACTTTCTATTGTGCATATATATGCATTCCTTTTATGATAAAACCCCAAATGGATCCCACTTTCTATTGTGCATATATATGCATTCCTTTTATGATAAAACCCCAAATGGATCCCACTTTCTATTGTGCATATATATGCATTCCTTTTATGATCCATGTAAAAGAGTGTAAGTAGTTTTATTTCTATTATTAATAGCACCAAAAAGTGGTTGGACTTGAATAGTTGAATAAGCATGCATGTGTAAAACAACAAGTTGCTTAAAATAGTGGAGACGTCACTCCAATTATGGAATATGGGTTGTTGCCTTCTTTATGTATATGGTTCAAATTATCAGTAAAATATTGCTTTCCAGCCTAGAGATTTTTCTTTCCCACGTTGGTGATTGTGTGTCTAAAACTAGTCATTCCAAGTAGCACCATTTGCAACCCTTCCAATATTAAATTATAGGATTTTGATGATGTCACCTCCCAATCAGCCATCGTTAGCAAGTTGCTGAAATTTCTTGACTTATCATCCCAAAAAGAAAGTTTCACCCGTTAGCATCTTCCCAAAAAATCCTCAAGGCTTATCTTTAGAAAGAAAGAAAGAAAGTGGCTTGCCCAACCTGCTACCTAACATGACCGAATAGATGTTTCTTATCTAAAGATATCACATGGGTCCCACTAGATGATCAACTCTTAAAAATGAAGAGAAATTTGGCCGAATGTTTATAAACATGAGTGGGCCACACCACACGTGAGACACACATGGTATATTAATGCATAGGTGGCGTGCCCCAATCATTTTTATAGAAGGATTCTAATTGTTCATCAATAATAAGTTGCACCCGAGAATCAATTCCATTGAACGATCCCAACCGTTCAACTTTTGGGCTGCACTTGAGGTCCAATCGATGGGCCACAATGTAATGAATCACACCATGCAATTCTAGTAGATGATCCAAGCTGCCCATATTTTGACTACCATGTCCGACCTTCTAATCCACAACCACAACCCACAACATTTCAACTCACAAACAAGACCAGATGGCCTGGCCTAGAATATTCAAATGTAATTTCCCTGTGAATCATATTTCGGCCAGATACTTGTGTACTATGGTTGCATTCAGCTCAAATTTTCCTTTGAAAGTTTATCTTTTAGCTCAATTTTCTGGAAAAATCCATAAATGGCCCTGCACATAAAAAACAAGAAAACACATCAAATAGCACTGCTCTAAATATCAAATATACATGATTTACTATCCTAAGATTCACAGATAAATGTGTTCATCAAGCCACAAGGGTGGCTTAGATTTAAATTGTTCTTTACTGGTTTATGAATTTTGACAAAAGTTTTCTTTTCTGTGAATTTGGGATTACCAAAGCAATTCGAATTCCCCACAAAAGGAAAGACTAGAGTCGCCACTTAGGTAGGGGACCTATGACCCATAAGTGACACTGTTGAACTAGTCTGTGTGGTACCCGGATCCCGCGAGAGGGGTGGGGCGCGAGCCGCCTCGCACTCTCTCTTGGTCTCTCGTTTCCACGCGATTGGCGTGTGCATTTTAATGTTGATTTGAATTAATCTTTCCTGTGAACTTGGGATCACTAAGGCAATCCGAATTCCACACGAAAGAGACTGACAGAGTCGCCACCTAGATGTGGGATCTAGGACCCGTAATTAACCAGAAATCTAGACTCGCTACCTGGTTACGAGAATGGAAGGTATGGGGAGTTATCCGCCACATGCACCATTCCTGCCCGATAATCGGTCTTCGATTCCAAAAGCTAACTCTTTTAAATTTATTTTAAATGGCTCATTCAACTCTATGTTAATGTGCGAACTAAGTGACATGCATCCTATGATCTAATTTCAATGAGAATCCTAAATGTGTATCTTGATTTATTAATTTGTCTGGATTCAATCTAAGTGAAAGTTCTCCTAGAATTCTAATTTCATGGAAAGTCCTAAGTGATTTGATTAAGTATTTACGAGAAAATTAATATACAAAACACCACAATTTGTTTGTGGTGCCGACTCGCGGGTGGTATGCCATCAGACATCCAAGCTGCCTACGTACCCAAGCCTTACTGGGATCAGAGTCGACGTAGTTCGGTGCACCTAAGCTAAGCTACTTATGCCTAACTCAACTAGGACACCGACCTAGACGGGATTGACTGTTTCAACAGTTTTAGGAGAAGTTATTTAATTCAAGTTGAGGATTTTATTATCTTAGGATTTCATCTAAGATGCTATATGATTCTCATCTAAATGCAAATGGTCCCTTAGACTAATGCAGGTTTGCCTACATCCTAGTTTACTAGGCTTGTCCTAGGGAAAGATTGGGTGACTAGTGTAACTAGACCTATGGCACGGTTGCTATACATAGCAAACGTCCGTGATGAGGCTGGACTCCTAACTCTAGGACTCCCTAAAACCTAAGACTCCCTAAAACTTAGGACACGACACGACACCGGTGTTCCTAAATTGGGCTCTAAGGGTCCTTACGACGGAAACCATAATCCAATGGTTCCGAGAGACACGAGATGAATCGAGATGATGAATAGTGTGAGGGAATGGGAAAGATAGAGAAAGGTGCGACTGAACTTGGGAGTGCCAAATTGCCTACGTACCCCGTGATGGGGATCAAGCCACACGTAGTTCCACTGGGGAGGTTGCTTGGATTTTGGAAAACAGGTTTGGTATTTGGATCAGGAATCGGGTTTGTATTTGAGCATTGGACTTGAGATTCAAAAACATTGATATAACAATGGGATTTTGGAATTGGGAATTTGCATCAAAGAATTGAGCATATTGGAATCATCAAGGGTTTGAATTTTCGGAATTCAAAGTGGGCGGGCTTATGAGATTCGGCCAAATGGATTCAGACATGCGACTCGGATTGTGTTGGGATATGACTTGGTTGGATTGGGTTAATGGTTAGGGTCAAGTGAGTCGGGTCTAAGTTAGGAGCAAACCCGAGACTAGCCATGGTCTAACTAGGAGGAAGCAGGGTACAAACCAGGGTGCGGACCAGGGTGCACCAGGGTGCGAACCAGCAGGGAACCAGGGTGCGAACCAGCAGGGAACCAGGGTGCGAACCAGCAGGGGAACCAGGGTGCAACCAGCAGGGAACCTGGGTGCAACCAGCAGCGAACCTGGGTGCAACCAGGGTCTAACCAGAGTGCGAACCAGCAGGGAACCAGGGTGCGAACCAATATCGAACCAGGGTGCGAACCAGTAGGGAAGCAGGGTGCAACCAGCAGGGAAGCAGGGTGCGAACCAGTAGGGAACCAGGGTGCGAACCAGTAGGGAACCAGGGTGCAACCAGCAGGGAACCAGGGTGCGAATCAGTAGGGAACCAGGGTGCAACCAGCATCGAACCTGGGTGCAACCAGCAGCGAACCTGGGTGCAACCAGGGTCTAACCAGAGGCTAACCAGGGGGAAAACAGACCCTACATGCTTCCTAACATGGTTTTTCTTTTAAAGTAAAAGATATGCATGAAAACAGACCCTACATAGAATTGAAATAAATGCCTACCTCTTTGGAAACCCACTTTGTGTTTGATTTTTCTTTGATGGTAATTCCTTGAAGATGATTCCTTGCTTGATAATGACTGCTTTTGATATATATCACCCAACGTATAAAATCACCCGATCCGGCAAGGATGGCCGAACCCTTGAAGAGATGAGGGAGAGGGATGAATTTTCTAAGAGAGGGGTTCTTTTTCTTCTTTTTGTTGGATGGTGGGATGAGAGGGTATTTATAGGAGAATGGGATAGGAGGTTAGGTGAGGTTAGGTGAGGTTAGGTAAGGTTAGGTGAGGTTAGGTGGTTAGGTGAGGTTAGGTGAGGTTAGGTGAGGTTTGGATGGTTAGGATGAGAGGAGAGGTTAGGTGAGGTTAGGTGAGGTTTGGATGGTTAGGATGAGAGGAGAGGTTAGGTGGTTTTGGATGGTTAGACCCAGGTCAAGATCTGCCATTGATCTAACGATTTACGGAAATCGGGTCTCGGAATGGAATCAGGGTTCGGGCTATGAAGTGACCCTATCTTATTTTGTCCCGATTGATGATCCGTAAAGTCAGATCAAGATATTAATGACCTAAAACATATATTAGGTTATTGTTGGTTAAAGTAAAGCAAAATGTGGGTGTCTACAGATGCCCCTCTTTGGTAGAGACGACGTAGTCATCGAATACCAAAGTTAAAATGACAGAACCATTTTGCGTAACTTTAATCGACAAAGGAACCCCCTAAACACAATGCAACCTAATATAATGCAAGACCTTAGATGAAATCCTAGAATTGGAATGCAATAAAACAAACCCGCTGCGGTGCCGCTGGCAACGAGAGAAATGGGATACCATTTTCAAATGGATTTTCGGAGGGAAAGGAATATCGCTTTTGAACAGCTTCAGAGGAAATGAGACGTCATTTTCAAATGGTCTCAGAGAGAATAATGGATGACTTTTGAAAGATTCTTAATGAAAATGCAGCATCATTTTTGAATGGGCTTGGGCAAGATAAAATACCGTATTTATACGGATTCCAAGGAAATGAGACATCATAGTTGTATGATGTTCAAAGGGTATAAGAGATCATTGTTGTATGGACTTGAAGAGAATGAAATACCGTATTTGTACGGATTCCAAGGAAATGAGACATCATAGTTGTATGATGTTCAAAGGGGATAAGAGACCATAGTTGTATGGACTCGAAGAGAATGAAATACCGTATTTGTACGGATTCCAAGGAAATGAGACATCATAGTTGTATGATGTTCAAAGGGTATAAGAGACCATAGTTGTATGGACTCGAAGAGAATGAAATACCGTATTTGTACGGATTCCAAGGAAATGAGACATCATAGTTGTATGATGTTCAAAGGGTATAAGAGACCATAGTTGTATGGACTCGAAGAGAATGAAATACCGTATTTGTAAGGATTCCAAGGAAATGAGACATCATAGTTGTATGATGTTCAAAGGGGATAAGAGATCAAAGTTGTATGGACTCGAAGAGAATGAAATACCGTATTTGTACGGATTCCAAGGAAATGAGACATCATAGTTGTATGATGTTCAAAGAGGATAAGAGACCATAGTTGTATGGACTTGAAGAGAATGAAATACCGTATTTGTACGGATTCCAAGGAAATGAGACATCATAGTTGTATGATGTTCAAAGGGGATAAGAGACCATAGTTGTATGGACTCGAAGAGAATGAAATACCGTATTTGTACGGATTCCAAGGAAATGAGACATCATAGTTGTATGATGTTCAAAGGGTATAAGAGACCATAGTTGTATGGACTCGAAGAGAATGAAATACCGTATTTGTAAGGATTCCAAGGAAATGAGACATCATAGTTGTATGATGTTCAAAGGGGATAAGAGACCATAGTTGTATGGACTCGAAGAGAATGAAATACCGTATTTGTACGGATTCCAAGGAAATGAGACATCATAGATGTATGATGTTCAAAGAGGATAAGAGACCATAGTTGTATGGACTCGAAGAAAAGAGGCACCGTTCACAAACGGGCTCAAGGAGAAGACAAGACCATTCACAAATGGACTCGAGAAATGAGGCACCATTCACAAACGGGCTCAAGGAGGACGATACCATTCACAAATGGATTCGAGAAAAGAGGCGCCATTCACAAATGGGCTCAAGGATAAGACAAGACCATTCACAAATGGACTCGAGAAATGAGGCACCATTCACAAACGGGCTCAAGGAGAAGACGAGACCATTCACAAATGGATTCGAGAAATGAGGCACCGTTCACAAACGGGCTCAAGGAGAAGACAAGACCATTCACAAATGGACTCGAGAAATGAGGCACCGTTCACAAACGGGCTCAAAGAGGACACGAGACCATTCACAAATGGACTCAGAAAATGAGGCACCGTTCACAAACGGGCTCAAGGAGAAGATGAGACCATTCACAAATGGACTCAGAGAATGAGACACCGTTCACAAACGGGTTCAAGGAGAAGACGAGACCATTCACAAATGGACTTGAGAAATGAGGCCCCGTTCACAAACGGGCTCGAAGAATTTAGAGATTTTTTATGAACTTGAATTTGACGTAGGATTGGATTTTTTTTATTTTTTTTTTTAATTAAGGATTTGGATTTGATAAATTTTTTTATTTTTGGAAAATGAGGTACCGTCCGCAAACGGGCTCAAGGAGAAGATGAGACCATTCACAAATGGCCTCGAGAACAGAGGCACCGTTCACAAACGGGCTCAAAGAGGACATTAGAGCATTCACAAATGGACTCAGAGAATGAGAAACCTGTTCACAAACGGGTTCAAGGAGAAGACGAGACCATTCACAAATGGACTCGAGAAATGAGGCACCTTTCACAAAAGGGCTCAAAGAGGACATGAGATTTTTCATGAACTTGAATTTGACGTAAGATTGGATTTGTTTGAATCGGGGATTGGATTTGATGAATTTTGGATTTTTTTTTTTTTTTTTTTTTTTTTGAACTCAATGAAATCGGGGACATTATAGATCGTGCCCAGTAAAGATATTGGAAACCAAGACTTTGACGAATGATGAGACGACCAACCTTATGAACGAAGAACCATTAGTAACAAGAATGGATTAGGAACACTTTTATGAAACTTCAACAAGATTTTTCTCAATGAGACTGTTGGTCTTGTCTTCTGGGGATTTTGATAACTGAAACCTTGAACAAGATACTTGAAATTGGTAATTTAGAACAACGGCTCTCTAACATGGAAAAGCGGGATCTGTTTTTTGACAGGTGCTTAGATGAACATTTCTTGACCAGGATAGTATTTAACTAACCGGAAGGAAATTCTGAATTTTAATGGTTCATCTTTCTGAGAAATTGGCTCAACCACCATTGCATCTGGGGCTCTTCCAAGCTTAAGGTGCCTTCCTGGGGTATGATCTTTTTACGGAAGCTGGGCTTTCTGATGTTTCTACTTCTGAACTCTTCTGAGTTGATCTTCTTTGAAATGTAGCTGTTTGACTAGATTCTCGAACCCTTTCAGGTATAATTGCAGGGAGCTGCCTAGGCCGGGCCTCCTTCACCAAGACAGTTACATCATTTGGACATAGGAACGACGATTGACTCTTTCTAAAGAGAAAACTTAGATGAAAGGCACTACTCAAAGGATTGAGCAGCCCTGAAGGAGTGAACTTAGAGTAACAAAGATTGACTGACTATACTGACAAACACAGTGATGCTTCTGACTTAGTTAATATTTTGTTTGGTAAGTCTATCCTTTCGAGGAATAGTTTTTCAATTGGTAAACACTGGACTTTTTCCTTAAAACAGTAATGCCTCAAGGATTTAATTACGCCCCCTAAGATTGCTTAGCTTTAATGCCCCCAGTTTTGAGGATATCACTTGAATTTGCTTGAACTTCAGTTGATCTTCAGTCTTGATACCAGCTGTAGCCTTCTTATAATGATTCTCTTACCGTGACCAAGTCACCTCTTCGGGGTTTTTAACTTGGCGGACCGCGCTAGCCTTAACTTTTGCCTGAACCACCATTCTAGGTTTTCGATCCAGCAGGCTATCCCCTTAGCTTTTGCCTAAGCCGCCCTTTCGGGTTTTCAACTTAGCAGGGGAATGATCTTAAATTTTGCCTAGACCGCCCTTTCAGGTTTTCAGTCTAGCAGATCTTCAAACTCCGTTCGTTTTCTTATTCATCATTTTTTTTTATTGTGTCTCGGGACCTAGCTCATTAGTTCTGAACACCAGAAGGACTTTATAGGTAGGATAGGGCTTTTCAAAGAATGGCTTAAGGTTCAACAAAGATTTCGACCGAACCTGTGAACAGGTTGCCTACATATCCCAAGGTAGGAATCAGGTCGTGTGTAGGTCAAGGCGAATGCCCCTAGTTTGAAGATCAATTGTTTGAAGGTTAATTGATTTTTTTCCTTTTTTCTTTTCTTTCTGGAACAATTAACTTCTCTTCTTTTGGAACTTGTCCCTCTTTTTTTTTTCTGGAACGATTGATTTTTCTTTTTCTTTTTTTTTGAATCGACCGAACTCGGTTTAACCGAGCTGCCTACGTACCCCAGTGTAGGGATCAGGTCTCGCGTAGTTCGGGGCGGATGCCCCTAGTTTGATGGGTTTTCAAGAAAATTTGATTCAGGCTCGAAGGGTTTGCAAACCGGTATTCTTTTGACGTTGGGTTCTGATTTTGGGATTTATTCGGCCAAAGGAGGCCTTCCGATGTTCAAATTGGGAATCGATCTAGGTTACTAGGGTCCCTCTGGTACTGATTATTTATTTATTTTTTCTTTTCTTTTTTTTCACAGAATTTGACGGCATTTCCAGGTAAGAGATAATGGATCTTCTTCTTCCAAGATTCTAATACGTGCTTTTGATTTTCATAGAGTGAAACTTGTTCTTTGACATCCTCCATCTATGGATTCGTACTCTCGATATCTGATGATCACTTTTCATTGTTTGCTCTTGAACTTTTCATCTTGAATTTGTTGGCTTTATGTTATGAATTTGAGAACCAAGGTCATTGATTGGAAATATGAAAGTTGTTTCCACTCTATGCCCCTTGTATAGCATATATCTTCTCACTTTCTTCATTTTCTTTGAGCTTTCCATCTATGTCTTGCCCCTGGTATCGGTTGTAGCTTTTCTAGACAATCTTCTTATTCTTGAAATAATTTTATCAATTCTTCACACTCTTTAGAGGGTAATGTATTTTCAATCGGCATTCACTGAATCAAAGTTTCAGTGCCAGTGTTTATCATTTCAATTTCATCTTTGAAAGGTTGGGATTGGCGCTCCTCCTCTCGTTCAAGTAATTGCTGTGACTCAAGTGGAGTTTCGTCAATTTTGTCCTCATTTGAAGAGGGAGTCTTATTTTAAGATCAGAAGCACACTTAAGAACAGACACAAGTGAACTTTTTGGAACTGACTGAAATTTTATTTAAAGAAAAGCTATTACATCAGACGACCTATCCTGAACATGCTCAGGATTCACAACTCTAAATAAGAAAGGGAAACAGAAGATAACTTGCCTGGACTAGGCATTGACCTTTAACTGTAAGACCGGACTCAACAATTATACTGACCATGATGACTGACTCAACATAAAATAGTAAGTGACTAAAACTTTAACTGCTGCAACTGTTTGGCGTTGAAGGCTCGGCGAAGGCTGGTTCGTTCTGAACATCATCATGGCTGATACTTTCAATTTTGGACAATGATGACTGATTCGCATAGGGAAATGCCCCTAGCTCAAGGATTCTGAGAGTGAACTCTGAAGGACTTAGCAAAATAATCTTGAAAAAGGTAGCCCCTAGAGGAGGAACAGACCAGGGGTACAAGCAAGATTGGATTATCTGGACCAGGCATGATCAGATCATGAGAACGCATAATCGAAAGATTGTGAGATTCTGCATCTGCCAGTTAGGGGATGGCATGAAGATACGATCGAATCGTATGACAGAAGAACGAAAGGCGCACGATCAAAAGATTAGATGAGATAGCATAAGATTGCTTTCAACGGATAGATCATGAATGACTAATCCTATGAGATCTTTGGAAATGATGGGATTTATATCCTAACCCAAAGGGAATTTTTTTTTTTTTCACATTTTATCAGTGTTACCTGAAGGCATCAACCTTAATCCTAATCTATCGGAGTGGAGAGAGAATCTCGACTCATGACTTTGTTCGTGTATATAAGGACCGATCGTGACCATTGGAAGATGGACCACGGCCTAATCTAGACACCAATGGGTAGGATATCCTAAACTAGGCTCACACACGTGATGCACATGTGTTCGTATACTACATGCATGTGTAGGTTAATCTAGGGGTAAGGCCAAGAGTTCCCTTAGCGCGAATCCCTGCTCGATATACTGTACCAGTGTCCGGCGTATCAGTACGTGAACAAGAGATCCGTTTACGTACCATAAAGGTACCAGGCTAAGGGTGGAATGCTTCTCTAGCACAGAGGCACCAGGTGATGAAATCCCAGTCAACCATGCTAGATAACACTCCGGGTTCCTAAAATAGGACGTGTGTGCACGTGAGATGCAAGAGTTTAGATGCAAGTGATGTAAGTGTGTGCAATAAGTTCGCACGATCTATGATGCCTTCAGGTTTTGTTAGATTAAGTTTGAGTAAAATGTGATGAGAAAATAAAACAAGACAAACTAATCTGACAAGTATACAAGAGATAGAGTTCTTATGAGCCAGTTAAATTAAATTCAAATGAATTATCTTTTGGAATTTTAATGAAGTTAGGTGATCCCCAGCAGAGTCGCCAGACTGTGGTACCCGGATCCCGCGAGAGGGGTGGGGCGCGAGCCGCCTCGCACTCTCTCTTGGTCTCTCGTTTCCACGCGATTGGCGTGTGCATTTTAATGTTGATTTGAATTAATCTTTCCTGTGAACTTGGGATCACTAAGGCAATCCGAATTCCACACGAAAGAGACTGACAGAGTCGCCACCTAGATGTGGGATCTAGGACCCGTAATTAACCAGAAATCTAGACTCGCTACCTGGTTACGAGAATGGAAGGTATGGGGAGTTATCCGCCACATGCACCATTCCTGCCCGATAATCGGTCTTCGATTCCAAAAGCTAACTCTTTTAAATTTATTTTAAATGGCTCATTCAACTCTATGTTAATGTGCGAACTAAGTGACATGCATCCTATGATCTAATTTCAATGAGAATCCTAAATGTGTATCTTGATTTATTAATTTGTCTGGATTCAATCTAAGTGAAAGTTCTCCTAGAATTCTAATTTCATGGAAAGTCCTAAGTGATTTGATTAAGTATTTACGAGAAAATTAATATACAAAACACCACAATTTGTTTGTGGTGCCGACTCGCGGGTGGTATGCCATCAGACATCCAAGCTGCCTACGTACCCAAGCCTTACTGGGATCAGAGTCGACGTAGTTCGGTGCACCTAAGCTAAGCTACTTATGCCTAACTCAACTAGGACACCGACCTAGACGGGATTGACTGTTTCAACAGTTTTAGGAGAAGTTATTTAATTCAAGTTGAGGATTTTATTATCTTAGGATTTCATCTAAGATGCTATATGATTCTCAT
Organism: Tasmannia lanceolata; assembly: GCF_043159265.1. Taxonomy (NCBI): domain Eukaryota; kingdom Viridiplantae; phylum Streptophyta; class Magnoliopsida; order Canellales; family Winteraceae; genus Tasmannia; species Tasmannia lanceolata. The sequence goes on from NW_027518700.1 coordinate 21,189,514, forward strand.
CTAAATGCAAATGGTCCCTTAGACTAATGCAGGTTTGCCTACATCCTAGTTTACTAGGCTTGTCCTAGGGAAAGATTGGGTGACTAGTGTAACTAGACCTATGGCACGGTTGCTATACATAGCAAACGTCCGTGATGAGGCTGGACTCCTAACTCTAGGACTCCCTAAAACCTAAGACTCCCTAAAACTTAGGACACGACACGACACCGGTGTTCCTAAATTGGGCTCTAAGGGTCCTTACGACGGAAACCATAATCCAATGGTTCCGAGAGACACGAGATGAATCGAGATGATGAATAGTGTGAGGGAATGGGAAAGATAGAGAAAGGTGCGACTGAACTTGGGAGTGCCAAATTGCCTACGTACCCCGTGATGGGGATCAAGCCACACGTAGTTCCACTGGGGAGGTTGCTTGGATTTTGGAAAACAGGTTTGGTATTTGGATCAGGAATCGGGTTTGTATTTGAGCATTGGACTTGAGATTCAAAAACATTGATATAACAATGGGATTTTGGAATTGGGAATTTGCATCAAAGAATTGAGCATATTGGAATCATCAAGGGTTTGAATTTTCGGAATTCAAAGTGGGCGGGCTTATGAGATTCGGCCAAATGGATTCAGACATGCGACTCGGATTGTGTTGGGATATGACTTGGTTGGATTGGGTTAATGGTTAGGGTCAAGTGAGTCGGGTCTAAGTTAGGAGCAAACCCGAGACTAGCCATGGTCTAACTAGGAGGAAGCAGGGTACAAACCAGGGTGCGGACCAGGGTGCACCAGGGTGCGAACCAGCAGGGAACCAGGGTGCGAACCAGCAGGGAACCAGGGTGCGAACCAGCAGGGGAACCAGGGTGCAACCAGCAGGGAACCTGGGTGCAACCAGCAGCGAACCTGGGTGCAACCAGGGTCTAACCAGAGTGCGAACCAGCAGGGAACCAGGGTGCGAACCAATATCGAACCAGGGTGCGAACCAGTAGGGAAGCAGGGTGCAACCAGCAGGGAAGCAGGGTGCGAACCAGTAGGGAACCAGGGTGCGAACCAGTAGGGAACCAGGGTGCAACCAGCAGGGAACCAGGGTGCGAATCAGTAGGGAACCAGGGTGCAACCAGCATCGAACCTGGGTGCAACCAGCAGCGAACCTGGGTGCAACCAGGGTCTAACCAGAGGCTAACCAGGGGGAAAACAGACCCTACATGCTTCCTAACATGGTTTTTCTTTTAAAGTAAAAGATATGCATGAAAACAGACCCTACATAGAATTGAAATAAATGCCTACCTCTTTGGAAACCCACTTTGTGTTTGATTTTTCTTTGATGGTAATTCCTTGAAGATGATTCCTTGCTTGATAATGACTGCTTTTGATATATATCACCCAACGTATAAAATCACCCGATCCGGCAAGGATGGCCGAACCCTTGAAGAGATGAGGGAGAGGGATGAATTTTCTAAGAGAGGGGTTCTTTTTCTTCTTTTTGTTGGATGGTGGGATGAGAGGGTATTTATAGGAGAATGGGATAGGAGGTTAGGTGAGGTTAGGTGAGGTTAGGTAAGGTTAGGTGAGGTTAGGTGGTTAGGTGAGGTTAGGTGAGGTTAGGTGAGGTTTGGATGGTTAGGATGAGAGGAGAGGTTAGGTGAGGTTAGGTGAGGTTTGGATGGTTAGGATGAGAGGAGAGGTTAGGTGGTTTTGGATGGTTAGACCCAGGTCAAGATCTGCCATTGATCTAACGATTTACGGAAATCGGGTCTCGGAATGGAATCAGGGTTCGGGCTATGAAGTGACCCTATCTTATTTTGTCCCGATTGATGATCCGTAAAGTCAGATCAAGATATTAATGACCTAAAACATATATTAGGTTATTGTTGGTTAAAGTAAAGCAAAATGTGGGTGTCTACAGTCTGCGATCCCATATGTCTAGGTTTGTTGCCTGATTACGAGAATGGAAGGTGTTAAGCACCATTCTCACCTGGTAAACCGGTTTTCAATTCAAAGGACAGTTCACTTAAACTTGTTTAAAAAAGCTTGTTAGATTCTATAAGATGTGAGAACTAAGGGACATGCAAACTAGAGATCAAATTTTGATGTGGTTCCTAAGTGGTTATTGTGGACCCCGATCCGAGGATGGTGCCGAGGGACGCGAGATCCCTCCTGCAATCCATCAAAGATCTCCACAAAGTGAAGGAGAGCTCTACCAAGGAACTCTCGAAACGGATGCCACCCTCACAGCATAGCATGAGTGGCGATATAAAAAGAAAGAGATACATCCTGATCCGGAGCCAGGGCTCGAAACCAAGATACATCTAAAAATAACTCAGAGTCGCCATCCATGGATGCGCCATGGAACCAAAACAAATGCTCTGTTTGCAATGGATAACCAGAGATACAAAAGGTCCGTGCCTGGTGACGAATGGAGAAGGTCCGAAGAGCGCCCCCAATTCGCCCGAGTACGAACACTTGGTCTCTTATGCCATTTATTATTAACCTCGAAGAGTTTTGGGCAAAAATCATGTGAAATGGGAACAATCATCAGGAGTCGTCTATCTAAGCATGCATTTCCTGAGAATAAAAATAATAAGCACACAAAAAATAAATGAGAGAGGTGCCACCTAAATATTGTTAGGTTATGAGTGACATGCCTAATAGGTGCCTAAGTTCTGGTGGATAAACACATACAAGCTACAGCTAAAGGTATAGGATCAGTACAAGAAAGTAAGAGAACATATCAAAATATACAATAACAACACCATAAATCCTAAAACTCTAAACGATTTAGCCCGAGTCCTCGGATGGTCTGATGTTCATCCAAAGAAGCCTACGTATCCCCGCCTCCACGAGAATCAAGGCAACGTAGTTCTTCACGCCTATTCTAGCTATGATGCCTAAGACACCTAGATCTCTATCCTAGACTCGATCTAAAGGATTGGACTAATTCTTAAAGCTTCTTGTACGATTAGTTAAATTCCAGTGAATTGCAGATTTTAGGACACCCTATATGCCCTAACTAAATGCAGGTTAGCCCTAAGCTAATGCAGGTGGTTCCTACATCCTATGTGTAACTAGGCTGTATTTCCTAAGGAAAACAAAGGGTTGACTAACGCATCATATTCTAGTCATCAGTCGGCGATGTGAATCGTCCACTGACCGGACGGAGGCGCTCCTATAACTCTAGGACAAACCCCTAACTCTAAAACAAACACAAACAAGCACACAACACATCAAAGACGAACTCCTAACTCTAAAGCTCTCTATCTAGGACAAACTCCTAACTCTAGAGGAAGATTTTGTTGAAAACAAGGTTTTGAAGAAAAAAAGGTTAAAGCATTTATTTACAAAGTTTGGCTGGACTTGGGATGAAGATCCCAAGCTGCACTACGTACCTCGTGGAAGAGGATCAAGCCAACGTAGTTCGAAACGAACTCTCTAACTACACTCATAACATTTTAAAACAATTCAAATGTTTCGATATTTTTGGATTATAGGTTTCTGATGTTTTCACCCTCTTGGTCAAAGACCGGAGGGAAAATACAAAAACAACACCCTATGGCCAAATCCTAGGGCTAAAAGGGGAAACTATGCTCTAATAATACCATTATAAGAGCAAATGAGTCAAAGACTCTCTAATAACACCGCAAAGGACAAGTGAGTCAAAGACTCTCTGAAAGAAAAGGAATATGAGTCAAAGACTCTAACAATACCAACCAAAAGGATAAATGAGTCAAGGACTCTCTAAAAGAAATGGAAACACGAGTCAAAGACTCCAATAACACCAACTAAAGGATAAATGAGTCAAAGACTCTCTAAAAGAAATGGAAACACGAGTCAAAGACTCCACTAACACCAACTAAAGAATAGACGAGTTAAAGACTCTCTAAAAAAAATGGAAACATGAGTCAAAGACTCCAATAACACCAACTAAAGAATAGACGAGTCAAAGACTCTCTAAAAGAGAATGAAACACGAGTCAAAGACTCCACTAATACCAACTAAAGGATAGATGAGTCAAAGACTCTCTAAAAGAGAAGGAAACACGAGTCAAAGACTCCACTAACACCAACTAAAGGATAGATAAGTCAAAGACTCTCTAAAAGAAAATGAAACACGAGTCAAAGACTCCACTAACACCAACTAAAGGATAAATGAGTCAGAGACTCCCTAAAAGAAAAGGAACATGAGTCAAAAACTCCACTATCACTGACTAAAAGATAAATGAGTCAAAGACTCTCTAGAAAAACCAATAAGAGAAATAATGAGTCAAAAACTCTTTAATAACACCTCCTGAAAGACAAATGAGTCAAAGACTCTTCTATAACACCACCGAAAAGGCAAATGAGTCAAAGACTCTCCTATAACACCACCTAAAAGGCGAATGAGTCAAAGACTCTCTAATAACACCATCTAAAGGATGAAAGAGTCAAAGACTCTTTAATCAAGGGCTGACTCCTATGCGAATGGACTATCGAATAAGGAGAAGCTCACAAGTAAAAAGGAATAAGAATTTGTGCACATTTGGCAGAGGTAAAACACCCAGCCGGGCCGGGCCGGACAGCTGCTTAGCCCTAGGGTGCAACAAATGTGCGCCCAGTACCCCATAAGGGTAGGAGTATGAAGCCAAGCCGAGTAGGGTGTTCTCCCAAAAACCAAGCGACGCACAAAGAGGAGAACTAGCGAGAGAATGAGACCGGACGGGTCTCCCAAACACACACAAAGATGGGCTCCAAGTAACCTTATCATTGCCCTTGCAAGGGGTAAGCAAGGCTAAGACAACTAATTGACCAAATTGGTCTCTAATTAACAGAGGTACAAATTGAGGTGTAACCTCAGAGAGGATTCTACAAATGAGGCCAAGCAGGCCTTCTAAAGGCTAATTACTTACAAAGCCAAGACAGATGACTCCCTAATAACATCAATAAAGATCAAATGAGTCAAAGACTCTCCCGATAACATCACCACACAAACGAATGATTCAAAGGCTCTCTAAATGAGGCAAGGCATGCCTCCTATGGGTACATCATTTATCAAAATCAAAGCAACCTCCCTGAGGTTAAGATAAAAATGAGGCTTGCCTCCAAAGGAGGATTTCCTAATGAGACATAATATGCCTCCTAGTACAGGTTCTAGTATCTAAAGAAGTCTAGAAGACTGCGCTAGTCCACCAAGAGAGCAGAAAAGAGCTACTAGGCAATCTCAAATTTCCATTCAATTCTTATATAAACAAATCAAGTACTAAGCAAAGAAAGACTTATAACTAAAGAGTACACAACCTGTAATAATAGCAATCATAGCATGATAAACAACATTAATTAGCCCAGACCAGCCGCTATGTAGCCTAATGAAGTAAAAACAATATCAAACACTTCAAAGCCAACCACAAACCCTAATACGGGGACTCCAATGAAATCAGATGATGCCAAAGTAATCATCTGATTTCCTACACGTATAATATTTCTACAAACCGCCTTGAAATCAAACAGTACTCATGTCGATAACATCGAATAGAGTAGTCATCTGATTTCCTTCTTCAATTAAACAATTTATTTAAATAAAAATTAAGTATGATAAGCTTTCAAGATAGTCTCACCTGAACAGTCCATTCATCTTCAGAACCTAACTCAAAACTTAACATAAAAGAAGAATCTCAAAATTTTCAACAAATTATACAAATGCATGCAATGATATTTCTGATTTTTATAAATTTTGGTGCATAACAGGGGGCATCAACTTGTGCAGATTCAAGTGCAAAAAACGGTGAGCCACAAAACACAAAGACGGGCTCCAAGTAACCTTATCATTGCCCAGAGAAGGGTTCTTTTTTAAAAAAATGGTTAAAAGAAATCCAAAAGGTTGGGTAGGCCTACTAAACAAAAGAGGGGAGCGCTACTTGGATTGAGCGAGTCCCCTAAAGATGGGCTTGGGCTATCGCCTTCATCGCCCACCACACTAGCCAAACACTTACTCAATTCACTCTATATACTAACATAACAATCTATAAATAATGTCCTCCAACCACAATGAAAGTTATGAATAACATCTTCCCAATGAAATATGGACGACCAAAATACTCATGTCCATACGAGCAAACTGATTTTGCATAAGCATCAAAGCATGACAATACTTTGGTCACCCACAATAGCACATGATATTATAAACCTCACCATACCCCAACTACAAGATAAGAACTGTTGTGAGCATCATGTCTCGACATCTAAATAAGGAATCAATGTTCAACATCACCAAACGAAAGAAAGGACTGCTACAGGTATCATTATGCTTCAATATCAAGATGAAGGCTGCCATTGGCTCAAGTCCAAACAAAGTAAAGGGCTATCATAGGTGTTACCATTTTTATCAAGCAGGCATGAATAACCTATGCAATCCGAAACGAATGCGGTCTAGGCAAGTAAACTAAATTTCTGCAACTAATTGACAGAATTAACAGCTGAGTGTCATCATTTTATCCTCTTGAATGATTTCGTACAGATTTTTTTAGAGCAAAGATCAACCGCAAACCATGGGCACTTATTAAACATGAATTTAAAGAGCGGAAAAACAAATTACCTGAGGCCTCTTATCTAACAGATTAAACCTTAGACCCTGAGCCTTCGCTCCGAGCTCTCTTATGAAGGGCTCCGCTACGAATCGCCAACAACACTCGTAGAGGATGGGTTTCTTCTCTTCCATGGGCAACGGCAGAACCAATGAGCAAATTCTGAGTTTTTGACCTTCCCTCAAAATAAGCACCAAGTGCGAGTCACAGAAATCGACATCCTCAATACTTATATCAGGGTCATCAAGAAATACATTTACAACTCGGTCATTTGAGGTTCTAAATGAACACGACTAACAGCCGAACCTCCCAAATTCTCGAACCAGAAGTTTCAACTGGACAACGGAGCAGATAATGGGAATCAACTTTTGCGCCCCCTCTTACAGCATCTGCAAATAGATTAAGAAATCCCCGATGATGCTCAACTATGCAGTGAGCTTGAGATCCACATTCCCATACTAATTTCATGCCAGACAAGGGATTGGCAGTGGTGAGTTTGGGTTGATGCTAGGGGTGGGTCGGATTTAATGGAGATGGTGGAGAGGCCGACCGGTGATGGGAGAGATGGGGGTCTGTTAGGAGATGGGAAAAGGGTCAGATTGGATTTATGGGTTTGGGCAATAGAGAAATCGAATTGGGTTTTGGGTGCTTGGGTATGAGAAACGAAAAGAATGGGATCCGTTGGTATGGATTGCAAAGAGGGTTTAATGGAGGAGCGATGGGGGAGGGTCTGATGGTGGTGGTGGAGGTGGAGGTTTTTAATGGAGGTATGTGGACAGAGGTGGGTTTGTGATTGGATTCCGGCAAGCTTGCCGGAATCAATGGGGATGCTGTGGTGGTGATGGTGGAAGCAGAGTAGTGGTAGCTGGTGGTTGCGTGAAGAAGAAGAAGAGAGTCGGATTAGGGGTTTGATAGGGAAAATGAGAATGGGGGTTGCATATGGTGGTTAGAGGTGGCTGGCCTGAGGAGGAGCGACCGGAGGTGGGAATGCGGTTGGGGACGGCGGCTGAGGCAGAGGAGAGGAGAAAATGGTGGAGAAGGTAGAGATGGGGTAGAGAAATGGGTTAGAAGAAATGGTAACGGTGGTGCAGATGGAGGTGGGCGATGGTTGGAGAAGGTGGGAGTGGCCGGCGGTTCTCTCTTCTCTCGTTTCTCTCCTCTGCCTCGAGCGAGTGAAGAAGAAAAAATCCCTCTTCCAAACCCTAATTCGCTAGGTCTTATATATATAAAAAAAAACAAAAATTTTGATCCTCCATCCTCCTATGCACACCCCCTATTATATGATTCACCCCTCTCTTTATATAAGAAGAATAACAATGATCCCCTGTTTCTCTTATCTGGGGTGACCTCTCTGCGCATTTATTACCACATTTTTTTTCTTTACAAAGGGGGGCCTTGGGTATTAGTCAATCCCAAATGAAAATGATTTATCTGACCCACCCTGCTGCCTCCTGGACAAACCCATCTTGGCGAAAATTATGACCACCCTTTTATCCCACAGAAGGATGCCTCGGGTAAAACAAAGGGGGGAGGGCTCGGTCAAAATGGGGTGTCTACAGTTATTTGATTCTTTTGATTGATTCTAAGTAACATGCATCGTAAAAATCTAATTTTGATGAAACCTAAGTTAATTACTTGAATTAAGAAATGTGAGATGGCTTATGAATAACCCGATAAGGGATGTGTTTGAAAAGATGTAAAGAAAACAAATTAAAGTGTGCAAAATTGTGTAACTGCACTTGGAAAGGATGTCCCAAGCTGCCTATGTACCTCAACCATCAAGGATCAAGTTTAACGTAGTTCGGTGTTCCTATGCTAAGCCATATGCCTAATGCGTCTAGAACAATTATCTAGACTCGATTTCTAACTGGACTGATGATTTAAAGCTTATGAAGTGATTGAATCATGTTTGAGTTGGACGTAGATTTTAGGATTCCATCTAAGATGCTATATCATACATGATCCTAAACTAATGCATATGGGCCCTATCATTAGGTTCAACTAGGCTTGTCTTAAAGAAGTAGATGGGCTATCTAGTGCAACCTAAGCTAGGGTTTAATTGAATTCAGATACAATTAACTTAAATGAGATTTTAAAAGGATCCAGATGTTTAAGGGTTCCTAATGCCTGAAGGTTCCTAAGAATCTAAGGGTTTAGGAGTTCTTTAACTAACTTGGGATTATTGCCTCTTTTAAGGTTGAAAAGACTTTCAGGGTACTTTGAATTTATTTACACTTTAATATCTTACCAATTATGAAGGTTCTAATGTATTTTAGTTCTTTAGAATTTTTTGGAATTTTTAAGATTTTTACTGATTTTTTATGATTTTTAGAATTTTTGCCAATTTAGTAACTTCCTTCGTCATATTCATGAAAAAATAATCCAAATTGGTTCGAATTCAAGAGAGTAGACTTTTAATAGCATGAGATATCAATATATAAAGTTTCTTTATTTTTCTTTAGAATTTACTATATTTGGAAATTATTTAAAGAAATTCACTAATTTTAGCAAAAATTATTAAAAATAGCATATCATACTAAAAAATTCCAGAAAAATCAATAAGCCAAATTTCATCAAATCATGTGACATACCATAAGAAAAAGATTAGAGAACATAATTTGGATAGCAAATCATGCAACACATGGTAAATTGCCTATTTTTTGTTCATTTTATAATAAAAAATAGATTCGTTATAAAAATTGGATTTTTTATTAGAAATAATTCAAACAAGTGATTTGACCAAAATAAATCAGATTTTCTTGAGTTTTGCTATTTTCTATTGATTTTATGAAAAACTTACTAATTTGAGCACAAAATAAAAATAAATAGTAAAACATCACGAAATCCAGCGGGGGTATTTTTCATGGTTTTAATAATTTAAAACGTCATTGGAAATAAAGTTTCAAAATCTTTTACTCTGGTTTACTATATTTCCCTATTTCTTGCCTCAAAGTGGATTTCTTTGTGCAGTCTAATAATTTTTAAACCAATTAAATCCGAAATTGTTTCTTAAAATTTTGATTTCCTATGTTTATTATATGTTTATATTACTCAGAAAATACGAACCCATAAAAATTCAAAGTTTTTAAAGCAATTGCTTTGTAAAATCACCCAGAAATCACACTTTTCAAGTTTTAAGCTTAAACCCTTATTAAAGAACCTCTAATTTCTCTAATCTTTCATCTAAAATAATATGAAATCCTAATTACCTATTAGAAATCAGGTTCGTTTCTAAAATTTTAAATCAAAATTCTATAGAAAGATCATAAAAGACAAAAAAACTAAGAAACTCTCCTGCATGAGGCAAAATTAGACTAAAAAATATGATAAATTCTACCAACCTTTGATTGATTGATCCTCTAAGTTACTGGAAATCCCAGAGAAGACCCTTGTTGATGTGCAATTGATGTAGAGATCCCAATATATATTCACCTAGAGAGATTTCAAGTGAAGTAAAGATGTGGGTTTTGATGAAACCTACTTTGAAACCACCACCACCAAAAGGAATATGGCTGAGATTTTTGAGAAATAGAGGAAGAGGAGTGGTCGAAATTCAGTAAGGGAGAGGGTGGACTGAATTTGCAATAGAGAGAGGTGGTTTGTGCATGTATTTGTAGAGAATTGGAGGAGAAAAAGAAAGCAACTTTCCAAACCCATTCTTTCTATATTTGCACTAGTTCTCTTTTTCTCTCCTTTGTTTCTAATTTCTCTTGTTACTTGATCTTGTAATTGCTATTGAAATCCTTTTTTACTATTCAAATTAAAGAAATAATCCATGACTTACTAAACACGTTTATTTAATTAGATAGCAATTTTATATTTAACTTATAAACCCATTTTACTAAAGCAGTCATAACTTTTTGACATTTTATCCAAAATGGCCGTATAAGTACTTGTTTCGAACAAATTTTAAAGGTCTACAACTTTTTAGTTTATGACGTTTTCTAATTCGGCCATCTAATACTCCAACAATGGACATGAAAATCGGCCAACAGCTTTGTAGCGGGAATGCAATTGTATTTGGTTTAAATTTGAGTTGCTAAAACCAAAACTACTTTCTTCCTTGGGATAAATTCGTCCAACCATGTGGGCACCACATGTTTGTCTGACCACCATATGATGGAGCCACACATGTGGGGCCACATGTGTGGTTCACACATGTGAACTCAAAATTTGGTCAAAATTTCATAAAAATGGATTGTTTTGGATTTTTTCAAGTAATGACACTACCCAAAATTGATATTGTCACTAATATGGTGGACTACTTCAATGTGTGGTGACAAAATGTGGGTCCACTCGCATTGCCGAATTCCAATGGGTCACCCCTTGGAATTCAATTTTCAAAGGGTATACCCAGTTGTGACCAAAATGCCCTTTTTGTACCAAAATACCACCTGTCTCATTGAAACACAATATGCACCCACTTTACTTAACCCAAATTTAATTCAAATTGTACTGTGGGCCCACTAATTCGATCCAAACTCATTCTAATAAGATCATTGACACTCAACCCCTCTCTAAATCTGGTCAAAATGATGGAAAATAATGTAAAAATGACCAAATTACCCATATAGACCAAAAATCCTTAAAAATTTTAAAAATAGAAAGTAGGTAACACCAATTAAAACCTCTAATGACATCTAACCAAGACTTTTGGGATACTCTGGGAGCCCTAGAAAACACAACCAAGCGTAGTTTACCTTCAAAGATGAGAATTTTGCCTTAAATGACGGGAAACCCTAAAATATGATGGAGACTTGATCCTCTAATTTGAAAAATCTAACAAATACCTATGTTTGCCTAATGCCTAGCAAAATGAGGGTGTCTACAATGGTCGAGCAATATATACATAAATATGTAGCCGCATGACAAAGAGGTAAAATATATCTGGTACAAAATTATTTCACCAAAATAAAATAGGTTATAAATATAATATGTAGACAGATTGAATCTTTTTTCTTCTGTAGGTACTCCACTTCCATATGGACGATCATCTGAATTAACCATTATCAGACAATGCAACAACAATTAAGTTCTTGGGCCATAGCAATTCTTAACTCAAGTAGATTTAATTTTCAAGCTTAAACATCATTTTAATGTGGGCATCATGCATCTACATACACACCTCTGAGTATTGATTTTTTATCATATCTGGGAGGTCTTTTGAGAATAAATCAATTCCCAAGATGTGATCTAAATACATAAATTCAACCATTGGATTGGATCATGCACCATAAATTCAATCATTGAAACATAACTTATGCCTCATGTATCGAGAATGTAGAAATACTCGACCCGACCCGACAAACGAACTTGGGAAGGGTTGGGTTTAGGAATCTATGTTTTTTTTAAAAAAAAAAAACAACCCAACCTGACGCGAGATAATTTTTTAAGTAGGGTACGGTTCTGGAAAATCTGACCTGCCCGACCCAATTGAAACCCTAGAGTAAATATCATTTCCCTAAGACTATATGCATGTGGTTTTTAGAGAGTATCCAAAGTAGCTCATAAATTTAGAAATTATCCTTGCATTAATGCATCCATGAATAAAAAATAGATAGGGCGCTCTTTTGGATATCGACGAAATCCCGGTAAAATTGGTCTTCCTCAGCAAATAAGATTTATCAAAAGTAGATGGGTCCTTTTGGATAGTAACAAAATCCCGATAAAATTGGTCCTCTGCAATAAGATTTTTCAAATCTTTTTGCAGACGAGACATTAATGAATTGGAGTAAAGACGTAAAGAATACCTGCAAATAAAGATTTCAACAGTTGTGAAAATCTTTTAAAATAAATGATGGAGCCTGGATGGGAGTGTATATCAGAAAGAAAAGAAAGTAGTAGCTCATATATCCGAAGGAACAAACATAGCTTCTCCGCACCTACGAATGCCTGGCCATAGTAGCAAAACAAGCTCGAAATCCCTACGGTTTCTTCCGGCTCGCTTGGCTCGATTGCTTAAGTTACTAAGTCGGGAATCAGAACAAGCTTTCGAGGAGACTAATGAACCTTTCCACTACTCACTAGCGTCCTCTTGGGTTTGTTGAAATTCTTTTGGATCACCACAATAGGAATCTCGGGCTAGGGGATGCTCTTTGAGAGGCTTCTGGCATCAAATCCTTTTTTCCTTATGTAATTTACTATTCTAATGTCAAGGACATCAGGTTCTACCAGTTCCACATGCTGCTTTTGTGAATGTTTTTATGTTGGTTTTGGAGGCTAGATCTAGATCTAGAAAATTTCTAATTTTGGAGGGATTGGCCTTGTAAATTTCATCTCGCTAATCAAAATCATCATCACAAGCAGTAGCTGAAGCAGAAACTGCTAGTTGATCTACAAGATCAACTTTTGTCTACCCCACCCATCCAAGGATCGTCGAGAGTTCCTAGTGGATGAAAGAGCACATCTTATTCTTCGACGAATGAATGAAGAAAGAAAAGGCCCCCCTTTTTAAGCAGCAGAGACATGGTATTCTGAATTCCCCATGTAATGTTTGCTCTAGTTTTTGATGTTTTTTATGTTGAAACAGTCTTTCTTAAGCCCACTAAGGAAATCCTACGCAAAAAGATCAACAGAAAGAATAATGCTAGGTGAAGGGGAAGTCATTTACGAGAATGGAGGCCTTTATTGGCTGTGTATGAGCGCGAGAAGTTCAGTAATTCTTCATTTGTACCAATTGGAACATTTCCTTTACACCCAGAACTGAAAAGCCTTTAGTTCAGTTTGAGATTTCATACGTTACCTTGTCTTTGTTGGGAACGAGCGGGACAAGGGCTTTAGCCTCTAGCTTGGACGGATCATGGAAGGGAGTGCCTGCTAAACTGTCTCCAGCGAGCAACGCAATTGCTCCTCAAAATCTAAAGTACGCCTTTCCAAGGCTGCTACAAGCTCCGTCTTAAATAAGCATCCCCGAACTCAAAGTCGTTCTCCCATGGTCTAAAAACCAGACGGAACTCCTCCTTTAGCGGTCGATTCCATTAGCTAGTATGCGAAATTAGGTAGGTATATATAGATATATCTTACTGGTAAGCTCTGTAATTGGCTTTCACTGGTACTTTGTAATATGCCAACTGATAGCAGCTATAGCAAAAGGCCAGCCATCGAACCCACATCTAGCTATACCCTTGGTTTCTGTGATCAAAGAACTCACCTGCTTGAAAACCAAATTATCAAGGTCGGCATCGCACATTGAGGGAGAAACAAGTTGTTCTCAAATTAAGTACTCCTCAGAATGTCTGATAATCCGTTACTCTCTTGCCCGACCATGAAATCATTCTGCTACTGAAATACAAATCCAAAATCTTGAGTTTGGTTTGTGTTTAGAAGCCCACAAAGAGAAGAATAGCTATTGAGTCCACTATTGGGAAGCCCACCGTAAGAAGCCATCTTCTCAATTGCACCATTGGGAACCAATCAAAAGAAGCAATCCCATCATTTCCACTTTTCACAAACCCATTGAAAGAAGGCATTCCTTTAGTTTCATTTTCAAAATTTGAGGCGTTGCATAAGAGCATGGGGCGTTATTGTTTGATGGTTCCTCGATCGGACCGGTCGGTGTTGATCTAAGTAACCTCCACTATTGTAAAAGTTGTTCTGAGTTTGACTGTTTGGCATGGTGAAACTATCAAACTGAGTTTTCCGTTGAATCATCTGCATTGGATCAAGACCCCTTACTTCTCTAGTTTCCCTAAGTGATAGTGAACCCATCCACATGTTTTGATTTGGAAACATTTGAAATCCCTAGTTTCCAACGTTTTTAATGTTTGTTTGAGATCGTATTGGGTCAATGCTACTCCTGAGCACCATTGATTGTAGATGGCCGGAGTAGCATCGACTGTTTTCAATGTTTGTTTGAGATAGTATTGGGTCGATGCTACTGCTGAGCACCACTGATTGTTGTTGCCCAGGAGTAGCATCGACCCAAGGCAATCTCAAACAAATGTTTCCAAATCAAAACATGCGGATGGGTTCACTATAACTTGGGGAAACTAGAGAAGTAAGGGGTCTGTCCTATGCAGATGATTCAACGGCAAACTCAGTTTGATTGTTTCACCTTCCCAAACACTCAAACTCATAACAACTTTTACGACATAGGAAACATGGGAGTAGGTAATTGTTCCACCTTCCCAAATTGTTCGGTTTTGGATGTTTAGATTTCAGAATTTATATTTCTAAAGACATAATATATGTAAATTTTGCCATCAGATGCTGTTGTGTTGCATTTTTATACAATTGATATGGGATGGCTTCCAAATGAAGATTCTTTATTGAAAGTTTTATGTTCCAGTAAATGTTTTTCTTTGAATGTCCTTGCATAAAATTTTTCACTAATAAAACTAAGTTTTTATTTTATTTATTTTTTTTATAAACTGGATTGACAACCCAGACCTCAAACTTGAAATCCTAAAGTCGGAATGACTGACTATAAGAAAATTGATCTACGATCCTTTTCCACATCTATATGGAAGAAGAGTTTTCCCTAGTTTATTTATAGGGGCTGTTTTTGTGAACCCGGACGCGTTTGGATGTCAAAGGAAATATGGGGTGGAATATTAGATCGAATATAATGCGGATTTTGATACTACTCTAGGAAGTGGTATTTTCAATTCTCTAGCAAAAATCTCTCTCTGCATATGACTAATTTAAGGTAAAAAAATCTCTATTTACTGACTCCTAATTCTAAAGCTTACCAAAACAGTAGAATCGGACTTGACATTCTCTTTACCAGGGGAATTTGTGTAGGATTGGAATTTGATTTCAATACTGTTTCCTGATTCCTGTAATCCATACTCACCTTAAATGGCCGGTTGGATACACGGATTTTAGAATTCAAGTTTTAGTTTGAAAACAGTGTAAAAGAGGGTTCATGATCAAGCTGCTTTATGCTGCCCTGACAGCGTTTCTTAGATTTTCACTAAGAAATTCAGGTTTTAGAAATCTCTACCGCATCCTAAGATTTCTAAAACCTGAAAACATGGGATGATCTGCTATTCTCTTGCTGACGGAAAGAAGGGCGAGAAATAAAAAAACGACGGCTGGTCCACTTCTTCTCTTGTCTCTCATCTACCATTTTGAAAAAATCTCGGATTTTAAAATCCGCGTACCCAAACGGGTCCTAGGAGTCGAAAGCTTTTGGGAAAAAAAATCTTTACCATGCACAAATGTAGAGCGGAGAGGGGTTGTAGTAGTGGCATGTCTGTATATGTGTATCTTCTATTCTACTTAATTAGAACTAATTTATTTGTCTTTGAGGCTACTATGTTTCTTTTCAACATAAAAAAGGCCTAAAAAATTTTTTTACTGCCATTGTCCACTGAAAAAGGGGCACAAAACACCCGTTTTTGACGAAATAAATAGGGCCTGTTTTTAAAACACATTAATACCCACTTTGAGGTTACATAAAAGGTTTTCAAATAAGTTTGTAAACAAACTCTTAACTTTTCATAAATTAATACCCTTTCCATAAAAATATAGTCCATGTTAGGTAACCATGAAATTTTTTTCAGGGAATATTAGTTTGTAAGTTGTGAGAACAAGCTAGAAAGAGTGGAAGTGCAGAGACTGGACATATAAGAGTGAGAAGATGGTGCTAAATGGTAGAAAAATAGGAAAAATAAAACACTATTTTGCCTAGAGTTTCTCTTTTCCCCATTTCGGCAACTTCTTACCCTCTCCTCGTGCCCCCTCAATTCTCTCCCTCTCCCACCACTGGATAAACTAACATTCCAAGAAAAAAAATTTCATGACTTTGGCATAAACATCAAAAAATTTCCGCATGGCCATACAAGAGAATAGAAAAACCCGAAAATCAGATTTGCCGAAATAAACCTTCTCTTCCTCCTTTACAGCCTTGGATGCCTGAAATTTTATTTTAGGAATTCTTTTCATGAAAAATTAGTTTTCAATCATTTGGTTAACTCTCATTTCCCACTGTTAGGGGCAAAATTGGCTTCATCCTTCATGCTTTCAACACGTGGCGAGGAATGATCCAACGGACTAAATTAGATCACCTATCATTTTCCTTTAGTAACAAATCTTATGATTCTTTTTAGCCACGTCAGCTAAAGTCGTTAGAGATCAGATCTCACTATCATTTGACAACGACAGTAAGCCTCAGCTAGCTCATATACCAAATATGATTCGGTCAGTTAAGGGCAAATAAAAGAGTGCCGCATGGATTACATACCAAGGTAAGATGTATGATCCCCTCTTTATAAAAAGAGGACTCTCCCGCTCATTTGAGGGGAAGAGAAAGTAAAAAAAAATAGAGAACTTCCTTCTGGTGAGAAAGTTTCTTCTTGTCCGGCCAACCTCCGACCTAATCTCCGATCGCCGAAAGTTACGTTCTCTGATGAGCTTTCTTCTTGTCATTTCTTATTATTTTGATTTGATTCTTAAATGTATTCACTAAATTCTCGTCTAGTTAATTGAGATATCTTATCATTTGTAATCTTCGTACTTTTTGTGATTTGTGCGATAAATCTCTATCAACTGTCCGATCTAAAGGCAGGAATTTAACGATAACATTTTGGCGCCATCCGTGGGACCTCTTCATCGTTCTCCAGAGAAATCTCCAACGATGAGCAAACCTAATTCAAAACAAACTAATAAGATAATTACGAGAAGTCAAGCTAATCAAGGTTCAACGAGTAGCGTTCACTCTCCTCTACTAGAGAAGCTATATCTCCCTCAATCCGAGGAATCTCCGGCCGAATCTAATCGAGAAAACGATCTTCCAACCAGAGAAATGCATAACTGTTAGCCCAAGGGTTCAACAAGTACTCCTATTGAATTGTTTTGATGATTAACAAACTAAATTTGTTTTAAAGGTTTTATACACTAATGATTTCCATTGGCAAAGTTATAATGTTCACAGTGTACCATCCTCAAGAGTGCATGACAAGGTTGAACTCAAGGTTGAACTCGAGGTTGAACTCAAGCACAAGAATGGCAAATCAACTCAAGCATCAATGGAGTTGAGTGAAGACATGTCAAAGCCTCTACAAGGTGCCAACAAGATTGAAGACCAAGTAAATTTAGAATGTAAACGGTCCTCAATGTTTAGTCTAGGTCTATGGCACAAAGGAGAGTTAAAATCAACCTAGATAGAATTTAATGGGTTTGTGAATGTTCATAGTGGTGTCTCAACATTGTTGGACCCTCATGACACTCCATTTATCTTGAAAAATCAAAGTTCCAAAAGCCCAAACAAAATCAGCAAAACATAAGGAAAATCTGCTGGCCGTAGGCTTCTCGGAACTCCGAGAAAATTCTCGGAACTCCGAGAATTGTTCCAGGTTCAAAAAATTAGCCGCTCGGAGCTCCGAGCCCGGAGTCCGAGACGACCGTTGGGGTGCGAATATTTTGTCTTTTTTTGTCCCCTCTATTTATATGAACTTAGGGACTCTTGGGTTTTCTACCTAAGGACATTACAAAGATTTCAAGAGCACAAAAAGTCATTTGTTCTCCTTCTCTTGAAGATCTTCACTCTCCATCTCTCTCTTGTGCCATTTACCTTAGATTATTCTTGAGAGACCTTAGGACCTTCACTTGTTCAATCTTGTTCTTGTGAGAGTGAGTGAGCTTTACCTTAAATTAGCCTATCTAGAGGCAAGCAAGCTTTTTCATTTCATCTTCTTTGTATTTGGCACAAAGGGCGCCGTAGAAGACCCTTGGAGCGTAGAGCTCGATTTGTACAAGGCGGAAGGAACGCCGTATTTAAGTTCCTTGGAGAAGATAGTGGAATCCTCAAGGAGAGTAACTTGAGAAGAGTGGAGTAGGTCTTGAGATAAGACCGAACCACTATAAAAATCTTGGTGTCAAAGCTTCTTTGCCTCTTCACCTCTTCTTGTGTGGTAAGTTTTCACTATTGCTTTGAATACTATTTTTGATTTCCTATTCAATCTAAAACTAGTGCAATCTAAGTTTTCAAAATTCTTAAAATTTGAAAAGAAACCCAATTCACCCCCTCTTGGGTTGCTAAGTGGAATTTCACTTGGTATCAGAGCTTAGGCTCTTACATAGGAATTCTCTTTGAAAACCTACAAGGGAAAGATTCAAATGGCAACCTTTTCTCATAGCAATGAGGGGCAATCCACCACTAGACCTCCCTTCTTCAATGGCTCAAACTATCCATATTGGAAAGCTAGAATGAGAGTGTTTTTAAAATCTTTGGATTTTGATGTTTGGAGAAGTATCCAAAATGGATATAATGAACCTAGTGTTGATATGGAACTATGGGATGAAAATGAAAGAAGAGAATCCACTATCAATGCAAAAGCAATGAATGCCTTGATTTGTGCCTTATCTCCCGAGGAGTTCAATCGAGTTTCTACTCTTGAAACCGCTAAGGAGATTTGGGATATGCTAGAGGTAGCTCATGAAGGGACAAATCAAGTGAAAGAGTCCAAGATGAATCTTCTCTTTAGAGAGTATGAGCTATTCATGATGGACCCAAATGAAACCATTGCCGAAATGCATACTAGGTTCACAAACATAACAAATGGGTTGAGATCCTTAGGTAAACAATTGTCTAGCAAGGACTTAGTTACCAAAATACTTAGGTCTTTACCTAAAGATTGGGATCCCAAGGTCACCGCCATTGAAGAAGCAAAAGACGTATCAAAAATGGGCTTAGAAGACTTAATAGGTTCCTTAACAACTTATGAAATGATTTTAAAAGGAAGAGAAACCTTAAACAAACAAAAGGAAGATACAAAAAGGAAAGGAATAGCTTTCAAAGCAAGAGTTGAGAGTGAAGAGGAAGAGAGTGAAGAAGACACACAAGACGATCTTGCTCTCTTCACCAAGAGATTCAAGAAATTTCTCAAATTCAAGAAAGGAGGCAACTCTAGCCAAGGAAGAAATAGACCCTCAAACAAAGAGGAGATGAGATGCTATAAGTGCAACAAGGTTGGTCATATACGGCCAAATTGCCCACTCATCAACAACAATGACAAGGATAGGAAGAATAGAAGACATGGCAAAAAGGCTTTGTGTGCGGCGGCTTGGGATGAAGGGAGTGCTTCATCCGGAAATGAATCCAACGGAAAGGATGAAGATGACCTTTGCTTCATGGGACTCGCCGATGTAACACAAGACATCTCCTTATCCGAGGTAAATGATGTTGATGATTTATCTCATGAATTCTCTAATGATGAACTAATTTTTGCTTGTGAAAAACTTCATGAAAATTTGGATTTACAACTCGCCAAAAACAAAACAATGAAAAAGTCCTTACAAAATGTCACTAGGGATTTTGGGTTCATGAAAAATGAATTCGATTTGCAAACCAATACAAGTGAAAAATTGTTTTTGGAAAACAAAGCTTTGAATGAAGAAGTAGACAAATTAATCTTTGAAAACAAAAGCTTAAAAGAAGAAAATGAGAAACTTATTTTGAAATGCAAAGAACTTGATTTGACATTTAAAAAATTCTCATGTGGCAAAAATAAACTAGATGAAATTCTTGAAAATAAGCTTGTCTCTCTAGAAAAAAATGGTCTTGGTTACCAACCCTTTTCTAAAGGAAAAGCCTCATTCAAAAATAAAGCTATAGGAAATTTCTCCTACATCCATGCTAACACTAGTGCCTTTATTCCCACTTGTCACTATTGTGGTAGAATAGGACACTTAAGGTTTGCATGCAATGTTAAGAAATCAAAAGCAACAAAATTTATGTGGGTTAAAAAGAATGAGCTTTATGATGTTGCTAACCTTGAAGGACCCAAGAAAAAGTGGGTACCTAAAACTTCAACATGAGCTTTGATTCTTGTAGGTGTGCTTGAAAGGAAAACCCTCAAAGGACAAATGGTTTTTGGATAGCGGTTGCTCAAGGCACATGACGGGAGATGTAAGCAAGTTCGCCTTTGTCACCATGAGTCATCAAGGAAATGTCACCTTTGGGGATGATACAAGAAGCAAAATCCTCGGTGAAGGTACCATTAAAATTAAGGACATTAAGGTTGAACATGTTTTGCTCGTTGACGGTCTTTCATTTAATTTAATAAGCATTAGTCAACTATGTGATCTTGGTCACAAAGTTCTTTTTGAAAAAGATAGATGTAAAATTTTGAATTCCAAGAATAATGATGTTGAATTTGTTGCATATAGAGATGGCAATATGTATTCATTAGCATTAGAAGACCTTGAAAATCAAAACATCCAATGTCTCTCCGCCATGGATGATAACCCTTGGTTATGGCATAGGAGACTTGGTCATGCTCATATGGATTTAATTTCAAGATTATCTTCTAAGAATCTTGTGAGAGAGTTACCTAAACTCAAATACATTAGAGATAAAGTTTGTAGTGCTTGCATTCATGGAAAACATGCTAAAAACTCTTTTAAACCCATAAGTGTATTATCTACCTCTTGTCCACTCCAACTCCTTCATATGGACCTATTTGGTCCCATGAAGACTAGTAGTAGAGGAGGAAGTAGATATGTATATGTGATTGTTGATGACTACTCTCGATTCACTTGGGTGTTATTCTTAACTAGTAAAGATGAAACCTTCAAGAAATTTGTCAACTTGTGCAAGCGAATTCAAAATGAACAAGGGGTTTTCATAAATGAAATTAGAAGTGATCATGGAACCGAGTTTGAGAACTTTGAGTTTGATACCTTTTGCAATGAAAATGGAATCAAGCACAATTTCTCGGCTCCAAGAACTCCCCAACAAAATGGGGTAGTTGAAAGGAAAAATAGATCTATTATTGAAATGGCTAGAACTATGTTAAATGAGCACAATGTTCCAAGAAACTTTTGGGGGGAAGCCGTTCACTCGGCTTGCTATATTTTAAATAGAGTGCTCATTAGACCTCACCTTAACAAAACACCTTATGAACTATGGAGTGGAACACCCCCCAAAGTTAGCTATTTCAAAGTCTTTGGTTGTAAATGTTTTATATTAAACATGAAAGACACCTTGCATAAGTTTGATTCAAAATCCGATGAAGGTATCTTCTTAGGCTATTCAACCCATAGTAAAGCCTATAGAGTCTATAACAAAAGAACTCAAATTGTGGAAGAATCCGTGCATGTCAAATTTGACGAGTCATTTGAACCTCCTAATGTCATTAATGAAGATGATGATGGTGTCAATCTTCTAGAGCCTCTTAGTCAAGTAGAGTCCATTGTCCAACCCTTAGAAAATCTTAATTTAGAAGGTCAACCTATAGAAGAACTTGAAGTAGAAAGTCTTCCTAAACATAGTAGAATCATGTCTAGTCACCCCTCTACTCAAATCATAGGTGAAACCTCACAAGGAGTTAAGACAAGATCTCACTATAAGAATGTTTGTGCCAACATGGCCTTTATCTCCCAAATAGAACCCAAGTCCATAAAAGAAGCTGAAAAGGATGAATTTTGGATGATTGCTATGAATGAGGAACTAAACCAATTTGAGAGAAACCAAGTATGGAGGTTAGTTCCTAGGCCTAGTGATCACCCGGTTATTGGGACTAAATGGGTGTTTAGAAACAAACTCGATGAGCATGGAGATATTCAAAGGAATAAAGCTAGATTGGTAGCCCAAGATTACAACCAAGAGGAAGGTATCGATTATGATGAGACCTTTGCTCCGGTTGCTAGATTGGAAGCCATAAGGATGCTACTTGCATTTGCATCCCATAAAAACTTTAAGTTGTATCAAATGGATGTGAAGAGTGCATTCCTAAATGGGTATATTATGGAGGAAGTTTATGTTGAACAACCTCCCGGTTTTGAGGATTTCAAATACCCTAATCACGTATATAGGTTGGACAAAGCCTTGTATGGTCTAAAGCAAGCTCCTAGAGCTTGGTATGAGAGGCTTAGCTCCTTCCTATTAGAGAGTGGCTTTCAAATGGGCACGGTTGACAAAACCTTGTTTATTAAAAGAAAAGGAAAAGATATGCTTATTGTTCAAGTCTATGTAGATGATACAATATTTGGTGCTACCAATGATAAGATGTGTGAAGAATTCGCACAATCCATGCAAAAAGAGTTTGAGATGAGTATGATGGGAGAGCTTACCTATTTCCTAGGACTTCAAATCAAACAATGTAAAAATGGAATTTTCATCAACCAAGAGAAGTATACTAAGGAACTCCTTAAGAAATTTGGCATGGATAGCTCTCAAATCAAGCCAACTCCTATGAGCACTTCCACCAAATTAGAAAAGGATGAAAGTGGGAAACCGGTTGATGAGAAAAAGTTTAGAGGAATGATAGGAAATCTATTATATTTGACCGCTAGTCGGCCGGATATAATGTTTAGCGTGTGCATTTGTGCTAGGTTTCAATCGGGTCCTAAAGAGTCTCATTTGAGTGCCGTTAAGAGGATATTCAAATATCTCAAATGAACTCCTTCTTTAGGATTATGCTATGAACGATCGAATGAATTCAATCTAGTAGGATTTTCGGATGCCGACTTTGCCGGTTGTAGAATTGATAGAAAAAGCACAAGTGGCACTTGTCAATTTCTAGGAAGGTCTCTAGTGTCCTGGTTTAGCAAAAAACAAAACTCGGTAGCCTTGTCTACAACCGAAGCAGAATACATTGCGGCCGGCGCTTGTTGTGCACAAATCCTATGGATGAAGAACACTCTCATGGACTATAATCTTGCATTTAGTAATGTTCCAATCCATTGTGATAATACAAGCGCCATCAACTTGACAAAAAATCCAATTCAACATTCTAGGACTAAGCACATAGAGGTAAGGCATCATTTCTTAAGAGATCATTCTCAAAAAGGGGATATTGAAATTAAGTACATCCACACCAATGAACAATTGGCGGATATCTTCACAAAACCCCTTAATGATGATCGATTTTGTGACCTTAGGAGTGGACTCAACATTTGGAGTCTAGATCAAATGAAAGAGTTTGCACATGAAGCATGAATAGAAGACATAATTATCTTTGTATATATATATCTCATATTTTGATTGTGACTACATGGTTTTTGATGATCCAACCCTAACTCTAAAAATCACTCAATTGGTACCCATAGCCCACTTCATTTCAAGGGGGAGTCGGTACTATCACCCTAAATTAAGATACTTAAAACTTTGGCCTTGCGCCATCATCAAAACCCTCGGAAAGTCATCTATGTTCATGCATTGGATCATGATTGGTTAAGTTGCAACTCAAAATATCACATGTAACTCTGTTCTCCTCCTATTCAAAAAAAAAAAAAAAAAAAAAAAAAAAAAAAAAAAAAATTATCGGAACTCCGAGATTTTGTCTCGGAACTCCGAGGAAATGAACAGAGGGCTCTGGAACGTTTCTCGGAACTCCGAGATTTCTTCCAGGCTTCTCGGAACTCCGAGAAAATTTCTCGGAACTCCGAGAATCGGACAGTAGAAAAATAAAAAAATTGCGTGTGTTCTCGGAACTCCGAGAAAATTTCTCGGAACTCCGAGAATCGGACAGTAGCAAAACAAAAAAACGCGTGTGTTCTCGGAACTCCGAGCCTATTTCTCGGAGCTCCGAGAATCGGTCCAGGAGCGTTAAAACCCCTGGATCCGGTTCATTTTTTCATTTTCTCCTCTCCCCTTTCCCTCTTCCTTCCCTTTCTTCTCAAATACTACCTCCATTTTCGTTCTTTTTCTTCCTTTTTCAACTTCCACAACCCCTTTTCCTCCTTCAAACCATTTCCTTTACCTCTCTTCTTCCTACCAACCCATTTTTCTTCTTCAAACCCTAAAATTTCTCCTTTTTTTTCGTTTTTCTTCTTCTTCCTTTCTCCCCTTCTTCTATTTTCTTCCATTCTAGGGCTATTTCCTTGTTTTTAAACCCTTATCCGTCTCTATTTCTCTATTTTTCTCTATTTCTCTCTATTTCTCTCTATTTCTCTTATTCTCCTTCATTTTAGGGCTATCTCTCTACTCACATTTCTTCTCACAATGCCTCCCAAAACCAAAAATCTCAACATTGGAGGCTCCTCCCAAGCTGCAGACCCTGAATACTTTCCTGAAGAAGTTCCCGAGGAAGAAGGGCCTTCTCGGAAGAAGGCAAAGGCAAAGGCTGTAGCGGCTGAGGTTGTGCCTAACTCATTTTTTACTGGGGATAAAGCCAAGAAACTCTGGGCCGACATCGGCACTAGGGGCATCCTCACCGGCAGGTACATTGATCCTCCTGTCCTTCAAAATTTCGACTTACAGGCCAAATTTGATGCCCTTCACTGGACATCCATCCTACACCTCAATGAACCAGTATACCCTCGATTGGTGCGTCTCTTCTACGCCAATCTCACAATTTCTCCTTCCTTCTTCAAAATTGAATCCAAAATCAAGAAAACAGTGATCAAACTCAACTATCACACCTTTGCCACTCTTCTTGGGATCAGCTTTGATGGCCTCACCCACTATTTCTGGCCGGAAGATGGGACCCATTCACTTGATGATATCGATCATGACACGGTCTATGGTAGGATTACGCGGAACTACCACTCTGGTATGCCCGTCCAATCCGCCGACCTCATTCCGGTAGCACGTATGCTTCACAACTTTATGTACCACATCTTCATCCCTCGTGGTGGGATGCGTGAAGCCCTCAGACCCTTAGAGGCCTATCTTATCTACAGCATTCTCGAGGGCCGCCAGCTTTGTCTGCCGTACATCATGTTTCGCTACATGTTTCAGACCCCTGGCCGCTACCGCTCTTCGTTGCCCTATGGCATGGTCCTCACCCGTGTCTTCCGTCACTTTGGCATCACCTTGGATGGTGAACTGACCATGACTCCGACTGCCCCGTTTGATGAGCAGACCTTTAACCGAATGGCTTTGAATCAAGTCGCGGTTGACGATGCTCCTGCCGCTGAAGGCGGCTACGAAGCCGATGCTCAGGCTGCACCGGCCCCGCAGCCATCACAGGATACATCTTCATACTGCACTCGCCAGGATTTGGCTCAGATGCAGGAGGCTATTGAACGATCCATGGCCTCACAATTTGCGCAGCTATCTACCCATGTTGACTCTGAGATCTCTGCTCGCTTCCAGACCATGACTACCCATGTTGATGAGCAGTGGACCGCTTATTATCGCTACCTCTCCGGTGACCAGTGGGGCCAGGCACCGGGCAGCTCTTCTCATCAGCCACCGCCTCCTCCGCCTCAGTAGATGGCTCGAGTTCTCTGATGCTCAGATTTCTATTTCTATTCGGTGTATCTATCTGTTTCTGTTGTGTATCGATAGTCTTTGGACTATACGCTGGTTGTATGGATCTTTTTTTTGGGATGTTTTAGGTTTATCTATATCTGTCACCATTATGCTGTGTCATGAATGCTATGTATGCTGACTGATTGTATGCACTTTTCTGTATGCCATTTCACATCCTCTATATATATCTCTATGTTTCATTCTTTTTGCTTGCATACCATGTATTATGCCTACTCTCTTTATCGCATTTCACGTTACTTGTTCATTTGCTCTCACCTACCCTCACTCCTTTTGTTCCACCTTTTTGGTGATGACAAAAGGGGGAGAATATTTGAGCTCCCAATGCATATATTAAGGGGGAGCAAAGCTCTATGCTTAAAATGTTGCAATCAACTTTTCATCCTTAAAGTAATGCCTTAAATGTTCAATTAAATCAAACTCTTAGGGGGAGCCCAAAGTGTTTTATTCATCCCTAAAGGGGGAGCTCCTACCCTAAAACAAATTATGTTTGTCATCATCAAAAAGGGGGAGATTGTTAGCCCAAGGGTTCAACAAGTACTCCTATTGAATTGTTTTGATGATTAACAAACTAAATTTGTTTTAAAGGTTTTATACACTAATGATTTCCATTGGCAAAGTTATAATGTTCACAGTGTACCATCCTCAAGAGTGCATGACAAGGTTGAACTCAAGGTTGAACTCGAGGTTGAACTCAAGCACAAGAATGGCAAATCAACTCAAGCATCAATGGAGTTGAGTGAAGACATGTCAAAGCCTCTACAAGGTGCCAACAAGATTGAAGACCAAGTAAATTTAGAATGTAAACGGTCCTCAATGTTTAGTCTAGGTCTATGGCACAAAGGAGAGTTAAAATCAACCTAGATAGAATTTAATGGGTTTGTGAATGTTCATAGTGGTGTCTCAACATTGTTGGACCCTCATGACACTCCATTTATCTTGAAAAATCAAAGTTCCAAAAGCCCAAACAAAATCAGCAAAACATAAGGAAAATCTGCTGGCCGTAGGCTTCTCGGAACTCCGAGAAAATTCTCGGAACTCCGAGAATTGTTCCAGGTTCAAAAAATTAGCCGCTCGGAGCTCCGAGCCCGGAGTCCGAGACGACCGTTGGGGTGCGAATATTTTGTCTTTTTTTGTCCCCTCTATTTATATGAACTTAGGGACTCTTGGGTTTTCTACCTAAGGACATTACAAAGATTTCAAGAGCACAAAAAGTCATTTGTTCTCCTTCTCTTGAAGATCTTCACTCTCCATCTCTCTCTTGTGCCATTTACCTTAGATTATTCTTGAGAGACCTTAGGACCTTCACTTGTTCAATCTTGTTCTTGTGAGAGTGAGTGAGCTTTACCTTAAATTAGCCTATCTAGAGGCAAGCAAGCTTTTTCATTTCATCTTCTTTGTATTTGGCACAAAGGGCGCCGTAGAAGACCCTTGGAGCGTAGAGCTCGATTTGTACAAGGCGGAAGGAACGCCGTATTTAAGTTCCTTGGAGAAGATAGTGGAATCCTCAAGGAGAGTAACTTGAGAAGAGTGGAGTAGGTCTTGAGATAAGACCGAACCACTATAAAAATCTTGGTGTCAAAGCTTCTTTGCCTCTTCACCTCTTCTTGTGTGGTAAGTTTTCACTATTGCTTTGAATACTATTTTTGATTTCCTATTCAATCTAAAACTAGTGCAATCTAAGTTTTCAAAATTCTTAAAATTTGAAAAGAAACCCAATTCACCCCCTCTTGGGTTGCTAAGTGGAATTTCAATAACGATCTCTCTCGATAAGTCTCCAAGATCCTTCATCGATTACCACCCTTACAAGACCCTCTAAAAGAAACTCAAGCTCTGGTAAATCGATTTCCATCAAAGGTAGATTAAGAATGTGCAACCTCTGTCTCCATTACTAGCCCGATTCGAACTAATTACAATGTTGATCCGCCGAATTATCGTCCAAACATGCAGCAAAGGCGTCAATTCCCCACCGAACCTCGAGATCGCTTGCTTGCTGTTACATATTGCCAAATCGCAATAGACTTGCTGATTCCGGCCGGTGATCCAAATATTGATTGGATTGCTATGCTTGAAAACCAGATTCAAGAGGTGCGTCAGGAACTAAAAGCTCCTTATAACATAGATCTACTCGACGAGCGGGAGAAAGAAGCAATTTCACCATTCACGACAGAGGTGATGTCAGCGCCAGTGGATCCGACATTTGATTTAGCTCGTTTCACATCTCATGATGGAACCGCTGATCCGAACGAATTCCTGAAGACATATCGAAGAGTAATGTACCTGCGAGGTACTTCCGATGCCTTCATGTGCAAGGCCTTCTCCTCACTTTTGAAAGGTAACTGTAAGCCCAATGGTTCCCACCTTGTCATTCCCATCTTCTTTTGATGATTCCAATACACAAGTGATTTTATATCACTAATGTGTTTGATTGTCTAAGTTGTAGATCATGAGTGTGTTAAGAAAAGATTGCTTGGATTGAGGCCAAGAAGCTCTCATTGGACCGCATTAGGAAGGCCAAAGACATCGGAGATCCAAGACGCATGAAGACTTGAAGCATCACAATTGAAGATCGAAGTCGTTTTAGAATGTAAAGATCCAATCCTAGTTTAGGTGTTTAGAGGCATAAATGAAGTAAATCACACACCCCTAAATGTTTAAGAGATTGTGCTTGTGGTGTTCCAACACTTTGGAACCCTCATAACAATCCCAACTTGGTGTAGAGTTAGAAGCCCAAATGAATAGGAAACAAAAATGAAAAACCAGCTGAAAATAGGCTTCTCAGAACTCCGAGAAATGGTCCAGGGATCAATTTCCAACTTCTGTTTGTATTCCTGGAACTCCGAGAATTTCTCAGAGCTCCGCGAAAATCTCTCGGAACTCCGAGACCACTATATCGGGAACAAAATTATAGCCGTTGGGGATTTTGCCAGAATTATCACTATGCCCCTCAAACGGTCATATTTGGATTTTCTATATATATGGGAGTTCTAAACTTCCCAACAATCAATTCTAACACTCTAAAAACCTATTGGAATATCCTAAGAGTGTATTAAGCTTGTTTATGCCTCTCATTCTCTAGAATTAGGATTTGGATCATAGGCTTCAATTTGTACATCTTCTTCAAACATTGTAAACCCTTGTGAGGGATTTTTTTGTTCTTTATTTCTTTGCTAAACGATTGTATTCGGGCGAGTGTTCGGAGAAGCGAAGCCCTCTCTCCGTGGTGAGGATTGCCACCAAGGTTAAAGGCAGTTGGAATTGTAATCGGCACCGATCTTCGCCGAAGTTAAGAAGGTCAAATAGTGAAGCCATCTACGGGTTTGGTTGGTGGAGTTGAGTAGGCCTCGCGTTTTGAGGACCGAACCACTTTGAATCTCGGGTGCACTCTCTCTTATCTCTTGCTTTACATTTGCATTGCACTTAGGATTTAACTTGTATGATTAATTGCCTTTTTGATCTCTTAAATCTTCAAAATTGGGTTAGAGTTTTCAAAAGCTTAAAACTTGTTAGGAACCTAATTTTCCCTCCTCATAAGTTGCCATTAGAATAGTACTTGGGCCTACCCTTGAAATTTCACTTGGTATCAGAGCCTTGGCTCTTAAAAGATTTTCTTTTCTTAAAATTATTGGTAAATTTTTTTTTACTTTAATAAGGGAAAGATCATAAGATCATTGGCAACTTTCTAATTGTGAAATGACAAACATAAATGGAACCGGACTTCCGGAAGGCCATTCCACAACTAGACCTCCTTTCTTTGATGGGTCCAACTATGGACATTGGAAGATAAGGATGTGCATCTATCTTCTTTCGATAGATGTGGAACTTTGGCACATTGTAAACAATGGTTACACTTTGCCTTCCAAACCATTTGAAGAATGGAATGTAGTAGAGAAAAGGCAAGCAAATTTAAATTATAAAGCTATAAATTCTTTGTTTTGCGCCTTATCTACGGAGGAGTTTAATAGAGTAGCTCTTTTTTATTCCGCTAAAGTTATTTGGGATACTCTTGCCGTTACCCATGAGGGAACATCACAAGTCAAGGATTCCAAAGTAAACTTGTTAAAGAGCAAATATGAAATGTTTAGAATGGGTCAAAACAAAAATATTTCTGAAATGTATACCCGATTTTCTAAAATAACAAATGAATTAGCTAATCTTGGTAAACTTATCCTACTAATGAGCTTGTGGGTAAGTTGCTTAGGTCACTTCCTCTACATTGGGATCCAAAAGTCACCACCGTATAAAAGTCAAAGGATCTCAAGACGCTAACTATGGAGGAGCTTGTAGGATCTCCTATCACTGATGAGATGCTCCTCACTAGCCGTCAAGAAGAGAAGAAGCCGAAAGAGAAAGAAAAAGAAAGTCGATCTCTAGCTCTAAAGGCTTCCAAGACGAACTGTAAGCCCAATGGTTCTCACCTTGGCAATCTTCTATGTTTTGATGATTCCAAACACAAGTTGAATTGTGTTGTATTTCTAACGTGTTTGATGTTTAAAGTGCATGTATTGAAGATTCAAGCATTTCAAACACTTAGATCAAGGAAAACGGCATGAATCGAGGCTTGTACATCCTTGAACACCATTTGAAGCCAAATGATGATGAAGGCTTAGAGCATTCAAGGAGAGATCTTGAAGAGCCAAATAAATGGAGGTGATCCTTGCAAGAATTCAAGACTTGAAGATGTGCTTCAAAAGAAGAAGATTTGAAGGCTTAAGTCTTGTGTTAGATTGTAAATCTAATCCCTATTAGGTACCCCACCTAGAGGCATAATGGAGTTACCAAACAACTGACCTTAATTGAATAACAATCCCATCTATGTCAAATTTGGAAGCCCTTGAAGCTCAAAAATGATCAGCATAAAACATATGGAATATCGGCTGATTTAGGCTTCTCGGAGCTCCGAGCTCGGAACTCCGAGAAATTCCTGGGAGCTCCGAGAAATGGTCCAGTAGCTATTTTCCAAATTTTGTTTGTATTCCCGGAACTCCGAGAGAAATTCTCGGAACTCCGAGAAAATCTCTCGGAACTCTGAGACCACTGTGTCGGGAACAAAATTATGACCGTTTGGGATTTTGCCAGAATTAAGACTATGCCCCTGTAACGGTCATATTTGGGTTTTCCCAATATATATGTGTTCTCTATGCCTTAGAACACATCTCTCTCATTCCTAAACATGTTTTAAACACATTAGAGAGTGGTAATCACCCTTGTGCTTAGAAGGATTCGACCTAGGCTTGAATTTGTACATCATTTCAAAGAGTGGATTTTTGTATGAGCTTGAGAGCTATCTACCCTTGAAGAGGGAAGTTGTATTTTCTATTTTCTTTGATTGTATTTGGGCGAGTGCGAAGGGACGCAGAGCCATCCCAAGGGCAAGTGTTTGGAGAAGCGGAGCCCTCTCTCCGTGGTGAGGATTGCCACTTAGGTTGAAGCAATTGTAATCGGCACCGATCTTCGCCGTGGTTAAGAAGATCAAATAGTGAAGCCATCAACGGGTTTGGTTTGTGGAGTGGAGTAGGCCTTGTGTTTGAGGACCGAACCACTTTAAATCTCGAGTGCACTCTTTCTTGTCTCTTGCTCTATTTCTTGCATTGCACTTTAGATTTAACTCACTTGCTTAAATTGTTTTATTCTTTGATCTCTTAATCCTTCATTGGAGAGCTTAAATATTTTAGGTTAAAAATTCAAAAGGTAAAATTTTATTTGTATCAACCTAATCTCCTTTTAGGTTGCCAATTGGGCCCACCCTTGGATTTTTCACGAACTCATCATCCTCAAGTGAAGCCGATAGTGATGAGGAAGAAGCGTTAAGAAAATTTAAAAGCTTGTGGAGAAAGAAGCACAAAAAGGACAAAAAGAAGAAGAAAGAAGAAAGTGAAGTAGAATGAGGAATAAGGTGTTATAATTGTAAGAAGATGGGACATAAAAGACCGGAGTGTCCACTTCTCAAGTCATCTTCCTCGAAGTACAAGGGAAATAAGAAAGATTGGAAGAAGAACAAGGGCCTTGTAGCCGCTTGGGATGCTTCTAGCACTTCGAAAAAAAGCTCAAGTGAAGGGGAAGTTAATAAGGATGATCTTTGCTTCATGGCACTCACTCATGAAGATGAGGTAAATTCTAACCCCTCTTGTAATTCATCAAGTAGTGATAGTGGAAACATATCTTATGATGAATTGTGCATTACCTTGCATTATCAAATTTTAAAAAATAAAGTTCTTAAAAAATCTATTTCAAAATTAGAAAATGAGCTTGATATTTTAAAAAATGAATCTTCTTCTTCCATATCTCAAGCTAAAGTAAAAATTGAAAATTTTAAACTTGAGATTGAAACCCTTAAGGGTAGTTTGGATGAGAAATCTTGCCAAATTGTTAAACTCCAAAATATGGCAAGCTCTTCCAAATCTTATGAAGATGACTCTAATAATTTTTTAAATCAAATAACACATCTTCATAATGAAAATGAACGGTTAATATTATGTCTCCATGGATTCCTAAATGGTGACAAAATTATTGACATAATCTTGAAGAAGGCTAGTCATAGACCTAATCATGTATTTTATGATAGGACTAGTCTATCTAAACCTCATGTTAGATGCCACTATTGTGGAATAAATAGTCACTACCAATTCCAATGTGCATCTAAGATTAGGGATTTTGGTAAAACCAAGAAAGCTTGGGTTCCCAAAGCCCCCATATGATTCTCTTCATATGTGTTTAAATTAAGGGCTTGCACTTAAAATTGAATATCATTTTACGGTTATTTAAATATCCCCTCTTGTGTCGAATAAAAGCTCTAAATAGGGGGAGTTCTATGTTTGTCTTTATCCTTGAAAAAGGGGGAGCTTAAAATTGTAAATTTCATCCCTTTGATTTTCTTTTACCCATCTTTTTGATTGATGCTAAAGGGGGAGAAAAAATTAGTGTAAGAAAATATATGTTTGCTTTTATTGGAAAATCTCTTGTGCTTGTCATCATAAAAAATGGGGAGATTGTAAGCCCAATGGTTCCCACCTTGGCATTCATATCTTATTTTGATGATTCCAATACACAAGTGATTTTATATCACTAATGTGTTTGAATGTCTAAGTTGTAGATCATAATGGTGTTAAGACAAGATTGCTTGGATTGAGGCCAAGAAGCTCTCATTGGACCACATTATGAAGGCCAAAGACATCGGAGATCCAAGACGAATGAAGACTTGAAGAATCGCAATTGAAGATCGAAGTCATTTTAGAATGTATATGATCCAATCCTAGTTTAGGTTTTAGAGGCATAAATAAAGTTAAAACACACACCCTAAATGTTTAAGTGGTTGTCCTTGTGGTGTTCCAACACTTTGGAACCCTCATAACAATCCCAACTTGGTGTAGAGTTGGAAGCCCAATAAAAAGAATTGAAAATCTGCTACATATAGGCTTCTCAGAACTCCGAGAGAATTCTCGGAGCTCCGACCTCGGAGCTCCGAGAATCGGTCCAGTAGCTTTTTTCCAACTTCTGTTTGTATTCCCGGAACTCCAAGAGAATTTCTCGGAACTCCGAGGAATTTCTCGGAACTCCGAGAACACTATAACAGGAAGAAATTTGTGACCGTTGGGAACTTTGCCAGAATTACGACTATGCCCCTCAAACGGTCATATTTGGTTTTTCTATATATATGGGTATTCTCTACTTCCCAATTATGAATCCCAACACTCAAAAACTCTCTCTTATCTCTTGCTCTTCATTTGCATTGCACTTAGGATTTAACTTGTGTGCTCAATTTTCATCTTTGATCTCTTAATCTTCAAAATTGGGTTAGAAGTTTTCAAAAGGTTAAAACTTGTTAGTAACCTAATTTTACCTCCTCATAAAGTTGCCATTACGGGCCTACCCTTGGATTTTCACATTCCCATATTCTTTTGATGATTCCAATACACAAGTGATTTTATATCACTAATGTGTTTGATTGTCTAAGTTGTAGATCATGAGTGTGTTAAGACAAGATTGCTTGGATTGAGGCCAAGAAGCTCTCATTGGACCGCATTAGAAAGGCCAAAGACATCGGAGATCCAAGACGCATGAAGACTTGAAGCATCACAATTGAAGATCGAAGTCGTTTTAGAATGTAAAGATCCAATCCTAGTTTAGGTGTTTAGAGGCATAAATGAAGTAAATCACACACCCCTAAATATTTTAAGAGATTGTCCTTGTGGTGTTCCAACACTTTGGAACCCTCATAACAATCCCAACTTGGTGTAGAGTTGGAAGCCCAAATGAATAAGAAACAAAAATGAAAAACCAGCTGAAAATAGGCTTCTCGGAACTCCGAGAAAAGTCTCGGAGCTCCGAGAAATGGTCTAGGGATCAATTTCCAACTTCTGTTCGTATTCCCGGAACTCCGAAAATTTCTCGGAGCTCCGAGAAAATCTCTCGGAACTCTGAGACCACTATGTCGGGAACAAAATTCTAGCTGTTGGGGATTTTGCCAGAATTACCACTATGCCCCTCAAACAGTCATATTTGGGTTTTCTATATATATGGGAGTTCTAAACTTCTCAACAATCAATTCTAACACTCTAAAAACCTATTGGAATATCCTAAGAGTGTATTAAGCTTGTTTATGCCTCTCATCCTCTAGAATTAGGATTTGGATCATAGGCTTTTACTTAACGGTTTGGGACACTAGCTCTAAAGTCTACTACACTCGTCCTACCAGACGAACTTGATAGATGTCCTCCGACCTTTCGTAGTTCTAGAATTCTTCCGCAGTCCATCCACTTCATCCAGCTTCCGGTCCTTGCCATACCGCTTGCATCGTGACGCCTCTTGTTTTCGTTCTCTTCCGTGAGTGAATTATTCTAATATAGAGCAGCAGGAGTCTTTGTTCGAGTTGAGCTCGGTTGAATGGTTTGGCTCGGATCTACTGGTTGGCTACCCCGCTCTGATCCCCCGTCCCTCTTCTTGGCTTCTGATTTCTTCACTTCTGGAGTTAGTGAATTCCGCTTCCGGCCCCAACATCCGGAGGAGAGTTGGATTCTTCTCATTGCATCATGCTTAACACTTCCTTCTTGTTAGCTTGGTCCTTGAGTCTACTCGGCGTCCCTTGTTGTTTGGTGTGGTCCCCATCTGCCTCCTTTCAACTTGGTGTGAATTCTTCTTTTTATTGATCTAGCCCGGAAACCGGCCACGACAGTTCCTTTTTTGACAGGGGAGCGGACAGCAAATCATCATCTCTATTTTCACATTTCGGATCGGACTGTTTGATCAATAGCCATTACCATGAAAATGAATATGCCGATTCCCATTCCAATTCCTCCAAAAGGACTACTTCTATCATTGATAGCTGAAAACTCATTCTATGGCCAGATTCACTAAGGATAAAGCGCTTTGAAGCCAATGCAAGCAAGGGGGGTTCACCAAGATTCTCTTGCTGATAAGGACTAAAATGGGATGGGTATGGGATCAGGTGGGATTCCGGACTGAATGCAGTAGCTACGAATGCCCAATTCTTTGCTTTTACTGGGATTCGTCATCCCGGTCATCCTTCTTTTATTGTATTATAAGGAAGTGGCTCAAGTGAATTGAGTCTTGAGATGGACCTGAAATCAGGAGCGGTCATTGCAAGGCTGTAGAGACGCCCGCACTTCTTCCATCTTCTGATCTCCTTCCCTGTCTTGAAATCCTTCACAATACAGTCCACAAGATGAAACTCGAATGCCCAGAGCTTATCTCCAGCAAGTTGAGCTACAGATATCAGATTTTTCGCCAAACAACTATGGATGGGCGGTACATACAGAACATTCTGAGAAAAGTCTGATGGCTCAAGAGCTACACTACCAATACGATGAATGGTAAGAGCAGTATTATCCCCAGTTCAGACTTTTTGATTACCTTGATATGGAGCAGAGTCAGTGAAAGCATCAGGACTGCCTGTCATATGATTGCTGGCCCAGTATCGTACATGTACTGTCATAGGGAGAATCTATGCTCATGGCTCCAATCCAAGCTGATGCTGAAGGTTGTCAGTAGAAGCATTCATGAAGGCTAGATTGTTGCGCATAGAACATCGAACAGCAAGATGGCCAGGTTTGCCACAAAGTTGGCACAAGCAAGGTAGAAGCTCCCCTACTAATAGGACCATTTGGATGAGCTCCAAGTATCCATTAGAAAATGATTCAGAGGGAGTCCAGGAATGATCATGACTAGTCCAATTGGAGTTGGCGACCACGCCCCCTTACTAATAGGGCCTACCCTCTGCCACGACGGCCACATCCTCTAAAGGGTGGATTGTTGCTGACTTGGGCAATAAGAGCTTGATTAGGTGAAGATGCTGGGATGGAGGAATGATAACGAGCTTCTTCAGCTAGAAGAAGAGGCCGCAGCTCGTGCAGGGCGGGAACCTTTTCTCTACTGGAAAGAGAAGTGACAAAATTCGAGAATCTTCACCAAGACCATTAAGAGTGATCATGACAAGGGCAGAGTCAGGCACTCCTTTCTTAATGAGAGTCAGTTTATCAAAAACCAAAAATAGGGAAAGGATTTGGTTGAGGTACTCAGAAACTGTCGTAGATCCCTGATTTTATTTGAAAGAGCTCAAGTTGAAGTTCTCGAGCCCTTTGATTCTTTGGCATAAATAGCATTTAGAATTTCTTGAGCGGAGGTGAGGTCAACAACTTGGGCAAGGATCTCAGGCGATAGGGTAGCAAACAGCCAACCCATCTATAACATGTTTTTCTTGGCGTAAAAAGAAAGTGAGTTTACAAAACCACTCAACTACTTTCTGTTAATGTTGAATGTTGCCGGCCAGTAAGTCACAAACGTTCATTTCACTCCCTAAAGGCAAGGGAATAGGCCAGGTGTTTACTTAATCAGTTATATGTTTAACACAATCGATAAGCTGGTGTGTTTTCATCTTTTTTGAAAGAAAAGGATGCCCTTATAGTGGAAGGGGTGGTGTTCTCGTCACTTGTCAGAGCTGAGCTAGGCACTGACAACAGGGCGACCGACCACTTACAAGATAGGCCGAGACTCTTTCTTATTTGATTGTATCAATA
This sequence comes from Tasmannia lanceolata, assembly GCF_043159265.1. Lineage (NCBI taxonomy): Eukaryota > Viridiplantae > Streptophyta > Magnoliopsida > Canellales > Winteraceae > Tasmannia > Tasmannia lanceolata. The sequence continues at coordinate 21,226,250 of NW_027518700.1, forward strand.
GTAGAACATTTCCACAAGGCTCCGCCTCCTCATCGGGAAAGAACTGCTCTTTAACTAACCGCCTTAGTTGTCATGAAGTCCCTCACGGGTGAAAGCTCAATCCACCGTCTCATATTGTTTCAATCCTACATTATGGCTCCAGTAAACCCTGTTAAGGTTGCACCTATGCTCTAGTAATCCCTTCCTGTTCGTATCGTCTAGTCTCACTTTCTTACCGGGTGGTGGACTACTCAACATTTCAGATTACGTTTGAGATTCTTTTCTGCTCTAAAATCCATCCCTACCTCAAGACTATGCCAGTCTTATTCTGTCTCTCTTCGAAACAAATCTTATTTATTCATTGGTAGGGCATGTCTTCTTATCATTCCATCAGCGGATAAGATAGAGAAGTCGATCAGAAAACCGTCTACAAGGCCGATTACACGCAATTGTTGCATTTGATACTTTAGGCTAGTTTCCCCCCTACTTGAGGGACAAAAACAAGTGATTAACGAAAATTTGTGGGACTCGAATAGGGTAGGGTAACTTGCTAGGGCCGAAAGGTCATAGAGCTTCATCCCTCCCCGCTTGTCGTTTTCTTGTCGGATTCCTTCCTTCCCCATAGTCAGCAGTCGCCATTGGTTGACCAACCTTTCAAAGAAAAGTTCCGAATCAATATTCTGGTCATTGATTATCGTAAACCCTTTCTCCATGGGTAGGTCCAACATCTTAGATAGGAAGTCCTCTTTTTCAATCTGGGATTTCCTTTCTGCTTGCTCCTCTGATTATGGAACTGGCATCTGAAAGACAAACTTCCCTAGTTTTCGGATGTAAAATGGCTGTAGCTGCAACACCGGGACCAAGACCAGCTTCATCTCTTCCACCATCGGGTCGGCGTCTCGTGGCATCTCTGTGGGCCTTTCTTTCAGGATCTCTCACGCGGTATCTCTGGTGGCATTCAATAGAAGGCAGCTAAGAGAGCACATCCTCAAGTAATGGCTATACCTCTATCATCTCGATTGTCCGGTCCGCGGGAACGAGACCTTCCTCTCAGAACCACATTTCAGGGCTTTTCCCCTTACCTACCTGCAACAACCCCTTTAGTAAGGGGAATCCATTGTCGCAGAGATTCAGAGCGTACCTGGGCCAATCTTCTGATCGCTCCCGGCCATACCTCACAGCTCCCTCCTTCAGGACGCGCAGCTCCTTCAGCTTCATTCAATATCAGTTTGAATAATCACTCTTTTGATTTATCGAGTCGATACGAATTCAATAGTCGACACATGAGCTTGGTTTGATGCATAACCGGACAAATCGTTCGGACACGTCAATGGATCTAGTCGGGGTCAGCCCCTTCTCTCTCTCGAGGCTCAGGAAGAGGAGTTGGGATAAGCTGTAAATAAAGAGTCAATAAATTAATGGAAATGCATTTCTAAGTCGCTTTTGATTAATACATTCTTCTAAAAAAGGGGGCAGGCTGCAGCTAAAGGCAGGGAAGCCTTTGATTAGTAGGGGGACTGGTCTTGTCCGAATACGAGAAAGGTCTATTGAAAGGAACTTATTGCTTACGCTTGCCAGCTACATGCTCTTCCTCTCATCCCGCATTTGAATACCAATCAATTAAAGCATGGAGCATCGTCGGGGTATAATGAACCATCTAAGCTAAGCGAGCACTTGCAACTAAGACTGATCGCCCTCCTGAGCTCTTTCATGCTCTTTCGATCGAGCTCTCTCGAACAGATTTTAGAAATCCGGTCAACTCTTTCTATTGGTGAGAACCGGCTTCTGATCAATAGAAAGAGGAGAAGGAACAAGAAGTTCCGCTTGACCATCTACTTTTTGAGTCGATCATTTCCGAAATCTAATCCCAGTTTCCCTCATCCGTGGAAACGCTTTACAATGGCCGCCACTTCTTCTTCGTTCCATTCTCACCCCCCCCCTCCCCCGCTAGATCACAGAAGGACCACCTTATGGTGCGTCTTGTGGAAAAATTCTGTCTCCCTGGACACGTAGATGCTCCCGAAGGAGATGCCTTTCACCTCCTGAACAACGCGAAGCCGAAGCTGCTTCTTTTTCCTTCTCTTCGTCCGTCCGTTTAGGTAATAAACAATGACCGAAGCCAATGGCCTAGAGACCCTTTTTTATGTGGTCGCTAAGCTAACGCTTGCCGGGCAATTGACTTTCTTCCCCGCTAGGATCATTCGGGAGACATACGAGGATTCAAAACTCCTTGGTTTATCTATTTACTTCTGGTTAAATCAAGACTTCTATAGAATGAAGCATTCCATATAAAAGCCAAGAAAAATTTTAGATTATGAAATAACCTAAACCTGATCTCATCTCTTTAAAATTTCACATGCAAAAATTACATATTCATAGGTTTTCAAAGAAAATCACAAATTCAATCCTAGCATGCTTCTAGTTTAAACTACATGAAAGAGGGTTTTGGAAGACCAACCTTGCGAGCTCTCCTTATCTCTAGGGTAAGTAATCTTTGGATATACGCTTTGACTTACCCTTTTAATCACAAAAGAAACCCCAAAGAATCATAAACTAGCCTCTAATATGTTGAATGTATTGAATATGTGAAAGCACTTTGTGAAGAACCAAGTGGAAGAGATGAACACCAAGCAACAAAAGAGATGAATGAATTCCAATGAGGAAGAGAGAAAGGGATGAATTTTCTAGAGAAAACCCAAAGGTTGTGCTTACTTTATTTTTATAGAAAAAGTTAGGGTTAAGAGAAAAATAGTAATTTCCCATGTGAGAGCTCCCATTTTTAGTTAGTTTCCAATTTGTGCTTTGACTTTCTCATTCTTTGATTTCCATATTGAACTTATTTCTAAATCTTGTTTCTTGCAAGCTAAGCAATGCTAAATTACACAATGGAGATCCTTCAAGATCAATCTAGAAGCCTTCTCACATAGGAAACTAGCTTTTATGAATGATTTTCGTCCAAAAAGAGCTGTTGAACTCATTTTTGACCAATTTAGAGGCTGATTCAGGAAACATCATAAACCAAAAACTTGTAGATCATTTCGAGACGTTCGAAACAAGTGTAATCGCAAATTTTTTGAACGAGAAGGTAAAACGTTATGGCCGTTTTAGTAACCTGACCACACAAGCCCTTTCTAATTATAACACTTCCTTTCTTTATTATTTTTTCAAAACAAATATGATGTCACCAACCACCTCAACCCATGTTGGACGCTTTTGCATGTGGTCTCCTCATGTGGGGCGCCCACTTATGTGGCTGACCCACATGGACCCCAACCTTGTGGGCTTTAGCCCAATGGGCCTTATGACATGTATTTTGGGTTTTTTTAATGAAAATTCAATAAAGTCCCTTAAATTTAAAATTTTTATTGATGAATCCAACCCATATGACATTTATGGTTTACCATCGACATATGGTCGAATCATCCCCTGTAGAAAAAATAATTTTTCGGACCAAAATACTCCTATTCGACCATTACACATCAAAATGCGACTGAAATACCCTCAAATTGGTTCACCCCTTAAAGGGGAAAGTTAAAAATGAAAAGTCTTTGTGGTCAAACTTCAAAAATAAAAACTTTTAAAATTTGGTCCTTTTGGTGGGCAATATCAAACAGGATCATTTGGTACCCCCTAAAAATACCCAAAATGCCCTTGACATATAAAATTTCCAAGTCAAGCGAAACCCCTGAGAAACTCTAAATTTAGCGGGCTTTCCAAAATTCATGAAATGATCTAAGATTCCTTAGACACACCATAGAGGTCAAATGAAACATATTGGAAATGACCAGATTACCTTTGAGGTACAAAATTTGGTGAAACTAGGGAAAACCCTGAGAAATTCTAAAAATAGCAGTAGATATAAGATAGATCATATGATTTTGAATCAAAATTTCAAAATCTGAAAATTAAAGCTCCTCCCTAAAATTGATTTTAAGTAAAAGATATCAATTTGTTTCCTAGGAATTAAAACCTGTATATTAAAATAAATTTTAAAACCTTATCAAATCTTCGCAAAATCAATTGAAATTTTTTCTAACATTTCAGTAACCTGATTTACTGGTTTATAAAGAAAAGTTGGAAAATTTATTAATTTAATAAGAAAAAGAATTATGGTACGTAAAACAGGGAAGCGATTAGAAAACAATAAAGACCATATTTTTTTCAAAATGTTTTTCCATGGAAACTTTCACTTATTATTAAGCTTTAATTCTGAAAAGTTTCATCAATTTTTAAAACCTTTTCGTATTTATTAAAAATGGCCGAAATTTAAAATAATTAATAATCCGATTAAATAAACACCAAAAAATATAAAAATTTTTGAATGATCTAAAAACCTTGTAAAACTACTAGAAACAAAATCTCACTAAATTTAGACATGATTTGATATACATTTGGCTCCATTCATCAAGAAATAACCCTTTTCGGGGTTATTCTTTGAAAAATGGAATGAAAAATAGAATGAAAAATAAAACGGCCGAACCGCGGTTGGAAATTAAGTTTCCAGTAGTTTTGTATTTTATATAAAACCCAAAAAATATCAGTTTTAAAAAAAAAACCATGTTTTCAAACACTTGCTTTGATAATATAATTTAAATCCATATTGAATAAAAAAATAAAAGAAAACCATTTTTAAATGGAGGAAAATTAATTTTTGGGTCAAATTTTTAAAAGAAACCCTAGTATGTTTTTTCTACTTCACAAAGATGAGGAATCCTTACCGTTGATCGCGATCCTTGTCTCTAGGGTTGGTAATCCGAGATATGCGCTTTGTCCAACCCTTTGGTCTGATCAAGAAGACCCAAAGAACACCCCAAAGATCCTTGATGTGTGATTTGTTGAAGAAGAAAAGGGAATTCAAGAATCCCTTTTGTGAAGAACCCTTGAGAGAGAGATGAACGCACTTCAAGAGAGAAGAGGTTTTTTTCTCTTTTTTTTTAGAGGAGAGAGAAAAATGACGAATTTAGAGTTTTTTGAATCCTTCCTAGGATTGTTTGCTTTGATTTTGAATCCTTCCTAAGAGAGAAATAGTAGTTTCCAATGTGAGAGCTCCCTTTTTGGCTTATTTCCAATTTTCCCCTCTTGCTTTCTTTCTTTCTTGTTTCCAAATAGGATTTGATTCCAATCTTAATTTCTTGTCAATCAAGACATGCTATTCTTCATTCCACATTGCTTCTTTGGAAGAAAACCTTTTTTAAGCAATCATTCCTCTTTTCCTTCTTTCCTTCTTTTCTTTTTTTATTCTTTTTATTTTACTTTTAACAAATATGATGTCACCATTGTGACATCATCAAGGTTGGGTGCTCAACTCATGTGGTCAGCCATGTGGGGCGCCCACCATGGTGGTCGACCCATATGGGTGAACCCACATGAGCTCCATCTTTGCAGGCTTTAGCCTAATGGGCCATTTCACACGGGTTTTGGGTTTTTCCGTAAAAATTCAATAAAATCTTTCTAAATTCAACATTCTATATATGGACCAAACCCATTTGACATTTATGGCGCATCCCTCACACATGATCGGACCATCTTTTTTGAAAATTAACTTTTCGGACCAAAATGCCCCTATTTGATTGTTAGACATCCAAATGCGACCAAAATACCCTCAGATTGGTTCACCCCTAAAGGGAAAAATTAAAAATGAAAAGTCTTTGTCGTCAAACTTCAAAAATAAAAACTTTAAAAATTTGGTTCTTTCGGTGAGCAATATTAAACAGGATCATTTGGTATCCCCTAAAAATACCCAAAATGCTCTCAACACTCAGAATTTCCAAATTAAGCGTAACCCCTGAGAAATTCTAAATTTACCAGGTTTTTCAAAATTCAGAAAATCATTCATAATCTCTCAGACATATTTCGGGGATCAAAAGAATTACACAGAAAAAAACTAAATTACCCCGAGGCGGTAGAATTTGGCGAGACTAGGGAAAATCCTGAAAAATTCCAAAAATAGCAGATTTCCGAGAATTTATGAACGGACTCAAGATTTCTTAGACACAACTTAGGGACCAAATATGATGTGTTGGAAATGTCTAAAATACCCCGAAGTGTAAGACTAAGAGAAAATCTTGAGAGATCCAAATTTAGCAGGTTTCCCAAATCTTACGAAATTACTCCTAATCCATCAGCCGTACCCTCAAGATGGTTTTGGATATATGAGAAATGATTGAAATATCCATAAGATGATGAAAATGTGGAAGCCCCATGAGTTTCTAAAAATAGCAGCTTTTTCAAAATTTGTAAAATCACTCAAGATTTCTCAAATATAACTCGAGAGTCAGACGAGACACATCGGGAATGACCAAAATACCCCTGTAGTGTAAAAATGGGTAGAAATGAGGGAAACCTCAAAAATTCTAAAAATAACTGGTTTTTTCAGTTGCTTGAAAACTTGAATTTTCATCCTCTAGATACCATTGGAATGCCCTAGAAACCTTTAGGATCGCGAATTAACTTCAGAATTCCTTCAACGAGGTGAAATCTACCCTAAAATGCATAGATGCCTAATCCTAGGTGGAATACGGACTCAAAACTTGACAAACTACCAAATCTTTTGCTTTTTAAAGTATAGCAAAATGGGGATGTCTACATCCGTGTAAACAATAACTTGTCTTCTAGACCATGCCAATGATCTGAAGTATATTTGAATTCTGAAAAACCTTTTGGCTTTGACCATAACTTAGATATTGAAGTGCTTTATTGCACCTGTAATTCATAACCTTATTTGACATGCACTTATTTCTACCTTGTGCCTATTATTTCAGTTGAGACTTCAGTATTCAGTTTGATTCTATTTATCTGATCCCTATTGAGCCTTGGCATGCTTAGACCTATACTTAGAGTAGTGCTTTATTATGTATTGACCTTTTCAGCTGACTGTGGTTATACAATACTTTTTAGGTCTTGACCCTCGTGAGGTTAACGAGGAATAGGATGCTTACCATTTGAACCGGACTTTGGCTTGGAGATTAGTTTAGTTATTTTCAATTCATTAGGAAGTGAGTTCTTTGAATAAGATGTAAAGACTTATTATTTTATTTTGCTTTGACTCAGGGGAGAGTTAAGATTTGATTTGACTTTGTTGGGACGGCATTAATTAAGACTTTAATATTTTAGTTATGAAATGACAAGGTTACTTATGTTATTGCTTTGTAGCCTTATACATTTGTAGGACTTGTCTTGCAGGTGTACGGCGCTGTCATGTCCTAAGCCCAAGGTGGGGGTTCGGGGCGTGAAGTCCCAGGGTAGATGGCAACCCAAGAGGGGGGGTGAATTGGGTTTTAAAACTTTGCCAAAAATATTGCGAAAATGAAAAACTAAATGGCAAATTAAAACTTTAAACACAAATGAAAATAAACCACAAATGCACAATCACAAAATAAAGAGAGTGAGAGAGATAGAGAGAGTGCACCCGAGATTTATAGTGGTTCGGTCACTCAAGGACCTACTCTACTCCACCAAGACCTCTTGGTGATTTCACTACGGATTCCTTTAATGGCAAGGAATCAACCCAATTACAATGGTTCGGCTGCGCCTCGCAAGACTCGCCACGAACCGAAGAAAGCTCCTCGTCTCCAACACTCGCTCTTGAGATGGCTACGCGTCTATTCGCACTCGCCAAAATATAATGTTCTTCAAAGAAAGAAAACTAAAAATTCCTTTACAAGAGTTACAAAGGATGGATGAAGTTGTACAAATATAAGCCTAATCCACTTCCTTGCTTAGAGATGAGAGAGGCACTAAAAATAAACCCTTGTATTTAAAACTTTAAACACAAATGAAAATAAACCACAAATGCACAATCACAAAATAAAGAGAGTGAGAGAGACAGAGAGAGTGCACCTGAGATTTATAGCGGTTCGGTCACTCAAGGACCTACTCCACTCCACCAAGACCTCTTGGTGATTTCACTACGGATTCCTTTAATGGCGAGGAATCAACTCAATTACAATGGTTCGGCTACGCCTTGCAAGACTCGCCACGAACCGGAGAAAGCTCCGCTTCTCTAACACTCGCTCTTGAGATGGCTGTGCGTCTCTTCGCACTCGCCAAAATATAGTGTTCTTCAAAGAAAGAAAACTAAAAATCCCTTTACAAGGGTTACAAAGGATGGATGAAGATGTACAAATATAAGCCTAATCCACTTCCTTGCTTAGAGATGAGAGAGGCACTAAAAACACTTTTGTTTGATCTTGTAGATGTTCAAGATAATGCAAAAAGATGTTTAAGAAAGGTTTAGATAGTGTATATATAGCCCATTTGAAAATATGACCGTTTGGGAATAAAACTATAAAAAACGGAGTTGAAATAGTCAACAATAAAAAGCCCCAACGGCTCTTTTGCCAGGCCGCGGTGGTCGACCGGGCCACAGCGGTCGCCTGCCCTTTATCGGGCGCCTTTTTTATTTTCAAAATTTCTACCGTCGCGGTCGACTGACCCAATGGCGGTCGTCCGACGTGGACTACCTGTTTGCTCAAAATTTAAATTCAAAAACCTTTCTGCAGTCGACCGACACTTGGCGGTCCTCCGCCCCAGCAATGCTAGATTGTTTCTGCCAAAACATAAACATATCCGCGATCATCCGAGACTACCCCGGTCGACCGGCCCGACAAATTTCGAGATGCCTGGAATTCCAGGTTCCATCTCGCGGTCGCCCGGCATAGCCCTGTCGGCCGGCCCTGTATGAAATTCCTTTTTTTACTTTAAAAACTTTAGGGACTTTTGGGCCATGGTCTTTGGGATTTATTCCTATATTTTCAAATACATTTTAACCTATGTTTAGTGCCTTTGACATCTCTAAAAAACAAGGAGAGGAGTACAGACTCTATTAACTTGAAAAGCACTACAATCTTCTCTTGATCTTCAAGGCTTCAAGTCCACCAGCTTCTTGGATCATCCTAACTTTGGCACTCCAAATGCATTCCAATTTAGCTTCAATGCCTTGATCGAAGCTTTCTTGATTGCACACTAATGAGATCTACAACTTAGACAATCAAAAACACATTAGTGATATAAAATCACTTGTGTATGGAACCATTAAAACAAGAAGGTAATGCCAAGGTTGGAACCATTCGGCTTACAGGGCGTGACAGAGAGACTCGTCAACATACCAATATGACCCCTTAGGTCAAAGGACATGTAAAGGGTCATGTCTGGTAGAATAGCTCAACTGTCTCATGTCCACAAGTCATTCTAATGTGATCATGTTGTTAGAGTATATGCCCTGAAAAGCCAGTAAAATGGCATTTTCTAATCAATAGAGGTTTATTTCATGACATGAATGCGTAATTATATTAATGAATGTGTGTGATGTGCTTGATTATTGACACATGTTCGTCCTTAGGTAGCATAGTAGAAATGCCATGCTCAAAGGATTCACAGATCCAAGGGAGCAAGGAGATATTGCATCTCGGTTCTATGCAAGCCTTAATAGTTCCTAGTTGGGAAAGAGACTGGACATCTCTTTTTGTATACAACTAGCACCAGTCTTGCCTACATGGATGTGTCATGAGGTGACTTATCTCAGTCATCTGGGTAGTGGACCCTAAGCAAGAAGAGTGGGTGCGACGATTGGATCGCGTAACCGAACCGGATCAAATAAAGAACTTGCGGACAAGAAAGTATAAAATTGTTCTTCTAGACAGGACCCTTCACAAGTCCTTAGACCTGAGGGATCTTATTGGTCTGTCGTTCCGTTCTAGGGTATTAGTCTATCTTATAGCGATTCTACTTTAGAGTCACATTCGAATAGAGCTATATCATAGAACAAACCCTCGAGACCAATAGTGATACTCAACAAGGGATTCTTTGTCCTAAAATTTAAGGATTAACATCTACAATTTTGTCAGAGCGGTAGGCCTATTAAATAGCCTGGCCAGGCGGATTTGATAAAATGTTTATCGAAAAGTTTTATGAAACATTGAATTATTTTCAAAGGATTTTACAAATGCATTTGGAGGCCAAACACCGCTTGATCAAAATGGTATCCCAAGACTGGGCCAAGGGGGTAAATGGTGTCCACCTCCCATATGACTCAACTCAGTAGATGTGGTTACGAAGAATGGACTTACACATAAATGATGTGATTAAGGGTAAGATGATCTGACGGTCATCTTCAGGGTTACGTCTCGATGGAGGCCACTGACCTAATGCGAGTGTAGTTTAACTACAGAGTGAGATCGCGGTGGGGCCCACCATAGGGTTCTGTTGGATTGACCGTCGGATCCCTGCGACGATCCCACTCATAACTCGAATGACCTGGTAACATCCAAATGGATCAGGGTTCCGCATTTTATGTAATTGCACGGATGGAGATGATACGTTAGATTAATGTGGATATTAATTATATATATGTTGATATATGTATATCTACATATCCTTGTTAAGTAAGTAACAAGAGATAGTAAGAGAATTTTTCGAAGACAAATTGGAGCCGAAATAACTCCCATTGGATATTAATCGATTAAATTATTAGTTAATTTATTAATTAATTATTTAATTATTTTACATTATTATGTATTATTACTTTGATTAATAATAAGCATAATAATGTGTAGTACAAATGAGGATAGTTATTCCCAAACCGGTTTTGCAAAAGTGTAGAATTGGAACTGAATTGGGACTTGGGATAGGACTACACATTTGGATAAGGTTTGTGGGGCCCACAACACTCCTAAATCAGTTGGAGAGCTGGGAAAAAGAGTCTCAATTGCTCAAGGACTTTGAGTTGCACTCAAACTCCTCGTTGGATAAAAATTACTAAATTGTAGGATCTACAAAATAAGTAATTTGTTTCCAACACCAACTCTTATGAGATAAGGCCACAAGGGCTGGAGAGAGTCATCCGTACATTTTCTACCATGTATCTTAAGTATCCCCGCCCATCCTTGAAGGTTTGGGAGAGTTCCATTCACTCGAGGAGTCTCAATTCAAGTTGGTTTCTCAATTGGATTGGAATTGGGAGAGAGAAACAAGGATTTATCAAACCAAAACTCTACTTTATATAAAGGAGAAAGGGGAGAATAAAATTTCAAGTGTGGAATACTCAAAAATTCGTTCTCCCTTGCTTTCGCCCCTTTGGAAAAATAGTTTTCCATCTCTCTCTCTCTCTCTCTCTCTCTCTCTCTCTCTATTTCTCTTCAATTGAAATAGTTTCAAAGAGAAAGGCTTCCAATCAATTTCTCTATTCTCTATAACAAAGGTACTGATTAGATTAGACCTTAAATAGGTGAATAAGAGTTATTCACATCCACAATAGTTCAAGCAAAGAAAAAGAATCTATCGGTTCAACTTGCGGGGTCTGCGACATTTAGAACGATCGCAGCGTTTGAGGAGTAGATCAAGCAGCGTAATTCATTGATTTCTTCTTCAAAGAGGTATTTATTTATGTTTGATTAATATAATTAACTACTCGAGACTCTAGGATCTTGGGAAAAAGCAAGATCGAAAAGAAAATTTAAAGTTTTATACGATTTTTGATCCGCTGCGCATAGCGATCTTGCCGGAAGGGGATAACCTTCATTCAAGTGGTATCAAAGCAACTAAGGCTCAGATTAAGGGATTAAATTAACCAAAGATAGATCATGCGGTATATCCGTTGTGAGTCCGGATGTTCTATCCCGGGTATCCGAGGTTCTTAGTCTGTAGTGTTAATTAATCAACATATTGACTGTTATGTAAAGATCTTAAATTTCAATCTACTCATTGTGGATTTTGACCTGATAAACCTCGATAGTTTAAAAGTACCCTCGAATACGAGTCCAACGCATCAAGAATCATCAAAATCCGATGAGCGGATTGGGAGATATGATTTTTACAAGTTAGGCCGAAAGTGTTGTCTTTTGCTGATTTTTATTTCGGGAATTACTTATTTTATTTCAGAATGGCCCCAAAGTTGTGAGAAAAATTTATTGCCCAAGATTAAATTTTTCAAACATTATTTAGGTGTATTTTAACTATAATCAGTACTAATATGGTAGTTCGAATAATTTTTCTCCCACTTAAAATATTCGGAAATCATGTTATTCTGAAAGGGTTTCTGAAAAGCACTATTTTGAGCTTTTTTAGCTCAAACGATTTCATTTTTGTGCGAAATTTTTTATGGTCACTTATGACATCATAAGGATTAATTATATCAAGTTTATTTAGATGTTAGTACTTTTTATGGCTGTATTAAAAATTATTTAATTTAATTTCAGCATGAGTTGATGTCTATTGGTGAAAATTGGGCAAAAAGGATTATTCGACCTCTATCCATGCATGTGATGCATATGGATAATATTTGTGGATATTTGTTACTTATTTTTATTGTTTGATATTGCTGGAATGTAGCAATTAAAAATCCACAATGTAATAATTAATTATTTTACTGGTTTATGTACTCCCTTTGGGCAGTGTGCGGACAACTGGTTTCCCATAAAGAATTTCTTTTGATGTACATATTATTTATGCTAGTATAGGTGTAGATACCCCCATCTTGACAGGACCCTAAAAATCCAAAAAAAAAAATCGAAGTCCCAAGACCGAATAAAATCCTAAAACCCGAATCCCAAGAAATTTAACCCGAGTTGCACCCCAATTCTTATTTTTATCCCAAAACCAAATCAAATGGGGTGTGAAATATCAAGACAAGGTGTGCCCATATCAATCCAATAAGGGAAAGGAAAAGAAAATTTATCCCACTCCCTTTCTTGTCCAAGACCACCCTCTTGTTTTGAAAAGCATTAGCAAAAATACACTAAAGAGGGCTGTCCATCAGAAGAAAAGGGGGCAAGTATATCATTTTCTCTTTAGAGGGGGGCTGGCAAGGGAGAAAAATGAGGTGAAATATATCATTTACTCATTTTAGAGAGGGCTATCCATAGGAGTAAAAGAGGAAGTGAATATATAGTTTTTCCCTAGGGACCTTTTTCAACCTAGACCACCATCTTATAGTGTAAAAGAATGGTCATGTAATGCACTAGAAGGGGCTGACCAAGAAAGAAAAGGGGTGCGAATATATCATTTTCCTTTATGACGAAGGAAACGAACTAGGGTTGGGGGAACTTCTCTTTGATTTCAGTAGGGGTGTCAACGGATCCACCTCGGGTCGGATCCACCTATGTCACAGTCACGATCCATTCAAATTCCTTATTGGTCGGGTCGGAGTTGGATTGTTCTTTGGATCCTACTTTCTACGTCATGATCATGATCCATTTTAATTCGGACCGTCCATCGGAGTGTCCTATTATGTCCCACTAAGCTAAGTAAACAATTAATTTTTTAAAAAAAGAGATAGAATGGCAGTCCACTATTAGTGTCTCCATGCGTTTTCTTCAACTAAATTAAAAATTTATCTATGTTTAATCTATTTGTATAATAATGCTTGTAAACAATAACAATAATCAAAATTACATACACAAATATAATGTATAACTAATTAACTATTATCAAAGAATATGATGCCTAAAGAACAAAGCCCCTCTCTTTTCCTTCATGAAAGTATGAAATGAAACCACTGACATGAATGAAATCGCATTCCCATCCGATTCATTAAGTGATAAGAGAGGTTTTGACCAAAATACCCTTCATAGAATGGTTAGCATTAACAAAATTTGGAGGGTATTTTTGTAAGCCATTTCGGATCGTGACTATCCAATGGGCATCTGTGGCGTGCCCATACACCATCCAAAATTTTTCGGATCCCAGATTTGATGATCCGAAATATGCCCATGGATCCTATTCATATATTTAGATCATGTTTATTAACGTTCGGATTCAGACGATCCATCGAACCGTCTAGATCCATTGACACCCCTAGATTTGAGGCTAAGGTTGCTCTTCAACAAAAAGCTAAAAGAGAGTGAGAGAAGAGGGAGAACAACACAAAGAGAGAGGAGGGGAGCTCGTCCACGACTGTTCCTACCCGATTCCAACCTCCATCTCCACCTCGCCACCACCAGCCACCATAACTTCATCTTCTTATTCCTTTCAACCTTTATTTCTTCCATCAATTTGCTAATATGTCTTCTGCTTCAGATCTGAAATCCATGTCTCCAACCATTCCATCCACCACCAATATCATCACCATCTTCCCACCTCCTCTTCACCTCCTCCATCAGCCCTCACCATCACCATCTCTTCCCTTCACTTTCACCTCCAATTGCTACCTCCTCCACCACTTCAGCCATCATCTGCACCCCAAACCCACTTCATTTCCCTTTCTAGCCACCATTAAAACCCTCTTCCACCAGACCTACCTCCACTTCAGTTCGTTTTCACCACTACCTTCATCACCCTCTTCTACTACCACTACCATTAACTACCACCACTGTAACCACCATCTCCGACCACCCCATTTGAGAGAGATTTGAGCAGAGAGATATTGAAGAAGAAGGAAATTAAGAGTTACAAATAGGGTAATTGAGCTAGGGTTTGGATGAGGAAATAGAGAGAAAAATATGAGTAAGAGTTTCTGATTTGGATATGGAATAGGGAAGAGAAGAGAGAGAATTCAGCTAGGGTTTCCTAACCCATTGAAAAGAGGGAGTCGACCTTCCATCTTGGGCATTCCTTGGTGCCGTAGACCACCTGCGAACCCATTTTTCTCTTTTTTATTAATCCCAACCCTAACTTCAGCAATACCCATCAAATCCAACCAAAAACCCCCTTGAATCCGAACCCTGTTTAATCACAGACCCCAATTTCCCCTCTCATTTCTCATTTTCATCACCTCTATCTCACACCCTCACAACCCATTACTCATTTTCCACAAATCTGACCTCATTCCCTTCTTTGGAGCAGCCTTCCTGAAATACAGGTGTGACAATCCAAGAGGGGGGGTGAATTGGTCAATTAGAAATTTTAGGGTTAATTAAGGGAGATTAAAAATTAATCAATTTAATTAAGCACTAATTAGCCTAACCCTTGTTCAAATATGTATATCAATGAACGCTAGGATTTAGACTTTCTAATCATGCACATTTAGCTAAGCCTTGTTCAAATGGATATTATAATGCTTAGGGTTTAACAATTTAATCAAGTGCATTTACTAACTCTTATTCAATTAAAAGCACAAAAACAAGTTACGTTAGAGATTATCAATCACCACACGTGCAAGAGAGAAGGAAAAGAGACATCCACAAGGAACACAAGATTTATAGTGGTTCGGTCACAACTTGACCTACTCCACTTTTCCAAGTTTACCTCCTTGGGATCTCCGCTAAAATGATGAAGCCGTACACCCGACTCCTTCATCTCCAAAGGGAACAAACCCTTGCTTTTTCATTCTCAAGGGCCAAAGCGAAGCCCCTCATACGAAGCCTTCTTCACCTTTCTTGGGCCGAAGAGAAGACCCTCGTCTTCACCTTTGTTCACGGGTCGAAGAGAAGACTCTCTTCTTCACAATTCTTTCCGGGTCGAAGAGAAGACCCTCAATGAAGAACAAAGAAAAATAAAAACTCTCTTGCCTCTTAATAGGTGGATTACAACATTGATAGCTCACATTCTCTCCAAGAATATACAAATGTAAAGCCTTATGTAGTGCCTCTTAATAAGATGTAGAAATGGAAGATCAAAGCCCTATAGTACCTTATGTTTCATAGATTGCCTTTGTAAATTGGCTATGCTGTGATAATTTAACTGCCGAGATTGTAACCATAATCGTATACTAATTGCGATTGATCCAACATAATTGGAGTGCGTAAATTATAGTATATTATTGGCTCCGAGGTCCACTGTCCACGAAAATCCTGAGAAACATGCTAGGCAATAAGATACTATAACTTACGTGCTAAGTTATACAAGGGTTGAGAGCACGATTCCCTTCCATGGTTGCGATTCAAGGCCGAAACTTGCGAACTATAGAGCCTTTGGTATTCCTTAGATATTTAGGAATAAAAAATCCTCGAAAATTGAAAATCAATAAGTTCAACAAATCGAATTAACTCGATCCGCGTATTATGAGCCGTTGGATTACGGTCTCCTATCGTAGGAACCTTTAGGGCCCCTTAGGAACACTTACGTCACGTTGTGTCCTAAGTTTTAGGAGTCCTAGAGTTAGGAGTCCAGCCTCATCACTGCCGTTTGCTATGGATAGCAACCGTGCCATAGATCTACTTACACTAGTCACCCAATTTTTTCCTAGGACAAACCTAGTTACCTAGGATGTAGGTTCACCTGCATTAGTCTAAGGGGTGTCTTGCACTTAGATAGGACCATATAGCATCTTAGATGAAGTCCTAGGATAATAAAATCTTCAACTTGAACTAAATAATTTCTCTTAAACTGTTAAAACAATAAATCCAGTCTAGATCGGTGTCCTAGATGAGTCAGGCATAAGTAGCTTAGTTCAGGTGCACCGAACTACGATCGACTCTGATTCTAGTGAGGCTGGGATACGTAGGCAACTTGGATAGTTGAGTGGCATACCAAGCCCGAGTCGGCTCTACACATAAGTGTTGGGGTTTTGTATATTAATCCTTAAATTAAAAGTAATTAAATCACTTTGGATTGTTCATGAAATTAGAATTTTAGGAGAAATTTCACTTAGATTGAATTCAAATAAATTAAGAAAATCAAGATACAAGTTTATGAATTACATTGAAATTAGATCTTATGATGCATGTCATGTAGTCCGCACATTAATATAGAGTTAAATGAGCCATTTAAAAGAAATTGAAAAGAGTTAACTTTTGGAATTGAAGACCGATTATCGGGCAAGAATGGTGCATGTGGTGGTAACTCCCCATACCTTCCATTCTCGTAACCAGGTAACGAGTCTAGATTTCTGGTCAATTATGGGTCCTAGATCCCTCATCTAGGTGGCGACTCTGTCACTCTCTTTTGCGTGGAATTCGGATTGCCTTAGTGATCCCAACTTCACGGAAAAGATGAATTAAATCACACCTTGCTAGGCTCGGCGGCTTACCCCTGCCCTTATGGGTACTTGGTTGCACGTTTGTTTGCACCCTATGGCTTGGTTGCTGCCTGTTTGGTTGGGTAATTAAAATCAATAATAAAAAACACACGCCATTCGCGTGGGTACGAGAGACCAAGAAAGAGTGTAGCGCCTCGCGCGCTCGCGACCCTCTAGCGGGATCGGGTCCCACAGTTTGGCGACTCTACTGGGGACCTCCTAACTTCATTAAAACTTCAAAGGATAACTCATTTGAATTTAATTTAACTGGCTCATAAAAAACTCTATCTTATATCTTATACTTGTTAGATAAGTTTGTATGTTTTATTTTCTCATCACATTTTACTCAAATTTAATCTAACAAAACCTGAAGGCATCATAGATTGCGCAAACTTATTGCACACACTTACATCACTTGCATCTAAACCCTTGCATCTCACATGCACATATGTCCTATTTTAGGAACCCGGAGTGTTATCTAGCATGCTTGACTGGGATTTCATCACCTGGTGCCTCTGTGCTAGAGAAGCATTCCACTCTTAGCCTAGTACCTTTATGGTGCGTAAACGGATCTCTTGTTCACGTATTGATACGCTGGACACTGGTACAGTATATTGACCACGGATTCGCGCTAAGGGAACTCTTGGCCTTACCCCTAGATTACCCCACACATGCATATAGTATACGAACACACGTGCTCCATGTGTGTGAGCCTAGTTTAGGATATCCTACCCATTTTTGTCTAGATTAGGCAGTAGTCCATCTTCCAATTGCTGCGATCGGTCCTTAGGTACACAAACAAAGTCAAGAGTCAAGATTCTTTCTCCACTCCGCTAGATCAGGATTAGGATTGATGCCTTCAGGTAGCACTTGTTAAAATGTAAGAAGATTAAAAAACTTTCCCTTTGGGATTATGATATAAATCCCATCATTCCAAAGATTTCATAGGATAGCTTCCTCTCGATCTATCTCTCAGATCTATCTTGCACGATCTTGTTAAATCATATGATTATGATATCCCAATTTCTCTCTCTCAATGGCCTAGTCATGCTTGTGTCATTATAGGTCGTGTGACCTATCACTTAGGCTTTCCCTAGGGCAGTTCATACATCTGGGATGTAGTTTACATATTCAGATTGTTTAGCCTAGATCATCTTTCTCTTAAGATCATTGCATCCCTAGCTTAAGGTCAATTCCTTCTGACTCTAGGGGGAACCTTTTTCAAGATCATCTTCTAAATTCCTTCAGAGTTCATTCCGATAATCCTTAAACCAGAGGCATCCCCAAGTGCTATCATGTCATCATTGTTATGTTTATTTATTTTGAGGAACCATCCTTTTATCTCCCATTCCTTAACTAATCGTATCATAATTATCATATCAATCATAGAAAAGAAAATTTTCCTAAATGTCAAGCTTACATCTTGTGTTTATTGTTTCTATGTCATGATTGGTCATCACTGAGAATCTTGGAAAATTTCTTGGGTTTGAACTTATTCTGGATTAAGTGAGAAAATTTAACTCCCCATTTGTGTTGAAAGTCTCTCTATCCACTTTTTCCTACCTATGGCAGATTCTATGGAAAATTTCTAACTCTTTCATGTCACAAAAACCCTAGCTCTGCTTGTCCAACAGATGAAAGAACTTAAGGAAGAGAATCAATACATTAAGGCTCAGCTGGATGAGAAACTTGGCCCAACCACTATTTCTTCTAAGGACAAAAATCATAGCCTCTATGATGCATTGAAATCGTCTCAAAATGATGCGTTCATAAAGATGGAGAAATTCTTCATGAACCTCTCTCTGCAGACAGCCATGGTAGTTGGTGAAGTAAGTCAAGTGAAGAATCAGATACATTTTTTTTATCTTTTTAGCGTATAAAAGGGTTGGACAAAGCGTATATCTTGGATCACCAACCCTAGAGACAAGGATTGCGATCAACGGTAATGATTGCGATCAACGGTAAGGATTCCTCATCTTTGTGAAGTAGAAAAAGCATGCTAGGGTTTTAATTTTGGTGGATCAAATCAACGAGTTTTTCTTTGAAATTTCAGTATGTAATAATATAGATTATGAGTTTTCAAAATTCAAAAATTAATTTTCCTCCATTTAAAAATGGTTTTCTTTTGTTTTTATTTAATATTGATTTAAATTAGATTATCAAAGCAAGTGTTTGAAAACATGGTTCTCTTTAAGAACTGATATTTTCTGGGTTTTATATAAAATACAAAACTACTGGAAACTTAATTTTCAACCGCGGTTCGGCCGTTTTATTTTTCATTCTATTTTTCAAAGAATAACCCCGAAAAAGGGTTATTTCTTGATGAATGGAGCCAAAAGTATATCAAATCATGTCCAAATTTAGTTAAAGTTTGTTTCCAGTAGTTTTACAAGATTTTTAGATCACCCAAAAATTTTCATATTTTTTGGAGTTTATTTAATCGGATTATTAATTATTTTAAATTTCGGCTATTTTTAATAAATACGAAATGGTTTTAAAAATTGATGAAACTTTCCAGAATTAAAGCATAATAATAAATGGAAGTTTTCATTGAAAAATATTTTAAAACAAATATGGTTTTTACTGTTTTCTAATCGCTTCCCCGTTTTACGTGCCATAATTCTTTTTCTTATTAAATTAATTAATTTTTAAAATTTTTATTTACAAACCAGTAACACTTAGGTTACTGGAATATTAGACAAATATTTTTAATTTATTTTGCAAACATTTGATAAGAATTTATAATTTATTTTAATGAACGGGTTTTAACGCCTATGAAACAAATTAATCTCTTATATTTAAAAATCAATTTTATGAAGGACATTTAATTTTTAAGTTTTAAAATATTGATAAAAAATTTTATAATCTATTATATATCTACTGGAATTTTTTATTTGATTTAGGATACCATTAGGTTTGCTTTTTAAGTAATTCTTTGGTTTCATCTGATTTTTGTGTGAATTTAAATAGGCATCAAATCGTAATACAAATTCATGAAAGTTATACAGTAGTCTAAGTTCATAATTATCTTTATACTGTAAGAGTTCAAATTGATTTGAAATTGATATGATATAGGTTGCTGTGTTAATCTATAATCCGATTTGAATTTAAAAAAATCAGAAATTGATATCTCATCTTAATGATAATTCATGCAAATTTTTCAGTAAGCTTTAATCATCTATATCTTTATTCTGTGAAAGTTTGGAGTAATTTAAAATTGATATGATATAGGTTGCTGTGTTAATCAATAATCTGATTTGAATTTTGAAAAATCATAAATTGATATCAAATCTTAATAATAATTCATGAAATGTTTCCATTAAGCCACAATCATCCATATCTTGTTACTGGAAAAGTTTCAATGGATTGGGAGTTCGATTCCTTAGGGTTACTGTCTAATCCTAGCAATCTGGTCTTAATGATATTAAATCACAATTTAATAGCAAATCAATACAAAGGTCAGTAAAAATCTCTAAAAAACCTTAAATTTTCATCATAAATTCAATCCCTAACTTTTTTGAAACAGAAACCTTAGGGTTCATGGATTGCCTTTGTAAATTGGCTATGCTGTGACAATTTAACTGCCGAGATCGTAACCATAATCGTATACTAATTGGGATCGATCCAGCATAATTGGAGTGCGTAAATTATAGTGTGTTATTGGCTCTGAGGTCCACTGTCCACGGAAATCCTGAGAAACATGCCAGGCAATAAGATGCTATAACTTACGTGCTAAATTATACATGCCAGGCAATTTAACTGCCGAGATCGTAACCATAATCGTATACTAATTGCGATCGATCCAGCATAATTGGAGTGCGTAAATTATAGTATGTTATTGGCTCCGAGGTCCACTGTCCACGGAAATCCTGAGAAACATGCCAGGCAATAAGATACTATAACTTACGTGCTAAATTATACAAGGGTTGAGAGCACGATTCCCTTCCATGGTTGCGATTCAAGGCTGAAACTTGCGAACCATAGAGCCTTTGGTATTCCTTACATGTTTAGGAATCGAAAATCCTCAAAAATTAAAAATCAATAAGTTCAACAAATTGAATTAACTCGATCGCGTCTTAGGAGCCGTTGGATTACGGTCTCCTATCGTAGGAACCTTTAGGGCCCCTTAGGAACACTTACGTCACATTGTGTCCTAAGTTTTAGGGAGTCCTAGAGTTAGGAGTCCAGCCTCATCACTGTCGTTTGCTATGGATAGCAACCATGCTATAGATCTACTTACACTAGTCACCTCACCTTTCTCATAGGACAAGCCTAGTTACCTAGGACGTAGGTTCACCTGCATTAGTCTAAGAGGTGTCTTGCACTTAGATAGGACCATATAGCATCTTAGATGAAGTCCTAGGATAATAAAATATTCAACTTGAACTAAATAATTTCTCTTAAACTATTAAAACAGTAAATCCAGTCTAGATCGGTGTCCTAGATGAGTTAGGCATAAGTAGTTTAGTTCAGGTGCACCGAACTACGATCGACTCTGATTCCAGTGAGGCTGGGATACGTAGGCAACTTGGATACTTGAGTGGCATACCAAGCCCGAGTCGGCTCCACACGTGAGTGGTGGGGTTTTGTATATTAATTCTTAAATTAAAAGTAATTAAATCACTTGGGACTTTTCATAAAATTAGAATTTTAGGAGAAATTTCACTTAGATTGAATTCAAACAAATTAAGAAAATCAAGATACACATTTAGGAATTACATTGAAATTAGATCTTATGATGCATGTCACGTAGTTCGCACATTCATATAGAGTTAAATGAGCCATTTAAAAGAAATTCAAAAGAGTTAACTTTTGGAATTGAAGACCGATTATCGGGCAGGAATGGTGCATGTGGTGGTAACTCCCCACACCTTCCATTCTCGTAACCAGATAACGAGTCTAGATTTCTAGTCAATTATGGGTCCTAGATCCTTCATCTAGGTGGTGACTCTGTCACTCTCTTTTGCGTGGAATTTGGATTGCCTTAGTGATCCCAAGTTCACAGAAAAGATGAATTAAATCACACCTTGGTAGGCTCGGCGGCTTACCCCTGCCCTTATGGGTATTGGGTTACAAGTTTGTTTGCACCCTATGGCTTGGTTGCTGCCTGCCTGGTTGGGTAATTAAAATCAATAATAAAAAGCACACGCGAATCGCGTGGGTACGAGAGACCAAGAGAGAGTGTAGCGCCTCGCCCGCTGTCACCCCTCTCGCGGGATCGGGTCCCACAGTTTGGCGACTCTGCTGCGGATTTTGATAACTGAAACCTTGATCTAACTGCCTGGTATTGGAAATTTAGAACAACGGCTCTCTTGGATACTGAAAATTGGGAAGTGGGATTTTTCCTTTGACAGGTGTTTAGATAAACACTTCTTGACCAGGATAATATTCAACTACGAGGAAGGAAATTAAAAATTTTAATGGTTCATCTTTCTGAGAAACTTGCCCAATCATCAACACATAAGAAATCCTCCATGCCTCAGGTGCCTTTCTGGGGCATGGTCCTCTTATGGAAACTCCACTTCCCGATGTTTCTACTTCGGAATGCTTATGAGCTGATCTTCTTTAAAACGAAGCTCTTTGACTAGATTCTCGAGATTTTTCTTTAGGATTAACTTGGCGCAGGCACAATCACAGGGAGCTGATGACACCGGGCCTATTTCACCGAGACAGTTGCATCATTTGGACACAAGGACGACGGCTGACTCTTCTTAAAGAGGAAATTTGGGTAAATGACACTATTCAAAGGATTGAGAAACTCCGAAAGAGTGAACTTAGAATGACAAAGATTGACTAACTACACTGACAGACACAGTGATGCTTCTGACTTAGTTATCGTTTTGTTTGGTAATTCTATCTTTTCAAAGAGTAGTTTCTCAATTAATAAACACTGGACTTCTTCCTTAAAATAGTAATGCCTCAAGGATTTGGTTATCATTCCTAGGATTGCTTGGTTTCAATGCCCGCAATTTCTAGGATGACACTTGAACTCGCTTGAACTTCTTTTTGATCTTCAGTCTTGATACCGGTTGCAGCCTTCTTATAATGATTCTCTTACCATGACCAAGTCATCTCTTCAGGGTTTTTAACTTGACGGACCGTGCTAGCCTTAACTTTTGCCTGAACCGCCTTTCTAGGTTTTCGATCCAGCAGGCTATCTCCTTAGCTTTTGCCTAAGCCGTCCTTTCGGGTTTTCAACTTAGCAGGGGAATGATCTTAAATTTTGCCTATACCACCTTTTCAGGTTTTCAGTCTAGCAGCCTAAACCTAAGTTACACGTTTGTAAAGAAAATTTTTGAAAATTTATTAATTTAATAAGAAAAAGAAATATGGCACGCAAAACGGGAAAGCGATTAGAAAACAGTGAAAACCATATTTTTTTTTAAATAGTTTTCAATGAAAACTTCCATTTATTATTAAGCTTTAATTCTGGAAAGTTTCATCAATTTTTAAAACCATTTGGTATTTATTAAAAATTGCCGAAATTTAAAATAATTAATAATCTGATTAAATAAACTCCAAAAAATATGAAAATTTGTGGGTGATCTAAAATTTTTGTAAAACTACTGGAAACAAACTTTCACTAAATTTGGACATGATTTGATATACTTTTGGCTCCATTCATCAAGAAATAACCCTTTTTCGGGGTTATTCTTTGAAAAATATAATGAAAAATAAAACGGCCGAACCGCGGTTGGAAATTAAGTTTCCAGTAGTTTTGTATTTTATATAAAACCCAGAAAATATCAGTTTTTTAAAAAGAACCATGTTTTCAAACACTTGCTTTGATAATCTAATTTAAATCCATATTGAATAAAAACAAAAGAAAACCATTTTTAAATGGAGGAAAATTATTTTTTGGATCAAATTTTGGATTTTGAAAACTCATAATCTATATTATATCATACTGGAATTTCAAAGAAAAACTCGTTGATTTGATCCATCAAAATTAAAACCCTAGCATGCTTTTTCTACTTCACAAAGATGAGGAATCCTTACCGTTGATCGCGATCCTTGTCTCTAGGGTTGGTGATCCAAGATATACGCTTTGTCCAACCCTTTTATACGCTAAAAAAGATCCAAAGAACACTCCAATAATCCTTGATTGTGTGATGCCTTAGAGAAGAAGAAGGAATTCAAGAATTCCTTTTGGAAGAACACTTGAGAGAGAGATGAACACACTTCAAGAGAGAGGAGGTTTTTTTCTTCTTTTTTCTTTTTTTTCTTGGGAGGAGAGAGAAAAATGACAAATTTGAATTTTTTTGGATCCTTCCTAGGATTGTTTGCATTGATTTTTATACAAAAAAGCTAGGGTTAAAAGAGAAATAGTAGTTTCCAATGTGAGAGCTCCATTTTTGGCTTTTTTCCAATTTTCCCCTCTTGCTTTCTTTCTTTCTTGTTTCCAAATTTGATTTGATTCCAATCTTAATTTCTTGTCAATCAAGACATACTATTCTCATTCCACGTTGCTTCTTTGGAAGAAAATATTTTTAAGCAATCATTCATCTTTTCCTTTTTCCTTCTTTTTTTTTCTTTATTCTTTTTATTTTTCTTTTAACAAATATGATGTCACAACCATTGTAACATCATCAAGGTTGGGTGCTCAACTCATGTGGGTCAGCCATGTGGGGTGCCCACCATGGTGGTCGACCCATATGGGTGAACCCACATGAGCTCCATCTTTTCAGGCTTTAGCTCAATGGGCCATTTCACACGGGTTTCGAGTTTTTCCGTAAAAATTCAATAAAATATTTCTGAATTCAACATTCTATATATGGACCCAACCCATTTGACATTTATGGGGCATCCCTCACACATGATCGGACCAAAATGCCCCTATTTGACTGTTAGACATCCAAATGCGATCAAAATACCCTCAGATTGGTTCACCCCTAAAGGAAAAAATTAAAATTGGAAAGTCTTTGTGGTCAAACTTCAAAAATAGAAACTTTCAAAATTGGGTCCTTTCAATGAGCAATATTAAACAGGATCATTTGGTATCCCCTGAAAATACCCAAAATGCCCTCAATACTTAGAATTTCCAAATTAAGCGAAACCCCTGAGAAATTCTAAATTTAGCAGGTTTTTCAAAATTCAGGAAATCATTCATAATCTCTCAGACATATTTCAGGGATCAAAATAATTACACAGGAAAACACCAAATTACCCCGAGGTGCTAGAATTTGGCGAGACTAGGGAAAACCCTGAGAAATTCCAAAAATAGCAGATTTCCAAAAATTTATGAACTGACTCAAGATTTCTTAGACACAACTTAGGGACCAAATATGATATATTGGAAATGTCTAAAATACCCCCGAAGTGCAAGACCAAGAGAAAATCTTGAGAGATCTAAATTTAGCAGGTTTCCTAAATCTTACGAAATTACTCCTAATCCATCAGCCGTACCCTCGAGATGGTTTTGGATATATGAGAAATGATTGAAACATCCATAAGATGATGAAAATGTGGAAGCCCCATGAGTTTCTAAAAATAGCAGCTTTTTCAAAATTCATGTAATCGCTCAAGATCTCTCGGACACAGCTCGGGGTTCAAACGGGACACATCAGGAATGACCAAAATACCCCTGTAGTGCAAAATGAACAAAAATGAGGGAAACCCTGAAAATTCTAAAAATAGCAGGTTTTTTCACTTGCTTAGAAACTTGATTTTACATCTTCCGGAGGCCAAAGGAACCCCCTAGAGACCTTCAGGATCACGAATCAACTTCAAAACTCTCATAATGAGGTGAAATCTACTCTAAAATGCATGGATGCCTAATCTAATGTTGAATACGGACTCAAGACTCAATGATACTACAGAATCTTTCACTTTTTAAAGCGTAGCAAAATGAGGGTGTCTATAGGAGTCTGTCCTACACTTATAGAGTTTAGGATTATGTCCTACCATCATAGAGTTTAGGATTCCATCCTACCCTTATAAAGTGATAAGATTTTGTCATATCTTCTTAGTCATAGGATTCTGTCCTACCTTCCTAGTTTAGGATTCTGTCCTATCCTCATAGAGAGTTAGGAGTCTGTCCTACCGTCATAGAGAGCAAAGAGTCTTTCCTACCGTCATAGAGAGTTAGGATTCTGTCCTATCTTCATAGAGTGTAGGATTTTGTCCTACCGTCACAGAGTTATAGGCTCTTGTCCTATCTTCATAGAGTTTAGGATTATGTCATACCTTCATCGGGTTTAGGATAATGTACATTAGTCTAGGAAGACGTCCATTAGTCTACGAGTCCATCGTCTCGAGTCAAAAATTCCTTTGTAAGAAAAAATAACAAAAATATTTTTTGAAAAGCTGTTTCTAACTACGTTAGCTTGATCCCTTTCCACAGGGTACGTAGGCAGCTTGGGACCGACATCCTAAGTCCATTCAAACTTCATAAATAAATCTTTTCAAACCTTTCAATCAAACCTTTTTTTCAATAATCTTTTCCAAACCTCTTAAATAAAACCTTTTCAAACTTTTTCAAAATAAAAAACTAAAAAATACAAAAACTAAAAATGGGCAAGGACGGTGATTGCCAGGTCACTCGGATCCCTCTTTGCTTTCCATTTTCAATTTTGATCGTGGTTTTTTGGTTTTTATCGGTTTTTCGACATTTTATCGGGTTTTGGGACGGGTGATGACGTAGCGTGGCCCCTTTACAGGGATTTTCCTTGTTGAGCCCAACGATAGGCTATGACGACCACGAGACTGAGATTTGTCCGATCTTTAGCGGATCAGGATCGCTGGGCTTGATTTTTTTAGAATCGTTCCCTAAGCCTATCGTATTTTCCCTTTTCTTCTCCCTTGCATTTCTGGTCCTCGCATACCGTCGATTTTTCGATTTCTTCCTTTCCTTGCATCTTTTAGCTTATCGCGTGTTTGTCTTTGGTTTCTTATGTGTTTACTTTCAGCTTGCTTACTTTTCTAGCATGTGATTAGTTACTATTTTCTTAGCACTATCTCTTGCATAGGCTAGCATGCTAGTGTATTTATTCTACTACTTTGGTTGTTTACTGCTTTGTATTATCTTCTACGTAATTAGGTGCATGTTAGTGTGTTTACTTCTTTATCTTGAGTGTTTACTCTTTAGATATATCTCTTAAGCAATCTCACATACTCATTCACATGCTTAGCTGTAGCATTTACTCATTCATCTTATCTCAATTATCTACTTAGATGTAGCTTTTTACTGCTTTTGTACTTATCTCATCTTATCTGTCATTATCTGCTTAGTTGTAGTTGTGCATTTGGTTGTTTACTGCTTTCTTAGATGTGTTGAGTTAGGATTAGATATGATGAGTTATGATTTGTTTGCTTTCTTTGCCCATCCCTGGGTCGCATGCTTTGATAGACGTTTTCTCAGGGATGCCTGTTCCCATTTCACATGATTTTAGCCCAAACCTCTTCAAAGTTAAAATAAATGGCATAAGAGACCGAGTGCGCTCGGGCAAGTGGGGTGCCTAACACCTTCCCTACTCGTAACCAAGCACGGACCCAATTATCTCTGGATTTATCCACTGCACAGAGCATATTATTGGTTCCATCGCCGTATTCCATGGATGGCGACTCTTTACTATTTTTAGATACGTCTTGATTCCAGGTTCTATCTCTGAATCAAGCTATATCTCATATATCGCCACTCATGCTGTGAGGGCACCATTTTGAGAGTTCTTTGATAGACCTCTCCTTCACATGTGGAGATCCAAAGGATGTAGGGGGTCCGTCCATCGGCATTCTCTGATCGGGGTCCACAGTAGGACACTAGGGTAGTTTATTTTCATATTACATCAGAAGTAATGAAGAAAGAAAATTGCTCTTAAGGTGGTCAAGTGAAAGAATCAAAGAAGAACTTGGACATGGCGATGCTTCAAGAAGGCTATGCATGATGGCGAACCTCGATTCTATAGATTCAATGGAGGGCAGACGCATTCTTTATGATTCCTACTGATCCAAAATACTTCATATGATGAAGTATATCAGTACCAATATCTTTGAAAAATCGCATTGAGGTCGGCGGATTTTTCCTTATTGCCAAAAGGGAATAGTTGCCCAAATTTCACCCTTAAATTTGGTAATATGGAGTTATGGGGATTAACGAACTCTAAAATAGTTGGATAATTCTAAAATAGTTAGTGGGAGAATCCCATAAATCCAAGATGCCAAAATTAAGCTTATGGATGTGGTTGTTTTACTTTTCCGTAGTTTGGATGTGTGATGGGTGATTGCATTTTTCTTTCCTTATGTATGTATTTCCATTGGATGGTTTGTTTTAGATGCATGCATAAGAATGAGTTTTTCCCACTTAAAAGAAACCCTCCTTATAAAATATTAAGTTGTAAATGGGGATTTAAATCGAAAGGATTAATCTCCATGGCCTTCCATAGCCATCTATTGGTTGGCTAGTTTAAAGAACAAGACGGTCATATGCCAAAGTAAAAGCCGATCTTGATTTTCTATCTAGAGTAACTAATAGATTCCTATAAGGATAAGGGATATTTGCAAAATACATTAGTCATATGCCAAAGCAGAAGCTAATATGTTTTGTAAAATGATTCTGAGGCAGTGGGTGTTAGCTTAACCAAGCAAAGAGTGGATGCCCAAAGGATAGATACACTGCGATGCTTGGTGGCCAAAATCAAATCAAATATCAAATAATATGATGGATTAGATGAATCCACTCGTACTTAACAAAGTTGTTGTTAATGAGCATCCGATGCCCATTGGAGAAATCATGCTATTTCTCTTGATTTATGTGTTTGAGGAGCACATAAATGAGACAAGATATGGGCAATACCATTACAGATCAAATACCCAGATCTAATGGTTATATGTCATGATAAATCTAAAATGGTTATTTTTGCTTATATTGTGCCTCTTTCCTTTGCAATAGATATGGCATCCTTCAATCCATTAGCTAGGATTCTTGAGAACAACAAACTTACTGGTCCAAATTACGTGGACTGGAAGAGGAACTTAACCCTAGTGCTCACAGCAGCGAAAGTTCATTGGGTCTTGACTACTGAGGCACCTGAGTTGCCTGGTCCTGATGCTCCCCAGGACGTCAGGGACAGAGCCACAAAATGGCATGAAGATGACTAAATGGCTAAGTGTTATATCCTTTGTTCGATGTCGAACGTGTTGCAACAACAGCATGTCGGAATGGCTTCATCCATGGATATTATGCACAATCTTAGGGAGATGTTTGGACAACAAAATCGCAGTGTCCGACAAATAGCGATTAAGGGCTTGGTTTCCACTAAAATGGTGGATGGAACCCCAGTTAGAGATCACATGTTGAAGATGATGGGCTATCTAAATGAGCTCGAAGTTTTAGGGGCCATGTTAGATGGTGAGTCGCAAGTCAACATGGTGCTAGCATCCCTACCACTATCATTCAATGACTTTGTCATAAATTACCATATGAACAAACTGTCAATGACGTTGACAGAATTGTTGAATCATCTTCATTCCACTGAGGATTTTCAGAAAAAGAATAAAAAATCATCTTTCTTAGTTGAAGCTAATGTAGTTTCAACCCACAAACCGAAAGGCAAGGGAAGAAGAAAGGGTAAAGGTCAGGGTTCTAAGAAAAATATTTCCAAAGTCAAGAATAAGAAAACTTTCAAGAAGAAGTCAACTAAATCCATTGATGCATGCTTCTACTGTGGAAAAGTTGGTCACTGGAAGCGCAATTGCAGGGATTACTTAACAACTAAAAAGAGCAACAAGACTTCTGAAGGTATGCTGCAAATTATTGTTGCAGAAACCAATTTGATTGGTCCTTGCTTATTCCTGGTGTGTGGATACTGGTGCAACCTCACATGTATGCAATTTTTTACAAGGGTTCAGGAAAAGCATAAGGTTGACTAAGGGCGAACTCTACCTACAGGTTGGAACGGATGCAACAGTTGCAATCCAAGCTGGGGGTGATCTACTGCTATCATTTTCAGGAGAATATTTACGTTTAAATAATTATCTTTATGTACCTTCCATTAGAATGAATTTGATTGCAGTTTATAAACTATTGATATAAACTGTTGATTGATGGTTATTCTACAAGTTTTAATAAAAATAATGTTTTTATCAAACATGGTAATTCCTTGATCACAGAAGGTACATTAGTTGACGGATTATTTATAGTAAATGCTTTAGAAATTGCAAGTAACATTGAGGATATTCCTATTCAGAATATTCTAAACCTCAAAAGGGTAAGGAATTCGACCAATCCCACACATCTATGGCATCTTCAATAAGGCCATATTAACCTAGATAGGATTACATGATTAGTAAAAGATGGTCCAGTGGATTCTATCCAAGTGGAACCTTTTCCAACTTGTGAACCATGTCTTCAAGGTAAAATGACCAAAATTCCCTTCAAGGGCAAGAGTGGAAGATCCTAAGATTTGTTGGAGATTATACATAGTGATGTATGTGGTCCCATTTCTCATCCGGCAAGAGGAGGGCTAACATACTTCATGACTTTTATGGATGACCATTCAAGGTACGGATATTTGTACCTTATGCGACGTAAGTTTGAGACCTTTGAAAAGTTCAAAGAGTTCAAGAATGAAGTAGAGAATTAGTTAAATAAAAGAATAAAGACTCTTCACTCTGATAGAGGTAGAGAGTATCTCTCAGATGAGTTTAGAGATTTACTTAAAGGAAAATGGAATCACCTCTCAATGGACCCCACCTGCAACACCAGAATTGAATGGTATTTCAAATCGTAGAAATATGACTTTGTTGGACATGGTCCGGTCTATGATGAGTTTAGCTGAAGCACCTCTATTTCTATGGGGATATGCCCTAGAAACAGCGCTCTATATCTTAAATCGTGTCCCAACTAAATCAGTACCATCTACTCCATATGAGATATAGACAGGCAGAAAACCCTCATTGAATCATATGAGGATATGGGGGTGTTCCGCATATATTAAAAATATAAGTGCTGATAAGTTAGAGACAAGAACCGAAAGGTGTATTTTCATTGGATATCCTAAGAAAAAAAGGGTTATATATTCTATAACCCAAGCGAGCAAAACTGTTTTGTAAGGAGGAATGCGGTATTTTTGGAAGAAGAGTTCATCCAAGATACTGTCAAGAGGGATAGGATTGCCTTGGAAGGGCAACCTGAAACTCCAATGGAAAGAGAAGACACTGAGAAAGAGCCCACTACACATATACAAACACTCTGACGTAGTAGAAAGGTAATCACACAACCTGATAGATTAGCCTACTTGGGTGAAAAATATGATATGATTCCAGATAAAAATGATAATGATCCCCTTAACTACAAAGAAGCGATGTTAGACATAAATGCGGGAAAATGGATGGAAGCTATGAAACCCGAAATGGACTCCATATACACTAACAGGGTTTGGACTTTAGTCGATCTAGCAGAGGGCATTAAGCCCATTGGTTGCAAATGGATCTTCAAGAAGAAGAAAGGCCGCGATGGTAAGGTAGAGACCTACAAAGCACGCTTAGTGACGAAGGAATATAGTCAAAAGGCTGGAATTGACTATGAGGAAACCTTCTCACCGGTAGCCATGCTAAAGTCTATTAGCATTCTTTTAGCTTTCTCAGAACCTTATGACTATGCGATATGGCAGATGGATGTCAAAACCGCTTTCTTGAATGGAAACATCCAAGCCGATATCTATATGATCCAGCCAGAAGGTTTTGAAGCTGCCAGAGAAGGAAGTCAGAAAGTGTGCAAGTTGCAAAGATCCATTTATGGATTAAAGCAAGCATCCCGTAGTTGGAATCTTTGTTTTGATCAAGCAGTCAAAGAGTTTGGCTATACACAAAACGTAAATGAGGCTTGTGTTTACAAAAAGGTCAGTAGGAGTGCTGTGACATTTCTTGTTTGTATGTAGATGACATTCTACTCAATGGGAATGATGCTGGAATGTTGACTAATATAAAAATTTGGCTATCTAGTACCTTTGCTATGAAGAATTTAGGTGAAGCATCGTATATTCTTGGCCTTAAATTGTTTAGAGACCGTTGGAATAGGATACTTGGACTATCACAGGAAACTTACATAGATAAAATATTGGCCAAGTATCATATGACAGATTCCAAGAAAGGGTTAATACCTTTTAGGCATGGAATCAAGCTTTCTAAGAAGATGTCTCCTAAGTCATCTGAAGAGAAGGAAGAAATAAACAGGATTCCCTACGCTTCGGCAGTGGGAAGCTTGATGTATGCCATGTTGTGTACAAGGCCAAATATTTGTTTCTCTGTAAGTGTGGTTAGTAAATATCAATCAAACCCAGGTCCAGAGCATTGAACGGCAATTAAGCATATTTTTAAGTACTTCAGAAGAACTAAACATTACTGTTTAGTATATGGAGGAGACGAATTAGTCATTTCTGGATCTACCGATGCGGATTTTCAGTCAGATGTCGACGACATGAAATTCTCATCAAGTTTTCTCTTCACCTTAACTAATGGAGCAGTTTCATGGAAGAGTTGCAAGCAAGACACTACGGCGGACTCCACGACTAAGGCGGAATACATCACTGCGAGTGATGCGGCGAAGGAGGCGGTATGGCTGCGAAAGTTTACAAATGAACTTGGAGTCGTGCCCTCTGTTGAGAGACCTATTACGCTGTATTGTGATAACTGTAGGGTGATCGCTCAAGCAAATGAACCAACATCTCATCAGAAGTCAAAGCACGTCCTTCTGAAATATCATGTGATACGAGAGATTATCGACAGAGGGAATGTGGCCATTGCTAAAGTAGCTTCAGTGGACAACGTGGCAGATCCTTTGACCAAGTCCCTTAGTCAAAAGGTATTTGACAACCATCTGAAGGGAATGGGTCTAAGATACATGCATGACTAGCTTTGAGGGAAGTGGGAGATTGTTAGAATATATGCCCTGAAAAGCCAGTAGAATCGCATTTTCTAATCAATAAAGGTTTATTTCATGACATGAATGGGTAATTATATTAATGAATGTGTGTGATATGCATGTTTATTGATACATTTCGTCCTTAGGTAGCATAGTAGAAATGCCATGCTCAAAGGATTCACAGATCCAAGGGAGCAAGGAGATATGGCATCTCGGTTCTATGCAAGCCTTAATAGTTCCTTGTTGGGAAAGAGACTGGACATCACTTTCTATATACGACTAGCACCAGTCTTGCCTACATGCATGTGTTGTGAGATGACTTATCTCAGTCATCTGGGTGTGACGATTGGATCGCATAACCGAATCGGCTAAAATAAAGAACAACTTGTAGACAAGAAAGTATAAAGTTGCTCTTCCAGATAAGACCCTTCACAAGTCCTCAGACCTGAGGGATCTTATTGGTCTATCGGCCCGTTCTAGGGTGTTAGTCTATCTTATAGTGATTCTACTTTAGAGTCACATTTGGATAGAGCTATATAATAGAGCAAACCCTCGAGACCAATAGGGATACTCAACAAGGGATTTTTTGTCCTAAAATTTAGGGATTGACATCTACAATTTTGTCAGAGCGGTAGGTCTATTAAATAGCCTAGCCAGGCAGATTTGATAAAATATTTATCGGAAAGTTTTATGAAACAATGAATTATTTTCAAAGGATTTTACAAATGCATTTGGAGGCCGAACACCGCTTGATCAAAATGGTATACCAAGAGTGGGCCAAGTGGGTAAATGGTGTCCACCTCTCGTATGACTCAACTCAGTAGATGTGATTACGAAGAAAGGACTTGCACATAAATGATGTGATTAGAGGTAAGATGATCTGACGGTCATCTTCAGGGTTACGTCTCGATGGAGGCCACTGACCTAATGCGAGTGTAGTTTAACTACAGAGCGAGATCGCAGTGGGGCCCACCATAGGGTTCTGTAGGGTTGACTGTCGGATCCCTGCGACGATCCCACTCATAACTCAAATGACCCGGTAATATTCAACTGGATCAGGGTTCCGCATTTTATGTAGTTGCACTCAAACTCCTTGTTGGATAAGAATTGTTAAATTCTAGGGTCTACAAAGCAAGCAATTTCTTTCCAACACCAACTCTTATGAGATAAGGTCGCAAGGGCTGGAGGGAAGCATCCATACACGTTCTCCCATGTATCTTAATTGTCCCCACCCAGCATTGGAGGTTTGGGAGAGTCTCATTCACTTGAGGAGTCTCAATTCAAGTTGGTTTCTCAATAGGATTGGAATTGGGTGAGAGAAACAATAATTTATCAAACCAAAACTCTACTTTATATAAAGGAGAGAGGGGAGAAGGAAATTTCAAGTGTGGAATACTCAAAAATTCATTCTCCCTTGCTGCCCCCTTTGGAAAAATAGTTTTCCATCTCTCTCTCTCTCTCTCTCTCTCTCTCTCTCTCTCTCTCTCTCTCTCTCTCTCTTCTAATTGAAATAGTTTCGAAGAGAAAGGCTTCCAATCAATTTCTCTATTCTCTACAACAAAGGTACTGATTAGATCAGACCTTAAATAGGTGAATAAGATTTATTCACATCCATAATAGTCCAAGCAAAGAAAAAGAATCCATTGGTTCAACTGGCGGGGTCCGCGGCGTTTAGAACGATCGCAACCGTTCGAGGAGTAGATCAAGCAGCGTCATTCCTTGATTTCTTCTTCAAAGAGGTATTTATTTATGTTTGATTAACATAATTAACTAATCTAGACTCTAGGATCTTGGGCAAAAGTAAGATCGAAAAGAAAATTTTAAAGTTTTATGCGATTTTTGTTCCGCTGCACATAGCGATCTTGCCGAAAGGGGATAACCTTCCTTCACATGTTCAGTATGAAATCTCATTGTCATACCCATTCTATCTTGCTTAGGGTCCATTACCCAAATGATTGAGATAAGTCACTCCACATCTTGTGCATGTTGGCAAGATAGATACTAGTTGTATACAAGATGAGATACCCCAACTATGAACTATTAAGGTCTGCAAAGAACCGTAATCCCATATCTTCTTGCTCCCTAAAATCTGTGAATCCATGAGCATGGGTTTCCTACTTTGCTACCTAAGGACAAATACGTATCAATAATAAGTAGCATGTCACACATATTTAACTTTTAGTTACCCATTAATTGTCATGAAAATAAACTTTTATTGATTAATATGCGAAATATACTGGGTTTTAGGGCGCCAACTCTAACAAACTTCATCAAAGAAATTCATTACCCGGAGTGGCTTGCCAATGTGGTCATGGTGAAGAAGGAAAACGGGGAATGGAGAATATGTATTGATTACAAAGATCTCAATCGAGCTTGCCCAAAAGATCATTTTCCTCTTCCGAAAATAGATGCGCTGATAGACGCCACTTCCGGCCATCAATTATTAAGTTTCATGGATGCATTCTCCGACTACAATCAGATATAGATGTATGCTCCTGACATCCCAAAAACCTCATTCATTATAGAACAAGTGTTGTTCTGCTACAGAGTAATGCCGTTTGGCCTGAAGAATGCCGGAGCAACCTATGAGCGGTTGGTTAACAGATTATTTGAAAATCAAATTGGTCGCAACATCGAGGTATATGTAGATGACATGCTGGTGAAAAGTATGCTGGCAGAAAGCCATATCTCTAATCTTGAAGAAACCTTTTCAGTCCTTCAGAAACATCAAATGAAGTTAAACCCATCAAAATGTGCATTCGGGGTTACATCTGGGAAGTTTCTGGGATTTATGGTGAGCCATAGAAGAATTGAGGCTAATCCCGAGAAGATTAAAGCCATATTAGTCATGGCCCCTCTAAAGAATATTGTGGAAGTACAACGCCTCACTGGAAGGATAGCAGCTCCGAGCCGCTTCATGTCGAAA
The DNA here is from genome assembly GCF_043159265.1 of Tasmannia lanceolata. Classification (NCBI taxonomy): domain Eukaryota; kingdom Viridiplantae; phylum Streptophyta; class Magnoliopsida; order Canellales; family Winteraceae; genus Tasmannia; species Tasmannia lanceolata. Next base: position 21,261,905 of record NW_027518700.1, read on the forward strand.
TCGGCTAAAAAATGCCTCATGTTCTTCCAAACCTTCAGAAATGTAAAGGATTTCTCATGGACAGATGAATGCCAAGCTTCATTTGAGTAGTTGAAGCTGTATCTCCAACCCCCACCATTGCTGACAAAACCAACTCTAGGAGAAGAATTGTACTTGTACCTAGCGGTCACCCCGACGGTGGTCAGTGCGGCATTAGTCAGCGGAAAAGAAAAATATGAACGACCGATCTATTATGTAAGTAGAGTACTTCATGATGCTGAAACAAGATACCAGAACATAGAGAAATTTGTTTACGCTCTCGTAATCGCGGCCCGAAAGCTCAGATCCTACTTTCAAGCACACTCCATAATTCTCCTCACGGATCAACCTCTCTGGAAGATTCTCCAAAAGCCAGATACATCCGGCTGACGCATCAGCTGGGCCGTCGAACTGGGAGAATTCGATATCCAAGTTCGCCCAAGGCCATCAATCAAATCGCAAGTCTTAGCCGACTTTATTGTGGAATGGTTGTCACCGACACAAGACTCGGTGGGGGGGGGCAACAGGAAGAGGATGATAAGGAAAGCAAACTTGGAAATTCAATTTCTTTGGAAACCCCTCCTAACAATCCATGGATGTTGTATGTGGACGGCGCTGCTAATGTGGGAGGATGTGTTGGTTTAGTATTGGTCAGTCCCGATAGTTTCCTTGTGGAATACGCCATTAAGCTAGAGTTCAGGGCTTCTATCAATGAAGCCGAATACGAAGATCTTTTGTCAGGACTAGACTTGGCAATAGAAATGAATGCTGACTGCCTAAGAGTCCATAGCGATTCCCAATTGGTAGTCGGGCAGGTAAATGGACAGTATGAAGCAAAAGAGCTAAGAATGATGAAGCACTTAGAAAGAGTAAGGGAAAAATTGAAACAATTCCGAGTGATAGAAGTGGTGCAGATCTCAAGAACCATCAACGCTAGAGCCGACGCTCTCTCTAAAATGGCTGCTTTAGACATTACTGATGTTGGGACTATGTATGTTGAAATTCTGAAACAACCAAGGATAGATCGAGAAGAAATTTCAGAGATTAAGTTTGAGCCAAGCTGGATGGATCCTATACTGAGATATCTAAAAGACGGCATAGTTCCAGATGATCGAAAGAAGCCCGTCACTTAGTCGCCAAGGCAACTCAGTATGTCTTCGATGGCAAGAACCTATACAAACGATCTTATTCATGGACTTATTTGAAATACCTCAGACCTCCCCAAAAAGAGTATGCCTTAAAAGAAGTGCACGAAGGAATCTGTGGTGATCACTCAGGGGCATTGTCTTAGCAAAGAAAATCCTCAGACATGGTCATTTTTGGCCGACCCTTCTCGAGGATTCCAAAGAGTTGGTGAAGAAGTGTAAGAGTTTCCAAAAGTTTGCTAAAGTGCCTCGTCAACCTTCTGCTAAGTATACGCCCGTTTCAAGCCTCGTGCCTTTTGCAATGTGGGGAAGGGATCTTTTTGGACCATTTCCTCGATCCAAAGGAGGCTTTACGATGTTGTATGTAGCAATTGACTATTTTACCAAATGGGTGGAAACACAGGCGGTGGTCAGGGCCGACTCTAAAGTTACAGAAAAGTTTGCCTATCATGACATTGTCTGTAAGTTCGGGATTCCACGTATCCTAGTGTAGACACCCAATTTTGTAAAGGCAGTATTAATGATAGGTGTCGCAAGGAAGAACCATATGGCGAGTCCCAGAGCACCAGTTGTGTTTCTCTCAATCTCTCTCTAGGGTATTTACAAAAGGAAATGGTTTCCAAAAAATCTTGTTATCCTGTAGAAACAACCGGAAAGCTTGTTTTTATAGCACCCGCCTTTTTGGCAACCAAAACACCTGTTTTTACACAGCACCCGCCTTTTTCAGGCAAACCAAATGACACTTTGTCTCCCAAACCAAGCCATATTAGGTTCATTGGAAAGTACGCGAAACGACAAATCCAACGCCCCTGACTGCGCGTAAATCGGAGTTCAAACGTAGAAGATATGCACGTTTTAAACTACTAGAGAAGAGACGAACTATCGCGAAGACCGGGGATGACATCACCCCACTTTATGGGACGAATTTTTATTCGTCCCAGACTAATTTGAATTCATCTGAGATGAATTTGAGGTCGGCCAAGATATTTTTTACCCCTCTCCTATAAATAGGGGAGGGGAGTAAGGGTTTTTTACATCTCTTCTCTCCCTCTCTCTCCTCTTTTTGGGTTTTCTCTCCCTCCTTTGTGTGATTGGATATACACCTTGCTTGGGTGTATTTCCAAGGTGAGACATATAACCCTGCTTGGGTGTATTACTGAAGCCCTAAACCCCTGCTGAAATTTAGAAAAACCCTAGTTTGCTTGCTTTTTAGAAGAGAGAAAGTAGAGAAACACTGGGTAGCTCTCACTGGGCGTCGGGACTCCACCGAAATTCCAAAGGTTCGGAACGACACCCTCTTTTTGCGCCGTTGTTCTGCCGAATTTCATAGAACTACAAGCTGCTTATCAATAGCAGCGCCGTTGTTCTGCCGAAATCTCGACAAACTTGAAGGCGATTCGGCTATACAGCGCCGTTACGCCGCCGATTTCTCCACAGCCTGGAAGGCCCTCTTTTTCAACACAGCGCGGTAGCACTGCCGAATTTCAGAGAACCCAACGCCCTATTCTCAATATAGCGTTGTGGTTCTGCCGAAATTTCGGCAATCTTCGAGCCTCCTCTTTCAAACAAGCGCGGTTACACTGTCCAATCTTTCAGTGGTAATATAAAACCTAAAAACATTGTAATTTTCTTTACAAAGCAAGGAATGAGGTGGTGACATCATAAGACTTGTTTCGTACGACCGAACGGTTATGGCATAAACCCCTCTTCCTTTATTTTACTTTATGCAATTTACAGCTTTCTATAATTTCCTTTACAAAGTAAGGTACGAGGTGGTGACATCATAAAGACTGGCCGCGCTCAAATTGCCCCCAGAATCTATGATATAAATCCCTCTACCTTTCTTTTACTTTCTGCAATTTACAGCTTTTGGTACTTTCCTTTCCAAAGTAAGGAAGGAGGTGGTAGTATCATAAGATTTGTTTCGCACGACCGAGCGCTTATGGCATAAACCCCTCTTCCTTTCTTTTACTTTCTGTCATTTACAGCTTTCTGTACCTTACTTTTACTTTATGTACTGTCTTTTTTCGTTTGATTTACGGAAAGGGGGCCTACTTGGGATCGGTTGCAGAGTTCCTTTGGAGCCTGTAACATATGGTCTCAAACAGGATTGAACCAAACCGCACCTTTTTTCGATTTTTTCTGTAAATCCATTTCATTTACATTTGGAATTAAGCATAACCTAACAAGGGATATAAAATCAGATTATTTCATTTTAAATCCTTCGAAAATGCCAATCTAAGTTAAGAGACCGGATTAATCCGGACAAGAGAGGTGCCTAACACCTTACTCAATTGTAACCACAACCCTTACCCAGATATCTGTAAAGACCATACCTTAAAAATAGAGCAAAATATAAGGTTCAAAGGCCCAGAGCAAAAGAACCCCTTTGAATACTGTTCTCCCAACGAAATTCGAGCCATGTTGCTCATTTCCTTAGAAGAACAAACACGGGTCCTAATCCCTAATTTAGGTGGCAACTCTGAGTTTCTCTAACTTGCAAAGTTAGGACTTCGGTCCCGAGTTCACGAGTAGCGCAGATCAAATAATACCCCCTAAAAACCCGATTGTGGTGATCCCCTGTCGTCCTGCGCAGGACGGGAAACAACCGGCTCCCACACCTAGTAACCGATAATGGAACACAATTCTCCAGTGAGTACTTTGAAAATTTCTGTGAAAGGCTAGTATTCATTTGATGTTTTTATTGTTTTTCCTATAGATTAAAAACATTTTTGTGGTATTAATGCTACGGGTTCAAGGGGTATCTCTTTTCATCCTATTCTTTTTCGTACTTGCATATTTGCAAGTAAGCAAGTAATCACATTTAACTTCAAAACCATTCGATATTTCAAAACCATTCGGTATAAGATATGAATAATTTTTAGAGATATCCATTTGGGCCCCTCTGAATGCCAATAAAATTGGTCCTTCTTTACCAATAAGATTCTTATTAAGTTAATCTTATTTGCAAATGGGACATTCTAACGCCTTTTGGAAAGCCATTAACTACATAATTTCTAACGACAAATGATATCAGCACAACCATCATTTAATGTATTATTTTAATTTAATCTTACATGCAAACGCATGGGACATTAATGCCTCTTCGGAAGCTATTTTCTACTCATTTCTAAAATTATTGTAATCCCAGCTTGTCTTTTCTTTTTTAATTGGCTTGGGACAGCTTTTTGAGAATTGTAATAACCATTTGACAGCACTTTAAATACTAAAAGAAAAGAGGCTTTAGTGGAAATATCAAAACATGGTAGTGCTGATATCATTTCCCATTCTAAAACGTCATGATTGGAAAATAATCATATTTAACTTCAAAAACCATTTTCACATACGATTAAATGAAATTAAACATAAAATTATTATTCTTTTAAAGATATTAACTATAGAGTTTTTATATGATGGCCGACCGTCAGATTGTAAAGGGCGGAAGGAGACAAAACCTTTTTCCTTGGTTCAAAAACCAAGGAAAAGTCAAAACAGAGCTTTCCCTTGGATTAAAAATCAAGGGAGAGAGGTTTTGTCTCTCTCCGCACTTTATATTAACGACCGGCCACCATATAAGTTCTCTTAACTATATGAGATGAAATTAAATATAACATTTTTATGAAAATGATATTTCTATCGCTTTTCAAGTATTCCACCCATTTGTTTGTCCTTTCTTGAAAGTGACCTTACTTATAGAGAAATTCAAATAGAATGTGGGAAGTGCAATAATTCACCAGAAAAGGCAAACCAAACGGGATGGGAATGCTGGGAAAGGGGGTGAAAATTAGCATTGCAGCTTGGGCCGGGTTTTACCCGACCTCGACCCAAAAAAACCATGGGCTGAGTTTAGGAATCTCGGGTTTTTCTAAAAATAAAAATAAACCAACCCGGCCCGACCCGCACTACCCAAGTTGCTACTCCAGTTTTTGTCCCTTTCACTAATTATGATAAAATAATGAAAGGAAATAAACGAGAAAAATGATGATTGTTCATAACAGTCAACCAGTATGATATAATTCAATTAGCTAGACTTGCATATCTATGCAAGTTTCTCCCAAAGTTTTGATCTTGGGAAAGCGTCCGGAACTTGTTGAATATATTGTATATGACGATGTGGTATTTATTTTTAAAAAAAAAAAGAATAGTTGACACGCTTTAGTGAGGAAAGATCTTAAACATGGAGATGTGTTTCATTAATTTTTGTAGGCTTCTTGCAATCTAATCTATCAACCTCATTGTACTTTATTTCAAACTAAAATTCTTTACCATTGTTACCAATAATACCATGTACCAATGCACCATACATTGGTATTCTCCAAAACTGAAATCAAAGTTATAATTTATAAATGAGTGGAAGTGTAGGAAGAATCAAGATGGCATGGCACTTGGCAGGCTGATATAATATAAAAATTAAGAGAGTAAGGAGAACAATGGTCGAGCAATATGTAGATAAATGTACACACATGACAAAGAGGTAAAATATATCTAGTAAAAAATTATATCACTAAAATAAAATTGGTTATAAATATAATATGTAGACAGATTGAATCTTTTTTCTTCGTTAGGTACTCTACTTCCATTAGGACGATCATCTAAACTAACCATTATCAAACAATGCAACAACAATTAAGTTGTTGGGCCGTAGCAATTCTTAACTCAAGTAGATTTAATATTGAAGATTAAACATCATTTTAATCTGGGCATCATGCATCTACATACACACCTCTGAGTATTGATTTTTTTATCACATTTGGGAGGTCTTCTGAGAAAAAGCCATTTACCAAAATGTGATATAAATACATAAATTCAACCACTGGAATGGATCATGCACCATAAATTCAACCATTGGAACATAACTTATGGTTCATGTATCGAGAAGGTTTACAAAAAAAAAACCCAACCCGACGCTAAATAATTTCTCTGGTAGGGTAGGGTTCTGGAATATCCGACCTGCCAGACCCAAGTTGAAACCCTAGTGTAAATATCATTTCCCTAAGACTATATGCATGTGATATTTAGAGAGTATCCAATGTAGCTCGTAAATTTAGAAATTATCCTTGTATTAATGCATTCATGAATAAAAAATAGATAAGGCGCCCTTTCGAATACCGACGAAATCCCGGTAAAATCGGTCCTCCTCAGCAGATAAGATTTATCAAAAGTAGATGGGTCGCTTTGGATACCAACAAAATCCCAATAAAATTGGTCCTCTGCAATAAGATTTGTCAAATCTTTTTGCAGACTCGACATTAATGAATTGGAGTACAGATGTAAAAAATACCTACAAATAAAGATTTCAACAGTTGTGAAAATCTTTTATAATAAAAGATGGAGCCTGGATGGGAGTGTACATCGAGAAGAAAAGAGAGTAGTAGCTCTCCTAAGGAACAAACATAGCTTTCCCGCACCTACAAACGCCTGTCCATTGTAGCTAAACAAGCACGAAATTCCCACGGTTTCCTCCAGCTTGCTTGGCTCGATTGCTTAAGTTACTAAGTCAGGAATCAGAACAAGCTTTCGAGGAGACTAATGACCCTTCCCACTACTCACTAGTAAAGAAGGAAATTAAAAAAAAAAAACTGGCATCCTGTTGGGTTCGCTGAAATCCTCTGGATCACCACAATAGGAATCTCGGGCTAGGGGATGCTCTTTGAGAGACTTCTCGCATCAAATCATTTTTTCCATATGCAATTTACTATTCTGATGTCAAGGACATCAGGTTCTATCAGTTCTACATGCTGCTTGTGTGAATGTTTTTATGTTGGTTTTGGAGGCTAGATCTTGATCTAGCAAATTTCTAATTTTGGAGGGATTGGCCTTGTAAATTTCGTCTCGCTAATCAAAATCATCATCATGAGCAGTAGCTGAAACTGTTAGTCGATATACCAAATCAACTTTTGCCTACCTCTCCCAGTCAAGGATCGTCGAGAGTTCTCAGTGGATGAAAGAGCACAGCTTTTAGCCTTTTTTTTCGATGAATAAATGAAGAAAGAAAAGGCACCTCTTTTTAAGCAGCAGAGACATGGTATTCTGAATTCACTATGTAATGTTTGCTCTAGTTTTTGTTTTGTTTTTTTTATCTTGAAACGGTCTTTCTTAAGCCCACTCTGGAGATCCTATGCAAAAAAATCAACAGAAAGAATAACGCTACATGAAGCGGAAGTCGTTTACGAGAATGGAGGTCTTTACCGGTGGTGTATGCGTGAGAAGATCAGTAATTCTTTATTTGTACCAATTAGAACATTTCCTTTACACCCAGAATTGAAAAGCCTATAGTTTAGTTTGAGATTTCATTCGTTAACTTGTCTTTGTCAAGAACGAGTGGGACAAGGGCTTTAGCCTCTAGCTTGGACGGATCACGGAAAGGAGTGCCTACTGAACTGTCTCCAGTGAGCGACGCAACTGCTCCTCAAAATCTAGAGTACGCCTTTCCAAGGCTGCTACAAGCTCTGTCTTAAACATGCTTCCCCCAAATCAAAGCCGTGCTCCCATGGTCTCAAAACCAGACGGAACTCCTCCTTTAGCGGCTGATTCCGTTAGCAGTAAGCGAAATTAGGTAGCTATATATAGATATATCTTACTGGTAAGCGCTGTCATTGGCTTTCACTTGTCTTTTGTTATATGCCAACTGATAGCAGCTATAGCAAAAGGCCAGCCAGCGAACCTGCATCTAGCTATACGCTTGGTTTCTATGATCAAAGAACTCACCTGCTTGAAAACCAAATTATCAAGGTCGGAATCGCACCACTGAGGGAGAAACGAGTTGTTCTCAAATTAAGCACCCCTCAGAATGTCTGATAATCCGTCACCCTCTTGCCCAACCATGAAATCATTCTGCTACTGAAGTGCGTCTCCAAAATCTCTAGTTTGGGTTGTATTCAGAAGCCCAGAAAGAGAAGAATAGCTATTGATTCCACTATTGGGAAGCCCACCGTAAGAAGCCATCTCCTCAATTGCACCATTGGGGAACCAATCTAAAGAAGCCAGCCCATCATTTTTACTATTCGCAAATCCACTGAAAGAAGGCATCCCTTTAGTTTCATTTTTCGAAATTTGAGGTAACCCTCCACTACTGTAAAAGTTGTTCTGTGTATGAGTGTTTGGCAAGGTATGACAATCAAACTGAGTTTTCCGTTGAATCATCTGCATTGGGTTAGGACCCCTTACTTCTCTAGTTTCCTCAAGTGATAGTAAACCCATCTGCACGTTTTGATTTGAAAACATTTGAAATCCCTAGTTTCCAACATTTTTAATGTTTGTTTGAGATCGTATTGGGTCAATGCTACTCCTGAACATCATTGATTGTAGATACCCAAGAGTAGCATAGACCGTTTTCAATGTTTGTTTGAGATCGTATTGGGTCGATGCTACTCTTGAGCACCACTGATTGTTGCCCAGGAGTAGCATCGACCCAAGGCAATCTCAAACAAATGTTTCCAAATCAAAACATGCGGATGGGTTCACTATCACTTGGGGAAACTAGAGAAGTAAGGGGTCTGATCCTATGCAGATGATTCAACGGCAAACTCAGTTTGATTGTTTCACCTTCCCAAGCACTCAAAACTCCTAACAACTTTTACGGCATAGGAAACATGGTAGTAGGTAATTGTTCCACCTTCCCAAATTGTTCGATTGTGGATGTTTAGATTTCAGAATTTATATTTCTAAAGACATAATATACGTAAATTTTGCCATCAGATGCTGTTGTGGTGCATTTTAATACAATAGATGTGGATTGGCTTCCAAATGAAGGTTCTTCATTGAAAGTTGTATGTTCGAGTAAATGTTTAGCTTTGAATGCCCTTGTATGAAAATTTTCACCAACAAAAGTAAGTTTTTATTTTTTTTTCATAAACTGGATTGACAACCCAGACCTCAAACTTGAAATCCTACAGTCGGAATGACTGACTAAAAGAAAATTGATCTACGATTGGTTTCCACATATATATGGAAGAAGAGTTTTCCCTAGTTTATTTATAGGGGTTGTTTTTGTGAACCCGGAGGCGTTTGGATGTCAAAGGAAATATGGGGCGGAATATTTGATATGGAATATAATGCAGATTTTGATAGTACTCGAGGAATTTGATGGAATATAATGCGGATTTTGATAGTACTCGAGGAAGTGGTATTTTCAATTCTCTAGCAAATCTCTCTCTCTCTCTCTCTCTCTCTCTCTCTCCATATGACTAATTTAAGGTAAAAAATCTCTATTTACCGATTTCTAATTCTAAAGCTTACCAAAACAGTAGAATCGGAGTTGACATTCTCTTTATCAGGGAAATTTTGTGTAGGATTGGAATTTATGCTCACCAAAACAGTAGAATAGGAATTGACATTCTCTTTACCGGGGGAATTTGTGTAGGATTGAAATTTGATTTCAATAATGTTTCCCAATTCCTGTAATCCATACTTGAGGCCCTGTTTGGATTGTGATAAAAACATTTCTGAGAGAAAAAAATTTCTTGGGAAATTTTTTTTGCTCTACAATTTAAAGGGAAATGATATATTTATAGTTAATTTAGAGGGATATTATCGTAAAACGAAGATCACTCTACGTAAAAAATTGATTAGGGTGGTTCAAGTTAAAAAAATTTTAAGGATAAAAGGGAAGAAATTTTAGAAGCTTTAGGAAAAAAAAGATCTTTACCATGCACAGATATAGAGTGGAGAGGGGTTGTAGTAGTGGCATGTCTGTATATGTGTTTCTTCTATTCTACTTAATTAGCACTAATTTATTTTTCTATGTGTCTACTCTGTTTCTTTTCAACCTAAAATGGGCCTAAAAAAAATTTTACTGCCATTATCCACTGAAAAAGGGGCACAAAACACCCATTTAATGACTAAATAAATAGGCCCTGTTATTAAAACACATTAATACCCACTTTGAGGTTACAGAAAAGGTTTTCAAATAAGTTTGTAAACAAACTCTTAACTTTTCACACTAATACCCTTTCCATAAAAATGTAGTCCATGTCACCATGATTTTTTTTTTTTCAGGGAATATTAGTTTGTAAGCTGTGAGAACAAGTAGGGCTGCAACTCGGGTCGGGCGGGTCGGGTTTTGGAGAACCCAACCCTACCCGAGAAATATCTCGGGTCGGGTCGGGTCGGGTTTTTTTTCGGAAAACCCACGATTCCCAAACCCGGCCCTACCCATGATAAATCTCGGGCCGGTTCGGGTCGGGTCGGGTTTTTTCACGTTGACGCAAATTTTTAAGGAAAATTCTTGTTTGGCAAGGCAACTCAACTCATAGAAGCAGAAATTACACTCACATTACACTTGAATCAAACAATGATGTAATTACACTCACATCACACTTGAATCAAACAATGTTGTAATTACAATCAAACAATGTTGAATCAAACACTTGAATCAACTCAACTCATAGAAGCAGTAATTACACTCACATACAGTAACAGTGGGTGCGTGGGTTTTCACTTTTAACTTTGGGAAAATTACATTTACACCCCCTCTAGTTTCTGACACATCCACTTCCACCCCTATAGTTTAAAACGTGACAAATACACCCCTGTAGTTTCAATTTGTTTAAGGTTTGCCCCCTCAGCTGAAGGTTCGTCCATAGATTGAAGGGTTAGGACGATCAGATGGAGCTGATTTTTTGGGCACACCATATCTATGTCAGGACCCATCAAATGAACGCTTTGGATCATCCAAATAATGTGGGCCCCTACCCGAATCCAAACACTACCAAAAAATCATCCAAATAATGTGGGCCCACATTGTTTGGATGATCCAAAGCGTTCATTTGATGGGTCCTGACATAGTTAGGGTGTGCCCAAAAAATCAGCTCCATCGGATCATCCTAACCCTTCAATCTATGGACGAACCTTCAGCTAAGGGGGCCTACCTTAAACAAATTGAAACTACAGGGGTGTATTTGTCACGTTTTAAACTATAGGGGTGGAAGTGGATGTGTCAGAAACTAGAGGGGGTGTAAATGTAATTATCCCTTTAACTTTTAACTAACAATAGAAAAAAATATACATACTATAACTTATGTAACTCGGGTCGGGCCCCTTCAAACCCGGCTCGACCCGAGATTCATGCGGGCTTTTGAATGCTGAACCCGGCTCGACCCGAAACCCATGAAACCTGAACCCGACCCAGGCTATTTTCGGGTCGGGTCGATGCGGGTCAGGTTTTACCCGGCTCGAGTTGCAGCCCTAAGAACAAGGTAGAAAGAGTGGAAGTGCAGAGACTGGACATATAGGAGTGAGAAGATGGTGCTAAGTGGTAGAAAAAAAGGAAAAATAAAACACTATTTTGCCTAGAGTTTCTCTTTTCCCTATTTCGGCAACTTCTCACCTTCTCCTCACTCGTGCCTCCTTAATTCTCTCCCTCTCCCACCACTGGATAACCTAGCATCCCAAGAAAAAAAAATTCATGATTTCGGCCGAAGCATAAAAAAATTTCCGCATGGCCATACAAGAGAATACAAATCACCCCAAAATCATATTTGCCGAAATAAACCTTCTCTTCCTCCTTTTCAGCCTTGGATGCCTGAAATGTTATTTTAGGAATTCTTTTCATGGAAAATTAGTTTTCCATCATTTGGTTAAACTCATTTTCCATGGATTTTTTTTCTCCACAATCAATACTTCGCCTGTTTTCAAGGAAAACTGCAACGCTACTAAACCCAGAAATTCTTGTGCATGGAATTTTTTCCCTACATCCGAATGGTTGTTTTCTTGTAAAGAAACGCAATTAGGCTGAACACCAAAAGAAACCATAATGAGGGAGAAATTTTTGTTTGTGGGAAAGAGGAGGTATGAAAGGCATGATAATATAGAAATGAGTAAACGATGCTCTAGTTGGGAAGAGTTCTTGTGAGATTTATAAATGTCACAATCAAAATACACTAGAACTTTTTTTTTGATTGGCGAAATACAATAGAACTTAACCAAAACCAGAATAAGATATAATTACATAAGATATAAGATTCTCACATTAACTGCAGAGCGATTTGCCACGGCAAAGATCAAACACATGCCAAGAACTTATATGTCTATATAACAGAAGTTGGGTAAATGAGAGGGTTGAAGTTAACCCACTTTTAGTTACTGGGAAGGTCAATTTCACAAGAAGCTAACAGGATAGGAGCATACGGCCATTGTTAATCACAGCGTATCCCGCCCATGAAAGTCCTTGGGTCTGGACAGTTTCCAGTGAACTGAGCCTGTGAGAAATCAAAGCCAAGGTTCTGCAAATCAAGAACATAATAAAAGTACGTCAGGAGAAAAGGCAACATTTTGAAAATCCAACTGGATCATAAAATCATAAGACCCAATAAAATAAGGGCAGTGATAAATCGACTCCCCATGTGTCTATCTCTCTCCTCTTTCTCTCTCTAACCTAGAGGAGAGAGAAAGACACATGGGGAGTCGATTTATCAATTTGGGGAATCGATTTATCACTCCCCTAAAATAAAATAGACAAATTGGAAATGGTTGGGACTTGAATCGAAAATCTCCTCCATTAGACAATTCTAACCGTCCGATTTGTGGAGATATTTATGTCGTTAATTTCTTACTTTCCAAATACTTCGTTTTGAAACCAATGCATGAATGGTTAGGATAATCTTTGAGGCGTGCACTATCCAAAGTAGGGATTAACAAATGAATGGTTTAGATCTTCCAAAAACTCGCCTCCACTTGTACTTTCTGCCCGCTCTTATTTTTCTTCTTGAGAGAGAGAGAGATGACTTAAAAGCCCCTCTAAAACCTAAGCTCACACTTTCTTTCACTTCATTTCAAAACTCTTAACCTCCCTCACTTTCCAAAGCCTCCTTGTGAAAAAACCTAACTCTACCAAAGCCTCCTACAATTGGCATCATTCTCCCCTACTTAAAAAGAACTCGTCCTCGAGTTCTAGTTTGCCTGAATCAAAGATGTAGACGATCAACTGAAGCAATAGCAGTCGTAATCCGTCGGAGGCACTCCTGATGTCTAATGCTCATGACTACCGTGAGAATCGTCTGAAATGTCCGCAGAGCGAGAGGGAAGAAATCGCCCATATAGAATCATAACATAAACCACTCTCGACAAGTAAATTGGCTGGGAAGATAGCAACGTACTCCTCCTAGGTCAGTGGGATCGGCATGACAGCTATGGGCGGTACAAATCCATGACTATCTGTGGACCCCGATCCTAGAATGTCGAGAGACGGATCCCCCTACATCCTCTGGATCTCCACATGTGAAGGAGAGCTCTACCAAGGAACTCTCGAAATGGTGCCGTCGCAGCATTAGTGGCGATATATGAGATACCTCTTGATTTGGAGACAGCCTGGAATCAAGACTTACCTAAAAATAGTAAAGAGTCGCCATCCATGGAATACGGCCATGGAACCAATAATATGCTCTGTGTAGTGGATAAATCAAGAGATAATTGGGTCCGTGCCTGGTTACGAGTAGGGAAGGTGTTAGGTATCCTACTCGCCCGAGCGCACTCAGTCTCTTATGCCATTTATTTTAACTTTGAAGAGCTTTGGGCGAAAATCATGTAAATGGGAACAAACATCCTCAAGAAGACGTCTACCTAGGCATGCATGACCCAGGGATGGGCAGAGAAAACAAATAAGTCCTAACTCATCACATCTAATCCTAACTCATCACATCTAGGAAAACAGTAAGCATACGCCTGCATAGCTACAGCTAAGCAGATAATCAAGATAAAATGAATTAATAAATGCTACAGCTAAGCATGTGAATGAGTATGTGAAACTGCTCAAGAGATATCTCTAAAGAGTAAACACTCAAGATAAAGAAGTAGACACACTAACATGCCCCTAATTACGCAGAAGATAATACGAAGCAGTAAACAACCAAAACAGTAGAATAAATACACTACCATGCGAGCCTATGCAAGAGATAATGCTAAAAAATAGTAACTAATCACATGCTAGAAAAGTAAGGAAGATGAAAGTAAACACAAGCTGAGAGTAAACACATAAGAAACCAAAGACAAACATGCGATAAGCTAAAAGATGCAAGGAAAGGAAGAAATCGGAAAATTGACGATATGCAAGGACCAGAAATGCCAGAGAAAAGAAAATAGGACATACGATAGGCTCAAGGAGCGATTCTAAAAGAATCAAGCCCAGCGATCCTGATCCGCTAAAGATCGGACAAATCTCAGTCTCGCGGTCGTCATAGCTTATCGTTGGGCTCAGCAAGGACAATCCTTGTGAAAGGGCCACGCTACGTCATCGCCCGTCCCGAAACCCGATAAAACGTCGGAAAACCGAAAAACCACGATCAAAATCGGAAATGGAATAAAAAGAGGGCTCCGAGTGACCTGGCAATCACCATCCTTGCCCATTTTAGTTTTTATATTTTTTTAGTTTTTTATTTTGAAAAGGTTTTATTTAAAAGGTTTGAAAGATTTTTGAGAAAAGTATGAAAGGTTTTATTTGAGAGGTTTAAAAGAATTTATCAAAAAGGTTTGACTGGACTTGGGATAACGATCCCAAGCTGCCTATGTACCCTGTGGAAAGGGATCAAGCCAACGTAGTTCGAAAACAGCTTTGCGAAAAACATTTTTGTTATTTTTGCTTACAAAGGTTTTTTGGCTCAAGAGGACAGACTCCTAGACTAATGGACAACTTCCTAGACTGATGAAGGTAGAACAGAATCCTATGACTCTATGAAGGTACGACAGACTCCTATGACTCTATGAAAGTAGGACAGAATCCTAAACTCTATTAACGGTAGGACAGACTCCTATGGCTCTATAACGGAGTAGGACAGACTCCTATAACTCTATGAAGGTAGGACGGATTCCTAACTCTATGAAGATAGGACAGACTCCTATAACACTATGAAGGGGTAGGACAGACTCCTATAACACTATGAAGGGGTAGGACAGACTCCTAAACTCTATAAAGGAGTAGGACAGACTCCTAAACTCTATAGGGGTAAGATAGACTCAACTATATGGAGATAATGGACAGCTACATGGTCTAATAGACAGAATCTTAAACTGATGAATTTTCTCTCATTAGAGGAATTTCAAAGGATAAGAGCTAATCCTAGCAACTGGGAAGGTTGCCTACACCTAAGCTAGAAAGGTAAAGAGAAGAGAAGTATAGACTACTTCGCATTGAATAGGAGGAAGAAAGATATGGAATCATGTAATTATCCAAGAATGATCAGGATAAAGAAGACACTAGCAATAGCACCACTAAGTCTTGACATTAATCCTAATATCAAGACACAATTGTCCCGAATAAAAAGAATATTGATCAACATTCAACAATCATCTGTGAAGTCATCCAGAATGTAGAACATTACAAGCCTGATGACACTGTCCAAATGAATGTTCAAACAACATGTAAAGCTGGACAGTTCACATAATAAAATATGATTGTGCTAATACCACCTCTTGAGAGGTCATACAAGACAATGTCCAACTGATCATTTAACCAATTCATAAACAGTACAAATACCATCATATGTTGATAAAAAAATTCATGTCGCCTCTTGCCAATTTTACTTATATTAACAGGAGTATGACCTTATCTAAAAGTTAAATCGAACCCATTTCATTCCCTGTTGTTATGCAATAATGAGTTACAACAACTCCAAATGACAACTTTCCCTACTATCAGACACCCAGTAATCATTGAAATACCCAAGTATAATTTCAGCTCTATCAACAGACGAGAGATAAGTTGAGCAAATACAACTACCATACTCTATTAGCATTCATATCAACCAAAATGACAACTGCCATGGGTATTTGCACCCCCTTTGAAGCGTAGAACCAGATGAGGAAGTTATCTCCATACATATTAAATATCCGACCTTAAGAATGATTTCAGGTTCGCTCCTTCAATTATTATAGTGAGCATGCATTGCATGAAAACATATGTAGAAAGGCAACCTAAATGAATATACGTATCTGATGATCAAGCAAGATAATTTTCAACATTTAGCAATCAACCATGTAGACCTGTATTACTTGACAACCTATACAAATTTTCATCATTTGATTTTTTTCAAATGTGACTAGGTCATACCAACACACTACACCCTTCAAACCATGATTTTTAATGCGAAGCATATCAATGTGACCTTATACCCAGAGATTAGAATATTAGACACATTCCCCTGTTGCTAATGATTCTGAACACATTTATTATTCACCAATACATATAGTGACGCGAGTGAAGTAAACGTGCACCAATGATAAGGTAAGCATTTTAAAGGCTAGCCCTAGCATACGCACATGTTTGGGCACCGCACGGGCTATTCCGCTGCTAAAACAATAGGCCCGTGACAGTTGGTATCAAAGCAAAATGGTCCAAGCTATAAACTCAAACTGTGCTTTGATAGTTGGTACGAGATAAGTATCAAGTGGCAAATCAGAGGTAGTTGTGAATTCAAGACCTTGTCAAGGAGCTATGATACAGTTGGTGTCTGTGCTGGTATAGTTACAGCAAGTAGCAGTGTTTGTGGCTATGGTTAGTGCATCTCTAGTGCAAGTGGCAGTGCACAAAAGAATAGGAAATGCTTTCAGTTGTGGCAGAGTTGGTAAGATGTTGAATGTTAGCCAAGTGGTCGCAACTTGGTGTGCTTAGTCACGGATGTCTTTCAAACTAATACTTTGAAAGTTCATTAGTCAGCTGAAGAAGAGCTGAAACTGTTTGGGGATGTTTCTTTCGAAAGAGTGGATGCAAAGCTTTCTTAGTGTTGTGTGTGCGACATCATTGAGCCGTGTTGGTGGCATGGGTGACTTTGTAAGCTAGGCAAACAAAGTGACAAAGTATGGCAGCTTGGAAGTTTGAACTCTCCCCTATCCTACTTGAATCGCTCAATAGAGGCGCGATGGCATGGAAAGACATGTACCGTCTATGTTTGTCTAAGCATTGTTCAATGGATTTGCTCGAAGCTTGATACAATGTCAGAGAAGCAACCATCAGCGAATGGGTTGACATGTTTCGATGACCCACCGATGTGTGAGATCAGAAGTGGCAGTTGGGGAGTTGTAAATGCTCCATTGCAGTGTTGGCTAAACAATGATGTGTTTGCATATGGCCTAAGAGCTCGCTATGACAAAGGGTTGGCTTGCTGGCAGAAGCCTTCCCCTAACAGATGAGGTGCTGAAGGTGTCGGCACCAAAGCGCTTACAGAAGTGAATCTGCTTACTTAGTGTAATGGCATAACAAGTTTGACGAGCTAGCAGTATGCTCCTAGGGTGAAGAGGAAGCACTGATGAACCAAGGGCAAGGTACAACCCATGAGAAAGGTGGCGATACTGGGGCCAGCAGGGTGAAGGTGTTTGCGACCTTGACGAGCTAAAGACATGCTCATGGTGAAGACCTGGTCAATGACTTAAGTACTTGGATGGCACTTCACAACACAATCGGGCATGTGAGATGCCCTTCTCAGAAAAACCTTGGAACGGACGCCAAGGCTGCTTAGATCGACAATGGGTTTGCTGTGTTGGTATGGGACGACATGGTATGTTTGTGTGCTTTTTACTACTTTGGAATTTCTGTGTTTAATGAGACTAAAAAGAGAAACTCAATCTGAATGATGAAATATTTGGGTGGTTAGCAGTGTGAGTACTAGCCGCGGGAACACAAAGAGACCATTGGTGGCAGAAGGGTTGATTGTTCAAACAAGTATTATAGCGATGGACTAAAGTAAGCAAGACTAAGCTCGCAGTTGGGGATGTAGTTGGTTCCTCGTATGATCTTACACCCAGCAAGAGTAGTGGGTGCGTTGTGCTAATTGATCTTAACAGGGGATTCTTGGCCTCACAGGAGGTGGAACCTATGGCGGTTCCTTTTGCCCGGGAGTGTAGATTGCTTCCCGAAGAACGTTCTCTCTTTGTGTGGCTGCCGCAGTAGTCGATCCCAACAAGGGATTCTTGGCCTCAAAAGAGGCAGAACCTAAGTTCTTAGAGATCGTTCGCAATTTGCTTGTGGCAAGTGCCGCACTTGGCCAACGAGTGGCAACTGTTGTGCCGGCAGTGATGGCACTCTATTCTCGTTTGTAGGTACCAACACAAACCTTCAGCAGCATTTGTAGGCAACGTCAAAAACCTTCACCTAGTTTGGTGGAGTCCGAGAAAACCATCGATGTTGAGATAACTCTAGCAGATCTAAGGCAGTGGTTGGAGGAACTTGATGCAGTGTGGTATGCAGTAGAAGTCAGGATGGACTGATTGTCGAAGTACCAATGGCAGCTGTTTTAAAGATTGAGAAGTCATTGTTATTATGGAACTGAGCTTCGTAGAGTGCTCAGTGTCGAAGTTATCAGGTGGGGGAGTGTCACAGGAAAACCGTCGGGGACGCAGTCGGTATTAAAATCCAAACTCGCCTTGTCTCGTTGCGTCTGGTAAAGTAGTCGCTAAGAGAACTTTTGGTGGGCACTCCTTGCTAAGCTAGTTGGTTGGTTGGCAAAACCCCTTAGGAGGAGTTGGCCCCGTGACAAGCTGACTCCTCGTTAGAACTAGCAGATGTAGGCCGGAACCTTGGCGGTTTGCTTATGGGTTGCAAGAGGACTTGCTTGTGTATGAAAGACACACACCAGGAAATCATACTACAGCTGATGTGCGTGCCCTAAAGGAGCTTTGGGTGCGGACTGCGAGTTATCCACAAGAATGCTCCAGTTCCTTTGGTTGAGGATGGAGGCCAAAGATAATGCATGTTGGGTTGGGTTCCCACATGCATTGTATGCACAGACCGGTCCAGGGGGCTTGCTATACTATTGTCTTATGCACTGCGTTACGTCTTGTGGATAGGCCAATCTCTAGGTCTTCTTTGAGTTCGTGCCAGGATGACCCTGGTTGACCTCACGAGGTGTACACCTTACGGATCAGTCCATGGGACATCTTTGCTCCTTGGATGACCAAGCCCTTGCGCTTGGCGGATTTGTGCATGGCATCATCATGCCTCATAATCGATGAACTTTGCATTAGGCTCCAAGACCTGATGGTCAATGTACTCGTGATGCAGGCTGATCACGAGAGTGGGCTCAGAGTTGGTCTCAGCATGTCTAAGCTCAGTAGCTTGATGAAAGGTTTGGTAGTCATTAGCAAAGTATCTAGAAGTGCATATCAAGATCTTGGCCAAGTAGCCTATTGAACAAGCTTAAACATTGTGTGCACATATGAAGCATTAAGAGGTGTTGCCGTGTAAGGCCTTCAGAGCCTTGCACGGTTGAAGGCTTGCCCTAGCATACGCACATGTTGGGGCACCACACGGGCTATTCCACTGCTAAAACAATAGGCCCGTGACACTTGGCACAACGGTAAGGTTGCTCCAAGGTGACCTGGTGGTCACGGGTTCGAGTCACGAAAACAGCCTCTCTGCAAAGCAGGGGTAAGGTTGCGTACATCTAGCCCTCCCTAGCCCCGCAATGGCGGGATCCTCATGCACTGGGCCGCCCTTCTTCTTCTTTTGCGATAGTTTAGTAGCACCAGAAACTAATTTTGTTCAATAATATTTCTAGGCTGAGGAGAGAAGTTACCTTGCGATCAAAACTCGGTGAAGATGAAGCGTTGTTGTGGGGTGTTTGATCTTCAGAGGCTTGGATCCTTCGCTCATGGGTTTAAATTTCGGCCGAAATATTTCGGTTTCGGCCGCGATTGAAACAAAATTTACATGAAGTTGTTTCTTTACAAGATTTCGGCAAAATTTCACTGAAATTTCACCGGAATCCTGAAATTTTGCCGAAATATAAAATTTCGTTTTTATCGTTTTTTACAAAATTTCCACCGAAATTTTAAAAAAGTTCATCGAAATGTTATAATTCCCTCTGAAATTTATGAAATATTCACCGAAATAGCCAAAATTTCAGCTGAAATCGCCGAAATTTACACCGAAATTTTGTCATTTAGGTCGAAATTAAAAAAGAAAAGAAAATCATAATCATGTTTTTACATGATTTCAGTGGTTACCGAAACTGACACCAAAACCGAAATTTAAAACCTTGCCTTCGCTCTAATACCAAATTGATGTAGGACAGGGAAGACAAATAGAAGAAAGAGGAGAAGAAGAGAAGAAGAGGAAGAGAGGAGGAGAAGAATAGAAGAAGTAGAATAGGGTAAGAAGAGAACTAGAAATAGGAAAAGAGAAAAATTAGAGGGAGAAACCTCAATCACTCTTTATTCATCCAAAAACTAAAAATCCCTAATACATGAGGCCTATTTATAGGCAATTGAAATAAAATTCCACGAAAAATAAATAAACTCCCTAATTCTAAATACATGGAAAATAAAAGCCCTAAAAACTAAAAACATGGAAATAAAATTGTAGAGACTAAATAACATGGAAATAAATCCTAATGAGTAAATATGCATCTTATTAGGCCTACAATCTGCATCGGGTGGCACATGACACGGGAGAGATGGGTATAACTCCTTGAGCAACACATGGCAAGGTGATACATATCAAGAGAAGGGCATAGATGGGTGTAGGTATATAGTTTTTTTTTTTCAAAGGTTGACAAAGTATATTGGGGTCCCGACTTGCATTTACATAGTATTATGGTCAAGAGCATACTCCTGAACCATCAAGAGAAACAAGTATAAACTATTCATAATTACATCGAGATAAAATATAACTAATCTATCCTGCCAACTCCCAGCAAAACATTTAAAAACTATAGACCTCACAACTTCCCCCACCAAAAACAACTTCCCAACCACCTTCCCCTTCAACCAAAAACAATAGGTATATAGTTATAAAACTCCCCCGCGTCATCGTGGACTCCCAGAGTCGACTACCTTTTCCCTTGGCCGCATTCCACGTATTACTTCGTGTTTTGCGTTATTCCATACATAGTCAATAAAAACACCTTTGAGCCTCCCGAGTTATGAGCGTGTCAACCGAGTACTCAACTACATTGTGCCAAGTCAACTAGGATTTTTCTTCGACCATGTTTTGACCCGCGTCCGAGTTTTGAAACACTAGATATAACTGCTTTGGTGACAAGGCCAGAGAAGAGGATAGATGGATGTAACTACCTGGGTGCTCTCTTTTAATGAGAGTTGGACACATGAGACTCACCACATTAGAACTCATAATTACAGGGTTACATAGAAACACTAAAATTAAAATACAAAAAAAAAAGAAAAAGAATTAAAACAAGAAAGGCCAATTTGAACTGATGAACTCTCTTTTGGCTACCTTGTGGATGGCCCCCATCAGGCGGGGATTGCGAGATCTGAGGAAAATTATTGTTTAACCCCACTTAAACGTTACTCCTACAAATTTGAGAGGAAAATACAATTTATCCCACTTATGTGTCTCTAGAAAAATACACGTTGGTCCTATATAGGCTTTTACAGAAATACCCCTCAAACAATAGAAATAATTCAAGCATACCACTCAAAGAAAAGCTACCTAGGAAAGCTTGTTCTAACACAACTCATATGTTGATATTTTTTGTGAATCATAGAACAACATGAGAGTATTAATCTGGCCCTTCTTCCTCATTCTTTGATAGACTTTAACAGCTTGACTTGCTGGACTCCCATCAATTCTCTCCGACTTGAAGAAACTCGACTCCGAAGAGTGGAAAGCATGGTACACATCATATAATTCAGGAATAAGGGGTTGTAACTCTTACATGATGATCCAAGTGCATTCGGATAAAGGTTTACCCTTCCGCTTAACAAGATACAGTTGATGGCCACCTCTAGCGAAGGAGACTATTTGATCATCCAATACTTCTTCAATAGTCGTTGTAGCTGTAGAAAAGTGGTAACTATAATGCATGAGTACTATCATCACAGTGAGATATTCAACATTGAAGATAGGACTGATCTTTGCCACTGGGCTGATCTAACACATGCATTAGAACTGATTTTCTTTGTAATTTTATATGGACCAATACTTTAAGCATGCAACTTCTTATACATTCCCCTTAGAAACCTTTCCAATCTAATCCAGAGCAAGACCATATCACCTTCTTAAAATTCAACAAAACACCTATGAAGATCCTATTGTGATCTATAGGAAGCATTACTCAATGCTAACTTTTGGCACACTTCCTCATATATATATATCTCACATGTGGCAAGCAAAATCTTCAGCTTAAACACTTTCCCTTGTATCACGGAGTAAAGGAGTCACACGAATAGGCTTCAAGGCTGAATTTCAGTCACCACTTCAAAAGCACATTTGCATGTAGTTCTATTGACTGAATTAATGTGGGCAAATTCAGTCATTGGAAGGATTAGATCCCAACCCTTTATATGATCTCCACAAGGTAATGAAGCAAATCTCTCAAACTTCTATTAACCACCTCCATTTGCTCATCGTTTCGAGGATGGAAGGAAGAGAATTCCAGCTTTGTATTTAACATTGTCCAAAGAGTTTTCCAAAAATAACTCATAACTTTGACTTATCTATCGGAAACAATAGTTTTGGGTAGACCATTAAGTCGCGAGACTTCTTTAAAGAATAGCTTGGCAACCGGGACAACATAAATGGTTTTGCTACATGGTGTAAAGTGTCATTTTGGAAAACAAGTTCACCACAACATATATGGAATTGTGACCTCTAGATGTTTTTGAAAGGCAAGGACAAAATCTATACTACTGTTCATGTGGCACAGGCAATGTCGTATTTTTATTTTTTTTGAATGGTAAAGGAAATGGTGTATATAGTCCCAAATTATGTTTCCTACCCTTAGCAAGATGGAAAATACGGCACTGCTGTATAATCTATGAAACATATCTTTTAAGACTTGCTAATAGTAACAATCTTCAGTCATAGCAGTCCTATCATGACAAAAATGGCCAGCAGCTCCCCACGCGTATAACTCCCAAATATGATGCTATCCAAAGGAGGTATCGAGAATACAAATGCTGCTTCCCATAAAGAGAACCATCGTGAAGAGAAAATCCTGACAGTTCACCTTCCTGCCCCAT
Organism: Tasmannia lanceolata; assembly: GCF_043159265.1. NCBI lineage: Eukaryota > Viridiplantae > Streptophyta > Magnoliopsida > Canellales > Winteraceae > Tasmannia > Tasmannia lanceolata. The sequence goes on from NW_027518700.1 coordinate 21,284,977, forward strand.
TTCAATTTCATCATAGATTATACTAAAATCTTTGCACGAACTATAGTTCTACTTTAATTGTTCGAACCAAACAACTTTAACCAACAGAGTGCAAGATATATGTAACACGACTAAATGCATCAGCCTCTTTATTCTCCACTCTCGCATGATGCTTGATATCAAAGGTGTATCCTTGAATATATTCAACCTACTTTGCATGCTTTGTGCTCAACTTCTTTAGAGAGCTTAGATATTTCAGCGCTTCATGATCCAAGTACATAAACTCTTTGTAAATGAGGTAATATCGTCAGTATCTCAAATCTTGAACCACCAAGTAGGATTGTTTATCATAAACATAATATTTCTATTTTGCTTCATTCAATTTTTAACTAAAAAAAGCTACGGAATGTCCTTGGCTCAAAACCTTTCTGATACGAACTTGTGAAAGATAAAAAGCTACTTCAAATAATTTGAAGAAATCTAGCAATTGAAGCACCGGCATTTCGGTCATCTTTTTTTTTGAAATATTAATATATTGAAGGAAGGAACCGAGAAGGTTCACAAAATACAAAGAAAAGGAAAAAGAAAATGCAATTTACAGAAGGAGATAATCAAACCACTCTAAACTAGCCCTGCTAACCCCAGATTTGGCAAGGGAATCAGATTCGCCATTTGCCGATCTCCGACTATGTAAGAAAACTGCAGCCGAATCAGAAACATAATCAGAGATCTCATCCATAAGACTGAGGAATCTCCACGGCGGCAGAGCAAAACCCGAAAGCCACTTTACCACATTTGCCGAGTCCCCTTCTACTATCACCTTGTCCAGGATGAGTTTATCTAAATGTAATATTCCAGAATAAGCCGCTTTTACTTCCGCTTCAGAAGAATCGCTTATACCGATTGGACCGGAAAAAGCCCAAACCACTTCACCTCTATCATTCCTAAGAAGACCACCAATTCCAACTGCACCCGGATTCCTCAGAGCCAATAGCGCCCCGATCATAAAATGACTTAACCGAGAAGAATCCGGACGAATCCAACATCCAAATTCTTTTATCCGAACCAGACTTCTTTATAAAGCATTTTTCAATTAAATCAAATAATGATGAGAGAGAAGATAATTCCCTTCGAAAAAAATCCTGCAAAATTTTGGACACCACACCACTTTCTGATCCACTCTTTCGAAGCAGTCGCAGACAAGAACAATCTTTTCCGCAGCTACAATAAAAAGATCAGGGAAAATAATATTCTGAGGGTCCTTTGAACACCAAGCATCAATCCAAAATCTGATCCGATTTCCAGAGTAGATGAAATTCCAACGATAGGCCCAAGTAGTAAGATAGCAACTTATGAGGAGGGAAATTAGGTTTGAAAACTCAAGTTTTAACCTTTTACAAAACTTAAACCCAATTTAGAGATTAAGAGATCAAAAACAAAAATTAAGCACACAAGTTAAATCCTAAGTGCAATGCAAATTAAATAAAGCAAGAGACAAGAAAGAATGCACCCGAGATTTAAAGTGGTTCGGTCCTCAAACGCGAGGCCTACTCTACTCCACCAACCAAACCCGTTGATGGCTTCACTATGATGATCTTCTTAACCTTGGCCAAGACCGCTGCCAATTACAATGTCCAATCGCTTTAACCTTGGTGGCAATCCACACCACGGAGACAGGGCTTCGCTTCTCCAAACACTCGCCCAAATACAACGATTTGTCAATGAAAGAAAGAACAAAAAATCCCTATCAAAGGGTTACGAAGGTTGGAGAAGATGTACAAATTCCAGCCTATGATCCAAATCCAAAGTCTAGAGAATGAGAGGCATAAACGAGCTTGATTCACTCTTAGGATGTTCCAATAGGGTTTTAGAGTGTTAGGATGCATTTTAGTGAAGTTTAGAACTCACAAATATATAGAAAACCCAAATATGACCGTTTGAGGGGCATAGTGGTAATTCTAGGAAAGTTCCCAACGGTTATATTTTTTCCCGTTATAGTGGTCTCGGAGTTCCGAGAGATTTTCTCGGAGTTCCGAGAATTTCTTGGAGTTCCGAGAATTTCTCTCAGAGTTCCGGGAATACAAACAGAAAGATGAAATGCAGCTTCTGTTTCAAATCTCGGAGCTCCGAGGATTTTCTCGGAGTTCCGAGCTCGGAGCTCCGAGAATTCTCTCGGAGTTCCGAGAAGCCTAATTCCAGCAGTTTTTCACTTCATTCTTTCTTGTTTGTTTGGGCTTTCAAGACTTCCAATTTATACATGTTTGCGATTGTTATGAGGGTTCCAAAGTCGTGGAACACCACAAGGACAACCACTTAATCATTTAGTGGAGTGTGATTTCTTAATTCATGCCTCTCACAACCTAAACTAGGATTGGATCTTTTACAAAACTAAACGACTTCTAGTAAAATGATCTTCACTTGCATTGCTTCAAGTCTTCATGCTTCTTGGACCTCCAATGCCTTTGGCCTTCCGAATATGGTCCAATGAGAGCTTCTTGGCCTCAATCCAAGCAAACTTGATGTTAAACAATCATGATCTACAACTTAAGACAATCAAACACATTAATGATATAAAATCACTTGAGTTTAGAATCATCAAAAGAAGATTGGAATGCCAAGGTGAGAACCATTGGGCTTACAGTAGACTTTGAAGCAACACCCTTTTCTGAATTCATGGCTCAAAATAATAATATCCCTCCAGGTAGTTGTACCTTTCTTTTCAAACCAATCATCTGACTCCCAATTTCCGGAGAGAAAACCATATTTTTGGACCAATTGAGTTCCCCTTCATACAATTGGTAATAGATGCCATAATAGTGCTAAAATTTCAGATAAATTGCAGATAAAATGTGGCCAGCCCATGAAAACTTCTTACTTCATGTCTATTAGTGGAAAGTGACCAATGATAGCCTTAACATTCTCCAAATAAGCTTTAATATCTTGTGAAGATACTAGAAATCCAAGAAAAACAGTGTTGTCCCTCATCGAAGGAATACAGAATGTGTTCTCTTGTTTGCTCTTGTTGCATACAAGAATATTTTTAAAAAGCAATTCAAAAAAAAAAAAGAATATCATTAAAATAAACAACCAAAAGTCGACCAATAAAAGGCTACAATACCTGCGTCATCATACACATAAATGTGCTAGGAGCATTGGTAGGACCAGATGGCACAATAAGCCATTCGTAGAGCCTGTCATTGATTTTAAAGGTTGTTTTCTATGCATCTCCGAGTCTGAATCGAACTTGGTGATACCGCTTCGAAGATCAATTTTGGGGAAAAAGCATCGGCTAACATGTCATCAACATAAAGACGTGGAATTGGAAATATGTATTTTATTGTGATTTTGTTAATTGCCCGACTATCCACACATATTTTCCAAGTATTGTCTTTCTTCGGAGCGAGCAAAGCGGGCATGACACAAGGGCTTAGGCTATCATGTAGCCTTTCTCCAAGCAACTCCTCCACTGGCCTTTTTAGTTCATGTTCCATAGGATTCATACAGTACACGGGAAAATTTAGCAAAGATGACCCAGGAAGCAAATAAATAGCATGTTAGATATCCCTCATTGGCGGCAACACTTTTGGTAGCTCTTCTGGGACTATATCCGAGAAATTGGACATCAAATGATCAAATTTCTTTTGGTCTTTCCTTAGGTGGTTCAAAATCTGTCCCTCGAACTTCCTTTGTTATTAGGGCAAAACCATTCCATTTCCCTTGCTTCCCTCTTCAAACTGCTAGTTCAGAAGGTGCAACAACCTCCCCTTTTATTTCTGCTTGTGAAATTGGAGGCTTCTTATTCTTCTTATCCTCATCAGGCTTAGAAGGATAAAGTTGGATGAGCTTGTGTTTGAATAGAAATGTATAAGTGTTGGCTCTACTATTGTGTACCACATCCAGCCATAAAGCCAAGATCTTCCAAGCAAACACTAATGAGTATTAGATCACGCCTTAATACATCCTCACGCCATAAGACATCCTCACATAAACCTACGTTAAATGAAATCAAGCATCTCTGCGATATCGGAAGAGAAGTTTTGTCTATCCAAGCGACCTTATAAGGACGGGGTGATGTTCAATTTTTAGCTTCAATCGATCAACGGTAGTTTGAGAAACCACAATCATACTAACACCTCCATCTAGGATCAGTTTCCAAAAAATTTCTCCGCTCTTCACAAGTGAATGTAAGATCAACGTGAACAACCAATTTTCTTTTTTTACACTTCAGGTGCTGATAAGAAACGTCTTACATGTCTAAGAAACCAAGTGTCAATTTCTTCCTCATATTCTTCTCTCGAACACTGTCCATCCACAGGTAAAACTTCAAAGGGGTATATCTTCTTCATGTAGGGATTGATCTACATCCACATAAAGATTTTTCTTCAAGCATTGGAAACAATAGTGTTCCCTCTCATTACACTTGAAACACTTCAATTCAGGGTCCATTTGGTTGTTTTACCTGTCTCCCCGTAGAGTAGTGGTCAAGTTGTCTCCTGGAAAAATAGTAGTAAAATAGCCTTTAAGTACTCACGTAGACTACAAAAGTGCTGTTTAGTTGTCCTATAAAATCTGAATAGAGAAGATGTTGCATTTGGTTGCGTGTAAAGGTAGAAAAGTACAGAATGATGCATTTGGTTGCTGATAGAGTAGGGTTGATATATGATATTAAAAATATTAGATATTATGCCCTAGGAGCATAATTTTGTTCGCAAAATTATCATCCCAATCTCTTATTAATAAACCACATAACAACTGATGGGAATAAGATAAGCCATCTCGGTCCCCCCCATTAGCGGAGGTCCGCTAATGGAGAGGCGGATGGTTTGGCTAGGGGTGGAGTTAGTCGTTCGGAATTGGAATGGTTTGATTTTCTCCCTCCGTGAGTATTATTTTGTAATTTTTCTTTCTTTTTCTTGTTTCCTTTATTCTCGGGTGTGGTCCATCTCGGTCCCCCCCTGTTCTTTTTATGATATTTTTCACCATTTCAAAAAAAAAGATAAGCCATATGAAACAACACAGGCATGCACAACCGCATGCTGCAAACGCAAAATTTCGATATGTTGTGCACTCATTAATTAATCATTGATAATCATCGTAACTTTATGTCCATGTTAATTCTTTCATAAAGTACTGATCAGCCCAAATAAATGATTGTAGGTGATCCAAGACAACAAAAACTTTATTTTCTATTTATCTCTCAAAACAAATGATTATTAAATAAAAATTATTACCAAATTATAGGGACATCGATTAAACCATCAACCCTTATGTTTTCAGCTCGTGACATCTTAACCGTCATGATAACCCTCACCGCAACGAATTTTTGGACTAGTTCCCGCCATGTTCGGGTTATATATTAATTAATGAAAAAACTCTGATAAGGAAATACTAATAACTATAATATGAACATTAACAACCGCTAAAAGCAAAGAATGAACTCTAACCGGTAAACATCACAATTAAAAGTAAAATCCATAAATCCAATCAAATCTATACCATTAATAATATCAACCAAAATTACTTAAAGGTATGAATAAGCCAAAATGAAGGTTCAATAAAACACTCTAAATTCTATTTCCTTCAAAATGACAAAATAACTTACACTCCCAAGTGGGTTTGGCACTAGCTTCGTCGCTCAAAGAAGCGGGTGACGTACAACAATCTAAGGTCCTTGCCACGGGACAAGAATGATCGTCCCTCCACAGGGTGAGTGCTTAGGTGCTCGTAGATATCTGAGAGGTCGCTGCTTTCAAGACCATCAATCTCCTTTAGTGCTGCCATGATCTCATCACATAGAGCACAACCACCTCCGCTAGCACGGTCAATGGCAGATGCCATCTTGGCAATGCTGGTGGCAACTTCCTTCATGGTGTCCGTGAGTTCACTATTAGATCGCTTTCTGCGGCGCACTGAACCGCCAGCCCTACTAGCCTCACCCCTACTACCCATTTCCAACGGAGATGTAGTAGGAGCATATGACCTATCAACTCGCCTACCCTCAGCCAACGGAGACGTAGGATGTGGAACCTCCAATGAAGATGTCTGTGGAGGAGATGCCTGTGGAGCCTCTGTGTTGGAAAAACCTTGAGTCATGAAGTCGTTTTGAGAAGCAGTTTCAGGGATGCCATCGGTCTCATTGCAAGGCATGCAGGGGGAATAGGTTTGCTCTTGATCTGGCGAACCTTGAGCCCAATTATTCTTTCTGAATGAGCTACTAGTATAGTCCTCTCCAAAAATCTCATGCATTTCATCATATAAGTCATGACGTGCGGTGAAAAATCTCTTCGTCTCTGGGTGAGCCTACATAGCAAAGATAACCATAAGTTATAGACAATATGATAGCTTTATAAACATATGTTATAAACAAAGCATGCGGCCACTTCTTACCAAAATGTACGCGTTGCCGACTTCAGCAGTAACTGCAATTTTCTTGGCTTCATTGTCCCAACCAAAGCCACTGGTGTTTAGCAACTTAGTCAACAACCTGTAGTTAGCTTTCATTGTCTTTACTCGATTCCTTATCTGCATTTGGGTGAGTTGCAATCGACAACACCCATTCACTTTTCTTTGTGCATAAGTATATGCGATATCCTTGAAGCCATTGGGGATTCTATTCCCCTCCGCTGCTTGATATAATAGGGCATGTACCAATGTCGTATCCATCTCTTTGGTCCATTGGGGATTCTTCACTTTTGGTTGTTGTGATGAATCCATGTCCTAATTGATGGCTCATTTCATTTTAGTTAAAACAATTTAAAATAGAGGCATACATTATCAAAATGGAGTATACATTATCAAAATGGAAGTAACATTATAAAAAAACCCTATCTATCAAGTACTTTAATACATGATGATGGTTGCCGGTAGTCATTCCACATAGTTGTATACATTTCTAGTCTAATTCTACTTCCTTTCATTCCATCTTTAGCTCTACTAATACATGGGTTGGTACTTAGGCCGTCGGGCTCAATGGATCTTCAGGCATTAGTCCTCGTATGTCGTGCACACAATACGCTATAACTATATTGACCTGATTCTGGAATGAGTACATAGGGTCGCCGTTGAGGAAGGCATGCTTGATTACATTTCTGATTGACCGTGGATGAACGCATGCTTGATTACATTTCCGATTGATGAATGTTTATGACTGAACAACTCCACAGTCGGTGGTGTGTGACCTCGATATTCATTAAGTTGGTACCTCATGCTACAGAAGGGGGTAATAAAATTAGTGTGGGAAATTCACTATCAGCGAGATAATATGTTCCTGTATGGAAGATAATCTCCCTCTCCTCCGCTAGCACTTTTCCCAATCTCCCAGATGATCCCACCCATCTAGCTTCGAAAAATGCGAATTTTAAGTCGAAATCTCATGCTGCCAACACATTCCGGTATATCCATCACTTAGGATCACGAAATTGCACTTGCATTTAAATTGGTACTTTAGCAGGGATGTGTCTCATCTAATGCACCAATGCACTACTAAATTAACAAAATCAGAAGTGTTTGTGGCACAAATTAAAATATAACCTAGTTAAGGATGGGAAGATTATATCTTGAAGTAGGGTACCATCTCGGATTGTCACTTATTGCTGCGGTGTATCGGTTGATGGATGTTTTATAAACAAGCCCATCATACTCAAGATGGCGTCAAGAACCTTATTGAAATAAAAACTTATTGCTTCTCTGATCTCTTAGTGTACACATTCATACAACGGCTCCTCTGGTTGTGTGAGATTGTGTAAAAGAATATCGCCAAATGCTCTTTAATTATACAGTTGATAGTATCATCATGAAGTCGAACAATACTCCTAAATATCTTAACAAACTTTGTAAAGCATTCTACGTTCATTCTAAGGAGATTATGACAGTGCTCATTTGTCATCACGAGACACTTGTCAACTGTACGAGGAGTCAAATAGCGGTTCTCATAAGGAGCCCTTTGTAAGGATAGTTTATGGTAAAGCCTTGGCAGCTACAACCATTGTTGATGCATTCATAATCAGAGCCATCAAGTCCTCATAAACATCAATCATGTCCTCATCACAATCATCCATCTTTATGTGTGTGTAAACAATCCTTCGTTCAAATGATTCGAGACATAATGGTTCCATTAGGTTCAAGAATGTTTACAAAGAAATGTCAATACAATTTGGCCTAATCAGTTCCATTATGTTCATGAAGATGGTCAAATTATGCAAAAGAAGGAACACCTAAAATACAAGTATGAAAAAATCATGTAACAAAACAACTTCTTGCATGCATTAGCAAATCAAAGAAAGTCAAATAAAATATCTTATTAATATCACATATGACCCACAACAAAACATTTTTAAATAAGTTTATAACCGATCACCCTCCAACCATGTACAAACAAAAAAACCAAAGGTTTACCACTGATTTATTACATGCATACGAACCATAATTAGAAAAAAAAAATACAAACCGGCAATATCCATTAAACCAATTTCAGATGAGTATAACTTGTGCTGTTTCAATAAAAAAACAAAGAAAATACAGAGATTTTAGAATAAGCAATTTCATTTGTTGATGGATCCATAATCAGAGTCAAGTCCTCGTCAACATCAACCATGTCCTCATCACAGTCATCCATCTTTATGTGTATCTAAACAAGCCTTCGTTTAAATGAATAGAGACATAATGGTTCCATTAGGCTTACTCCACTGGTCCCAGGTGCAGCCATATGCAGAGTGTTGAACAGTATGTATGGGTAGTTTAGGTATTATTTGTATGATGAGGGGTATTGAAGTCTTTGTATAAGGTTCCCTACTTTGGGCCTATATATACATCATTTACATGGGAGGACTCCTTAGTGGAGACTCTCCATCCTTTTGACTCCGCTTCTTCTTCTCTCTTCTAACCCTAATTCCATTTCTAACATGGTATCAGAGAAAAGAACCGAAGGGAAGAAAAGAAGAAGAAGAGTAACACCATCCTCTGTCTATCCATGCATATCTCTTTGGGTTTTTGCGTGAAAACCTCTCTCAATCTATCTCGAAAATTTCTCCGACATCTCTCAACTCACACACAAACCCTCGTATCGGGTTTTCTGTAAAACCCATTCCTTCCCTTTGCCGTAAGGAAAAAAAAAAATCTTCCCTCTTTGCCATAAACCCATTTTGGGTTCTACTCCACCTCCCATTCCTCCATTATTCAACATCCAAATCCAAATCTCTTTTCTTTTATAAATTCATACCCTTGTTGGGTTCTTTCTATTTTCTTAATCCCTTTCTTTATATTCTATATCCTTTATTTCTTTCTCTTTTGAATCTCCATCCCCCCTCCATCCTAATCTTGTCATCTCTTTCTTCTCATTGTATTCTATGTCTTTTGTGTTGTTCTTCAAGGTGCACACCAAGTGATTGGTGAAATGTCCGAGAGAGGTGTGGTGCCTTGAAGTCATTCTTTTTGTTTCAAGTTGAAGCGATGGAGTGTGTTGTATCCTTGTCTTATTGTTCTCCTGTAGTTCGATGGATGGAGTGTGTTGTATACTTGCTTATTGTTCTCTTGTTGTTGCTTTATGCTTGTCTTCTTGGTGTATTGTCGTCATCTCTTTCTTATCATTGTCTTCTATGTCTTTTATGTTGATATCAAAGGTGCACACCAAGTGCTTGATAAAATTGTTTAAGAGAGGTGTTGTGCCTTGCTAGTCTTCTTTTCTATGCAAGTTTAAGGCCTTCAGCCTCAACTTGAGAGGGAGTGTTGTTATGTTGTTCTTAGTGGTGTCATGTATTTTTTTTCTTGTTGTCCTCGTTCTAGTTTTCCCTGATAATGTCTTCTTTGTTGTCTTTTCTTGTCGTGTTGTCTCTGGGCACATGTAGTCTCGCTCGAGGGGAAGTGTTATTGTAGGTTCTTTTTATGTTCTTCATCCTTCATGTTGGTTGGTTGGTTGTTGGCTTGTGTTCATAGTTAGTTGGGTTGGTTGTGGTTCTGGTTGGGTTGTTGGTTGGGTTGGTGTTGGTTGGTTGTTGGTTCTTCTTTGCATTAATGATTAGTTACTTCCACGCTTGGTTGGTGACTCCAGTTATTATTTCACCATTCTTTGTTGGTAGTCTTGTTCGTGGTTGTACCACATGGAGTTCCTTGTTGGTGGTTCTTGTTTGGCGGTGTGTTAGGCGTCTATTCACGATTTGTTGGTGGCTTGTCCGTGCGTTGTTGGTGGTTTCTGTGCCCTATTGGTTGTTGGTTTGTTGGTTTGTTAGTTGTGGTTGGTTGTTGGTTTGTTGGGTGGTTGGTTGTTGGTTTGTTGTCCGTGCAGCAAAAGCGTGTTGGCTAGTTTCATCTCAACCAGTTGGCTTGGTTGATTGTTGATACTTGTGGTGATGGGTTGATTTTATATCGCCCTTTTGATTTATTGATCGTTGTTGGTGGTAGACTCGCTTTGCGAGTCGTGTTGTTGATGCTTCTACATGGTGAGTGTGGTTGCTTGGCGTAGTTTTACGCCTTTATTGTTGTTGTTGTAGTGGTTTGGGTTGCAATCCACCTTGTTGGTGCTTCTACACATGTGTAGTTGCCTTGACGTAGTTTTTTTACGCCTTTGTTGTGGTTGCAGTGGTTTGCATTGCAATCCACATTGTTGTTGTGGGTATTGCCCAGTCATTAGCTTTGCTTTCAGCCTTGTCGTTGTTGGTGGCTATATGCCCGGTCATTTGCGTTGCATTCGGCCTTGTTGTTGTAGGTCGTTGGCGTTGCTTTCGGCCTTGTTGTTGTCCAGGCGACTACGGTTGTTAGTTGGCTGTTGTGCGCCACTTTGTTGTGCACCTCTTTGTTGGTGGTTGATCCTTGTAGTTGCGGGTTGATTTTACATCGCCCTGTTGGTTGGTTGATCATGTTTGATGGGGGCTGATTTTATATCGCCCTATTGGCTACGGTTCTTTTTCTATTTGCAATGTGATGTTCAACTGATATATGTTCGTGCTTCACCGTTGTTCACTGTGCGCACCTTTGGTGTGCATTTTTTTGTTTTTTTTTTTTGAAAGGTAAACTTTATTAATCCAAGTCAGAAATAGAAGGGGACAAGATGTCCGCCACAGAATGAAGGCCAATCAGCCCAAGTACATATAAAATGTTAATACATAATGTAACTACCCAGCCCCAACACCCATTACAGATCCCAGGATAATGATGCTCATCGAATCCAGAGTTACACCCTGTTTTGCCAATTCGTCAGCCTTCTGATTAGCCGATCGCCTCCTGTGGTTGATTGAAGGACGAATCGACTGTACAAGATCCAACACTTCAACAATATAGTTCTGAAGTCTCTAAGGCCCTTTAGATTTTCCATTGGCGCAAGCAATCGCATTAGTTGAATCACCCTCGACGATTAGGGGCTTAAAGGGATTAGAGGCGTACCATTTTATGCCAAACAGGAGGGCCCTAATTTCCGCTTCATTTGCATCACTGGTTCCAATCGGCCCAGAGTACGACATGATCATTCTACCCTAGTCGTCCCTAATAATTCCTCCAATGCCAGCCGGCCTGGGATTACCCATAGCGCTACCGTCAAAATTCAGTTTTAACCATCCTTCCAGCGGAGCCGTCCATTTTGGTGATATTTTTTCCACAATCTTCAGTTCAGAAATGATCGCGTTCCAGTGCTTTAATATCATTCCAGTACCATGAGAGACCCCTCTAATGCTTTTTACCCATGAGATGAGGACGACTTTGACCTCAATAGTGATCCTATCCATGGACTTGATTTTATTTCCGAAGATGCGTTCGTTCCTTTCTTTCCATATGTTGCGAAAGGTAGCAACTTCCAGAATAGTTGTCCCACATCTCCAAATGCTCCGCCCGTCCAACCAGTTAGCACCCTGCGAATGGATTTTTGGAAACCCCAATTCACTCCAAACGATCTGATCAGCCCGGTCCATAAGCGATACGAGAATCGGCAATGAAGTAATAAATGGTCAATCGTGGTTCGTTTCTACTTCCCTGCGGAGGCGCTTATGTTCGATTGTAGATCTCGCTATTCACCGTTGCTAATTCAAGGGGCGTTGTTTGTTGAAATGCAAGTGTGACAACCCAAGAGGAGGGTGAATTGGCTAATTAAAAATTCTTGGCTTAATTAGAAGGATTATTAAGATTATTTTGCTAATTAAGCACTAATTGATCTAGTCCTTGTTCAAATAAGCAAGATAGTGAAAACTAGGGTTTAGATGTTACTTTAACTTTTATATGCCCTAACCCTTGTTCAATAAAACATAAATACAAGTAAAGGTTAGAGTTTACCAAATCACCAATGTGCAAAGGAAAGGAGAAGAAAGAAGCTACGCCACAAGGAACACACAATTTTTATAGTGGTTCGGTCTATCACAAGACCTACTCCACTCTTCCAAGTTTACCTCCTTGGGTGCCCCACTAAAGGTGAGATTCTTAAATGGCGAATCTCCAAGCCGTACACCACCTTCTCCAATCTCTAAAGGGAACAAACCCTTTCTGCATGAAGCCTTGCGAGGGGACACTCTCTCTTACAATCGATTCACCTTTCTTAACGGGCCGAATTGGAGACCCTCAAATACAAATGAAGAAAATAAAAATAGAACTCTCTCTTTGCCTCTTGATAGGCGGATTACAAACTTTGTTGCTCACAAACTCTCCAAAGATAGAAAATGTAAAAGCCTAATGGAGATTCCTCTTGATAAAATGAAAATAGCAGGTTCAAGGCATTGAAGAGGATGAAACCTTTGATAGAAAAGTTTAAGCTCAAAAGGATTTGAAATAATGATGCAAAAGGTTGTTTAGATAGGTTTAGATAGTGTATATATAGCACACTTGAAAATATGACCGTTTAGGAGCATTTTGGTAAAAACTGGGTCATGAAAAAGTAACCTGCGCAGGCCCCAACGGCTAGTTTGCTAGACAGTGGCGGTTGACCTAGGCACGGAGGTCGACCGAGGCACGGCAGTCGCTCACCCTTATCGGGCTCACCTTTTAAATTTCAAATTTCATACCGTCGCGGTTGACCGACCCATGGCGGTCGCCCGGCGAGGGCTACCTGTTTGATTTAAATTTTCAGCTCAAAACACTATCCGCGGTCGACCGGCCCTATGGCGGTCGCCCGCCCAAACCATGCTGGATTGTTTCTGTCGAAACAGAAACATATCCGCGGTCATCCGGATTACCCCGCTCGACCGGCCCGCTAATGGAAGCCAAGTGTTGGATTTCCAGCCTTGCTTCCGCGGTCGCCCGGGACACCTTGGTTGACCGGCCCTGTTTAAAATTTGTTTTTAACTTTAAAACTCAAGGGTCTTGGGCCATGGTCTTTGGGCTTTAGTCCTAGGTTTTCAAACACATTTTTGGAAGTGTTAATGGTTTCCAAAGATATAAAAAGTTAAGTATAAAAACCATTTGAAAACCTTTTGAAAGTGCGATTTCCATAAAATCAAGAGGGCTCTAAATACATTCTAAAAGTAAAGAACCTTGAGTCTTCTTGGAATGTCTCCGCTCCTTGGCCCTTTCTTAGACTCCTCAACTTGTGAGAGAACATCTTGAACTTGATATGGCTTCTGTGACTTCCTCCAATCTTCAATGCATGTTGTAAGGTACATGAGGTGTCACCATGTTGGTTCATCTCCAAGCTTCTTCTTGACACTTGCTACTCGAGCTTCTTGAGTTGAACATCCTCCAATGGTGATGTCTTCAATGTATGTGCAAGCTCTTTGGTCCATTTACCTCTTGATCCTCAAGCCATGTGTTGAGATGAGTTGTGTAATGGCGAAATGACATTTCAAGTTCCTGTATAGAGCACAACACCTCAAGGCAATAAATGATAATCAATTTAAGTTTGCTAGCATCAAAACAAGAAGGTAAGGTGAATGTTTGAACCCATGGGAACCCTTGGGCTTACATTCTCCTCCTTTTTTATGATGGCAAACAAATTGATTAGGGAGGCAGGAGATATATAGAAATAGCATAAACAATAGAGCAATGCTCCCCCTCACTATATGCACATGTGTAATAAATGAATGTAAAGCATGTGATGCATATACAATGGACTATCTAATCAATTCCCAAAATTCTCCCCCTTTTGGCAATAGCAAAAAGGAAGGAATTTACAAGTGAGAGTGCAAGTGGGGTGTCAAAGTGAATAATAACTCATATGATATGACCTTTAAGCTTATATGATGCTTATCAAAGAGAGAACAAAAGTGAAATGCATGATAAGCCAACCCTTTTTTATCTATAGATTTGCAAGTGTAAGCACAACTATGAGGGCAATAGATCTTGTGAGCACATCACAATGATCTATATAGACATGAATATAAAACCATTTGGCTCTCCCCTAAGTATTTGTCATTGGCCTTTGGTAAAACCTATGAGGCAAGGCATGACAATACATAATGGCTATAGATATGACTGTGAATGCATAGCCAAAGAATCTTATCATGATGAATGATGTATTTACCTTCAAAAACACATGATAAGAGACACTTCATAGGCAATGAGATGATTAACTCAAGCACTATCCTATAAAGGAGAGTTCTAAAGAGTTTTCAAACTTTAGAACAAGATACTTATCATTTGAAATGATGATACCATATGAGTTCATCCAAGATAGGTCTAAAGCCTAAAATGATGTGACACTAAGGCTCAGGCTAAGGTACTTGTCATAAATGAGAGATAATCTCAAGGTGAAAACACAAGACAAGCACCAACAACACCACAAATGGAGCAATGAGGCTCCAAATGAGTGCTCTTATCATATGGAATGTAGTAACCCTATCAACCCACTTATGAGAAGATGGAAGATGGACAGATATGACATATATAGCTCCCCCTTTGTTAGAGACTCATACAAAGTAAGAATCTAAAGGGCTGTCCAACAAATAGTCACCAAGGGATTTAGAAGTAAATGATTGACAAACAACCCTTGGGCTATTAATGCATGACTGCTAGGGGTAATCAAGTAATACCAAATGAGATGACAACCTAGCAGACCATGCTCCCCCTAACTATGTGCATATATGATATATATATATATATATATATATATATATATATATATATATATATAACATTTCTAAGCACATATGGCTTGTCATAGTTAAGATGTTAGCTAGAAGCCAAAGAGATTAGATGTTTTAATTAAAGGTGGGGGTACATTCTCCTTCTCAACAAGAAGGCTAAAAGCACCAATTGAGTAGTTTTTAACTTTAAGGTTTAACATCTTACCATGTAGCTAATACCACACAAGAGGGATATCTTACATATATATAAAGTGTTGTAAATAAACACAGAAAAGCACACCAAGGATAGCAAAATCAAATAAGTTTGATGAAACACACTATCCTAGGACAAGCAACTCTATCCTATTGAGGACAACTAGTTCAGAAACTTTTCTATAAAGGTACACTAGTTTCCAACTATTAGGGAATGCTAGATTTCAATTTTATTTTCATGTTCATGATCCCTAATTGCTTGTTATATGTGTTTTGATGGATTAAGTTCAATTTAAATGATTAAGTATGATTATCGAAACACATTTCATTTCAATTCTTTTCCTTTAAAGCCAATTTTATACATTTCTTATTTTTATCACTTGTTAGGCTTTTTAGGCATAATCTCACGATTTTAATAATGTTCACAATTTGTAATGAGCTCATGAGATATAAGTTTGAGTATATGATGCAAATATTTTCAAATGACTCAAACTTATGGTAATCTAACTTGGGAATCTTTCACTATGTTATACATAGATCACATATATAGGCATGAAGTGCGTTCTTACTTTAGATCACATGCCTCTAATAAGGTGGATTTTTATAATTATAAAATTTAATGATTCCACTTTAGTTTGAAGTTCACAAGAAGAATATTTCAAGTTTAATTACTTTGTGAACTTAATCGAAGTCATATGGATAAAATAGATGATCAAACGTCAAATACACTCCATAATGACAATGTGTTCTAATGTGCACACTTACGTATTTTACCTAGATTTTCATTTTTCTAGTGCACATAGGTTTGGTGTGAAGGGATTAAGATAAACAAGGTTTCTTAGCATTTCACATCCTCCGATCAAATTTCACTTGTTTGAGAGTTTCAAAATCATTTTACTTTCTATCAAAACAAGTGATGTACATGTCATATATGAATAATCAAATTGAGTATCATTGACATGATTAGTTTTCAATGAGAGAATAAGATAACTCATGTGAATTTCTCATAGATGAAAATCACTTTAGGCACATGAAACAACTAATGAATTTCTCATGATGTATTCTATAGATTTGGAAATTCATTAAGCTTTTTGTTTTGACCCATCCAAGTATACTAGATTTTCTAAGAAGAATGATTAAAGGTTTCAATTTTCATTTTTCATCTTCTTTATCTAAATTAACTAATTTTGGCTCCAAAGACATTAAGTTCTTTAAGGATATTGCTTATTAAGAGCATATGTTTGTTTTGATTTTGCTAGACAACATGTGATAGACTAGGTGATTACCTTAGGATCTAGCAAACACTAAATTTGACATAATGGGGTTCAAGATACTAACAGATCTAAACTTAGAAACCTATCTTTAACCAACTAGGCAAATCATATGGGTCAATAAGGGTACTAAGTGCATAAATATGTTTTAAGTGATACACCAAACACTTAAACCAAACTACATGATCATACCAAAATAAGAGTGTGTAATTTATTATGCTTAATAACATGAATTTATATAAATTGATACAATATATCATGTTATCAATGGTATTATCACTTAAATATAGATACATATAGATAACACACGATAAGCCTATTGTATCTATTGTTTATTTTAAAATGATATGACATTTTGGGCACATTCCAACTAGATACAAGATGATGGATTAATTAATAAACATATGGTATCTAGAATGGGAGATAAAAATATGTAACATTTATGCACAACAATAGTCTAGAGAGATGATATCTTATTTTCTACATAGACTATTATTAGTATATGATGTGATCATTTAACACAATGAACATAGATACATTCTATTGAAGATGCATAGTTATGAGTATCTATATTCAAAAATAGAAAGATATAACAATGGAGCTCATGTGATCTAGATACAAAGATTAATGCAATAGGTGAGGTATCTAGAAAGAATACATATGATATAGCAATTTAAGCACAACCCATAATATTAACATATTCAATGAATAGTTTGAATGGGGAATTTTGGAACCCAAATCACTTTGGTTCCAACCAAGTTTGTTTGCGGGAGTGTGACTTTTCTTACCCAAACAAACTTGTTTGACTTCACAAATCTAAGCCTACACCTAGATTTATGCCCTAATCTACCACAATAATTACAAGAATAACACTTGGTAGATGATGAGCAAATAGAATAACAAGACTTTGAAAATAAGCAAACATGTTTATCTTTTTCTTCTTGTAGTCTTTGATTCTTTAAAGAGAGTTCTTTATTTATCAATTCAATCTCATTTACTTTATTCTTAAGATGATCTATTTGATGAGAAGAATTAATTTTTAGTTGTTCTTCATTTTGACAAACATGTTTATATTTTTCATTTAATTTCATGTTTGTGTTTTCAAGGCTTTCATTTTCTTTTCCAAGGTTATTACATCTTTTAATTAATTCATCATTTTTGTTTATTAAAACTTTGCTTAAATGACTTAATTTTTCATTTCTTTTCAAACTTTCATTAACTTCCAATTTCAAATTTTCAATTTGCTTTTCCAAATCGGAGATTGAGAGTTTGAAAGTATTTTCATTTGCAAAAGATTTTTGAGAAATTTCTTTTTGTCCTAGGACAATGTTTTTATTATTTGCTGAAAGATTTTTCTCATAAAAGCTTTCAAGTGAAGTCCAAATTTCTTTTGCATTTGTTCATGATGAAATTTTCTCAAAAGCATTGGGAAATAATCCACAACATAATATAACTATAGCTTTTGAATTTAATGAAAATAATTTTTCATCATTTTTATTATTTTTTCTTGGAATAGAAAATCCCCTTTTAATGACATCTAACATTTCAAAATCTATGGATTTGAGATAGGCAAGCATTTGGATTTTCCAAGCTCTATAATTCGTCCCATCAAAGTATAGAGGAATTAGAGCAGATCGGCCTTCCTCAAATTCCATTTGGATTGTCACAGATCTTTATCTCTTGTAAATTTTAAAATTAAAAATATCTTTAAGAGCCGAAGCTTTGATACCAAATGAAATGCCAGCGTGACAACCCAAGAGGGAAGTGAATTGGCTAATTAAAAATTCTTGGCTTAATTAGAAGGATTATTAAGATTAATTGGCTAATTAAGCACTAATTTATCTAGTCCTTGTTTCAATAAGCAAGTTAGTGAAAGCTAGGGTTTAGATGTTACTTTAACTTTTATATGCCCTAACCCTTGTTCAATAAAACATAAATACAAAGGTTAGATTTTACCAAATCACCAATGTGCAAAGGAAAGGAGAAGAAAGAAGCCACTCCACAAGGAACACACAATTTTTATAGTGGTATGGTCTATCACAAGACCTACTCCACTCTTCCAAGTTTACCTCCTTGGGTGCTCCACTAAAGGTGAGATTCTTCAATGGCAAATCTCCAAGCCGTACACCACCTTCTCCAATCTCCAAAGGGAACAAACCATTTCTGCACGAAGCCTTGCGAGGGTACACTCTCTCTTACAATTGATTCACCTTTCTTAACGGGCCGAATCGGAGACCCTCAAATACAAATGAAGAAAATAAAAAATAGAACTCTCTCTTTGCCTCTTGATAAGCGGATTACAAACGTTGTTGCTCACGAACTCTCCAAAGATAGAAAATGTAAAAGCCTAATAGAGATTCCTCTTTATAAAATGAAAATAGCAAGTTCAGGGCATTCAAGAGGATGAAACCTTTAATAGAAAAGTTTAAGCTCAAAAAGATTTGAAATAATGTTCCAAAAGGTTGTTTAGATAGGTTTAGATAGTGTATATATAGCACTCTTGAAAATGACTGTTTAGGGGCATTTTGGTAAAAACTGGGTCATGAAAAAGTAATCTGCGCAGACCCCAACGGCTAGTTTGCCAGACAGTGGCAGTCGACATAGGCACGGCGGTCGCCCACCCTTATCGGACTCACCTTTTTAATTTCAAATTTCATACCGTCGCGGTCGCCCGGCGAGGGCTACTTGTTTGATTTAAATTTTCAGGCCAAAACACTACACGCAGTCGACCGGCCCCATGGCGGTCGCCCGCCCAAACCAAGCTGGATTGTTTCTGTCGAAACAGAAACATATCTGCAGTTGCCCGGATTACCCCAGTCGACCGACCCGCTATTGGAAGCCAAGTGCTGGATTTTCAGCCTTGCTTCCGCGGTCGCCCGAGACACCCTGGTCAACCGGCCCTGTTTAAAATTTGTTTTTAACTTTAAAACTCAAGGGTCTTAGGCCATGGTTTTTGGGCTTTAGTCCTAGGTTTTTAAACACATTTTTTTGTGTGTTAATGGTTTCCAAAGATATAAAATGTTAAGTATGAAAACCATTTGAAAACCTTTTGAAAGTGTGATTTTCATAACATCAAGAGGACTCTAAATACATTCTAAAAGTAAGGAACCTAGAGTCTTCTTCGAATGTCTTCGCTCCTTGGCACTTTCTTGGACTCCTCAACTTGGGAGAGAACATCTTGAACTTGATATGGCTTTTGTGACTTCCTCCAATCTTCAATGCATGTTGTAAGGTACATGAGGTGTCACCATGTTGGATCATCTCCAAGCTTCTTCTTAACACTTCCTAGGAACTTGTGGGATCTTCATCTTGAGCTTCTTGAGTTGAACATCCTCCAATGGTGATGTCTTCAATGTCTGTGCAAGCTCTTTGGTTCATTTGCCTCTTGATCCTCAAGCCATGTGTTGAGATGAGTTGTGTAATGGCGATATGACATATCAAGTTCCTGTATATAGCACAAAACATTAGTCCATAAATGCTAATCAATTTGGGTTTGCGAGCATCAAAACAAGAAGATAAGGTGAATGTTTGAACCCATGGGAACCCTTGGGCTTACATTTCTGATGGTCATTGATCTCAATGTTGTGTTCACTATGGCTGTTACTACATTTTGTTATGTTGTTCATTAAGTATTCACCACACCAGCTTGAGAGAAAGTATTGTACCAAGCTGGCTGTGTGTATGGGATGATTATCTTTTTTTGTTTTATGGGATTTATAGTTGTTTGTATGGATATTGCAATTTTCTTTGTACAAAGATGAAGTTTCACAGTACATACACTCCAGCTTAGGGGGGAGTGTTGAAGAGTATGTAAGGGTAGTTTAGGTATTATGGGTATGATGAGAGGTATTGAAGTCTTTGTATAAGGTTGCCCTACGTTGGGCCTACATATACATCATTTACATGGGAGGACTCCTTAGTGGAGACTCTCCATCCTTTTCACTCGTCTTCTTCTCTCTTCTAACCTTAATTCCATTTCTAACACAGACAAAATGGCATCTATTCCAATTTAAGATGAGATACATGTCACCTCACCACCACATTCGCAGTAGTTCACTTTTGTTGAGATGCATGGGGCGGACCGACTACTATGGATTACCACTCTCACTAAGAGAGTGGATCACCTACATTTTTTCCACTACAAGGCTGATGAGGACTAGAGGATGAGCTCTTTCAAGGAGAGTTTGATGCAGAAGCATCCCCTCGGCAATTTACGTCAGTCATCATGTCTCCATAGCGTAAGTTTTCTTTTGATTTCAATAGTATTAGTCATGTGGTGTCATATTTGTAATTTCATTACTTGCATGTGTCTTTAATGGTCATTTGCATCAGTAGGAGTAGTTTGAGCTATCAAAGTTTCATTTTTCCCCCTACAAAAAAGGGGTAATATATGGACATTCCTTATAATGGGCTAGTCTATATAAAATCCCTTCATGTCATTTTTGACATGAGTTTTTGATGATTTGATTTTGTATAGATTCTTCCCTTTTGAGGGAGAGCTTAAATCTCTTTTGAGGAAGACGCTGAGATGGTCCGAATAAGAGACAAGAAAAAACAAGAGAAAAAATACAAGCACAAAGAAACTCAAGGAGGGAGCTCATCATAAAGAGCCAATGTCTCAAGCGATACACCCACTCTAGCCAAGCCATCCGCCACCTCATTTGTCGAATGTCGAACATGGTGAAATTCAATCCACCTAGACTTAGCTATGTCGAACAGTTCATCGAAAAAAATTGTCAAATCTCCATGGAGGCTTTTGTGGTCCATTTAGCCACCGAATAACATTGGAAGAATCTCCCTCCACTACAACCTTATCACGGTCATCTCGAGCTACAAGACTCAAGCCTTGGTATACCGCCCGTACCTCAGCTTCCGTGGCATCGGCTATGCCAAGCGGGCAATCCAAAAGCCCACAATAACTTTCCCTCATCATCTCTAAGAACACCCCAAATACCGGAGGGCCCGGATTCCCAAAACTCTTCTCATGTATCCCATCTTCTACCTTGAGACAATGGATTACAAGCTTGTGATTCTAGCTTTCTTCCATCTCTCCCGCCTACTTTTGCCTTGTTAAATGCAAGAGTGTCTTTTCATTGTCTCCGCGCTTGATCCGAGTTCTTGCATCCCCACGCCTGAAGAAAGATCCAGAAAAATTAACGAAAATTCAGATTTGCAAAAGACCTCTTCAGATCCACATTTCCTTTCAATTTTTCATTTCAAAATTTGCTGGAATTTTAACTCTGTAGTTGAAAAACAAGGGGAATTTAGATCTAGTATAGATCTAGATCAGATCTGGTAATTCCTGCATATTGAGAATTTGATTTGAAGAACGTAAATTGCTTCCGTCGTTTTTTGCTAAACGCCAATTTGATATCAGAGCTAGGCTGCAAGAATATCTTAATTCCTGCAATTCTTGGAGAGCATGGTTTTAAATTTCCCTGAAATGACCAAAATGCTTCCATTTCCTTCCTCATTGAAACAAAATCTACATGATTTCCTTTTACGTCATTATTTCCAAGAAATTATGAACTGAATTCCTAAAATTCGCCCCAAATTCCCAAAATTCGACCGAAATGGTCGGAACGACAAAAAAATTGAAAGATATTATTTGCATTTCATTTCATTTCATTAATGTAGATAATGATATTTCGCAGGCAACATCATTGAACTGCACAGAAAAGTAATTGTATCTTATGCATGGGATGTTAGATTAGAATGGAACCAATAATGCCTCGTAACTTTATGTGGTACTAACATAGAGTTGGGGCCTTAGAGGGGAGACTAGTCATTGTAATTGCTTATACTTCTTTACATTGTACTTCTTTTTTTACTCTATTGTTCTAGACAAGCGCGAAAACGCATGTCACTAGGTGTTCGATGTGATTAAGCCATTATGGATGGTTTTATTGATGTGATGGTTTCTAAGTACGTATTTGTGCTTATTCTAGCCCAAAGCTTCATCTTAAAATTTCATCATTTGCACATGTTTTTTTGAAAGATTAAAAAATTGCATCATATGTTTCCATACTTTTCCATGATCTTACAAAATTTCAACTGAAATTTCCACCGAAAGAAATGTTTCTGTTTCGGTGACGACCAGAACCGGAACCGAAATTTAAAACCTTGGTGAAGAGAAAGAAGGATTAGACTTAGTCAATTTGAGCCGGGTAGATCCTTTCACCTTCTCCATAAAAAATTTCTAAAGGATTCATTAGCCGACCTCAACTAGTTTGGGACAAAGGCCTAGCTGAGTCGAGTTGAGTTGAGTTGTTGAAGAGAAAGAAGGAAAACATATTAAAATTTGAAATGAAATCAGCACATAAATCAAGCCAAGAAGAGCAGATCTGTCATGAATTGTTCACATCTTGAAAAGTTCACTTCAAAGCAGATCTGCTGCTCCCGTGTTGATTTGTGGAATTCCTGATGCTATCTGAGAACCTTGGAGCATTTCGATTCATCAAGCTGCTCTCAGATATATTAGGAAAACAAATCTGAATACTTAAGTCCCAAAAATCAACAAGTTCCATATATAATCCTTTCAGATTTGTTTCTTGCCACAGATCAGAAACCTAATTGTTCTTAGGCTTCGTCTGCAAGAATCGCTGAATCTATCAATCGTTTGATTGAAATCCTCAAGAAAGGGTGAACAATGTGGCTGTGCGTGCATATCCAATATTGATGGGAATGATTGTTTTAATTTGTTTATGTTATGGTTGATTTTAATAGAAATTTCAATTTCCTGCATATCCAATATTCTCCATTGATTGAAACCCAAGCTATATTCTGTTACAAGTAGACCAGTGTTGGAATTGGCATATTGGCAGCACCTCAGTGCATATCTGAGCAATCAAAACCAATTGTCCAGCTGAACTCCATTGATCGGACCTGAACCTCTGTGATGACAGTTGTTGGTCAAAGTGGACAGTGATGTAGTTGGAAGGAGAATCTCGGCTAGTTTTGCTCAGGCCAGTTGAGAGAAGCTCAGGATTGAATTAGGCTAGTGGGTTGTTTGAGGCAAGGTTTTAAATCTCGGTTTCGGTTTCGGTTTCGGTTTCGGTTTCGGTCATCAGCGAAACCGAAACGTTTCGGTTTCGGTACGAAACTTCGGACGAAATCTGAAATTTCCGAAATTTCTGAAACGTTTCACCGAAATTTCCAAAATTTCGGGTGAAATTTTGCACTTCACCGAAACGTTTCACCGAAATTTCCAAAATTTGTCCTAAATTTCACCGAAACTTCCGAAATTTCAACAAAACGAAACGTTTCGGCCGAAATTTCCGAAACGTTTCGGCGAAGTTTGGTACTTTTCCGACTCGATGTGAATTTCGTTTCGTTTTCCACCAAAACCGAAATATTTCGGCCGAAACGAAACGTTCGGCCGAAATTTAAAACCATGGTTTGAGGAAGTATCCCTAAGAGGTCGGAATCCTGCCAGGTTAAAGAGTTCTGAATTGGAGTAGAGTTGGTAGTGGACTCCTCACTCTCAATGCCTCACATATTCCAGTAGACCCACTAGATTCCTAAGGACGATTTGCCAATACACTTTATGGTTGAACCCATTTCATTAATCAATACCTTTCCCTAGTCCTTTCTCTTTGATGGAGTCCTAAATTTTATCACATCCCATCTGAACATATCACTAGCCTCTAGAGTTTCAACCCTGTAGAAACTAACACGTCTGAGCAGTCCATTTGGCAGGAAACAAGAGAACAGGGGAGACCTCTCTGTTAGAAATTGCACCCTCCAAGCAGAATAGAAAAAGACGAAAGCAATTTACGTTCTTCGAATTGAATTCTTAATGCTCATGAATTTCTAGATCTTGATCAGATCTGGTATTCCACTTGCTTTTCATCCTTACTTTGAGATTCTAGCAGATTTTGAAATGGAAATTGAAAGGAAATGTGGATATGAAGAGCTTACTTACAGATATGAATTTTCTTCAAATTTTCTTGATCATTCTTCGGGGGTGGAGACTAGCTCAGCTCAAGCACGAAGTCAGCAAAAAAACACTCTTGCATTCAACAAGACGAAAGTAGATGTGAGATGGAAGGAAGCTAGAATCAAAAGCTTGCAACCCATTACCTCACGGTAGAAGATGGGAAATATGAGAAGAGCTAAGCTCTATCTCAAAAGAGAAGAATCTCTATGAAATCAAATCATCCAAAACTGATGAGAAAAATGAAATGAAGGCTTTATAGAGACTAAGCCCATTACAAGGAATGCCCATATGTTACCCTTAATGGAAACTTTGCATACCCAAACTACCCCTACCTAAGTTGTAAAATTCGTTTCGTTTGTTGTTTTGCTTTGGTGACCGGAACAGAACATTTTGGTCATTTCGTTTATTTTGTTCGAAACTTTTTGTCCCACTACGCTAAGGGAATTCTTTTTTTTTTCTTTTTTGAATAGTTAAAAATATGAAAAAAAATCCAAAAAATCAGAAATTGTTAGAAAAATATAAGAAACAAATAAATGAACCAAATATGTAAAAAATCCAACATTAAGGAAAATCACTATCAGCTGAAATGCTTGTGTTGACGAGTGCCTGACAAGATGAAAAATTTTTGTATACCAAATTATGAGTTTTTTTTACCAGACTTTTGGGATTTGATAATGTTAGGGCTTGATAGAGTATATGAATTTTTAAAACTGAAAAATTACCCATCGTTTGGAAGCTAAAATTTTGACTCGGCTCGATTTTTTTGAATTTTTTACTAGAACTCGAAAGTCAACTTTTTATCCTTTTAGAATTTGGCCTTAAAACTATTTTTAATGAATCCAATTGGGGGGTATTCCCTTATTTACATGTCCATTTACTTAAGATTTACATGTAAATACTAAGAAGAGGAAAGAAGAAGAGACAAGGAGTGTAGGAGAAAATTAACAGATTTCAGACGAAATTGACAAAAAATTCGAAACGAAATAAAGTATGACCATTTCGTTCCGAATTTTAGTCCGGAACGAATGAAACGATATTTACAACTTAGACCCTAACTAATTTTAGTAAGTCAAGGTTGATTGGTATTAATACCCAAGATGAGTCTATCGTAAAGCTAGAGGGGTTGCTCGGTTGCAGGGTGGATAAGCTCCCTCCTTCCTACTTAGGGCTGCTTTTAAGGAAGTAAGCCAAATAAGAATATGCTTGGGACCCGATTATGAAGAGGTGCAATTTGGCGTCCTTAGGAGATAGAATAACCCTGATCAAGGTCGTCCTAGCCAATATTCCTATATCAACTATTGGTGTTCCAATCTCCAATGAGTATCCTCCAGTTGGGGAGGGTCCAATGAAAAGACAAAGTTTCATATTGTTACTTCAGAGGAGGTTTGTACGCCTTTAAAGTCGGGAGGAGTGGGCATTAGAAGTTTGAAAAATGTCAAAAAAGCCCTCTTGGGGAAATGGCTCTAGAGATCTGGGAGGAAAGACTACATTTGTGGTCTCCGGTTTATAGTAGTGAGCCGGGCCAATGGCTATCTGGGGACAGGTTTAGACAGTGGTTGCAGTGTGGAGAGATATCTTAAAACAAAGACATAAGCTCTGCAAAGGTATCAGGCATAGAGTGCACTCGAGTGATCGGATTAGATACTAGTACCACAAATGGTGTCAAGCATCTGCTCTTAAAGCTATGATTTGTGGACACGGACACGAGTGTCGCGTGTCGACAAGGACACGGAGTGTCGGACACGGCAAACCCCCAAACTTTAGAAACGGGGACACGGCTAAAATAAAAAGTATATGTAATCATGATTTGTGGATATGGATTCGTGTGTCCAATTTCAACATAAATATGAGTTGTCTAAATGAGGTAAACACAATATTCAATAAAAAAACAAAATGTCACACTTGACAAGGTACAAAAACATGTCCACACACCCACATTAAGTCTAACACTTCCAGCAATACAAGTAAAAGTGTCCAAAGGAGTGTCGACACGTGTGGACACGAGTGTCGTGTCGGACAGATCAGGAAACATGAGTTGGCAACAAATTCGAAGAGTCGGCCAAATCATAGTCTTAAAGATACATTCCCAGATTTATTCGCAGTGGTTATGTATAAGGAAGCTTTTGTGAATGAGTGTTTCGATTAAGTGGACGAAAGGATCTCATGAAAATTAAGGTTTAGTAGGAATTTCTTTGAGCGGGAAGTGGATCAGGTGGCAAATTCTTTTGTAAATTCTGGAGGAATGCTTCAAAAAGTGGACAGATGAGGATAAAGGAGTTTGGATATGGTGCTCGTCTGTGGGTCTTTGGTTTCAAATCCTTCTACTCTCATCTGGCTATGAGCCCTGGCCCTCGCTTCTAGCTAAGGTGTGAAGCACTTTCAAGACAAGATCTCCACAATAGATCAATTACGCAATCGACATATGGTGATTGTGGGCCATTGTGCACTGTGTGCAAGCTGGCGAAACAGTAGATCATATGTTTCTACATTGTTGCTAGAGAAGCAAGGGGAACAATCTTGAGAAAGTTTGGCATGCTGTGGGTCTTCCTAAAATACTTATTCTACCTTTTGGAGCAATGGTCGTGTACTTTGGCATTCAAAAGGGAAGATGTTTTGGAAAGTGGTTTTACTTGCCACTTTATGGGTCCTTAGGAAAGAATGGAATGCTCGAGTCTTCAAGGGCAAAGTTAAGCCACCTCAATTTATTTATATAAATTGAGGAGCTCCAAAAACCGGATTGATAATAAAGTTGATCCACAGGGCTGGACGACTCATGAAAACATCTTTCTTCAGCTGGTCTAACTTCGAATCAATCTCTGGAGTTTGCCCTTATCCGAATGGGTCTTGCAAGAAAATAGGATTACATATTGAGCTCGCATTATCCATCGCATGGGAAAAAGCCCTTCCGAGTTTTCGGTTTGTATCTGCTTATGAATTGTGACGAAGGTGGAGAGATATTTGCTTTAGCTCTAAAGAGACATCGATTCCCTTGCCATAATGGGAACTTCCCGAGCCTCTAAAGTTGAACATCGATGATTCTAGTCTTGGTAATCCAGGACCGGCGGGAGTAAGAGGTCTTCTAAGGGACGATCATACAATGTTTTAAATTTCGGTTTCGGTCGAAATTTCAGCCGACATCTTGTAAATTTCGTGGAAAAAATTTGGTCTCTCTAAAATATCAGTCGGTGAAAATTTCAGTAGAAATTTCATGTAAAAAAATGATTCCGTGCGACTTTGTTTTGGTCTTGGTTGAAATCCAAAATTTCGGCCAACCCATTGGATCAGGGAGCTACTAAGTGGGCCTTTTCAAGTCCCATCGGAACTACAGATTCAAATGAAGCAAAAGTTAGAGCAGCATTACAGATCTGGTGACTTTAAGAGAGGCCATTCTTGAATAATCTCATTGTTGAAGGAGACTCCCCGAATGTAATTAGGTGATTAAAGGGGAGGCCTGGAGGTTCACGTCTTGGATTGATGAGATTCACGAGCAAGCAGAATGCTTCTCTATTTCCTATAGGCACGTGAGGAGATCTACCAACGAAGATGCCAATAGATTGGCCTGGGCGGGAGTTTGAAGAGCCTCCTTGGAACTATTTGATTTTCTTACCCCTTGAGTTCCTCTTTTTAGCTTTTTGCACTTTCTGGAGCTCTTTCCCTTTTTTTCTTTCTTGACCATCTCAGTCCTCTGTACTATTTCTCCTCTATTCTTCAATAAAAAAATTTGCCATGAAAAAAAAGGCGATGATATTTTCACCCCCGCTACAGTACATATTCGCCCCCTTTTTAACGTGATTTGATGTCAAAAACATTAAAGTTGCCCACTGTTCACGTTAAGCGGGGGGGAATGCGTACTGCAGAGGGGCTGAAAATATCATCTCCCTAAAAAAAAAACTGCCCCTACTAGTGCAAAAAATACCATTAAAGACGTGCAAGTAATGAGATTACAAACATGACACCACATGACTCAAACTAATGAAACCAAAAGAAACCTTATGCTACGGAGACATGAAGGCTGACGTAAATTGCCTGCGGATATTCCAGCATCGAGGACCTCCTCGCGTCCAGCTAAATTTAACTTTAATGGCGGTAGTAAGAGGAATCCAAATCAAGCTAGCTTTGTTGGAGTTTCTCTTAGGAAGATGGCTATGTCAATTGTACCTTTATTAAGCTAGTTGACCAAAATAAGGTGAGTTTCTCTCAGGAATTTGTTCTGGAGTGAAATTACTTTTGAAGGGTCAAGTTCGATTCTTCATAATGATGGGATTCCATACACCATTAGATGGCCTAAAGGATAACTTCCCCTTTTGTTCTCTCTTGGAATAAGTAGATATGAGGGGTAAATTCCTCCTTCCAATCAATACAACGGGTAAATTCATCCTTCTAATGGGAACGAATTCTCAAACTCATCAAGAAGCAATAATTCCAATGGAGAATCAAATATTAGTTCACCATTTCAGAAAAAAAAAAAGGAAGCAAATACTAGTATCAATTTTCTACAATGATGGTGACATGACATTGCACGATTATATCTGTTAGAAGCCACCAAGGAGGGAGAAAGAAAGAGGAAGAAGAGAAAGAGTGAGTTAGGGATCCTCCCCCTCACTTATGTATTTATAGGAAAGAGAACATACAAATTACTACTATGCCCTTATGGCTACAATACACACCCACACACACTTCTAACACTCCCCCTCAAGCTGGAATGTATATATTATACATTCCCAGCTTGTTACAGATGTCATTTAATTTTGCATTACTAAGGGATTTAGTGAAAACATCCGCTAGTTGGTCCACAGACCGAGTGAAAGAAACATGAATCTCGCCTCTATGAATTCGCTGGCAAATGAAGTGACAATCAACCTCTATGCATGGTTTTAAATTTCGGCTGAAACGTTTTGTTTCAGCCGAAATATTTCGGTTTCGGTGGAAAACGAAACGAAATTCACAGTGAGTCGGAAAAGTACCAAATTTCGCCGAAACGTTTCGGAAATTTCGGCCGAAACGTTTCGTTTCGGTAAAATTTCGGTGAAATTTCGGAAATTTCGGTGAAACGTTTCGTTGAAGTACAAAATTTCACCCGAAATTTCGGAAATTTTGGAGAAACGTTTCCGAAATTTCGGTCGAAATTTTTACAAGATTTCGTCCGAAATTTCGTACCGAAACCGAAACGTTTCGGTTTCGGTGATGACCGAAACCGAGATTTAAAACCTTGCCTCTATGTGCTTGGTTCTCTCATGGAAGACATGATTGGTAGCTATATGAATCGCAGCCTTATTGTCGCAATAAAGCTGAGCTGGAGAAGATGGGGAGAAACCAATCTCAGATAGGAGTGAACGTGACCAAAGGAGTTCTCCACTACTATGGGACATAGCTCGATACTCTGCCTCGGCACTAGACTTGGAAACAATGTCATGTTTCTTACTCTTCCATGACACTAAATTGCCGCCAACAAAAGTACAATATCCAGTGGTAGATCTCCTATCTGCAGGAGATCCTGCCCAGTCTGCATCACTAAATCCTTCCAACCTGATATGCCCATGCTTCTTGAATAGGAGGCCTTTCCCTGGTACCCCTTTCAAGTAGCGAATAATCCGAATCACTGCTACCAGGTGAGAAGTACGGGGTGAGCTCATATGTTGGCTAACAACACCAACAGCATATGATATATCTGGAAGAGTGACTGTAAGATATATGAGCTTACCCACTAGCCTCCTGTATCTACCTGGATCATCTAACAAAGCCCCTTCTTCTGGAAGAAGTTTCTCATTTGGGTCCATAGGAACTGAGGCAAGTTTCACTCCAAGGTAACCTGTCTCCTCAAGAAGATCCAACACATATTTCCGCTGCGAGAGAGAGATACTTCTAGTAGAATGGGCAACCTCAATGCCAAGAAAGTATCTAAGACGTCCCAGATCTTTGGTTGAGAACTCTTTCTGCAAGAATGTCTTCAGTTTATGTATCCCCGCTGAATCACTGACTGAATCACCGCTGAATCAATAGAACACAACTAGCACCCGACTGATAACTGAAGACAGAGTGATTAATAGCACATTGCTTCACGCCAAAGCGCATGATAGCATCGCTAAACCGGCCAAACCAAGCTCTAGGGGACTACTTCATGCCATATATAGATCGCCGCAACCGACACACTGAAGAGGACATCTCCCCCTGAGCAACATACCCAGGAGGTTGTTCCATATACACCTCCTCAATAAGCTCTCCATGTAAGAAGGCATTCTTCACATCTAGCTGATGTATGGGCCAGCCGTTGTTAACTGCAAGTGAGAGGAGAACCCTGAGTTATGGTATTTTGGCAATCGGGGAAAATGTCTCATGGTAATCAACTCCAAAGGTTTGAGTATAACCTTTGGCAACTAGGCGGGCCTTCAGGCGTTCAACTGTCCCGTCAGGTAAGTGTTTGACGGCATAAACCCAGTGGTAACCAACGGGCGGAGCTCTAGGTGGAAGGGGAACTAAATCCCATGTATGATTGGCCTGAAGGGCCTCCATCTCAAGGTCCATAGACGCACGCCAACCAGGATGATCAAGAGCTGCTAGCAAGGACTGTGGCACAAAAACAGAAGACAAAGAAGATACAAAACTCCGAAACATAGGGGTCAGAGAGTCATAGGAAACAAATGAGGAAATAGGATGAGCAATGCTATAAGAACGAGTACCCGAGGCAATGGGAGAATCTGCAGGTACCTGAGAAGAGGTAGTCGTGATCTCCGGCTGAGATGTCGATGGCGTAGGAGGCTGATGGGCTGTAGACTTCGACTTGCATTGATATGTCTTCGTAGGAGCTGGAAGAGGAACCTCTGGAGCCTGTAATGAAGAAGAGGGCTCATAAACAGTGCTAGACGGATGAACCGGCAAAGGAGGACCTGAGGAAGGAGAAGGTATGCAAGACTCAGGGACCGGCAAACGAGGAGACGAGGAAGGAGAAGGTATGGGTCTGGAAGAGCTAGACGAGGAAGCGGGATGTTCGAATCAAGAACTGCGGGACAATCCTCATGAGGAGTGATAAAGTAAGACTCGGACTCAAAAAAGGTGACATCGGCAGAGACAAATGACCTACGTAAGCGAGGACTGTAACACCGATCACCTTTCTAGGTCCGAGAATACCCAAGAAAGATACATCGCTCAGTGCGAGGGTCTAATTTATCTAATCTAGGGTTGAGGTTGTGGACAAAGCACACACAACCAAAAACCCGAGGGGTGAGAGGAAAAGGGTCATGCTGGGGATGTAACAAGGCGAATGGGGATGAACCACTAAGGACAGAGGAAGGACGCCTACTAGCAAGGAAGCAGGTTGTAAGGACGGCATCACCCCAATAGGTCTTAGGAACCCGCATTTGAATGATAAGAGTGCGGGTCCCATGCAGTAAAGATCTCAACCTATGTTCTGCCACACCATTTTGTTGGGAGTTGTGAGCACATTGGTGGATGATGCCACGAGTAGAGAGGAATTCTTGGAAGCCATTAGATTATGAAAAGTACTCTCGAGCGTTATCAGTGCGCAAACATTTGATTGAACGACCAAACTGATTTGTAACCTCGGCATGAAAGGTACGAAAGGCAGAGAAAACCGCCGAGCGGTCTTTAAGCAGATAAAGTTAAGTCATGCAAGAAAAGTCATCAATGAAGACAATGAAATATCGGTATTCAAAAAGAAAGGTAGTAAGTGTGGAACCCCATACATCAGAGTGTACTAACTCGAAAGGGTGCGAGACTCGACTAACAAGTCTAAGAGAAAATGACACACGACGGTGTTTGCCAAGCTCACAGGCCTCGCACTGAAATGCCTGAATGGGGGTAGGAACAATGAAGGTCCGCTGTAGACGCTCGAGGCAAGGATGACCAAGGCAACAGTTACACTGATAGGCATCGATGGAGCTGTGCAAAACAGTACTGAAAGGGCCACAGTCGAGACGATAAAGCCCATCTACCTCACGTCCCGAACCAATCATTTTCCCAGTCGAGAAATCCTGAACCAAACAATAAGATGGATAAAATGAGACAAAGCAATGAAGATGTTTGGTAAGCTGACTAACTGAAAGTAGGCTAAAAGGGGACTTAGGGAACACATAAGACAGAGGATAAGGTAAGACCAGGGCGTGGAGAAATACTGCTAATACCAGAGATAGGAGTAGTACTCCCATCAGGAAGAGTAATAGACTGCGAGGATAGGGGCCGAAAGGAACTAAGAGATGAAGAAGTACCTGTCATTTGGTTTGATGCCCCGGAATCAATGATCCAGGAGTTGGTGCTAGAAAGAAAAGAGGTAGGGAAACTACCTGGCTGGGCAAAGACAGCACTCTACGGGCGACGGGATAATCGAAGGCACTGGAACTCATCATTGTTAGCGTGAGAGACAAAGAAGCCCTCAGAAGGGGCGGCTATACTGTGCTGTGAAGAGGAAGCCAATATAGCTGAAGGAGCAGAAGCCAAATGGTGTACAGAGTAAATGATGCGACACTCAGGAGGCGGATGGAGCTCGGAATGAAGAGCATAACAAGTGTCAAGATAAGGTCCCTCCCGCCGACAATGAGAGCAATATGGACGGGGATGACCACCAGTATCACGGCCGCCAGTAAGATCCCGGCCACCAACACATACACTACGGCGTCGACCACAGCCAAAGGTACCGCCACCACGAGTAGCACGATCACTAGTGCTATAGGCAGCAATAGTAGAACAATCAAAGGAATCAGAATGAGTAGAGGTGTTAACGAGGCACCGCTCAGCGTTTGAATAGTCCTCCATGAGAGAGGGCACATAATGAGGTGGGAATGAACCATCCACCAATGAAGAAGAGCTAGGTAAAGAGGAAGCTGAAGATAATGGAGAGGGACGAATCGAAAAGGTCAAGCTAAGAGAGGGATCCGAAATAAATGGAGGATCCATGAAGAGAAAGACAGATGAAGGAGCTCAAGCACTACGACTGCAGAGCCCGAAAGGAAGAGGGGCCACTAGATGAGCCAAGAGAGAATACCGCGGCTCCGATGACAACCACTACAACCGAGAGAGGCGGGAGGCATGATAAGGCCTCGAAGAGAAAAAGACATAAATATACAAAGGAATCGGAGCCACGGAAAGAGTTATGGGGACTAAAATGTTTAGGCCATGAAGGAAAGGGACAAAAAGAAAGGAAAAAAGGAACAAACGGAGAAGAGGACTAGGGTTTTAGAATATGCAGGGCTTCAAATGGTGGAGATTGGGGTGTAGGTGGTGGTGGTGGTGGTGGTGGAGGAGGTGGAGGGTGGTCGTGGTCGTGGTGGAACTGTAGCACGAACTGTAGCAGGTTACTGTAGCGGTTTACTGTAGCGGGGAGTCGAGGAGAAGAGATAGGAGACGAGATGGGAGGAGGAAGGGAGGCTTGCAAGGTGGTCCCTAGGGCCTCAAACCCTAGGGCTCTGATACCATGTTAGAAGCCACCAAAGAGGGAGAAAGAAAGAAGAAGAAGAGAAAGAGTGAGTTAGGGATCCTCCCCCTCACTTATGTATTTATAGGAAAGAGAACATACAAAATACTACTATGCCCTTATGGCTACAATACACACCCACACACACTTCTAAGTTCTAACAATATCAATGTGTGCTAGTCAATGCATTACCAATTGTATTGCTTTTTCTTTCTTTTAAAATTCAATATAAGTCTTTTTACTTGCTTAAAGTATAATACATTGATTCCAATATTATCTGGGTGAATCCAAAAGTGGAAATTTGTATCGAGAGGTATGCATATTTACCAAAAGTGCTTACAGTTACACTTGGGTAATAAAAGGATGGGCATCCAATCTCACAAGTCATATCATAGAATATGCCAATATCACTACATAAAGAGTTAAATAAGGAAAAGGAAAAAAAAAACTATCATAGGATGAATATTTACTTCTTTTTTTTGGAATGGTAAAGTATAATCATTCTAAGAAGACTACACTGCAGCTTTTGTGTCAATGTCAGAAATCACCTCTTCTTGGAACCTCTGTAGCATAAGGCGCCTCTGCTCAAGATCTGTTGCATACGGATCAAGTTGACCTTGACCTGATATGGGGGAAGACCATGTTTGCCTCTTGTCTCTCTTTTGCAGGGTTATGTGCATTGTCCCATCCTCTGTTACACCCAATAATAATGATGATGATGATGATGATGATGATGATGATGATGATAAGAAAGATGACAGCACTGATGATGACAATTATAGAAGGAATGGTTAGGATTGCCCAATCATATGGTGGTTTGAGGCAACAACATCTCCATGTCAGGGCCAACTCTAAGAAAATGCTAATGTCATGTGGGTCAGCTCAATGCATCAACGCTGCATCTAGCGAAAACTCTTTACATAAGTGCATCTCATAGTGTCATTTTTCTAAAAAATAATAATAATGGTGCATTTGTTGAGACATGATCATAGAATAGTATCGGGATAAAGGCTTCATAGTTTTGGACAGGACCTCTTTGGATACCTATAAAAATTATTTGCATGTTATATTATATGCAAATTAGTTTTGAAGTTAAATATGTTTTCTTGCAATAATGGTCATAATAATTTTAGAAATAATATAGTTAATGGATTACAAAGAGGACTTAATGCCCCATTTGCAAACAATATTAAATTAAAAGAAATTTATTTGCAGATAAGGACCAATTTTGGTGGCATAAAAGAAGCTCCAAGTCTCCACGAGCATTTGTTCGTGAAGAGTTCAGCTTACAAAGTTATAACTATCAATTGCTTTCTTCATTTTTGCACTCAATTTACTTTAAATCCATTGTCAATTAAAGGCAGAACCGAGTACAAAAAATCATAAATAGAGAAGTACCTAAAGTCCAAAATGACGAGTCAGTTTTCACTGGACAAGCAAGGTCGTGCTGAAAATCAAGAAAAGAAAGTAAAACAATAAATAAAGGCATAGTTCCACCAAGATAAGTTGTATCTGACAAAGAAAAAGAAATGGATAGTTCTACTACAGACATTAAGATAAGGAGGGTTTCCTTTGATTCCCACTTCCACATGCTTGGATTGGATCTTGCAATAGAATATTTTCGGCGGTGCGTTGGTGGGGAGAGGAATGTACATGTTCACCTCTTCGAGCGTCTGATCCCAATCAAAAACCTTCTGATCTAAAGAAAGGGAAGAAGCGGGTTGAAGGGAGTGGAAGATCCAAATCCCAGCTAGAAGTCGAAGATGAGATACATTTACTTACCACCATGCAGGAAGCTATGGCGCTTCTCTGGTGCCAAATTCTCATCCATTTCACTATTCCCCCTTTCAACTTCTGGCAAAAAAAAAAGGGATTTTTAGAAGCATTCTAGGGTTTTGTTTCTTTCAATTCCGGTGGTTTTCCTTAGCTTCCAATAAAGGTATGATAAATGTTGACATACACGCAGAAAATCATACTCCAAAATGCACATATGTATTAATAAAGCAAAGGTATGGACAACAATTGGAGAGAAAATCATTTGATGGAAAGAAATGGATGAGTTAATCCACACCACTTCGCCCCAATGCATCTGGACTCATTTACTCGTTACAGAATGTGACAAACATGTGCTGCATACTTCAAATGGTCAGGAAAAAGGACATGGCTAGCAAATACAAAGCATTTTTTCCATGAATATACAAAACCATGCGTGCACGTTACACTTGACCAACTCATATATTTATTAAGGGATTTGCCAGGCAATTTCGTGGAAAAGCATTTCGCGGCTGACTTTTGCATGAGAGAGCAGCCACCTCAGATGAATTAAATGAATGAAACAAAATCTGCTAAAAAGTGAGCTTGTGTGGCTGCTCTCATGCAAAAGTGAGCTGCGAAATAGCTTTCCACAAAATTGCCTAGCAAATCTCATTTATTAAATATAACATGGTAGTATGACAACACCCAAAAAGGAACTCATGAATGCATGTATAAAATTTAGAAATTTCCTTCAAAAAAAAGAAAAATGTGTTTTTTATTATGAATATGTTTCCCCAATTTTATTTCATATAAGGTTAGTAGAAAATGGTACCATCGAGGCCTAAGCCCTAATATGGGTTGTTTTTGTTGAGTACGTCAATTATTTAGAAAATAAAACAACAGATAATACAAAAAAATACCCTGACATTATAGGCAAATCCTTCTTTGATCATTGCAAGACTCATTTTCATAGCACAAAGCTCGCAAAGTTAGATAATTCAAACTGTTAGCAGTCAACAAGAACCACAAATAAAGGTCTTCACATCAATAAAATGTAGAAAACACCCTCAAGAAGTTGACGTGCCCCACTCTTTATCCAATATGTATCATTGAAGGTATAGTAGCAGAACTTCGTTAGATCAGAATGTATGAACCCAATATAGTCAATAGAATGAGAATGTAGAGCCAAATAGTAGCAGAATGTAGCGTTATTTGGAAACAGTGACTGAGGATGTTAACAACGGAAGTAAAAGGCAAAGTTGTCAGGACCATGGTTTAAAATTTCGGTTTCGGTACCGGTTTCGGACCCTGAAATTTCGGTCGAAATCCGGTACCACAAAGAAAATGGTATTTTATTCAATATTAAATTTCGCCCGAAATTACCGAAATTTTGGTAAAATATTAAAATAATAAATAAAAAAGGTTTTTTGGTTTAAATTTTGGGCAAAATCGAAATTTCGGCCGAAATAAATGACCGTTTCGGTTTTGGGTGATTTCGGTGTCGGTCTCCACCGAAATCCAAAATTTCGGATTTCGGTCGAAATTTAAAACCATGGTCAAGACTAATACTCAAATTAAAAACCATGGATCCTTTAGAAAAGGATCAGTGCACGATCTGAAAAATAGTCGCGTGAAATTGATCTAAGGAGAAATTTTTGAAAGTTTGATGCCCTAACTAAATTTAAATTGCTGCTGAAAATCAAAGATTGCAGACGAACCACAGTGCAAGTTGTTGAAAAGTTGAGCCCAATGTTTATGTTTTGTATTTTGCACCCTAGGGGTCACTGTTTCAAGCCCAACTTACCATCAAAAAGAGGAATAAGAAAAACTATCGCATATTTTAGACCAGAGTTAACGCACTATATGAATTCCATGAATGCACACTTTGAGAAAAGTGGCAAGAAAATATTCCAAGAAATTAAGAGAAAAATAAACACCAAAAGAACTTAAACAGAGAGTTTTTTTTTTGGATGAGTAAGCTGGGGTTAGGCGGACCCCTACCAGAATATATTAAATAGAAGAAAGGTATAAAATGAGCTTAAGAAAGCAACCCTATCTCCAAAGAGGAAAGGGGAAACAGCAACAACTACAAAAGAAAAAGGTTCTCAAAATAACGAACCAAAAATACAACAAAACCAAAAACTAAAAAGGGCACAAATTGAAACTCCAATAACTCACAGCATGGCTGCCCCAAACAGCAAAACGAAACCCCCGAATTAGCCTAATTTTTAAGGAGGTTTTGAGAGCGAGGGGAGAACGCAGGAGGAAGAGGGGCGAAGGAGCATTGGCGGGGATTTTCCATATCTATCTTTTTTTCTTATGAACCGATTGCCAAGGGCCTTCTTCAATGGCCAAATCCATAGTAGCACTGTCTGCCTTCGTGATTGGATCATCAACTTGCTTTCCCAGAACTGAGAATTTGTTCCTATTGATATCGGCTTTGAAAGATTTAGTGTTGGAGGCTATTGCATTACTATTTGAAAATCTTACAGAAGAGACGAGATTTGGATCATAATCTGATTTTCCTTCAACTTGATGCAGATATCAGTCCTTGCTTCTTTCGAATGATGACCATCTGACTTTGTTTTGTGGATTGATCTCCATTCCTTCTTTGGGACAGAATTTTTTTTGAATCGAATGAAGATGGCACTCTTCTGTGCAGTGGCTGAAATCACAGCAGGTATTGCAAGCTCTAGGGTTCCAATCGTAAAGGATTTGTTCGCTGATCACTCCCGAGGAGGTTTTGAGAAAGATGCAATCGGCCAGGACCTGAGTTGCACTAATAAGGACACACATGCTAGCGTAATTTAACCTCAAAGCTTCTGCTGTTTGGGTGTCCATGTAAAGAGGCTTGCCTAGCAAACTTGCAATCCTACTAAGACAATGATGCGACCAGAATTTGAGGTGGAGGCCCGGGAATCTGATCCACACTGGAACTTCTGAAATTTGCTTCCTTTAGAAGAGTTGGGGTCCCACCTTTGAAGAATTAGGGGTCTGCCCCTATAGTTATGCCCCGAATCTTCAAGGACACTAGGGCAATCCTCGGCACACGAAAATTCAAAAAGGAAAAAACCCATGCTCTAGGGTATATATTTGGAGAGATCCGGATAGCTTCCATTTACGTGAGGGGTATTCCCGGAGAGAGATAAAGTACGGTCTTTTACCCAGAAAGTACCTAACCAGGCAGTTTCCCCCTTTTTTTCTGTTTCCAGGGTTTCTTCATCCTCAAAGAGGAGCTCCATTTTTTATTTTTCATCTTCATCAGAGGAGATAAGATCGAGCTCAGTGGAAATAACATATGCTTCATTGCCATTGAAGAGCTTTTTCCACAAGTTTTTAGTCACTGGATCAGGGCTCAGTCCGAAGTCTTTTTATTTGGGACCGATCTGTTGCTGACTCCGGGGGGAAAGAAGGGCAAGGGAGTTCCTGGAAGGATTTGAAGATGAATCAATCAAAGGGTTTGAGAGGTCCCTGGTTTGCCCAAAGTTCGAACTTATTACAGGATACTCTTCCTTTCCCAAAGATTTTTGGACTGACAGCTGGCAGGATGACCCTCCTTTGATAGGTCTGAGAAATTAATGGGAATGGAATCTTTGGCTACAAGGCAAACCAAAGTGTGGGCACATGAAGAAGGAACATTTGAAGAGCTATTATCCAACTTCAAACCTGCACCATGGTGGTTTTGCAGGTCCAAGGCACGAGAAGGCCCAAAAGTGGGCGCATTTAATATAAATCCATCAGCATTTAAAGAGGCAGGACCGTGTTGAAGACCTACAGGGTCCACGTTCAAAGAAGATCCAGAAGATATTTCGACTATCTTCGCCTCAGCATGCATGGAGCCATTTGCATTGGGTTCAATTTCAGCATTAATAGCATTAGCACAAGCTCTGTCTGTCAATTGTCTTTGGTGATGCAAGTAAGAAATCTTGGATAAGGAGATGCTATCTGGAGAGGACATTTGGGTCACATGGTCAAAAGATGCATCGGAACTGCAAAATGCATTAGATGTTGATGTACTGTCCTTTGCATTCAATGAACTGTCCTTTGTATTCAATGAGGTGGTACAATGAGGGCTAGCGTCAAAAGAGAAGGTCTGACTTTTACACTAGTGCAGTCCATTTGACAAGAAGTGGATGTACTAGGGCCTGCAAAAAGGCCATTAGGAATCAATTGAAGCTGGACGGATCCAAGTGTACTATCTGCATTGATAAAAGCAGATTTGCAGGTAGCTTCCCTAGCTTGTCCAGATTTAAGATCATCAGAACATGCATTAAATGTCTCTGAATCAGAACGCTTTACCAGAGAAGAGTGGTCCATGGTGGTTTTTTCAAACCCCTGGTAATGCGAAGGAGTGGTATCTGGACTGGTAAGGGTGGATTTCTCTTCAAGAACATGGGAATTCCACCGGATTTGGACGACATGAGCTTCCGCACCCGGTCTTCGTACCCAATGCAAAGGTCCTCTTCCTCATCCATTTGGTGCCGTAAGCTGGCTTTTGCTTTTTTTCCTGCTTTTCTTGTTGTGCTTCTTCTTGGATGAGGACCCAGAACCGGATGAAAGGTTTGGGCTCGACTGAGTTGGGGAGTGATTGAGCTCTGCCTCAATGAACTTCAAGATGTCCATTTTAGCTCGCACTGAAAGGGAGTTTTCGAAGTCACTGGATTGAGAAAGCTGTTTGAGCTCTAGTAATCTCTCACTTAGAGAGCTGGCTTTGCTTAGTTTGTGTTAGATAAAGTCAGTAAAAGACAGTGCTTGAAGATCTTGATCAAGCATTTCGGGGAGGCTGGTGTCCAGACCCATCTCTACTTGTGATTCGAGCTTTGCCGGAGATGAAGGGTCCACCAATAGACTAGAGCTTCCCATGAGGTCTTTTAGTTGAAAGCCAGGAGACCAATTGATTTTCAAGTTTGCAAAGGATTTATGTG
Organism: Tasmannia lanceolata; assembly: GCF_043159265.1. Classification (NCBI taxonomy): domain Eukaryota; kingdom Viridiplantae; phylum Streptophyta; class Magnoliopsida; order Canellales; family Winteraceae; genus Tasmannia; species Tasmannia lanceolata. The sequence continues at coordinate 21,325,452 of NW_027518700.1, forward strand.
TAGATTCTTCATCAGAATCTTCAAGAGGGCTGTGATTCTTAGCATAAACTTCCATGGAAAGATTGAATTAAGGACTGAACTAACCGGATCAACCTAACTAAGAAATAAAGAACTAGGATAATAGAAACTGAATCTAAAAAAAACAGCCAAGGGCACATCAATCTATCGAACCAGGGAAGAAGAAGGAGAAGCTACGCCATAGCTTCTAAATATATAAGCACCATTGGGTTGAAAAATTTACAACCCAACACTTTCAATGCGAAATGGGTGAGGGACGATGTAAACAGAGAGATCATGTCATCTTTTTTGAGCAATTCATCTCAATACTACCACAGATCGTTCACACCATCGGAATTGCAACCAAACAAGAACTCTGTTAGAAAAGGTAATTGAAGCTCTGAGGTGAGAGTTACTGTGGTGGGGTGAAATGCATGTAGATTTTCGACAATAAGAATTAGAGTTTTTTTCCTTTGATTTTACCAAAGGAACCCAGTGAGTTTTGGAGAATAGGAAGGGACAAAAAGATTTTTGGAGTTCTAAGATAGGTTCTATGTATGGGTTGAGAAGGTTTGATATGGAGTCAAGTTTTTTAAATTTGAGTTGGGAAAAATAGTGGTTGTGGTTGTAGAGCCTTGTGATAGGTTTTTTTCCCGTTTCTTTCTTTACTTTTCTTTGGTTTGCAAAGGGGGGTGGAGAAAGTTAGGTATTTGCCTATTGTTTGTGGACATAGACACGAGTGTCACGTGTCGACATTGACACGGAGTGTCGGACACGGCAAACCGCCAAAATTTAAAAACGGGGACACGGCTAAAATAGAAAGTATATAATCATAATTTGTCGATACGGATTCATGTGTCGAGTTTCGACACGGATATCAGTTGTCTGACATGGCAACATCTAAAAATCTAGAAATGGTGACGCATACATGCATATTAAATTATTGATTATTAGACAAATATGTGTACAAAGACCCACATTAACTCGAACACTCCTAGCAATACATTTAAATGTGTCCAAAGGAGTGTCGACACGTGTAGACACGTGTTTAAGCAATAAATTCAAAGTGTCGGCTAAACCATAGGTTTTTACTGGTTTTCCTTTCAAAAAAGTGTCGGCTAAATCATAGGTATTTGCATATATGAATTGGATTTTCTCTATGGCAAAAAGGAAATCAGATTTCTAGAGTGATGCCTAGGGTTTTTGGTGGAAGAGAAGGAGATCTGCTTCAAGCAGGAAAGAAAAGGTCATAAGGGTGGGCAAGAAGAGGGAGGGTGTGGGGGAATAAGGGAACTGATTTGGGCTTTTAACGAGAAAAGAAAGACAACATAGCATACAAAACATAATACTCCTAATGCTCTCTAAACCAGTTTCTCACGTAAAAAAAAAAATCAAACACATTAAGCTCTGAAATGGATTATCATGAAGGAAAGAAAAGCATATAAAAGACACAGATTTCTAAAGCTCTCAACTTGGATTCATGAAACCAAACAACATATTTCTACGATCAAAAGACTACAATATATCTAAATTTCACTAGTGGTTTCCATGGAATGAAAAAACAAGAATTCAAAGATCTCCAAAAGCTCCAAACAGACACTTAAAGAAGAGCAGCAGCAAAGAAAGAATTGGGTCTGAAATGGTGAAGTTGATCTTGGGTCTAAAATTGTGATGTTGATTATCTGCGAAAACTATTCCTACCATTGTAACTAAAATAAGCATATAAATCTCGCGGGTAAAAACAAATCCAACCGATGGTTTCAATGCTTCAGTTGGTAAATTTTTCAAGCTTGGGTTATGAAATACAGGTGTGACAATCCAAGAGGGGGGTGAATTGGTCAATTAGAAATTTTAGGCTTAATTAAGGGAGATTAAAAATTAATCTATTTAATTAAGCACTAATTAATCTAACCCTTGTTCAAATAGATTTATCAATAGAAGCTAAGGTTTAGACATTCTAATCATGCACATTAAAAATAACCCTTGTTCAAATGAATATCATAATGCGATTAGGGTTTATAACAATTAACACAAGTGCATTTACTAACCCTTGTTCAACTAAAGCATAAACATAAGTAAGGTTATAGATTACCAATCACCACACGTGCAAGAGAAGGAAAGGAAGAGAGAGAGAGACAATGCACACCACAATGAGGACACCAAGATTTATAGTGGTTCGGTCACAACTTGACCTACTCCACTCTTCCAAGTTTGGCTCCTTGGGTACTCCACTATGATGAGATTTCAAGCCTAATCTCGAAGCTCTTACAATAAGCTTTTCCATTCTCAAAGGCCAAAGCGAAGCCCATCTGCACGAAGCCTTCGGCGAGGGAACAAACCCTCGTATGCCGTCTTCATCTTTCATGGGCGGAAGAAGAGACCCTCGTCTTCACCTTTGTCACGGGCCGAAGAGGAGACCCTTGTCTTCACCTTTTTTCACGGGCCGAAGAGGAGACCCTTGTCTTCACCTTTGTTCACGGGCCAAAAAGAAGACCCTCTTCTTCACAATTATTTCCGGGCCGAAGAGAAGACCCTCAACGAAGAACAAATAAAAATAAAAACTCTCAATGCCTCTTAATAGGTGGATTACAAAGTTTAAGCTCACAATCACTCCTAAGAAATAGCAAAAGAAAAGCCCTATGGAGTGCCTCTTGAAAGAATGTGGAAATACATGTTCAAAGAGGTTTTTGCTTTTGAAATGAAACTTGAAGCTCAAAGAGAAATGGGATTTGATCTTTCTCAAATGTTCAAAAGCTTGTAGAGATAGGTTTTAATCATGTATATATAGTGTATTTGAAAATATGACTGTTTGGGGTAAAACTGTAAATATTTGGCTTGAAAAAGTCAAGCAGAAAACGCCCCAACGGCTAGTTTGCTCGACCGCGGCGGTCGCCCGCCCTTATCGGGCGCCCTATTCTATTTTCAAATTTCTTACCGTCACGGTCGACCGGCCACATGGCGGTCGCCAGGCGAGGGCTAACTGTTTGCTCAAAAATTTGGCTCATAAAACACTATCTCGGTCGACCAACCCATGGCGGTCGCCCACCCAAACACATGTAGGATTGTTATGTTTTGAAACAGGCACATATCCGCGGTCGACCGGCCCGATAAAATTCGAGATGGCCTGGATTTCCAGGTTCCATCCCACGGTCGCCCGGCCTAACCCGGTCGACTGGCCCTTAGTAAAATTCCATTTTAACTTTAAAATCCAGGGGCTTTTGGGCTATGGTCTTTGGGCTTAAGTCCAAGATTTTCAAACACATTTTTGAGTGTGTGTATGATTTTCAAAGATGTAAAAAGTTAAGTATAAAAACTATTTGAAAACCTTTTCAAAGTGCATTTAAACATAAAATCAAGAGGACTCCAAATACATTCTAAAAATAAGAACCTTGAGTCTTCTTGGAATGTCTTGGCTCCTTTGCACTTTCTTGGACTTCTTCGGCTTGAGTGAACATCTTGAACTTTGTCTTGGCTCTTGTGACATGTCCTCCAATCTTCAATGCATGTTGAGGTTCATGAGGTGTCACCATGGCATGTTAAACTCCAAGCTCCTTCTTGACACTTGCTTAGGAAACTTGTGGGATCTTCATGATGAGCTTCTTTACTTGAACATCTTCAAATGAGGATGTCTTCACTATAGGTGCAAGCTCTTGGTTCCTTTGCTCCTTGATCCACAAGTCATGTGTTGTGAAGAGTTGTGTAATGGCGATTATGACATGAAATTCCTATATACAACACAACACCTCAAAGCAACACATTAGTCCATAAATGCTAATCAATTTGGTTTGCTAGCAACAAAACAAGAAGGTAAGGTGAATGATTAACCCATGGGAACCCTTGGGCTTACAGGTTAAAATGAATAAGTAAAAACCGCCCATTGGTTTTGAGATTTGTCCAGGCTTACAATATTGTCAGGTATTTTCAATCATCATTTCAGTTGTTTATTTTTCTCAGCAACAAGATTCCTAATGATGCTTTTATTACAGCATCTTTAGATGGTTTTGTACTAACTGTAGTTTAAACTGTTACTACATGAGTATCACATATGGGTTGACCCACGCAAATGTTATGTACCATACCAGGCAATATGCTATTTAATCGTACCATTGACTTGGTGATACCTTATATAGTGCCAGTCTGCCAGACTATTTTAGGCTTAGTGCGTTATTTTCCACATAGTAATGCAGGGAAGGGTTCTTTGATAGTTGAGATTAAATTTGCCAGAGTAGGAAACGGTTGCGAGAAGTGATGCAGGAAATGAGGGGTTTACCAATAAAAAAAAAGAAATGAGGGGTTTACAAACAAGAAAATACGGGAAGCGAACAACTCTAAAGAAATTAAACAAAAAAAAAAGTATGGGAACCATCATTGAAAGTCAATATTGAGCATGTAATAAGCCTCATTGGATGCGAAAAAGAAGAACAAAGAGTATGATTGTAATAGGTTAGGTGTAAGGGTTAATATGGGTAAGGATTGCAAGTAGAAAAGAAGTCTCCATGACTAATTAGAATGACATTTTTTTGGGAATTTATAGTTTCACTTGTTTTTTTAATGGTAGCTTCACTTGTTTTATTCATGTGCATTTAATGTTTAAGTTTTTGAAAGAAGATTCACAAAATTTTCATTTGAAACTTAAGACAGGTGTTCAATTTTTAAATGCACTCTTTCTAAATACACTCCTTCAGCATCATCAAAAGGAGAAAATATTCTTTTAGCAAGAACTAATGACATAATAGGAATCATACTCTTAACTAAGCAGAAATACGTCGGAAGCATATGGTAAGCGCACTTCCCCTAAATTTGGAAAGCGGGAAGAACTTAGCTTCCGGGGAAGCAAGCTTCCCATCCAACTAGGAAGCTTCCGGTAACTATGAGTGCGCTTCCCACACGCTTCCTACTTTCCTCCTAATTAATAGTACACTTCCCATTTAAGTGATTATCTCTCTAAGAGAGTTTTTTCTACTTTTGACCAAGTTGAAGTAGCATATTTTAAAAAAAGTAAATTTAAAACTTAATAATCATCATAAATTTTAATATGTTGCAAACCTAACTTAATCCCACTCTTTCTATGGACTTAATTTTCGCTTCTACTGAGGCTTATTAGTTATTAAATGCTACATGTTAACATTTATTGACGCTTCCAATACGCTTCCTCTTTACTTTCTTCCGTATTTTTAGCTTCCCAAGTGAATTTCCGGGTAAGCGAGCTTCCATCCAACAAGGAAGTTTCCGGTAACTATGGTTGAGTGACTCGAGCAATACTTGCCTATACAAAAGGAAGGAAATTTCAAAAAAAAAAAAAATCACACACACATGAATTTGTTTCATTTTTGTACCTAATGTATCAAGTGCTCAATAGAAGGATCGAATGATATAGTTTTACAGAGTAGCATGTTGGGATGGCCACATTATAATATTTGTAAAATGCTCATGTCTGTACCCTTCTACGCATACAGATCAAATATCAAAGAAGAAGAAAGACACAATTACATACATTATTTGATAAAACCGGATTCTTGTTTCAGATGAAAAGGTAAAACAAAGCCCAAAACCCAATTCACCTGAAGATTTCAAAGGACGAAACTTTCGCCCTGGAAAAGCTTCTATTTGCGACTAGTCTCTGCAATTATGAAATATAAACATACCACCATCAATCAATCTCAAAAAAAAAAAGACAAAAAAGGGAAAATCAAGAGACAGACCTTGGTGATAGCTAGGGTTTTATGGTAGGGGAGGGAGCTGGGCAGAAAAAATGGAGCTAGAGTAAAAGAAAGGATTTTCCATCATTTGTCGAGGGAAATCACCGGAAATCACTAAACCAAATCTCGTAAAATAGATTTCCTCGGAATTCGATTTCCCTAGCAAAAGTTTTACATGCGTAGAAGGATTCATAATGGGAAATGTTATCAGCACTGCTGTATTTTGATGAGGGCACTCTAACTTTATTAAAAGTACAGTATGGCCCGTACTATAGGATGATCCAAACCGTCCATTAGATGGGCCCCAGCCTAAATAAGTTGTGCCCCAAAAATCATTTCCATAGATTGATCCTAACCCTCCGATCTGAATGTTAAAGGGTTGATCCTAACCCTCTATAGATCAGAGGGTTAGGATCAACCTATGGAAATAATTTTTGGAGCACAACCTATTTAGAATGTGGGCCATCTAATGGATGGTTTGGATCATTCTATGGTAGGGGCCATACCGTTCTTTTAATAAAGTGAGGAGTGCCCTCAGCAAAATACAGTAGTGCTGATAACATTTCCCATGAATAATTTTACACTGTTTCGGTAGCATCATTTATTTATGCAAATGTCTAATACATTTATTTGGATGGCATTCTTCTAATTTGCCCCCTTTGCAGAGATGGTAGTTGGGTTGATTGCCATGACGAAAAAAACATTCAACTCGGTCTGGTTGGATCGAGTTGACGCCAACCGTAATCCAACCTGAGGATAGCATTCCCCCAACCCTAACCCAACGAAACCTGAGCCTCAGGTTGAGGATGGTCAGCCCTAACCCAACCCGCCTCTACATCTCTCAACCCTGATCCACCCCATCTAACCCGAAAATTGGGTCTGGTTGTCTGGTTGGGTTCGGGTTCACCTAGTGCCAAAAAGAGTGTTGAGAAAATCTGCCAAGCAAATTTGATCCGATAATGCACAAATTAAATGGAAAAGTAAAACAATAAAACAAGCCACAAGATGGACACCAAGATTTTACCAGGTTTGGCTAAAGCCTACATCCACAGGCAAGAAACACAATCTTCCACTATGAGAAAACGTTCAACCGTTTCCTTGCTTCTCATCCCAAGACCGTACAAGAGAGTAACCCGAGAAGAAAAGCCCAAGAGAAACCCCAAGGGCCTGTTTGGTTTGTTGGGAGAGGAGTGGATGTAGTAGTCAAGTGCGAGGTGACAAGGATGGGAAATGTGTATGAAATCCAAGTAGTGACTTGGTTTGGCAACCTAGAGGGGGGGTGAATAGGATGTTTATAAAATCTTTACCTTCTAAAAACTTTTTCGAAGATTTCACCCAAGACTTATCCCTTATTTAATTAAGTTTGAAATAGTTGAAGTTAAACAATATTACAAATTAATATAAGTTCAAAACCCTTGTTGATTAGCAAACTTAATTAGGTAATTTTAATAGCCTAGTTAGCAAGGTTAAGATATTTAGGTTGATTATCAATGCTAATACTCACTCAATTCTAAGCACAAATAATAAAATAAGAGAGTGAGAGGGAGTGAGGGAAATACCAATCACACAAGTGACACAAAGATTTATAGTAGTTCGGCAAACGGCTTACTCCACTCTTCTCAAGGTCGCACTTGAGGATTTCCACTATTGAGACATCGACGACGCCCGGCTCCAAGGCTTTTACAATCCAAGGGAATTAAATAAGGATGCCCTTCCACCTTTACAATGACTCTCCTTCTCCGCCGAGTTCTAAGCATTTCACCCAAGGGAATTAAAAACAACGGATGCCCTTGCCACCGATCGAATAAAGAAGAAGATAAAAGCTTTGCCTCTATGTAGGCTACAATGCAAGTTAAAGCTCCAAGGATGCTCTCAAGAATAAGCAAGTTTAAGCCTAAACCAATCTCAAATGATTTTCTCAAATCAAGGCACAAGAGGTTGGTGAGAGAAATTACCCAAAAATAGTTCACAAATGATTTTCTAGGGATTTTTGAAGTTGGACAATGTGCATCTAGTGTTTTGGACCCTTTGAATGGGTATATATGAAGTTCGAACTCCATGTGACCGTTTGGGGGGCAAAACAGTCAAAACTGGGTCAAATAGTCAACTAGCCGTTGGACCACAACGGCTATATTTTTTTGAACAAAAACATTTCTCGGAGTTCCGAGCAAATTCTCGGAGTTCTGAGAATTCAAACAGAGCTTTTAATTTTAGATCTGGATCATTTCTCGGAGCTCCGAGAATGTTCTCGGAGTTCCGAGACTGGATTTCCAGCAAACAGTGTCCCATTTGAAAAATTCATATCTCCTTCGTTTCTCATCGAATTTCGATGTTCTTATACTCTACGGATATGATAAAAATGAGAGCTATCTGTTAAAAATATTTTCAAAAATATTTGAAAATGTTTTAAATAAGTTTTGATAGGATTTAGTTGCTGGTCCAGGTTGTTGCTTCGGAACTCTATTTTGTTCATTCTTGTGCTGAATGTCATATGGGTCCCAACATGTTGTAAACCACCATGGCCATTCACTTATCCATTTAAGTCCTTAAAGGGTGTGTTAGTCTCTTTGAAAAATATATTTTTAGGGGTTTAAACAATGTGCCTTAACAAGAGAAAATGCAAGAGAGATAGGAATACATTCTACCCTTTCTATCACTCTCTTGAACTCTTCTCTTGAGCTGTGATCTTCTATGGTTGAGCTTCCATGCTTGACATCTTCAAGTTGTGGTACAAGCTCGTTGGTCCTCCAGCTTTGGCCTTCATGATCTTCTCTGTCTGTTCAATGCTTGATATGGATGATGTTGAGCTTCTCCTTGGTAGATCCTCTAAGGTGTGGTTTGTCCAAGGATGCTCTAGCTCCTTTATCCATTGGTTGGTTTATCTTCAAGCATAGGCCAACAAGGTGTGTGCTAGTATGATTTGACTTGTGTAGGAACAGTCTAAAGCACAACATTCAAAGCAAATGATCAGTCCATAAACGACTAATCAATTTGCGTTTGTTAATCATCAAAACACGATGATTGAATGAACCCATGGGGAACCCTTGAGCTTACAATCTCCCCCTTTTTGATGATGACAAACCAAATTGGTTAGATAGGTGGGAGGAACCTCTTATGAGGATTAGATAGACAATTTAATCATTACTACTCCCCTCAACATATGCATGAGTTATATTTGACAAGTTGTAATACAAGAATGCATATGATAATGGATCTAATCAATTATACAAATTCTCCCCCTTTTGGCATTAGCAAAAATGAAGGATTAAGCATTTAAGCACAATTACATAAAGCATCAAAGATATTCAATGAGAATATGATGCTCCCCCTAACTTCTTATCATAAGTTACCAATTAAAATCAAAGTATAATCCAAAGTATATATGGCATGATAAGAGACAATCAACATAGGAAATGAATAATCACAAAACAAATCAAGCCTATGTTGGCAAAACAAAGAGATATTTCAATTTTAGCACAAATTTTTAGGGTGTATCTTAGTATGTATATATAAATCCAATATAAATCTACCCTATGACCCGTAATAGATTAGCAAGTTAAAGCTTATATTTTACTTATCATAAAAGAAAACAAGCAAGTGTATAGTTTAGCATGAGTTACCAATTAAAATCAAAGTATAATCTAAAGTATATATGGCATGATAAGACAATCAACATAGGAAATGAATAATCACAAAACAAATCAAGCCTATGTTGGCAAAACAAAGAGACATTTCAATTTTAGCACAAATTTTTAGGGTGTATCTTAGTATGTATATATAAATCCAATATAAATCTACCCTATGACCCGTAATAGATTAGCAAGTTAAAGCTTATATTTTATTTATCATGAAAGAAAACAAGCAAGTGTATAGTTTAGCATGATAAGCCCCATTTGTTTTTGAAATTCCTATTAGAATCTTATCATGAGGTGATGTGGAGTAATAGACTCATCATGATATGCAAGAATATATATTTTCAAGTTAAAAATATTTTCTTAAATTGTCATGCATATAAATGGATATTTGATCCTAATATGGTTAACTATTAGGATATATGGCATGACGGCTAGCTCTATCATGGACACAAGGATAGCCAAGTAGAAATACACATGATAAGCACTCAAATTCATAGAAACTAAGATTAGCAATTTTAGTTTACTCTTATGAATGTATATCTAGAAGAATATGCAATTTTTAGCACTATTAGTTGGGATATATTTGAATGGACAATATGAGCATCTCACAATGATCCATGTGAACATAAAAATAGCAAAGATTAGCTCTCCCCCTTAGGATTTGTGATTGGCCTTAGATAAACTTAAGATTTAAGGCATGACATGACATAATAGGCCAAAGATATGACAATGGAATACTTGGCCACCAAAACTTATTCTCGGAATAGATGACATCATATTAGATCATTCAAGATAAGTCAAAAGGCCTAGAAGAATATGTCACTAAGACCTAGGCTATGGGCTTCTTGTCTTAAACTCTAAAACACACATAAAGCACAAGACAAGTCTGAACAACCCATGTGGAGCAATCATGCTCCAAATGAGTGTACTTATCATATGTGAGGTGATAACCACATTAGGAATCATATGATAAGTAACTAAGGACAAATTTACCTTTAAGCTCCCCCTTTGAAAATGAATCATGCAATGCATGAATCCAAAGGGATGTCCTTACATAGACTCCAAAGGTTTTTGGATATATTTTTCAAAAGATACCAAGTTAAACTCAACCCTTGGGCTACAATGACACTTGCTCTCCAATTGTCAGTTTATCATGATAAAATGATAGCCATAGTCTAGCTCATCATGATAAACAAGCATAGCACAAATTTTTTTCAATCTTTGGCTCATGCTCCCCCTAAATGTGATTTAATATTTTTCAAATTCACGCTTTACTTCCCTAAGTATGTAACATACATAACTAGGGAAGTAAAATACCATCTCCCCCAATTTATTAGATATTTTAATTAATGTGAATGTACCATCTCCCTCTTAGAATCTGAGAAGGCTAAGGGCACCAATTGAGTGACTTTTAAGATTAAGGTTTAACATCTCATATGTGTAGATATTATCAAACAAGGGGTGATAACTATAGAATATGTATATACCAATTTGAGTTCAATTCTATAGGACTAAGACATAGTGAGAATGATCAATAAAATACCATGTCTTAGAGAGACATCCATGATTCATAAAGGTGAGAGTATACCTTATGAGAAGATAACATCATCAAGGTTTCCATGGATAATCTACCATGTTTGGACATAAAGGGCATGACACATAATGTGCATGGTCCAAACATTACATCTACATCCACAACCACATGTAAAATGACAAGGCATTAGGCACAAGGTGCATAAGCCCTATTGAAAAATAAAAAATGTGTGGGAGGCACATGTTCCCATCACAATCTAATGTATACAACCACCATAGTGAATTTCAATTTTACTCAACTGAGTAACTGCCCAAATATGATTCTAGATTCCTATGATATTTTCATTTCAAGTCATTCATTGAATCTAGATTCATGATTTAACTTTCCTATATAATATATATCATTTTATGAACTTAGGGAAAGATCCAAGAATTTTATAATATATATGTATCAAATGATGCAAACTACCTTGGACACATGTATTCCATTTATGAACTTTCATGATTACTTGAACAAAATACATATAACATATCTATACATATTAAGGTTCATCTTAGTCATGAGATTATCCAATTAAAGCTCTTTGAAAATACACTAATTTTTAACCCATCTATGATTCTTTAGATTTGATAAAAATCATTAAACTTGTAATAGAATGGGTTTTGATAGGATAACTAGGTGCAAAGTAATAAACATATTTGTTCACCTAAGGCACAAAAAGATGTCTAAGAAAGGATTTGAGTTGTTTTCTTACACATGACATTTAATATCTTAGTTTTGCGAGAAATGATATATTAGAACAATTCAAGTACATAATTATCTAGCAAGTGCCGTATTTGTCCAAAATAGAGTTTAAAGAATGATACTTTGGCATTTTCTCAAATTTTGTAAGTATTATTTGAATGCCAAAAATTTTCATTTAAGTTCAAGTCTTTAAACCTATGGGTTTCTTCTCTTTTTGGTTTTGCTAGAGAGATGTGATAGATCATACAACCTAGCTTCTAGCAACTACCAAAATAATGTTTAAATATGATGATATACTTATGAGTACAATTCGAACACAAGGGCACAAATGTGTGGTTGAATATCCTGTAAGCACAATTTATGGTTTTCACATTAATGTTCTCTAGAGTGGCTTTCTTTTGTGGATGATCATTAAGTGCAAGAAGATCTAAATCATAATGTATGCAATTAGAGAGATGTTTCTAATTATGATATTCAATAAGCTCAATTTATCAAAGTCTCATATTAACTATATTTAAGCATCTAGACTTTGAATTACAAGAAGATATAAATATACATGTTATTCAAACAGAGATAGGCATATAGTATCTATACACTCATTTTTATTTTTATTTTGAAATTTTTTTCAAATTAAGCACATTGGATATTGATACAAAAATGTTAACCAACTATAAGCATATAGTATCAAAAATTCATTTTCAAATGATGTTTCATTTTAAGCTCATTACCAATAGATTTACTAATCATATGATGTGATTCAAGTAGGGGATTTTGGAACCCAAACCATGTTGGTTCCAAGCAAGTTTGTTCTAGTTGATGTATATTTTCTAACCCAAACAAACTTCCTACTTTTTACAAATCTAAACATACATTTAGATTTGTAATGTCCAAATCTACCTCAAAAATCATAAGACATATATGAGTAGGTAGATGGACGGGATGAACAAGATGATTTACAAGAATGACTATGATGAAAACTATGTTTTGCAGTTTCTTGTAAATAATGATTTTCCAACATTAATGTTTCATTCTTGATGTTTAAGTCATTGATTTTTCATTTTAAAATTTATTAATTCAAGAGATGAAAGCATTTTGATTTTCTCTTCTTCTTCTTTAAGGAGTTGATTTTTCTTTCTTAGTGAAGCAATAGTATCATTTAGTTCAATAAAATCTTTTTTAAAAATTTTATTTTCTTCATTAAGATGTGCATGATCTATTTCTAGTGACCTAAACTCCTTGTAAATACTAGCTAAATTATTTTTCAAGTTTGAATTCTTAGCTAGTTGATGCTCAAGTTTCTTATGTAATTCTTGGACATTTTCAACAAGTTCTTCAAATGTGAATTTGGCATTATCCAAGGGGTCTTCATTAGATAATCTCATTAAGCACATGTTTTGATTTTGAAGATTTTCAATAGAGTCCAAAATATTTTTACCATTTTTACAAGAGGATACTTTCTCATAAATGTGTGGTGGTAATGCACAACATGTTGCAACTAGGGCTTTTGTATTTAGTAAAGATAATTGTTTATTATATTCATTTAATCATTTAGATTTAACATTTAAAATAAATCTATTTTCAATTATCTTTACCATATCTTCATCTAGACCTTTTAAGTATGTCTTCATATGGATCAACCATGATCCATAATCCGAACCATCCAAAATAGGTAGTCTAGATCCCATCTTTTAAGTTGCCAAAAAAATTTGATCTTTTAACTCTTAACCGGTTAAGCTCTTAATCAAGAGCCCAAGCTTTGATACCAATTGAAATTCAAGTAGTGACTTGGTTTGGCAACCTAGAGGAGGGGTGAATATGATGTTTATAAAATCTTTACCTTTTAAAAACTTTTCCTAAGATTTCACCCAAGACTTATCCCTTGTTTAATTAAGTTTGAAATAGTTGAAGTTAAACAATATTACAAATTAATATAAGTTCAAAACCCTTGTTGATTAGCAAACTTAATTAGGTAATTTTAATAGCCTAGTTAGCAAGGTTAAGATATTTAGGTTGATTATCAATGCTAACTACTCACTCAATTTTAAGCACAAATAATCAAATAAGAGAGTGAGAGGGAGTGAGGGAAATACCAATCACACAAGTGACACAAAGATTTATAGTAGTTCGGCAAACGGCTTACTCCACTCTTCTCAAGGTCGCACTTGAGGATTTCCACTATTGAGACATCGACGACGCCCGGCTCCAAGGCTTTTACAATCCAAGGGAATTAAATAAGGATGCCCTTCCACCTTTACAATGACTCTCCTTCTCCGCCGAGTTCTAAGCATTTCACCCAAGGGAATTAAAAACAACGGATGCCCTTGCCACCGATCGAATAAAGAAGAAGATAAAAGCTTTGCCTCTATGTAGGCTACAATGCAAGTTAAAGCTCCAAGGATGCTCTCAAGAATAAACAAGTTTAAGCCTAAACCAATCTCAAATGATTTTCTCAAATTAAGGCACAAGAGGTTAGTGAGAGAACTTACTCAAAAATAGTTCACAAATGATTTTCTAGGGGTTTTTGAAGTTGGACAATGTTCATCTAGTGTTTTGGACCCTTTGAATGGGTATATATGAAGTTCCAACTCCATGTGACCGTTTGGGGGGCAAAACAGTCAAAACTGGGTCAAATAGTCAACTAGCCGTTGGACCACAACAACTATATTTTTTTGAACAAAAACATTTCTCGGAGTTCCGAGCAAATTCTCGGAGTTCCGAGAATTCAAACAGCGCTTTTAATTTTAGAACCTGGATCATTTCTCGGAGCTCCGAGAATGTTCTCGGAGTTCTGAGACTGGATTTCCAGCAAACAGTGTCCCATTTGAAAAATTCATATCTCCTTCGTTTCTCATCGGAGTTCGATGTTCTTATACTCTACAGATATGAGAAAAATGAGAGCTATCTGTTAAAAATAGTTTCAAAAATATTTGAAAATGTTTTAAATAAGTTTTGATAGGATTTAGTTGCTGGTCCAGGTTGTTGCTTCGAAACTCTGTTTTGTTCATTCTTGTGCTGAATGTCATATGGGTCCCAACATGTTGGTAAACCACCATGGCCATTCACTTATCCATTTAAGTCTTTAAAGGGTGTGTTAGTCTCTTTGAAAAATATATTTTTAGGAGTTTAAACAATGTGCGTTGACAAGAGAAAATGCAAGAGAAATAAGAATACATTCTACCCTTTCTATCACTCTTTTGAACTCTTCTCTTGAGCTGTGATCTTCTATGGTTGAGCTTCCATGCTTGACATCTTCAAGTTGTGGTACAAGCTCGTTGGTCCTCCAGCTTTGGCCTTCATGATCTTCTCTGTCTGTTCAATGCTTGATATGGATGATGTTGAGCTTCTCCTTGGTAGATCCTCTAAGGTGTGGTTTGTCCAAGAATGCTCTAGCTCCTTTATCCATTGGTTGGTTTATCTTCAAGCATAGGCCAACAAGGTGTGTGCTAGTATGATTTGACTTGTGTAGGACTAGTCTAAAGCACAACATTCAAGGCAAATGATCAGTCCATAAACGACTAATCAATTTGGGTTTGTTAATCATCAAAACACGATGATTGAATGAACCCATGGGGAACCCTTGGGCTTACAATGTAGAGTTGTCTAGAGGAGATTGATGGAAGAGTGGGTGTGTTTGGTTGGGAGTAAAAACATGTGGAAAATGTAGGGGTGTCATTACCAAAATAGATAGTAGAAGAGATAGAAAGGGAAAAGACTGAAAGAGAGAAAAATGTAATGATTACACAAGACAAGACATATTCCACTCTTCTCCTTTCTAAAATCCACTAAAATGGATATTTTTCATTGGAATATTTGTGTGTGTATGTGTGTGTGGGGGGGGGGGGGGAGGGGTGAGGGGGGAATTCCGTCTCTTAGGCGCCACCTAAGAAAAAAGCTAATGATGATGTCCCCTCAATGCCTTGAAGTTAAATAGAATTTGACCTAAATTTGGTGACCAAACAACATTTGGCATTCCATATCCCATAAAATGCCCAGCCGTCTTCCATGTTTTTTGCAACCAAACAGAAAGAACCGAAAGAAGAAGCCCACTAATCTCTCTCTCTCTCTCTCTCTCTCTCTCTCTCTCTCTCTCAGCCACGCCCATAAAAGAGAAACATCTCTTTTACACTTAAATTTACTCTCAAACTTAAAAAGCATAGTTTCCTATTTTGCTTACTTGCCTTCCCACCCAAGCAACCAATGTGCGTGGGAGATAAGGCAACTTTACCAACAAAAAGAAATGCAATAACTCAAAGAAAATAGAGATAAAATTCGAGGCAGTAGGTCCAGTTCGGTCGGGTTGGATTTCCAAGGCCTCAATCCTAATGCTACTCGAAATTAAATCGGGTTGACTTTTCCCAACCCAACCTACGAAAATGCCAACCCGACCCAAGCCAACAACACCTTCATAGAAGAAGATGTCTGTAATTACTACAGGTTTGTGAAATGGGTACGGGGCCGTCTTTAATTTTGTAGAAAAAATAACTCAAACATTAGTTTCCCTTTTGATTTTTTTATTTGTTGTTTCAGTTCTATCCTTCTCTCAAGTTGAAATTTTTATAGGGTGGTGATAAATTCGGACCCTTGTAGGATAATTTGCACCCTTTTAATGTGAAACAGGATTAATCTTCTTAGAGGGAAGATCGGCCTCTTGACCCCACTTCGAGGGAAGGGTCGTTCCTCATTGATGAAATAGAATAATTTCCAAACACAATTTCTAGAATAATTTCTTCATTGATGAAATATAAGGGTACAACTTATTTATAACCTATAGACCCTATGCAACTTTCCTGCTTAATAAAAATCCTACCCAAATTTACATAGTAATTAAATAGGGCGATGATAAATTCGCACCCCCTTTAGGATAATTCGCTTCTCTTGTGACGTGAATTATGTGGCAGATTTTAACGCTTTTTCACATTAAAGGGGTGTGAATTATCCTACAGGGGCGAATTTATCATCACCCTATTTAATTAGTATGTAGATTTGGGTGGGTAGGATGCTTATTAAGTAGGAATGTTGCATAGGGCCATGAGTTATAAATAAGTTGTACTTTTCTATTTCATCAATGAAGAAATTATTCTAGAAATTGTTTTTTTGCACAAGGAGGGACTACCCTTCCCTCGAAGTGAGTCAAGAGGCTGATCTTCCATCTAAGAAGATCAATCCTGTTGCGAACTGATTTCGAATCCTCAGCTTAATTGTTTCTTTTCAATAAAACCCTACGGGGCCGTTTGGATATGTGTATTTTAGAATCCTAAATTTCCTCAAAATTGTAGTTGGCAGAAAAGAGAAGAAAGCAAGCGCCGTCGTTTTCTGATTTCTAGCCCTTCTTTCCGACAGCAAGAGAGCTGGTGATCGTCCCATGTTTTCGAGTTTTAGATATCGCAAGATGCGGGAGAGATTTCTAAAACCTGGTTTTCTTACTTAAATCTAAGAAACGCTGCCAAGACAACATAGCAGCAGCTTGATCGTTGTTGGGGTTAAAATCGGGGTTAACCGCTGATTAGCGACACGTGGCACTTCCGAATCTTTAGAAACCGACTTAGGAGTCTTAGACGGAAAGATAATGAAGTATTATTCTCTCTGAATAAATAGTAACGTCCAAATTGGGAAACCGCCTCTCATAGAGGCAACGTACCCTAAGGCGGTAACTTTCAATCTATGGGAAGTTTCTTAAAAAAAGTAACTTGCTTGTTCAAGGAAATAGGATATCTATTAAAAATAGATATAAACTTATCTCCCGGGAAAGTCTACCAATTAGGCAAGACTCCTAAAACAGTACGATTCTAATCATTGCGGACTCTTTTCTCTATAAAAAGGGACCCTTACATTCATAATGGAACTACGTCAGACTTGATTCTCAACAAAGAGGTACGTAGGCAGCTTGGTGTAGATACCCCCATTTTGCTCCGCTTTAATCAACAAAGAAGTTAGTGTTTTCCTATCGGGTTTTCAGTGTTTTCTCTTTCTATGTCCGTTTCTTATATTATCTCGATCTTTTCGGTCAGTTCCATCGCGTTTTCCATCTTTTCCAGCAAAGTGTTGAGAAAGAGTGTTCATAAGGTTCCAAATGAGAGGAGTTTGTACGAATTTCGTAGCCTTACAATTGCGATTTGGGTTGAACAAGTGAGCCAACATAATTGTCGATTAGAAAAAGTTCAAATTTCAAGAGAGTTTTGGTCTTTTCTGAGCCTACGAATAATAAATTCTGAAAATTATTCTAGGGGAATTCGGTCACTTAAGTGGGGCTCGTTCTTGATAATCATTAAATCTTATGGGAATCCGGCAAATACAAGTGGGGCCACTCACTGATCTTATTATCACATCAAGAGTTGGACATTAGAGAGAATAAAGTTGAATAAAATCAATTCATTTCGTGCGGTCACAAAGGTTTGGAAAATTGAAATTTTGAAGGAATAGTTGATCGGCGAGGTAGTGGGGTCCACTATACATTTAGTGTTTATCATATTAGGTTGATCCGAACCATTCTTGAAAATGATTTTTGAAGCTGTGAATCGTCAAATTGATGGTTGAGATTATTCTAATTAGAATTAATTTTGTGGCACAACTAATTTGTAATTTGGCCCATCCAAATGTTAAATGAACGGTTCAGATCATCCTATAGAAAAGATTTAGGGGAGCAATCAATTTACATTGTGGCCCTCTAAATGGACAGTTGGGATCATCTTATGGGTATTATGCAAGGGGCACAACCAATATACAATGTGGCCGGGAAATTGGATGGTTTAGATCATCCTATGGAGTAGACCCCATTCATTTTTTGAAAACTATGATGCAATATGGAAATTCGGTCAAATTGAGATGGGCCTACTAATGCTTCAGATCTCATGTGCTAATCCAAGAGGAGCTTGGCCAATATTCAATTTGGTCGTACCATTTTTTTTGCCCATTAGTAGAAGCAAGGACTCCATAAAATATCAATGCTTAGTGTGCATGTTATGAGGTAAGCATCAGCTTTTGGAATTTTAAGGGAAAAACATATACGTGCATGGGAATGAGTGGGTCCTGCCAAAGCTACAAAAGTTCTATTCGCTGGTTTAGATGAGTTGTTTGGAATAAAAATTTCTTACCTTTTTAAGGGGGTGTTTTTTTTATATATGGTAATGATTCCAAGCCATGAGTAGTTTCTATAAAGAGACAAATAGGGATAATGTTGTTATTTGCTATTCACCTTTGGGATGACACATGGTGCATTATAATTAGATACTCCAATGGTGAGAGCTGTTGCCATTCTAAGCATAAAAATAAGGAAACAGGTTGGTGCGAATTTTGGTAATTGGTAGCTACTTTGGTAGCAAAAGAGATCTTATTTCAAGAATAATGTTCGTTTAATTATAAAATACGTGGAGGCCAAATTTTGGAGAGCAAAATTATATTGGTTTCCTTTTGGAGAGCTCTCGGATCCGATAATGGGAGAATGTGAAGATCTTAATGGTTGTCTATGATGGAATATGCCATATGGTGAAAAGAGAAAATGGTAGCCTTGGAAAATCATATTTTTTTTAGCAAGCATGATTTGGGAAAACGTGAAACTGTTTTGGAAGTTGCTAAATAATTTTTTTATCTTTTTTCGCAACAAAAGGAAGAAGAGCCAAGGCAAATGGGAGGACACTATAGATGGATACCGGATTGCTCTCTTAAAGGAGGTTCGAATTTTTTGTTGAGGAGAGGCTTCATCTTTTTCACTCTCTTAAAGATATGAGGCTTTCCCTCCCAATCTTGGTTCCCTCTCCGTAGCCCTCCGCACATCCCCCCGACCACTCTCATCTCTCCCCTCTCTCAACAGCCCACTCTCGTCTCTCCTCTCTCTCAACAGCCCACTCTCACCTCTCCTCTCTCTCAACAGCCCACTCTCATCTCTCCCCTCTCTCAACAACCATCTCTCTCTCTCTCTCTCCACTAAAGTTTGATCATCCTTTGGTTCATACACTTGGGAAGGGTTATTTTTCACAAACATTGGGAGAGGCTTTCGGATTCAATCTCGGAATTTCGGCATCAAACCATCATCCTCGGACTCTCGTGCTTTCAGATTAGGCTCGGATAGATACCAAAGGTAGGTTCATTCTTCTCAGATTTTTCTAGAATTATTCCGTATTTTTTTACATATTTTTGCATGGTTTTAGTATTTACGCTTATTTAATGCAATAATATTTGGGTTGGCTCAAAATCGGGCTTTACATGAGTGTTTCAAAGTCCGATTCGTCTCAAAATTTAATACAACGATCTATTTAATGGGACTAAAAGAACTATCGGATTGGATCAGATGTTGGATCTAAGAATTTCTAGAATTTGAATGAAGTTTGAAATTTAATTTGAATTAATGACCGGAGTATTAGGAGATTGGAAAAAATAGCTACCTTAGGATGATCTGTTTCTTGGAATATTACAATTTTATTGTGTTCATCATATCAGAGCAATGTTAAAGGACATCTTTCAAAGTCATAATTTTCTCAAAAATCATATTAAAAAAATAGAAAACTCTTAAAAGACATCTTTTTGAAGAAGAAAAATGGAAAATATACCAAATAAGTTTTAAAATTAATGAAATTTTATAGTAAAATATTATGATGCTAAAATATTCTGCCATGAATTTTTAATGATTTTAGGATTCTATTTGGTATATCGTTTGATATTTTCTTTGAAACAATCAGATTTTGTGAGGTTTTTTATTAATATCAAATCATAATTAAAATTTTCAAAAACTTAAAAATAGTCTTATATTACAAATATCATGTTACTGTAAAAATTTCAATTGATTTGGAATTTGTTTCCTAGGGGATGCTGTGTAAATTCTTAATCTGATCTGAATCTTTAAAAATCTAAAATTGATTGTAAATCGTATCTAAAATGCATGAAATTTTCACAGTAGGCTATACTCATTCATATCTTGTTATTTTCGAAATTTTAATTGAGATTTCTATTTCTAAGGGTTTCTTTGTAATTTTAACAATCTGGTCTCATTATTATTAAATCAGAAATTAATAGCAACTTAATATAAAAATCTATGAAAGTTTTCCAGTAAGCTATATTCATTCATATCTTGTTACTGTAAACATTTCAGCTTATTTCAAATTTGTTTGCAATGAGTTCATTTGTAAAATCATCCATGTGATCTGAAATTGATAAAATCTATTAAAAATCGAAATTAACCAAAATCATTATGAAAACTTCCAGGGAACTTTAATTTTCTGTCACGTATTCATTCCTTAAGCCGCTAAAACAGAAATCTTAGGAGTCTTAGATTTCCTTTGTAAAATGGCCATGCTAGGATAATTTAGATGCCGAGATCGTAACCATAGTCGTATACTAATTACGATCAATCCAGCATAATTAGAGTGTGTAAATTATAGTATGTTATTGGCTCCGAGGTCCACTGTCCACGAAAATCCTGAGAAATATGCCAGGCAATAAGATACCATAACTTACGTGCTAAATTGTATAAGTGTTGAGAGCAGGATTCCCTTCCATGGTTGCGACTCAAGGCCGAAACTTGTGAACCATAGAGCCTTTGATATTCTTTAGATGTTTAGGAATAAAAAATCCTTCAAATAAAAAATCATCAACTTCAACAAATTGAACTAACTCACTCCATGTCTTTGGAACCGTTGGATTACGGCTTCCCATCGTAGGTACCATTAGAGCCCCATTTAGGAACACTTGTGTCATGTTGTATTCTAGGTTTTAGGGTGTCCTAGAGTTAGGGAGTTCAGCCTCATCACGACCGATTGCTATTATTAGCAATTGAGTCATAGATCTAGTTACACTACTTATCCCTTTTTCCCATAGGACAAGCCTAGTTACCTAGGATGTAGGTTAACCTGGATTAGTCTAAGGGACGTCTTGCACTTAGATATGACCATATAGCATCTTAGATGAAGTCCTAGGATAATAAAAGCTTCAACTTGAATTAAATAACTTCTCTTAAAACTGTTGAAACAGTCAATCCATTCTAGATCGGTGTCTTTGATGAGTTGGGCATAAGTAGCTTAGCTTAGGTGCACCGAACTACGTCGACTCTGATCCCAGTGAGGCTTGGGTACGTAGGTAGGTTGGATGCTTGATGGCATACCAATCACGAGTCGGCTCCACACATAAGTGGTGAGGTTTTGTGCATTAATCCTTAAATTAAAAGTAATTAAATTACTTAGGACTTTCCATGAAATTAGAATTTTAGGAGAACTTTCACTTAGATTGAATTCAAACAAATTAAGAAAATCAAGATACACATTTAGGAATTACATTGAAATTAGATCTTAGGATGCATGTCACATAGTTCGCACATTAATATAGAGTTAAATGAGCTATTTAAAAAAAATTCAAAAGAGTTAACTTTTGGAATTGAAGACCGATTATCAGGCAGGAATTGTGCATGTGGTGGTCACTCCCAATACCTTCCATTCTCGTAACCTGGTAACGAGTCTAGATTTCTGGTCAATTATGGGTCCTAGATCCTTCATCGAGGTGGCGACTCTGTCACTCTCTTTTGTGTGGAATTCGGATTGCTTTAATGATCCCAAGTTCACGAAAAAGATGAATTAAATCACACATTGCTAGGCTCAGCGGCTTACTCGTGCCCTTATGGGTACTGGGTTGCACATTTGTTTGCACCCTATGGCTTGGTTGCTGCCTGCTTGGTTGGGTAATTAAAATAATTAATAAAAGGCACACGCCATTCGCGTGGGTACGAGAGACCAAGGGAGAGCGTGACGCCTCGCGTCATTCCCCTCTCGCGGGATCGGGTCCCACAGTTTGGCGACTCTGCTGGGGATCACCTAACTTCATTAAAATTTCAAAAGATAATTCATTTGAATTTATTTTAATTGGCTCATGAAAACTCTATGCTTCCTAGGTAGTTCGTTTACTTTATTTTCTCATCACATCATACTCAAACTTAATCTAACAAAACCTGAAGGCATCATAGATTGCGTAAACATATTGCACACACTTACATCACTTGCATCTAAACTCTTGCATCTCACATGCACACACATCCTATTTTAGGAACCCAGAGTGTTATCTAGCATGGTTGACTGGAATTTCATCACCTGTTGCCTCTGTGCTAGAGAAGCATTCCACTCTTAGCCTAGTACCTTTATGGTACGTAAACGGATCTCTTGTTCACGTACTGATACGCCGGACACTGGTACAGTATATTGAGCACAGATTCACGCTAAGGGAACTCTTGGCCTTACTTCTAGATTAACCCACACATGCATATAGTATACGAACACACGTGCATCACGTGTGTGAGCCTAGCTTAAGATATCCTACCCATTTGTGTCTAGATTAGGCCGTAGTCCATCTTCTAATGGTTACGATCGGTCCTTAGGTACACAAACAAAGTCATGAGTCGAGATCCTCTCTCCACTCCGCTAGATTAGGATTAGGGTTTGATGCCTTCAGGTAACACTGTTAAAATGTACGAAGATTAAAAAACTTTCCCTTTGGGGTTAGGATATAAATCCCATCTTTCCTAAGATCTCATAAGATTAGTCATTCTTGATTTACCCGTTGAAAGTAATCTTATGTAATCTCATCTAATCTTTTGATTAGGTGTCTTTCATTCATACGATTTGATCATGTCTTCATACTTTCTTTAAACTGGCAGGGACTTGTCCCAATCTCATGTTTATGTAATCTTGATCATTCTTGTATCCCCTGTCTTGGCTTACAGGCACCATGTCTACTCGTAAAATTCTCGATTGGATCCGTGGTACATTAAAGGATTCACACATCTATGCCATAAGTGAGCAAGAGAAAAATCTCTTTGGCTACATAGCAACCATTAAGCTCGATTGGGGATTACTCAATGCCGCATCAGAGTGTTGGGATCCCGATCATCATGTCTTCCGTTTTGGCAACCAAGAAATGTGTCCCACTTTTGAAGAATGGTGTGCCTTGTTGGAATATCCTGTGGATGGCCCTCTGGTGAAGCCATCCTGTGTGCCGGATTATTGTTCTTTGTTCCTTCGCTTAATGAATAATCCAGATGAATCCGTGGACTCTTTCATAAAAGGCCAAGAAGTGTCCATGCAACAGCTGATCGACATTTTCCCTCCTATTGGACACATTGGTGCTGTTGATATTCAAAAGGCCCGACGTCACGCTTTGAGATTCTGCTCCTTTGCTAGGTTTCTCACTGTCCAGCCTTCTCGCTTGGCGTCGGCTGTTCTTTTGGATCTCGTTGATCAAATGGATCGTGGCGCCAATCCAATGCCTACTATACTTGCAGAAACCTTCAATGGGTTAGATGATATGGCTCGCCTTCGTGCTAGCTCGGATCCAGGTCGTT
Source organism: Tasmannia lanceolata (assembly GCF_043159265.1). NCBI lineage: Eukaryota > Viridiplantae > Streptophyta > Magnoliopsida > Canellales > Winteraceae > Tasmannia > Tasmannia lanceolata. The sequence continues at coordinate 21,349,374 of NW_027518700.1, forward strand.
ATGTTTGCTCTTTCAATGGGTCCTTCTCAGGATGTCTAACATTACTCCAGGTGTGGTTGTGCCACAAGCTAAAAATTGCAGCTCCTGTCCACTTTGATCATACATTGTATACCTTTAGCGAGTGGCGTCATGATGTTTCCTTCGATCATAAAAGCGATTGGGCTGATTGGTTAAGTTCTCGCCAACAAGATCAGATTTGTTGGCAAATTCCTGGAATCCAAGAAGCTGTCTTCAACACTGGAGAAGCTAACTACGTTCGCCTTCTTGGTCTCAAAAAGACATCCTTTTATGTTCCTGCCAGGATTATGCGTCAGTATGGAAGGGAGCAATCTATTGTGCCTCCCCCTCGTCATTTTTATCCGCCTGAGGATCTCAAGCCCAAGATCGTCAGAGCTGTTTCATCTGCTTGGGATGCCAAAATCATCAAACATTTAAAGGAGTCAGTTGAGGAAGATTATCGTCCGAAGAAAAAGTCTAGATAGAATGTTTAGTCTTTTTAGTCTTGTCAGTTTATCTGTGATTTAATAAGAGTGAACCATGTACTCAAGCTTTAATGATTGATCAATAAAGTTCATCTTTCTCTCTCATTATCCCGGTCTATGTATGTATCATTGTCTGCTTCCTTCTGTGATTTTAAAATATTTCTTTCAAATATTTCAGGGCAGTAACACCATAGCTAAGCCTACTACTTCTTGGGTTCAGATTTCTTCGCGGTTGGAGAGGAAATCTGTCTCTCCACTACCTTCTCTGAGGACCCCGTCATCTGCTTTTTTCTCACCATCATCCTCGCCAATGGCAGAAAACCAAGATAATCCTCCACCCATTGCTGTTACCGATACTCTCACCTTAATTCTCCAGCAGCTTCAAGAGCTCAAAGAGGAGAACCGAGTTATTAAGGCCCAGCTTTCTGAGAAGTTGGGGCCGTCGTCTTCCAAAGATAAAGGGTCTATGCACCATACTGCTACTTCAGCAGGACCTGCGCAGCCAGTGTTCATCCCTATCCCTGATAAAACAAAAGAAGACTTAGAAAAAGAACAGTACAGCGAGGATCGCAGTAAGCCTTCTCAGTCCACGATTGATAAGATAGTTATGGAGAAACTAGAAAGTCTTACCAGGAAAGTTCAAGACATCCAGCTTCAGGACCAGGGTGGTTTCAACCCAAGTGATCTTACATTGTTTTCAGAAATCTGTCTCCCAGCCAATTTTCAAATGCCGGATTTTGATAAATATGATGGTGTGGGTTGTCCAATCACCCATTTACAGATGTTTACCATCATGTGCCAGCCTCAAGGCTTATCTCATGAACAGATGGCTCAACTATTCCCTGTTTCACTTACTAAAGTTGCTAGGAGATGGTTCATGGTCCTAGACAAAACCCGTTATAAGACATGGAAGGACATCGGTGAACAATTCATCAAGCAGTTCAAATATGATGATGGGACGAAAATCACTAGAAAGGATTTAGAGAGAACCAAGCAAGACTCGAAGGAATCTTTTCTAACCTTTGTGAAAAGATGGAGGAGAGTAGTAGCGCAAATGATGGAGCGCCCTTCTGAGGAAGAGCAGGTCCAAATAATTATGAAGAATATTTCCCCCCAACTCCAGTATCACATTTCTTTACAGTATTATCCGGATTTCAAACATTTCATCGTGGCAGGCACCCAAATAGAGGAGGCTATGGCTGAAGGTGTATTCAACCGTAGTAACCCAAACACCAGGGATTTCAAAAAGTCTCCCCTAGCCTAAGTTAGTAATATTTCTCGTTCCAATGCTCAGTCATCTAGGTCCCAGGAACCTCTAGTGATGGACTATGCCCAACTCGCGGCTGCACCTCGACAACGAACCCAGGTAGAATTTACCCCTCTTCCTATTCCATCTTCAGAGGTACTAAAGCAGTGTCTTGCCTTAGGTCGCATAACCCTACCTGCCATCCGGCCTCCCCCCAATCCTCTACCTGCAAATTGGCGAGCTGACCAACACTGTGAGTATCACAGGGTCCTGGTCATCTTACTGACAACTGCATTGCCTTGAAATTTAGAATTCAGAAACTCATTGATGATAAAGGCATTGCATTCAAGCCAAGACCCAATGTTACCCAAAACCCGCTACCTGGTCATGCCAATCCTCCTGCTGCCGTTAATGCCATAACCATAGGAGATTCTGTGTTTGACCCTCTCACCCTCATCTGTGCCTTAGAACCCATTTCTGAACCTCAAATCATCTTCTGTGATGAGTCATACCTAAGAGAGTCTGTATCTCCCTTGGTGATCACCTTTGAGCCACAAGTTCCTCAAGTTATTACTTATGACGAGCCGGAGCTAGATGAGATCAGACATGTTACTAGGGGAGGAAGGATCTTCAAACCTGCTGAACTGAGAGTCGAAAATCCAGGGGCAGTGGCTCGAGGAGAAGAGCCGCAATATGTGAAAGACCCAGATGATGAGGTTGTGCAGCAGTTGAAGAAAACTCAGGCTGTTATATCTGTTTGGGGATTATTGATAGCATCAAAGAAACATAGGGAAGCCGTGTTAAAGGAATTCAATACTACGCAGGTATCCTCAGAAATATCTCCAGAGCAACTGGCTGAAGTTGTTGCTCTAACCTAGTCCGCCAGAGTCATTAGTTTCTCAGATCAAGAGCTGCCTCCTCAAGGTCGGAATCATGCTAGAGCTCTTCATGTCACTATTGTCTGTGAAGGCAAGAAAGTACCATCTGTATTAGTAGATAACGGATCTGCGTTGAATGTGTGTCCGTTGAGAACTGCCATTACCTTGGGTTTCGGTCCCACTGATTTTGCCAAATCAACCCTTGGAATCCTTGCATATGATAACACCCGCAGAAATGTAGTCGGGGTCCTTACCACCAAGATTGTTGTAGGTGGTCAAGAATTTGAAGTTGAGTTTCAGGTTATTGACATCAAGGCCTCGTTTAATATGCTTCTGGGACGTCACTGGTTGCATAAGGAAGGTGTTGTTGCTTCAACCCTTCATCAAAAATTGAAGTTCATCAAAGATGGAAAGTTGATCACTATCAGAGGTGACGGAGAGCCAGAAATAGGACAAATAACTGGAGAAACTCTGATCCTCCCAGTTGCAAAAGCAGAAGACTACAACTTGAATGGTTTCGTGTTCGACGTTGCTGCTATTTCCTATGAAGAGGCCTCTCAGGTGGAGTTGTGTTTACCTTTTGCCATCAGTCATGTGGTTGCCAAGATAATGAGAAAAATGAATTACTTTCCTGGCATGAATTTGGGCCATGATCCAAGCAAAGCGTCTCACTGGCGCCCAATCAAAGCAAACCATGGAACTTTCGGTCTCGGATATATACCTACTGAGGAAGAGGAAGAAGCCATGGAAGAATTGTTGAAATTGAGGGAAGAAATCCGCCGCACTGGAGGGGTACTCCCAATGGCTCCATACTCCTTATCGATGAACGGTCACTTTATCAAAGAAGGCGAGACTTCACCATACTATGGGTTTTCCGAACCATGGTATGACTCGGTGACAGGAATCATGATACCTGGTTTTGAAATATTTAGTGGCCTTGCTCTCCCAGAAACAGAACCGCTGGTGCATTATGTTGAGAGAACTGTTGAGGACTGGTTAGTCTACCTTGAGCCAGATATGTTGGGGTCCTTGTTTGAAGAAGGTGAGCCTGATGCTGCTTGGCAGGAGTTGCCAATTTTAGACAATTCTGAAGAACAAGAAGAGACAGACCGTGAAGATGTGCTAGTAGCGGTTATTCAGAGCGACGCTATCTTTACAGAACCTCAGAGTCATATTGCACCCGCAACAGAAAATCTTTCAAACTGGAGTTCTGATGTTTTTCCTACTTATCTTATTACTGAGTCGAGTCCAGTCAAGTCTGTTAAGTCTGCGTCGATGCCTAGTCCAGGCGAGTCATTTTCTGATTTTATTTTCAATGTGAATCCTGAGCCTGTTCAGGATGAGTCCGATAATGATGATGTAATTTCTTTTAATCCAATGAAATTTGATTCTCAGTATGTGTCTGTGTTTGCTCCTGACTTTAATAATAAAAACACTCCCTCCTCAGACGAGGAAGAAGGGATCGACGAAACTCCCCTTGAATTGCAGTATATGCTCAAACAAGAGGAGGGCGCCGAGCCCAGCCCCTTAAAGATGAAATCGAAATTATAAACATCGGAACAGAAGATTTAATACAGGAAATACGAATTGGAAATACTCTATCTCCTGAAGAGCGCGATGAATTAATAAACCTACTTAGGGAATATAAAGAAGTTTTTGCCTGGTCCTACAAAGATATGCCCGGGTTGAGCGAAGACATTGTTCAACACAAGCTACCTTTGTTACCAGGAATTAAACCTAAAAAGCAGAAGCTAAGGAGAATGAAGCCTGAGTGGGTCTTGAAAGTAGAGGAAGAGGTTACTAAGCAGTTGAATGCTGGGTTTCTGCAAGTAGTGGAATATCCAGAATGGCTCGCAAATATAGTACCTGTACCAAAGAAAGATGGAAAGGTGAGAATGTGTGTAGATTTCAGGGATTGGAACAAGGCAAGTCCAAAAGATGATTTTCCTCTAACACATTTCGATATCCTGGTGGACAATACGGCCGGGCACGAATTACTATCTTTCATGGATGGTTTCTGCGGTTACAATCAAATTAAGATAGCACCCGAGGATATGATTAAAACCTCGTTCATTAAACAATGGGGGACCTATTGCTATCGGGTAATGCCATTTGGTCTTAAGAATGCCGTTGTGACATACCAAAGAGCAGCTACAGCCTTACTCCATGACATGTGTGGGACCCGAACCCGCGAGAGGGGAATGGGGCGCGAGCCGCCACGCTCTCTCTTGGTCTCTCGTACCCACGCGAATGGCGTGTGCTTTTTATTATTGATTTTAATTACCCAACCAAGCAGGCAGCAACCAAGCCATAGGGTGCAAACAAACGTGCAACCCAGTACCCATAAGGGCAGGGGTAAGCCACCGAGCCTAGCGAGGTGTGATTTAATTCATCTTTTTCGTGAACTTGGGATCACTAAGGCAATCCGAATTCCACGCAAAAGAGAGTGACAGAGTCGCCACCTAGATGAGGGATCTAGGACCCATAATTGACCAGAAATCTAGACTCGTTACCTGGTTATGAGAATGGAAGGTATGGGGAGTTACCACCACATGCACCATTCCTGCCCGATAATCGGTCTTCAATTCCAGAAGTTAACTCTTTTGAATTTCTTTTAAATGGCTCATTTAACTCTATATTAATGTGCGAACTATGTGACATGCATCCTAAGATCTAATTTCAATGTAATTCCTAAATGTGTATCTTGATTTTCTTAATTTGTTTGAATTCAATCCAAGTGAAAGTTCTCCTAAAATTCTAATTTCATGGAAAGTCCTAAGTGATTTAATTACTTTTAATTTAAGGATTAATGTACAAAACCCCACTTATGTGTGGAGCCGACTCGTGATTGGTATGCCATCAAGCATCCAAGCTGCCTACGTACCAAAGCCTCACTGGGATCAGAGTCGACGTAGTTCGGTGCACCTGAACTAAGCTACTTATGCCTAACTCATCTAGGACACCGATCTAGACTGGATTGACTGTTTCAACAGTTTTAAGAGAAATTATTTGATTCAAGTTGAAGATTTTATTATCCCACGACTTCATCTAAGATGCTATATGGTTATATCTAAGTGCAAGACGTCCCTTAGACTAATGCAGGTTAACCTACATCCTAGGTAACTAGGTTTGTCCTAGGGGAACGCCTGTGATGAGGCTGGACTCATCACAGGCGTTCCATAGCAAACGGTTGCTATGGAACGGTTGCTATCCCTTAGATCTATGGCACGGTTGCTATCCATAGCAAACGCCTGTGATGAGGCTGGACTCCTAACTCTAGGACTCCCTAAAACTTAGGACACAACATGACAAAAGTGTTCCTAAATGGGGCTCTAATGGTTCTTACGATGGAAACCGCAATCCAACGGTTCCGAAAGACATGGAGTGAGTTAGTTCAATTTGTTGAATTTGATGATTTTTGATTTCTGAAGATTTTCGATTCCTAAACATCTAAAAATACCAAAGGCTCTATGGTTCGCAAGTTTCGGCCTCAATCACAACCATGGAAGGGAATCGTGCTCTCAACCCTTGTATAATTTAGCACGTAAATTATAGTATCTTATTGCCTGGCATATTTCTCAGGATTTCCGTGGACAGTGGACTTCGGAGCCAATATCATACTATAATTTATGCACTCCAATTATGCTGGATGGATCGCAATTAGTATACGATTATGGTTACGATCTCGGCAGTTAAATTTTCACAGCATAGCTAATTTACAAAAGCAATCTATGAACCCTAGGTTTCAGTTTCAAAAAGTTAGGGATTGAATTTATGATGAAAAGTTAAGATTTTTTGAAGATTTTTACTGACTTTTGTACTGATTTGCTATTAAATTGTGATTTAATATCATTATGACCAGATTGCTAGGAATACACAGTAACCCTAAGCAATCGAGCTTCAAATCAGTTGAAACTTTTGCAAGAATATGATATGGAGGATTGTGGCTTACTGAAAAAATTTCATGAATTATCATTAAGATTTGATATCAATTCCCGATTTTTCAAAATCTAAATCAGATTATAGATTAACACAGGAACCTATATCATATCACTTTTAAATTACTCCAAACTTTCACAGAATAAAGATATAAATGATTAAAGCTTACTGAAAAATTTGCATGAATTATCATTAAGATTAGATATCAATGTCCGATTTTTCAAAATTCAAATCAGATTATAGATTAACAAAGTAACCTATAGCATATCAATTTCAAATCAACGTAAACTCTTATAATATAGAGATAATCATGCGATTAGACTACTGTATGACTTTCATGGATTTTTATGACTATTTGATGCCCATTTAAATTCACACAAAAATGATATGAAACCAAAGAATTACTTAAAAAGCAAACCTAATGGTATCCTAAAATCAAATGAAAAATTTCAGTAGATATATAGTAGATTATAGAATTTATTATCAAAATTTCAAAACTTAAAACTTAAATCTCCTCCATAAAATTGGTTTTTAAATATAAGAGATCAATTTGTTTCCTAGGCGTTAAAACCTGTTTATTAAAATAAATTGTAAAATCTTATCAAATCTTTGCAAAATTAATTGAAAATATTTATCTAACATTCCAGTAACCAAATTTACTGGTTTGTAATGAAATTTTTTGAAAATATATTAATTTAATAAGAAAAAGAATTATGGCACGTAAAACGGGGAAGCGATTAGAAAATAGTAAAAATCATATTTTTTTAAAAATATTTTTCAATGGAAACTTCCATTTATTATTAGGCTTTAATTTTGGAAAGTTTCATTAATTTTTAAAATGATTTGGTATTTATTAAAAATAACTGAGATTTAAAATAATTAATAATCCGATTAAATAAACTCTAAAAAATATGAAAATTTTTGGGTGATCTAAAAACCTTGTAAAACTGTTGGAAACAAACGTTCACTAAATTTGGACATGATTTGATATACGTTTGGCTCAATTCATCAAGAAATAACCCTTTTCGGGGTTATTCTTTGAAAAATAGAATGAAAAATAAAACGGCCGAACCGTGGTTGGAAATTAAGTTTCCAGTAGTTTTGTATTTTATATAAAACCCAGAAAATATCAGTTTTAAAAAAAAACCATGTTTTCAAACACTTGCTTTGATAATCTAATTTAAATCTATATTGAATAAAAACTAAAGAAAACCATTTTTAAATGGAGGAAAATTAATTTTTGGATCAAATTTTGAATTTTGAAAACTCATAATCTATATTATAACATACTGGAATTTGAAAGAAAAATTCATTGATTTGATACATCAAAATTAAAACCTTAGCATGCTTTTTCTACTTCACAAAGATGAGGAATCCTTACCGTTGATCGCGATCCTTGTCTATAGGGTTGGTGATCCAAGATATACGCTTTGTCCAACCCTTTTATACGCTAAAAAAAGATCCAAGGAATCCTCCAATAATCTTTGATTGCGTGATGCTTTGGAGAAGAAGAAGGAATTCAAGAATTCCTTTTGTGAAGAACACTTGAGAGAGAGATCACATCTTAAGAGAGAAGAAGTTTTTTTTTTCTTGGGAGGAGAGAGAAAAATGACGAATTTGGATTTTTTTCAATCTTTTCTAGAATTGTTTGCCTGATTTTTATACAAAAAAGCTAGGGTTAAGAGAGAAATAGTAGTTTCCAATGTGAGAGCTCTCATTTTTAGCTTGTTTACAATTTTCTCCTCTTGCTTTCTTTCTTTCTTGTTTCCAAATTGGATTTGATTCCAATCTTAATTTCTTGTCAATCAGGATATGTTATTATCATTTCACATTGCTTCTTTGGAAGAAAACCTTTTTAAGCAATCATTCTTCTTTTCCTTCTTTTCTTTTTTTATTCTTTTTATTTTTCTTCTAACAAATATGATGTCACCATTGTGACATCATCAAGGTTGGGTGCTCAACTCATGTGGGTCAGCTATGTGGGGCGTCCACCATGGTGGTGGACCCATATGGGTGAACCCTTCTACTTATGCCCAACTCATCTAAGACACCGATCTAGACTGGATTGACTGTTTCAACAGTTTAAGAGAAACTATTTAGTTCAAGTTGAAGATTTTATTATCCTACGACTTCATCTAAGATGCTATATGATCCTATCTAAGTGCAAGTTGTCCCTTAGACTAATGCAGGTTAACCTACATCCTAGGTAAATAGGCTTGTCCTAGGGGAAAAGTGAGGTTACTAGTGTAACTAGATCTATGGCACGGTTGCTATCCATAGCAAACGCCCATGATGAGGCTGGACTCCTAACTCAAGGACTCCCTAAAACTTAGGACACAACGTGACATAAGTGTTCCTAAGGGGCCCTAAAGGTTCCTACGATAGGAGACCGTAATCCAACCGCTCCAAAGACACGGATCGAGTTAATTCGATTTGTTGAATTTGATGATTTTTGATTTCTGAAGATTTTTGATTCCTGAACATCTAAGGAATACCAAAGGCTCTATGGTTCGCAAGTTTCGGCCTCGAATCATAACCATGGAAGGGAATCGTGCTCTCAACCCTTGTATAATTTAGCACGTAAATTATAGTATCTTATTGCCTGGCATATTTCTCAGGATTTCCGTGGACAGTGGACTTCGGAGCCAATATCATACTATAATTTATGCACTCCAATTATGCTGGATCGATCGCAATTAGTATACGATTATGGTTACGATCTCGGCAGTTAAATTGTCACAGCATAGCCAATTTATAAAGGCAATCTATGAACCCTAAGGTTTCTGTTTCAAAAAGTTAGGGATTGAATTTATGATGAAAAATTAAGGTTTTTTGGAGATTTTTACTGACTTTTGTATTGATTTGCTATTAAATTGTGATTTAATATCATTAAGACCAGATTGCTAGGAATACACAGTAACCCTAAGCAATCGAACTCCAAATCAATTAAAACTTTTCCACTAACAAGATATGGATGATTGTGGCTTATTGGAAACATTTCATGAATTATCATTAAGATTTGATATCAATTCCCGATTTGTCAAAATCCAAATCAGATTATAGATTGACACAGCAACCTATATCATATCACTTTTAAATTACTCCAAACTTTTACAGAATAAAGATATAAATGATTAAAGCTTACTGAAAAATTTGCATGAATTATCATTAAGATTAGATATCAATGTTCGATATTTCAAAATTCAAATCAGATTATAGATTAACACAGTAACCTATAGCATATCGATTTCAAATCAACTTAAACTCTTACAGTATAAAGATAATCATGAGATTAGACTACTGTATGACTTTCATAGATTTTTATGACGATTTGATGCCCATTTAAATTAACACAAAAATCAGATGAAACCAAAGAATTACTTAAAAAGCAAACCTAATGGTATCCAAAAATCAAATGAACAATTTCAGTAGATATATAATAGATTATAGAATTTATTATCAAAATTTTAAAACTTAAAACTTAAATCTCCTCCATAAAATTGGTTTTTAAATATAAGAGATCAATTTGTTTCCTATGCGTTAAAACCCGTTTATTAAAATAAATTGTAAAACCTTATCAAATCTTTGCAAAAGTAATTAAAAATATTTCTCTAACATTTCAATAACCAAAGTTACTGGTTTGTAAAGAAAAATTTTGAAAATATATTAATTTAATAAGAAAAAAATTATGGTAGGTAAAACGGGGAAGCGATTAGAAAACAATAAAACCCATATTTTTTTAAAATATTTTTTAATAAAAACCTTTATTTACTATTAATATTTAATTCTGGAAAGTTTCATCAATTTTTAAAATCATTTGGTATTTATTAAAAATAGCCGAAATTTAAAATAATTAATAATCCGATTAAACAAACTCCAAAAAATATGAAAATTTTTGGGTGACCTAAAAACCTTGTAAAACTACTGGAAACAAACTTTCACTAAATTTGGACATGATTTCCTATACATTTGGCTCAATTCATTAAGAAATAACCCTTTTCGGGGTTATTCTTTGAAAAATATAATGAAAAATAAAACGGCCGAATCGCGGTTGGAAATTTAGTTTCCAGTAGTTTTGTATTTTATATAAAACCCAGAAAATATCAGTTTTTAAAAAGAACCATGTTTTCAAACACTTGCTTTGATAATCTAATTTAAATCTATATTGAATAAAAACAAAAGAAAACCATTTTTAAATGGAGGAAAATTAATTTTTGGATCAAATTTTGGATTTGAAAACTCATAATCTATATTATAACATACTGGAATTTGAAAGAAAAATTTGTTGATTTGATCCATCAAAATTAAAACCCTAGCATGCTTTTTCTACGTCAGAAAGATGAGGAATCCTTACCGTTGATCGCGATCCTTGTCTCTAGGGTTGGTGATCCAAGATATACCCTTTGTCCAACCCTTTTATATGCTAAAAAAGATAGAAAGAACACTCCAATAATTCTTGATTGTGTGATGCCTTGGAGAAGAATAAGGAATTCAAGAATTCCTTTTGTGAAGAACACTTGAGAAAGAGATCACACTTAAAGAGAGAAGATGTTTTTTTTTTCTTGGGAGGAGAGAGAAAAATGACGAATTTGGATTTTTTCCAATCCTTTCTAGCATTGTTTACTTTGAATTTTATACAAAAAAAAGCTAGGGTTAAAAGAGAAATAGTAATTTTCAATGTGAGAGCTCCATTTTTTGCTTGTTTCCAATTTTTCCCTCTTGCTTTCTTTATTTCTTATTTCCAAATTGGATTTGATTCCAATCTTAATTTCTTGTCAATCAAGACATGCTATTCTCCTTCCACATTACTTCTTTGGAAGAAAACTTTTTTAAGCAACCATTCATTTTTTCCTTCTTTCCTTCTTTTTATTTTTTATTCTTTTTATTTTTCTTTTAACAAATATTATGTCACCATTGTGACATCATCAAGGTTGGGTGCTCAACTCATGTGGGTCACCCATGTGGGCCGCCCACCATGGTGGTTGACCCATATGGGTGAACCCACATGAGCTCCATCTTTGCGGGCTTTAGCCCAATGCGCCATTTCACACGGGTTTCGGGTTTTTCCGTAAAGAATCAGTAAAATCTTTCTAAATTCATCATTCTATATATGGACCCAACCCATTTGACATTTATGGTGCATCCCTCACACATGATCGGACCATCTTTTTCAGAAAATAACTTTTCGGACCAAAATGCCCCTATTTGACCGTTAGACATCCAAACGCGACCAAAATACCCTCAGATTGATTCACCCCTAAAAGAAAAAATTAAAAATTGAAAGTCTTTGTTGTCAAACTTCAAAAATAGAAACTTTTAAATTTGGGTCCTTTCGGGGAGCAATATTAAATATGATCATTTGGTATCCCCTGAAAATACCCAAAATGCCCTCAACACTTAGAATTTCCAAATTAAGCGAAACACCTGAGAAATTCTAAATTTAGCAGGTTTTTCAAAAGTCAGGAAATCATTCATAATCTCCCAGACATATTTCGGGGATGAAAAGAATTACACAGGAAAAGACCAAATTACCGCGAGGTGCTAGAATTTGGCGAGACTAGGGAAAACCCTGAGAAATTCTAAAAATAGAAGATTTTTGAAAATTTATGAACGGACTCAAGATTTCTTAGACACAACTTAGGGACCAAATATGATATGTTTGGAAATGTCTAAAATACCCCCGAAGTTCAAGACTAAGAGAAAATCTTGAGAGATCTAAATTTAGCAGGTTTCCCAAATCTTACGAAATTACTCTTAATCCATCAGCCGTACCCTCGAGATGGTTTTGGACATATGAGAAATGACTGAAATATCCATAAGATGATGAAAATGTAGGAGCCCCATGAGTTTCTAAAAATAGCAGCTTTTTCAAAATTTGTAAAATCACTCAAGATTTCTCAAATATAACTCGGGGGTCAAATGAGACACATCGGAAATGACCAAAATACCCCTGCAGTTCAAAATAGGCAAAAATGAGGAAAACCCTGAGAATTCTAAAAATAGCAGGTTTTTTCATATGCTAGGAAACTTGAACTTTCATCTTCTAGAGGCCAAAGGAACCCCCTAGAGACCTTCAGGATCGCGAATCAACTTCAAAACTCCAATAATGAAATGAAATCTACCCTAAAATGCATGGATGCCTAATCTAATGCTGAATACGGATTCAAGACTTGATGATACTACCGAATCTTTTGCTTTTTAAAGCGTAGCAAAATAGGGGTGTCTACAGATGCCCTTCTTTGGTAGAGGCGACGTAGTCATCGAATACCAAAGCAAAAAGTGACAGAACCGTTTTGCCCAGCTTTAATCAACAAAGGACTCTAGACAAAATGCAACCTAGATGAAAACATATACTCCTTAATGCAAGACCCTAAACGAAGTCCTAGAATTGGAATGTAATAAAAAATTATTTAATCTCGCTACCATGAGCTGGTAGTTCAGAAATAAATGGAGAAATGAATTCAATCTAAGAGCGAAAGTCACGCAACTTAGAATGAAAAATAATCCCGATGCGGCGCCGTTCACAAACGGGCAATGAAAGAATGAGATGTCATTTTCGAATGGATTCTGAAGAGAAGGAACAAAGATCGTTCTCAAACGGTTTTTAGAAGAAAATGAGACACCGTTCACAAGCGGGCTCAAGGAGGATAAGAGGCCATTCACAAACGGACTTGGAAAACGAGACACAGTTCACAAACGGGCTCAAAGAGGATATGAGGCCATTCACAAATGGACTCGGAAAATGAGACACCGTTCACAAACGGGCTCAAGGAGGATATGAGACCATTCACAAATGGACTTCGAAAATGAGACACCGTTCACAAAAGGGTTCAAAGAGGATAAGAGACCATTCACAAATGGACTCGGAAAATGAGACACCGTTCACAAACAGGCCCAAGGAGGACATGAGACCATTCGCAAATGGACTTCGAAAATGAGACACCGTTCACAAACGGGCTCAGGATAAGAGACCATTCACAAATGGACTCGAAAAATGAGACACCGTTCACAAACGGGCTCAAAGAGGATATGAGGCCATTCATAAATGGACTAGGGAAATGAGAGACCGTTCACAAACGGGCTCAAGGAGGACATGTGACCATTCACAAATGGACTCAGAATATGAGAGACCGTTCACAAACGGGCTCAAAGAGGATATGAGGCCCTTCACAAAAGGACTCGGAAAATGAGACATCGTTCACAAACGGGCCTAAGAAGGACATGAGACCATTCACAAATGGACTTCGAAAATGAGACACCGTTTACAAACGGGCTCAAAGAGGATAAGAGACCATTCACAAATGGACTCGAAAAATGAGACACCGTTCACAAACGGGCTCAAAGAGGATATGAGGCCATTCATAAATGGACTAGGGAAATGAGAGACCGTTCACAAACGGGCTCAAGGAGGACATGTGACCATTCACAAATGGACTCAGAATATGAGAGACTGTTCACAAACGGGCTCAAAGAGGATATGAGGCCCTTCACAAAAGGACTCGGAAAATGAGACATCGTTCACAAACGGGCCTAAGAAGGACATGAGACCATTCACAAATGGACTTCGAAAATGAGACACCGTTTACAAACGGGCTCAAAGAGGATAAGAGACCATTCACAAATGGACTCGAAAAATGAGACACCGTTCACAAACGGGCTCAAAGATGATATGAGGCCATTCATAAATGGACTCGAAAAATGAGACACCATTCACCAACGGGCTCAAGGAGGATATGAGGCCATTCACAAATGGACTCAGAATATGAGATACCGTTCACAAATGGGCGGGTAAAAGATAAGAAACCATTCCCAATTGGACTTGAAAAATGAGACACCATTCCCAAACGGGCTCGAAGATAACAGACCATTCCCAAATGGACTCGGAAGATGAGACACCGTTCCCAAACAGGCTCGAAGAATATAAGAAACTATTCCCAAATGGATTCGAAAAATGAGGTACCGTTCCCAAACGGGTTCGAAGAAGATAAGAGACCATTCCCAAACGGACTCGAAAAATGAGACACCGTTCCCAAACGGGCTCAAAGAAATGAGATAGCTTCGATTGATGAATTCAACGACGAAGAATTTAGAGATTTTTCATGAATTTGAATTTGAAGTAAGATTGGATTTGATGAATTTTAGATTTTTTGAACTCAATGAAATCAGGGATAGTAGAGATCATGCCCGATAAAGATATTGGAAACTAAGACTTTGACGAATGATGAGACGACAAACCTTAGGAACGAAGAAGCATGACTAACGAGAATGGTTTAGGAACACTTTCATGAAGCTTTAATAAGATTTTTCGTAAAGAGACTGTTGGTCATGTCTTCTGAGGATTTTGACAAGTGAAACCTTGATCTAAATACTTGAAATTGGTAATCTAGAACAACGGCTCTCTTGGATAGTAACATGAAAAAGTGGGATTTGCCTCTTGACAGGTGTTTAGATAAACATTTCTTGACCAGGATAGTATTTAAGTAACTGGAAGGAATTTTGAATTTTAATGGTTCATCTTTCTGAGAAATTGGCTCAACCACCATTGCATTTGAGGTTCTTCCAAGCTTAAGGTGCCTTCCTGGGGTATGATCTTCTTTGGAACTGGGCTTTATGATGTTTCTACTTCTGAATTCTTCTGAGTTGATCTTCTTTGAAATGAAGCTGTTTGACTAGATTCTCAAGCTCTTTCAGGTACAATCGCAGGGAGCTGACGAGGCCGGGCCTCCTTCACCGAGAGAGTTGCATCATTTTGACATAAGGACGACGATTGGCTCTTTCTAAAAAGAAAACTTAGATAAAAGGCACTACTCAAAGGATTGAGGAGCTCTGAAGGAGTGAACTTAGAATAACAAAGACTGACTGACTATACTGACAAATAGAGTGATGCTTCTGACTTAGTTAATATTTTGTTTGGTAAGTCTATCCTTTCGAGGAATAGTTTCTCAATTGGTAAGCACTGGACTTTTTCCTTAAAACAGTAATGCCTGAAGGATTTAATTACGACTCCTAAGATTGCTTAGCTTCAATGCCCCCAGTTTTGACAATGGCACTTGAATTTGCCTGAACTTCTGTTGATCTTTAGTCTTGATACCAGCCGTAGCCTTCTTATAATGATTCTCTTACCTTGACCAAGTCACCTCTTCTGAGTTTTTAACTTGGCGGACCGTGTTAGCCTTAACTTTTGTCTGAACCACCTTTCTAGGTTTTCGATCCAGCAGGCTATCCCCTTAGCTTTTGCCTAAGCCGCCCTTTCGGGTTTTCAACTTAGCAGGGGAATGATCTTAAATTTTGCCTAGACCGCCCTTTTAGGTTTTCAGTCTAGCAGATCTTCAAACTCCGTTCTTTTTTTCTTTTTCACTTTTTGTGTTTCGGGACCTAGATCATTAATTCTGAACACCGGAAGGACTTTATAGGTAGGATAGGGCTTTTCAAAGAATGGCTTAAGGTTTAACAAAGATTTCGACTGAACCTGTGAACCGGTTGCCTACGTATCCTCGGGTAGGAATCAGGTCGTGCGTAGTTCAGGGCGAATGCCCCTAGTTTGAAGATAAATTGTTTGAAGGTTAATTGATTTTTTTTTCTGGAATGATTGACTTTTCTTCTTTTGGAACTCGTTCATCTTTTTTTTTGGAACGATTGAATTTCTTTTCTTTTTTGAATCGACCGAACTCGGTTTAATCGAGCTGCCTACGTACCCTAGTGTAGGGACCAGGTCTCGCGTAGTTCGGGGCGAATGCTCCTAGTTTGATGGGTTTTCAAGAAAATTTCATTCAGGCTCGAAGGGTTTACAAACCGGTATTCTTTTGACGTTGGATGAATTTATTCGGCCAAATGAGGCATTCCGATGTTCAGATTGGGAATCGATGTAGGTTACTAGAGTCCCTCTGGTACTGATTATTATTATTATTATTATTATTATTTTATTTTTTTACGGAGTTTGACGGCATTTCCCGGTAAGAGAGAATGATTCTTCTTCCTTCTGGATATTGATAAATAATTTGACTTTGAGGGTGCATACTGGTTTTTGGACATCATTTCATCCTTGAATCGGTGGCCCTTGATATTTTGATGATCGCTCTGAGATGATTGCTCTTGCACTTTTCATATTGAATTTGATGGCTTTACATTGTCACTGGTGAAACCTGTGACCAGGGCCATTGACTGGAGATATGGAAGTTGTTTCGAATCGCTTTGAGATGATTGCTCTTGCACTTTTCATATTGAATTTGATGGCTTTACATTGTCACTGGTGAAACCTGTGACCAGGGCCATTTACTGGACCATCTCTTTATTCTCGAAATAGGTTTATCAATTCCTCACATTCTTCAGAGGGTCATGTATTTTCAATCGGCATTCACTGAATCAAAGTTTCAGTGCCAGTGTTTACCACTTCAATTTCATCTTTGAAAGGCTGGGATTGGCGCTCCTCCTCTTGTTCAAGTAATTGTTGTGACTCAAGTGGAGTTTCGTCAATTTTGTCCTCATTTGAGGAGGGAGTCTTACTTTAAGATCAGAAGCATACTTAAGAAACAGACACAAATGAACTAATGGGACTGAAATTTTATTTAAAGAGAAAGCTATTACATCTGACGACCTATCCTGAACATGCTCAGGATTCACAATTATAATAAAAAGAAAAGCAAAAGATAACTTATCTGGACTAGGCATTGACCTTGAACTGTAAGGCCGGACTCAACAATTGTACTGACCATGATGACTGACTCAACATAAAATAGTAAATGACTAAAACTTTAACTGCTACAACTGTCTAGCTTTGGAGGCTCGGCGAAGGCTGGTTCACATCAGGATAGCAGCTACTAGAACATCTTCACCGTCTGTATCTTCTTCTTCTTCAAAACGATCTGACCCAGACGTTCAATGGTAGGTTCTAAGGCACAGATAAGAGTGAGAGGATCAAAATTTGGGTCTCCTATGGTTATAGCATTGACAGTAGCTGTCGGGTTTGCATGACCAGGTAATGGGTTATTGGTAGCATTGGGTTTTGGCTCGAACACATGGCCTTTATTGTCGAGCAACCTCTGGATTCTGAATTTTAGGGCAATACAATTATCAGTGAGATGGCCGGAATTTCTATGGTATTCGCAGTGTTGATCTGTTCGCTAATTTGCTGGCAAAGGATTGGGAGGAGCCCTAATGTCGGGTAGGGTTATGCGACCTGAGGCTAGACACTCCTTGAGTATCTCAGATGGTGGAAGAGGGAGAGGGGTAAATTCTGTCTGGGCCTGTGGTCGAGGTGCGGCAGCAGGTTGGGTATAGTCCATCACCATGGGGTTCTAAGGTTTTGGAGGCTGAAGCTTGGAGCGGGAAAGGTTATTAATTTCAGCTGATGGAGACTTCCTGAATTCTCTGGTATTCGGGTTACTTCGGATAAATACTCCTTGAGCCATAGCCTCCTCTATTTGGGTGTCTGCCACGATGAAATATTTGAAATCCGGACAATACTGTAAAGACATGTGATACTGGAGTTGGGGGGAAATATTCTTCATAATTATTTGAACCTGCTCTTCCTCAGAAGGGCGCTCCATCATTTGCACTGCTAGTCTCCTCCATCTTTTCACAAAGGTTAGAAAAGATTCCTTTGAGTCTTGCTTGGTTCTCTCCAAATCTTTTCTAGTGATTTCTGTCCCATCATCGTATTTGAACTGCTTAATGAATTGTTCACCAATGTCCTTCCATGTCTTATAACGGGTTTTGTCTAGGACCATGAACCATCTCCTAGCAACTTTAGTAAGTGAAACAGGGAACAGTTGAGCCATCTGCTCAGGAGATAAGCCTTGAGGCTGACACATGATGGTAAACATCTGTAAATGGGTGATTGGACAACCCACACCATCATATTTATCAAAATCCAGCATTTGAAAATTGGCAGGGAGACGGATTTCTGGAAACAATGTAAGATCACTTGGGTTGAAACGACCCTGGTCCTGAAGCTGGATGTATTGAACTTTCCTGGTAAGACTTTCTAGTTTCTCCATAACTGTCGGCTTACTGCGATCCTCGCTGTACTGTTCTTTTTCTAAGTCTTCTTCGGTTTTATCAGGGATAGGGATGAACACTGGCGGGGCAGGTGCTGCTGAAGTAGCTGCATGGTGCATAGGTTCTTTTATCTTTGGAAGACGACGGCCCCAACTTCTCAGAAAGCTGAGCCTTGATAACTCGGTTATCCTCTTTGAGCTCTTGAAGTTGCTGAAGAATTAAGGTGAGAGTATCGGTAACAGCAACAGGTAGAGGATTATCTTGGTTTTCTGCCATTGGCGAAGATGAGGGTGAGAAAGAAGCAGATGACGGGGTCCTCAGAGAAGGTGGTGGAGAGACAGATTTCCTCTCCAACCGTGAAGAAATCCGAACCCAAGGAGTAGTAGGCTTAGCTATGGTGTTACTGCCCTGAAATATTTGAAAGACATATTTCAAAATCATAGAAGGAAGCAGACAATGATACATACATAGACCAGGATAATGAGAGAGAAAGATGAACTTTATTGATAAATCATTAAAGCTTGAGTACATGGTTCACTCTTATTAAATCACAGATAAACTGACACGGCTAAAAAGACTAAACATTCTTTCTAGACTTTTTCTTCGGCCGATAATCTTCCTCAACTGACTCCTTTAAAGGTTTGATGATTTTGACATCCCAAGCAGATGAAACGGATCTGACGATCTTAGGCTTGAGATCCTCAGGCGGATAAAAATGACGAAGGGGAGGCACAATAGATTGCTCCCTTCCATACTGACGCATAATCCTGGCAGGAACATAAAATGATGTCTTTTTGAGACCAAGAAGGCGAACGTAGTTAGCTTCTCCAGTGTTGAAGACAGCTTCTTGGATTCCAGGAATTTGGCAACAAATCTGATCTTGTTGGCGAGAACTTAACCAATCAGCCCAATCGCTTTTATGATCGAAGGAAACATCATGACGCCACTCGCTAAAGGTATACAATGTATGATCAAAGTGGACAGGAGCTGCAATTTTTAGCTTGTGGCACAACCACACCTGGAGTAATGCAGGACATCCTGAGAAGGACCCATTGAAAGAGCGAACATAACGACCTGGATCTGAGCTAGCACGAAGGCGAGTCATATCATCTAACCCATTGAAGGTTTCTGCAAGTATAGTAGGAATTGGATTGGCGCCATGATCCATTTGATCAACGAGATCCAAAAGAACAGCTGACGCCAAGCGAGAAGGCTGGACAGTGAGGAACCTAGCAAAGGAGCAGAATCTCAAAGCGCGACGTCGGGCCTTTTGAATATCAACAGCACCAATGTGTCCAATAGGAGGGTAAATGTTGATCAGCTGTTGCATGGACACTTCTTGGCCTTTTATGAAAGAGTCCATGGATTCATCTGGATTATTCATTAAGCGAAGGAACAAAGGACGATAATCCGGCATACAGGATGCCTTCACCAGAGGGCCATCTACAGGATATTCCAACAAGGCACACCATTCTTCAAAAGTGGGACACATTTCTTGGTTGCCAAAACGGAAGACATGATGATCGGGAGCCCAACACTCTGATGCGGCATAGAGTAATCCCCAATCGAGCTTAATGGTTGCCATGTAGCCGAAGAGATTTTTCTCTTGCTCACTTATGATATAGATGTGTGATTCCTTTAATGTGCCACGGATCCAATCGAGAATTTTACGAGTAGACATGGTGCCTGTAAGGCAAGAGAAGGGATACAAGAAGGATCAAGATTACATAAACATGAGATTGGGATAAGTTCCTGCCAGTTTAAAGAAAGTATGAAGACATGATCGAATCGTATGAATGAAAGACACCTGATCAAAAGATTAGACGGGATTACATAAGATTACTTTCAACGGCCGGATCAAGAATAACTAATCCTATAAGATCTTAGGAAAGATGAGATTTATATCCTAACCCCAAAGGGAAAGTATTTTTAATCTTTTTACATTTTGATAAGGGTTACCTGAAGGCATCAATCCTAATCCTAATCTAACAGAGTGGAGAGAGGATCTCGACTCATGACTTTGTTTGTGTACCTAAGGACCGATCGTAGCCATTGGAAGATGGACTACGGCCTAATCTAGACACAAATGGGTAGGATATCCTAAACTAAGCTCACACACGTGATGCACGTGTGTTCGTATACTATATGCATGTGTGGGGTAATCTAAGGGTAAGGCCAAGAGTTTCCTTAGCGCGAATCCGTGCTCAATATACTGTACCAGTGTCCGGCGTATCAGTACGTGAACAAGAGATCCGTTTACGTGCCATAAAGGTACTAGGCTAAGAGTGGAATGCTTCTCTAGCACAGAGGCACCAGGTGATGAAATCCCAGTCAACCATGCTAGATAACACTCCGGGTTCCTGAAATAGGACGTGTGTGCATGTGAGATGCAATGGTTTATATGCAAGTGATGTAAGTGTGTGCAATAAGTTTGCGCAATCTATGATGCCTTCAGATTTTGTTAGATTAAATTTGAGTAAAATGTGATGAGAAAATAAAACATACAAACTAATCTATTAAGTATAAGATATAAGATAGAGTTTTTATGAGCCAGTTAAAATAAATTCAAACGAATTATCTTTTGAAATTTTAATGAAGTTAGGTGATCCCCAGCAGAGTCGCCAAACTGTGGGACCCGATCCCGCGAGAGAGGTGCGGCACGTGAGGCAGCACGTTTTCTCTTGGTCTTTCGTACCCACGCGAATGGCGTGTGCTTTTTATTATTGATTTTAATTACCCAACCAAGTAGGCACCAACCAAGCCATATGGTGCAAACAAACGTGCAACCCAGTACCCATAAGGGCAGGGGTAAGCCGCCGAGCCTGGATTGACTGTTTCAACAGTTTAAGAGAAACTATTTAGTTCAAGTTGAAGATTTTATTATCCTAGGACTTCATCTAAGATGATATATGATCCTATCTAAGTGCAAGTTGTCCCTTAGACTAATGCAGGTTAACCTACATCCTAGGTAACTAGGCTTATCCTAGGTAACTAGGCTTGTCGTAGGGGAAAAGTGAGGTGACTAGTGTAACTAGATCTATGGCACGGTTGCTATCCATAGCAAACGCCCGTGATGAGGCTGGACTCCTAACTCTAGGACTCCCTAAAACTTAGGACACAACGTGACGTAAGTGTTCCTAAGGGGCCCTAAAGGTTCCTACGATAGGAGACCGTAATCCAACCGCTCCTAAGAGACGAATCGAGTTAATTCGATTTGTTGAATTTGATGATTTTTGATTTCTGAAGATTTTCGATTCCTAAACATCTAAGGAATACCAAAGGCTCTATGGTTCGCAAGTTTCGGCCTCGAATTATAACCATGGAAGGGAATCGTGCTCTCGACCCTTGTATAATTTAGCACGTAAATTATAGTATCTTATTGCCTGGCATATTTCTCAGGATTTCCGTGGACAGTGGACCTCGGAGCCAACATCATACTATAATTTACGCACTCCAATTATGCTGGATCGATCGCAATTAGTATACGATTATGGTTACGATCTCGGCAGTTAAATTGTCACAGCATAGCCAATTTATAAAGGCAATCTATGAACCCTAAGGTTTCTGTTTCAAAAAGTTAGGGATTGAATTTATGATGAAAAGTTAAGGTTTTGTGGAGATTTTTATTGACTTTTGTATTGATTTACTATTAAATTGTGATTTAATATCATTAAGACCAGATTGCTAGGAATACACAGTAATCGTAAGCAATCGAACTCCAAATCAGTTGAAACTTTTCCACTAACAAGATATGGATGATTGTGGCTTACTGGAAAATTTCATGAATTATCATTAAGATTTGATATCAATTCCCGATTTGTCAAAATCCAAATCAGATTATAGATTGACACAACAACCTATATCATATCACTTTTAAATTACTCCAAACTTTTATAGAATAAAGATATAGATGATTAAAGCTTACTGAAAAATTTGCATGAATTATCATTAAGATTAGATATCAATGTCCGATTTTTCAAAATTCAAATCAGATTATAGATTAACAGAGTAACCTATAGCATATCAATTTCAAATCAACTTAAACTCTTACAGTATAAAGATAGTCATGAGATTAGACTACTGTATGACTTTCATAGATTTTTATGACGATTTGATACCCATTTAAATTCACACAAAAATCAGATGAAACCAAAGAATTACTTAAAAAGGAAACCTAATGGTATCCGAAAATCAAATGAAAAATTTCAGTAGATATATAATAGATTATAGAATTTATTATCAAAATTTCAAAACTTAAAACTTAAACCTCCTCCATAAAATTGGTTTTTAAATATAAGAGATCAATTTGTTTCCTAGGCGTTAAAACCCGTTTATTAAAATAAATAGTAAAACCTTATCAAATCTTTGTAAAATTAATTAAAAATATTTCTCTAACATTCCAGTAACCAAATTTACTGGTTTGTAAAGAAAATGTTTCTAAATATATTAATTTAATAAGAAAAAGAATTATGGCACGTAAAACGGGGAAGCGATTAGAAAACAGTAAAAACCATATTTGTTTTAAAATATTTTTTAATAGAAACCTTCATTTATTATTAATATTTAATTCTAAAAAGTTTCATCAATTTTTAAAACCATTTGTTATTTATTAAAAATAGCCGAATTTTAAAATAATTAATAATCTGATTAAATAAACTCCAAAAAATATGAAAATTTTTGGGTGATCTAAAAACCTTGGAAAACTACTGGAAACAAACTTTAACTAAATTTGAACATGATTTGATATACGTTTGGCTCCATTCATCAAGAAATAACCCTTTTCGGGGTTATTCTTTGAAAAATATAATGAAAAATAAAACGGCCGAACCGCGGTTGAAAATTAAGTTTCCAGTAGTTTTGTATTTTATATAAAATCCAGAAAATATCAGTTTTTAAAAAGAACCATGTTTTCAAACACTTGCTTTGATAATCTAATTTAAATCTATATTGAATAAAAATAAAAGAAAACCATTTTTAAATGGAGGAAAATTAATTTTTGGATCAAATTTTGGATTTTGAAAACTCATAATCTATATTATAACATACTAGAATTTCAAAGAAAAATTCGTTGATTTGAACCATCAAAATTAAAACCCTAGCATGCTTTTTCTACTTCACAAACATGAGGAATCCTTACTGTTGATCGCGATCCTTGTCCTTAGGGTTGGTGATCCAAGATATACGCTTTGTCCAACCCTTTTATACGCTAAAAAAAGATCAAAAGAACACTCCAATATTTCTTGATTGTGTGATGCCTTGGAGAATAATAAGGAATTCAAGAATTCCTTTTGTGAAGAACACTTGAGTGAGAGATCACACTTAAAGAGAGAAGAGGTTTTTTTTTTTTTCTTGGGAAGAGAGAGAAAAAGGATGAATTTGGATTTTTTCCAATCATTTCTAGCATTGTTTGCTTTGATTTTTATACAAAAGAAAGCTAGTGTTAAGAGAGAAATAGTAATTTCCAATGTGAGAGCTCCATTTTTTGCTTGTTTCCAATTTTTCTCTCTTGCTTTCTTTATTTCTTACTTCCAAATTGGATTTGATTCAAATCTTAATTTCTTGTCAATCAAGACATGCTATTCTCATTCCACATTGCTTATTTGGAAGAAAACTTTTTTAAGCAATCATTCATCTTTTCCTTCTTTTCATTTTTTAGTCTTTTTATTTTTCTTTTAACAAATATGATGTCACCATTGTGACATCATCAAGGTTGGGTGCTCAACTCTTGTGGGTCAACCATGTGGGTCGCCCACCATGGTGGTTGACCCATATGGGTGAACCCACATGAGCTCCATCTTTGCGGGCTTTAGCCCAATGCGCCATTTGACATGGGTTTCGGATTTTTCCGTAAAAAATCAATAAAATCTTTCTAAATTCAACATTCTATATATGGACCCAACCCATTTGACATTTATGGTGCATTCCTCACACATGATCGGACCATCTTTTTCGAAAAATAACTTTTCGGACCAAAATGCCCCTATTTGACCGTTAGACATCCAAACGCGACCAAAATACCCTCAGATTAATTCACCCCTAAAGGAAAAAATTAAAAATGGAAAGTCTTTGTGGTCAAACTTCAAAAATAGAAACTTTTAAAATTGGGTCCTTTCGGTGAGCAATATTAAACATGATCATTTGGTATCCCCTGAAAATACCCAAAATGCCCTAAACACTTAGAATTTCCAAATTAAGCGAAACACCTGAGAAATTCTAAATTTAGCAGGTTTTCCAAAAGTCAGGAAATCATTCATAATCTCACAGACATATTTCGGGGATCAAAAGAATTACACAGGAAAAGACCAAATTACCGCGAGGTGCTAGAATTTGGCGAGACTAGGGAAAACCCTGAGAAATTCTAAAAATAGCAGATTTTTGAAAATTTATGAACGGACTCAAGATTTCTTAGACACAACTTAGGGACCAAATATGATATGTTTGGAAATGTCTAAAATACCCCCGAAGTTCAAGACTAAGAGAAAATCTTGAGAGATCTAAATTTAGCAGGTTTCTCAAATCATACGAAATTACTCTTAATCTATCAGCCGTACCCTCGAGATGGTTTTGAACATATGAGAAATGATTGAAATATCCATAAGATGATGAAAATGTAGGAGCCCCATGAGTTTCTAAAAATAACAGCCTTTTCAAAATTTGTAAAATCGCTCAAGATTTCTCAAATATAACTCGGGGGTCAAATGAGACACATCGGGAATGACCAAAATACCCCTGCAGTTCAAAATAGGCAAAAATGAAGGAAACCCTGAGAATTCTAAAAATAGCAGGTTTTTTCATTTGCTAGGAAACTTGAACTTTCATCTTCTAGAAGCCAAAGGAACCCCCTAGAGACCTTCAGGATCACGAATCAACTTCAAAACTCCAATAATGAAATGAAATCTACCCTAAAATGCATGGATGCCTAATCTAATGCTGAATACGGATTCAAGACTTGATGATACTACCGAATCTTTTGCTTTTTAAAGCGTAGCAAAATGGGGGTGTCTACGTAGCCTAACCCAAAAGAAAATACTGAAAAGTCAGAAGCATCACAGGATTACTTGAGTAATATTTCTTACTTTGTCATTTTATTGCAAATACCTATAGTTTTAATTTTTTAATTTTTTTTTTTACGAATTCTATTTTAAGAATTGTTGTAGGGTGCAATCACTCTGAAAACAGGTTCATTAACAGATTCTGAGAAACTTGGAAAAGGCAAGACTGTCATGAATGGCGAAAAATCTTTGAAGAATGATCTCTGGTCAATGAATAGAAGAAAGTTATAATGCCTCAAACCGGGGCAGGTTGCTAATGAAGTGGCGTCCCAAATTCGGGCCTTGAAAGTCCTTTATTATATGGTGTAATTAAATCCTTTGCTTCCAAAGTTATTAAGTGGAGATTTTGATTTCCTTTTTCTGATAATCTCTGTCAAAACTCAAATTATCGTATCTCTCTTAGTCCAGTTGAAAATGGTCTATTCTCTTTGAACATCATGCAAATATGATGTCACATTTCCTTGGAATCCGTATAAATATGGTATTCCATTCTCTTCGAGTCCATACAACTATGGTCTCTTATTCTCTTTGAGCATCATACAAATGTGATGTCTCATTTGCTTGGAATCCATAAAAATACGGTATTTCATTCTCTTTGAGTCCATTAAAAAATGGTCTCTTATTCTCTTTGAGCATCATACAAATGTGATGTCTCTTTTCCATGAAATCCGTATAAATACGATATTTCATTCTCTTCGAGTCCATACAACTATGGTATCTTATTCTCTTTGAGCATCATACAAATGTGATGTCTCATTTCCTTGAAATCTATAAAAATACGGTATTTCATTTGAGTCAATTAAAAAATGGTCTCTTATTCTCTTTGAGCATCATACAAATGTGATGTCTCATTTCCTAGGATCCATACAAATATGGTATCTCATGTTCCTTGGGAATCGTACAAATACGGTATCTCATCCTTTCTGAGTCCATTAAAAAAGGGTCTCTTATTCCTGTTTGGGATCCATACAAATATGGTATCACATTTTATCTGAGCCCGTTCAAATATGGTGCTTCGTTTTCTTTAAATTTTTTTCGAAAGTCATCTGTTATTCTCTCTAAGACCATTTGGAAATAAAGTCTCATTTCCTTTGAAACCGTTCAAAAACGGTATTCCTTTCCCTCCGAAAATCCGTTTGAAAATGGTATCCCATTCCTTCATTGCCCGTTCGAAAATGGCGCCGCATCATAATCATCTTTTGTTTTGGATTGCAAGATTTTTGTACCCAGAGTGAATCCGATTCTCCGTTATTCTAAACTGTCATCTCATGGTATTTAGAATAAATGATTTTTTATTACATTCTAGGACTTCGTCTAGGATCATGCATTAGGTTAGGTTGCATGTGTTTGTATTTAGGGTGCATATTGTCTAGAGAGTCCTTTGTTGGCAAAATACGGCGCAAAACGGTGTTGTCACTTTTGCTTTGGTATTCAATGCCTACGTCATTTCTACCAAAGAGGGGCATCTGTAGACACTCCCATTTTGCTCCGCTTTAATCAACAAAGAAGTTAGTGTTTTCCTATCGGTTTTTCAGTGTTTTCTCTTTCTATGTCCGTTTCTTATATTATCTCGATCTTTTCGGTCAGTTCCACCGCGTTTTCCATCTTTTCCAGCAAAGTGTTGAGAAAGAGTGTTCATGAGGTTCCAAATGAGAGGAGTTTGTACGAATTTCGTAGCCTTACAATTGCGATTTGGGTTGAACAAGTGAGCCAACATAATTGTCGATTAGAAAAAGTTCAAATTTCAAGAGAGTTTTGGTCTTGTCTGAGCCTACCAATAATAAATTCTGAAAATTATTCTAGGGGAATTTGGTCACTTAAGTGGGGCTCGTTCTTGATAATCATTAAATCTTATGGGAATCCGGCAAATACAAGTGGGGCCACTCACTGATCTTATTATCACATCAAGAGTTGGACATTAGAGAGAATAAAGTTGAATAAAATCAATTCATTTGGTGCGATCACAAAGGTTTGGAAAATCAAAATTTTGAAGGAATAGTTGATCGGCGAGGTAGTGGGGTCCACTATACATTTAGTGTTTATCATATTAGGTTGATCCGAACCATTCTTGAAAATGATTTTTGAAGCTGTGGATCGTCAAATTGATGGTTGAGATTATTCTAATTAGAATTAATTTTGTGGCACAACTAATTTGTAATATGGCCCATCCAAATGTTAAATGAACGGTTCAGATCATCCTATAGAAAAGATTTAGGGGAGCAATCAATTTACATTGTGGCCCTCTAAATGGACAGTTGGGATCATCTTATGGGTATTATGCAAGGGGCACAACCAATATACAATGTGGCCGGGAAATTAGATGGTTTAGATCATCCTATGGAGTAGACCCCATTCATTTTTTGAAAACTATGATGCAATATGGAAATTCGGTCAAATTGAGATGGGCCTACTAATGCTTCAGATCTCATGTGCTAATCCAAGAGGAGCTTGGCCAATATTCAATTTGGTCGTACCATTTTTTTTGCCCATTAGTAGAAGCAAGGACTACATAAAATATCAATGCTTAGTGTGCATGTTATGAGGTAAGCATCAGCTTTTGGAATTTTAAGGGAAAAACATATACGTGCATGGGAATGAGTGGGTCCTGCCAAAGCTACAAAAGTTCTATTCGCTGGTTTAGATGAGTTGTTTGGAATAAAAATTTCTTACTTTTTTAAGGGGGTGTTTTTTTTATATATGGTAATGATTCCAAGCCATGAGTAGTTTCTATAAAGAGACAAATAGGGATGATGTTGTTATTTGCTATTCACCTTTGGGATGACACATGGTGAATTATAATTAGATACTCCAATGGTGAGGGCTGTTGCCATTCTAAGCATAAAAATAAGGAAACAGGTTGGTGCGAATTTTGGTAATTGGTAGCTACTTTGGTAGCAAAAGAGATCTTATTTCAAGAATAATGTTCGTTTAATTATAAAATATGTGGAGGCCAAATCTTGGAGAGCAAAATTATATTGGTTTCCTTTTGGAGAGCTCTCGGATCCGATAATGGGAGAATGTGAAGATCTTAATGGTTGTCTATAATGGAATATGCCATATGGTGAAAAGAGAAAATGGTAGCCTTGGAAAATCATATTTTTTTTAGCAAGCATGATTTGGGAAAACGTGAAACTGTTTTAGAAGTTGCTAAATAATTTTTTATCTTTTTTGGCAACAAAAGGAAGAAGAGCCAAGGCAAATGGGAGGACACTATAGATGGATACCGAATTGCTCTCTTAAAGGAGGTTCGAATTTTTTGTTGAGGAGAGGCTTCATCTTTTTCACTCTCTTGAAGATATGAGGCTTTCCCTCCCAATCTTGGTTCCCTCTCCGTAGCCCTCCACACATCCTCCCGACCACTCTCATCTCTCCCCTCTCTCAACAGCCCACTGTCGTCTCCCCTCTCTCTCAACAGTCCACTCTCACATCTCCTCTCTCTGAACAGCCCACTCTCACTCTCCCCTCTCTCAACAACCATCTCTCTCTCTCTCTCCACTAAAGTTTGATCATCCTTTGGTTCACACACTTGGGAA
Source organism: Tasmannia lanceolata (assembly GCF_043159265.1). Lineage (NCBI taxonomy): Eukaryota > Viridiplantae > Streptophyta > Magnoliopsida > Canellales > Winteraceae > Tasmannia > Tasmannia lanceolata. The sequence continues at coordinate 21,378,501 of NW_027518700.1, forward strand.
GGGAAATGTTATTTTTCACATACATTGGGAGAGGCTTTCAGATTCAATCTCGGAATTTCGGCATCAAATCATCATCCTCGGACTCTCGTGCTTTCAGATTAGGCTCGGATCGATACCAAAGGTTTGTTCATTCTTCTCAGATTTTTCTAGAATTATTCCGTATTTTTTACGTATTTTTGCATGGTTTTAGTATTTACGCTTATTTAATGCAATAATATTTGAGTTGGCTCAAAATCGGGCTTTACATGAGTTTTTCAAAGTCCAATTCGTCTCAAAATTTTTTACAATGATCTATTTAATGGGACTAAAAGAACTATCGGATTGGATCAGACATTGGATCTAAGGATTTCTAGAATTTGAATGAAGTTTGAAATTTAATTTGAATTAATGACCGGAGTATTAGGAGATTGGAAAAAATAGCTACCTTAGGATGATCTGTTTCTTGGAATATTATAATTTTATTATGTTCATCATATCAGAGCAATGTTAAAGGACATCTTTCAAAGTCATAATTTTCTCAAAAATCATGTTAAAAAAATAGAAAACTCTTAAAAGACATCTTTTTGAAGAAGAAAAATGAAAAATATACCAAATAAGTTCTAAAATTAATGAAATTTTGTAGTAAAATAATATGATGCTGATATATTCTGCCATGAATTTTTAATGATTTTAGGATTCTATTTGTTATATTGTTTGATATTTGCTTTTGAAACAACCAGATTTTGTGAGGTTTTTTATTAATATCAAATCATAATTAAAATTTTCAAAAACTTTACTGTAGTCTTATATTATAAATATCATGTTACTGTAAACATTTCAATTGATTTGGAATTTGTTTCCTAGGGGATGCTGTGTAAATTCATAATCTGATCTGAATCTTTAAAAATATGAAATTGATAGTAAATCGTATCTAAAATTCATGAAATTTTCACAGTAGGCTATACTCATTCATATCTTGTTATTTTAGAAATTTCAATTGATTTAGATTTCTATTGCTAAGGGTTTCTTTGTAATTTTAACAATCTGGTCTCATTATTATTAAATCGGAAATTAATAGCAACTTAATATAAAAATCTATGAACGTTTTCCAGTAAGCTATATTCATTCATATCTTGTTACTGTAAACATTTCAGCTTATTTCGAATTTGTTTGCAATGAGTTCATTTAATAAAATCATCCATGTGATCTGAAATTGATAAAATCTATTAAAAATCGAAAATAACCAAAATCATTATGAAAACTTCCAGGGAACTTTAATTTTTTGTCACATATTCATTCTTTAATCCGCTGAAACAGAAATCTTAGGAGTCTTAGATTTCCTTTGTAAAATGGCCATGCTAGGATAATTTAGATGCCGAGATCGTAACCATAGTCGTATACTAATTGCGATCAATCCAGCATAATTAGAGTGTGTAAATTATAGTATGTTATTGGCTCCAAGGTGTACTGTTCACGGAAATCCTGAGAAATATGCCAGGCAATAAGATACCATAACTTACGTGCTAAATTATACAAGTGTTGAGAGCACGATTCCCTTCCATGGCTGCGACTCAAGGCCGAAACTTGCGAAACATAGAGCCTTTGGTATTCCTTAGATGTTTAGGAATAAAAAATCCTTGAAATAAAAAATCATCAACTTCAACAAATTGAACTAACTCACTCCATGTCTTTGGAACCGTTGGATTACGGCTTCCCATCGTAGGAACCATTAGAGCCCCATTTAGGAACACTTGTGTCATGTTGTATTCTAGGTTTTAGGGTGTCCTAGAGTTAGGGAGTTCAGCCTCATCACGACCGATTGCTATTATTAGCAATTGAGTCATAGATCTAGTTTCACTACTTATCCCTTTTTCCTATAAGACAAGCCCAGTTACCTAGGATGTAGGTCAACCTGTATTAGTCTAAGGGACAACTTGCACGTAGATATGATCATATAGCATCTTAGATGAAGTCCTACGATAATAAAAGCTTCAACTTGAATTAAATAACTTCTCTTAAAATTGTTGAAACGGTCAATCCAATCTAGATCGGTGTCTTAGATGAGTTAGGCATAAGTAGCTTATCTTAGGTACACCGAACTACATCGACTCTGATCCCAGTGAGGCTTAGGTACGTAGGCAGTGTGGATGCTTGATGGCAGACCAATCACGAGTCGGCTCCACACATAAATGGTGGGGTTTTGTACATTAATCCTTAAATTAAAAGTAATTAAATCACTTAGGACTTTCCATGAAATTAGAATTTTAGGAGAACTTTCACTTAGATTGAATTCAAACAAATTAAGAAAATCAAGATACACATTTAGGAATTACACTGAAATTAGATCTTAGGATGCATGTCACATAGTTCGCACATTAATATAGAGTTAAATGAGCCATTTGAAAGAAATTCAAAAAAGTTAACTTTTGGAATTGAAGACCGATTATCGGGCAGGAATGGTGCATGTGGTGGTAACTCCCCATACCTTCCATTCTCGTAACCAGGTAATGAGTCTAGATTTCTGGTCAATTATGGGTCCTAGATCACTCATCTAGGTGGCGACTCTGTCACTCTCTTTTGTGTGGAATTCGGATTGCCTTAGTGATCCCAAGTTCATTGAAAAGATGAATTAAATCACACCTTGCTAGGCTCGGTGGCTTACCCCTGCCCTTATGGGTACTGGGTTGCACGTTTGTTTGCACCCTATGGCTTGGTTGGGTAATTAAAATAATTGATAAAAGGCACACGCCATTCACGTGGGTATGAGAGACCAAGGGAGAGCGTGACGCCTCGCGTCATTCCCCTCTCGCGGGATCGGGTCCCACACTTGGAAAGACCAAGTTCAGTCACATTTTCTCCCATCCACCCTCGTTGGTAAGACTTCTAAACTTCATCTCCTTCGTCTCAATTTTCCTGTGATATCAACAGATTGGCGTCATTCGTGGGACCACCATGATGAATTCGAGATCAAAAGCCTTGAAATCTGTCACTGCCAGCCCACAAGACGAAGGAGTAATGACTAGGAGTCAAGCACAGGCCACAATCCTCGGAAGCCCTATTCCGGAGGAGGCGCCTACCAACGAAGATACAACTCCAGTCACTATGACCATGTTCAACCAACTGGCAACACAAGTTGGGGATGTTTCTATCGCTCTTCAGGAAATATTATGATGTTTACCACCTCCTCCATCGATGGTTCAAAATGTCACTATTCCTCCATTGATTGCAGAAGTGAGGAATCCACACTTAGAAGAAGAACAAGATGAATCGCCCAAGGGTAGAAACCCTCGCAGCAGAAGACTGGTAAATCATCGACCCTCGACCTCAATCACCAGCCCTCGTCTGAATCACAGAGATGCAGAAGTTAATGACAGACGGGCGCCGGAATTGACCCTTAGGCCCATACCACTTCAGAATAATAACGCCCCTCAAAGGGCTAATAGTGCGGGAAATCCGAATCAAGGGTAAGGCAACCCGCATCAAAATTTGAGAGACGGAGTTAATACCCCTGATTCGGGGCTCTTCGCCGAGCTTCAACGACAAGTCAGGGAGATGCAACGCCATCTTAAGAAACCTTATGAACCAGATCTTCTGGCTGAATGGGAGAATGAAATACAATCACCATTCGTAGAGACCATAGCACAGGCTTAATTGACACCAAACTTCTACCTACCGGGGCTTGACCTCTACGATGGTACGTTGGATCCCTTGGAATACCTACAGGCTTATCGAAGGGCGATGGAATTCAAAGGTGCTAACGATACAGTCATGTGTCGTTCCTTTTCTTCAAATTTGAAAAGAGAAGTGAATAGTTGGTACATCCGCCTTAAACCTAACTCCATATCTTCTTTCCGAGAGTTAGGTAGGGAGTTTATTACATATTTCGCCAACAGTCGGCCGCAGAAGAAACCTGCCGACGTACTCCTCGCTCTCCGCCAAGGAAAGGATGAAACCTTACGGTCTTTCATAGGAAGGTTCAGGGCTGAGTTATCCCAAATCAAGGACCCTAATCATGAGATGGTTAGAGTAGCGATGAAATCGGTTGTCAACGATATGGATCTCAAAGTAGCCCTGAATATGGATCCTCCCCGAGATCTCCAGCAGATGATGACGGTGGCAAACAAATATGTCAACAACGAAGAATCTTTCGCTATGGAAAGAGAGTTAGAACTCGCCAAAGCTCCGGAGAAGCGGAAGGAAGAGACTCGGTTGAGTAACAGCCAGATTAAACCTCCTCGATCTGATTATCGACAGTCACAACCTGGCAATCGAGCTCATTCGCAATAGTTTGAAAGGTACAATTATACTTATCTGAATACATCCGTTGCAAACATCCTTTATGAAATCCGACGAAAAGAAGATCTCCAATGACCAAAAAAGATAGACACCGGTAGTTCTGTCAATATTTTACATCACGATGCTTTTAAGGAGATGCACCTCGGGATGGACAAACTTGTACCGGTCGAATGGTCGATATACGGATTTTCTGGCAGATCGATCTGTATCGAGGGTAGGATAGACCTCGCTGTAACGTTCGGTACCGAACCCCGCCAGAAAACTATCATGCAAACTTTCTTGGTAGTCAAAGCCCCCTCCCCTCCACCTATAATGCTATCATAGGACGTCTAGCTCTGAATAAGCTCGAAGCAATTGTCTCTACACCCCACCTCAAAATTAAATTCCCGACGAAAGCAGGAGTCGGAGAGGTAAGAGGACATCAAGAAAGAGCTAGAAACTGCTATGCCGATTACGCCAAGGTAGTAAAAAAGGTAAAGGAATCCCTCCAAATAGTCGGTACCGACCCACATTCGGATAACTAACTGACATGTGGAGAACCAGTGGAGGAACTAACTCAAGTACCACTGTTTGGAGAAGACAATGAAAGGATAGTCCAGATTGGATCACTTCTCACAGGTAAGCCGCGAACCAACCTGGTCAAATTTTTGAAAGCTAATGCGGATGTTTTTGCATGGTCTGCCCGACGTACATTATTGTCCATCGGCTCAGTGTCGACCCCTCTTACAGACTCGTTAAACAAAATAAACGGACCTTCACCCCCGAGTGATAGAAAGCCATAAAAGAGAAGGTCGATAAACTCATACAAGCCGGGTTCATCCGAGAAATACATTACCCTGAATAGCTCTTGTAAACACCTCATTTTGACCGAACCCTAATAACGTCGTTAGGACAGAAACCCTATCAAACTAGTGTTTCAGTGTCCCCAATTTGTTCCTAGAATAGATTAGGGTCTCATCTAGGTCCCCATAAAATTTCATCCGAATCCGTTGCAATTTGCCTAGTAAACGAATGAAGTTTGTGGTATATTGTAGTGTAGGAATACATGTGGCGATTTAGCCAGAGTAGGGGGTGCGCTTGAACCTGGAAAGCCAGTTCAAATTTACTGCAGTGGGCTGTTAGGGAAGATATGTGGGTGTGCAGATTAATATGTAGCATAATTAGGGGTGCATTATCTGGGAGCAGGGCAATTTTGGTAAATAAGGAAGATTCTTTTCTTCCTTTTCAAGTTTTGTTTAAAGCTTAATCTGGATTAATGAAGGTTTAAGAACTAGGATTAGTTGAAGGGAATCATAGGAAGCTTCCTTGGAAGCTTCTTAAGTGGTTAGGTTTCCTTTGATCCCAACCCTTAAACAAAAAAGGTGATTTGAAGGGCTAGGATCAAAATGAGGGAAATATATTTTTCATAAAATTTTGCCCCTCCATTATTTCTCAGGCCCCTTTTTTGTCAAAGAGTTAGTCCTAAAATGCACTTGAGGGCTATCTAGAGCAAGAGTAGAGGGTGCGAATATATCATTCCCCTTTCTACTTGGGCCACCCTTTGTAACTAAAAAGTGTAGTCATAAAATGCCCTAAGGGTGGCTGTCCCTTGAAGCAAAAGGGGGTGCGAATACATCATTTCCCCTTTCTACTGGGGCCACCCCCTGTAGGTTAAAAAGTTGCCAAAAGTTACATTGGAGGTGGTTGTCCAAGTAAATAAAGGGGGGGGGGGGAGGTGTGAATATGTCTTTTCCTCTCGCAAAAACCCAACCGGTTGGGGTTTTAAAGGGAGAGAGCCTCATTTGCAAAAAAGGAGGAAAGAAAAGAAAAGAAGCAGAGATAGGGAAAGAAAACACAGGGAGAGAGAGAGAGAGAGAGAGAGAGAGAGAGAGAGAGAGAGAGAGAGAGAGAGAGAGAGGGAAGGATTCGCCTTCTTCTCCGGCAAATCCGCTGGATCTCCGATCCACATCCACCTCCTAGCCTCCATCTACCACCTTCTTCCCATCCCTTCTGTATCTCAATCCTATTCTAACACCCAAACCCACTTCGAACCTTTACCCAAAACCCAATCTCTGAGAAACTCCATTGATTCCTGCAATCTTGCCGTAATCCGACCATCTCCTTCCCATCTCGGCCACTTCTCATCTCCACTTCCCAAAAGCCCGAAAACCCATTTTATTTTCCCATCCAAACCCATTTCATCTTCCACAACCCCATCTCTCAGCCACCTCTCTTCTTTACCATTCAAACCCGTAAAACCCATTTTTATCACCCTCTTCCTGCAAATCCGGCTCCATCCCCACCCTCAAACCCATTTCCATTATCATCTTCTCTGGCCATACTTGCCAGAATCCAACCAAACCCATTCCAACACCACCACCTCACTTTCACAACCACCATCACCTCCATCAAAACCCACTTCGCCTTCATTTCTAATCACCATCACCGGAATCCGGCCACCCTATCCCATCTCCTCATTGCCTCCACCCATCTCCAACCGACCACCACAACCGCCATTTTTCCCCTCTTCATTTTCACCCAACTTCACTTTCTTCTTCTTCTTCTTCTTCTTCTTCTCGGTTTTGGGGAGAGAGTTGTCTTGATTTTTAGTGGCTACTCCCAAACAGGGAGCCTCATTTTGCAGCCAAGAGAGACAGAGAGAGAAGGTAAAGAGGGAAAAATCATTGAAACTCTAGCTTTTATTTTCTCCTAATTTTTTGATCAAGCTATCTCTCTTGCAGAGGAATCATTAGATCAGGTATTTTATACAAATCTCTGAAACTTCTCGTCATTGAGATAATCTCCTCATTCCTTAGCTTCATAGCAATTGAATGATAATTTCATTGTTGGATAATAATACAATCTGGTCAGGATTTAAAAAAAAAAAACAAAGTTGATCTCGATGTTTAATTTCCTCATTCTGTTCTACATTTGATCAAAAGCATTTTATTGATTTGATAATGGCATGATCTTTCAATGTGTACATATAGAAAATTTACTTTTAAAAAAATAAAATAAAATCTGAGTTCCACTGAGATTCGATCTTCAGTAATGAAAGCATTTGATGACATGAACTGAAATGGTTTAGTGAGATTACAAAAATCAGTTTTGATAGTATCTTGAATCGTCAAAATGATTGTCATAGCAGTCATGATCATGAAGTAAATTCAATTTTATTTATATATATATATATATATATATATATATATATATATATATATATTTGCATATACGTGTTTTGATTTTGTTAGCACAACATGATATTGAGTATTGCGTGAAAGTTATCTGCTTTATTCTTGTCTTGGTCAATTTTAAGTGGTTCGGATAAAGGTACAAAATATGCAGGTTTTATGTTAATAAGACATATTGCTTGATGTTATTAATGACATAAAACCTATTGGCTTTATTGATATCCACTCAATCATCATTGATCTCGGATCATATATCTTGTATGAAGAAAATTCATTTGCTCACCTGTTAAATGCATGAGAATGACGTGCATGGCTGTAATTTGTGTTTTCCTATTAAATGATTTTTTACTGAGTTACCTCATATCATAGCAGTCATTTGAGGCTCTAATTTTATCCAAACAAATTTATTCATGCTCTTCATTTTATGGTTGATGTCATGTTCTTGAGCTTATAAGCTTTCTTGCTATGTCAATTTTCCTCACTGGTCATGGGAGTGTTTCCTGTAATCTTACTCTTTATGAAACGGTTACCTCAAGCTAAAAGTCCTACCAAGTTGCAGACCATAGGATGCTTTTGTGTTGTATTTTTGGACCTCACTACACAAAATTCTTTTATTATGTTCTTAGGCTATTCTAGCCCATTACAAGTGATGACATTTTAGTAAGGAGCCGATAGCATGACTTAGGTTGAGGCATTTTTTTTTGGAATCTTGCATGGGATGCTTGATTGGCAAAAATCTGTTATTCAGTCTGTAATGTGACCTTCGGTTGATGAGTTTTGCTTGTTAGATATTTTCTTTTGGCTCACTTGTGCTAGCTGCTCGTTGAGTGTTTTATTGTTATAGTTTTCATTTTGTTATCTAGTAGTTTTGAGCTCATCAAATCAATTTTATTTGAAGTCTTTGATACGCCTATTTAGAAATTTTCATCGCATTTACTTGTTAAGAGGTTTAGATGCAATTATCATTTTCATCGAACACTGAAATATTTGCTTGCTAAGGCGATGAAGGCGCTAGCCCAAGCCCATCCTTAGGGGACTTGCTCAGTCCAAGTAGCGTACCCATCATTTGTATAGTAGACTTGCCTAGTCTTTTAGACGCCTTTCAGATATTAGAACCATTCTCATTGCAAGGGCAATGAAAGAGTTATCTATAGCCCTCATTTTTTAGGAGACTACTTTAGTCTCATAGTAGTAGTTTCCAACTTTAGGAGACAAGCATTGTCTCATTTAAAGAGTTACCCCTTTGGAGGCTTGCCCAGCCTCATGATTAGAACATTTTTAGTAGAAGACTAATGTAGTCTTTCTAATTGCCTTATATCATATTTACCATTGCAAGGGCGATGATAGGGATACTTGGAGCCCTCCTTTATATATAGGAGACATGCCCAGTCTCATTTACACCCCCTCATAGAGTGTTAGATGTGCTTTGACTTACTTGCATCCCCTTTTTTGTATTGATTGTTTATGAGTCTATTTAATAGACTGTTAGTTTGTCCTATGGCTTAGGAGTTAGTCATTTAGAGTCGCTGTCTTCTTCTTTGTTATTAGAGCCTTGCTAGCTTGGGATCTTAGATCGTTTTCACTGTTCTTGGGACACTAGTTTACTTGTTGTGGATTGTCTCTTTGAGACACTAGTTGCTTGTTCGGGGTTTCCCCTTTAGCTTTAGGGCTTTGCCCTAGTTTGTGGTTGTACTTGTGTGTTCCCTTTAAGAGTGAAAGCATTTAAAGGTTCGAAATATTGGAAGAGCTTTAAAATCCAAAAGCATTAGAAATTTGAAACTCAAAAACATTTGAAAACTTTAAAAATATCAAAAACATTTGAAAAATATTAAAATCCTTAAATTATTTGGAGTGTTAGGTTTTAGTTAAGAGAGTTCGATTCTGAACTACGTTGGCTTGATCATCTTCTACGAGGTACATAGTGCAGCTTGGGATCTTTACCCCAAGTCCAGCCAAACTTTGTAAATAGACTTTGTAAATCTTTCAAAAATCATTTAAACAACTTTAAAACCTTGTTTTCAAAAAGCTCTTCCTCTAGAGTTAAGAGTTTGTCATAGATGGAGAGTTTTAGAATTAGGAGTTTGTCTTTAATGTGTTGTGTGTTTTGTTTATATTTGTGTTAGAGTTAGGAGTTTGTTATGCCTCCGTTCGGTCAGTTGGCGATTCACATCGCCGACTGATGACTAGGTCTAGGAAGCGTTAGTGATCCCATTGTTTTCTTAGGACACACGGCCTAGTTACACATAGGTTGTAGGAACCACCTGCATTAGCTTAGGGCTAACCTGCATCTAGTTAGGGCATATAGGTTGTCCTAAAATTCACAATGCATTAGAATTTAAATAATCACATAAGAAGCTTTAATAACTAGTCCGGTTTTTTAGATCGAGTCTAGGATAGAGGTATAAATGTTTTAGGCATCATAGTTTAGAATAGGCGCGAAGAACTATGTTGCTTTGATTCTCGTGGAGGAGGGGATACGTAGGTAGCTTTGAATGAATACTAGACCATCCAAAGAATCGGGCGAAATCGTTTAGAGTTTAGGATTTGTCGTATTGTGTTGTGTGTGGTATCAAGTTATATGGCATATTTTGTTGTATTTTCTTACTTTCCTGTATAGACCTTATACTTTTAGCTGTAACATGCATGTGTTTGCCCACCGGAACTTAGACACTCTTTAGGCATGACACTCGTAACCTAGTTATTCTTAGGTGACATTTCTTTCTTTTCTTTCGTGTGTGCTTATTATTCATCTCCGAGACATGCATGATTAGATAGACGTCTTTTCAGAGATATTTGTTCCCATTTCACATGATTTTCACCCAAAACTCTTCGAGGTTAATAATAAATGGCATAAGAGACCAAGTTCTTGCACTCGGACGAATTGGGGGTGCTCTTCGGAGTTTCTCCATTCGTAATCAGGCACAGACCTTTTGTATCTCTGGTTATCTGTTGCAGGCAGAGCATTTGTTTTGGTTCCATGGATGGCGACTCTGAGTTATTTTTAGGCACGTCTTGGTTTCGAGCCCTGGCTTCGGATCAAGATGTATCTCATTCGTTATGTATCGCCACTCGTGTTATGCTATGAGGGTGGCATTCGTTTCAAGAGTTCATTGGTAGAGCTCTCCTTCACACGTGGATGATTCAGAGGCCGTTGGGGGCTTGACCCCCACCTCTCTCTCTCGGATCGGGGTTCACAGGCTGGCAACTCTCCTGGGGAGAACTCTATTAAAATGCCATTTTTACTAACTTTGGAGAAATTTGGGCCAAAATCATTTTAAATGGGAACTCTATCGTTAGAATCCAGGGGTACCAGATAGGTGCGTAAATAAAACGAGAGATTCACACATTGCACAGCACGCATTATCATATTCTTCATTTCTTTTATTGTATTTCATTATTATTGGCTCCACGAAAATATGTATGGTGCGTACCAGATGGGATGTCATTACCCTGATGGGACTGTTATATCTATTTTCAAGCTATGCGCCGGTGCTGCAGCTGTAAACACTAGGTGTACTTGTGTTTACACCAGCCAATGAGCAATGAAGCATACTATGTATAATACTAGGTATACTTGTGTTATACATCCGAAGTATGAATCATATGCATAGTGCCCGATAAATTGAGTCCGGAGCCCTACTTTATTTCATATATATTATGTACATAAATATATGTGTTGACTTAGTTAAACCCAACTAGAAAGTGCATGTGTGTGTATATATATATATATATATATATCGCATTTATATAAGACGTACATGTGTGCTAGAAACACATGTGAGCCTAGGATAGAAGTCAGCCTACCCATGTAGTGTAGAATGGTAAGTCACACTGTGGTTACCCGCCGCATTTTATAGTACACTCACATATCAGTCTTGAGTCAAGTGTCTTGACTCCGCTAGATTAGATTAGGGCTGGTACCCCTAGTTAGGGTGTATATATATGTGTGTATAGTGTATTATTCTTAGATTATGACCTATCTTCTCGAATAGGTTTCTGTATTTATTTCAGCCATACCATTCTTTCAGACCTATTCGATGACCCTTGCTTTTGCTTGATCATCATCCAGATCATGGTCTATCCTGCCACCTTTATCATATGATTCTAGTATCTCGAATTTATATCCATTTCGTCGGCTGTCAGATTGAGCCCTACTTTCTACTGAGGTTTTCTGGTCTATGATCACCGATTAGAGTTTGTTCACTATTTCAGTCTTGGATCTGGTCGATGGTTCTTATTTATCACCTTTTATGACCATAATCCATTTCTTGATTCCTCGTTATCCGTTTCACTTAGAATCTGTGAACCTAATCATTCCTTGCGGTAGCCGTTAGACCAGGACTTGTCCATCAGTAAAGATTTCGGGTCTAATTATTAGTTATATTCTTTCACCCCTTCAGTCATCTAACCTGGTCAGTAACTTTCCTTAGTCGTTATCCTGACCACGGTCTATGTCTTGCTTCTTGAGTATACAGTTGTGTTGTTTCTTTGTACATGTCTTATTTGTTGAGTCGAGTTACAGTTTTGTCGTCTTCCTGTACATACCCTATTTGTTGAGTCAATCGTTTAGATTAGAACCAATTTTCAGTGGGTATTCCTGGTCTAATTCATCCTAGTTACATTTTTTTGACTTGGTTGGTGGCATTTCCGTTGCCATTGTTGAAACCATAATCTGTCTTCTAGTCCTCAGATTGTACATATCTCTTTTGTGTATATGATTCTGTCGGTTGATTACATTAGGACCCATTTCTATTGGGGTATTCCTGATTTAATCAATTGCATTTACTTCCTCTCAGATTTACCTGATTAGATGGTCTATATCTGTTGTTCTCATGGCCGCGGTCTATGTTCCCTTTGATTATGTATCCATTCTTTTGTTGTGTCATAAATTCATCTTATGTATACATTACTCAGTAGGATTAGATCCTTACTTGTTTACACGTTGTGTCTTAGATCTGGTTGATGGCTTGTCCGCTGTCTTTATGGCCATGGTTTATCATTTTTGATCATATTGATCGTATAATTGTTGGTATTCATCGCTAGATTTAGATCCGGTCTATGACCTACTTTTGTCATTTTGTGGCCGTGGTCTACCCTTTTGATCTGCCGATCATTTTTGGTCATTGATGAAAAATTTGGTGTCGCCGATTGTATCCTCCCCTTATAATTGATCATCAAGTTTATCCTTATCAAATTTATGGATATCTCCATTCTCTCATGATTTTGTCTTCTCTGGGTGTTAGGTTTGATCATGGCGAACAATGTGTTGAGGAGTTGGATAAAGGAGACTATTAAAACTCATCCGCGTGAGCATTTAGAGAGGAATATGGCTAAGAAGTTTATTAGTACATTCAATCATCTGAGCATACTCGGCATAGACTAGAAATTTCTCCAAGCAGCTGGCAATCTTTGGGATCCTACTCTTCATGTCTTTAGATTTGGTTCTTTTGAACTTTGTCCTATCTTTGAGGATTGGTGCGTCTTATTAGAGCTCCCATAGGAGGGACTCTGGGCCAACCTCTGAGTCCAGATGACCCTCATTCTCTTTTCTGCAAATTGTTTAAAAATTCCACGGTTGATGCTCTGTCATATTTTATGGACATAGGCGTGCGAGTCCAGGATCTCATCAAACTTTTTTCTAAAAATGTCGACCCAACTGACTTCCGTTTTCAGAGTTGTCGGCGTAATGCTTTGATTTTTGGTGTCTTCGCACGTTATGTCCTTCGTGGAGATTCTTATAATGCTCATTTGGCCTTGTTAGCTGTGGTGGGTCAAATTAATGAAGGAAGGAATCCCGTACCCACCATACTAGCAGAAACTTTCTCCGGACTAGACCTTATTGCTCGTCAGGAGGTTCATGATAATTTCTTTGGGTGTGTAAAACTGTTATATGTATGGCTTTGTGAAAAACTCACTATCCTCTAGCCAAAAAGCCACGACAAGTACACCCTGAAGGATTCCCCGTCTTGGCAACTAATGGCTAACCAACCGCAATCCATTGATGAGTGGCGTAATTGGTTACAACACGTGGAGAAAAATCAATTTCGTTGTGTGAGTCATTCTTGCTTACAAGTTATGACTAGCACTTACCCGTATTCATTTGTGTATCTCATGGGTTTAGAAAAGTCAACCTTTTATGCACCAACCCGTTTGTTCCATCAGATCACGGAATATCCATGTCCTCCCGGAACTGTAACACCTCCTCCTTGTGAAAAGCAGTCTCCTGATCTCATCAAGACTATTATAGGTGCTTGGAGAAATAAGGTTGTGGAGAAGAGATTTGCCTTAACATCTAAGGTCCGATGTGGGGAATTACCAGGAAAGTCCGCGGGCAAGAGTGCTCGGATTGGAGAACCTTGAGGATCTTCGGCATGAGATTATCATTTTTTGTTATCTTCATTTGTTTTTTCCTGAACATAATCAGAGTCAAAGATTGTAATCCCGGTCTCATTATAGATGAAAATGTAAAGAAATGAGTTTTTACTTGATACATGTTATAGACAGTTAGCGATCCAAAGTTTCATCAATTTTTATGTTGCCAATCGCTGTCGTTGTAACCTGTTTTGATATAATCAATGCAAAGTGTGTTTGTTTTCTTTTATCTCTATTTGTGGAAACTACCTTATTTTCATTTTTCAATCATTTAATATAGTTTGTTAACTTCCAATCAGGATTCCAAAAGAAAGCAACCATCGCTCCGAAAAAGGACACCCAAGTTAAACCTACTTGGTCTAGACCTACCTTAGTGTCTAGACTTGTTCGTCATTTTGATTCCTCTGTGTCATCAACAATACCTTTACCAGCTTCACCAGAGTCGTCAGGTTCTTTTGAAGTGAATCAAATGGCTGATCCAGTGGACCCCATGATAACTATATAAGAGATGTTGAGAAATATGTGTGGAGATATAGCAGGACTGAAGGATGAAGTGACTCATCTGAAAAATCAGAATACTAAAAATATCTCTACTTCTAGAGATCCCGCCATTCAGCCTCCTTCGGCCGTATTTCCTAACCTCGCTAGACCTGTCATCCCTTCCGTAGAGATCGATCTGGACGAGGAGCAAATGCTGAGGAATATTATGTCCCTCAGATAAACAAGAAAAATGAGTTGTTTGATATGTATGAAAAGATGGCTCTTGACATTGAGAGCATGAAGGTTCAAGGGTCCAAGGGGTTCGATATTTCTGAATTCCTGATATCCCCCGGTGCCATATTCCCACCTAAGTTCAAGGCACCTAACTACGATAAGTAAGATGGAACTGGGTGTCCGAGAAACCACGTTAGGTGGTTCATCACTCTTTCTCAGCAGCATGGCCTAAATCGAGAGCAGATGGCCCATTTTTTTCCCATGTCTCTTATAGGGGTGGCTAAAAGATGGTTTTTGAGATTGAAATCCGAAGAGATTAGGACATTGGAAGAGATCTCTAACCGGTTTGTTGAACAATTCTCCATGGAAGAAGGGATCGAGGTTACTAAAAGAGACCTGAAGCAGTTGAAGCAGAATCCTCAGGAGACTTTCACATCATTCATCAGGCGCTGGAGGCACAAGTCTGCCCAACTGAGCCAGAGAATGTAAGAAGAAGACCAGATAAAGTTAGTTCTCAAGAGCTTGTCTCCACAGTACTTTCACTTCATGGCATCGCAGCACTACCAGAATTTTGATCATTTGATCAAGATTGGCACCCAGACCGAGGATGCTATTGCCAAGGGCCTTAGAGCCAAGACTTTGTCTGATGTCCGAGAAGGGAAGAGGCCTATGATCCAACCAAAGGAAGTCCATGCAGTCAATTATACCAGACCTGTGGCCAAGCCTGTTGCGGAAGTTGTTAGACCAGTGGTAAAGAAGCAGTTCAGACAGTTTGACCCGTTACCGTATCCACTGCCCATGATACTTAAGAAATTGATCAGAGACAAGAAGATCAAACTTTCAGATATCAAACATGTACCTAATCCACTGCCTGCAAACCAGACAAGGGATCAATACTACGAATATCACAGAGGCCCAGGGCATTTGACTGAGAACTGTTTGGCCTTGAAGCACGCGATTCAAAACATGATCGATAAGGATGAACTTGCGGTTGAAAGGCCGAATATTACTCAGAATCCTCTTCCCAATCATTGTGCTGTTCCTCCTCCTACTACTAATGCCATCTTTGTATATGAGCCCATCCTTGATCCCTCTGCTCTCATTTGCGCTATCATGTCAGACAAAACATATGTTTTGAAGTTTGACAAGGAGGAACTCGAAGAATTGAAAGAGAAAGAACCTTATGTTCTGTCGTTTGACAACGTTGAACTCACTGAGTCATCTTCATCCCAGTCTTATGCGCTTCAGAGTGTGGGTATGGAAAAAATAAAGAAAGCTACCTATGTTCTATGGATGGGGGACTTTGAAGAGGACAATGTCAGTAATACACCATATGTTTTCAGAACAGAGGAAGATGAATTGTTGTTGCTAGATGATCAGTGTGACGAGATGCGTCACATGACCAGAGGTGAGCGAGTATTCAAACCTCTGGAATTGAGTGTAAAAAATCTGACAGAGGTTGCAAGAAACACACAAAATCAGAGGCAGAATAAGACGAACACAGACGAAGAAGATGAGAGCTTGTTAAAGCAGCTGAAAAAGACTCAGGCTAATATCTCGGTATGGGGTTTACTCATGGCCTCATCAAAGCACAGAAAGCTAGTCCTTCGAGAGCTTAATGCAGCATAAGTCTCTGTTAACACCACACCTGATGAGCTTGTCAGTCTCGTAGCCATGGCTAGAGCAGCAAAGACTTGGTCATTTACTGATGACGATTTACCTCCTGAAGGTCGAAACCATACCGGACCTCTTAAAATTACAGTCATTTGTAATAAGAAGAAGGTGCCAGAGGTGTTGGTTGACAATGGCTCTGCACTAAATGTTTGCCCGTTAAGCACCGCAACAACCATTGGGTTCGGTCCTGAGAGCTTTATCCCATATGAACAAGGTATTATAGCATATGATGGCACTCACAGAGATGTAATCGGAACTCTGGTCACTGAGATACAGATTGGAGGAGAGGACTTTGAGATAGAATTTCAAGTCTTAGATATTAAGGCTTCATTCCTATTGTTACTTGGCCGTCCGTGGATGCACAAGGTCGGGGTTATTCCGTCTACTCTTCACCAAAAGCTGAAGTTTGTTCATAGGAACAGAGTGATAACTGTAAAGGGGGATCCAAATCTTGAGTTAGGGCATATAGGGTGTCCTAAAATTCACAATCCATTGGAATTTAAATAATCGCATAAGAAGCTTTAATAACTAGTCCGGTCTTTTAGATCGAGTCTATGATAGAGGTCTAGATGTCTTAGGCATCATAGTTTAGAATAGGCGCGAAGAACTACGTTGCTTTGATTCTCGTGGAGGAGGCGGGGATACGTAGGCAGCTTTGGATGAATACCAGACCATCCATCAGGCGAAATCGTTTAGAGTTTAGGATTTGTCGTGTTGTGTTATGTATGGTATCAAGTTATATGACATGTTTTGCTGTGTTTTCTTACTTTCCTATATAGACCTTAAACTTTTAGCTGTAACATGCATGTGTTTGCCCACCGGAACTTAGACACTCTTTAGGCATGACACTCGTAACCTAGTTATTCTTAGGTGACATTTCTTTCTTTTCTTTTCTGTGTGCTTATTATTCATCTCCGAGACATGAATGATTAGATAAATGTCTTCTCGGAGATATTTGTTCCCATTTCACGTGATTTTCGCCCAAAACTCTTCGAGGTTAATAATAAATGGCATAAGAGACCAAGTGCTTGCACTCGGACGAATTGGGGGTGCTCTTCAGACCTTCTCCATTAGTAATCAGGCACGAACCTTTTGTATCTCTGGTTATCCGTTGCAAGCAGAGCATTTATTTTGGTTCAATGGCGTATCCATGGATGGTGACTCTGAGTTATTTTTAGGCAAGTCTTGGTTTCGAGCCCTGGCTCCGGATCAAGTTGTATCTCATTCGTTATGTATCGCCACTCGTGCTATGCTATGAGGGTGGCATCCGTTTTTAGAGTTCCTTGGTAGAGCTCTCCTTCACACGTGGATGATTCAGAGGCCGTTAGGGGCTCGTCCCCCACCTCTCTCTCGGATCGGGTCCACAGCTCTCCAATGTAGTAATGGTAAAAAAAGCGAGCAGGAAGTGGCGGATATGTGTTGACTTTACTGTCCTAAATAAAGCCTGTCCAAAGGACCACTACCCCTTCCCTCGAATTGACATGTTGATAGATACTACATCTGGCCACGAGATGCTCAACTTCATGGATGCTTTCTTCAGATATAATCAGATACGCATGTACTCCCCTGATATCCCCAAAACGTCCTTCATCACAAAACAAGCACTATTTTGTTATAAGGTCATGCCCTTTGGCCTTAAAAACTCAGGAGCCACGTATCAGCGGTTGGTGAATAAAATTTCCACCTCACAAATCGGTTGGAACATGGAAGTATACGTAGATGATATGCTTGTCAAAAGCTTAAAAACTACCAACCATGTTATCAACCTTCAGGAAACTTTCACGGTGTTGCAGAAACA
Organism: Tasmannia lanceolata; assembly: GCF_043159265.1. Classification (NCBI taxonomy): domain Eukaryota; kingdom Viridiplantae; phylum Streptophyta; class Magnoliopsida; order Canellales; family Winteraceae; genus Tasmannia; species Tasmannia lanceolata. The sequence continues at coordinate 21,396,504 of NW_027518700.1, forward strand.
TTAGATGAAGCTCAACCCCTCAAAGTGTGCCTTTGGGTAACCTCCAGAAAGTTCCTTGGATTCATGGTAAGTCAATGAGGTATAGAAGCTAATCCCGTGAAGATACAAGCCATCATCGATATGACACCTCCAAGGACCATAAACGAGGTACAACGACTCGCAGGAAGGATAGCAGCTCTAAGCTGATTCATGTCCAAATCAGAGGAGAAATGCCTCCCATTCTTTAAGATACTGAGAAACATGAAAGATTTTCAATAGACAAACGAATGCCAAGAAGCATTCAAAAGACTCAAGCAATACCTCCAATCTTCTCCTGTACTGATGAAACCGCTACCAAATGAAGAGTTATACCTCTATCTAGCGGTAAGCCCCTTGGCTATCAGTGCTGTACTTGTCAGACAAGAGCAAAGGACAGAACACCCTATATATTATGTCAGCCGAGTGCTACTCGATGCCAAAACAAGATACCAGAACATCGAGAAATTTGCGTTTACGGTGGTCATTGCCACCAGAAAAATGCACCCATACTTTCAAGGCCACACAATAGTTGTTCTCACCGACCAACCATTGCGCAAAATCCTTTAGAAGCTTGATACTTTGGGACGATTAATCAACTGGGCGATAGAGCTAGGCGAATTTGACATACATGTACGACCTCATCCCGCAATTAAGTCGCAAGTACTCACTGACTTTGTTGTAGAATGCAGGCTCCGACCGAAGACTTAGGGGGCAGGAGGAGATAAAAGAGGAACAATAGGAAAAACAATATCCATGGATGTTGTTTGTCGACGGATCAACCAATACAGGCGGAAGCGGGGCAGGACTAGTCTTGGTCAGACCCGACAAATTTCTAGTGGAATACGCTTTGAAACTCGACTTTGATGCTTCCAACAATGAAGCCGAGTACGAAGCACTCCTTGCCGGACTATCGATAGCCCTTGAACTGGAAACTGACAGGTTATAAGCCCATAGTGATTCTCAACTCATCGTTAGACATATTAATGGACTCTATGAAGCAAAAGACCGAAGGATTGTTAAATATTTGGAAAAGGTGAGAGGAAAAATCTCCCTCTTCAAAGATTTCAAAATTGTGCAGATTTCCAGAACCCTTAATGCAAGAGCCGATGCTCTATCCATAATGGCCTCCTCTGAAACCACTAGTTGGGGGAACGTGTATACCGAGGTTCTCTCCCGCGCCAGCATAGACAGAGAGAGAGAGAGAGAGAGAGGAAGTTACTCATATTGATCACGAACCTAGCTGGATGGGCCTCATAATACAGTACCTCAAAGACGGTACCTTGCCAGAGGACCGAAAGGAAGCAAGGAGAATTACTGCAAAATCTGCCTTTTACATCCTAAAGGGCGAAGTACTTTATAAGCGATCATTTTCTTGGCCACTACTAAAGTGTCTCCGACCCACAGACGCCAACCGAGCAATGACTGAGGTACATGAAGGCATATGTGGAAATCACTCGGGGGCAAGGTGTTGGCTCACAAGATCCTTCGCCAAGGATTCTTTTGGCTGACTATACTTGAAGACACTCAGAACTATGTCAGGAAGTGCAAACCGTGCCAAAAGTTTTCCTCAATACCTTGCCAGCCAGCAACCCAATACTCCGCTATTTCCAGCCCAATTCCCTTTGCGATGTGGGGAATGGATCTATTAGGCCCCTTCCCACCATCAGTCGGCGGGCATACGATGCTATATGTCGCGATAGACTGTTTCACCAAATGGGTGGAGGCCAAAGCCTTAAAGAAGGCCACCTCTAAGGCAACAGAAACCTTTTTCTACCACGACATTATATGCAGATATGGAATACCAAGGGTTTTGGTTATTGACAATGGGCCCCAGTTCGCTAGCGAACAATTCAGGAATTTTTGCGAAAGGCTCATGATCGAACAAAGATTTACTTCAGTCGGACACTCACAGGCAAATGGACAAGTCGAGGTAACCAACCAAATTCTCCTTCAAAGTTTTAAAAAGAGAGTTGAAGATGCCAAAAACACTTGGGCGTCAGAGTTACCAAATGTCCTATGGGCCTACCGAACTACCCCACGCACCGCAATAGGTGAATCCCCACTCAACCTAGCATTCGGTGTCGAGGCAATTATTCGAGTTGAGATAGCCATCCCTTCTCCAAGAGTTGAGAGCTATAATGAACAAATGAACGACGGACTCATGAGAAGCAACTTGGACCTCGTTGAGGAGACTAGGGAGAAAGCTCGGATCAGAGTCACCGCATATCAGGAAAGGGTCGCTCGATACTACAACTATCATATGAAAGAAAGAGCTCTTAAGGAAGGAGATCTGATACTCCGATGGGCAGATGTTTCAGACTCAAGGAACGCTGGAAAACTCGCCCCCTCATGGGAAGGGCCTTATAGAGTTATAAGGGTCCTACGCCCAGGAGCCTACCAATTAGAAAATCTGGATGGAACACCGATCCCCAGGACATGGCACATGCAGAACTTAAGAAAATACTATCACTAAGTCTAATTAGTGTTTTTTTGTTTACTTTTGTTATTTCGTTTCGTCTTTCTTTTTTAAATGCAGGAATGAGTAGAGACAATTCTTATGAAAGGATGTAATAAGGAATTTAGCTTGATGAAATAAAGTTTAAAGTTTGTTTCAAAAGTGTTCCTATTATGTTTCTATATGTGAAATATGTTTCTATACATGCTTGAAAAATATTAAATAATTTCAGTCCCCACCAATCGTGTAGGTAAACTGATCAAACAAGGTAAAATGCTTGTCTAACCCTTAAAATGGGTAGAGGCAAAGCTCATATATACCTACGTTTAAAAAATATAAATCATATGGTTAACCTTACAAGGTTAATGCCCACTGACCGAGTATATAAGCCGGCCGAGTAGGGTGAGGCACTTGTCCGACCCATGAGACAAGAGGACTCGATGCCATTACATCAATTAACCTCACAAGGTTAATAATGCCCACCGCCCGAGTATATAAACCGGCCAAGTAGGGTGAGGCACTTGTCCGACAATGAGACAGGAGGACTCGATGCCATTACATCAATTAACCTCATAAGGTTAATGCCCACCGCTCGAGTAGGGTGAGGCACTTGTCCGACCCATGAGACAGGAGGACTCGGATGCCATTACATCAATTAACCTTATAAGGTTAATGCTCACCGCCCGAGTATATAAACCGGCCGAGTAGGGTAAGGTACTTATCCGAACCTTGACAGGAGGATCCGATGCCCTGATCTACGGATCAACCAGATGATATAGGAGTGCGACTGAGGTTGATCATCCCGGATACCACCAAAAATATCACTGGATATTGAGTTCCCTCCTCATAAAGGAGGGCGGGTCAGTTGACTTCGAATTGATCGATCGAGAAAGACGACCGAAGTACAAAGCACAAAGAGAATACCTGAAAGTTGTTACCTTTATAAAGGAACGATAGAGCGTATTCCTAATTAACATGAGAAAAAGGGAACAAGACTGAATGTCCAGCCCACTTCTTATAAAAAGGAACATGACCGAACGTCCGGCCCACTTCTTACAAAAAGGAACAGGACTGTACGTCCAACCCATTTCTTACCTAGGTTTCCCCCTTTTTTATTTTTAAATGAGAATGAGTGAGGACATAATCGGTGTAATATAAAATAAAACCCCACCCCTCACAGAGGAAAGGTAAGAGGTTTATAAAATTAAAAGTCACGAACCCTATTCTCCCCATAGAGGTAAGGAATAGAACTCGTGTACACCATCTACATAAATAAAAAGGTACTTGTAAGTACCAGTCCAACAAGTGCCAATGAAGGCACCCCACCACAAAGTATACGCCCCACTATGAGGCAAATATTACAGACCAACAAAATAGATAAGTTTTTTGCACTTCAAGTGCGTTAAAAAAGAACTTATAAAATTAATAGATGGGCCTAAGAATTTGGATCAGTCACGAGCGGAGGATCGGTGTCAACAGCACCAGAGGAAGGGGCAGTAAAGTGGTCGACGGGGAAATTCGACATAATTTCTAGGACTTGCCTCCTACACTCGGCAAACCCCTTCACTTCAAAATCGAGAGCGTGGAAGGCCAACTCGAAGCCGTATTCTTCTCTTTCTTTGAACTTGGCCACTCCTTGTGCCTCGACTACCGCCCGATCCTGGACCAAATAATTGAGAGCCTCCTCTGACTCTTCAAGTTTCTTTTTAACCCCTTCAAGATCCCGGCGGAGAGTGCTAATGACCTCTTCGTCGGCTTTCTCCTTCTCTAGCTCTGCAACTTTATCTTTTAAAGAACTATTCTTTCCTTCCATGCCTCTAATTATATCCTTAAGCTTTAAGTTGTCTGCTAGGGTGTCCATGATATAGTTGGAAGCCATGGCACTGAGATCATTCATCAAAGGATAGCAAGGTATAAGCTCATGCGGCATAAAATGAAAAAGGAAAAAGAAAAAGTTCAACAATGCTTACTATCTTCTGCTGATGGAGGAAGGAGCAGCTTAAAGCCCCGGAACTTAGCTTTCGTAACTCTTCCCTATCACTCGAAAGTACACTGTTCAGGCACATTTCTACCCCAACCCTCTGGTTATGGATAGAGGAATCTTTGTTTCTGACCTTCCAAGAAGGGTTGAATGGTTCGCCTTGGACTTTGGCCTCCTCTTCTGTTATCTCAATATGATTAAAGAGAAGTTGTATTCGCTTACTCCCATCAACAGTAAAGACAGGGGGAAGGTCGTTAGAGGCTCCACCAGCCAGTGCATCAGACATGGTCTCTTTAAGTTTCTTCCTAGGGTCAGGCCTCTCACCCTCAAAAGATTCCCTCAACCTTCAGAAAAGAGTCTCCCCCCCATATTTGGCTCTCTGAGCCCTTTCTAGTGCCACTACCGATATAGCGGGAGTCGGTTGTGAGGGAACCTAAGGCTTCTTAGGAACTTTATCGGGAACCTTGCTTTTTTCGGGAACCAAGGCCTGCTTAGTGTAGACACCCCATTTTGCTCTGCTGTAATCAATAAAGAAGTTAGTGTTCTTGTTATTAGTCTTTTTCAGTGTTTCTCATTCCCGTGTCCGTCCCTTGTGCTTTCTCAATCTTTCCGATCATTTCCGCGATGTTCCGCATTTTTCTTTTTGCTAAGTGTCGAGAATGGTTATTCAGAAGAATCCAAGCCAGGGGAGAATTCGGACCCATTCGGTGGGCTCGCATTGAATATTTATTGAAATTTGGACCTGTTTGGGGGGGCCCGCATTGAGCATTTCCTATTAAAATGAGATCAAACAGGTGTGCCCTGCATTGTTTTTAATGAAGAATATGGGTTTTAAATTCATTTGGATCCGATAAACAAGATCAATTTCCATGATGAGCGGAGTGTATTTTTGCCAATCTGATATGGACCCATCATTGTGAAAAATTAAAATTTAAAGCTGTGGCTCGTCAAATTGGACAATTTAGATCATCCCATGGGAGTGACTTAGGGGGCCCACGTTATGAGTAATCCTAGCCAATTAATTGATAACCAGTTATTTAAACGGCTCGGATCGGCCCACCGAAATAATTTAGAGAGGCGCAACTAATTCATATATTGATGCATGTTTAATGGACGGTTCAGATTATGCGACAAAAAGGATTCGCTGGGTGCAACTAATTTGCATTGCGGCTCGTCAAATAGTTGGTTCGGATGGCTCCATGGGGTGGGCCCCACCTTGAGATATGCTTGGCAATTGAACATTGTAAGAAGAAGGTTGCTATATGGGTTCGATCAAGAAAGGAAGAATGGATTGATTTAAGAAAATATCTTATTTTGTAAGAAAAGAAAAAGAAACAAAAAAGAAAAGGGGAGAAGATATAGCAATGGAGAGCACTCTCGGCAGCTGGAGGAGGCAGCTTTCTAATATGGAGAGGGAGGTAAGAAGAATAAAAGAAGAAAAACGGCAATTCTCGAGGAGGCAGCTTTCTCTCCCCGATCACCTCTCCCTCTACTTCGGCTCCCCATCACGCTAGGCATGGAAAAGATCGTTCTCAATTCCTCTCTCATCTCCCTCAACTTCTCCCTCGGTTTTCTTTTTTTTTTAGACTCCCAACAGCAGCCATCTCCACCCCTGTTTTTTGGCTCTGAACCATCTCATCTCCCAGCTCTCACTCGGTTAAAAGATCTTCCCTCTCCTTCGACAGTTCTCTTCTTCTCACCCTCCAAAGAGCCCATTGATCATCCTCAATAGCAGCCTTTCCCTCTCTCTATCTTTCATCTCTCCACAGCCCATACCCATCTCCCACGCTCAACAGCAGCTTCTCACCATCTCAATTCTCTCTCGGCCATCATCCCTTTAATCTCCACACCCCACAGCCCATATTCTTCTCCCCTACGTATCTTCTCCCCAACTCTATCCCTCCCTCTAAACTCCCCTTTACAGCAATTCACCCAAACCAAAACAAAAAAAAGAAAAAAAAGAAAAAAACGTGAAGAAGAAAAAAACAGAGTATCTAATACTCTGTTTTTTTTCTCCTTTCACGATCTCTCTCTCTCTCTCTCAATCTCTCACTCTCTCACTCTTTCACTCCCCTTCTCTGTCGTCTGGTCCCTCTCCCCCTCTCCATATCCCTCTCCCCTTCTCCATATCCCTCTCACTCTCTCTCTGCCTCTCTCACTCTCTGTTGATTCTCACTCTTATTCCCTCTCTATTTCTCACCCATCTCACTGTCGTCTCTATCCCTCTAGCTCTCAACTTTCTCTCTGTCGTCTCTTTTTCTCACACTCTCCCTCCATCTCTTTCTCTCTCTCTCTCTCTCTCTCTCTCCACAGAGATCAAAGAAAAAAGAAAAAAAACAAAGAAAAAGGAAGAATAAAAGCGGAGCGGATCGCACATCGGCGGGATATTTTTGGATTTTTCGGCTATCGGATTCGGCGAGGAACTCCATCACAGGTTGGTACACTATTCTTAGATTTTTCCCAGATGATTTGACATTTTATTATGAATTTTGCATGGGTTTTAGCATTTAATTAAATTTAATTCAATATTAAATGTGTGAGCTAAAAATCATGATCTGCACGAGTGTTTCAAATCCGTTTCGTCCCAAAATTTAATACGATGTTCTAGTTAAATAAAGTAAAATAACTATCGGATCGGATCGGACATTGGATCAACGGTTTTTTAGAATTTGAGTGAAGAGTGGTATTTTATTTAAAATATTGGCTGGAATTTTAAATTTTTCTTGTGTTCATCACATCAGAAAAAGGTTGGAGGACGTTTTCCGGAATCGTAATTTTCTCGAAAATCATGTTTTAAAAATAGAAAACTCTTCATAAATATCTTTTCGACGAAGAAAAATAAAATATATACTAAACAAATTCCAAAATTAATGAAATTTCGTAGGAAAATAACAAAATTCTGGTACATTCTACCATGAATTGTTGAGAATTTTTTAAATTGGTTTGGTATATTATTTTATGCTTTCTTTGAAAATTATTTGATTTTGGGGGAATTTTTACAGACATCAGATCACAGAGAAAATTTCCAAAAGTTTTACAGTAGTCTTATATTCCATATCTCTAGTTTCTGTAAACTTTTCAAGTGATTTAGATCTTGTTTCATATGGGATGTAGTGTTAATTCATAATCTGGTCTGAAAATTGAAAAATCCGAAACTGATAGTAAATAGTTTCCAAAATTCATGAAAATCTCACATCATGCTAATTTTACTTATATTTTACTACTGTAGAAATTTCATTGAATTTAGATTTCTATTTCTAGTAGTTTCTGTGTTATTTTTGCAATCTGGTCAATTAATTGTTAAATCAAAATTAAATATGAGCTTAATGTAAAAATCTTCCAGTAAGCTACATTTCATCATATCTTGCTGCTGTAGAAGTTTAGACTCATTTCAAATTCGTTTGCAATGGTTTCACTTGTAAAATCACTCTTATGGTATAAAACTGATAAAATTCATTGAAAATCTGAAATTAATTGAAAATCATCTGAAAATCTCTAAAGAACCTTAAATCTCTGTCACACATTAACTCCTTAATCCATTAAAACGAGAATTTTACGATCTTTAGATTTCCCTGGAAAAATGGCCAGCGCATCCATAATCGTATCCCTATTGCACTCGATCTTTGACAATTTGAATATTTAAGCTATAGCACGTTGTTGGCTCCGAGGTTACTGTCCACGGAAATCCTGAGATATGCCAGGCAATAAGGTGCTATAACCTAAGTATTAAATTGCACAAGGAAAGAGCGCACGATTCCCTTCCTTGGATGCTATTCTGGGCCGAAATTGGTGAACCCTAGAACCATTGGTAATCCTTGAATGTCCAAAAATGAAAATTCTTGAAATCTGAAATTCATTAACTTCAAGAACTTAAATCAATTTGTCTCATGTCTTTCGAAACCATTGGATTATGGTTTCAGTCTTAAGGACCATTAGTGCCCAATTTAGGAACACTTACGTCTTGTCGTGTCCTAAGTTTTAGGGAGTCCTAGGTTTTAGGAAGTCCTAGAGTTAGGAGTCCAGCCTCATCACGGACGTTTTCTATGGATAGCAACCGTGCCATAGGTCTTGTTACACTAGTCACCCAATCTTTCCCTAGGACAAGCCTAGTAAACTAGGATGTAGGCTAACCTGCATTAGTCTAAGGGACAACTTGCATTTAGATAAGAATCATATAGCATCTTAGATGAAATCCTAGGATAATAAAATCCTCAACTTGAATTAAATAACCTCTCTTAAAACTGTTGAAACAGTCAATCCCGTCTAGGTCGGTGTCTTAGTTGAGTTAGGCATAAGTAGCTTAGCTTAGGTGCACCGAACTACGTCCACTCTGATCCCAGTGAGTCTTGGGTACGTAGGCAGCTTAGATGTCTGATGGCATACCAACCACGAGTCGGCTCCACAACAAATTGTGGGGTTTTGTATATTAATTTTCTTGTAAATTCTTAATTAAATCACTTAGGACTTTCCATGAAATTAGAATTTTAGGAAAACTTTCACTTAGATTGAATCCAGACAAATTAAGAAATCAAGATACACATTTAGGATTCATATTGAAATTAGATTTTAGGATGCATGTCACTTAGTTCGTACATTAACAGAGAGTTGAATGAGCCATTTAAAATAAATTTAAAAGAGTTAACTTTTGGAATTGAAGACCGATTATCGGGCAGGAATGGTGCATGTGGTGGATAATTCCCCATACCTTCCATTCTTGTAACCAGGTAACGAGTCTAGATTTTTGGTTAATTATGGGTCCTAGATCCCACATCTAGGTGGCGACTCTGTCAGTCTCTTTTGTGTGGAATTCGGATTGCCTTAGTGATCCCAAGTTCACATAAAAGATGAATTAAAATCAATAATTAAAATGCACACGTCAATCGCGTGGGTACGAGAGACCAAGAGAGAGTGTGGCGGTCGCGCCCCACCCCTCCGGCGGGATCGGGTCCCACAGTTTGGCGACTCTGTTGGGAACCACCTAAATTCATTAAAATTTCAAAAGATAGCTCATTTGAATTTAATTTAACTGGCTCATAAAAATTCTATCTCTTATATACTTGTTAGATTAGTTTGTCTTGTTTTATTTTCTCATCACATTTTACTTGAACTTAATCTAACAAAACCTGAAGGCATCATAGATTGCGCGAACTTATTGCACACACTTACATCACTTGCATCTAAACCCTTGCATCTCACATGCACACACGTCCTATTTTAGGAACCCGGAGTGTTATCTAGCATGGTTGACTGGGATTTCATCACCTGGTGCCTCTGTGCTAGAGAAGCATTCCACCTTTAGCCTAGCACCTTATGGTGCGTAAACGGATCTCTTGTTCACGTACTAATACGCCGGACACTGGTACGGTATATCGAACATGGATTCACGCTAAGGGAACTCTTGGCCTTACCCCCAGATTAACCCACACATGCATGTAGTATACGAACACATGTGCATCACGTGTGTGAGCCTAGCTTAGGATATCCTACCCATTTGTGTCTAGATTAGGCCGTGGCCCATCTTCCAATGGCTACGATCGGTCCCTAGGTGCACAAACAAAGTCATGAGTCGAGATCCTCTCTCCACTCCGCTAGATTAGGATTAGGGTTGATGCCTTCAGGTAACACTGATAAAATGTATGAAGATTAAAAACTTTCCCTTTGGGGTTAGGATATAAATCCCATCATTTTCAAAGATCTCATAGAGTTAGTCATTCATGATCTATCCGTTGAAAGCAATCCTATGCTATCTCATCCCATCTCTTGATTGTACGATTTTCAATCTTCTATTATGTGATTCGATCATGTATCCATACTTTCTTTATACTGGCAGGAACTTATCCCAATCTCGTGTTCATGTAATCCTGATCATTCTTATATCCTTTCTCTTGGCTTACAGGCACCATGTCTACTCGTACAATTCTTGATTGGATCCGTGGTACATTAAGAGAATCCCATATCAATGCCATAAGTGAGCAAGAGAAAAATCTCTTCGGCTACGTGGCAACCACTATGCTCGATTGGAGATTACTTTATGCCGCATCAGAATGTTGGGATCCCGATCATCATGTCTTCCGTTTTGGCAACCAAGAAATGTGTCCCACCTTTGAAGAATGGTGTGCCTTATTGGAATATCCTGTGGATGGCCCTCTGGTGAAGCCGTCCTGTGTACTAGATTATCATCATTTGTTCCTTCGCTTGATGAATAATCCAGATGAATCCATGAACTCTTTCATGAAAGGCCAAGAAGTGTCCATGCAACAACTGATTGACATTTACCCTCCTGTGGGACACATTGGTGCTGTTGATATTCAAAAAGCCCGACGTCGTGCTTTGAGATTCTGCTCATTTGCTAGGTTCCTCACTGTCCAGCCTTATCGCTTTGCGTCAGCTGTTCTTTTGGACCTCGTTGATCAAATGGATCATGGTGCCAATCCAGTTCCTACTATACTTGCAGAAACCTTCAATGGTTTGGATGATATGGTTCGTCTTCGTGCCAGCTCAGGTCCGGGCTCTTATGTTCGCTCTTTCGTTGGGTCCTTTTCAGGATGTCCTGCTTTACTTCAGGTGTGGTTATGCCACAAGCTAAAATTCGCAGCTCCTGTGCATTTCGATCATGCGTTATACACCTTGAGTGAATGGCGTCATGATGTTTCCTTTGATCACAAAAGCGATTGGGTTGAATGGTTAAATTCTCGCCAGCAAGATCATATTTATTGGCAAATTCCTGGGATCCAAGAAGCTGTCTTCCACACCGGAGAAGCTAACTACGTTCGCCTTCTTGGCCTAAAAAAGACTTCCTTCTATGTTCCTGCCAGGATTCAGCGTCAGTATGGAAGAGAGCAATCCATTGTGCCTCCCCTTCGTCATTTCTATCCGCATGAGGATCTCAAGCCCAAGATTGTCAAAGCCGTTTCATCTGCTTGGGATGTCAAAATCATCAAGCCTTTAAAAGAGTCAGCTGAGCAAGATTGTCGTCCGAAGAAGAAGTCTAAAAAGAGTACTTAATTCCATGTTTAATCTTATCCGTTTATCTCTGAAGAATGAATCATGTACTCAAGCTTTAATGATTAATCAATAAAGTCCATCTTTCTCGTTCATTATCTTCGTCTATGTGTGTATCATCGTCTGTTCTTCTCTGTGATCTTAAAATATATTTTTCAAATATTTCAGGGCAGTAAACACCATAGCTAACCCTACTACTCCTTGGGTTCGGGTCTCTTCGCGATTGGAGAGGAAATCTGTATCCCCGCCACCTTCTCTAAGAACCCCAGCATCTCATTCTTTCTCATCCTCACCAATGGCAGACAACCAAGATGGTCATCCACCCGCTGCTATTACCGATACTCTTACCTTGATTCTCCAGCAGCTTCAAGAACTCAAAGAAGAGAACCGAGTTATCAAGGCTCAGCTTTCTGAAAAGTTGGGACCGTCGTTGTCCAAGGATAAAGGGCCTATGCACCAAGCAGCTACTTCAGCAGCACCTGCCCAACCAGTGTTCATCAATATCCCTGATAAAGCCGAAGAAGACTTAGAAAAAGAGCAGTACAGCGAAGATCGCAGTAGGCCTTCTCAGTTCATGGTTGATAAGTCTGTTATAGAGAATTTAGAGACTCTTACCAAGAAAGTTCAAGACATTCAGTTTCAAGACCAGTGTGGTTTTAATCCAAGTGACCTTACACTGTTTCCCGAAATCCGCCTTCCTGCTAATTTTCAAATGCCAGATTTCGACAAATATGATGGTGTGGATTGTCCAATCACACATTTGCAAATGTTCACCATCATGTGTCAGCCTCAAGGCTTATCTCCTGAGCAAATGGCTCAATTGTTCCCAGTTTCCCTAACCAAGGTTGCTAGGAGATGGTTCATGGTCTTGGACAAGACTCGTTACAGGACATGGAAGGATGTCGGTGAGCAATTCATCAGGCAGTTCAAATATGATGATGGGACCGAAGTCACTAGGAAGGATCTTGAGAGAACCAAGCAGGACTCAAAAGAGTCATTCTTAACTTTCGTCAAGAGATGGAGAAGGTTAGCGGCCCAAATGATGCAGCGTCCCTCAGAAGAGGAGCAAGTCCAGATGATTATGAAGAATATATCCTCTCAGCTTCAATATCACATGTCTCTTCAGTATTATCCAGATTTTAAACACTTCATCAATGCTGGTATGCAAATTGAGGAAGCAATGGCATAAGGAGTTTACAATAGAGGAAACCCCAATTCAAAAGAAGTTAAGACACAGACTCTAGCTAAGATCTCTGAGGTTGATAATGTATGGCTAACCCGTCACGGAACTCTATGGTATTCAAATATACTCAATCAGGGATTGCAGCTCAGCAAAAGCCTAATAGGGAATTCACCCCTCTCCTGTTTCCACCATCTGTCATATTGCAACAAGGATTGGAATCCGGCGATATCTACTTGCCTCGCATTAAGGAACCTCCTAATCCGCTCCCCAGGACATGGAGAGCGGAAGAGCACTGCGATTTTCATCGAGGATCGGGGCATAGTACTGATCAGTGCATAACTCTGAGGCATGTGATCCAGAAGTTGATCGATGAGCGCAAGCTACCATTTCAACAAGCGCCAAATATTGCTGATAGTCCTATACAAAACCAGGTTGTACCGCCGCTGGATGATGTTTAGGCACTTGGGGTTTGAGAAGCTCAGGTTCAGTTGCAGTGATAGAGAAGAACCAGAAGTTAAAAGGCACTTGTTATGATGATGATTCAGTTTTCGTCGAGCCTCTAAAGCCAGACAGTTGCAGCAGTCTTAGTCCTTTTGTTATTTTAATTAAGTCATGTCAGGATGTCGAGTCCAGTCATTAAGTGCAGTCTTCTAAAAGTTTGAATAAATTTCTAGTCCAGTTGAGTCGTTTCTTACTTTTATTTTTATTTTTATTTTTGAGTCAAGAGTGTGAATTCTGAGTCTGTTCAGAATGTCTTATCAGATGTGGTTTTTTTTCAATTCAATGAAATTTGCTTTTTCTATACATTCCAGTGTGTGCTTCTAACTTTAATAACCAATAAGAATAATGCTCCCTCCTCAAATGAGGAAGAAGATGCCGACGAAACTCCTCTTGAGTTGCAGCCTATGCTCAAACAAGAGAAGGAGCGCCGATCCCAGCTTCTAAAAGAGGAAATTGAAATGATAAACATTGGCACTGAAACTTTGATCCAGTAAATGTCTGTTGGAAACACATTGCCCTCTGAAGAGTGTGAAGAATTGGTAAACTCATTTGGAGGATAAAGAGAGGGTCCTGTAAGCGCTACCATTAATGCCAAGAGAAAGACCCAGATAGAAGGTTCAAGAACGAATGAAGTGAATGTCACATGCTATATAAGGGGCATGGATTCGAAACAACTTCCATATCTCCAGTCAATGGCCACGGTCACAGGTTTCACCGGTGACAATGTAAAGCCATCAATTCCAATATGAAAAGTGCAAGAGCAATCATCACAGAGCGATCATCAAAATATCAAGGGCTACCGATTCAAGGATGAAATGATGTCCAAAAACCAGTATGCACCCTCAAAGTCAAATTACTTATCAATATCCAGAAGAAAGAAGAATCATTATCTCTTACCGGGAAATGCCGTCAAACTCCGTGAAAAAAAAACAAAAGAAAAAAATAAAATAAATAATCAGTACCAGAGGGACTCTAGTAACCTAGATCGATTCTCAATCTGAACATCGGAAGGCCTCATTTAGCCGAATAAATCCCAAAATTAGAACCCAATGTCAAAAGAATACCGGTTTGCAAACCCTTCGAGCCTGAATAAAATTTTCTTGAAAACCCATCAAACTAGGGGCATCCGCCCCAAACTACGCAAGACCTGATCCCTATACTGGGGTACGTAGGCAACTCGGTTGAACCGAGTTCGATCGATTCAAAAAAAAAAAAAAGAAATTCAATCGTTTCAGAAAAAAAGAGGGACAAGTTCCAAAAGAAGAGAAGTCAATCATTCCAGAAAGAAAAGAAAAAAAGAAAAATCAATTAACCTTCAAACAATTTATCTTCAAACTAGGGGCATTCGCCCTGAACTACACACGACCTGATTCCTACATGGGGATATGGAGGCAACCTGTTCACAGGTTCGGTCGAAATCTTTGTTGAGCCTTAAGCCATTCTTTGAAAAGTCCTATCCTACCTATAAAGTCCTTCCGGTGCTCAGAACTAATGATCTAGGTCCCGAAACACAAAAAGTGAAAAAAAAATGATGAATAAGAAAAAGAACGGAGTTTGAAGATCTGCTAGACTGAAAACCTGAAAGGGCGGTCTAGGCAAAATTTAAGATCATTCCCCTGCTAAGTTGAAAACCCGAAAGGGTGGCTTAGGCAAAAGCTAAGGGGAAAGCCTGCTGAATCGAAAACCTAGAAAGGCGGTTCAGGCAAAAGTTAAGGCTAGCATGGTCCGCCAAGTTAAAATCCCCGAAGAGGTGACTTGGTCACGGTAAGAGAATCATTATAAGAAGGTTACAGCCGGTATCAAGACTGAAGATCAACTGAAGTTCAAACAAATTCAAGTGACATCCTCAAAACTGGGGGCATTGAAGCCAAGCAATCTTAGGGGTCGTAATTAAATCCTTGAGGCATTACTGTTTTAAGGAAAAGGTCCAGTGTTTACCAATTGAAAAAAAAAACATTCCTCGAAAGGATAGACTTACCAAATAAAGCGTTGACTAAGTCAGAAGCATTACTGTGTCTGTCAGTGTAGTTAGTCAATCTTTGTCATTCTATGTTCACTCCCTCAGAGCTCCTCAATCCTTTGAGTAGTGCCTTTTATCTAAGTTTTCTCTTTAGAAAGAGTCAATCGTCGTCCTTGTGTCCAAATGATGCAACTGTCTCGGTGAAGGAGGCCCAGCCTCGTCAGCTCCCTCGATTGTACCTAAAAAAGCTCGAGAATCTAGTCAAACAGCTTCATTTCAAAGAAGATCAGCTCAACAGAATTCAGGAGTATAAACATCAGAAAGCCCGGTTCTCGTAAGAAGATCATACCCCAGGAAGGCACCTTGAGCTTGAAAGAGCCTTAGATGCAATGGTAGTTGAGCCGGTTTCTCATAAAGATGAACCATTAAAAATCGGAATCTCCTTCCAGTTAGTTGAATATTTGTTTGAATGCTTGTCAAAAGAAGAATCCTCTGTACCAGTGTCCGAATATTCCGAGGTCCCAGTTTATATCCCCAGTAAAGAAGATCTTAATCTAAGAAATTTCAAGCCCTGTGAGACTTTCTTGTTCATCCCTAGTAAACAATTCAAAATGCGAATAAACTTGTGTAAAAAACCAGTTTACTAGTTCATCAATTACCAATTCCTGATTTTCCAGTTCCAGTATCCAGTATTCCAGTTCCAGTTCCATTATCCAGTACTCCAGTTCCAGTATCCAGTATCCAGTATCCCAATATTCCAGTATCCAGTATTCCAGTATTCCAATATCCAGTATTCTAATATTTCAGTTCCAGTATCCAGTATTCCAGTTCCAACGTCCAGTATTCAGTTTCAATTCCAGTATTCCAGTTCCAGCATCCTGTATCCAGTTTCAATTCCAGTATTCCAGTGTGTCACTATGCCAGTTCTAGTCTCCAGTTCCAGTATCCAATATTCCAGTATCATAGTTCTGGTGTCCAGTATCTCTATTACCAATATTCCAGTGTTCCATTTTCCAGTACTTGTATTCCTGTTCCCAGTATTTCGGCACTCCAATTCCAACATCCAGTTCCAGTGTCCGAAAATCCAGTGTTTCAGTACTCTAATTCTAGTATCCGGTATGTCTTCGTTCTAGAGTTCCGGTTCCCGATGTTTAGATTAAGATTCCAGTCTCCAGTTTTCAGTCCTAACATCCAGTGATCAAATTCCAATCCCAATTGAATCAATCAAAATGTCAATCTAATCTAATCCCCAGTTCACCAATTATCAAGTTTTGACTCTCCAGTTTTTCAGTAATCAAGTTCTACAATTCCCAGTGAACTGGCTCCTTAACTTCTCAGTTCTTTGATTCTCCGGTTATCCGACTATTGAGTCTCTTAATCATCCAGTTCTCCAAATTTTTAGCTCTGTAAATATCCAGTCCCCAAATTTTCTACTTCTCCAGTTTTCCAATTCTTCAGTTCATCCAATCTTCAATTCTCCAGTTCCAAGTCATCTAGTCTTCCAATTCTCCGGTCCACCCATTGTTTGATTATTCAGCTCTCCAGTTCTCAAGTCCTTAAGCCTCTAATCCTCCGATAATCGAGTCCTCCAGTGGTTTAGAATAAAAGATTTTTGATATATGTTCAAGTTCCAGGGTTTCATCTAAGGTCTTGCATTATATTAAGTTGCACCGTGTCTAGAGAGTCCTTTGTCGATTAAAGCCACGCAAAATGGTTCTGTCATTTTTGCTTTGATATTCGATGACTACGTCATCTCTACCAAAGAGGGGCATCTGTAGACACCCCATTTTGCTCTGCTATAATCAATAAAGAAGTTAGTATTCTTGTTATTAGTCTTTTTCAGTGTTTCCCATTCCCGTGTCCGTCCCTTATGCTTTCTCAATCTTTCCGATCATTTCCGCGATGTTCTGCATTTTTCTTTTTGCTAAGTGTCGAGAATGGTTATTCAGAAGAATCCAAGCTAGGGGAGGACTCGGACCCATTCGGTGGGCCCGCATTGAATATTTATTGAAATTTGGACCCGTTTGGGGGGGCCCGCATTGAGCATTTCCTATTAAAATGAGATCAAACAGGTGTGCCCTGCATTGTTTTTAATGAAGAATATGGGTTTTAAATTCATTTGGATCCGATAAACAAGATCAATTTCCATGATGGGCGGAGTGTATTTTTGCCAATTTGATATGGACCCATCATTGTGAAAAATTAAAATTTAAAGCTGTGGCTCGTCAAATTGGACAATTTAGATTATCCCATGGGAGTGACTTAGGGGGCCCACGTTATGAGTAATCCTAGCCAATTAATTGATAACCAGTTATTTGAACGGCTCGGATCGGCCCACCGAAATGATTTAGAGAGGCGCAACTAATTCATATATTGATGCATGTTTAATGGACGGTTCAGATTATGCGACAAAAAGGATTCGCTGGGTGCAACTAATTTGCATTGCGGCTCGTCAAATAGTTGGTTCGGATGGCTCTATGGGGTGGGCCCCACCTTGAGATATGCTTGGCAATTGAACATTGTAAGAAGAAGGTTGCTATATGGGTTCGATCAAGAAAGGAAGAATGGATTGATTTAAGAAAATATCTTATTTTGTAAGAAAAGAAAAAGAAACAAAAAAGAAAAGGGGAGAAGATATAGCAATGGAGAGCACTCTCGGCAGCTGGAGGAGGCAGCTTTCTAATATGGAGAGGGAGGTAAGAAGAATAAAAGAAGAAAAACGGCAATTCTCGAGGAGGCATCTTTCTCTCCCCGATCACCTCTCCCTCTACTTCGGCTCCCCATCACGCTAGGCATGGAAAAGATCGTTCTCAATTCCTCTCTCATCTCCCTCAACTTCTCCCTCGGTTTTCTTTTGTTTTAGACTCCCAACAGCAGTCATCTCCACCCCTATTTTTTGGCTCTGAACCATCTCATCTCCCAGCTCTCACTCGGTTAAAAGATCTTCCCTCCCCTTCGACAGTTCTCTTCTTCTCACCCTCCAAAGAGCCCATTGATCATCCTCAATAGCAGCCTTTCCCTCTCTCTATCTTTCATCTCTCCACAGCCCATACTCATCATATCTTACTGCTGTAGAAGTTTCAACTCATTTTGAATTCGTTTGCAATGGTTTCACTTGTAAAATCACTCTTATGGTATAAAACTGATAAAATTCATTGAAAATCCGAAATTAATTGAAAATCATCTGAAAATCTCTAAAGAACCTTAAATCTCTGTCACACATTAACTCCTTAATCCATTAAAATAGAAATTTTAGGATCTTTAGATTTTCCTGGAAAAATGGCCAGCGCATCCATAATCGTATCCCTATTGCACTCGATCTTTGACAATTTGAATATTTATGCTATAGCACGTTGTTGGCTCCGAGGTTACTGTCCACAGAAATCCTGAGATATGCCAGGCAATAAGGTGCTATAACCTAAGTATTAAATTGCACAAGGAAAGAGCGCTCGATTCCCTTCCTTGGATGCTATTCTGGGCCGAAATTGGTGAACCCTAGAACCATTGGTAATCCTTGAATGTCCAGAAACTGAAAATCCTTGAAATCTGAAATTCATTAACTTCAAGAACTTAAATCAATTTGTCTCATGTCTTTCGAAACCATTGGATTATGGTTTCCGTCATAAGGACCATTAGAGCCCAATTTAGGAACACTTACGTCTTGTCGTGTCCTAAGTTTTAGGGAGTCCTAGGTTTTAGGAAGTCCTAGAGTTAGGAGTCCAGCCTCATCACGGACGTTTGCTATAGATAGCAACCGTGCCATAGGTCTTGTTACACTAGTCACCCAATCTTTCCCTAGGACAAGCCTAGTAAACTAGGATGTAGGCTAACCTGCATTAGTCTAAGGGACAACTTGCATTTAGATAAGAATCATATAGCATCTTAGATGAAATCCTAGGATAATAAAATCCTCAACTTGAATTAAATAACCTCTCTTAAAACTCTTGAAAAAGTCAATCCCGTCTAGGTCGGTGTCTTAGTTGAGTTAGGCATAAGTAGCTTAGCTTAGGTGCACCGAACTACGTCGACTCTGATCCCAGTGAGGCTTGGGTACGTAGGCAGCTTGGATGTCTGATGGCATACCAACCGCGAGTCGGCTCCACAACAAATTGTGGGGTTTTGTATATTAATTTTCTTGTAAATTCTTAATTAAATCACTTAGGACTTTCCATGAAATTAGAATTTTAGGAAAACTTTCACTTAGATTGAATCCAGACTAATTAAGAAATCAAGATACACATTTAGTATTCATATTGAAATTAGATTTTAGGATGCATGTCACTTAGTTCGCACATTAACAGAGAGTTAAATGAGCCATTTAAAATAAATTTAAAGGAGTTAATTTTTGGAATTGAAGACCGATTATCGGGCAGGAATGGTGCATGTGGTGGATAATTCCCCATACCTTCCATTCTTGTAACCAGGTAACGAGTCTAGATTTCTGGTTAATTATGGGTCCTAGATCCCACATCTAGGTGGCGACTCTGTCAGTCTCTTTTGTGTGGAATTCAGATTGCCTTAGTGATCCCAAGTTCACATAAAAGATGAATTAAAATCAATAATTAAAATGCACACGCCAATCGCGTGGGTACGAGAGACCAAGAGAGTGTGGCGGCTCGCGCCCCACCCCTCTCGCGGGATCGGGTCCCACACTTAGAAACCTCGCCATCTTTGGAGTCCCCAACCCGTCCGGAAGACATTCCTGCACAAAGGAATAAAAGGATTAATGACCTCCTGCTATATAGTTATGATAGCTTAAAACAGGGTCAAGGAAATAAGAATTACCCCTGGAAACAGCCCCGACCTTCTTATCAACCTCCTCGTTGGGGGGCATCAGTTGAAGTAGACCATACTCTATGAGCTTTCCTTCGGTCTGGAATTGTCGGATGTCTAGTTTAAAAGATGATGAGATAACTTTGAAGATGCGGTCTCCCATCTCTCCTAGGGTTGGTTCCGTATCCATTCTCTCGGCAGAGGGTTTCCTCCAATCAAAGGGAAACTTCCGCTCAGCAGAAGCCGGCAGTTTTACGAAAAAGAAATCATTCTTCCATCTTTTGATCGAAGAAGGGGTTTTTGCCCCAACCATAATCTTCTTACGATGGGTAAGATTCAACCAACCCCCATCGTCTACCAATTTGAAATAGCTCCGGAAAACATTCACTGATACTCTGGCATTTAGAACCCTACTTTTGGCCAAGTAGTCCAGCATGTTTCTCCAACTGTTAGGAAACAATTGGGAAGGTGCGATACCGTAAAACTCCAGTAGCAAAGAGAGAAGGCCCACTAAGGGGAACCTTAACCTGCCCCTAAGGGCTTCAACATAGAAGGCCGTCTCATCCTTCCTTGAACTTACACATGCACGTTAATTGGGACTTGGAAGGCGGATGATATATTCATTCGGGATCTGGTATTCTTTCCGAAGGTTGGGAAGGTCCTTAGCGGTGAGGGTGAAAACTTGTGTTGTAACTATTTCGGGCCTAATCGGCCCTCCTACCTCACTCAAAGCCACGAAGATCCACCAATTCTTGTGTGAGCGCTGCATTTTGCTCATCTATCGTTTCCCTCATTATTAGATTAGGAGGAATGCTGTCGAGGCGGAAGGCACTAACAGTGGCCTCTAAGTCTACTGTAGATTTTTAAGGCTTTTTGAGTGGTTTCTCCCTCTTGTTTGGGCTTTTCCTTTTAGAGATATTAACAACCGGGAGGGATTCACAAGCACTAGCTTCATCCCTAGCCTCTTCTGGGGAATCGGCCCTACGAGGAGATTCCGAATGCTTTATGTGACCAATGCTCCCAAAAGGGTTTTGTGAGTCTGTAGCTTCAGACATGTCTAAAAACAAAGGAGAGAGTAAAATAAAGAAGAACTTACTGATTCTTGAACGAATGAAGATGTCAAGTAAACCTTTCGAGGCAAGGGAAATCTCGATGTTCGTTAGCACCGCCCTTGAGGTAAAATCTACTGGTAAAAAGGCTTTGTGTAAAAGTAATAAAGGAAAAAGCCTTATAAATGAGGTAAAACCGCTAGGCGGGAAAGCACCGAGCTTACCATTTAAAAGGAGACGGCGACGCTTCACATCTCCCATCATTACGCCGAAAAAGATGGCGGTTACCATTATGAGCAAAGGCACCTTTTCCCAAGACAATAACCGCCAAAAAGGGGCGGGTGCATGACTCGGAGCTGACTCTATATTCCTACAGATAGGATCCTATTAACAAAATGAAGAAATATAGACGGTTATCTGTAGACACCCCCATTTTGCTCCACTTTAATCAACAAAGAAGTTAATGTTTTTTTATCAGTTCTTCGGTGTTTTCCATTCCCGTGTCCGTCCCTTATGATTTCTCAATCTTTTCAATCATTTCCGCCATGTTTCGCATTTTTTCGCTAAGTGTTGAGAGAGTTATTCACGAGAATCCAAGCAAGAGAGAATTCGGATCCGTTTGGGTGGGCCCGCATTGAGCATTTGTTTAGATTTGGATCAAGCAGGGGGGCCCGCGCATTGTTTTAATGAAAAATGAGTGTTGAGCCTACTTCAATCTAATGTATAAAGATGTCCATCAGGAGAACGGTCAACATCTCAGAGAAGTCATTTTAACAACCATTTTTGTTGCGAACCGTCAGCTTGAGCAATTTAGATCATCCAATGGGAGTGGCTTAGGGGGGCCCACATTATGAGTGATCCAAGTCAATCACTTGATAGCCAGTTATTTGAACGGCTCGGATCAGCCCATTAAATTGATTGAGGAAGACACATCATCCTAGCTTCAGAGTCAAAAATTTGGCAGCCTTATTTCTATAAGAAGGATATTCGGACGCATGGGAAAGGGATCAAGCTGGCTTAATTTAATTACCACCCGTTGGTCCCAGGTAGACTAATTCAAAATCCCTTTTATTTTATGTTATTCGGATTCTATAAATACTGGTGATACTTTATGGGAATGGGACGTGAGAATTTAGTCCTCCTAAGTATAGATTCTCGGCATTTTCTTTAGGGGGTAACTTTCTAACCTAGGGATATAGGTAAGGAAGGAAAGGTTGTAAAAAAGAAAGAAAAAAGCAAGCTAATTGTGGGGAAGGATTCTAAAAAAGAAAGAAAGGAAGCCATTTACGTTTGGGGGGAAAGGTTGAGCAAAAGAGCTCTGCAGATTCTAAAAAGGAGGAGAAACCCTTTTGCCGGAGCTCTCTCTAGTTCTCTCGGGTGGAAGAACGAAAAAAAGAAAGAAAAAGGAGGAGGACGATTCCAGAGCAGGGATCTCCTTGGTAAGAGGAGTTAGAGAGAAAGAGAGGAGGAAGGATAGCTCTTCATCGTTCTGCTCTCTCTCCATCCATTGGTCTTCCATCCCAACAGCAGCACCCCTCTGTTTCTACGTTTTTTTTTTATCTTCCCCATCATCCCTCTGTCATCCCACGGTTTCTTCCCTTTCTCACCATCTACAGAGTACCGTATTGTCTCTGGTCTTCGCCTCTCATCTCCCTCACCCATCTGCCATCTTCCCTCAACAGCATTTCTATTTTTTTAAAAAAAATAAAAAGAAAAAAAACGTGAAAAAAACAGAGCATCGCATGCTCTGTTTTTTTTCCACGCTCTCTCTCTCTCTCTCTCTCTCTCTCCCCATCTCTGATCCCTCTCAACAGAGTGCCGTATTTATCAATCTCAACCTCCTCCTTTCTCTTACTCTCTCTCTCTCTCTTTCTCTCTCTCAAACTCCCTCACTCCCTATCTCTCCATCTCATTCTCAACTTCTCACCATCTCAAAGTCTTACTCCCATTCTCACCCACGATCAATAGAGCATCCATATTTCCATCTCCATTTCACTTTCACCCACCCCAAACAGCCCTCTACCTCTCCCTCAACTCTCCCTTTGCTCTCCACAGCCCACTCACTCTCATCTCTCACTCTCATCTCTTTCAACAGAGCAGCCACTCTCATTCTCGAATTCTCACTCTCTCTCAATCACTTTCACTCTCACACTCTCCCTCCCTATCTCTCTCTCAGCAGTGCGAAGAAACAAGAAAAAAAAGAAAAAGAAAGAAAGAGAAAGCGGAGCGGATCGAGCGGCGGCGGAATTTTTTGGATTTTTTGGTTTTTGGAATCGGCGAGGATCTCTATCACAGGTCGGTACCCTATTCTCGGATTTTTCCCGAATCATCTGGTATTTTTTTATGTATTTTGCATGGTTTTTAGCATTTAAATGATTTTAACTCAATATTAAATGTGTGTACTTAAATTCATGATCTGCATGGGTGTTTCAATTCCGTTTCGTCCCAAAATTTAATACAATGATCTACTTACATAGACTAAAATAACTATCGGATCGGATCAAACATTGGATCAAAGGTTTTCAAAAATTTGAGTGAAGAGTGGAATTTTATTTAAAATAATGGCTGAGTAATTACGAAATTCGAAAAAATAGCCATCTCAGGATGATCTATTTTTTAGAATTTTAAAATTTTCTTGTGTTCATCATATCAGAACAAGATTAAAGGACGTTTTCAGGAGTCGAATTTTCTCGAAAATCGTGTTTTAAAAATAGAAAACTCTTCAAAAATATCTTTTTGACAAAGAAAAATAAATTATATACTAAACGGATTCCAAATTTAATAAAATTTCGTGAGAAAATAATATGATACTGATACATTCTAGCATGAATTTTTGAGAATATTTGGATTTTTTTTTGGTATAATATTTAATGCTTTCTTCGAAAATTATCAGATTTTGGGAGAATTTTTACTGACATCAGATCACAGATAAAATTCTCAAAATTTTTACAGTAGTCTTATATTTCATATTTCTTGCTGCTGTAAAAGTTTCAAGTGATTTGGATCTTGTTTCATATGGGATGTAGTGTTAATTCAGAATTTTTACTGACATCAAACATGGATTCGCGCTAAGGGAACTCTTGGCCTTACCCCTAGATTAACCCACACATGCATGTAGAATACGAACACATGTGCATCACGTGTGTGAGCCTAGTTTAGGATATCCTACCCATTTGTGTCTAGATTAGGCCGTAGTCCATCTTCCAATGGCTACGATCGGTCCTTAGATACACGAATAAAGTCATGAGTCGAGATTCTCTCTCCACTCCGATAGATTTGGATTAGGGTTGATGCCTTCAGGTAACACTGTTAAAATGTGCGAAGATTAAAAAACTTTCCCTTTGGGGTTAGGATATAAATCCCATCATTTCCAAAGATCTCATAGGATTAGTCATTCATGACCTATCCATTGAAAGCAAGAGAAAAATCTCTTCGGCTATGTGGCGACCATTAAGCTCGATTGGGGATTACTCTATGCCGCCTCAGAGTGTTGGGATCCCGATCATCATGTCTTCCGTTTTGGCAACCAAGAGATGTGTCCCACCTTTGAAGAATGGTGTGCCTTATTGGAATATCCAGTGGATGGCCCTCTAGTGAAGCCATCCTGTGTTCCAGATTATCGTCCTTTGTTCCTTCGCTTGATGAATAATGCAGATGAATCCATGAACTCTTTCATGAAAGGCCAAGAAGTGTCCATGCAGCAACTAATTGACGTTTATCCTCCTATTGGACACATTGGTGCTGTTGATATTCAAAAAGCCCGACGTCGCGCTTTGAGATTCTGCTCCTTCGCCAGGTTCCTCACTGTCCAGCCTTCTCGCTTTGCGTCAGCTGTTCTTTTGGATCTCGTGGATCAAATGGATCGGGGCGGCAATCCAATTCCTATTATGCTTGCAGAAACCTTCAATGGATTGGATGATATGGCTCGTCTTCGTGCCGGCTCAGGTCCAGGCTCTTATGTTCGCTCCTTCGTTGGTTCTTTCTCAGGATGTCCTGCATTACTTCAGGTGTGGTTATGCCACAAGCTAAAAATTGTAGCTCCTGTGCATTTCGATCATACATTATACACCTTCAGCGAATGGCGTCATGATGTTTCCTTCGATCATAAGAGCGATTGGGTTGAATGGTTAAATTCTCGCCAACAAGATCAAATTTATTGGCAAATTCCTAGAATCCAAGAAGCTGTCTTCAACACCGGAGAAGCTAACTATGTTCGCCTTCTTGGCCTCGAAAAGACTTCCTTTTATGTTCTTGCCAGGATTCTGCGTCAGTATGGAAGAGAGCAATCTATTGCACCTCCCCTTTGTCATTTTTATCCTCCTGAGAATCTTAAGCCCAAGATTGTCAGAGCAATTTCATCTGCTTGGGATGTCAAAATCATCAAACCTTTAAAAGAGTCAGCTGAAGAAGATTGTCATCCGAAGAAGAAGTCTAAAAAGAATGCTTAGTTCCATGTTTAATCTTATTCGTTTATCTTTAAAGGAATGAACCCTGTACTCAGGCTTTAATGATTGATCAATAAAGTTCATCTTTCTCTCTCATTATCTTGGTCTATGTGTGCATCATTGTCTACTTCTTTTCTGATTTTAAAATATGTCTTTCAAATATTTCAGGGCAGTAAACACCATAGCTAACCCCACTACTCCTTGGGTTCGGATCTCTTCACGTTTGGAGAGGAATTCTGTCTCTCCACCACCCTCTCTGAGAACCCCAGCATCTCCTTCTTTCTCATCCTCACCAATGGCAGACAACCAAGATGGCCTT
The DNA here is from genome assembly GCF_043159265.1 of Tasmannia lanceolata. NCBI lineage: Eukaryota > Viridiplantae > Streptophyta > Magnoliopsida > Canellales > Winteraceae > Tasmannia > Tasmannia lanceolata. Next base: position 21,422,190 of record NW_027518700.1, read on the forward strand.
CCACCCGCTGCTATTACCGATACTCTTACCTTGATTCTCCAGCAGCTTCAAGAACTCAAAGAAGAGAACTGAGTTATCAAGGCTCAGCTGTCTGAGAAGTTGGGGCCGTCGTTGTCCAAAGATAAAGGGTCTATGCACCATGCAGCTACTTCAGCCGCACCTGCCCAGCCAGTGTTCATCACTATCCCTGATAAAACCGTAGAAGATCTGGAAAAAGAGAAGTATAGCGAGGATCGCAGTAGGCCTTCTCAGTCCATGATAGACAAGGCAGTTATGGAAAAATTAGAAACTCTTACCAGGAAGGTTCAGGACATCCAGTTTCAGGACCAGGGCGGCTTCAATCCCGGTGACCTCACACTGTTTCCCGAAATCCGTCTCCCTGCCAATTTTCAAATGCCAGATTTTGACAAATATGATGGTGTGGGTTGTCCAATCACACATTTGCAAATGTTCACCATCATGTGTCGGCCTCAAGGCTTATCTCCTGAACAGATGGCTCAGTTGTTCCCTGTTTCACTTACTAAAGTTGCTAGGAGATGGTTCATGGTCTTAGACAAGACTCGTTATAGGACATGGAAGGATATCGGTGAGCAATTCATCGGGCAGTTCAAATATGATGATGGGACAGAAATCACTAGAAAGGATTTAGAGAGAACCAAGCAAGACTCGAGAGAATCCTTTCTGATTTTTGTGAAAAGATGGAGGAGACTAGCAGCTCAGATGATGGAGCGCCCTTCTGAGGAAGAGCAGGTCCAGATAATCATGAAAAATATTTCCCCCCAGCTCCAGTATCACATGTCGTTGCAGTATTATCCGGACTTCAAACACTTTATCGTGGCAGGCACCCAAATAGAGGAGGCTATGGCTCAAGGTGTATTCAACCGAAGTAACCCGAATACCAGAGAATTCAGGAAGTCTCCATCAGCTGAAATTAATAACCTTTCCCGCTCCAAGCCTCAGCCTTCAAAACCTCAGTACCCCATGGTGATGGATTATACCCAACCTGCTGTCGCACCTCGACCACAGGCCTAGACAGAATTTACCCCTCTCCCTCTTCCATCATCTGAGATACTCAAGGAGTGTCTAGCCTCAGGTCGCATAATCCTGCCCGACATTAGGGCTCTTCCTAATCCTTTACTAGCAAATTGGCGAACAGATCAACATTGCGAATACCATAAAAATTTCGGCCATCTCACTAATAATTGCATTGCCCTAAAATTCAGGATCCAGAGGTTGCTCGACAACAAAGATCTTGTGTTCGAGCCAAAACCCGATAACCCATTACCTGGTCATGCAAACCCTGCTGCTGCTATCAGTGCTATAACCATAGGGGACCCAAAATTTGATCCTCTCACTCTTATCTGTGCCTTAGAACCTACCTTTGAAACGTCTGGGTCGGAACCTTTTGAAGAAGAAGAAGATACAGACATTGAAGATGTTCTAGTAGCTGCTATCCTGATATGAACCAGCCTTCGCCGAGCCTCCAAAGCTAGACAGTTGCGGCAGTTAAAGTTTTAGTCGTTTACTATTTTATGTTGAAGTCAGTCATCATGGTCAGTACAATTGTTGAGTCCGATTTTACAGTTCAAGGTTAATGCCTAGTCCAGGCAAGTTATCTTTTGCTTTTCTCTTTATTCAAAGTTGTGAATCCTGAGCATGTTCAGGATAGGTCGTCAGATGTAATAGCTTTTTCTTTAAATAAAAATTTCAGTTCCAATAGTTCACTTGTGTCTGTTTCTTAAGTATGCTTCTGATCTTAAAGTAAGACTCCCTCCTCAAATGAGGACAAAATTGACGAAACTCCACTTGAGTCACAGCAATTACTTGAACAAGAGGAGGAGCGCCAATCCTAGCCTTTCAAAGATGAAATTGAAGTGGTAAACACTGGCACTGAAACTTTGATTCAGTGAATGCCGATTAAAAGTACATTACCCTCTGAAGAGTGTGAAGAATTGATAAAATTATTTCAAGAATAAGAAGATCGTCTAGAAAAGCTACAACCGATACTAGGGGCAAGACATAGATAGATAGCTCAAGAGAATGAAGAAAGTGAAAGACATATGCTATACAAGGGGCATAGAGCGGAAACAACTTTCATATTTCCAATCAATGACCTCGGTTCTCAAATTCATAACATGAAGCCAACAAATTCAAGATAAGAAGTTCAAGAGCAAGTATTGAAAAGTGATCATCAAATATCAAGAGTTACAAATCCATAGATGGAGGATGTCAAAGAACACGTTTTGCTCTATGAAAGTCAAAAGTACATATTAGAATCTTGAAAGAAGAAGATCCATTATCTTTTACCTGGAAATGCCGTCAAACTCCGAAAAAAAAAGAAGAAATAAATAATCAGTACCAGAGGGACTCTAGTAGCCTAGATCGATTCCCAATCTGAACATCGGAAGGCCTCCTTTGGCCGATTAAATTCCAAAAGCAGAACCCAATGTCAAAAGAATACCGGTTTCCAAACCCTTCGAGCCTGAATCAAATTTTCTTGAAAACCCATCAAACTCGGGGCATTCGCCTCGAACTACGCGAAACCTGATCCCTACCCTGGGGTACGTAGGCAGCTCGGTTAAACCGAGTTCGGTCGATTCAAAAAAAAGAGAAAAGAAATTCAATCCTTTCAGAAAAAAAAAGAGGGGGACAAGTTCCAAAAGAAGAGAAGTCAATTATTCCAGAAAGAAAAGAAAAAAATAAGAAAAATCAATTAACCTTCAAACGATTTATCTTCAAACTAGGGGCATTCGCCCTGAACTACACACGACCTGATTCCTACCTTGGGATATGTAGGCAACCTGTTCACAGGTTCGGTCGAAATCTTTGTTGAACCTTAAGCCATTCTTTGAAAAGCCTTATCCTATCTATAAAGTCCTTCCAGTGTTCAGAACTAATGATCTAGGTCCAGAAACACAAAAAGAAAAAAAAAGAGAAAAAAAGGAACGGAGTTTGAAGATCTGCTAGACTGAAAACCTGAAAGGGCAGTCTAGGCAAAATTTAAGATCATTCCCTTGCTAAGTTGAAAACCCGAAAGGGCGGCTTAGGCAAAAGCTAAGGGGATAGCCTGCTGGATCGAAAACTTAGAAAGGTGGTTCAGGCAAAAGTTAAGGCTAGCGCGGTCCGCCAAGTTAAAAACCCCGAAGAGGTGACTTGGTCACGGTAAGAGAACCATTATAAGAAGGCTACAGCCGGTATCAAGACTGAAGATCAACTGAAGTTTAAGCAAATTCAAGTGACATCCTCAAAACTGGGGGCATTGAAGCTAAGCAATCTTAGGGGTTGTAATTAAATCCTTGAGGCATTACTGTTTTAAGGAAGAAGTCCAGTGTTTACAAATTGAAAAAAACATTCCTCGAAAGGATAGACTTACCCAATAAAACGTTAACTAAGTCAGAAGCATTACTGTGTCTGTCAGTGTAGTTAGTCAATCTTTGTCATTCTATGTTCACCCCTTCAGAGCTGCTCAATCCTTTGAGTAGTGCCTTTTATCTAAGTTTTCTCTTTAGAAAGAGTGAATCGTCGTTCTTATGTCCAAATGATGCAACTGTCTTGATGAAGGAGGCCCGGCCTCGGTAGCTCCCTGCGATCGTATGAAAGAGCTCGGTAATCTAGTCAAGCAGGTTCATTTCAAAGAAGATCAACTCAGAAGAATTCAGAAGTAGAAACATCAGAAAGCCCAGCTTCCGTAAAAAGATCATACCCCAGGAAGGCACCTTAAGCTTGGAAGAGCCTCAGATGCAATGATGGTTGAGCCAATTTCTCAAAGAGATGAACCATTAAAATTCAGAATCTCCTTCCAGTTAGTTAAATACTATCCTGGTCAAGAAATGTTTATCTAAACACCTGTCAAGAGGCAAATCCCACTTTTCCATGATTATATCCAAGAGAGCCGTTGTTCTAGATTACCAATTTCAAGTATCTTGTTCAAGGTTTCAGTTATCAAAATCCCCAGAAGACAAAACCAGCAGTCTCTTTGAGAAAGATCTTTGTTGAAGTTTCATAAAAGTGTCCGTAATCCATTCTTGTTAGTAATGGTTCTTCGTTCCTAAGGTTTGCCGTTTCATCATTCGTCAAAATCGTAGTTTCCAACATCTTTGTCGGGCACGATCCATAATATCCCCGATTTCACTGAGTTCAAAAAATCAAAAATTCATCAAATCCAATCTTACGTCAAATTCAAATTCATGAAAAATCTCTAAATTCTTCGTTGTTGAATTCATCAATCGAAGCTATCTCGTTTCTTTGAACCCGTTTGTGAACGGTGTCTCATCTTCCGGGTTCATTTGGGAATGGCCTGTTATCTTCTTCTAACCCGTTTCGGAGCGGTGCATCATTTTTTTTTAAATCCATTTGGGAATAGTTTCTTATATTCTTCGAGCCCGTTTGTGAACGGTGTCTCATTGTCTGAGTCCATTTGTGAATGGTCTCGTGGTCTCTTTGAACCCGTTTGTGAACGGTGTCTCATTTTCTGAGTCCATTTGTGAATGGTCTCATGTCCTCCTTGAGCCCGTTTGTGAACGGTGCCTCATGTCTCAAAAATAAAAAAATTCATCAAATCCAATCCCCGATTAAAAAAAAATCCAATCCTACGTCAAATTCAAATTCATGAAAAATCTCTAAATTCTTCGTTGTTGAATTCATCAATCGAAGCTATCTCGTTTCTTTGAACCCGTTTGTAAACGGTGTCTCATCTTCCGGGTTCATTTGGGAATGGCCTGTTATCTTCTCTAACCCGTTTGGGAGCGGTGCATCATTTTTTTAAATCCATTTGGGAATAGTTTCTTATATTCTTCGAGCCCGTTTGTGAACGGTGTCTCATTTTCTGAGTCCATTTGTGAATGGTCTCATGTTCTCTTTGAACCCGTTTGTGAACGGTGTCTAATTTTCTGAGTCCATTCGTGAATGGTCTCATGTCCTCCTTGAGCCTGTTTGTGAATGGTGCCTCATTTCTCAAAAATAAAAAATTCATCAAATCCAATCCCCGATTCAAAAAAAAAAATCCAATCCTACGTCAAATTCAAGTTCATGAAAAATCTCTAAATTCTTCGAGCCCGTTTGTGAACAGTGCCTCTTTTCTCGAGGCCATTTGTGAATGGTCTCGTCTTCTTCTTGAACCCGTTTGTGAACGGTGTCTCATTTTTTGAGTCCATTTGTGAATGGTCTCATGTTCTCTTTGAACCCGTTTGTGAACGGTGTCTCATTTTCTGAGTCCATTCGTGAATGGTCTCATGTCCTCCTTGAGCCCGTTTGTGAACGGTGTCTCATTTCTCAAAAATAAAAAATTCATCAAATCCAATCCCCGATTCAAAAAAAAAATAAAAATCCAATCCTACGTCAAATTCAAGTTCATGAAAAATCTCTAAATTCTTCGTTGTTGAATTCATCAATCAAAGCTATCTTGTTTCTTTGAGCCCGTTTGTGAACGGTGCCTCTTTTCTCGAGTCCATTTGTGAATGGTCTTGTCCTCCTTGAGCCCGTTTGTGAACGGTGCGTCAACAGAGTGCCGTATTTATCAATCTCAACCTCCTCCTTTCTCTTACTTTCCCTCTCTTTCTCTCTCTCAAACTCCCTCTCTCCCTATCTCTCCATCTCATTCTCAACTTCTCACCATCTCAAAGTCTTACTCCCATTCTCACCCACGCTCAATAGAGCATCCATATTTCCATCTCCATTTCACTTTCACCCACCCCAAACAGCCCTCTACCTCTCCCTCAACTCTCCCTTTGCTCTCCACAGCCCACTCACTCTCATCTTTCACTCTCATCTCTTTCAACAGAGCAGCCACTCTCATTCTCGGATTCTCACTCTCTCTCAATCACTTTCACTCTCACACTCTCCCTCCCTATCTCTCTCTCTCAGCAGTGCGAAGAAACAAGAAAAAAAAACAAAAGAAAGAAAGAAAGAGAAAGGGGAGCGGATCGAGCGGCGGCGGAATTTTTCGGATTTTTTGGTTTTTGGATTCGGCGAGGATCTCTATCACAGGTCGGTAACCTATTCTCGGATTTTTCCCAAATCATCTGGTATTTTTTATGTATTTTGCATGGTTTTTAGCATTTAAATGATTTTAACTCAATATTAAATGTGTGTACTTAAATTCATGATCTGCATGGGTGTTTCAATTCCGTTTCGTCCCAAAATTTAATACAATGATCTACTTAAATAGACTAAAATAACTATCGGATCGGATCGAACATTGGATCAAAGTTTTTCAAAAATTTGAGTGAAGAGTGGAATTTTATTTAAAATAATGGCTGAGTAATTACGAAATTCGAAAAAATAGCCATCTCAAGATGATCTATTTTGTGGAATTTAAAATTTTTCTTGTGTTCATCATATCAGAACAAGATTAAAGGACATTTTCTGGAATCGTAATTTTCTCGAAAATCGTGTTTTAAAAATAGAAAACTCTTTAAAAATATCTTTTTGACGAAGAAAAATAAATTATATACTAAACGGATTCCAAAATTAATAAAAGTTTGTGAGAAAATAATATGGTAGTGATACATTCTACCATGAATTTTTGAGAATTTTTGGATTTTTTTTGGTATATTATTTTATGCTTTCTTCGAAAATTATCAGATTTTGGGAGACTTTTTACTGACATCAGATCACAGATAAAATTCTGAAATTTTTTACAGTAGTCTTATATTTCATATTTATTGCTTCTGTAAAAGTTGCAAGCGATTTGGATCTTGTTTCATATGGGATGTAGTGTTAATTTGTAATCTAGTCTGAAAATTGACAAATCCGAAATTGATAATAAATAGTTTCTATAATTCATGAAAATCTCCCAGCATGCTCTTTTTACTTATATCTTGTTACTGTAAAAATTTCAATAAATTTAGATTTCTATTTCTAGTAGTTTCTGTGTTATTTTTGCAATCTGGTCTTATTATTGTTAAATCAAAATTAAATATGAGCTTATTGTAAAAATCTGCAAAACTTTTTCAAAAAGCTATATTTTATCATATCTCATTGCTGCATAAATTTCAAATCATTTCAAATTCGTTTGCAACAATTTCACTTGTAAAATCACTCATACGGTTTAAAATTGATAAATTCCATTGAAAATTCGAAATTAATTAAAAATCATTATTTCTAAAGAACCTTAAATTTTTGTCACATATTCACTCCTCAATCCATTGAAACAGAAATTTTAGGATTTTTAGATTTCCCTGGAAAAATGGCCAGCGCATCCATAATCGTATCCCAATTGCAACCGATCTTTGACAATTTGAATATTTAAGCTATAGCATGTTGTTGGCTCCGAGGTTCACTGTCCACGAAAATCCTGAGATATGCCAGGCAATAAGATGCTATAACCTAAGTATTAAACTGCACAAGGAAAGAGCGCACGATTTTGTCCCTTGGATGCCATTCAAGGCCGAAATTGGTGAACCCTAGAACCATTGGTATTCCTTAAATGTCCAGAAACCGAAAATCCTCGAAATCTGAAATTAATTAACTTCAAGAACTGAAATCGATTTGTCTCGCGTCTCTCGGAACCGTTGGATCACGGTTTCCGTCGTAAGAACCCTTAGAGCCCAATTTAGGAACACTGGTGTCGTGTCGCGTCCTAAGTTTTAGGGAGTCTTAGGTTTTATGGAGTCCTAGAGTTAGGAGTCCAGCCTCATCACGGACGTTTGCTATGTATAGCAACCGTTCCATAGGTCTAGTTACACTAGTCACCCAATCTTTCCCTAGGACAAGCCTAGTAAACTAGGATGTAGGTTAACCTGCATTAGTCTAAGGAACAACTTGCATTTAGATAAGAATCATATAGAATCTTAGATGAAATCCTAGGATAATAAAATCCTCAATTTGAATTAAATAACTTCTCCTAAAACTGTTGAAACAGTCAATCCCGTCTAGGTCGGTGTCTTAGTTGAGTTAGGCATAAGTAGCTTAGCTTAGGTGCACCGAACTATGTCGACTCTGATCCCAGTGAGGCTTGGGTACGTAGGCAGCTTGGATGTCTGATGGCATACCAACCGCGAGTCGGCTCCACAACAAATTGTGGGGTTTTGTATATTAATTTTCTTGTAAATTCTTAATTAAATCACTTAGGACTTTTCATGAAATTAGAATTTTAGGAGAACTTTCACTTAGATTGAATCCAGACAAATTAATAAATCAAGATACACATTTAGGATTCACATTGAAATTAGATCATATGATGCATGTCACATAGTTCGCACATTAACAAAGAGTTGAATGAGCCATTTAAAATAAATTTAAAAGAGTTAGCTTTTGGAATCGAAGATCGATTATCGGGCAGGAATGATGCATGTGGTGGATAACTCTCCATACCTTCCATTCTTGTAACCAGGTAGCGAATCTAGATTTCTGGTTAATTATGGGTCCTAGATCCCACATCTAGGTGGCGACTCTGTCAGTCTCTTTTGTGTGGAATTCGGATTGCCTTAGTGATCCCAAGTTCACATAAAAGACGAATTAAAATCAATATTAAAATGCACACGCCAATCGTGTGGGTACGAGAGACCAAGGGAGAGCGTGGCGGCTCGCGCCCCACCCCTCTCTCGGGATCGGGTCCCACATTATCTCTGAGTGTGTTTTGTGCATTGGCAACGAACCACCTCAATGAGTACCAGTTCTCGCATCTACCCATATCCCTACCGATTAGAGTGCCTGGGCCATGATGTAAGCACATGACTCAAAAAATATACATTCAAATTGATGTAAAATAAAACAGAAACTTCGTAAGTTGCAGATACAAGTAAAGTAAAGGTTCTATTGATCTGTTAACTAATTACATGCAGAGGGCTTCGAAGCCAAAATTATGAAAACAAAAGACAAAACAAAAAAGAATTGTGAGCTGCAAAACGTTGATGAAGACCCTTGAACTCCCGCACTGCCACAAAAAAGAATGTCCCGCCTCCTCGATAACGAGATCAAAATTTGCGGCTACCGAGGGAAATCACTCGGTAGGGTTCACCTCAGAAGGAATTTCCGAGGGATCGGCATCCCCGGACAAACTCGCAAGGCGGGCGTGTAGCGCCGCGTTCTCTTCCAGGAGAGCCGCCTTCATCTCCAGGTCGCATAGCTCCTCCACCAGTTTGACAAACTGGGCAGCAAACTTCAGGTTTCGATCCTTGGCGCGTCTTGTTGAGAGTCGATAGTTGCGGGCGAACAATCGAAGCCCCTTTAAGTGGTACATTCCGCAGGCAGTCATCCGACGGAGCAGGAGATGGAGGAGCAACCTTTGTCGGCTTCCTTTTGGGCACCGGTGGGGGGAGAGAAAGAGGTGCAGTGGTTTATTCCTTCACTTCTTCTTCTTGTGCTACTTCCTTCTCAAAGGAGGCCCTTCTTTTTCTCTTCGCCACCGGTTCTACTACCGGCTCCGGTGGAGGCATGAGGACAATCTCCACTTTTGGTATGGCCTCTATATCCACAAGCTAGGCCCTGAAGAGCCCAGGGGTGGAGAGATCTAAATCTTGGTTTTGAGCTGTGGCGATGGAAAAAAATAGACAAGGGAAGAAAGGTGGAAGGAAAGAAAAGAAAAAGGAACGAATCACTGTCAAAAAGATTTGGTGGCTAAAAGAAGAGGGAAAACCCCTCTAAATAGAGTTTGAAAGGAGGTGAAAAGGCAATTTCCGCCTTCTTGACATGTGGCACGATTTCACTTGCCACAAAAACGACATACGGCGCCCATTATGAAGGGGTTCCTTCCCGTCACGTCATTACAAACCGCCGTTTCGAATATTAAAAATGATGTGACGGTTTTTCATGACATGCACTGAGAAATGAGAAAATCTATGGAGCCCGTATTTAGGAGACTTGGTTTCATCTTGTGAAACCAACCAAATATGGAAGGTCAGAATATTTACCACGGAAAATAGTCAATAAATTATTGGTACTGAATAAATCTCAGACAGAATTGGAAAAACCTCTAAACTACTTCCTCGACCCAAAAATGGCTCAAGGAAGTGGGGGGCAATACGTTGGGAGTAAAATCGGGGTTAACAGCTGATTAGCGACACGTGGCACTTCTGAATCTTTAGAAACCAACTTAGGAGTCTTAGACGGAAAGATGGTGAAGTATTATTCTCTCTGAATAAATAGTAACGTCCAAACTAGGAAACCGCCTCTCATAGAGGCAACGTACCCTAAGGCGGTAACTTTCTATCTATGGGAAGTTTATTAAAAAAGTAACTTGCTTGTTCAGGGAACTAAGATATCTATTAAAAATAGATGTAAACTTATCTCCCGGGGAAGTCTACCAATTAGGCAAGACTCCTAAAATAGTAAGATTCTAATCATCGCGGACTCTTTTCTCTTTAAGAGGGACCCTTACATTCATAATGGAACTGCGTCAGACTTGATCCTCAACAAAGAGGTACGTAGGCAGCTTGGGAAGACCAAGTTCAGTCACATTCTCTCCCATCCACCCTCGTTGGTAAGACTTCTAAACTTCATCTCCTTCCTCTCAATTTTCATGTGATATCGATTTCTAGCTTAAATATTGAAGTATCATCCGGAAACATAATTTCGGGTCTACTAACATCCTTTCTGTGAGTGCAAGTTGCTTACAAGATCAACTATATCGCCGCTAGATCGTGTTAAGGGGATTTCGGCATCATCAATCATGTCCCTCTTTTACAATGTTTTCAAACTAAAACTAGGATTCTAAAATCCGTGTATCCAAACGGCCCCTACATGTTTTGAATCACTAACATACTTTCCTGATTATTTCATTGTTCTCATGAAATTTTGTTTCATCTCTGGCGAGAGTCACAATCGGCTAGTGAATTCATCTATTGGCATTAAAAACACTCAACTGACTGCTGCTCTTGTATCGCGTGAATTTCAATTTGAAGGAGGGATTGCTAATAATGGCTAATTGCTCGTTCTTGCAAGTTAGATCCTGGCAATGGCTGAGAATCACAATTTGTACCCCAACCTTCATCCATACCCTGTAATTAACATCCAGTCAGTTGATTCTCTAACAATTGGACATACCTTTAGCCTCCCAATTAGCTATGTTATTTATCTCCATCAAGCCTTGAGTTACTGTTTGAATTATGCTGAGTGACAATATGGAATTCACCCCTTTTCACCCAATAGCAAGGTGTCTGAGAAAATGTCTCATAGAATGCCAATTCAGTACTAATTACCAGATGTAGACACCCCATTTTGACCGAACCCTAAATAGGTATGTGTGAATAAGAATCCCATTAAATGAGTGTTCTAGAGTCCCAAATATTACCCAAAGGTAGGTTAGGATCCCAATTAGGTCCCTTTAAAATTTCGTTGAAATCCGTCGAGGTTTGCCTAGCAAACGAGTGTAGTAGGTAGTGTAGTGTAAAATAGTGTAGCAAAAGGGGGGTGGTTTATCCAATTTAGGGGTAGTCCAGTTAGTGTGTTGCAACAGAGGGTTGTCTCTGGGTAACTTAAAGAGGCACGAATTTATTCTTTATTTTTCATTGAAACTTTTCTTGCGGACCACCCTTGCTCATCCGAAATAAAGTGAATATATATTAAAAGAGGTTTGTCCTAGCAATTAGAAGGGCCCAAAAATTATGAAAGAAATCTATAAATATGTGTTTAGGCTCTCATTTTGAGATATGATTTTCGTTTGAGAGAGGGAGAGAACGAGAAAAACCCAGACCCTAATCATTTTCTTACATTTTTCCGATCATCTTCTCCGGCCAGACTTCAGCCGAGCTCTGGTAAGGCTTCGATTGGATTTTGATCATCTTCTTGTGGATGGCATGCTTGCTACCCTTGTTCTTTGCTCTGCTAACTATTAGATCTTTTGATTTTTCTATTTTTAACTTATCTTTAAACCCTAGCTCGATCTCTCTTTAAGCTCAAAAGAAGCCTCCAATCTATTTCTACCGTTAGTTTGATCATATTTAAAGCATTTTTTAGAACTCGATTCTTTAGATTTGTGAAGAAAGAGGAAGTCAGCACAAATTTAAGAGCTTTCAAGCAGTAGACTCGATCTACTTTAGCTCAGATTTTGCAATACAAATTTAGATTTGTATATGTATAGAACAAGTTCAGATTGGTGCACTACAAGTTCAGATTTGTATAAAAAAAATTAATCTGTGCAAAGCAAGCTCTGATTCGTACAAAACAAGTTCGGGCAGTTGATCCTCTGTTGTAAAAGACATTCAGGTGATGTCCTACGATCTTATTTAGGTTTACTTTAAATTCTCTCTTGATTTTTATTTTTTTATGATGATATTATTCTCCATGGGAGATCAGATTTTAAAGAAATTAGAATAATAACAAAATTTTGGTTGTTGTATGAGTAAATTTGAGCAGCATTCGATTTTAACTTAACTGTTTGCTAAGGGTTTTGTTTTAGACTGTTATATTCTAGGACTTTCAGAGGTGAAACTTGAGTTTTTAGAGTAGACCTATGGATTTTCGCTGATTTTTAAATGTTGGACAAAGAGTTTTGAATTGTCTTAAGACAGAACTTTGATTTTTTTTATCATACTATTCAATTAAGAGTACAAACTGTAGATTTTTTTATTTTTTGTTTTGTTTGTACTTTGGAACTTTGATATACTTTGGCCTAGGTGTTGATTGAATATTTGATAACATGTTCATTGGTTAATGTATTGAAGCACTTTTTGTTATGAGTATTTCATAAAAGAGAAGATAAATGTTGAATACTCTGTTTTGTTAATTGATGCACTGAGTGTTGTTGTTAGAAAAAAGTGTTAACTCTTTAATTTTGAAAATCACAACTTCTGCTTTGTTGATTTGTGATGAGGTAGTAATTTACATGTGCAAAATGATTAGTCATATAGTATAGAAGTTGAGGAAAACTTGGTGAATGGTTGGTGTTATTTATAAATGCTGATTTTGTCTTGATGAAATGATGCCTTTGTTCACACATTCTGCTAGATTCAAATGAGGATGGAATTATGTTTGATATCCATTGTTGTTTATGATGATTCATTTTCCAAAGGTCTTACACATCTAAATTCCATTTTTTTGATCTTATATAGTTAAGTTCCTCTTGTGCGTTTGAACTGTAGTTCATCTGCTACTATTTTCCATTCAATTCTTTCATCAGTAGTGTATTTACCACCATTGCTTCTCTTTCAATAAGTTTTGTTCAAATTCAACTCTCATTTTTCGTCACCTACATCACCATTGCTTTCAGCATACCCTTTACTACTCTCACAGACTTTGATCCCTTATTGCACCCTCTTCTATTTCACTCCAAAAATCTTAGCTCCTTATCATCATCACAATAAAATCTCCATCCTTATTGTTGCGTTCTTGTAGCTAAAAGTAGCTCAAAACCTTCAGCAATTCCCATCATTCCAAGCAATTTCAGCAATTTTCTCATGAGTTCAGATAAATGGAAGAAGGAAAAGGAATAGACACAACCATTGCTGATTTCATTCAATTGATTTTTCGCTTCAAAGTCCTTTTTGGACTGTATCTCATCTATTTTCAGAAATTCTCATTTTGAACGAAATTATGTTACATCTTTTCGATCAATTCACTTACACTAATTTCAGCTTCCATCTTACTGAATCTTTTGATAATTTTTTCTCTGTCTATTCATTTCAAACTCTTCTCCGGGCAGCAGCTAAGGTGCAAAAATTCCAAAATGCCGGCGATCGAGCTTTTCTCAGGTAATGTCTTTCCTCTTTCTTTAATTCAAAACTAATATACTGATTGGGGCAGGTCTGATTTTTTTGAGTCATTGTGAATGGATGAGATTGCTTATTTGATTAGGTATTTCATAGTTTAGTTGTAGGTGTCAAAAGGACGTATCTCATTGTATATTATTTGTAAAGAAGCTTATTATTTTTAGCATTTGTATAGTAGATTGTATCCTATAAGAGTATAGTAGGCATTGTGTGGTGTATTTAGTTCAAATGGTAACAGGATCAATAGCTTTATTTGACCTTAGGTTGTGAAAGGTAGAACTCACTTTTCTTGGAGTGATATGTAATGTAACTTGTGATGTGTATCATAATAATTTCAAGGTCTGATCATTTGATGGACCATGCTATGATCATTTGTTAGGTAGCAGTAATCACAATTTTTTTTAGGAATATTATGGTGGTTTTAGTGAACAATTAGGATAGATGATTATGTGTAGAAGTATAGTTAAGGTAGTAGTGCTTTCTTTAGAAACAACATTATGGGGTGGAGGCTTGCTACTATATTTTGTAATGGTGTGTTTGATGGTTAGCTCATATGCCCAAAGGATTATGCAGTAAATTTATCTACAAACAATGAGTGTGTCTCTTTATACACTTAGAATTGGGAGTTGTATAAAACATAAAAATTGTTTTTAAAAACATCCCCTAAAACTTTTATGTTCGGAGCTCTGGCCAATTCCAGCTGGATGTTGCCGGAAAACAAGAAACCACCCATTTGAACCCACTTTTCAATAGAAACTTGAAATGAGTATAACACACTCAATTCTTATCCAAATTTAACAAAATTTATATGTATTCATATATATTAAAAAATATCTACAACCTTCTAGTTGGTATCTCCAGCTAATTCTGGGCTTAAGTACCCCCAAAATACGAAAGTTCAGATTTCCAGCACTGTTTTCAAAAAAACTGAATTAGGATTATCTTATCAGTATTGTTGTTGAGCTTAATAATAATATGTTTGAGATGATGTTCATGAGTAGTAGTTATATTTGCACCACCAGCTGGTACAAGTTTAGTTTTCCTTTAAAAATGCTAGCACTACAGCTATAAAGTTCAGTTTTCTTTTAAAATTTTACACCACCAGCTGGTACAAGTTGAGTTAGCTATCCAATCAGTTTTGGATTGCAACATATATACAGTTCCATGCTTTGGTATAACTTGTTGTTCATTAGAATAAGAATTGGGATTGTATGCAGAGATGGGCATGTCTAGGTATGAAAATAATGCAGCATAGTTATCAGCCAATACTTGATGATGTCTTATGTTTTGAAATCTCAAGTTAGGATTTTGTTTGATCATGTTTAAGGTTATATTTTACATGTTCTTACCACATTTGATATGTATATCTCATCACCGTGTTCGTTCAGATTGAACAAGTGTGTCAAGTATATGGGTATAAGGTAGACATTATGATAATATTCCTGTTATGTTAAACATGTTCGAGTAGTAAACCAGATATATTGAACAGTTAATGACATCACTGTTGTGTCTTGTTGAATGATCCCAATTTTTTTTGGAAAATTAAACAAGGTATTTGTGGGACCCGATCCCACGAGGGGGGCGCGACCTGCCTCCTTCTCTTGTTCTCTCGTACCCACGCGAATGGCGTGTGCTTTTTATTATTAATATAAATCATCTTTTTCGTAAACTTGGGATCACTAAAGCAATCCAAATTTCACGCAAAAGAGAATGATCAGAGTCGCCACCTAGGTAAGAGACCTAAGACCCATAAGTGACACTGCAATGATCTACGGTCTCAGAAGTCTAGATTCTTTACTTGATTATGAGAATGGAAGGTATGGCAGATTACCACCATATGCACCATTCTTGCCCGATAATCCGGTCTTCAATTCCAAAGGTTAACTCATTTAAATCTCTTTTAAAAGGCTCATTTAAACTGTTTTGGTGTGATCTATGTGACATGTACCTTAAAAATCTAATCTTGATGTGGTTCCTAGATGCATCTTTTGATTCTCTTAAATTGGTTTGATTCCATCTATGTGAAAGTTCTCTTAGAATCTAATTTCATGAAAAATCCCAAGTGATTTAATGAAGTTAATTTAAGGTTTGAAAAATGATAAAGAAATAAACAAAATAAAACCCTAAAAATCCTACTGAAGTGTGTAGGGCCGATTCGTGCATGGAATGCCATCCCAGCATCCAAGCTGCCTACGTACTCAAGCCTCACTAGGATCAGAGTCAACGTAGTTCGGTGGCCTAAACTAAGCTACATGCCTAAGACATCTAGGACACCGATCTAGACTGGAAGGACTGTTTCAACAGTTTAAGAGAGATTATTTAATTCAAGTTGAGTAGATTTTATTATCTAAGGACTTTATTTAAGATACTATATGGTCCTATCTAGGTGCAAGACATTCCCTAAACTAATGCAGGTGGGCCCTATATCATAGGTTAACTAGGCTTGTCCTATAGGGAAAAGAGGTTAACTAGTGAAACTGGTCTAAAGGTCAATTGCTAATAGTAGCAACCGGCCGTCATGAGGCTGGACTCCTAACTCTTGGACATCCTAAGACCTAGAACACAACGTGACATAAGTATTCCTAAATGGGCTTTAAGGGTTAATACGAGGTGGGACCGCAATCCAACGGTTCCAAGATTAACTTGAACTTGGGTTTGCCCAACCCAAATTCATTAAGTAAATAATTTTCAATTCTTTTAAAAAGTCTTAACATCTAATACATAAGGCTCTAAGGGGTTGACCAATCTCATGCATTCACCAAAGGAAATTGTGCTTTTCACCCTTGAACAATTTAACATATAAGTTATGATATATTATTGCCTAGTATGTTCTCAGGATTTCCGTGGATAAATACCTCTGAACCAATAATATATTATAATTTAGACGCTAAACTATCCAGGATTGATCGCAAAAAGTAAATGATCATGAATTCAAGCCTTGTAAGTAAACTAACCTAAGATAGCAATTTTACAAATGAAGTATGTGACTTTTAGGGTTTCTGTTTAAGTGGCTTAAGAATTTAGTACATGCTGGAAAATTAGAGTTTTCTGGAAATTTTCATGAGGTTTTGCATTAATTTGATTTTTAAGTGAATTTATTATAGAATCAGACCAGAATGATGATATTACAAACCAACCTATAGAAACCTAAGTTTTCTATTTCATTAACTTTGGGATATGATGTAGTCTGTAAAATTATGGCTTTATTGAATTTTTCATGATTTAAGAGATTACAATCGATTTTTAGTGATTTTTCCAAAATCGAACCAGATTCATGACATTCCAAAGAAAATTATAGCAAATGAATTTCATTTTAAACCAAACTTTTACAGTGATATGGTGATTATGAATAAAGCATACTGTAAAAATTTTATCTGATAATATTAGGATTTTCTATGTATTCTAGATTTAAAAAATTATGGTTATTTCGGAAGAATAAATAAATAAACATGTATAATGGAATACTAAAATTATGAAAAAATTAAGATATACTGACTATAAATCATAATATTTTCTATCCAAATTTCAAAACTAAAAGTTAATATTTCTGCCGAAACTCAATTTTTAAAGAAAGAGGTCAATCGTTTTCTTGAAATCCAAACCCGTTTTATTATAAAAAAATTTAAAAATCTTATCAAAACATTACAAAAATCCATGAAAATGTTTTTATGACATACCAGTAACATATTTTAGTGGTTTGTAAATAAAAATTCTAAAATTTAGTAATTTTAGGACGAAAAATAATTACGGTACGCAAAATGAAGCTTTGATTAGAAAACAATAAAGAAAACAAAATTTTCAAAATTTTATTTCACAAAAAATTCAAAATATGTCTAAACTTAAGATCTGAAAAGTTTCATGAGTTTTCAAAACTATTTGATATTTATTAAAAATAATCCAATTTCAGAATAATTTAAATTTGAGTCAAATAAATACCAAAAACTCTGAAATTTTTTGGGTAATCTGAAAATATCAAAATCGTACTGGAAACAAAATTTTATTAAGTTTGGACTTAATTTGATACATTTTCGATTTTATTCGTCGAGAAATAACCCTTTTCTGGATTACCGTTCGAAAAATAAAACGAGCCAACCACGGGTGAAAATTATGTTTTCCAGTGGTTTTAGAATTTACTTTAATCTTAGAAAATATAAATCTTAGAAAATGCCATGTTTTCAAACACTTGCTTTGAAAACCCAATTCGAATCCATATTGAATAAAAAAATAAAAGAAAATTAATATTTAATGGAGAAAAATTAAATTTCCTGTGAAATCTTAAAATTAACGATATTATGATTCATATTACAAAATATTAAAATTTCATCGAAAAATTCATCCGTTTAGACCATATTCTAAAATCAAACCCTAAAAAAAATAAAATCCTAAACATGATTTCTAAACCAAAAATTGAAAAGTGAAAAAACACCTACCGTTGATCACGAATCCTTGTCTCTAAGGTGTGTAATTCAGGGATATTCGCTTTGTCACACCCTTATAAACATTAGAGAAAACCCCTTTGATGACGCTTTGATATAAAGTCGAGAGTACGATGATCCGAGGGTGCAATTTGATGTCGAAATTTCGAGAGTAAGTTGGAAAAATTAAGTTGTTAGATGACACCCACTTTAAAAAGTTCTTGGAATCCAAGAACTTGAAGAGAGAGGAGAGAGGGTTTCAATTTACCAAGGGTAAAAAGGCTGCCAATATCAATTGAATGAAGAAGATGAGAGTAAAAAGAGAGTGAGAGAGAGTGGGGAGGTAGTATAATTTGGAGGAAGATTGAGAGACTCTCCAAAAGATGGACGTCCCTATGTGAATATAAGAGGTGCCTTTCCTTGGTCTCTCCCCACTTGCCCTTTTCTGACATATAGAAAACCAATTCACCAGGCAACCGGGAAGGTCAAATTGGGCATGCCTGAAAAAATCTTGTTTATATAGCCACAATCATCATCTCTTTTAAGTATGTTACCAACATAAAAAACACTTTCCTTGTAATTTAAACAATCTTTTTTATGTTGAAAATTGGGTGGAAATTTTGGCAACTTTCTTTCTCTTCCTTGGTCGGTCCCACATCAATATTATACTTAATATGCAAGCAAGTGAGGACAAATTAGCAATTGGGTCCCACTTGCTATTGCATATGTATACAACACTCAAATAGAAGTTATTATTTCCAGGTAAAAAACATGAGAATAGCTACTGTAACAAAACAGAACGGTGCAATTCCAAGTGGGTCCCACCTTGCATGCATTGAACAATTCTCATTATGGCTTAAAAATCTCCAACGTGGATATAGCTGCCCTTTTGGGAAAAAAAATGCATATAATAGCAAAAGTAGTAATAATAGCAAATCGAAGGTGGGATTAAATTAGCATGTATTGCCCCAAAACGTTTACAACTAAAGTGATGTGGGCATGTTTGGTAAAACAATAGGTAGCCAAGAATTGTTGGACGTGGCCAAATTTAGGAATATGGCTGGTTGCCATAAAAAGTCATGCACGTCCAACTCTTTAGAAGTTTTTTGCACCATGTGGAAACCAGTATTGCCAAATATAAAATGTCGCCAATTCTTACTGAAAATCCACCCATTGTTTGAACCATCCCCACCATTTGTTATTGAATGCCCCTATTTAGCCGACACTCCATCTCAGATTGACCCCAATCGTCCAATTGTTGGACTACAATGTAAATTAGACTATTGTGGGACCCGATCACGCGAGAGGGGTGGGGCGCATGCCGCCACGCTCTCTCTTGGTCTCTCGTATCCACGCGAATGGGGTGTGCTTTTTATTAATTATTTTAATTACCCAACCAAGCAGGCAGCAACCAAGCCATAGGGTGCAAACAAACGTGCAACCCAGTACCCATAAGGGCAGGGGTAAGCCGTTGAGCCTAGCAAGATGTGATTTAATTCATCTTTTCCGTGAACTTGGGATCACTAAGGCAATCCAAATTCCATGCAAAAGAGAGTGACAGAGTCGCCGCCTAGATGAGGAAACTAGGACCCATAATTGACCAGAAATCTAGACTCGTTACCTGGTTACGAGAATGAAAGGTATGGGGAGTTACCACAATATGCACCATTCCTGCCCGATAATCGGTCTTCAATTCCAAAAGTTAACTCTTTCGAATTTCTTTTAAATGGCTCATTTAACTCTATATTAATGTGCAAACTATGTGACATGCATCCTAAGATCTAATTTTAGTGTAATTCCTAAATGTGTATCTTGATTTTCTTAATTTGTTTGAATTCAATCTAAGTGAAAGTTCTCCTAAACTTCTAATTTCATGGAAAGTTCTAAGTGATTTAATTACTTTTAATTTAAGGATTAATGTACAAAACCCCACTTATGTGTGGAGCCGACTCGTGATTGGTATGCCATCAAGCATCCAAGGTGCCTACGGACCCAAGCCTCACTGGGATCAGAGTCGACGTAGTTCGGTGCACCTAAGCTAAGCTACTTATGCCACACTTGTGTCATGTTGTGTCCTAAGTTTTAGGGAGTCCTAGAGTTAGGAGTCTAGCCTCATCACGGGCGTTTGCTATGGATAGCAACCGTGCCATAGATCTAGTTACACTAGTTACCCTCTTTTCTCATAGGACAAGCCTAGTTACCTAGGACGTAGGTTAACCTGTAGTAGTCTAAGGGACAACTTGCACTTAGATAGGATCATATAGTATCTTAGATGAAGTCCTAGGAGAATTTTAAGTTGATTCAAGTTGTTGAAGTTAATAATTTTCAGATTTCAGGGATTTTCAGTTCCTAAACATCTAAGGAATACCAAAGGCTCTATGGTTCGCAACCTTCAGCCTTGAATCGCATCCATGGAAGGGAATCGTGCGCTCTTCCCTTGCGCAATTTAATACTTAAGTTATAGCACCTTATTGCCTGGCATATTTCTCAGGATTTCTGTGGACAGTAGACCTCGGAGCCATAACATGCTATAATTTAAATACTCAAATTGTCAAGGATCAATTGCAATTGGGATACGATTATGGATGCGATCTCGGCATCTAAATTATCCTAGCATGGCTTAAGGAATGAATACGTGACAGAAATTTAAGGAATGAATACGTGACAGAAATTTAAGGTTCCATGGAAGTTTTCATAATGATTTTGGTTAATTTCAATTTTTAATAGATTTTATCAATTTCAGATCACATGAATGATTTTACAAATGAACTCATTGCAAACAAATTCGAAATAAATTAAAATTTCTACAGTAACAAGATAGGAATGAATATAGCTTACTGGAAAACTTTCATAGATTTTTATATTAAGTTGCTATTAATTTCTGATTTTTTCAAAATCCAAATCAGATTATGGATTAACACAGTAACCTATATCATATCACTTTAAATTACTCCAAAATTTTACAGAATAAAGATATAGATGATTAAAGCTTACTGAAAATTTTGCATGAATTATCATTAAGATTAGATATCAATGTCCGATTTTTCAAAATTCAAATCAGATTATAGATTAACACAGTAACCTATAGCATATCAATTTCATATCAACTTAAACTCTTACAGTATAAAGATAATCATGAGATTAGACTACTGTATGACTTTCATGAATTTTTATGACGATTTGATGCCCATTTAAGTTCACACAAAAATCAGATAAAACCAAAGAATTACTTAAAAAGCAAACCTAATGGTATCCTAAAATCAAATGAAAAATTCCAGTAGATATATAATAGATTATAGAATTTATTATCAAAATTTCAAAACTTAAAACTTAAATCTCCCCCATAAAATTGGTTTTTAAATATAAGAGATCAATTTGTTTCCTACGCGTTAAAACCCGTTTATTAAAATAAATTGTAAAACCTTATCAAATATTTGCAAAATTAGTTAAAAATATTTCTCTAACATTCCAGTAACCAAAGTTACTGGTTTGAAAAGAAAAATTGTGAAAATATATTAATTTAATAAGAAAAAGAATTATGGCACGTAAAACGGGGAAGCGATTAGAAAACAGTAAAAACCATATTTTTTTTTGAAATATTTTTCAATGGAAACTTCCATTTATTATTAGGCTTTAATTCTAGAAAGTTTCATCAATTTTTAAACTAATTTGGTATTTATTAAAAATAGCCGAAATTTAAAATAATTAATAATCTGATTAAACAAACTCCAAAAAATATGAAAATTTTTGGGTGATCTAAAAAACTTATAATCTATATTATAACATACTGAAATTTCAAGGAAAAATTCATTGATTTGATCTACCAAAAGTAAAACCCTAGCATGCTTTTCTACTTTTGATATTACAAAGATAAAGATCCTACCGTTGATCGCGCTCATTGTCTCTAGGGTACGTAGATCCGAGGTATACGCTTTGTCGCACCCTTTTATATGATGAAGAAGACCCAAAGAACACCCCAAATATCCTTGATCTGTGATTTGTTGAAGAAGAAAAAGGAATTCAAGAATTTCTTTTGTGAAGAACACTTGAGAGATATGAACACACTTCAAGAGAGAAAAGAAAAAAAATTATTTTTTCTTGGGAGGAGAGAGAAAATGGACGAATTTGGATTTTTTTTTTCTTTTTTGGATTGTTTGCTTTGATTTTTATACAAAAAAGTTAGGGTTAAGAGAGAAATAGTAATTTTCAATGTGAGAGCTCCCTTTTTGGCTTGTTTCCAATTTTCCCTTCTTGCTTTCTTTCTTTCTTGTTTCCAAATTGGATTTGATTCCAATCTTAATTTCTTGTCAATCAAGACATGTTATTCTCATTCCACATTGCTTCTTTGGAAGAAAACATTTTTAAGCAATCATTCCTCTTTTCCTTCTCTCCTTCTTTTCATTTTTTATTCATTTTATTTTTCTTTTAACAAATATGATGTCACATATGATGTCACCATTGTGACATCATCAAGGTTAGGTGCTCAACTCATGTGGGTCAACCATGTGGGCCGCCCACCATGGTGGTTGACCCATATAGGTGAACCCACATGAGCTCCATCTTTGCGGGCTTTAGCCCAATGGGCCATTTCACACGGGTTTCGGGTTTTTCCGTAAAAAATCAATAAAATCTTTCTAAATTCAACATTCTATATATGGACCCAACCCATTTGACATTTATGGTGCATCCATCACACATGATTGGACCATCTTTTTTGGGAAATAACTTTTCGGACCAAAATGCCCCTACTTGACTGTTAGACATCCAAATGCGACCAAAATACCCTCAGATTGGTTCACCCCTAAAGGAAAAAATTAAAAATGGAAAGTCTTTGTGGTCAAACTTCAAAAATAGAAACTTTTAAAATTGGGTCCTTTCGGTGAGCAATATTAAACAGAATCATTTGGTATCTCCTGAAAATACCCAAAATGCCCTCAACACTTAGAATTTCCAAATTAAGCGAAACTCCTGAGAAATTCTAAATTTAACAGGTTTTCCAAAATTCAGAAAATCATTCATAATCTCTCAGACATATTTCGGGGATCAAAAGAAATACACTGGAAAATACCAAATTACCTCGAGGTGCTAGAATTTGGCGAGACTAGGGAAAACCTTGAGAAATTCTAAAAATAGCAGATTTTTGAAAATTTATGAACGGACTCAAGATTTCTCAGACATAACTTAGGGACCAAATATGATATGTTTGGAAATGTCTAAAATACCCCCGAAGTGTAAGAGTAAGAGAAAATCTTGAGAGATCTAAATTTAGCAGGATTCCCAAAACTTACGAAATTACTCATAATCCATCAGCCGTACCCTCGAGATTGTTTTGGACATATGAGAAATGATTGAAATATCCATAAGATGATGAAAATGTGGAAGCCCCATGAGTTTATAAAAATAGCAGCTTTTTCAAAATTTGTAAAATCACTCAAGATTTCTCAAATATAACTCGGGGGTCAAACGAGACACATCGGGAATGACCAAAATACCCCTGCAGTGCAAAATAGGCAAAAATGAGGGAAATCCTGAAAATTCTAAAAATAGCAGGTTTTTTCATTTACTTGGCAACTTGAACTTTCATCTTCCAGAGGCCAAAGGAACCCCCTAGAGACCTTCAGGATCGCGAATCAACTTCAAAACTCCCATAATGAAATGAAATCTACCCTAAAATGCATGGATGCCTAATCTAATGCTGAATACGGATTCAAAATTCGATGATACTACCGAATCTTTTGCTTTTTAAAGCGTACCAAAATGGGGGTGTCTACAACTATGCCTATAATTTATTCCCCATAAACCAATCCCAGCCATCCATTTGATGGGCCCAATACAAATTAGTTGTGCCCCCTTTCTTTTCTTTTCTTTTTTTTCAACCTTTGACCATAGTAGGTCCCATGCATGCTCTAGCCGAATCTCTATTGTGACTAAAATTTGCACTTGCATAAAATGATATGCCCCACTCCATAGGATGATTCGAACTGCCTATTTGATGGGACCCATTGTAAATAGATGGCTGCCCAAAAATGATCTTCATATGATGATCTTAACCATTGATTTGCTCAGCCACAATGTAAATTGGTTGTGCCCTAATCCATTTCTATAAAATGATTCGAACTGCCCATTTGTTTGGTAGCCCCAATGTTAAATTGGTTTGTACCCACCTTACATCAATTCAATGGGCTGATCCAAGTCCTCCAATTGATGGGCAGCAATGCGCATTGGTTACACCCCTCAAATCATTTCTGTGGGTTGATCATAAAAGTCCAAATAATGGGCCGCGATGTGCTTTTACTTGCGCACCCCTAACCCATGGTTGAACCACTTTCTTTAGAAAAAAATAACTTTTCAGCCCAAAAGCGACCAAAATGCCCTCCACCCTCAAAGAGGAAAGTTTAAAAAAAGTAGAAAGTTTTCAAGGGTGATCTTCAAAAATAGAAACTTTTTGAGTTGGCTCCTTTAGGTGGGTAATATCAAACAGGATCACTTGGAATCCCCTGAAAATGCCCAAAATGCCCTCGTCTCACAAAATTTCCAAATCAAGTGAAACCCCTGAGTAGTTCTAAATTTAACAGGTTTTTCAAAATTCATGGAATCACTCAAGATTTCTCAGACACAACTCGGGGGGGCAAATGGGACACCAAAATACACCTGTGGTGCAAAAATTGATGAAAATAGGGAAAACCCTGAGAAATTTTCAAAATAGCAGGTTTCCTAAAATTCATGAAATGACCCACGATTTCTTAGACATACACCGGGGATCAAATGTGACATACCGGAAATGACCAAAATACCCCTGAGATACAAAAATGGGGAAAACCCTGAAAAAATTCAAAAATACCAGGTTTTCTTATTTGATTGAATTTTCATTTTCCGGAGACCAATGGAACCCCCTAGAGACCTTTAGGATTGCGAATCAACTTCAAAACTCCTAAAATGAGGTGAAATTCACCCTAAAATGCATGAATACCTAATCTAATGCGGAAGACCGACTCAAGACTTGATAAAACTACCAAATCTTTTACTTTTTAAAGCATAGCAAAATGGGGGTGTCTATAATATTACTTTGAAAATTTAATGTGTAGTATTATGCCCTGAGTAATGTTCGATAGAGGCTAAATAATATGGGTCATAATTAGTGGGGATTATTAAATTCATATGATTTTGGGAATGCAGCCTGCAATGAAATAGAGCCAAGGATTTTATTTTTTATTTCGTTTCATGAGTGGCATGTACTGAGCATGTAGTTGCTGTTGAATAAATCATTTGTAATGACATGATAATAATCATTTGTTAATTTCATGCATAGTTTGTAACTGGCATGTAGCTAAGGTTGGACAATCTTATCAGCTTATGGTTTGATAATCATTTCTTGTTCATTTCATAGATTGTCTGTATCGAGTTAATAATTGAGATTGACTGAAATCATTGATTATGCTCATTAATAACTACATTTTGTTAAAAACCATATTCATCTTTAGGGGTCTTGCTTAGTATTTCCCCTATTTGTTTATTAGACTAGCCCAACCTCTTAGATATTTCTTTAGACATTAGATCCCCTCTGTCATTGCAAGGGCGATGAAGGCTAACCCAAGCCCATCTTTAGAGGGACTCACTAGGTCATAGTAGTACATCCTTCCATCTTCCTTCCTCTTCTTAAAGTAGGAATTTCTTAGCCTTTTAGGTACTTATAAATATTTGTAGCCCTATCATTGCAAGGGCAATGAAAGAGTCATCTAGAGCCCTATTTTTAGGAGACATACATTGTCTCAAATAGGTTGTCACACCCATAGGAGGCTTGCCTAGCCTCATTTATAGAATACCCCCTATTAGTTTAAGACCAACTTAGTTTGATAGTTGCCTTTATTCCCTATTTATCATTGTAAGGGCAATGTTAGGGATACTTAGAGCCTACATCTATGTCTAGGAGACTTGCCTAGTCTCACTAGTACCCTTGTTTATTTCATTTTCATTCAGGAGGCATGTTTTGACTTATTTGCACCCCCTCATAAAGTTATTAGTCATTCTTTGACTTATTTGCACCTCTTTTATAGAGTGTTAGACATTCCATGTCGTATTAGCACCCCTATTAGAGTATGTAGTTTAGGAGTTTGTCCTTTAGTGTTGTTGTCACTCCTCTTTATTAGAGACTAGCTTAATCTTATTAGACCTTTTCATGCTTGGGATCTTAGATCATTTTTATTTTTCCTTGGGACACTAGTTTACTCATTTTGGGATCATTTCACTTTTAGCTTGTTTACTTGTTTAGGGGTTTCCCCTTCTAGCCTTAGGGTTTGGCCCTAGTGTGCTATTTTGTTTGGTTGAAAATAATTTTAAAATTCAAAAATATTAGAAATTCAAAACTTAAAAATATTGAAACATTTGAAAAAGTGAAAAGATTTTGATCATACTAGGAGAGTTCATTTCCGAACTACGTTGGCTTGATCCTCTTCCACGAGGTACTTAGGCAGCTTGGGATTTTTTTCCCAAGTCCGGTCAAACTTTATAAACAAAACTTTTGAAAGTCTTTTAAACCTTTTGTAATAAACCTGTTTTTGAAAAGATCTTCCCTTAGAGTTAGGAGTTTGGTCCTAGATAGAGTGTTTTGGGTGTTTTGTGTTTGTGTTAGAGTTAGGAGTTTGTCCTAGCTAGGAGTCTGTCCTCGCCTTTGTTCGGTCAGTTGGTGATTCACATCGCCGACTAAAAATTGCTTTTCACATGTTTAGATGTAGTGATCTTATTCTTTTACCGTTTTTCTTATTACTATTCACATGTTTAGTTATAGCTCTTTACTGTTTTCTTTATTACTATATCACATGCTTAGCTGTAGTCTTTTACAGCTTTTCCAGTTTATTATATATCATCATATTTGTTCATTTATCACCTGTTTAGCTGTAGCTATGCATGCGTATGTTTACCGTCTTTTTAGATGTTTTGAGTTAGGATTAGATGTGATGAGTTAGGACTTGGATGTTTATTTTCTTTCACCCCTCCCTAGGACATGCATATTTAGGTAGACATTTTCTCAGGGATATTCGTTCCCATTTCACATGATTTTAGCCCAAAACTCTTCAAGGTTAATAAATAAATGGCATAAGAGACCGAGTTCGGTCGGGCGACTTGGATGCTCTCCGGACCTTCCCAACTCATAATCAGGCACAGACCCAATTGTTTCTGGTGATCCATTACAAACAGAGCATTTGTTTTTAGTTCCATGGCCTATCCATGGATGACGACTTTGAGTTATTTAGGTACGTCTTGGTTTAGAGGCTTTTGTCTCTGGATCAAGAGGTATCTCATTTATATCGTCACTCGTGCTATGCTATGAGGGTGGCACCGTTTTGAGAGTTCCTTAGTTGAGCTGTCCTTCATGTGGAGATCCAAAGGACCGACGGGGACTCGTTCCTTGCCGCCTCCTCAGGATCGGGGTCCACACCAGATACAATTTGGTAGCACTACCGGTAACTGATCATAGTCAGAACTCATCGAATTCCTATAAATGTCAACTTCAGTGAGGCCTGGAAGTTTAAGAATTCTGAACTAGCAGAAGAAATTGCTAAAAATCCGTAGAAGTTTTTCTATGTACAAATTCTAAAGTATAAAAGATTAAATAACGCCATCTCCAAAAGCTTAAACTTTTGGAGTAATTGGTTGTTTCAAATAGTATCAGAGCAAATTGCTTGGATTCAAACGTCCTTGATATGAAAAATTGGATGTAATGGGCAACGCAAAACAGGGGCCACATGTGCCATGTGTAGGCCAACCCTAAAAAGAGGGGCCACATGTGAGGGGGAGTGTTCAAGTATAAAAGATTAAATAATGCCAAGCTTTTGGTGTAATTGGTTGTTTCACAAAGATCTTAGAGGTTCTGAGCCAAAACTGGATTCACACCACTTCAGGAATGCTAGATGTTTTCGATTCTGTTGTTTCTACTCTTGGCATAAAAAACAAGGATGGAGATAGTGTCGTAGGTGGCAATGCATTCTTTGCTAAGCCCATGCACAAAATTACTTTTTTTTATGGAACAACCAGATTAGAATTCTAGACCATCAAGCTACCCTTACTAAAATTTTGTAATTGCAGGCAGTGTTTACAAATCTTGAACAATATGCACGTTTTGCATGTTGCAAAAGAGAGTGTTTGACTTTGGCTGAGATTTTCAATTTGTCAGTTTGGGAAGAGAGATTGGTGTGTATATTGGTTACCTAGTTTGTTAGTTACAGGGATTTAAATGTAGGTTTGGCCAAAATCATGCAAAAACTTCAATCAAATTTATGTTTTTAAAATAACGCAGCGGATCAAACGGGAATCGAGTCGAAGCGTATGATCCGAATGAAAATCGCAGCTGAAGCATACGATCCAAAAATTGTCCTAGAATCCACCAGGAAGAAGAAGAAAAGAGAGAGAGAGAGAGAGACAAAATGTCTTTGATGTTATTCCATGATTGATTTCTTTTCTCATACAAGCTCTCATATTTATAAGAAAATAAAAAACTAAATCCTACTTAATCAACAATATCTATTTCCCACTCAAGAGGCCAACAAAACAAGAAACTAATCCTAGTGGAAAGAAAAGAAAGAAAGAAAGATGCTAATCCTACTTAGGAAATAAGATCCTAATTCGTTTACCGATTGTGAGCTTACCTTGTTATTGTCAGTTGAGTATTAGTATTCTTACCGAGAGTCTTGTACTACTATTTTTTCCATTCACATATCCTTTGGTTGAGCTGTGGGGATCCCTTATATAGCCGTTATGCTGCCGGATTTTATCCAGAACGTTTTGAGCATGACCGTTATTCTTTAGAGTTAGTTAAACCATGGGTTTACCTTACCTTGACTTCCTTGTATAGCCGTTATGCTGTCGGATTTTATCCAGAACATTTTGAGCATGACCGCTATTCTTTAGAATTAGTTAAACCATGAGTTTACCTTACCTTGACTTTCTTGTCTAGCCGTTATGCTGCTGAATTTTTCGCAAAGCATTTTGAGCATGATTGCTATTCTTTGGAGTCAGTTTACCTTATCTTGATTCGCATGTATAGCTTCGATTAGCTTAGAACCCATTTCTAGTGAGAACTTCTAGTTTGATTAGTCATATTTGTATCCTTTCAGTTTCACTAGGTTAGTGGCCTGTACATGTTGTTCTCGTGGCCACAGTTTTATTTGCTACCCTTTGATTATATATCTATTCTTTTGTTGTGTCATAGATTCAATTTGTGTATCTCTTATTCATTAGGGTATGTGTGTGTCTGTCTACCCGTTTTGTCTTGAGATCTAGCCAATAGCTTGTTCGCTGTCCTTATGACCATGGTCTATCATTTTGATCCTCTTGATTGCACAGTTGATGATATTCATCGCCAGATTTAGATCCGGTTTACGACCTACTTCTATCATTTTATGGCCGTGGTCTATTTTCTGATCTATTGGTTATCTCTCATCTTTGATAAAAAATTTAGTGTCGCAGATTGTATCATTCCTGTATAATTAATTGTCAAGTTTATTCTTATTATTTATTTATTTCCTTCAAGATCATCTTCCTTCCCTTATCATCTTGTTCCATCTGAGTGTCAGGTCTGATCATGGCGAACAGTTTGTTAGACAAGTGGATAACGGAGACTATTAAATCATTTTCGTTAAGGTGTGAAGAAAGGAGTATGGCTGAACATTTCATTGGTTCATTTACCCATCTGAATAGTCGCGGTATAAATTGGAAGTTTCTTCAAGCAGCTGCTGGACTTTGGGATCCTGTTTTTCATGTCTTTCGATTTGGGTCTTTTGAACTTTGACCTATATTTGAAGATTGGTGTGCCCTGTTAGAGCTCCCTCCTGAAGGACTTTGGATCCGACCTTCAAGCATAGACTCCCCTCATGATCTCTTTTGCAAATTATTCGAAAATAAGGTTGTCAAAACTCTGCCATGCTTCACAGAGAAGAATGTGCAATTTCAAGCCCTCATCGAACTTTTTTCCAAAAACGTCGATCCTACAGACTCCCATTTTCAGGACTGTCGACGTAATGCCTTAATCTTTACTGTCTTTGCACGCCATGTCATTCGTGGAGACTCTAGTGCTGCCTATTTCACCTTGTTGAAGATAGTAGATCAAATCAATGAGGGAAGAAATCCTGTCCCTACAATGCTAGCAGAAACCTTTTATGGCTTAGACCTTATTGCTAGTGGAAAGGTTCAGGATAATTTTTTCGAGTGTGCTAAGCTGTTATATGTATGGCTTTGTGAGAAACTCATTATCCTTCAGCCACAAAACCGTATTGAGTACACCTTTAAGAGTTTTCATTCCTGGAAAGCAAAGATTAAGCAACCTCAGCTTAATGACTGGCACCATTGGTTGCAGAATATAGGGAAAAACCAATTTCGTTGGGTAAGTCATTCATGCCCACAAATTATCACCAGCACCTACCCATATTCATTTGTCTATCTTATGGGTCTAGAAAAATCTTCTTTCTATGCACCTCTGTGTTTCCCTCGTCAGATTACTGGAATCTTGTGTCATCCTAGGGTTATTACACCACCATGTTGTGAAGACCTTACTCCTGATCTCATTCAGTCCATAGTAGCTGCTTGGAGAGACAAAATCACGGAGAGGAGATTTGCTTTCGCATCTAGGCTTCGGAACAGAGGAGTATCTGGAGGGCCTGCAAACCAGAAAGCTCGGATTGGAGAACCTTGAGGACCTTCGGCATGAGATTATCATTTTATTATTATCTTCATTTGTTTTACTTGAATATAACTAGAGTCAAAGATTGTAATACCGGTCTCATTACGGATGAAAATACCGGAGTTTTTACTTGATGCATGTTATAGACAGTCAGCGATCCATAGTTTCATCATTCTTCATGTAACCAATCGCTGGCGTTGTAACCTGTCAATATAATCAATACAAAATGTGTTTGTTTTCTTTTATCTCTATTTGTGGTGAATACCTTATTTCATTTGTTGATCATTTAATCTAGTTTGTTAACTTCCAATCAGGATTCTGAAAGATAACAACCATCGCTCCAAAAAAGGACAACCAGGCCATACCCACCTGGTCTAGACCTACCTCAGTGTCTAGACTCGTTCGTCACTTTGATTCCCCTGTATCATCAACAATACCTTTACCATCTTCACCAGAGTTGTCAGGTTCTTTTGAAGTGAACCAAATGGCTGACCTAACTGACCTTCTGTTGAGTATGCAAGAAATGATGAAAAACCTCACTCGGAACATGGCAGGAATGAAAGAGGAGATGACTCACATGAAAACTCAGATGAGTGATAAGGCTTCTGCATCTAGAAGTCCCATACTTCCACCTCCTCGTGTTACATCTCTGGAGCTGCATAGACCTGCTATCTCTCCTTTAGAGGTCGATTTAGATGATGAACAATATGCCGCAGAGTATTGCTCTCCAAGGGTTGATAGAGAAAAGGAAATGTTTGAGAAACTGGAAAGAGAGATGTTTGAGAAGTTTGGTAAGTTGGCTCACGAGATAGAACAGATGAAAGTGCAAGGGCCTAAGAAGTTCGACGTCTCTGAGTTAATGATGTCTTCGACAGTTGCTCTACCCCCAAACTTTAAAGTTCCTGATTATGATAAATATGATGGAAGCGGATGTCCGCGCAATCACATGAGATGGTTTATCATTCTATCACAGCAGTATGGTCTGAGCTGCGAGCAGATGGCTCAATTGTTTCCAATTTCTCTGGTGGGAATTGCAAAGAAATGGTTCTTAAGGCTGAAACCAGAAGAGGTGAGAACCCTGGAAGACGTTTCTGAGAAACTGATAGAGTAGTTCTCGATGGAAGAAGGTATTGAGGTCACGAAGAGAGACCTAAAATAGCTGAAGAAGGGTCCTCAGGAGACCTTCACCTACTTTATCAGGCGTTGGAGATGTAAGTCTGCTCAGCTGAGCCAGAGAATGTTGGAA
This sequence comes from Tasmannia lanceolata, assembly GCF_043159265.1. Classification (NCBI taxonomy): domain Eukaryota; kingdom Viridiplantae; phylum Streptophyta; class Magnoliopsida; order Canellales; family Winteraceae; genus Tasmannia; species Tasmannia lanceolata. The sequence continues at coordinate 21,454,170 of NW_027518700.1, forward strand.
TCAGATCAGATAAAGCTGGTCCTTAAGAGTTTGTCTCCTCAGTACTTTCATTTTTTGGCACCTCAGCATTATCCGAGCTTTGACCATCTGATCAAGATCGGTACTCAGACAGAGGATGCCATAGCAAAGCGTCTGAGAGCAAAAATTTCTTCTGAGATTCGAGAGGGTAAAAGGCCTGTAATCCAACCCAAGGAGGTTCATGCTATCAGTTACACCAGGCCTGCGGCTAGGGTTGTTACAGAAGCTGCAAGGGAACCAAGGAGGAGTACCTTTCACAGATTGTTTGATCCCCTTCTGTATCCTATAGCAATGATTCTTAAGAAGCCGATCAAAGATAGAAAGATCCAGCTCCCAGACATTAAATCTCCCCCTAATCCCTTACCAACATTCTGGAAGATGGATCAATATTGTGAATATCACAGAGGTCCGGGACACCTGACTGAAAATTGTTTGGCTTTAAAGCATGTAATTCAGAATATGATTAACAAGGACGAGCTTGCAGTGGAGAGACCGAATGTTACTCGGAACCCGCTTCAAAACCATCATGCTATTCCTCCACCTACTACCAATGCCATTTTTAATGATGAACCTTTGCTTGATCCGTCAACTCTCATTTGTGCCATTACCACAGAAAATACCTATGTAATGAAGTTTGACGAGGAAGATTTTGAAGCAGTAGAAAAGAAGGAGTGTTATGTAATTTCGTTCGATGACGATGAATTAGCTGGGTCGTCTTCATCTCAGTCTTGTGTATTTCAGACTGACAGTACAGGAAAGACAAAGAAAACTTTGTATGTCCTAAGGGCTGAGGACTTTGAAGAATAAAAAGAGAGTAAAGAACCATATGTTGTCCAAATGGAAGAAGATGAGCTACTATTGCTAGATGACCAGTGTGACGAGATGCGTCATATGACCCGAGGCGGACGTGTTTTCAAACCTCCGGAGTTGAGCGTAGAAAAGCTTGCAGAAGTTGTGAGAAATGTAGAGAATCCGAGGCAGAATAAGGTGAACGCAGATGAAGAAGAGGAGAGCTTGTTGGAACAGCTGAAAAAGACTCAGGCTAATATCTCAGTATGGGGTTTACTCATGGCCTCATCCAAGCACAGAAAGTTAGTCCTTCGAGAGCTTAACTCAGCACAAGTCTCTGTCAATGCTACTCCTGATGAGTTGGTGAGTTTGGTTGCTATGGCAAGAGCATCTAAGACCCTATCTTTCACAAATGAAGATCTACCTCCTGAGGGCCGAGACCACACAAAATCTTTAAAGATCACAGTCGTTTGCAATAAGAAGAAGGTGCCAGAGGTGTTTGTTGACAATGGCTCTGCTTTAAATGTCTGCCCGCTGAGTACTGCGACAACCCTTCGGTTCGGTCCTGAAGACTTTATCCCATCTGAGCAGGGTATTCTAGCGTATGATGGTACTCGTAGGGATGTAATCGGAACTCTGGTAACTAAAATACAGATCGGAGAAGACTTCAAAATAGAGTTCCAGGTTTTAGATATTAAAGTCTCATTTCTGTTATTACTTGGTCGCCCGTGGTTGCACAAGTTCGGGGTTGTTCCATCCTCTCTTCATCAAAAGCTGAAGTTTCTTCACAAGAATAGAGTGATAACTGTAAAGGGCGATCCAGACCTTGAGATAGGACAGATTACTCAAGACCTGACTGTGGTAAGGGCTGAAGATATAAGTCTGACTGGATTTTTGCTAGAAGTGACAGCTATCTCCGTTGAGGAAGCTATGAATGAGGAAATTTGTTTCATAACCAGCACAAATTCAAATGTTATCAAGATGATTCGCCGACAGAGGTACATACCAGGTGCTGGGTTAGGCAAATATCATCAGACCTTCTGACTGAGTTTCCAATGTTTGAAACATTCAATGGTTTATTTGGGCTGGTGTACAAACCCATGAAGAAAGAAATCAAAGAGATGAAGCAGTTGATGTTGAAATGGGCAGAATGTCGCCGAAGAGGGTTAGAATTACCAATGGCGCCGATTGATTTGATAATGAACGGCCGGTTCAGGAAAGAGGGTGCAGACTTTCCCTTCTGTGGCTTTGCCGAGACTTGGCTAGATGAGAGTACAGGACAGAGGTTGCCAGGTTTCGAAATTTTCTTCGATCTTGAGTTAGAAGATGAGTTGATAGGTGGGCAGATCATAGAAGTTGAGTCAGAAGCAGATTGGGCAGAACATATAGAGCCGAGCCTTCTGAGTTCACTGTTTCATGAAGAATTCCAGACTATTGCTGTGATAAATCAGAATGCCTCAACTTTGAATCCCACTAACTTAATCACCCCGGCAGAGGAACCGTTGACTAACTGGACATCTCAGGTCCTCCCGCAGGTTACTTTTCAGTACATTCGTGTCCCTACAGAAGAGTCAGTTGTTCATAAGTATGTATCAGTCTCTGAGTCTGATTCGGAGTATGTTTATTCTAACAATTCTTTTGATGTAAGTACTATATAGGTTGAGTCTCCTGAGGTCAATGGCGATTCTTCTTCTTCTAGCGGGATCGAGTAAGATGTTGTTTCTATTGTGGAGTCAGATGTTCTTTCAGAACATAGTTCAGAGTTAGTTGACGTTGGTGTCAACATATCTGTTGAGTCTGTAAAAATGAGTCCAAAGTTCATTGTAAACCCTAATGTGGGTAATTCATCATTTGATGTACTTGATTCAATATTCAATGAAATAAAAGATTCTTCTTCTGTGTATATTCCTGTCTCTACTTTTGTTTCTAATGTGTCTGTTTCAGAATATGATAATCTTAATAATAACAATCAAGACTTCCCCTCTGATGAGGATGCCGACGACACTCCCCCTGAAATCAGACACATGATTCAACAGGAGGAGGGTCACCAAGCAAAACCACTCGAAGAGAAAATTAAAACTGTGAATATTAGTGACAAAACCTTGATTCGCGAGATTCGAATTGGCAAAATTTTACCTCCTGAAGAACGCGAGGAATTAATCACCCTACTCAAAGAGTTCAAGGAAGTTTTTGCTTGGTCATACGATGACATGCCAGGATTAAGTGAAGAAATTGTTCAGCATCGCTTGCCCTTAATTCCCGATGCTAAGCCAAAGAAGCAAAAACTCCAAAAACTCAAAACTGAATGGGAGTTGAAAGTTTATAAAGAAGTAAAGAACTGTTAGAAGTAAAATTCATACAAGTGTTTGAATACCCCGAGTGGTTGGCGAATATTGTACCGGTGCCTAAAAAGGACGGGAAAGTTCGAATGTGTGTCGATTTTCGAGACCTGAACAAGGCAAGTCCTAAAGATGACTTTCCTCTTCCAAACATTGATCTCCTGGTAGACAATACTGCCGGGCATGCACTTTTATCCTTTATGGATGGATTCTCAGGCTACAATTAGATTAAGATGGCGCCCGAGGACATGATGAAAACAGTGTTCATTACTCAGTGGGGTACTTACTGCTACAGAGTGATGCCGTTTGGTCTGAAAAATGCTGGTGCTACATATCAGAGGGCTGCTACAACTCTTCTACATGATATGATTCATAAAGAGGTTGAAGTTTATGTAGATGACATGATTATAAAGGGAAAGACTCGATCCGAGCACACCATTTTCTTGAGAAAGTTCTTTAAGCGGATCAGGAAGTATCAGCTTCTCCTAAACCCTAGTAAGTGCGTCTTTGGTGTTACACCAGGAAAGCTCTTAGGGTTTATGGTCAGTGAAAGAGGAATAGAGGTGGATCCACAAAAGATCAAGGCGATTCAAGAAATACAATCGCCTAGGACAGAAAAGCAGATCCGAGGTTTCCTTGGAAAGGTTCAGTATCTAAGAAGGTTCATAGCACATCTGACGATGACATGAGAGCCTATTTTCAAGCTTTTGAAGAAGAATTCTTCGAAAAAGTGGAATGAAGAGTGTCAGGAGGCCTTTGAAAAAGTTAAGCAGTGCTTATCCTTGCCTCCTGTTCTGTCACCTGTCATTCCAGGCCAGCTGTTGCTGTTGTATTTGTCTATTACAAATACAGCAATGGGTTGCATGCTTGCTCAGCAAGATCCTGAGTCTAAAAAGGAGAAGCCCCTTTACTACATCAGCAAGAAGATGCTAGAGTATGAATTAAAGTACACTGTTTTGGAGAAGACTTGTATAGCATTAGTTTGGGCAACTCAAAGGCTTAGGCATTATTTGTTGTCAAACAAGGTTCTTTTGCTATCACGGATGGATCCGTTAAAGTACTTGTTTGAGAAACCTGCCCTTACAGGAAGGACTGCGAGGTTGTTGTTGTTATTGTCTGAGTTTGATATCACCTATGTCACTCAGAAATTAGTTAAGGGGCATATCGTTGCTGAGCAGTTGGCTGATGCTCCTGTAGAAGAAAGTGCTTTCTTGAAGGCATAATTTCCTGACGAAGAAATCATGGATATTGAAGAAGATACTTCGAGTACTAAGTGGCTTATGTACTTTGATGGAGCTGTCAACAATCGAGGACAGGGAGTAGAAGTTGTGCTTGTATCCCCTCGGAAGGAGTATATTCCTGTTTCTATCAAGTTACAGTTTGAGTGCACCAATAACATGGCAGTAGGGGTGTAAACGAGCCGAGCTTGGCCAGGCTCGGCTCGGCTCGTTAAGCTCAAAAGTTCGGCTCGGCTCGGCTCGGCTCGGCTCGGGCTCGAACCAGGCTCGGGCTCGGCTCGGCTCGGTCAGGCTCGGCCAGGCTCGCGAGCCTTACCGAGCTCGGGTTATATTATGTTCACACCCCTCATCTTCCCCGGACAGCCCTACTAGTGTAATTTGACTACTTTTTTTACACTATGGGGGGTGGTCCTAGTAACAAATGGGGTTCCAAAAATGAAGTGACATATTTTGCCCCCCCTTTCACTCCCTGGACAACCCTTTTAATGTATAAATTAATATATAATATATATATATATATATATATTTAAATATATTAAATTCTTAACGAGCCGAGCCGAGCCTGGCCTAAATTAGGCTCGGCTCGTTAAGCTTAACGAGCCTGGTGAGCCGGCTCGGCTCGGCTCGTTAAGGATTCGAGCCGAGCTCGAGCGAGCCTCCGAGCCCGAGCCAAAATTGACACCCTTACATGGCAGAGTAGGAAGCTTGTATCGCCGGACTTGAGGCAGCCTTAGCTTTGCAGATTCGAGATATTGATGTGTTTGGGGATTCCATCGTAATAATTTGCCAGATTAATGGGCAATGGAAAACTTGAGAAGATAGATTGGTTCCTTATAACACTTATTTGGAATATCTGGTCAGAAAGTTTAGGAGCATGACATTCACTCATTTGTTAAGAACCAGAAATCATTTCGCTGATGCTTTGGTAACTCTTGCTTCGATGTTAGACATTTCTGTATCAATGAAGGTTCAACCACTAGTTGTCAGACTTCAGTGGGCTCCTGCGCATGTGAATGCTGTAGAGATTTCAGCTAGGTGTTCAGATGGGAAGCCTTGGTATACAGATATCAAGAATCTTATTGTTGGTAAAGGGCATCCTTCAAAAGCTTCAAGTAAAGAAAGAAAGACTCTTCAGAAATTGGCCGCCAACTTCGTTATTTGTGGAGAAGAGCTGGACAGAAGGTCGTTTGATGGCATACAACTCCTGTGCGTAGAAGAAGACAAAGCCGCAGAACTTATTGAGCAGACCCATGAGGGAGTTTGTGGACCTCATATGAATGGAGAAATGTTGTCTAGAAAGATTTTGAGACTTGAATTCTATTGGCCCACAATGGAAGCAGACTGCTTCGCATTTGTAAAAAAATGCCATAAGTGTCAAGTCTATTCAAATCTCATTCATGTTCCTCCTTCGGAGTTGTATTCTTTAACTTCTCCATGGCCGTTCTCAGTTTGGGGAATTGATATAATTGGGAAGGTTTATCCAAGATCCTCAAGCGGACATGAGTACATTTTGGTAGCCATTGATTACTTTACGAAGTGGATTGAGGCTGCATCATATGCTTCCATAACTTCAAATACGGTTGCGAAGTTCATTCGTGCCAACATTATTTGCAGATATGGCGTACCTCACGAGTTGATTTCAGATAATGGGTCGCATTTCAAGAAAGAGGTGTTACACCTGTGTGAAGAGTTCAAGATAAAACATCACAAGTCATCTCCTTACAGACCTCAAACAAACGGGGCTGTAGAGGTAGCAAACAAGAATATCAAAGTCATTATCAGTAAGATGACTGAGACTTATAAGGATTGGTCAAATAAACTTCCATATGCCTTATGGGCCTATCGGACATCGATCAGATCCTCTACAGGTGTAACTCCGTATTCTTTGGTGTACGGAATAGAAGCAGTTCTCCCTGTTGAGCTAAGAATTCCCTCTTTGAGAGTGATGATGGAAGCTGACTTACCAGAGTCTGAATGGGATAGAGCCAGACATGATGAACTGCAGATGATAGATGAGAAGAGTTTGAGAGCCTTGTACCATATCCAGGGATATCAGAGACGAATTGAAAGAGCTTTCAATAAGAAAGTCTGAGTCCGAGATTTGAAGCCTGGAGATCTTGTTTTGAAGTCCTACAGGGCGCCGCTGTTTGATTTGAGAGGTAAATTCAGGCCAAACAGGACTAGTCCTTATATCGTCGATGAAGTCCTACTTGGAAAAGCCGTAAGACTCCTCGATGAAAATAGAGAAAAATTAAATGAACCTACAAACCTGGATCAATTAAAGAAGTATTATGCTTAAGTACACCAGGAGGCTGTCTTCGATCGACCCGAGCTTAAGGCCAACATCCCAAATGTTTTAAACAGTTTGCAAACCCTTTGGGCCTATAAAAAAAAACTTGTTTTCTTTGATAAACCCAAACTAGGGGCATTTTTTTTAGTAAAAAAATGTAGTTTGAACTATGTTATGACCTGATCCCTTTCTACAGGGTACGTAGGTAGCCTGATCAATTCAGGTTCGGTCACATCTTTTATAACATTTTGAACAAAAATCTCTGAAACCCATATGGGTGAACTACGTAGGCAGTCTGGAGGGTCCAGATTCGGTTTAATTACACATAAATCAATCAAAGGTTTAGCCTTTCGAATCGAAGCCTACTTGAAAGTTCTTCTGGTATATTTAGGCTCAGGTTTGTAGAGAAACAGAAAAAAGAAAGAAAAAATGATGGAGTCTTAGACCCGCTAGACTAAAAACTCGCAAAGGAGGTATAGGCAAAAGTTAGGGTCATTCACCCGCTAAGTTGAAAACCCGAAAGGGCGGCTTAGGCAAAAATTAGGGTGCAGAGCCTGTTGGATGGAAAATCTGCAAGGGCAGACAGTCCAGGCAAATTTGGTCATGGCAAGGACTTCATGAAAGACAGAGCTTTCTTAAAGTCAGTTGAACTTTCATTTTCTCTTTGGTTCTTCTTTAATGTCTGAGTAAGTGTCAACAGAGCTTCTTTTGTTACTCATTGAGTTAGGGCGATTGAGACTAAGCAATCTAAAAGGATAATAACCATGACAGAAATCTTGAAAAGATGTTGAAACATCTTTAAACATGGTATTCAAAGGACTCTAAGAGTGTTGGACCTTTAACTATTTTAAAATGTTTATCAGTTTAAGAAGCAGATTCAGTCTCTTTTGGAGTCTTGTTTAGAACTCGTCAAAGTCTTCGGTCATTGTCTGTCAAAGTTTTTCTTTTGTCAAGTCGAGGTAAGTTTTCAGAGTCCTGTTTAATCAGTATTTCTCCCAAAGCCGGAGTGATAAAAACTCAGAGACTCAGAGAAGCAGGGAATTTGTGGCTCCTGTGGACAATGTAAAGCAGAGCACTATTCAGAGGCTGATAAGCTTTTAGCTCAGTTCCAGTATCAGAAAATGGCAGAGATAAAAGAAAAGTTTGAGTAGAACAAGTTTCTTGTACCTGTGAAAAGCCTTGTAAACCAGGTGTTTATGAGAATAATTTGTTGTAATCTCAAGTGTGCAGTAATAAAAGCCTTTGGCCCATTCCTTTTGTGTTGCTCTCCAATGAATTTTGTCATGGAAGTAATCATACTAGGGGCATCTTTTATGACTTAAGTCATAAAAGATATCAAGTAATAATTGATACTTGAGATTGATATTTTCATCAAATAGAGACTAGAAAAATTTGAGCACTCTCTGTATTGAGCTTCTTGGTCAAGTAGTTCTCCTTTGGAGTTAATTTTTTTTTTTTTTTTGAAAAATCTTTACCCCAGCGGAGTCTAGAATTTACTCTAGCAATTTTTAAATTTCAATTGAATGCTTTGAATCTTTTAAAAGGGGTTGGCACTCGAAAATTCCTTCAAGTTACTTGAGTCCGGTCTTTGACCAAAATCATGCATTTCAGTTACTCTTTGCGAAGAGATGACTGGTTCATCTGTGAAATCATTAAGAGTTGATCTCTTCTTTCAGTCATTTTGAGTTTCTCAGTTTTCTTTTATTTTGAAGTTTTTAATAAGGATAGAAATTGACAGATTCCGTGTTCCATGATCTGGCCTTTTCTTCTGTTGTTTCAAAAGATTTTAATAAGATAAGAAATTACTAGACTTCGTGTTACACGGTCTGGTCATTTTTTCATTTGTTTTGGAAAAGAAGTTTTAACAAAGTAAGAAATTACTAGAACCTGTGTTGCACAGTCTGGTATTTTTTTCTTCAAACTTTGGAAAAAGGGTTTAATGGAGTGAAGAAATTACCAGAATCTGTGTTACACGGTCTGGTCTTTTCTTCAAGTGTTTTGAAGAGTGTTTTTATGGAATAAGAAATTAGTGGATTTAGTGTTGCACTATCTGGTTGTTTTTTTCAATATTCATTTTGAAAGAGGTTTTAATAGCGGGAGATCACTGAACCTGTGTTACACGGTTTGGTCTTTTCTTCAATCATTTTGAAAGGTTTTTAATAGAGAAAATTACTGAACCTGTGTTACACGGTTTGGTCTTTTTCTTCTTTCATTTTGAAAGGTTTTTAATAGAGAAAATTACTGAACCTGTGTTACATGGTTTGGTATTTTCTTCGTTCATTTTGAAGGGTTTTTAACAGAGAAAATCACCGAACCTGTGTTACACAGTTTGGTCATTTCTTCATTCATTTTGAAAGGTTTTAATAGGGGGAAATTACTGAACCTGTGTTACACGGTTCGATCTTTTTCTTCGATCATTTTTGAAAGGTTTTAATAGGAGGAAATCACTGAACCTGTTACACGGTTTGGTCTTTTTCTTCGATCATTTTGAAAATGTTTTAATCGGGGGAATTCATCGAACCTGTGTTACACGGTTTGATCTTTTTTCTTCGACCATTTTGAAAGGTTTTAATAGGGGGAAATTACTGAACCTGTGTTACACGGTTCGATCTTTTTCTTCTATCATTTTTGAAAGGTTTTAATAGGGGAAATCACCGAACCTGTGTTACACGGTTTGGTCTTTTTCGATCATTTTGAAAATATTTTAATCGGGGGAATTCATCGAACTTGTGTTACACGGTTTGATCTTTTTTCTTCGATCATTTTGAAAGGTTTTAATAGGGGGAAATTACTGAACCTGTGTTACACGGTTTGGTCTTTTTCTTCGATCATTTTGAAAACTTTAATAGGGAAAAATCATCGATCCTGTGTTACACTGATTGGTCTTTTCCTCCTTCGCCCGGGTATTTATATCCAGATGATTAGTAGTGCAATGTCAAGTAGTGACTTGCCTAATCATCGTTCCGTAATGTGCAGCTTCCTAACGAGTTAGGAGTCATGCATATCTGCGAAGATGTTTGTGTGGGACTATTTAGAAGGACATACGAATTTGAGTTTATGTGTAACTGTTTAACAGAATCGCGTAATCCGAAGTGATTCGCTACCTTGAAAGAGAAGAGTGAGAGTTACTCGGATAGTTAAACAGATGTATTTTCAGCAATGATCTGTATAGCTATCGCCTGGCTGAAACTAAGTTTTGCCTCGGTATTAGATGTTTGAGTTTGGCTCAAATATTCGAGTACCCTAATAAGTGGTCGAGTAAGTTGTTTGTTTGATTAGTGCTCTTTGAGAAATTATTGTGTGTATTTTGGTCTACCCTGATAAAAAATAAAAAAGAAAGTGTTTTTGTGTTTTATTAATGTTCGTTCATCTTTGCTAACTAGTTTAAATAGTTGAGTCATGAGCGTTAGAGAGAGGCTATCTCTTTGAGATGTTTTAGTTTCCGAGTTAAGAGTCGGTGAGAGGTTATGTTCCTATTGTTGGTAGAGTCTTACCCTTGTGAATTCCGTTCTTAGAACTAAAAACCTAAAAATTTGCTTTGCTTTAGGGTCGATCAAAATGTGTTGTCTGTTCAGCTTTGACATTCGCATGTCAAGCACGTTCTGCCAAAGAGGAGCATCTGTAGACACCCCATTTTGACCGACTCTTAAACCTCATAAAAATTGAATAAAATCCCAAATGAGTGAGTGGATGCCCCAAATTTAACCCCAGGGTAGATTAGGGTCCCGTCTAGGTCCTTATGAAATTTCGTCAAAAATTGAATGCATTTGCTTAGCGAACAAACCGAAGCAATGAGAGTGGTGTGAATCCAGAAGGGGGATGGATTAGTCAAGTCGGGGAGTGCCCTTAACATGCGAAAATCACTGTAAAAAAGAAAGAAAGGGGGGTTGTCCGTGGAAAAAGAAGCAAATATATCATTTGTATGTAAGAAGGGGGGTGAGTTATCCCGTCCAGATCCCGTCCTAGTTGGCGCGCCCATCAAATTCTGTGCGCCTATCAATTATAAAGGTGCCAATATCAGCAACCATATATGGGTATATAATAAAAAAATCAACGAAAAATGAGGGGAGGATCTCATTTTCGCTGGAAATTTGAAGAGGAAGAGAGAGATCCGAGAGAGGAAAATCCCAAATTCTCAAAACCCAAACCCTAGCTACGTACCTTTTCTTCTCCGATCCAATTTCATCTTCTCCAGTCATCTTCCGGCCAATCATCTTCTTTTTCCCCAACTTAACTTCGGCCAGATTTTGGCAAGCTTCCGGCTATGCTTCTTTTTCATTTCCTTCTTTGTTTTTCCTTTAAACAACTAATTTCCTTTTGTTTCTTTGCATAGAATCCTAGATCGAGGCTCTAAACCCTAACTTCAGCAGATCCTAGATCCATACCTTCTATTAGCTAAAAAACTTTAGATCAGCCATTTTTTTTTAGTTCTTAAGCTTTTGAATTAGGTTTTAAGCTATAGATTTGGTCTATTTTGGATCATTTGAACCTATTTCTCCGAATTAATTGAATGAATCTACTGGTTTTCTTCAAGCTCCAATCGTCGATTACTTTTGGCAATAGCAAGGAGAAGGAGGGCTGAGATCTTCTCTGGAGATTTTCTTTTCTAGTAAGCTTTAGAAATCAAGTGTTTTCATTTTAGAACTTTATTCTTCTTTAGAGTCTGCTAAAATTATATGATAATGATCGAGTGACATTGCTTCTTCGGTCCGAACCAAGGAATCCGTTAGATATGATGCAAAATGGATCTTGTTCTATCGTTGATCAGAGATTTCTATACGAAAAATACGAATCGGAGTTTGAAGAAGGGGAAGGAGAAGGAGCCCTCGACCCGCAACAGATAGAGGAGGATTTATTCAATCACATAGTTTGGGCTCCTAGAATATGGCGCCCGAGTTTGAAATACTCAAGAGGGGGGATGAATTGAATTTAACTCAATATTAGGCCTTTTCAAAATTACCTATGAACCCTAATTGGAATTTTTCTTCACTTAATTAAATATTTGGTTAGTGCAAATATAATTTGAAAAACAAAATGAAATGCCAAATCAAACAATAATGGAAATGCAAGAGTGAGAAATGACACACCGATATATAGTGGTTCGGCCAACGGCCTACTCCACTCTACTCAAGGTCGTACTTGAGGGATTCCACTATTGGAGACCTCCACGATGCCCGGCTCCGAGGCGGTTACAATTCCAAGGGATATTAAACAAGGATGCCCTTACACCTTTACAAAGACTCTCCTTCTCCGCCGAGTTCTAAGCGGTTGCTCTCTAGGGAATTAAAAACGGAATGCCCTAGCCACCTATACAAGATATGAAAGATTGATAGCTTGGCTTCTTCTTGAAAGCTTGATGCTCTTTGTAGATCCTTGATTGCTCTTCAATGATGGTTGCAAGTGAAAGCTCTAAAATCCCAACTCAAATAGATTTGCAAGTTGCAAGGCAAGTGTGGGGAAAACAAAATCTCAAGCAATAATAGGTTGCAAGTTTTCTTTGATGCTCAAAGATGTTTTCAAATGATCAAGAGGGAGAGAAAAACTTCTCTACATATTGTATTTATAGCCTCTCCAAAGAATATGACCGTTTGGGGGTGGAAATATCAAAAAACAAGAATTAATTCAAATCCCAACGGCTATATTCTGAGCTGTCGCAGGGTTTTCGGAGTTCCGAGAACCATTCTCGGAGTTCCGAGAATTCTCGGAGTTCCGAGAACCATTCTCGGAGTTCCGAGAAATATTCTCGGAGTTCCGAGACAACGGCCAGAAAATGGAATTTTTCTACTGGACCATTTCTCGGAGTTCCGAGAAAATGTCCAGACGCTACTGGACCTTTTCTCGGAGTTCCGAGGGAACTCTCGGAGTTCCGAGCTCGGAGCTCCGAGAAAAATCTCGGAGTTCCGAGAAGCCTAAAAATCCACATATTTTGAGATTTTATTTCTTGTTTGATTTTTGGCTTTTGGAACTCATCTCCTATGATTATTTTGGAATGTTTATGAGGGTCTCAACATGTTGGTCCACCACATAACCATTCACTAATCCATTTTAAGTTCTTAAGTGTTCTTTGAAAAACATTTTGAAAACACTTTGCCTTGACTTGGAAATCTAAAGAGAAAGGATGTACAATGATACCTATGTAGCTTTCAACTTCTCTTTAGTCTTGGTCTTCAATTGATCTTCCATCTTGTGTATGCTTGCTTGAGAGATGAGGTGAGCTTCACTTAGCTCCTTTGACTCTTGTATGGGATATCTCCAAGCATGACCATGTTGTGTGTTGGTTTCTTCAATGATCAATCCTATCTCAAACACAACACTTCAAAGCAAATTGATTAGTATTCAAAAACACAATCAATTATGTTTAGAATCATCAAAACAAGATAGGAGAGTAGACCCTTGGGCTTACAATCTCCCCCTTTTTGATGATGACAAACAAAATTGATTATGAGGTGTGTGTGGAGTGACATAGTAGTAGGCAAGTGAATACTGGAACTCCCCCTCAATATATGCACACATATAAATGATACAAGTTATAAGCATGTGGTGCATATAGTCAATTGAATAGATAATCAATTTCAAACTTCTCCCCCTTTTGTCATCGACAGAAAGGGTGTAAAAAAAATTAGGAGTGGATAACTCCCCCTACATCAATGCTTATGGTATAGAAATATATAACCAAGTAATGTACATATACCTGTACATGATCGAGATGTTGACATATGTCAAAATGTTAGGTATTTTAATTAAAGTGAAGATACCTCTCCAACTTAGAAAACTAAGAAGGCTAAGAATATCAATTGAGTGATTTTTAAGATTAGTATTTTACATCTCATTCATGCAGATACTACCAAACAAAGATGATATATATATAAACACTATATAGATAAGCTGGTGAAAGGCACAAAGTATTTATTTGGCAATTTCTTTGATTTGATCCGCACTCCATATGTTTAAGGCACTTCGGATATAACAAATTCTATCATCACTAAGGGGTTTTGTAAAGATATCCGCTAATTGATCTTCAGTGTTGATATATTTTAAGCAAATATCCCATTTTTGTGAGTGATCTCTGATGAAGTGGTGCCTAATCTCAATGTGTTTTGTTCTTGAGTGTTGTATGGGGTTCTTTGTTAAGCTTATAGCACTAGTATTGTCACATTGGATGAGAATATTTTCCATTTTGATTGCATAGTCCATCAATGTGCTTTTCATCCATAGGACTTGAGCACAGCAAGCTCCGGCTGCCACATATTCTGCTTCTGTTGTGGACAGAGCTACTGAATTTTGCTTCTTGCTAAACCATGAAACAAGTGATTTACCCAAGAATTGGCAAGTCCCACTAGTGCTTTTCCTATCTACTCTACATCCAGCAAAGTCTGCATCTGAATATCCGATGAGAGTGAAGGAAGATGATCTTTCATACCACAGTCCTAGACTTTGGGTTCCTCTTAAGTACTTGAAGATCTTCTTAACTGCTGATAGGTGAGATTCTTTAGGATCCGATTGAAATCGAGCACAGAGATAGACAGTAAACATAATGTCTGGTCTGCTGGCTGTCAAATAGAGCAAACTACCTATCATACCCCTATACAATTTCTGATCCACAGATTTGCCAAATTCATCTTTTTCTAGCTTAGCAGTAGTACTCATGGGAATTCTTGATGTCTTACTGCTATCCATGCCATACTTCTTTAATAACTCCTTTGTATATTTTTCTTGATTTAAAAATATTCCATTTTTGTATTGTTTAATTTGGAGTCCTAAGAAGTAGGTTAACTCTCCCATCATGCTCATTTCAAATTCATTTTTCATTAAGGTTGCAAATTCATCACACAATTTTTGATTAGTTGAGCCACAGATGGTATCATCCACATAGATTTGGACAAGGAGGATATCATGATTTTCTCTTTTGATAAATAAGTTTTTATCCACCTTTCCCATCTCGAATCCCTTTTCAACTAAGAAAGTGCAAAGCCTCTCATACCAAGCTCTAGGAGCTTGCTTTAATCCATATAAAGCTTTATCAAGCCTGAAGACATGATTTGGATGTTTGAAGTCTTCAAAACCTGGAGGTTGCTCAACATACACTTCCTCTTGGATATAGCCATTTAAGAAGGCACTTTTGACATCCATTTGATATAGTTTAAATCCTTTATGAGATGCATATGCCAAAAGTATCCTAATAGCCTCCATACGGGCAACAGGAGCAAATGTCTCATCATAATCTATCCCTTCCTCCTGATTGTACCCTTGGGCTACAAGCCTAGCTTTATTCCTAGTGATAATTCCATTTTCATCCAATTTATTTCTATACACCCATCTCGTGCCAATGACTGGATGATCACTAGGTCTAGGCACTAGCCTCCACACTTTGTTCCTTTCGAATTGACTTAGCTCTTCTTGCATAGCCATCAACCAATATTCATCCTTTTCAGCTTCCTTGATGGATTTTGGTTCTAATTCGGATAGGAACGCCAAATTGTTACTCACACTACGATAGTATGATCTAGTTCTTACTGGCAATGTGGCATCACCTAAAATTTGGGATTCAGGATGATCTACCAATGTTCTCATATCCCTAGGCAATGAGTCATCATCTTCATTTTCTACTTCCTCACTAGGTAATGTATGACTTGTTGATGCATGAGAAGGAGCACTCAATTTTGGAAAAAGATGTTCAATGGGTTCATCCTCATCATATGGCATTTCTTGTGGTGTTGGCTCTCTTTCATCAAATGTCACATGCATGGATTCTTCTACTACTAGGGTTCTCCTATTAAATACTCTATATGCCTTGCTGTGAGAAGAATACCCTAAGAATATTCCATCATCCGATTTCCTATCAAATTTGTGTAGATTATCTTTGATGTTTAAAATAAAGCATTTACATCCAAACACTCTAAAATAGCTTATATTTGGTTTCAAGTTTTTCCAAAGCTCATAAGGTGTTTTCTTAGAAATTGGCCTTCGATATACCCTGTTTATGATATAGCAAGCGGTGCTAACCGCTTCCGCCCAAAAATATCTAGGGAGATCATTTTCATGCAACATAGTTCTAGCCATTTCTTGGAGAGTTCGATTCTTTCTTTCTACTACTCCATTTTGTTGAGGTGTTCTAGGTGCGGAAAAATTATGTTTTATGCCATGTTCATTACAATAAGTGTCAAAATGTACATTTTCAAATTCAGTTCCATGATCACTTCTAATGTGGGAGATGGCAATACCTTTTTCATTTTGAATTTGATTGCACAATGTAAGAAAGTTTTCATAAGTTTCATCTTTATGTCCTAGAAATATGACCCATGTGAATCGTGAGTAGTCATCAACAACTACAAACACGTACCTCTTTCCACCTAGGCTACTAGTCTTCATTGGTCCAAAAAGATCCATATGAAGTAGCTCCAAGGGGTAGGAAGTTGAAATCATATTTTTAGGTGCAAATGAGCTTTTCAATTGTTTTCCTAATTGACAAGTTCTACAAATGTGATCCTTGATGAATTTGAACTTAGGCAATCCTCTAACACTTTCTTTTGAGGAGAGGGTCGAAATGAGATCCATTCCGGCATGACCCAACCTCCTATGCCATAGCCAAGAATCCTCACTAATGGCATTTAGACAAGTCGCATTTTGGAGTCTAAGATCATCTAGTCCAATTGTATAAATGTTATTGTCTCTAGACCCTATGAATTTTACTTCTCCATTTATCTTATTTTTAACAATGCATTTATCGGGATTGAAGACAACTTCAAAACCATTATCACATAATTGACTAATGCTAATAAGATTATGGGACAAGCCATCAACAAATAGTACATCATGTATGGGAGAGGTAGAGTTACCTATGGTGCCTTCACCTTTGACTTTTCCTTTCTTATCATCTCCAAAGGTAACGTCTCCACCATCCTTGAGCGATAGGGATGCGAATTGAGTAAGGTCTCCGGTCATATGTCTAGAGCATCCACTATCAAGGTACCATGTGTTCTTCTTGTTATGGCTTTTAAGGCATACCTACATATGAATAGGCAAGTGAGATCCCTTAGGTACCCAAATCTTCCTAATCTTGCTATGTTCATTTGTTTTCACATTAGAGTTCAACTTAATCTTATCTTGTTTAGCATGTAAGCAAGCAACCTTGTAATGACCTTCTAGACCACAATAAAAGCAAATTTTGGTACCGCTAGAAGAAACCTTTTCAAGTTTAGTTTTATAGTTGGATATTGTGGTGTTCCATTTATGTCCAAGTCCACTTTTGTCACTTGACATTCTTTGAAGATTTACAAGCCTATCCAATTTTAATGAACTATTTTCAAATTTTTCAAAAAGTTTCTTTAGTTCATCATACTCAAAAGATAATCTACCATTTTCATGCTTTAGATTGTTGTTTTCATTTGAGAGTTCTTGTCGGTTTTTATTTAAGATTTTGATAGAAGCATTTAACTCATGAATTTCTACTTTGTATTTTTCATTCTTATCATCTAAAAATTCATGATCCTTTTTTAACCAACCAAATTCTTTTCTCATGTTAGCAAGAGAATTTTCAAGTGATGCAATTTTATCAAATTGAATTTCAAGTTCATCATTTGCATTTTGTAGGGAATCAAGAACTTCTTTTAAAATAATAACATCATTTAAAGTGTTTACCTCATTGTTGTCGTTTGTTGAGGCCATGAAGCATACGTTCCTTGCTATCAAGCAATCTTCGCCATCATTTTGTTCGCCTTCGCTTTCAATTTCTTCATCCCACGTGGCGGTCATTCCTTTCTTGCCTTCTCTTCTCTTGAAGCGGTTGTTTGAAGTGGGTTCATTGTTGAGTGGACAATCCGGGCGAATGTGTCCAAGCTTCTTACAACCGTAACATCGTGGTTGAGAAGATCCATCACCGAGTTCTTCTTTCTTCTTGAATGGAGGGTTTGTCCTTCTATTTCTCATCCCTCCCATGTTCCTTTGCAAGAATTTGATCCTTCTTGTTAGGAGGGCAACTTCATCTTCCATGTCTTCTTTTGCATCTTCATTTTCACCTACATTACAAGCAAAAGCAATTCCTTTTCCTTTTTCGATTTTAGTTTCGATTTCGGGTGCTTTTGTTTTGAAAATCATTTCATGGGTGATCAAGGACCCTATTAGTTCATCTAGGTTCAATGTGTTCATGTCCTTGGCTTCGGTGATTGCGGAGGTTTTGGATTCCCAAGACAAAGGTAAGGACCTAAGGATTTTAGTCACTAAATCTCTATTGGAAAATTGTTTTCCAAGACCCCTTAAACCATTTACAAGATTGGTGAATCTAGTGTACATGTCGGCAATTGTTTCATCGGATGTCATTTGAAAGAGTTCGTATTGCCGAAAAAGATGGTTCATTTTATATTCTTTTACTTGATTGGTTCCCTCATGGGTGACTTCTAAAGTGTCCCAAATTTCCTTAGCCGAATTCAAATTTGATACTCTATTGAATTCTCCGGGAGATAGAGCACAAATAAGAGAATTCATGGCTTTGGCATTATAATTCGAAGCTTGTTGTTCGGCTTCGGTCCAATCATTTAAATTTCTTGTGGGTAAGATGTATTCATTATTAATTGCTCTCCACATTTGATAGTCTTGGGTTAAAAAGATTTTCATTTTGGTTTTCCAAAAACCATAGTTTGTTCCATCAAAATAGGGTGGCCTAGTGTTTGAATAACCTTCATGGTGTTGAGGGTAGTTTGCCATTTTAGAATCTTTACTCTATACCGGTTAGGGTTTTCTAAAAATTAGAGACGATGCTCTGATACCAATTGAAATACTCAAGAGGGGGGGTGAATTGAATTTAACTCAATATTAGGCCTTTTCAAAATTACCTATGAACCCTAATTGGAATTTTTCTTCACTTAATTAAATATTTGGTTAGTGCAAATATAATTTGAAAAATAAAATGAAATGCCAAATCAAACAATAATGGAAATGCAAGAGTGAGAAATGACACACCGATATATAGTGGTTCGGCCAACGGCCTACTCCACTCTACTCAAGGTCGTACTTGAGGGATTCCACTATTGGAGACCTCCACGATGCCCGGCTCCGAGGCGGTTACAATTCCAAGGGATATTAAACAAGGATGCCCTTACACCTTTACAAAGACTCTCCTTCTCCGCCGAGTTCTAAGCGGTTGCTCTCTAGGGAATTAAAAACGGAATGCCCTAGCCACCTATACAAGATATGAAAGATTGATAGCTTGGCTTCTTCTTGAAAGCTTGATGCTCTTTGTAGATCCTTGATTGCTCTTCAATGATGGTTGCAAGTGAAAGCTCTAAAATCCCAACTCAAATAGATTTGCAAGTTGCAAGGCAAGTGTGGGGAAAACAAAATCTCAAGCAATAATAGGTTGCAAGTTTTCTTTGATGCTCAAAGATGTTTTCAAATGATCAAGAGGGAGAGAAAAACTTCTCTACATATTGTATTTATAGCCTCTCCAAAGAATATGACCGTTTGGGGGTGGAAATATCAAAAAACAAGAATTAATTCAAATCCCAACGGCTATATTCTGAGCTGTCGCAGGGTTTTCGGAGTTCCGAGAACCATTCTCGGAGTTCCGAGAATTCTCGGAGTTCCGAGAAATATTCTCGGAGTTCCGAGAAATATTCTCGGAGTTCCGAGACAACGGCCAGAAAATGGAATTTTTCTACTGGACCATTTCTCGGAGTTCCGAGAAAATTTCTCGGAGTTCCGAGAAAATGTCCAGACGCTACTGGACCTTTTCTCGGAGTTCCGAGGGAACTCTCGGAGTTCCGAGAAGCCTAAAAATCCACATATTTTGAGATTTTATTTCTTGTTTGATTTTTGGCTTTTGGAACTCATCTCCTATGATTATTTTGGAATGTTTATGAGGGTCCCAACATGTTGGTCCACCACATAACCATTCACTAATCCATTTTAAGTTCTTAAGTATTCTTTGAAAAACATTTTGAAAACACTTTGCCTTGACTTGGAAATCTAAAGAGAAAGGATGTACAATGATACCTATGTAGCTTTCAACTTCTCTTTAGTCTTGGTCTTTAATTGATCTTCCATCTTGTGTATGCTTGCTTGAGAGATGAGGTGAGCTTCACTTAGCTCCTTTGACTCTTGTATGGGATATCTCCAAGCATGACCATATTGTGTGTTGGTTTCTTCAATGATCAATCCTATCTCAAACACAACACTTCAAAGCAAATTGATTAGTATTCAAAAACACAATTAATTATGTTTAGAATCATCAAAACAAGATAGGAGAGTAGACCCTTGGGCTTACAGAGTTCTTTGATTTATATGGGGATGCATTTGTCTTGTTCATAACGCTGAATGTTGAGATGGAGAATATACTAATTAAGACAGAAAACAAGATAGGAAAAAGGAGCTCATGTTAATTTTTTTTTAAATATATACTATTTTCCTCGATATGATTTGATAAAAAGTGGGTTTATGGCTTGCAAAAGGAAATTGCAGTTGATTAATGGTAATATGCTTGTGATTTGATAAGAGTCCTACCTGTAATTTGATTTGTTGATTATGAGATCTGTGAGATCACAAGTGTTTAAACTTTTGAGACTAATTGGATGGTAATTAGACAAACCTGATTGTGTTAGGGTGTCATGGTTCGGCTAAAAGCTTGAAAACTGCATGCCAATTTTTTGTTGTAATGCTTGTGTAAGCATCAGTTCTTTTAATGCTCTAATTAACAACTATAACTAGTTTGGCCCTTCACTGGTTCAATCTTTTATTGGTTCAATTTCAGCCTTGATTTTGGATTAGCCCCTTTGAACAAATTGATGAAATGTTTGAAATAGTTCATATTTCAGCCTGCTCACTTGCATTTGTTATTCACAGCCATGTTATGAATAAGTATTTCAGCTCACTCATTTGCATTGTGCAAGAACTAATCTGGGTAGTTCTTTCAATTCAGGATTTCTTTTGATAATGGTTTAGATACTCAGTTTCAATGTTCTATCATGAAGAATATCTTATTTATATTAATCCTTAGTCATGAGAATTGATGATGATACAGAAGCAAGGTGGGTGGAAATAGGTCTTAACCTTCCACTCATCATGAATAATGGCATTCCTCTCCAGTATATTCTCCAATAATGGATTTTTGGGGTCATTTCTTACATAAGGCAGCAGTTTAAGTTAGCAATTTAATGTTTTTCTTTTGCCTAAACAGGGCAATGATAGAGTGTTTGTGTATATGTTTAAAAGATTGTATATGAGGTTGTGCTTCAGGGTGTATATTCTCACGTAAATCACCTCAATTTTTGCACAAAATTTGCCCACAATTCTGCCCTGTTTTGGCATAGGTTCAGCTCAATTTCTGCACAAGTGTAGCACAATTCTACCTTGTTTTTGACACAGGTTTCAATACAAGCTCAGTTTTTCCTGCACTATTCACAATACAAATGCATAAATTTATTTCCTGCATGTTTAGTTTAGCATGTTTCATAAATTCAGCTTGTCCCTTTTGCCATCTGATTCATGTTTTATGTACAGGTTGGTCTATATCCTATGAGTTGCATGACTTTGACTAATTTTTGGATTAAAAGGACTTTATCATAAGAGTGGTAATATTACGTAGTTCCTTAGGATTTAAAAGACAAGATGGATTAATATAACTGTGAGCATGTTTGTGATGACACCAATTCCTATCGAGCAGATATTCGCCCTACTACATTTTGATAATGACATTATCAATGACACTATATATATCAGTAATGCTATAACATTTTGGTGCGAGCACATGACAAAGTTCAGTACATTGTGCCTTATCAGCTTTTCATTTTTTTAGGGATTTGGTTTTCCTTTTGGTTTGGAAATCTAACTCGCGTGTTGTCTAATTTTGGTATCTTCGTGATTATGTTTAAAAGAAGTCGGAGATATGGTCTTGTTCTCAGTTTGGTTGCTCTTTGACTTTTGAATTTAGGGCTTACATTCGAGTAGTATCGTAGTGTGGCTTGGTTTGTGGCTTTAGATATTTGGATTTCGGGGTTAAGGGTTTGGTTTTATATCTTCTGCGTTCTGGTTTGGAGATCATAGGATTATGTATCCCAGCAACACAGTGGCTTTGCAACTATTTTCGAACTTAGTGGTTCTTTAGCTTTGACATTTCGAAGCTTGTAGGGCGATGAAGGCGCTAGCCCAAGCCCATTATTTAGGAGACTTGCCAAGTCTTAATAGTATTTCCCCTCTCATTTAGAAGACTTTCTAGGTCTTTTAGATACCATTAGATGGTAGTTCTTCTCTTCTCATTGCAAGGGCAATAAAAGTGTCATCTAGAGCCCTCATTTAGGAGACTATTGAGGTCTCATTAGGGAGTTGTATCAGGAGACATGCTTTGTCTCATTAAGGCAAGTCTCTTTGGGAGACAAGCCTCATTTAGAGCGTACCCTTAAGAAGGTTGCCTTAGTGGAGAATACTTGTAGGAGGCATGGCTTGCCACATTTATAGAGCCCCTATTTAGAGACAAGTCTTGTCTCGTTTAGAGGGTTTCCCTTTTAAGAGGCTTACCTAGCCTTATGTTAGAGCAACTCCTCCAAGCAGGTCTTCGACTCATTCGTCTTTACTTTGGTAGCGGTATTAGAGAGTCTTTGACTCATTTACACCCCTTCTTTAGTATTTTTAGTTGGGAGTTTCTCCTCAGTGTTGTTGTCACTCTTCTTTATTAGAGACTAGCACAGTCTCATTAGAGCTTTGCCTTTTGGGATCTTAGATCATTTCCTTGTCTTTGACATTAGCTTACCTGGTTTAGGGTTTGGCCCTAGGGTGTTGCTTTGTGTATTCCCTTCGGTCTTTGACCAAAAGGGTGAAAACAGTTGAATATTTCAAAATCTCAAAAACATCAAAATTTTAAAAAATCAAAATTTTAAAACATCAAAAGCCTTAAATCTTTTAGAGTGTTAAGTTTTAGTGGTAGTTAGGAGAGTTCGATTTCGAACTGCGTTGGCTTGATCCTCTTCCATGAGATACGTAGTGCAGCTTGGGATCACTATCCCAAGTCTAGCCAAACTTTGTAAATAAATCTTTTAAACCTTTTAAAAATATAAAAATCTTCCTAAATATTATTTTTTGAAAAGATCTTCCTCTAGAGTTAGGAATTTGTCCTAGGTAGAGAGTTTTTTTTAGAGTTAGGGGTTTGTCCTTGATGTGTTTTTTTGTTTGTTGTATGCTTCTTTTAGAGTTAGGGGTTTGTCCTAGAGTTATAGGAACGCCTCCGTCTGGTCAGTTGGCGATCTACATCGCCGACTAATGACTAGAATAGGATGCGTTAGTCCGCCCTTTGTTTTTCTTAGGAAATATAGCCTAGTTACACATAGGTTGTAGGAACCACCAGCATTAACTTAGGGCTAACTTGCATTTAGTTAAGGCATATAGGATATCCTAAAATCCACAATCCATTGGAATTTAAATAATCGCACAAGAAGCTTTAATAATTAGTACGGTCTTTTAGATCGAGTCTAGGATAGAGGTCTAGATGTCTTAGGCATCATAGTTTAGAATAGGTGCGAAGAAGTACGTGACTCTGATTCTTGGGGAGGCGGGGATACGTAGGCTTCTTTGGATGAACATCAGACCATCCAAAGACTCGGGTTTAATCATTAGAGTCTTAGGATTTGTCTTGTTGTATAATATGTGGGATCAAGTTGTATTGCATGCTTTGTTGTGTTTTCTTACCTTCCTGTATGGACTTTATACCTTTAGCTGTAGCATGCATATATTTGTCCACCAGAATTTAGACACCCATTAGGCATAACACTCATAACCTAGTTATGCTTAGGTGACACTTCTTTCATTCATTTTGTGTGTGCTTATTATTTCATTCCCGAGTCATGCATGATTAGGTAGACGCCTTCTTGGGGATATTTGTTCCCATTTCACATGATTTTTGCCCAAAACTCTTCAAGGTTAATAATAAATGGCATAAGAGGCCAAGTGCTTGCACTCGGACGAATTGGGAGTGCTCTTCGGACCTTCTCCATTCATAATCAGGCACAACCCCATATATATTTCTGGTTATCCATTGCACAGAGGATTTGTTTTTGGGGTTCCATGGCCTATCCATGGATGGCAACTTTGAGTTTATTTTAGGTACGTCTTGGTTTCGAGCCCTGGCTCCGGATCAAGACGTATCTCATTCATTTATCGCCACTCGTGCTATGCTATGAGGGTGGCATCTGTTTCGAGAGTTCTTTGGTAGAGCTCTCCTTCACACGTGGATGATCCAGAGGCTGCTGGGGGCTCATCCCCCACCTCTCTCTCGGATCGGGGTCCACACCCAGTACCAGCTGACTTGGTGTCGATGGAGTTGAGCCGCCTCTGCCGGGAACTTGGGGTGAATTTGACGTGTCATGTCACTTGATGGCCTTAGATTTCCGGTGGGATGGTTCATAATGAGGCGTGTTTCCCCATTGGTTTTTACCTGTTTTCGTCATTACGAGTCTCGAGAAGCGGCAAAAGTATTAAACTCCTGCCTAGATTTCCCGAACGTGATTTTGAAAATGGGCGGGATCATTATTTCTCGCTTTAATGTCTTTTCACGCAGCTTTGAAAACCAGCGGGGATATTAAATCCTGCCTAGATTTCCCGTCCGATTATTTGTTATACAAAGGAGCAGGAGGAGGAGATATCCTTGCCATTTTCTCTCTTTCCCTTTTCTTCTTCTCCGTGGATTTCTTCGTCCCATCAATCATGTCCCAAGGACTAGGTGTCGACAGCTGATCGGAGGTGATTGTTCCGGTGGTGGAGGTAAATTCGCCATCAGATGGAGACGGGGAGCACGCAGTATTTGCCAGAGAACCGGTAACCCAGAGAACACGGGGATCCCCAAGGGAGAAAAGAGGGCCATCGGCGGGGTCTGGTTCACCAGAAATGGTGATTCCAGTGGCGACAATTCCGGCGGTGGCGTCTCCGGTGGCCGGAGAAAGGGAGGGAACTGCGGATCTCAAAGCGAGAAGAAACGGAAAGTTGATCCTGGAGATTGCTCGGATTCTTCAGCTCCTGGAAGTAGCCTTTCTCCCGGTGATGTCCCCAGCTTTGCCGCTAATTATAAGCAGTCTCTGAAGCATGCAATGGAGAGAGGATACAGGGTGGCGGATCAACTTCTCCGGTTGGGTATGGAGGTTCTCCGATTAAGGGCCAGGGTAGGGAGGTTGGAAGAAGAGAACGAAGCTTTGAAGGCCCGATTACGAGGGACATCCGAGGGCAACATGGGAGCTGACACCGCATCTCCCGGTCTCGAGGCTCCTCTGGAGGTAGATCCATTGGAAGAGGATCTTGAAGAAGGCCATGAGGATGATCCGGAGGAGGACCCGACCAAGTGACTCTACCACCGTTATTAGCCACAATCCCGATAACGGCACCACAACGATCAAGCTTCCTTCCGGAGCAAAGAAGATTGTGCCAAGTGGGTGCCGTGGCATGAGGGAGCTGGATGGTGATGGTGAGGTCCAATGCTATGTGAAGCTCGGTAGAGCCTAAGGCGCATTAGATTTCTTTTGACTTTCGTAATCAGCTGTAGCTCAATAGAGTTTTCAGTGTTTAGATTTCTCTTTGCTTTTCTGTAACTGGCCTAGAAGCCCCCCTTTTGTAAAGATTTTTCCATATACGAATGAAAGATAAGTTTTTGTAAATGATACTGTTCATGTAGTAATCTTAGAAATAACCGGTACCGATCATCATAAAGTTCTTTGGTGCCACCGCATAATTTCGAAGATTGACATAGACTGTTTTTCGTAGGTGTCCGTTGGTTCATCGGCCATGACCGATATTTGAACAAAACTATCCTCATAGCGTATGTAGAGACTCGGTACTGCGTAATCGGGTTGTGGGGAGCGTCGGTCCCGTGATATACTTCACCTTGGATGTGAATTGTTGAGTGTTTGTCTGACCTGTCATCCGGAGTTTTTTACATCAGATGGGTGGGAGAGTCGCAACGTTTCGATATTGGCGTAACCACAGTTTGGCGCCTTGAGTCATGATGGCGAAACGGTGCATTTATGGGCCCAATAAACACGTGCAAGTTACGGGGCGCCACATGGCAGCTCATTTCAGTGAGACGTGACCCTTTGGTTTCCTGCCCAAGGGTCTATAAAAGTCCACCCATTTCACTTTTCTCCTTATCTTCTCTCTCTTACTCTCTCTCTCTCTCTCTGCTCAGACGAAATCCTTTTGCGTTTTCCGGTGAGGGGTTTCGTCTTTTTCGATTGATTTTCACCGTTTCTTTCTTTCCGTCGGCTCGCTTTTTGAGTCATTTTCCATCCGGAGGTTTTCATCCGCCGTTAGAGGGAGCTTTTTCCTTTTTTGGTGAGTTTCCTCCTCTATTTTCGGTGCTGGTTCATCTTCTTAGGCGAGATTTCCGGCGTCTTTTCCTTATTCCGGTGCGTTTTCTTCTCCCATCCTTGTATTTAATTTTCCTTTAAATATTCATGTCGGAGAATACCGATTCGCAAAATCCATCATTTGAACCTGTTTGAATGGCGGAATCTTCTTCTTCCCCTCATATTCAATCGGTAGAAGAAGTTGAGAGTACGCCGGTAGAACCGCCGGCGAAGAGGTGCAAGGTTAGGGCTAAGAAGACTAGCGATGTCTTGGCTATTGAGAAAAGAGGGGGTTCTCAAAATAAAATAGTATCGCGTCCGAGGAAGGTGGTGGAGCCGGTGCTTCCCATGGAACCTCCCGAGGCAGCAGAATCGGTACCGAGTGACACTCCCCTGATCAAAGCACTATCGACAGATAAGAGCGATTCCGTTCAACACCGATGGAGGCTCAGGCTAGGCGGGTTGCTCAGGAGTCTGCGCAGCTTCACGAGCCTCATGTGCCCCATGGTATGGCTTATCGCCCCAATGAGGCCATGGGTTCGATAGGCATCCTCAAACCGTCGGACCTTAGGCACATACAAGAGAAATTCCATATCCCAGAGGACTATCACGTTCAACTTCCTACTTCTGACGAGCGGGCCTGCTATAGTAACGTGGAGGGCAGACGGCCTTTTCCAGAGAGGTCATAGAGGCGGGCGTCCAATTCCCTCTCCCTCAAATCATGATAGATTCCTTGGATTTCTTTGGCTTGGCTCCATCTCAGATTTACCCAAACAGGTGGAGGAGCCTTATGGCTTACGTGGCCAAAACTAAAATGGTGAAGGCCCCAATATCTCTGGATGTGATCCGGAAGTGTTTCCTCATTCGTCATGGCGACTGTTGGCTGGACGTGGCTCAGCGACGAACGTTGATGATCGCCGACGGGGCTCTGTCTTCCATCAAATGGTGGAAGAATGAGTTTTTCTTGTTAAGCCCCCCTGAGTCGGCCGGTTGGAGGTTTCCCTTCGATTGGAGGGAGACTAACGACAAGAGGATGGGGTTGAAGCCATCTTTAGGAAAACTTGGTATGATGGTGTTTATCGATGTTGTTGGTAGGGGGATAGAGGCAGGGAAAGTGAGGTATGACGTTCGGGAGTTCAAGTCCGAACGAAAATTGGTAGAGTTTGGTTTGAGTAACATGGTGCTAGATTCGGAGGATGAGGTTCGTGATGATGGAGAGGGGGAAGAGGAAGAGGATGAAGAGATAAGTGCCAGTGAGGGTCAAGCTTGTGACTCTCTTTTCTGTTTTTTTCCCCTGTATTTTAAGCTTTCTCATTTGCTTTCTCCTTGCTTTACATTGGCGTAAAATGTTTCTTTTTTCGTTGCAGGGATGGTAGCGCAAGGTCCGGGTACTAATATATCTGCTTTGGCAATGGAGGAGGCTAGGAGATTGAAGGCCAAGGAAGTAGCTCGGCAGAAACGGGAGAAGGCCTCGAAGCGGCAGGCGGATAAGTTGGCCAAAGGCGTGGTACCGGCCGTCAAGTCCAAGGAGGTTGTGTCCGCTTCTCAACCTCCGGAAAAGGTCTTGAAGGGTAAGTGGCAAATAGATTTGACAGAGGAGAGTCCAAGTAAGAAGGGCAAGTCAATAGAGGGTTCGGACCCGAAGGACAAAGATTCAAAGATTCCTCCTGCGGCTTACATCCCAATCCTGGTTGGAAGGTCATGACTTAAGACTCGGCGATGCACAATCCGAGGATGGCCATAGAGATGGCCATGACTAGCATCCTGCTAAGGGATTTCGCTGAGTTGGAGACGTTTTCATCTTCGGCACTGGGCCGCGAGATGGTTCTCTTGGCGAAGAGGGTAAGATATTATCCTAGGCTTTTTTGGTCATTCTTTTTTCCGGCAGGTTATAATTTTAGTCTTCTTTTATGTTTGTAGTTGTCCGACGCTTGTGCCTAATCTTCGGGGCGCATGGAGAAATATCAGGTGTCTAAGGAGATGAAGACTTTCGGGGAAAGACAAGTGGCAGATAGGAAGGCTTTTGAGGAGGCCTTGGAGAATATCAACAGTCTGCTTTCCACCGCTCAATCCGACCTCAAGAAGACTCGGGATGATCTCTAGGCGGAAAAAGTAGCACGAGCCCGGGCAGTTGAGGAGCTGGAGAAGGCGGTACAGCGTGAAGGGGAGATCCAAGCTAAGGCGATTGCGGACTTCAAGTTGTCCCCAGATTATGAGATGGACATGGCCTTGCATGCTCTAGATTACGAAGCAAAGGGATTTGTTGATTGTCGGACCCAACCCAGGTTAAGGCTCTTGACTCCGAATTCCCTATCGAAAAGCTGAAGGGGCCGCCGGGTACCGATTTTTCCGAGGGAGAAGATTCTGAGGCGACCGACCAAAATTATATAGCACCAGTGGTCACATCTTCTGGAGAGGAATCTTCTGTGTCGTCTGCTGTTGAGCCCCCCGCAGGGAAAATTTTGGAGAAGGATGTTTGAGTGTCGGGCCCTTTTCTTTTTGTAGTCTTTTTTGTGATTTCTGCGAACTCTCTATGTATTGAACCAGTTATGGCAGTATTAATGGAAAATCTTTGGTGGTTTATGCTTTTCTTTATAGACACTCTACCAAGTCTCTTAAGACTTTGGTTCCGAGTGTCTTTAACATTGGAGAATTTCGGCGATGGTAGACACTCTACCGAGCCTCGTAGGGCGTCGATTTTCGAGTGTACCTAACATTGGAGAATTTCGCCGATGGTAGACACTCTACCAAGCCTCGTAGAGCGTCGGTTTTCAACTGAACCTAAAGTTGGAGAATTCGGCAATGGTAGACACTCTACCGAACCTCGTAGGGCGTCATTTTTTGAGTGCACCTAGCGTACGAGCCTCGTAGGGCGTCAGTTTTCGAGTGTACCTAATGTTGGAGAATTTTGGCGATGGTAGACACTCTACCGAGCGTCATAGGGCATCAGTTTTTTAGTGTACCTAACGTTGGAAAATTTCGGTTATGGTAGACACTCTACCGAGCCTCGTAAGGCGCCAGTTTTCGAGTGTACCTAACGTTGGAGAATTTCGGTGATAGTAGACACTCTACCGAGCCTCGTAGGGCATCAGTTTTTTAGTGTACCTAAAGTTGGAGAATTTCAGCGATGGTAGACACTCTACCGAGCCTCATAGGGCGTCAGTTTTCAAGTGTACCTTTTGTGCTCCGGCATGTCGGTCGTTGTTCTCACGAGTGTCAGCTCGGAGGTAACGGACCCGCCTATCTTGACTTAGATCGGGACTTTTACCCATGATGTTTTGTGTTGATTTCCGGGGGATCAGACTCGGTCACGCATGTATCATCTAGAGGAACCCTTTTATTCGGATGGCCCGAGGACCCAATCGATGGGCGTTAACTTCTTTACATAAGTTAGCTGCCTGTTCGTCCGGCCTAGAGATTTATTAATATTGGGGAGTAATCATTCGACGAGTAGAGAGTCAGAATAGACTTGGAGAGAAAAGGAGATTTCATTACTGGAGATGGAGATTACATTTCTACAACATTTGAAAAGAACAACAAACACAGAGATTCATTATAAACAAACGAAAAAAAAGAGATCACATTTTGCCTACTAAAAGAATTTCTTCAGACTAGACATGTGCCATGCACGGGGAATAGGGTTGCCCTCCAGACTTTCTAGCTGATATGAGCCCGGTTTGAGTGCACGTGAGACGCGGTAGGGTCCTTCCAAGGTAGGAGCTAACTTTCCCGCGCTGCGAGGGTCGAAGACTTTGGATCTGCGTAAAACTAGATCGCCCGCTCTAACTTCTGTTTCTTTCATCTGGAGTCGTAGTATCGGGCCACCCTCTGCTGGTACGCCGCCATCCTGACCCTGGCTTTCTCTCGAGTTTCTTCCATGAGGTTGAGGCGCTCCTCATTAGCTTAGAGTTAGCACGTTCATTATAGGCTTCAAGTCTTGGGGAATGGGCGCCGATCTCCACTGGTATGACTGCGTCTACCCCGAAGGCAAGACTAAATGGTGAATCTCTTGTTGTTGTTCTAGAGGTGGTTCGGTAGCCCCAAAGCAAATTCAGAAATTCTTCAGCACATGATCCTCGGGCGTTCTCTACCCGTTTCCTTAATCCCTGCAGGAGTGTTCGGTTGGTCACCTCCACCTGCCCGTTTGCTTGTGGATGCCCGACCGACGTAAATCTCTGCTCAATACCGAGCTTTCCACAGAAGTCCTTGAATTGTCAACTTGCGAACTGAGTCCCGTTGTCAGTTACCAAGACTTTGGGTAACCCGAACCTGCAGATGATGTCATGATAAAAGAAATTCTTTGTTTCCCTGGAGGTGATTTTCTTCATTGCCTTGGCTTCGACCCACTTGGTAAAGTAGTCGATTGCCACATACATCATACGGTGCCCCTTAGTCGAATTCGGAAATGCTCCCAGGAGATCCATCCCCCACATGGCGAACGAGACGGGGTTGGATATAGGCTTGTAGGGGACTGCCGGGAGGTGCGGCATCGTGGCAAACTGTTAGCCCAGGGGTTCCCATGGGTTCAACCATTCATATTTACCTTATTATTTTGATGCTAGCAAACCCAAATTGATTAGTCTTTATGGACTAATGTGTTGCTTAGTAGTGTTGTGCCTTAGACAGGAACTTTACATGTCATATCGTCATTACACAATACAACTCAACACATGGCTTGAGGATCAACATGCACAAAGGAACCAAAGAGCTTGTAGATACATTGGAGACATCATCCCCGGAAGCTGTTCAAATCAAGAGTTCAAGTCAAAGATCCCACAAGCATGCCTAGCCAGTGCTAGAAGAAGCTTGGAGATGAACTAGCATTGGTGACCTTCTAACATACCATTCAACATGCTCAAAGAATGGAGGAAGTCACATGACCCGAAGAAAGTTGAAGAGTTCACTCACAAGTCAGAGATGTCCAAGAAAGTGCTAAGGAGCCAAGACAATCCAAGAAGGCTCAAGGTTCTATATTTTTAGATTGTATTGGAGTCCTCTTATTAAATGTTTTCGCACTTTCAAAAAGGTTTTCAAATGGTTTTCATAAACAAATTTAAACATCTTTGGAAACCATCTATACTCCCCAAAACATGTTTGAAAATCTTGGACAAAAGCCCACAGACCATGGCCCAAAGCCCTAGAACTTAAATATTTAAAACAAGATTTCAAAGCAGGGCCGGTCGACCAGGGTCTCTCGGGCGACCGCGGGAAGTGTGCTGGAAACCTAGCACCTACCTAAACAAAGAGGGCCGGTCGACCAAGGCATCAGAGGTCGACCGCGGATGTGTTTCTAGAAATCCAGAAACAATCCAGCATGGTTGGGCCGGTCGACGGCCATAGGGCCGGGCGACAGCAGATAGATTTGGATTGAAATTTTAATCGTCCAGAAAGCTCTCACCGGGCAACCGCGATAGGCTCGGTCGACCACGGCGGTAAGAAATTTGAAAATAAAAATGAGCGCTCGATAGGGCGGGCAACCACGACACCCCGGTCGACCGACCCCGTCTGGAAAACTAGTCGTTGGGGCTTGCGCGGCTTAACTTTTTTAACCCAGTTTTTTATGAAAATACCCTCAAACGGTCATATTTATTCTTGGGCTATATATACCCTATCCATGACTAACTAAATAACCTTTTGGCAAATCATTTAACATCTATTTGAACTCAAACTTTCAAATCCAAGGTTTATCCTCTTATATGCTTTGATTTGTGCATTTCACATTCAACAAGCGGATCTCCATAGGGCTTTTCAGTTGTATAATCTTTTGGAGAGATTATGAGCTTCTATCATTGTAAAATCTGCCTATCAAGAGGCTTTGAGAGTTTTTCTTTTATCGTTCTTCATTGTGTTGGGGGTCTTTGATTCGGCCTAGTAAGAAAGGTGAATCAAGATTGTGAATGGGGGTTTTTCGCTTCAGCCCTCGAGAAAGGAGAAGCTTGATTGTAATTGAGGGTCTTCGATTCAACCCGTTAACAAACCTCGGAGAAGGTGTTTGTAAAGCTCGGAGATTCGGCGTATAGAATCTCATCATTAGTGTAGTACCCAAGGAGACAAACTTGGAAGAGTGGAGTAGGTCTTGTTGATAGACCGAACCACTATAAATCTTTGTGTCCTCATTGTGGTGTGCTTCTTCTCCCATTCTCTTTACAATTAGTGATTGGTAATATCTAAACCCTATTTTTAATTATCTTACTTGATTAACAAGGGTTGGATATAAATTACTTAAATTTGGAATTTGATTTCAATATTCCATTTGATTAAGGCAAAAATTTTAAATTGACCAATTCATCCCCCTCTTGGGTTGCCCCTTTGGGATTTCATTTGGTATCAAAGCAAAGGCTCTTAAAAGGGTTTTTAATTCAAAAATCTACAAGAGAAAAGTTTTGTGGCAACCCTAATGGATTTTGAGGAGGGCCGATCCGCTCTTGTTCCTCCTTTTTTTTATGGAACGAACTATGGAGCATGAAAAATTTAAATGTTAGTCTACCTCAAATCCTTAGATTGTGATATTTTAAATGTTATTGAAAAAGGTTGTTCTCCACCAAGGAAATGTAGTAAAATTGACATAAAATTATTTTTCTTGAACTCAAAAGCCATGATTGTGTTATGTTGTGAATTATTTCCAAATGCTTTTGAGAAAATCTCTTCGTGCACAAATGCAAAAGATATTTGGACTACTCTTGAAAATATCTATGAGAAAAATCTTTGCCTTTTTACAACAATTGATAAAAATAATATCTTTGGACAAAATGAAACTTCACAAAAATCTTTTTCAAATGGAGATGGATTCAAACATCAAATTCCCGATTTGAAAAATAAAATTGAAAACTTAAAGATGGAAGTTGATGAAACCTTAACTAGGAATGAAAACTTAAGTCAACTAAGCAAAGTTTTGATAAAAAAAAATGATGACTTTATTCAAAAGTGCAATGCCTTTGAAAAAGAAAAAAACTCCTATGTGAAAATGAAGAACAATTGAGATCTAGCTCATCTCATCAAATAAATTACTTAGAAAATAAAATTATTAAGATGAAACTAGAAAGTGAAAAACTTATTTTGGAATGTAAGAAACTAGAAGAAGAAAATGACAAACATGTTTGTAAATGCTCTTATAGTTCATCTTTATATTCACCTTGTCCTTCTACATGCTCATCCATATGTTGTGATTATTGTGGTAGAAATGGACATTACAAATATAGGTGTAGGCTTAGATTTGTAAAAAGTTCCAAGGTTGTATGGATTAAAAAGGATGTTTAGTATAAAATAAACTTGAATGGACCCAAGTTAGTTTGAGTTTCAAAACTCCCTATTTGATCTATTCATTGATCATTAGTAGAATTAGGGGTTGTGCTTCAATGCTTAAATCATTTAAAAATGAGTTAGAGATACATGTGCCCATTCTCGATTACTTTTTTGTATCCATATTGTGCTTAAAAGTTACATCTTTTGATCTTGTTTCATAGATACTATAAACTTAATAATGATATAAAGATCTTCTTGTATCTAGTGTATGCTTGTGCTTAATTGTTATATCATATTGAATTATTTGTATGCTAGATATCATATGTTTGATATGTATCTAATTAGCTAGTGCTAAAATGATAAATCAATTGAATAATATGCTAGATATTTTATAATTATTGAAAAGATCAACACAATATAGCCATTACTGCTTAAAGATCACATCCTTTTGAAAATGTATTATAGATACTCATACACATATCTTGTTTTATCCATATGTATATATATATATATATATATATATATGTATTTAGGTATTCATACTATTAATAATATGATATATTGTGTTGATCTTTATAAACTCATGTTATTGTGCACAATAGATTACACACTCTTATAATGGTATGATCATGTAGTATGGTCTAAGTGTTTGGTATCCACTTGAAACATATTTATGCACTTAGTACCTAAATTGACCCATAGGAATAGCTTGAGATGGTTCAAGCTATATTCCTAAGTCCAACATCTGGAAGCTTGAACTAAAATGAAACAAGTCTTGCTATTACTAGATTTTATTATTCTAAAATTGTTAATCATGTCATTCTAGCAACATAGCAGAAAATAGAAAGAAAATAAGAAGATTTATTTCAAAACATTGTGTCTAATCGAAGTCATTGTCAATTAAACCTTAGACAATCTTTAAACAAACATAGTTGGGTTAAAATACAATTCTTAGTGAATTTCTAAAATTATTATTAATATCTTGAGAAATTCATGAGCTAATTCATTAGCCTAAGGTGTGTATCATTGAGACACTATTGAATATCCTTGACTTTTGATATAATACCCTTGAACTCAAAATCATAGATCATTTAAGGGAATTTGAAACTTGGTTCAATGAGAGAAATCCATATGATTTATATGAACCCATCATTGAACTAAGCATGTCTAAAAGCTTCAATATGATCATTCACCTTTGACATGAAAATCACTTGTTGAAAAGAACTCTAAAATTAACTTAAAACTCTCAAACAAGTGAAATTTTATTAGAATAAGTGAAGTGCTAATAAACCTTGTCTATCTTAATCCCTTCACACCAAACCTATGTGCACTAGAAAAATGAGAATCTAGTTAAAATCTACACAAGTGTGTACATTGGAATACATTGTCATTATGGAATACATTTGATATTTGGTCATCTAGTTATATCATCCATATGATATTGATGTGTTCACAAAGTAATTAAACTTGAAACATTCTAGTCTTGTGAACTTAAAACTAAAGTTGAATCATTAAATAATCATCAAAATTCACTTAGTTAAAGGCATGTGGTCTAAAGTACAGACACACACACACTTCATGCCTATATATGTGATCTATGTACATCATAAGTAAAGACTCGTAAGATAGATCACCATTAAAGCTTGAATGATTTGATAATATGAGAAATCTTAAGTCATTCAAACTTGTGTCTCATGAGTTCATTGCAAGTTGTGAACATCATTAAAACCATGAGATATTGACTAAAAAACCAAAAGTATGCTCAAAATGATATATGTATATAATTGGCTTTAAAAGAATAAAACTTGTAAAGAAATGTGTTTTAATAATCACTCTTAATTATTTAATGGGACTTAATCCATCAAAACACATCTAACAAGCTAATAGGGAACATAAAAATAAAAATAAAAATAAAAATGAACATTCCCTAAAGTTGAAAACTAGTTTGCTTTTGCAAGAAAACTGAAAAGAACTAGTTACCTTCACACTATAATAGAGTTGCGTGTCTTAGGATAGATTCTTAAATACTTGTCATCATTAGCTATCCTTGGTATGTGTATAATTGTCTAATTGTATATCACTCTATGTATATTGTATCACCCCTTGATTGCTATTAGATGGATGGTAAAGATGTTAAACCTCAAGGTTAAAAGCTATTCAATAAGTGCTCATGCCTTCTTTTGAAGGAATGGTACCATCACCTTAATTAAAATATCTAATCATTTGGCTATAAGCCAGCATTAAGCCTTGACCAGTCATACGTGCTTTAATTTGGTGTATATGTATATACTTATATATATATATATGCAATTATTCAGGGGGAGCATGTATTGCTAGGATGTCTCACCACCTCACTTGATATCATTTGAGTATCCTTAGCATACATGTAATTGTAGCCCAAGAGTTATCCTCAATTAATCACTTCACAAATCCTTGGTGACTCTGTTGGACAGCCCTTTGGATTCATACCTTGTATGAGTCACTAACAAAGGGGGAGCTATATATGTAATATCTGTCATTTTCTGTCTTATCATGTGTTGTTTGATATGTACATTACATTACATATGATAAGTGCACTCATTTGGAGCCTTATTGCTCCATTTATGTTGCAGTTGGGTCTTGTCTTATGCCTTCATTATGATATCATCTCTCATTTATGGCAAGTAACCTTAGCCTGAGCCTCAATGTCACATCCTCTTAAGCTTTAGACTTATCTTGGACAGCCTCATATGTTTATATCTATGCCAATTATAAGTATCATATTCTAGAGCTTTATCTTGAAGATCTTCTAGAATTCTCCTTCATAGGTTGTGCTTAAGTTGATCATCTCACTGCCTATGAATTCATACTCTTATCACGTGCTTTTGAAGTTGAGAACATCACTCACCATGATAAGATCCATTGGCTATGCTCTCATTGTCACATCTATAGCCATTTTGTATTGTCGTGCCTTGCCTTATAGGTTTTACCAAAGGCTAATGACAAATACTTAGGGGGAGAGCCAAATTATCTCATTTGTATACTTATATGGACTATAGTGATATGCTCACAATGTTCATTGCTCCATTAGTTGTGCTTAAAATGTAAATCTTATTGATTTGATAAAATTAAAAAATAACTGCTTATCATGTACTATGTTTGATTTTTTTTCTTAAATCTTTTGATAAGCATTATATGAGCTTAAATGTCAT
The DNA here is from genome assembly GCF_043159265.1 of Tasmannia lanceolata. Lineage (NCBI taxonomy): Eukaryota > Viridiplantae > Streptophyta > Magnoliopsida > Canellales > Winteraceae > Tasmannia > Tasmannia lanceolata. The sequence continues at coordinate 21,490,587 of NW_027518700.1, forward strand.
ATCATCATTAGTTTCATGGGCTATAGAAGTCATTTATAGTATATACTTGTAGACACCCTCATTTTGCTATACTTTAACCAACAATAACCTAATATATTGATCCGTGGAATTTCATTGGTAAAGTATGCATCCTCAAATTTTTTGAAAACCGAAATGATAAAGAGATGTACCTGGTGAGATGATTAGATCCGAAAAATTGAAAAATACCCTGATTGGTGAATTTAGTGTGTTAAATCCATGTGAGAGCCCCTCTATCATGGATTTATATGTTTTAGGTCATTAATATCTCAATCTGACTTTACGGATCATCAATCGGGACAAAATAAGCTAGGGTCACTTCACAGCCCGGGACCTGATTCCATTCCGAGACCCGATTTTCGTAAATCGTTAGATCAAGGGCAGATCTTAACCTGGGTGTCTTTCCTTACTAAGAATTTGTGATCATTTAGTCAAAATAGGATCGATCAAGGTTAATCTCAAATTCAGATTAAACATTGTGTCACTTAATTGAGCAAAAACCCGGTGAAAAATCACGGATCAATGTGGGTGAACGAGAGCCGTCGAAATAATTTAACCAAATTATCAACAGCAGTGCTTTCAGTACTTTAATTGTTGTCAAAATTCATATTTCAAAGGTTAGGATCATTCATCAAAAATTGATTAAGTTGGTTGGATCAATCGAATCGTCAATTTGATCAACGGTTAGAAAAACGATTCGCTGTTAAAAACCGACGGCTCGAATTGGTCAAAAATTCTGAAAATAATATTTCTATGGCAACATTGGGCTTAAATGAAAGAGGAAAAATCAACGATTTTAATGGCGAAAGAATTATCGAAATCGGACTTCAAAATCTCCTGAAAACCGCGTTTTTCGATTTTTACATTCAAAATATTTGAAAAATCTTTTACAAGATTCTAGGAGATTTGGAGGCATCATCTCGTCCATTCTTTCGATCGAAATTGATCTCAACCACCCAATCGTATTCCATATCATTGCAAAGATTTCAGGATATTTGGAGACCCGATCTCGCCCGTTCTTTCGATCACATGGAGATTGCAGTTAATCGCAACCATCCAAATCGTTGCCATTCTCTACAAAGGCAACCAAATTGGACATTTCCCTTACCTTGAAATTTGCTTCCAAAATCTACAAAGATTCCAAGGACAAATGGCATCATCTTGGACCTTGAATTGTTCCTAAATATTTAGTACTTGATCCTAGCCGCATAAGTGCTTGCCATTTTTAACATAGCCATGGCTTAAATGGAAGATGCCAAAGAAGAGGGAGAATATTCTAGAAAAATCCGATCTTGGCCATTCTTTCCCCTTCCTTTTTTCATCACTCAATCTCCACCCTACACCTCTAGGCCCTAAAGATGGCAACCTGGCTCATCCCTCACTTATAAATACACATGCTCTCTTCTTTCAGAAAAAAAGGAGAAAAAAAGAGGAAGAAGACTCAAAGAAAACTACTAGAGAAATCCTCCATATCCCCGCCTTCAAATCTTGTCCTATTCAAAGGATACCCAAAATCACCATCACAGGTAGGTGCACTATTCTCAGATTTTTCCAGGATTATTTGATATTTTTTTTATGTATTTTTGCATGATTTTTAGCATTTAATTGAATTTAATTCAATATTATATGTGTGTGCTCAAAATCACGATCTACATGAGTGTTTCAATTCCGATTCGTCCCGAAATTTAATACACTGATCTATTTAAATAGACTAAAATAACCATCGGATTGGATCGGACATTGAATCAAAGGATTTCGAAAATTTGAGTGATGAGTGGAATTTTATTTAAAATAATGGCTGAGAAATTACAAAATTCGAAAAAATAGCCATCTAAGGATGATCTATTTTTTGGAATTTAAAATTTTTCTTGTGTTCATCATATCAGAACAAGATTAAAGGACATTTTCCAGAGTCGTAATTTCCTCTAAAATCGTGTTTTAAAAATGGAAAACTCTTCAAAAATATCTTTTCGACGAAGAAAAATAAAATATATACTAAATGGATTCCCAAATTAATGAAATTTCGTGGGAAAATAATATGGTACTGATACATTCTACCATGAATTCTTAAGAATTTTTGGATTCTGTTTGATATACTATTTAATGCTTTCTTTGAAACTTATCAGATTTTGTGAGAATTTTTACTGACATCAGATCACCATTAAAATTTTTACAGTAGTCTTACATTTCATATTTCTTGCTGCTGTAAAAGTTTTAATTTATTTGGATCTTTTTTCCTATGGGATGTAGTGTTAATTCATAATCTGGTCTGAAAATTGAAAAATCCGAAATTGATAGTAAATAGTTTCTAAAATTCATAAAAATCTCACAGCATGCTATTTTTACTTATATTTTACTACTGTGGAAATGTCAATGAATTTAGATTTCTATTTCTAGTAGTTTCTGTGTTATTTTTGCAATCTGGTCTCGTTATTGTTAAATCAAAATTAAATATGAGCTGAATGTAAAAATCTGCAAAAATCTTCCAGTAAGCTACATCTCATCATATCTTGTTTCTGTAGAAGTTTCAACTCATTTCAAGTTCGTTTGCAACAGTTTCACTTGTAAAATCACTCATATGGTTTAAAATTGATAAAATTCAGTGAAAATCCGAAATTAATTAAAAATCATCGCAAAGCTTCTAAAGAACCTTAAAATTCTATCATATATTAATTCCTTAATCCATCGAAACAGAAATTTTAGGATTTTTAGATTTTCCTGGAAAAATGGCCAGCGCATCCATAATCGTATCCCTATTGCACTCGATCTTTGACAATTTGAATATTTAAGCTATAGCATGTTGTTGGCTCCGAGGTTACTGTCCACGAAAATCCTGAGATATGCCAGGCAATAAGATGCTATAACCTAAGTATTAAATTGCACGAGGAAAGAGCGCACGATTTCCTCCCTTGGATGCCATTCAAGGCCGAAATTGGTGAACCCTAGAACCATTGATAATCCTTGAATGTCCAGAAACCGAAAATCCTTGAAATCTGAAATTAATTAACTTCAAGAACTTGAATCGATTCATCTCGTGTCTTTCGGAACCGTTGGATTACGGTTTCTGTCATAAGAACCCTTAGAGCCCAATTTAGGAACACTGGTGTCGTGTCTTGTCCTAAGTTTTAGGGAGTCTTAGGTTTTAGGAGTCCTAGAGTTAGGAGTCCAGCCTCATCGCGTATGTTTGCTATGGATAGCAACCGTTCCCTAGGTCTAGTTACACTAGTCACCCAATCTTTCCCTAGGACAAGCCTAGTAAACTAGGATGTAGGCTAACCTGCATTAGTCTAAGGAACAACTTGCATTTAGATAAGAATCATATAGAATCTTAGATGAAATCTTAGGATAATAAAATCCTCAACTTGAATTAAAATAACTTCTTTTAAAACTGTTGAAACAGTCAATCCCGTCTAGGTCGGTGTCTTAGTTGAGTTAGGCATAAGTAGCTTAGCGTAGGTGGACCGAACTACGTCGACTCTGATCCCAGTGAGGCTTGGGTACGTAGGCAGCTTGGATGTCTGATGGCATACCAACCGCGAGTCGGCTCCACAACAAATTGTGGGGTTTTTTTGTATATTAATTTTCTTGTAAATGCTTAATTAAATCACTTAGGATTTTCCATGAAATTAGAATTTTAGGAGAACTTTCACTTAGATTGAATTCAAACCAATTAAGAAATCAAGATACACATCTAGGATTCACATTGAAATTAGATTTTAGGATGCATGTCACTTAGTTCGCACATTAACAGAGAGTAGAATGAGCCATTTAAAATAAATTCAAAAGAGTTAGCTTTTGGAATCGAAGACCGATTATCGGGCAGGAATGGTGCATGTGGTGGATAACTCCCCATACCTTCCATTCTTGTAACCAGGTAGCGAGTCTAGATTTCTGGTTAATTATGGGTCCTAGATCCCACATCTAGGTGGCGACTCTGTCAGTCTCTTTTGCGTGGAATTCGGATTGCCTTAGTCATCCCAAGTTCACATAAAAGATGAATTAAAATCAATGCTAAAAGGCACATGCCAATTCGCGTGGGTACGAGAGACCAAGAGAAGGCGTGGCGGCTCACGCCCCACCCCCTCTCGCGGGATCGGGTCCCACAATACTCTTTACCTATGTCCATCCACAAACATAGAAGTGTTTCACCCTGTCATCCCATATTGCTATATTCGATTGTTCTTATCATGTATGTTTCACTTTAAATATATAATTCCCATGATAAGTAGATAGGGGGAGTAATTATGGGACTATATCTTACTCTTTAACTGTTGAAATCCTTCCTTTTTGCTGCTGCCAAAAGGGGGAGAATTTTGGAATTGATTAGGTTGTCCATATTCTATATGCATTTCTAGTTTTATATTATTATATTTCATTTGTGCATATAGTGAGGGAGAGCAATGCTCTATTGTTATACTTCATTTAGTGCTTATTTATCAATTATGTTGAAATCTCCTACCTCCTAATCAATTTAGTTTGCCATCATAAAAAAAAGGGGAGAATGTTAGCCCAAGGGTTTCCATGGGTTCAACCATTCATCTTTACCTTATTGTTTTGATGCTAGCAAACCTAAATTGATTAGTCTTTATGGACTAATGTGTTGCTTTGTAGTGTTGTGCCTTAGACAGGAACTTTACATGTCATATCTCCATTACACAATACAACTCAACACATGGCTTGACGATCAACATCCACAAAGGAACCAAAGAGCTTGTACAAACATTGGATACATCATCCCCGGAAGATGTTCAAATCAAGAGCTCAAGTCAAAGATCCCACAAGCATGCCTAGCCAGTGCCAGAAGAAGCTTGGAGATGAACCAGCATTGGTGACCTTCTCACATACCATTCAACATGCTCAAATAATGGAGGAAGTCACATGACCTGAAGAAAGTTGAAGAGTTCACTTACAAGTCAGAGATGTCCAAGAAAGTGCTAAGTTGCCAAGACAATCCAAGAAGACTCAAGGTTCTATATTTTTAGATTGTATTGGAGTCCTCTTGTTAAATGTTTTTGCACTTTCAAAAAGGTTTTCAAATGGTTTTCATAAACAAATTTAAACATCTTTGGAAACCATCTACACTCCCCAAAACATGTTTGAAAACCTTCGGCAAAAGCCCAATGACCATGGCCCAAACCCCTAGAACTTAAATATTTAAAACAAGATTTCAAAGCAGGGCTGGTCGACAGGGTTCTCCCGGGCGACCGCGGGAAGTGTGCTAGAAACCCAGCACCTACCTAAACAAAGAGGGTCGGTCGACCGAGGCATCAAAGGTCGACCGCGGATGTGTTTCTGGAAATCCAGAAACAATCCAGCATGGTTGGTCCTGTCGACCGACATAGGGCCGGGTGACAGCGGATAGGTTTGGACGGAAAGTTTAATCGTCCAGAAAGCTCTCGCCGAGCGACCGCGATAGGCTCGGTCGACCGCGGCGATAAGAAATTTGAAAATAAAAATGAGCGCCCCATAGGGCGGGCGACCGTGATACCCCGGTCGACCGATCCTGTCAAGAAAACTAGCCGTTGGGGCTTTCGTGGCTTAACTTTTTCAACTCGGTTTTTTACGAAAAGACCCCCAAACGGTCATATTTATTCTTGGGCTATATATAATCTATCCATGACCAACTAAATAACATTTTGGCAAATCATTTAACATCTATTTGAACCCAAACTTTCAAATCAAAGGTTTATCCTCTTCTATGCTTTGATTTGTGCATTTTACATTCAACAAGAGGATCTCCATAGGGCTTTTCAGTTGTATAATCTTTTGGAAAGATTGTGAGCTTCTATCATTGTAAAATCCGCCTATTATGAGGATTTGAGATTTTTTCTTTTATCGTTCTTCATTGCATTGAGGGTCTTCAATTCTGCCAGGTAAGAAAGGTGAATCAAGATTGTGAAAGGGGTTTTTCGCTTCAGCCCTTGAGAAGGAGAAGCTTGATTGTAATTGAGGGTCTTCGATTCGGCCCGTTAACAAAGGTGAATCCAGAGCAAAGAGGGTTTGTTCCCTCGGAGGTGGAGAAGGTGTTTGTAAAGCTCAGAGATTTGGCATATAGAATCTCATATTTGTGGAGTACCCAAGGAGACAAACTTGGAAGAGTGGAGTAGGTCTTGTTGATAGACCGGACCACTATAAATCTTTATGTCCTCATTCTGGTGTGCTTCTTCTCCCTTTCTCTTTGCAATTAGTAATTGGTAATATCTAAACCCTATTTTTATTATCTTGCTTGATTAACAAGGGTTAGATATAAATTCCTTAAATTTGTAATTTGATGTCAATATTCCATTTGATTAAGGCAGAAATTTTAATTTAACCAATTCACCCCTCCTCTTAGGTTGCCGCTTTGGGATTTCAAGAACTTTTGACATTGTTCGCACTTTCTCACGAAATCTGAAGCGTCTTATTGGAGAGTTGGCCAAAAGAAGCCTCGACGGAGGATTTTGTGAGCTAAAACCTTTCCTCCCGAGTGGTCTCCGCAAATCCCCTCATGGACTTCTCTCATAGCAAGTTCAGCGGCCGTGGGTCGGAGGCATTTCAATAACGGCCAGGAGATGGACCGCTTGTACAGCATTTGTCCATCGAAAATGTAATGGGCTGCTTTGGCGACCCCGCGCCGAGCTTCTTTTCTGTCTTGAGGGAGTGTACCGTCCTTCAAGTAATAAAGTATCGGGTCCATCCAGCTGGGTTCCTCTTCGATTTGCAGGATCTCCTCTTTTTCAATGCTAGGCCGGGAGAGGATCTCCGTATAGATGTTTCCTGCCTCAACAATCCCTGATCATGCCATCTTGGAGAGGGCATCGGCCCGGGCATGAATCTGGAATTCCTCAAATGCAGAGATTTTGTTTCGTACCTTCTCTAGGTATCTCAACATCCATTCATCTTTGGCCTTGCTGAGGCCATTGACTTCCCCAACCACGCGTTGCGAGTCACTGTGAACTCTGACTCGGTCCGCGTGTAGTTCGGTAGCGAGGGCTATCCTGGTAAGCAGAGCTTCATACTCTGCTTCGTTGTTGGAAACGTTGAAGTTCAGCTTTAGGGCGTACTCTGCAAGAAAGTTATCCGGTCCTGTCAGAACCAACCCAGCGCCACTACCCCCAGCGGTGGCAGAACCATCAACGTACAACATCCAGAGGTGGCCCAGGATCGGTGGTTTCAGGGACAATTCCTCGGTGGGACACTCCGTCCTTCAGTCTCATCTGTCGATACCTTCAATTCTGCTACGAAGTCTACCAAAATCTGGGATTTTATTGATGGGCGGGGCTTCACCTGAATGTCAAATTCTCCTAACTCAATGGCCCAATTGATCAGCCACCCTGAGGTGTCGGGCTTCTGCAGAATTTTTCGAAGGGGTTGGTCGGTGAGAACCGTAATTGGGTGAGTCTGAAAATACAGGCAGAGTTTTCTTGTGGAAATGACAACTGCGAAAGCAAATTTCTCAATCTCTTTATAGCGAGTCTCGGCATCGTGGCGTACTCTGCTGACATAATAGATGGGTTGCTCCATCTTTCCTTCCTGTCGAATTAGTACCAAGCTTACGGTGGTGGGTCCTACAGCCAGGTATAGGTACAAATCTTCACCCGGTACCGGCTTGGAGAGTAATGGAGGGGTTTGGAGATATGCCTTCAGCTGGTTGAAGGCCATCTGACACTAGTCTATCCATAAAAAATCCTTCACATTTCTGAGAGTTTTAAAGAAGGGTAGGCATCGCTGGCGAACTTGGACATGAACCTACTTAGGGCCGCGATCCTACCTGTAAGCCTTTGAACCTCCCTAACTTCTTTTGGAGGAGTCATTTCAAGGAGTGCTTTTATTTTTTCAGGGTTAGCCTCAACCCCCGTTGACTGACCATGAATTCGAGGAACTTTCCAGATGTGACTCTAAAAGCGCATTTAGCAGGGTCCAACTTCATTTGGTTGGGGCGGAGCACGACGAAAGCTTCTTCAAGATCGGTTATGTGGTTCTGGGCTTCAAGTCTCTTGACGAGCATGTCGTCAACATACATTTCCGTGTTCCTCCCAATCTGCTCGGCGAAGATCTTATTGACTAGGCATTGATAAGTGGCACTCGCGTTTCTTAGGCCAAAGGGCATAACCTCGTAACAGAACCAGCCTTGGTCAGTGATGAAGTTTTTGGAATGGCAGGTTCGTACATATGGATTTGGTTATTGCCAGAGAAGGCATCCATGAAGTTTAGCATCTCATGGCCGGCAGTGGCATCAATAAGATGGTCGATCCTCGGTAGCGGGTAACAATCTTTGGGACACGCCTTGTTGAGGTCGATGAAGTCTATACAAATTAGCCATTTTTCGTTAGACTTCTTCACCATCACCACATTGACGAGCCACTCCGGATAATGAATTTCCCTTATGAATTGGCGTCGAGGAGTTTGTCCATTTCTTCCTTGATGTGCTTCTGTTTCTCGGCGGCCAAATTACGTTTCTTTTGCTCGACCGGCTTGGAGTTTGGGTCCACGCTCAATTTGTGGACCGCTACATCGAAGGGGATTCCTTGCATATCGGAGGCGGACCAAGCGAAGATATCCGAGTTAGTCCTCAAGAATTCGATAAGATCAGCTCTATGCTTACCTGAAAGGAGGGAGCTTATTTGGACCATCTGTTCCTCGGACCTTGGGAAAAGGGGGATCTTTGTGAGCTCCTCGATCGGTTCTCCTCACTTTACTTCGATTCGTGGGTCGGGACCTCCGATGGAGAAGGTTTCCTTGGCATTTTTTTTCTTTTTTAACAGGGCGGCGTAACATACGCGAGCCTTTTCTTGATCGCACACGATTTCCCCAACACCGTGCTTCGTGGGGAATTTCATTTTTAAGTGGGCAGTGGAGACCATTGCCCCCAGTTCGTTCAGTGCCGGTCTGCTAATGATCCCATTGTATGTCGAAGGCACGCAAACCACTAAGAAGGTTTGCATAATGGTTCGTTGGGCGGGGTGAGTCCCGAACGTTACAGCAGTTTAATCTTTCCTCGAACTTTGATTTCTCCTCCGGAGAACCCAAAGATAGACCAGTCGTCCAGTTCTAGTCGATCTTTGTCAATGTGTGTTTCATTGAAGGCATCCTGGTGAAGAACATTGACGGAGCTTCCGGTGTCTACTAGAATTCTGCTCACGTTGAAGTTAGCGATGGCTAGCCGGACCACCACAGCATCGTCGTGAGGACGTTCTATCTTTTCGTAGTCCTTATCTATGAAGGTGATAGGCACAATGTTGCTCGAGTCCAGTCTTGGTTTCTTCATGGGGATTTCCATAGAGTTAATCTGACCTGCGTAGAGCGTGCATCCTTCCTCGGTCGGCTCCCCAGAGGCGGGGCCGCCGTATATGGTGTCGATGTTCCTGGTTATCTTGGGTGCTTCCTCTCACTATCCGGTGTTCTCTGGCAGCTGCTTTTTGGTCTGTGACCGGGGGAGCATCGTCGAGTGGGGGAGCGGCGCCCATCCGGGGGTCAGTGAATTTCCAATTTGGACCGCTGCTGGCTTCTTGGTGGGTTTTGGAGGTAACAGTCGATCTGACCAAGGCCTGCGAGCCTCTCAATCTCGTTCTTAAGTTGATAAAAACTGTCGGTGGTGTGACCATGGTCTTGGTGGTAATGGCAATACTTTCCGGAGTTTTTTTTTTTCCTGTATTCCTCATTCTTTCAGGCCAGCGTATGGGCTCTCTATCCCGAATTTCATACAGAATATTGGACATCGTCGTATTTAGTGGGGTGTAGTTGACTTTCTCAAACGAGGGAATCGTGGCTCGATGGTTAGGCCGGTCGTTATGTCGTGCTTGTTATTTACTCGGTCCCGATATAAAATCATCTTTTCGCTTTTCGCCTCCTCAGGCGATTTCTAACTTTCTCTCTCCGCGAACGACTCTTCATTGTTTATGTATCGATCAGCGGTGGCCATGAGCTCTTGAAGGTCTCGAGGGGGTTGACGTTTAAGGATACCTTCATATCCCGGTCATAAATGGCATGGCGAAAGGCGGCGCGGACCATGTCGAAGTTGGGCTCTTTGATTTGGTGAAGCTCTCTATCCCGAATTTCATACAGAATATTGGACATCGTCGTATTTAGTGGGGTGTAGTTGACTTTCTCAAACGAGGGAATCGTGGCTCGATGGTTAGGCCGGTCGTTATGTCGTGCTTGTTATTTACTCGGTCCCGATATAAAATCATCTTTTCGCTTTTCGCCTCCTCGGGCAATTTCTAACTCTCTCTCTCTCCGCGAACGACTCTTCATTGTTTATGTATCGATCAGCGGTGGCCATGAGCTCTTGAAGGTCTCGAGGGGGTTGACGTTTAAGGATACCTTCATATCCCGGTCATAAATGGCATGGCGAAAGGCGGCGCGGACCATGTCGAAGTTGGGCTCTTTGATTTGGTGAAGCTCTGAGCGGAACCGGCCAATGAATTTTCAGAGTGTTTCGTCCTTTCCTTGCCTTAGAGCCAAAAGAGTGTCGGCAAGCTTTTGTCGGGGCCAACTGTTCACGAAATAGGTGACAAATTCTTTCCCAAGTTCATGGAACGTCTCGATGGAGTTGGGCCTTAACTGGCTGTACCAGTTGCTCGCGTCTTTCTTTAGATAGGCAGAAAAGACTATGCATATCGCGGCGTCTAACGCGTTCCTGAGTACCATTGCTCGGTGATAGGCCCAGAGAAACTCCAAGGGGTCCGTTGTTCCATCGTATAAATCAAGGTGCGGCATGTCAAAATTTGTTGCAATGTCTGCATCGGCGATTCTCTGAACAAACGGGGAGGCAATTTCACTGTCCCATTCTGTCAGGAGGTCCAGATCGTACGGTGCCTTCATCTCCTACTGGAGTTCCTTTATCTGTCGTTGGAGATCAGCGACGATGGTGGGGTTTTCCTCTGGCCGATCGTTCCTAATGGGGCTCCTCTCAGTAGGAGGGGGTATTTGGTGACCGAAATTTGCCAGTGTCGGTTCCGCTATCGGATCATCGCGCCTCCGTTGGTGATTCGTCTGGCTGGGGTTCGGCGTCTGGCTGGGGTTCGGCGTCAGGCTGGTGATCAACGTGGATCCATGTCGATGGCGGTGAGATCTTCAATTTCGGGGGTTCCTCCCTTTAGAAGACCCTCGTTCCTTTGCGACTTCAACGGAGGGTGCCTCCTCAACGGGCTAGACCGTGGGGGATGGAGGATCCGCCGGCAGAGAGGGGAGTCTTTGCAGCACTTGCTGGAGGGCGGTGGCAACGTCTCCCAGTTGCTGAGTGAATTGGTTGAAAGCGGTTATGGTGGCTGGAGTGTCACCAGAGACAACCATTTCTTCCGCTTCCACTGGTTGGTCTTGATTCTGTTGACTTGCCTGGCTTCTCCTTGCTACTCTGTCGTTAGGTTGAGATGGAGCTTTCAAAGCTTTAGATTTTGGCATCGAGGTCCCACGGATGGCGCCAATCTGATGGTGCTCAAGATCTGACTGCACGTACTAGCTTGGTCGACCCTCTGAACCTGCGCTCACAGAAAAAGCATCAGTGGGCCCGGAGTTGTGGCTCCAGGCGGCCACTTCGACACTCAAGTTAAAAATGGGCAACATAGACAATGGACGAAGAGTGGTGGAGGGCCAATGCAAGTTACCAAACCAGTGGAGAAGAGAAATGGATTTCAATCCCTTTGCTTGAGTGTGTTGATGCCCTTTTATAGGGGAGGAGACCCACGATGTTAAAGACGCCAATCAAGCCTTTGATTTCGCCCACGTGGGGCATGATGGATGGAGAATAAGATCGTGGAGATACGGTTTCCTAAAATTCTGGGCGGAGATCCTGGGTGGTGGCCTTGGCGGGACGTTTTGAATTCAAATCTGGACTAGGGGAAATGTTGTGGGTGCCTTGGCATGAGTCGGTACCGACATTCCCTTGTATAAGTTGTGTTGACCTGATTCGTGTAGGGGTGTAAACGAGCCGAGCCGAGCCGAGCCGAGCTTGGCCAGGCTCGGCTCGGCTCGTTAAGCTCAAAAGCTCGACTCGAACCAGGCTCAGGCTCAGGCTCGAACTAGGCTCGGACTCGAACCAGGCTCGGCTCGGCTCGGTCAGGCTTGGCCAGGCTCGCGAGCCTTATCGAGCTTGGGTTATATTAAATTCACACCCCTCATCTTCCCTGGACAGCCCTATCTAGTGTAATTTGACTACTCTTTTTACACTACGGGGCGTGGTCTAAGTAACAAATGGTGTTCCAAAAAAAAGTGACATATTTTGCCTCCCCCTTTCACTCCCTGGACAACCCTTTTAGTGTATATATTAACATATAATATATATATTTAAATATATTAAATTCTTAACGAGCTGAGCCGAGCCGAGCCGAGCCGAGCCGAGCCTGGCCAGCCCGCTCGGCTCAGCTCGTTAAGGATTCGAGCCGAGCTCGAGCAAGCTTTCGAGCCCGAGCCAAAATTGACACCCTTAGATTCGTGTGATGGCTGTGATTATGAGAGTCGGTGCCGGGTGTACGATTTTACCCCAACACCATGTTTTTTATAATGAGGCGCCCTCTCCTTTTTTTTAATTAATTGTATGCTGAGAACTTTTCGGGAATTGTAATAACTTTTGGCAGCTAGTTTTGGTCGGTAAGCTGAGATTTGAACCTCAAACCTCCTACTTCCAGATCCAAAAACAAAGCCCCTGACCATTGAGCTAGAGGCTCAATCCCTCACTGTGCCAATATTAGTAGCCTAAAAAAATTTATGTATTCAACAACCGAAAATACATATATTAGCATGGGATTTGCTAGGATATTTTGTGCATGCAAAGCCATTTTGCGGCTACTTTTGCTAGAGAGACTACTTAAAAATGAAGGGACTGAGCTTCTAGCTCAATGGTCGAGCCTTTGTTCTTAAACATGGAGGATGAAGGTTCGATAATCCCAACTTGCCTACCAAATAAAAAAATGTACTAAAAAGTGAGCTTGTGTGGCTATTCTCTCCTACAAAAATGTGCCTTGAAATGGCTTTGCATGAAATTGCCTAGCAAATCCCTATTAGCATTGTACAATTAGGCCACATTTGGATACCCACAAGATTTAGATTTGGATTTCTCACATTTGCGGTTGAGATTTGGAACCGGATCAGACCCTTAGATTTCCTAATCGACTACAACAGTGAAAAAAATCCAATTTTCAAATCTGTGCTGGAAGACATTATTTGGAAATCAATATATGTGGCAATTACCTTCACCCTCACTGCTACTATACCTTGCTGCAGTAGCAGCGTGACGTCCCCCTCTCCCTCCCTCTCTCCCTCCTTCTTTCCCTCTCTCCATCCTTCGCCCCCTCCCCACCCACCCCCCCCTTCCATTCTCTCTCTCTCTCTCTCTCTCTCTCTCTCTCTCTCTCTCTCTCTCTCATACAACATGAGCATGAGGATGATTGATGTATTTTGTATCCAAAACTCAAATCCAAATCCAAATAAAAAAAAACATGATTAGGTATCCGAACGTAGATGTTATTATTATTATTTTTTTTACAATTGGAGATCTAGCACAGGGTTATGCATAACACGTGGCGTTGAACAAATCTTTTATTTTGATTTTTTATTTTCGTCATTTAATTTATAGTAATTTTTAGAGCATCAAATCTTGTTCTTTTGGCATGATTTTGGTGTTTATTGAAAAGTTTTTCGATTACTACCTAAAGAACCCAAGATTACACGATTTGAACTTCATTTGGCTAAGTTATAGGCATTTTACAGATATAGTATAGGTATATTACAGGATTACTTTAGGAATATTTAGTCATGTTTCTACTTTTTATTTATGTTCCTTTAGTTAGAAGATTGAGAATAATGGTTAGGCAAGTATTTAGGGTTGTTATTCTTAGGTTTTGGCTCTCTGTATAATGTAATGGCATGAGGAAAGAAAAAAAGAGGTTGAATAAAGTTTATTTTTGGACAAAACTTGTGAAGAGAGCATTGGCTCTATTTTTGGACATACCGTGTAAAGAGAGCATTGGCTCTTTCACGTGGGTGAAGGATCTTTGCTCCATTCATGTGTTATATTGGAGTTTTCCTTCAAAACCGTTGCATGGGTTTTCAAGCCCCAACAAGATTATTTTAGTCGCTACTTGTGTTGATCTAGCTCCATTTTGTGTTGCGGCTCCACACTCCCTACATCACAAGGTCTAGAGATGAATGGTGGAAATCAACCAAAGATAAGGCCCATTTTATAGAACGGAGCATGCCTAGTCATATTGCAATGAATTTGAGCCCCACAAAGGAAAGTTATATATCCGCCCCTTTTGATCACCAGGAACACCTCCTGTCAGTGTTTGTCGCAATCAGGGGCATTGAATTCTTCTGACATAAGTACAACAACCCCTCTTTAGTCATTGATACACTGACAGGGGTGTTCCTGGTGACGAAAAGGGGCAGATATATCATTTCCCCGCACAAAAGCATTCCTCATAATTGGTATTTTCTGAAGAAGCTTCCTAGAAAATACCCGGTCTGTCATTGTGGGCCTTGGAGCTGAATCAATAACAGAGAGGGACTGTAGAGATCTGGTTTGATTTGGCGTGAAGCAAATTGTGATATTGTATTTTTGAAGTGACGATTGAGAGAGTGAGAGAGAAAGGTGAAAGAGATTATATGAAAGGAAACTTCGCCTCACCTTCTAACGAGATGGAGAACAAACATCAAGTTGGTGGCTTTCCTTCATACATAATAACGGAAAGCAATCTGTTTGTCTTTTCTGCCACTACGAAGCTTCAACGAAATTTCTAGTACAACGCTTTTGTACGTGGGCTGTCCTGTAAAGGTCGTTTTCTTGTGTGTCTTCTTCTATATATATGTTTCCTATGTGACATTTTGTTGTTAGTTGCTCTATTATTGTCATGTAGATTTTTCCTATAAGCTATCTATAATTTATAATGCTGCCGCTTCTATCATGGCAGAATTGATTTTACTCCACTATATGTTTTGCAAGTAGTTTGCTTTTATTTAATTTCTTATGATAGGAATGCAACAAAAATTAATTTACGTGGAAGTGAGAAGAGGAAGTTTGATATAAAATAAGGCTCAATTATTATTTGAAAGTAAGGTCATGATTGCGTGCACAATAAATATATCATTAATGATGATTACGGATCTCCTAGCTGTTTAGTAATCAAATGATGCAATTTAAAACTTTACATCATCCAATGAGCTTTTGCGAAGCTAAAAGAATTGTCCACATCACCATAAATTATTCAAAAAAAAAAAAACTAAAATTAAATAATGCATTTTACTTACCTTAATACGTCAACTAGCTACTTGACAAACAGATCAAAACCTTATTACAAAGGAAATTTACAAAAGCCACATGGTTAGCTTAGCTCCTTCTAACTGGATGTTGTGACATAGACTAAACTGAAGTAATTAATATGGGATCTCTCCCCCCTCTTCCTCAATAGATAATTTGTGGCATGAATTTTTCAATGTATTAAACAATTTAAATTTGAGTTAAAAATCCTTAAAATTCTTGAGTAAAAATCCCGTAAAAAATTCACTTTCCATATTCTTTTTTAAGAAAGTGATGCAACCAAATGAACCCTAGAACTTTAGCAGTAGGTGTGACTTTTTCATACTTTGACTCTTTGATAACAGTGTTGGCAAGTGATAAATGACAACTAATTGCAAACTTTAAATGGTTACTTTCAGATAACACTATGCACTTAACAAGGTTAATTGGAAAAAATCGCTTAATTGACTCAGAATCAATTGAGTCCAACTGGGTTGTTTAGATAAAAGTTGAGGTTATAATAAAAAAAACTTGATAAATCACAATAAATATACGGTCTTTAGAAAAATATCATAAAAATGCATCGAGGAACATAACGAACTTCGCATATCTCTTTCCCACTCAATCCACAAGATCGGATATGGTGTTGTAATTCGTCTCTATTTTCGTGAAACTATTCCGAGCAACTTGAGATAGCCTCGCAGCCTATAATGGGCTTAAACAGAGCTAGGCTGCTAGTCTACTAGGTGAATAATTTGGTGATACTGCCAAATTCGTAAAAATGCATGTTTTCTCCCTATCCACTGCATATCTGTTATAGATATATTTATTTTTTGTAAATAAGACCACAAAAAGCATGGAAGACTCATGGTTAAGGGCATGGTGTTGCTAGGTTATGATGTGAGTTCAATTTTCATTCTAAAATTCTCATAAAGATTTACAAATAATGTATCAGAAATTGATAAATTATTCATCACATTTGGGTTTAATTCTGAAAGTTTTGCATTGCTTTAGTAAGAAATTTTTTTATTTACATGGATTTTTTAAACTTTAAAATGGGGCATAAAATTTTGTATTTTTCAAGTATTTCAAATTAATCAGAAAATATTGTAAACATGGTAATATCCACACTATTTAGGTTGTAGGCCTTATCATCGACATGTTCTCCATCAAGATAACAAATCAGGGTTTATTTTATCGCTGGGAAATGATTAAATGCGCCCCTTTTAATCACTTGGGACACCTGCATTGTACGTGGCAATCAGGTCACTTCATTCCTTCAATTGTGAAGTACATCAGCCCCTTTTCAGTCATAGACACACTGTAGCTGGGTGTCCTAAGTGAGGAAAAGGGGTGCATTTATCATTTTCATTATCCTTCCGTAGGCTTGCTATCCTCCCTGTCAAGAACAGAGACCCAAAGAGTAAGGAAACTATACAAGCAGGATAACCAATCCCAAGAACAACTTATCCAAGGATTCCAATCCCAGTGGTAGACAATTCCTTTGGAAATATGAATTGATAGTCAACTTTATTAACTAGCCATTTGCATGCCACCGTTGAGATGATTACCAGTCACTAGATGAGTATAATTTTTAGGTTAATTAATGGCATGATCCAGATGAATGGATTAAAACATGCTTACATCACACGAGTGAGCCCAATCACGAGAATCTCGTGATCTTCTCATAAGTGCATCTCATATTATGGCCAATAAATACTTGAAAATTCATGAGTGGTTCCCCTTATGAAATAAATATTAGGGAAAAATACACTTAGGCCCCATGTGGTTTCTGACACATTCAACTTAACCCCTAATGTTTAAAAAAGTTACAAGTAGACCCCTGTGGTTTCAATTTGTGTAAGGTAAACCCCCTCAGTTGACGGTTCGTCCACAGATTGAAGGATTAGGATGATCCTGTGGAGCTGATTTTTTGGGCACACCCTATCTATGTCAGGGCCCATCAAATGAACGCTCTGGATCATCCAAACATGTGGGCCCACTGTGTTTTTGGTAGTGTTTGTTTTTGGTAGTGGGCCCAAACCCCGTACCCGAATCCAAACACTACCAAAAACACAGTGGGCCCACATTGTTTGGATGATCCAAAGCGTTCATTTGATGGGCCTTGACATAGATAGGGTGTGTCCAAAAAATCAGCTCCATAGGATCATCCTAACCCTTCAATCTGTGGAAGAACCGTCAACTGAGGGGGTCTACATCACACAAATTGAAACCACAGGGAGTATACTTGTAACGTTTTAAACATTAGGGGTTAAGTTGAATGTGTCAGACACCACACCACAGGGGGTCTAAGTGTATTTTTCCATAAATATTATTTCATTTTTATTGGTTCTCTATTACTCTTTCTTCTGTTTAAATGATCAAACTAACTTCCGCCTTCACACAAGACCTGTTTGGTCAAAAGGAAATGCATTTTTATACAGAAAGGGCTTCTCTCAAAAGCCTTCTCCTTTCTACTACTTTCGTAGAAAAATATTTTAATTGTTTGGCTCAATTAAGATGTAAAGAAAAGCTTTTTTCCTAGAAAAGTATTCTCCTATTTGGATGCTTGATACTTGGAAATGGAAAAAATGAAGACTTCACTTATACTAATTGATATCTATGATCAGTGGGGCCATTATATATGAATTAGTTATATAATAGTAGGCCCTACATATAAGGCTTAATGTTACAAAAAAAAAAAAAGGAAGAAGTTTACTAATTAGTGATCTACTTAGTGAGGCTAAGATGGAGGGCTAACGCCTAAAAATAAATGAGAACCACATGTAAAGTAATCACTGTATGCTAGTGGGCCTAAGTAGAGGGTCTCATGGTCGAAAAGACAACTCGTCAGCTAAAAAACTAGTGAAGCAAATCCCGAATAATTTAAGTATATACCAGTAGGGCTTACATGGAGATCTTAATGGCAAAAAAAGTTATGAACATACACAAATCACTAATCTATTAGTTGGGCCCCTCAAGAAGGGCATGATGGCAAAAAAATAATGGACCCTATATGTATACTAATCAGTTGTCTACTGAGTGGGATAAAAACAAACAAATACCATGTATAATAATGAGTTATATACCAGTGGAGCATACGAAAATAGAGAGCCGAATGACAAAAAAATAATGGACACCAGACATATTAGTTAATGATATTTGTGGGGCAAAGATGGAAGGCTAGGGCTAAGATGGTGGGCCCAACGGTAATAATAATAATATTATTATTATTAATAATACAGATAAAGGTTTCTGAGTGATACCTCAGATAGCTTATCTGAGCAAGCTCATATAAATAGGGTAGGTAGCTATGTTGTTTGGGTTATGTTACATAGTGATTCTATAAGACCTAATATAGATAGGATGTTCCTAAGAAATCATCTCTATAAGATCATGGTAAGCGTTGATTTGTAGAGGTTTAAAATGGACGTCTAGAAAATGGGTCAATTTTGTGCTTGTACTGGTCGAATGGTTAGTATGATTGTATGGAAATAGTTTGTTAGGAACACCCTATCTATGTCAGGTTCTATAGAATGAATGGGTTAGATCAGTCAAACAACATGGGAGATGGTGTATTTATAGTGGGTTGCTTAGATAAGCTATCTAAACTATAACTCAGGAACTTCGCCCCCATAATAATAATAATAATAATAATAGAAACCCATATATTGTTACAATATATACTAATTACTAAAAACCAATGGACCCCACATGTTCGGATGTTGTCTAATATTTCTTTCACGGGGGAAGTTGCATCCGAAATTTTATTATGCAAAAGATGAAAAATGGGTATTTTATCTGAGTTGTTCCTTTTCTCTCTTTGCCCGTTGTTTGTTAATAAAAGAGATATACAAAAGGAGTTTGATATTCCCACCCATATTCATATTCTTCTTTAAGTTTCTCTCTGAACGTTCAACCCCCTTTTCTGTAGTGCGAAGACCCGCCCCTTATTCATGTTGCGGCAGTAACTTAAAGTTTTAGCACATTAATTTTTTGGCCTGTTACTCTTCAATTCTTCCAGCTTCAAATTTCAGTCGTTTTCCAGTGGCTTGTTTATTCCTGAGTAGCAAGCAACCTTATAAATGCCCATAGCGTTTTAGCCGTTGCAGTAAATGAATAGACACGTCAAACAACTAACACAAAAATAAATAAAATTCAAATGATATTTTTGTAGAATTTTATCAACAAGAACACATGAACTGAAAAAAGAATAGAAGAGGCACACAAGGATGTAAACGTACCTGTTTTTCTCTCTGTATTTCATTCACCTTAAAAAAAAATAACACAAGCAATGTATCTATGTATCTGTTGTTCCATCTGACCTACCAAAAACACACGTTTCACCATCCTAGTTTAATACTACTTCATTAGCTAACACTATCCTATAGTCTTGATAAAGTTCACATCCTATAAAATAGCTTTCATTAATAGATGACTTTTAGAAATAAACAACGTACATCCGATCAACCTCTTAAGCAGAAACAGCTCTCGCTAGCTGCTATTCTAGGTGGGCCCCACATAGTTGAATTATTAATTCCAACAATTTTTACCCCCTTCCCAGTATTTCCACCTCATTTTATCTGTATTTTCCAAAAATAACAGCATTTTCATCCTCCTTTTGTTTGTCTTTTCCTAAAAGGACACCATTTTACGCCACTTTTGTTTGTCTTTTCCTGAAAATAACTTCTTTTTCAAAAAAAAAGGGGGGGGGGGGGGGGGGGGGGGGGGGGGGGGGCGGCAAACAAAGGGGGTGAAAATGCATCTAAAGAGAGCGTAAATATCAGTTCCTACATTTTACTGCTCTTTGGTGATGAAATTTTGCGCTTATCCATATCAGAAGGCCATCTTTATCAGAACCACGTGGTTTGCTGCCACGCTCTCCTGAGCCACCATGCAAACATGGGTTCGATCTATACAAACAAACCCTATGAAGCTTCCTAGAAAATTCTCCAAGAAGCAAAGCACCACACAAACTATCCTCGAACAACAAACCCTTCTCTTTATATATATAACTCTACCACTATCTCCTTCACCCACATCACCAAAAATACAAAAGCCCCTAGTCTTAGAATTTAGATTCTTCACTGAAGAAAACCTCCATATTTTGTCATTCTCTCTGCAAAACAAACCTTCAACTAATAGTATACAGTGGTGACTAGTAGTAATATTAATGGCTTCTTTAGAAAGTGGGAATCTCAAGGGCTTAAGCAAGGAGAACCGCCATGGGAGGACGGCTCACAACATGTCATCCTCTTCCTTGAGGAAGAAATCAGATCTTACACTTGTGTCGAAGGTGCGATACAGTCTTCCGAGGCAAGTGTTGGCCAATCTTCAGGAGGTTTTGTTGAACACCAAGCTTTCGATTCTCTTTCCAGCCATTCCGTTGGCGATCATCGCAAATTACTGTAAATTTGGCAGTGTGAGTGCTGTGTTTTGAGTTCTATTAATGGCTCTTTGATCACAGAATAGATTGCCCAGAATAAAATCTGGGTACACGAGTTATCAGTTACATAATTTCAAGACTATTCCGCATCATCATGGACTCCCTCCATCCCCGAGTAGACTCCCTTTGATCTTGGCCACTTCTTTGTCCGAGACTGCATTTTGCCCTACAAAGTCAATAAAAACTCAGTTGACTCTTCCAAGTTATGACCATGCCAACTGAGTACTCAGTCGAGTCATCTGAGTGCTGGATCGTGTCTGGCCGAGTTATGACCATGCCATGTTCTGACCCGCATTTGCGTTTTGAAATACTGATCTGCTGTTTCCCACGCAACCCATGAGGATAAGTTCTATCTCAGAAAAACACTTTGTTGAGTGTAATTCCAACAAAAAGATGGACTTTCACTTCTTATTATTTTTTTAGGATGAAGTGCTTTTAGGGATAAAACTTATTCAAAACAACCTATCCTCGAATATATGGGAACCCAAGAAAGGCACTGCATTAACTTTTACTGCTTTTTCTTTGTGCTTTTCTTTTCTTGACTAATTAAATGACTGTTGTCAATTTTTCTTTTCTTTGTGATAATAGCCATGGCTTTTTGCTTTGAGCTTGCTTGGGCTTACCCCACTTGCTGAGCGTGTAAGCTTTCTCACAGAGTAAGTTTTTGGAATTTGGGAATTTGCGCTTTTGAATACTTACATTTGGTATCAGTATACTGTATACAGCACCATTTTCTCACCAACATTGGTATTTATATCTTTTGATTTAATTTCAGGCAAATTGCATATTATACTGGTCCAACTGGTATTTTTCTCTCTCCTTCTCTTTATCAAATCATTTTAAGATATACAAAAATATCAAATAACCTTGAGTTTTGCGTGGGATTTGCAGTGGGTGGGCTTCTCAATGCAACATGTGGGAATGCAACAGAGCTTATCATTGGACTCTTTGCATTGGCCCAAGGGAAAATAGAGGTGGTGAAGTGCTCTCTTTTGGGTTCAATCATCTCCAATCTGCTTCTTGTTCTTGGAACTTCGCTCTTCTGTGGAGGACTCTCCAACATAAAAAAGGAGCAGAAATTTGATAGAGTAAGCCATTTATCTTCATCCAAAATAAAAGACCCATCTCGTTTTACTTTTTGAAACAACTTATTACTCCAGTAGCTTAAGAAGTTAAGAGTTGGTGTTATTTAATCATTTGTACTTCCAACACTCCCACTCAAGTGTGGTCTCTCTTTTTTGGGTTGGCCATACACCTGACACAAGTGGTCACTCTTTTGGGTTGGCCGTACACTTGGGTTTTTAGAGTAGGCTTTTGTAACCATGACCTAGCTAGCTGTTAGAGGTATTATTTAATCATTTATACTTCAACATTCCCACTCACGTGTAGCCCCTCTTTTTTGGGTTAGTCCTGCACGCGGAACATGTAGCCCCTCTTCTGAGTTAGTTGTGCACGTAAATTTTTAATATCAAGGAGTTCCTGGGTTTTGAACCCAGGGCAACCAATTACTCCAAAAGCTTAAGTTGTAAGAGTTGTGTTATTTAATCATTTATAGTTCAACATTCTTCTGAGCTTACCTAATATAATTCCTTCTGCAGAAGCAAGCTGATGTGAATTCGAGCCTACTGTTGCTGGGTTTGTTGTGCCATATGCTGCCATTAATGTTCAGATATGCTACTACCAGTGGCGCAATAACAGGGGATCCCACTCTGCAACTTTCAAGAGTGAGCAGTATCGTCATGCTTCTCGCATATATCGCCTACCTTTTCTTCCAACTGAAGACCCATCGCCAGCTTTTTGAAGCACAGGAGGCGAGTTTCTGTGATCCTTCTTTTGTTGCTTTGTGATAGTGGAATGGCGTGGTCAGAGATGTCTAACTGTAAGAAAAATAAATAGCTGACAGGGGGGGCAACTCGGGTCAGGTTCAAGTTCAACCCAATAAGAAGTCGGGTCGGGTTGAGTTTGGTTCGGGTTCAGGTTGAGTTGTCCCAACCCGGGTTGAGTTAAGGTTGGGTTAAAGTTGAGGGTTTGGGCAACCTGACCCGAGGGAAACCGGACATTTTTTTATCAAAATTTCTCTTTGTAAGCTTAAAAACTTAAAACTCAGGATGGGTTGGGTTCAAATTGGATAAAAGGGTTCCTCGGGATGGATCGGGTTGACCCTCGTCGGATTGGAAATCGGGTCGGCTCGGGTTGGATTCAAACTGACCTGAGTTGCACCCCTAGTTGACAATATGCAATGGGCCAACACATATGGAATCAAATAAGTTGATGGCATTTCAATGGGCCCACTCTATCACAACAATCAAGCTGCCTCAAATTTTGTGTTTTTGAATGGTGTGAGATCCATTATTTTTCAAAGAGTACAGTCCAAACTATTCATTTATTGGGCCACAAAGTAAAATATGGGCCGTTCATTAGACCATTTCCAAAAGACGACCCTAACCCTCTGATTTATAGAGGAAGGGCTAGTTATAGAAACTATACAGATCGAGGGCTAAGGATCATCCTATGGAGATGATCTAAGCTGTACGGCCTATTTTCGTTGTGGCATGGGACAGCCCCCTCTAGTATATTTATGACTTCTCTTTTTTTTTCCTCATTTTTTCTCCGTACTTATGCTTTCATCACCCCCTCAAATCTCTCTTCTTCTCATCCCGTGTGCCCTTCTCTAACACTGGGTATACAGCAAATCCATGAAATTATTTTTCATGGTTTCCAAATATGCTCTAGAAAAAATCAGTACCCAGGGTTTTCTAATCTCAATTGAAACTTGTTTAGAAAAGTACTTATTAGTCACACTCAAATTGAAATTATCGATAATTATAAATTTGTCACCAACTTTCTACTTTAGATTATTAAACTATCATTCCTATTCTTATTAGTTAGCAATTAAATAAGCATAAACAGAAATGATTATAAGAAAGTAAAATGCTAACACTCTTTGGTGCTGATCAGGAAGATGAATATGATGATGCTGTTTCTGAGGATGCTCCTGTAATAGGATTCTCTAGTGCAATGGTGTGGTTGGTTGCCATGACATCCATCATTGCCGTCTTATCTGAGTACGTCGTGGGGACAATCGAGGTATGATCTTCAATTCTCTTTTCAACTTCTCCGTTATTAATTAGTACTACAGCCTAATTACACAATGTTACTAACTGAGAAACTTCATTTGAACAATCAGTCTGCATCAGACTCTTGGGGTATTTCTGTCAGCTTCATTAGCATAATTTTGTTACCAATTGTCGGAAATGCGTCAGAACATGCGGGTGCTATCATATTTGCATTCAAGAACAAGTTGGTAAGAATTGAAAAAGTTTTAACAATAGTTAGATTGGATTATATTTTTTGATTTTACTAAGTATTATTCTGATTTTTTTGGCAGGATATAACTTTAGGTGTTGCACTGGGGTCTGCAACTCAAATATCTATGTTTGTGGTAAGATTTTAAGGGTCTATAGAATTCAATAGCAGATCTTTCTGACAGTTTTCAGGTTTACTAAATTTCTTCTAATGTGATTCAGGTTCCTTTATGCGTAATCGTTGCATGGATTATGGGTATCCATATGGATCTTGATTTCAAGCTCCTTGAGACTGGATCACTTTTCATATCAGTTTTGCTAACAACTTTCGCTTTACAGGTATGGAATCCATACTTTATCAAACTTCAATAACTTAAATAGAAAGATAATCTGATAAAGAATTCCTAGCTTGGTAGTGGCACTATATCTCTTCTTTGATAATGGAACTCGAGTCGGAAAGTTCAGGATTTAGCCCAAAAATTCCACCAAATTAAATCCCTCTCTTGTTAAAACGCTCACCCAAGAATACTTCTCAAACAGGTATAAGTTCAAAGTTCTAATCGGCAACTCTTTCCCCTTGTGAAAATGACAGATGTACCCTTATCTCACAAAAATGAGGAAAAAAATAGAAAAATGGCAAATTTTCAAAAAAGGAAAACTCACAACATACTCATTGGGAAATGACCAAAATACCTTTATCTCATGGAAAAAGATGAAATTTAGAAGAAAAAAAATCACAAAAGGAAACAATCGTAAAATATCATGAAAAATGACTAAAATGTAGGATCTCATGAAAAAATGAGATAAAATTGGAAAAATTTAGAAAAAAAAAGTCCTAAAAAGGAAACAATCATAAAACACTCTCATGTCATGGAAAATCACCAAAAGGCCCTTATCTCATAAGAAAATGAGAAAAAAAAAATGAAAAAATGCCTTCATGAAATAAAAAAATGGCCAAATCCCTTATCTCATATAAAATAACTAAAATACTCTCATCTCATGAAAAATGGCTAAAGTAGGCAAGTTCTAATCCAATCACTGAATCACTTATTGGTCCCACCGTAGATAGGCTCACAACATTTGTTTATCAACAATTCTGTTTATTTGGATCCCACAACTGAGCCCACAATTGGAATGTAAAATCTTTTAGGACTTTACAGTCTCTTATATCTTTACGTTTAACTTATTTTAGTGGGCCCACAACATCTATTAATTTGGACCCACAATTGGGGTCCCACAAACTTCTGAAAAATTAGAATGTAAAAATTTTTAGGACCTTACAGTACCCATTTTCTTCACGACTAACGTAGGGCTTTAAAGCCCCCATCACTCTGAAATCCTTACTGAATTCCCAGCTTGGTCTTAAGCATTCCCAGAGTGACCCACACTTGACTAGAGTGACCCACAGTCAGGAAGTCCCTATAGGATTAGAAATCCCACGTGACTAACCCCCTAACTTGTAGGAAAAGGTATTAAAGGGCTGTCAAAAGGTTATTGCAGTTTCCAAAAGGCTCTTCAAACGCTAAAAGACAAGCTAGGACCGTGGAATATCAAAACATTACAGTGCTAATATCATTTCCCTAAAAAAAGAACTTGGTGAAATGAAGAGTGCCATTATTTAAAAAGAAAAAAGAAAAAGGAGTGATGATATCCTTCAACTGTCTGTAACTGCCTCTATATGACATGATGCTAAGCCGGGAATGAGCAATATTATTAAAGCTGAAGATGTTCCTTTGCAGGATGGTACTTCACACTACATGAAAGGACTGGTTCTCCTCCTTTGCTATATTGTAATTGGAGCGTGCTTTTTTGTTCTTCGGACTCCTCTTCGTAAGTTCTTACCCTACTAACCACGCCATTGAACAAGAACATCAGAATAAACATATTTTTCTACAGTTTGTGCCTAACTCTTTTTTTTCCTCTTCTTTCTGAATTCCAATGGCAGACCACACAAATGTCATCAACGTAGGTGTCAGATCATCGTCTGAAGTGATCACAGTAGCTTAGCAGGGAAGGTTTGTTTCCCATGCATTGTTGTGAAACAAATATACTTTGTACGGAAATGATATAAGCACTCCCATATTTTGATAATAGCATTAACCACTTCGGTAAATGCCTCGATAGAATATGGTATACTTTTATGACCAATTCTCTTCAAGTCTAATATACTTCGGAAATTTCTATGCAGGCTTTGGCATTGGTTCCACAGCTAGAATTCAGTGCATCCGCATATAATAATGGACGCAACTCGAGGAGTTCCACGCAATTATCATTCTTTCATTGGGATTGGCCATATCACACATTCGAAGCATTGCAAATCTTGCAGTTTGTTTCTACATAGAGGGAGTTGGTTCTGTGGTGAATCAAAATCTTCAGAGACTGCTCAAGTGATCAAGGTTGAGATTGGTGTATTGTGACACCATGTTCCCTTGGAAGTTTTGTGAAGAAATGAACCCATCATAGAGGATGATCACGTATAGCTCTATGCTGTGCTTAATTAGGTATTTAATTTCTTTTTTATGTGTAGAGTTTTGGAAATGAGGAATGTGTTTTTCTTATTGTCTATTGCTTGTTTTGTATTGAATAGAAGTCAATAAAAAGAAGAGGGCGACCTTTTTCTAGTTCTTTATTTAATGTTGGAACCCATGATGTTTGATCATGTATAAGATCATAAGGCAACATATGCTGATGCTGATCAAAGAGGGATGCATTTACAAAAACAATGTGTCACGCCCCGAACCGAGATCAAACCACGGCACGTGACAGTGCCGCATACCTGCAAACTACCTCGCAAATATGCAAGGCAAAGTAATACAGAAAGATCCACAAGCAGAAGTAATCTACTTTATTTAACCAATTTCTGGTCCATCAACAAAGTAACTGAAATCCCACATAAAAGTAACGGTGTAAGCCTTACAACCCATCCCATATGAAATAAACCATTAAATTTGCCATCCCAAATGAAATAAACCATTAAATTCAAGTTCTAACAAATACTCACTCAAACAGATAAAGCAAGAAACTGAGCAAGTGCAAGGTCTCAAGCTATCCAGCTATGCTCGAACTCCAACCCGCCAAGCCATGACCCGATCTAACTCTTGGGATCTGTAAAATGTTATCAACAATTAGCTAACAACCTTGTACGTTTATATGAGGATCCATGACGGATCCGGACATGCCATAAGAATAACAAAGGTCACGAAGATACGATAATCAACAAGAGTAGTGATAGAATGATCGTGAAGGATAACAAAAAATGTAAACATCCAAGACCCACAAAACATTTGCTCCCTCGAGCCGTGCAAAGCAAACACCACATAAGAACCATATTACTCCACCTGGGTACCCAAGCCACGGACCCACAGTCCACAGTATACAATACGTCGGGTCTACCGCACAAGCCACGAAGGCTCAACCAAAGTAATCCATGTGTCAGGTATACCGCACAAGCCACGAGGGCCCGACCAAAGCAACCTGTGAATACCGCCATCCAGATACATGGAATACTGTACAAACCATGAGGGTCCGATCTGTGGGAGCCGGTCTTTTCCCGTGCGCGCTGGGGCGGCAGGGGATCACCACGTCGGGTTTTCTTATGAGTGTTTGTTTATTTGCGTTTCTTATGAACTCGGGAATATGGTCTGGATTTCACAAGAAAAAGAAACTCAGAGTCGCCACCTAGGTTAGGGCCTAGGACCAGTGTCCGCTCTTCTGATGAATCAGGTATGGATACCTGAGTTTCATTGGAGGAGCAGTAACCAAAGGGGTTCTCTTGCTCTGGGCCTAAAACCCGTAATTTTGCTCTGTTTGTTAATGCATGGTCCTTACAGATATCTGGGTAAGGGTTATGGTTACATTCGGGGAAGGTGTTAGGCAGCCCTCATGCCCGAGTAAACCCGGTCTCTTGACTTGATTTGGCATTTTTGAAGAATTTAATAAAAAAAACTTCTCTTTTTATCCTTTATTTGGATTAGACTTAAATCCAGAATGTAAATTAAATGAATTTACAAAGGAAAGAAAATAAGCGGTTCAGGTCGTTATCCGGATTGAAGTCGTGCGGTGTAGCATGAGTCCCGAAGGATACCACAGCTAACCACAATCAGGATAACTAAATCAAATGGAAAAGACAATACATAAGGGAAAGAAAATTATGGGTCGTTTATCTGTGATAGGATCAGAGACAGAGTGGTGGGATAAGGAGAGATAACGTAGCCCTATTTATAAAGAAAGGCAAGGGATTTACATTACAGGACCTAAGGCAAGAGATTTACATTACAGGACCTAAGGCAACAGGAGCCTAGGATCCTATAACTACCCTATACCGAGTTTTAGAACAGAAATAAAGAAAGCAGGGAAATAAATGTAAATTTACCAGGGAAGCGGAAATTCTTGCCGAAAAGTTGACAGAGTAACAGCGCTAGTTCGTTGAAAGAGCTTCGTGTTCTCCGAAAATCTGGCAGAACAACATCACTTTATAGACGAGAAGGGCCTTGAGTTTACCGAGATTTCGGCAGAACAACAGTGCTATTTAGACGAAAAAGGCCTTGAGTTTGCCGAGATTTCGACAGAACAACAGTGTTATCTGGATAAAGGGGCCATGAGTTTGTCGAGATTTCGAAAGAATAATGGAGCTAATTGATGGATATCACTCCGAATCTTCAGAAATTCGGCAGAATGTCTACGCCTAGTGTGAGCTACCTAAGAATTTGTCTACTATATCTCTCTCAAGTAAAGAAACTGAGATTTTTTTTTTGAAGACCAGAAGAGGTTTTAGACTAAAAATGAAATCTAAAACAGAAGAATCTCTTTGAAAATAACTTCTGAATTCAGTAAACTCTGAAATCTGATTTTTACTTTACCCCCCGTATTTATAGGTATCCGGGTGGGAATTTTGCGAAATTGGAAGACTTGACACTTTACCCCCCGTATTTATAGGAATCCGGGTGGGAATTTCGCAATTTGCGAAATTGGAAGACCTGACACTGACATGTTAGTGTCAGGTTGGCAACATTTCGAAAAATGTGAGTTTTTGTCTTTTTTGATGATTTTCAAGAGAATTTCGGCAGGCCATAAGTCCTCCGTTTGGACTCCGAATCGCACACGGTCGGATCCGTTGGATTCTTTATTCCGGGGAGATTTCAACAAGTCTAATATCGCTAACTTTCGGGATGTGAAGTATTTTTTGGGTAAACACAGATGTTTTTGACTCAAAGTTAAATACTCGGTTGGAATGCCATGTGAAAACAGGCTCTTTGGGTACGCCGCAAACGGCGGGTGCTATGTAAAGACAGACTTTTGTCGCATCCCTGGGATAAAAATCATTTCTGAAAAGTATTCTCCTGTTTCAATAACCTAGAGAGAGATTGAAAGAAAAGATAGTGCTCTGAGACTCATCATGAGACTCTTCCTCACGACAACCTATCATTAGTTCTATCTTGACAAAATTGGGTGTCTACACCACCAAAGCATCCCACGCATCGAAATATCTAATTATTCAGGTATACCGCACAAGCCACAAAGGCCCGACCAAAGCATACCGAGTATCAACACAAAACTGTTATACCACACATGCCTCACACATCATGACAAGAAATCCATGTATATAGATGTGAAATAAAATGTGCATTGTATGCCGTGACGTAACAACTCAGAAACTACAACATTTGTGGACATGTATTTCTCACAATCAATCAAAAAAACATATACTGGCATGGCGGGTCCTATCCTCGTGGAGTTCAAGATAACGTCAACAAGATGGTAAAGCTTTCAAGTGTTATAACATCAATGGGAATACCAGCAAAAGAGTACATCTAAACACATATATAACCCAATCAATGTTCAAAACAGTACAGGGTTCTATCTAGGAAATAGGTCGATCACAGATCCAACATAAAACGTACATCGAAATGAATTCCACAACTTTCCTGGCCCGTCAATTGATCCCCTAATCACCACAGATTATGCCTTATTAAGTAGATTAGAGGTGTAAGGCATACGAGAATAAACTATACCCGAACCGAGAGTGAAACAGGGAAAATCACCCAAACTGCGCACCGGATAGTCGACTATCACTGGATAGTCAACTGCCAATTACCAGTTTTCATCCCTGCAGGGCACTGGATAGTCTACTATCTCTGGATATATAGTAGACTGTCCGGTGTGCCCGCAAGTTTTTCCCTATTTCCACACCAATAAATGGTAAAAACGCACACTCTACTCATAAGATTAAATCATGGTTGGGTCCCATGGATTATTTATGATGAGAAGAGTCCGCCAAAACCAATCCGGTTGCCAAAAATCTATCGGACAACGATCGGAGCAAAAAATCAAGTTGTAGGTCGAAATCATATGCATTTCCAGTTTCAAATATTTAAATAGGGTGATCTTGGATCTTATGGAAATTTAAGAACAAGATCTACCCAAAAGAACCCAAGATCCACCTTGGAGCACACTCATGCACGACAAATACATCAAAACGTAGTTTTCTAACTCATAAAACCTATCTTTTTAGGATTTCTAGGGACCAAAACCATCTAGGAACAAGGATCTTACCTCGGATTGCAATTTCAAAATTCCGATCTTGGTCTTCCTCTCCTTCCACAAGAAAACGGTCTCATTGGGGGCTGTCCACGTTTGAGTTAGGGTTAATCCCTGCACAATTCCTAAGAAGTGGTATTTATCCTCTCATTAAGAAGCCCTAATTACCACATAAACTATAAAGATGAAAATACCCCCTTCATAACAGAGGGGACGAAATTTGCTTAGGGGCATTTCGGGGTATTACACAATGGACTACAATTATTAGTTATATTTTTAAGAAAGGAAAAGCATGGTATACATCGAACTAAGGAGACAATCGTTTCTCTATCGAGAGAGCTGCAAGTTACAACCCAAAACAAAAGGAAGGAGTAACAGAAAATTGGGGTTTTTAACTTTTAGGCCCCGTTCAGTTGATGCACTTAGTGCGGAAAACAGGTTTATTTTCTGTCAAAATCTTTTAACCGCGTTTTTTTTTTTTTTGAAAATTAACAAAGAATTTTATTGAATCAGAAGGAGGGACAAGATGTCCCAGTACATAAGCAAAAAAGAGAGAGATCTGACAGTACAATGCCTATAAAGACCCTGGATTTACAATACAAATGACATTTGTTCCCGTCACATACACCCCATCTTTGGCTAGAGTGTCTGCCATTGAATTGGCCGTACTTCTCCTGTGAACAAGATGTGGTCTTAGACATCTAACCAGATCTCGTATCTCGTCGATAATGTTCTGCAGTCTCCAAGGCCCTCCGCCTTGATTGGTAGCCCAAGCTATCACATTGGTGGAGTCCCCTCCACAATCAGAGGGCCCAAATTGTTGGCAGAATACCACCGTAATCCAAATAGCAATCCCCTCGCCTCGGCTTCATTAGCTTCACATGTTCCAGCTGATCAGGAGTATGACATTAAAGTTCTACCGGTATGGTCGCGAAGCAACCCACCAAAACCAGCAGGCCCTGGATTACCCCATGAACTGCCATCAAAGTTGAGTTTTAACCATCTCACCTCCGGAGCTCTCCATTGTGGCGATATTGAGGCCCGAGTCTTCCTTTCGCGCAGCACCACGTTCCATTTACGTAGGGCAACCCCAGTGGGGTAAGGGAATTTCCTTTTTGCCCTTGCCCACGTGATCAGGGATAGCTTTATATCCAGAGCTATGTGCCTCCAATTCTTAGCCTTTTCTGAAAATATTCTGTTATTCCATTCCTTCCAGATGTGCCAAATTATCGCAACCAGTAGGGGTTTCCACAAAGTTTCACCCCAACATTCATGGAATGCCGTGTTCCAGTTGAGTATAATCTCAGGTATTTCTTCGTGCATTACCCATTGTACGTCGAATGACCGAAACATGGCTTTCCATATACAATTTGTAAACGAGCAATGTATGAATAAATGATCAATGGTCTCCTTCGCATCATGGCACAGGGAACACCGACTTGCCATGTGAAAACTGCGCTATTTTAAACGGTCTAGAGAGTTGATGCATTTGTGAGATACCGTCCAAGCGAAAGCAATAATCCGAGGTAGGCGCCTTATTTTCCCATCGAGAGTCAGCAGCTTCGTCATTGTTTAATTGCTTAAAGAATGAATGAACCGAGAAAACTCCATCCGATTCAGGTTGCCACAGGATACTATCTTCCACTTGAGATGATAAATAACAGTCTCCCAAGTGTTGGAAGAGGACTGCAAAGTTTGTAATTTCGTCGTCGTTTAGATTCCTTCACAAATGGATATCCCAAACCATATTTTCGGCTCCAGTCCTTCGATTAATGTTATCAGCCACCGATGCTTGTTGGTTACGTGCCAATCGAAAAATATCCGGGAACCTCTCACTAAGTTTTTGTGGCCCAAGCCAGATATCCAACCAAAATCGGACATTCTCTCCCTTCCTGGCTTTAAATCGGATTTTAGGTAGGAACAATTCACGAACTGAACATATAGATTTCCAGGCCCCTGACCCTTTTAACTGCGTTTTTAGATGTCGGATGTAACTGGGTTTCCTAATACACATAGGATTCTTGCAATTTATTTTTCTAATCCAATCCTAAAAGTTCGCCTATAAGATCTCCCTTCCATATCTCCAAGGAAATTTGTTTCCTAATACAACTTGACTTGCTTTTTAATTTTATTTTTAAATATTAAAATAATATCTTCCATATCTTGTTGGACGAAATTCCTTATCTTGGGGCACCTTGACTAACAATTTATCCCCCCTTTATTTTACTTGGGACAGCCTCCACTAGTATATAACTTATATGCATAGTAACCAATCCCTCACCGTTGTGTATGTGGTAGGGGTCCGCCAAACCTCATCAAACGTCTCGTGTTTGATTCACATAAGGATTGGTACCATATATCTTTCTTCACAACATATATACATAGTATATACACCACAGTTCACATGCAATTCATATAAGGGAAATGATAAAGCCCACCCCCTTTTCATTGCTTGGGACACCCAGGTGCAGTGTATCAATGACTGCAAAGGGGCTGTTGTACTTCACTTGGGAAGGTTTCAACGGATTTGATTGCCACAGCTGGGTATCCCAATTAATGAAAAGGGGCGGATTTATCATATCCCTTCATATAAATACAATTATGTAACACATACTGATATATTATAGTATACCAACCACTAATGCACTTATGATTTTGGTTTTGGTATTCATTTCGGTTTCAATATCGTTTCGGCGGGGATGAAAATGGCAACATTTCGGTTGATTCATGTCAATTTCGGTAGAAATTTAAAATCATGCTCATGAGAGAACCCCTGGATTTTCATTGTCTAGAAACAAAAACATGTTAATGGTTTGTATAGGATTCAGTTTTCTAGGAAAACCATTATTCAAGTCATATGAGAAACATGTTTCCCTAATTTCGACATTGTCTACAACAAACTTGTTTTAGAATAGAACTATCCAAATTTTCACAAACAGAAGCTGATGAACACATCAAATCTCAACTGTTCATGTTTTCATGCATCAATCTCAATACAAATAAGATCCCCTCAATCTAATGGTCTAAATCAATGCCCTCGACATTCACATATTTCTGTTAAAGTCTTAAACGATGTCCGTTATAAAATCAAAACAAGTCACCATATTCATTTTTTAACCTGTTTCGCTACAATTAAAAATCTCCCACTTGGACCACAGATTATTTAACCATTCAGTATAATTAATTCAGGGCTAGTTTAGTTGTGCTTAATGTTCACACACAACTTAATCAAATTAATCATCAATGGGTGTACTTTTTATAAACATTACTTAAATCACATAAAATTATTAATATGTCTCACAATTCTAGACATGACTCCAGGCAGGTTTTAGTGCATAACCTTGACAAATTTCACAGTAGGGGGTGGTAGATGCCCTTAAAATTAGGCTGTCAAGAATAACAGGTTTTATGTCTCACAATTCTAGACATGACTCCGGCAGGTGTTATTGCATAACCTTGACATAATTTCTCAGCAGGGGCTGGAAGATACCCTTAAAATTAGGCTGTTAAGAAAAGCTTAACCTGTTTATTTATTGTAGCATTTTATATGGATAGAATATCTGTTCGGCATGGGACCCGACCATGTTGGTCGCTTCATAATGGTCTACAAGATCAACGGTCTTGATTACACATACGTGTCCCCTTCTACGGCCAAAGAGTTGATTCTTAGAATTGACCCTGACGGTCTGCCTGATCAGACTTGTAGAAAATCTACATTTTACTAGCCAGAAGATGAAGATCCTTGTCTTTTAACAAGAATGTGCTTTGACATCAATGATATATATATATATATATCTCCTTCTAAAGGCATATATTAAGGCCCTGTGCGCTTGGGATTGTGGCAGCCTATTGTGATTATTTGGGCTGCCACAATCTCAAACAAATAGGGCCTCGACTGTTATCCTCATTTGCATATTAGTCATTTAAAATTGATAGGGGCACCTTCAATCCTTTGATTGGGTTGATTAATCCTGAAGTATTCTTCTTCCTCACACTTAATCATGGGTCTCTCCTGAACGGAAGTTGGCAACCGGTAGCTTCGAAACACAACCCTTTTGTCTTGGTGCAAAAGATAAGCTCCCTTGAAAAAGGGGCAGAACAGTGCTAACAAAGGCAGCACCCTGAAATCCTGTGTATGTTTTGAAATTTGATGTTCTTATTCTATTATCTTGTCTGGCTGGCAATTACTTGTTTTTCCATTGCCAAACAAACTTAAAATGCAACCACCCTCTCCCTCTCTTCTAGAGGGTTTTTTTCATGGGTATTTTGAGGAATGGTAATATGAGATGTTCTTGCTTGACCTGGGCCCACCCACATAGTTTGACATCCATTCAATCCCCGTACGAAGGCCCATAATGGGAGATTGCCATTGTACGAACATTTCGAACCGTTCAATCGTGTAACATGAACGTGGATTGTTGCTTATTTTGTTTCTCTATAAGCTCCCCTGCATCATGATCAAATAATGGAAGATTGCCATTGTTCAAACATTTCGAACCGTTGGATCATACAACTTGAATGTGGATTGTTGCTCATATTTTATTAGCTAGCCATTGATTTTATAATAGGATCATCTATGGACCTACAAAAAAAGAGTCTGAATCATGCTGATTTCATGTGGGTTGCTTGATAGCCACCCTACCTTCTAATGAATTTTAATTGAATGGGTGGGTTACAAGCAACCTTCTCGCAGTCAATGTGGAAGAGTTGGAACCATGTATAAATCATATAAAAATGTGCTATAAGAAAGTGGACTGTTTCATTAAGCCTTTTTCTCCAATTTGCATAGTGTCTGATGTCATTCTCCCGGTGCAAAGCTTCCCCAACTTCCCAACAAGATGGGCGTACATTAGGAAATTTCAATAGTTTTGCCCTAAAGTATAGGGACATTGGGCCATTGTCTATTTACGATATTTCTCCCTTCTCATGTGCAACACATTAATTGCTGTTCTAACACCCTTAAATTTATCTATTCATAAAGAATCATCTGTCTATGTTAGACCTTTGAAGAGGCTGTATAAAAGCCCAAATGATAATCTGGCATCGGAACACTAGCCGGCAAAGATGGCAGGAGAATATGATAGTACATTAGAGGCAGCTCCAAATGTGGCTCTCATCATCGGAGTAACCGGGCTCGCCGGCAAGGAACTAGCCAGAACCCTATCGGCAAGACCCAACTGGAAGGTGTACGGTGTCGCCCGAAAGCTCGAGGTCTTCCCCTTTCATCTCCACCACTACCAATTCATCTCTTGCGATGTCTTAGATCCTATAGAGACCTTAGGTAAGCTCTCCTTGCTAGAAGATGTGACTCACTTCTTCTGGGTCACTTGGGCTACCCAGTTCCCCCTAGACACACAAGATTGTTGTGACCAAAACAAAGCCATGTTATCTAATGTCTTGAATGCAATCCTTCCAACAGCCAAGGCATTGAAGCATGTATCCCTCCAAACAGGGACCAAGCATTACATATCTTTGAGCGGCCCCTTCGATGGTGAAGCCCGTTACTATGACGAAGAGAGTCCGAGAATCACTGGAGGGTGTAATTTCTACTATGCCCTTGAGGACTTGCTCAAAGAGAGGTTAACCGGCAAGGTGGGATGGTCAGTACATCGGCCGGGGTTGATACTAGGCAACTCTCGGCGAACTGTCTTTAACTTCATGGGTAGTCTTTGTGTTTATGGTACTATATGTAAACATCTCGGCCTCCCGTTTGTATTCGGTGGTTCGAGGATGTGTTGGGAGGAGGCCTACTTGGACATGTCAGATGCTAGGTTAGTGGCCCGCCAACAAATGTGGGCATCAACCAATGATCACCTTTCATCCGCGAATGGCGAGGCCTTTAACACAATCAACGGCCCTTGTTTTACTTGGAAGGAGATATGGCCCACCCTTGCAGCTAAATTTCGAGTTGAAGCACCGAAAGACATGTTCTCGCCAACTTTCTTGTTTTCGGATTCTATGGCTGATAAGGGTAAGGTGTGGGAGGAGATTGTTGAGAGAGAAGGGCTTTGTGGGACCAATATGGATGATTTAGCCAATTGGTGGTTCTTGGACACCCTTTTTCGATGTCCGACGAAGATTCTGGTGAGCCGGAGCAAGGCCAACAGGCATGGATTCACGACGACTTTCGAAACTTTGGACTCTATCTTGTATTGGGTCGATTGCATGAGGGATGAGAAGCTCATTCCTTGAATTGATTTGACCAGAGATGGGTCGTTAGGTGGGAAGAGAATGTGGTGGACCACAAACTCCTGTACATCTAAAATATATGGCTATTCTAATTCATTTAATTATTTACTTTGTTTCTTATTTATTTTACATTTTATATATATATATAAATAAATAACTAATAAGTGGCAGATGCATCTAGAAAGCGGAGGGAGACTTGAATATTTATTTTGTAGATGGTCTGCCTCTATGTTGCCTGGGTCATTGGCTTGCTTGATTGCTGCTTCAATTCAGGGTCAATCCCTTAGCATCTTTCACGCTAAGTTGGGCTTAGGTTACTATAAATTGTGTTTTGGGTTAGAGAGAGTTTAAACTCTCTTTCTTTTCTAGTTCAAATTCAAATATACGAGGCTACTGATATTGGCACATCATGTTACGGTAATTGCACTAAATCATCTTCTTTTATTATTTAACGAGCTGTCAAAGGGTACCACAATTCCCAAAAAGCACGCCAAAACCAGTTTAAAAAGTAAGGATAAGGTGAGTTAGTGTAATTATTAAAACATGCTAGTGCCAATATCAGTAGCCTAAGGCAACACAAGCTATGAGAAAACATAATTCATCCAAAATATATTTTAGTCTAAATCTTCATATTTGCCATGGAAAAGATCATTGTTCACATATGATTTTAATTAGTATGCATGCGATCAAAACCAAAGAATTGTTGGATCCTCAAGTAGTGGTTTACATGACCTCAGCCCTTACGACATGGATTCCCTATCTGTAATATTGATGCCCACATAAATCAATAATTTTATTTGTCTTGGAGGGATACTTTGATTTATCCTTAGATTCGTCTATGCAGGGACTACATAATTATACCTAGGAGGAAGACTCTTAGCACTTTCTCAACAATTTTTTGGTCAGCTAGGATACCTCCATATGCTTTTTATTTGATTCACAATTGAATCAACTTTTGAGAAAATATCTTGAATTGTCCCAGAGTATTTCATACAAGTTCTCAAAATTACGACAGAGTTTAAAATTTCACAGATATTACCTTTAAAATACATTGATACTCTTCTTGGAGCAAATATCATACTTCTTTTGGTGGTGTTGAAGCTATAATCCTTAAAAACATCAGCTCACCCATGGCTTGTTAGATGAGGTAAAAGGAGAAATTATACTATGGGTGGCCCTGCAAACACGTGAAGTTTAAAAAGTAGGGTACAGCTCACTCCAATCGATGATCCGAGCCATCCATTTGTTGGGCCACAATGTAAATAGGTTGTGCCCCAAAAATCATTCCATAGGATGATCCTAACCCTTCGATCTATGGAAGATTACGTAAATGATTTTTGGGGCAGTATCTCTATAGATCGGAGGGTTAGGATCATCATATGGAAATGATTTTTGGGGCACAACCTATTTACGTTGTGGCCAATAAATGGACAGCTCGGATCATCGATTGGAGTGAGCTGTACCCTACTTTTTAAACTTCACTTGTTTCCACGGCCACCCATCATATAATTTCTCGAGATACAGAGCCTTTGCATCCTTCTTTTGTTTATCCTTCAGTTCATTTTCTGCGAAATTGTTAATCTTTCTTGTTCAACATAATCATCAGACCCATTCTCTTCTAATTCCTATAAGTCAAAAGAGAAAAATAAAGTCTTCATTTTGATAGACCAAAATTGATAATTATCACCTTGAAACAAAAGAACAATCTTTTGAGAATTCATCACAGAATTACTATTACCTGCCACGATGCAAAATTACTGAAAACTAGTTTGCTGCCTTCTCGGCTTCCTGCTATGATGAAAATATCACCGTGCTTTCTTGCTCTGATACTACATTGTTGATTTAGGACCAGAAAAAATAGAGAAGGAAAACGAGAGGATTTTTGGAAGTGAACACACAAAAAGCCTAGTTTTTTTTATCTCTCTTCACTTTTAGCAATAATAACTTGAACATTAAAGAGACAGTTGTTGTTTATACATGCAACACCCACAACCCAAATGTTCCTACAAATTAGTAAACAAAATCGCCCACAACCCACATACACTTTAACTTCCCTACAAGTTTTCGACTTGAATATCACGTCCAACACCTGCATCACACGTCCCGCAATAAGGAACAGAAGAAAGAGACCTACTCAAGATTTCTAATAGGTAAAGTTCACTTGGGCTGGGCTTGTTGGGCCAAGACGATGGATCCATTATGCAATGTTGTAATGCATAAGAACAAGGGAGCTAGGGTGATACACGGCCAAAGGGCCCGTGTAGAGCTCCACCAAAAACACAAATGAAGAACAAAATATAGACTTTTATATATCTCAAAACACTTAAAAGAGATTTGGTGTTCTTTTCACTTTTTTTTCCTTAGAATCTCTACCTCTTCTCCCTTGAAGCTTTACTCCTGAAGCTTATGATCTCTACACAAGTGACTTCATACTTCTAGACACAAAATACTCCTAAAATAGTTGATTACATTAAACACTTATTTGTAGCCAACACGAGTCTTTTAGGTATCCTAAGCAGCATCATAGAAACTCTCAATCGATAATCTAGCCTAAACATTAAGGGCCCTAGAAAACATACAAAGAATATTCCATTTTCAACACATAACAACTATCCTAAAATACCACAATGACTTTTCAAAAAACAATAACCATTGATTTTGATTTACAATTTCCAATAGGGCCCATTCTTTCACAGTTTGGAATTATTTTCTCTAGCACTATGCATTTCGTATGTTAGCCTTTAAAATACTGAGAATGGCATTGCCATTACATCGCCACATCAACTTACTTAAATTTGGATCAAACTCGGTTCCTTGATCCAACTAAACTAGACAGAAATTGGAAACTACTTGTGGCGTTCCTCAAGTCGAAAAATCCATGGAAATGACGTGGAAAGAAGAAAAGATAAAGAAAAAACAAGCAAAATAGTGGAAGGACGTAGGTGGTGCGCGCGCGCGAGAGAGAGAGAGAGAGACCATTTTCTGCTTTGCAGAAGACGCAGAAATACGAATGACGCCACATCGGATGTTTTGAAATTACGTCGGCGGAAAAGAATCGGAATCTGCTCTGTCACCTGGCTAATTTTCTAAAAGATAGCAAAGAGATGTCTTTAGAGATATTATTGGGATTTTATCTAAATCCCAAGAGCTTCTCACACGCCCAACTTGGGCGTGTAAAACGTCCAAAGGAAGATTGAGAATTATATTATTCAAATTATATTTGTTTCTTTGCAATTTTGGATAACCTAAACTTGAGATTTATTAGGAATTGTAAGTAGCAAAACTCTTTTGGATATTCAAATATAAAAAGGATGGACGTTTGTTTTTTAGAGTGAATTGCATTTGGAAAATCTCCCATAAGTGAAAAACGTTTCTCCATCTCTCTCTCTCTCTCTCTATTACTTCTAAACAACACCATTAAAGCTCCATATAGGATTGAGATAATCCCATCTATTAGATCTGATTTAGATAAGATCCATAAATAGAACAAGTGTTATTCAATCCCTTTGTGTGAAGATCAAAGGATCCCATCAGATCAACTTGCGGCGTTCGAGAAGAACGGTTCATTCGTGACAATTCGAGGAGTAGATCAAGCAGACGATCTTCTTTGTGGTAATTTCTACAAAGGTATGTTTTTTATCTATTTATTTAATCACCAAAATATAATCTAATTCCTAGAAATCTTGGGTTAAGGGCAGAATTGAAAATTAATTATTATACTATACAATTTTATTCCACTACGCATAGCAATTTTGCCCGGGGGTTATACGACCCTTCTAACAAGTGGTATCAGAGCAAACTAGGGAATATATCAGGAGGCTAACGAACCAAAGATAGATCATGCGGTTACCCGCTGTGAGCCAGGACGTTTTTCCCGGCTATCCAAGGTTCCTAGTCTTTGTGTGATTTTAATAGACATAGGACTGTTTTTAGGAAATAGTGGATCTAATCTGCTTACTGGATTTTTTCGAATGATTTCTTTACATGGTTGGATGGTACACTTGAATACGAATCCAACGAATCAAGAATCATCAAAATCCGACGGGCGGATTAGGAGATATGATTTTTGAAGTTGCATGTAATTTGCTGGAATTGCTGGAATTTTGGTGCGAAAATTAAAACGGGTTTTTGATTTTCACCCCAAACAAGTTTGAAAAACATGTAACCCAGGCATGAACTTTTCAAACAATGTCTTGGGGAGTTTGTAGCATGATCAGAACAATGATAGGTCTTTCAGATAATTGAATCCCACTCAAAATTATCCGAAAGGTCATGCTGTCCGGATTATGTCTCCGGTATGGGACAAATTTTTGCTTTTCCTATCAAACGATCTTTTTTTTCGCGTAAATTTTTTTGTGGTGATTTCTTAGATCATATAAAATTGTTTTATGATGATACTAATGGAAATCAGAATGGCTGTGTATTTATTAATTAAATATTAATCAACCTATTGAAAGTGCGAAATAATTGCTTAAGGTGAATATTGGGTAGAAAGAGAGTTTGGATGGATGTGTTCATGTGATGCATCCTTATGATTGCTTTATGCTTGTTTAATGTGCATGTTTTATTCCATTGGATGGTTGTTTGCTTAAAACATGCAAGTAATGTTATATTCACACTCCCACTATAAAAATACCCTCATTATAATATTAAGTTGATAAATGGAGTTCAAATTGAAAGAATTAAACTCCATAGCCTTCCATAGCCATCTAGTGGTTCGCTAGTCGAGAGAATAGAACGGTCACATGCCAAAGCAGAAGCCGATTCCATTCCCTTGGCCAGAGTAACTGCTAGATTCCCATGAAGATAAGGGAAACATGCAAAAATGCAAAGGTCACATGCCAAAGCAGGAGCTTTTGTAAATTTACAATGTTTTTCAAGGCAATGGGTCTAACTTAACCAAGCAAAGGGTATTGAAGCCCAAAGGATAAACATATCGCGATGCTTGGAGGCCAAAATGAAAATCGGATATTATGTGAGACATAATGGATTAGAAGAATCAGGTTGTTCAAAGTTATGAATAGGTTTCCGATACCCATTGGAGAAATTACAAATTTCTCTTGATTCACGAGGTTGAGGGGCCCGTGAATGAGACGTACAATGGGTGATACCAACGTAGATCGAAAACCCAAATCCGATGGAAATATGTCATGAAATTAATGACCTTAAATTTGATAGTCTTGCTAATGTGTGTCTCTCTTTTCATTGAATGTAGATCAATGGCTTCCTTCAACCCACTAGCTAGAATCCTCGAAGATAATAAGTTAACCGGCCCTAATTACATTGACTGGAAAAGGAATTTGATGTTGGTTTTAACGGCTGCGAAAGTTTACTGGATTCTT
The DNA here is from genome assembly GCF_043159265.1 of Tasmannia lanceolata. Lineage (NCBI taxonomy): Eukaryota > Viridiplantae > Streptophyta > Magnoliopsida > Canellales > Winteraceae > Tasmannia > Tasmannia lanceolata. The sequence continues at coordinate 21,532,635 of NW_027518700.1, forward strand.
ACCACTGCTGAACTTGAAGAGCCTATTGTTGATGCCCCACAGGCTGAAAGGGGCAGGAGGCAGAAATGAACTGATAATAATGAAATGGGTAAGTGTTATATCCTTGGCTCCATGTCCAATGTGTTGCAACAACAAAATGTTGGAATGGCTACAGCCATGAAAATAATGCTTAATCTAAAAGAATTATTTGGAGAGCAGAATCGCACAGCTAGACTGATTGCGATAAAGGGCCTTGTATCCACTAAGATGGTAGAGGGAACCCTGGTCAGGGACCATAAGTTGAAGATGGTGGGTTTTCTTAATGAACTCGGCATCTTGGGGGGCTATCATGGATGCAGAAACACAGATAGACATTGTTCTTACTTCCCTACCAGGGTCATTCAAAGAGTTTGTGATGACCTATTATATGAACAAGTTAACAATGACGTTGACTGAGCTATTAAACCAACCCAAGTCAACTGAAGATCGGCAAAAGGTAAACAAGAAGAGTGTCTTCTGAGCTGAGGATAATGTACCTTCAGTCTCCAAACTGAAAGGCAAGGGGAGAAGAAGGGGAAAAGGTCAAGCCTCCAAGTAAAAGGCTCTAGTGGTTAAGAATAAGGAAACTTTCAAGAAAAAGTCAACCAAGAGCAATGATGCATGCTTCCATCGTGGCAAGCCTGGAAATTGGAAGAGGAACTGCAGGAGCTACTTAGCTAGCAAACAGGGCGACAAGCCTTCTCAAGGTATGTCGCAAGTCTTTGTTGCTGAAACCAATATGATTGGTCCTGCATTTTCCTGGTGTGTAGATACTGGCGCGACCTCACACATCTACAATGTTTTGCAGGGGTTAAGGATAAGCAGAAGGCAGACTGATGGCGAAATTGACCTACAGGTTGGAACTGATGCAATTGTTGCATTTCAGGCTGTGGGATTACTATTTTGCGTTTTCTAGGAGATACTTACTATTAAAAGATTGTCTTTATGTGCCTTCTATAAGAAGGAATTTGATTTCTGTCTCTAAACTTATTTCAGATGGACATTTAGTAGATTTTAATAAAAGTTCAGTTTTTATTAAAAGAGAAAATTCTATTATTGTGGAAGGTGCATTAGTAGATGGTTTGTATCTGATTAACGCCAAAGAGAATGTGAGTAACATTGAGAGTATTCCAATCGTTGATGTTCCGAACCTCAAAAGGGCAAGGGACACGGTAATTCCAACTCAACTTTAGCACCTTCAATTAGGTCATATTGGCGTAGAGCGGATCAGAAGGTTAGTGAAAGATGATCCATTGGATCCTTTCAAGTGGAACTGTTTCCAACTTGTGAATCCTGTCTATAGGGCAAAATGACCAAAATTCCTTTTAAAGGCAAGAGTAGAAGAAGTGAAAGTGTGTTGGAGTTAATACATACGGATGTTTGTGGACCTCTTTCTCATCCTGCGAGAGAAGGGTTTGTCTACTTTGTGAATTTCATGGATGACCATTCAAGGTACGGATATCTGTACCTAATGCGACGTAAGTCTGAGACCCTTGAAAAGTTCAAGGAGTTCAAGAATGAAGTAGAAAACCAGTTAAATAAGAAAATCAAGACTCTTCGCTCTGATAGGGGAGTATCTCTCGGATGAGTTTAAGGACTACTTAAAAGAATATGGAATAATGTCTCAATGGATTCCACCTGCCACACCCGAGTTGAACGGTGTGTCAGAAAGAAGGAGTCGAACTTTGTTAGACATGGTTCGATCCATGATGAGTTTTGCCAAGGCACTACTGTTTCTTTGGGGGTATGCCTTAGAAACAGCACTCTATATCCTTAATCGAGTCCCAACTAAGTCAGTACCAATGACTCCATATGAGTTACGGACGGGTAGAAAACCCTCATTGAATCACATGAGGATATGGGGTTGTCTTACCCATTTTAAAAAGATAAGTGCTGACAAGTTAGAGACTCGAACCAAAAGGTGTCTATTGGATATCCTAAGGAAACAAAGGGTTATTGGTTTTATAACCCTGGCGAACAAATTTGTGTTGTAAGCCGGAATGCCACATTCTTGGAAGAAGAGTTTATCCAAGATGCAGGTGAGATGGAGAGGATTTCCTTGGAAGTGCAATCTGATAATCCAATAGAAAGATATAAGGGAACTGAGCAAGAATCTAATGAGCCTACTCCGTTACTTCGACATAGTATTAGGGAGATCAGAAGACCCCGTAAATATCTCTATCTGGGTGAGGAAATTAATCCAAACATAGAAGAAACGGATCCCCTTAATTATAGAGAGGCGATATTAGACATCGATGCGAGCAAATGGTTAGATGCTATGAAATCCGAAATGGACTCTATGTATTATAACAAGTTCTGGACTCTAGTCGATCCACCAAAGGGTATTAAGCCCATTGGATGCAAATGGATCTTTAAGAGGAAGAAGGGCCCTGATGGAAACGTGGAGGCCTACAAGATGGAAAGGTGGAGGCCTACAAGGCACGGCTTGTGCCAAAGGGTTATACTCAAAAGGCTGGAATTGATTATGAGGAAACCTTCTCGTCTGTAGCTACGTTAAAGTCCCTCAGGATTTTGTTAGCTATAACTGCACATTATGATTATGAGATCTGGCAACGTCAAAATCGCCTTCTTGAATGGAACGTTCAAGAAGATATCTATATGGTCCAGCTAGAGGGTTTTGAGGCTGCTGGAGAAGATAATCAGAAAGTGTGCAAGTTGCAGAGATCCATTTATGGACTAAAGCAAGCATCCCGCAGTTAGAATCATCGTTTTGATTAAGCGGTCAAAGAGTTTGGCTTCTCTCAAAATGTTGATGAGGCTTGTGTATATAAGAAGGTCAATGGGAGTGCCGTAACCTTTTTGGCTCTATACGTGGATGACATTCTACTCATTGAGAATGATGTAGGAATGTTATCTTACACAAAGTTATGGCTTTCCAGTACATTTGCAATGAAAGATTTGGGTGAAGCTTCTTATATATTAGGACTTAAATTATTTAGGGAGTGGAAAAATAAGAAGCTTGGGCTATCACAAGAGGCTTACGTTGACAAGATGAAAACCCAGGGGGGATGGCAACCCAAGAGGTGAATTGGGTTTTCAAAAAAATTTGCCAAAAATAAATGCGGAAGCTAAAAGACAATGGCAAATTAAAACCTTAGGCACATGGAAGCTAAAAACACAAGTGCACAATCACACAAAGATAAAGAGAGATAGAGTCAAGAGAGAGTGCACCAGATTTTAAAGTGGTTCGGTCCAAGGATCCACACCAAGGCCTACGTCCACTCCACCAAGAATCTTTATTGCTTCACTAATCCGATTCCATTAACGGAGGGGAAGCAACCCAATTACAATCCAGAGAAAGCTCTGCGTCTCCAATACGTGCTCTAGAGAAGGCTCTGCGTCTCCTACACTTGCCTCTGTGGAGATGGCTCTGCGACTCCACGCACACTTTCCAATTACAAGCATAATCAAAAGAAAATGAAAATACAAATGCCTCTTCAAAGGCAACATCAATCTCTTAAGTGCACACAAAACAATTCTCAAGGATATACAATGAAGTCCTATGCTCAATCCTTAACAAATAGCTCATAAGAGGCTCAAGGAGGTTTCCTCACACTTAGATATGTTCTAATGAAGTTTTGGTGTGTGAAAAACTAGTTTGGAGGGTTAGGAAACTCATATATATAGCCTAGGGTCAAATCTAGCCGTTACAGGGGCAAAACTGTAATTCTGTGCAACATTTAGAACTAGCCGTTGCGCCCCAACGGCTATTTCCAATGCACCAGCGGCGGTAGCCCGCCGTAGGCCTGTTGGAGTTTTAACAAAAAACAGTTTTTTCAGCCTGTTTTGTAAAATTCATATCTCCCTCGTTTCTTATCGAATTTTGACGTTCTTACACTCTATTTGAATGGAAACGTTGAGATCTTTCTGTTAAAAATATTTTCAATAATATTTGAAAATGTTTAGGACTAATTATTATCAAATTAAGGTCTGTGGTCACTAAGTGAATCACTAAGTGCCAATCATTTTTATCTTTTGGGTGTGTTCTGTAGGGCTTGTCCCAAGATATTTATCATGTTTTAGGACCCTAATAGAGTATGATTAAATATTGTTAGGTGCTCCTTGGTCCTCTCATAAGTACTAAGCTAAGGATTGGGTTTTTACATTCTAAGACTTGACAAACACTCAATTTCTTAAATGTCTTCATCTCTTCAAGTCTTCATTGTCACCATGGATCATCTCTTCCATTCTTTTGGCTTCACAAGGTCTTCATGAAATGCTCCAAGCCTTAATCTTCCTTTGGCTTCAAATGATCTCCATTTGGTTCATGCCACAATCCATGCAATGTCCTTGACTTTTGTGTTTGATTGCTTGAATCTCCAACACATGCACTTAAACATCAAACACATTAGAAATACAACTCAAATCAACTTGTGTTTGGAATCATCAAAACATAGAAGATTGCCAAGGTGAGAACCATTGGGCTTACACAAGATATTGGCAAAGTTTAATATGGCAGATTCCAAGAAGGGATTAATCCCTTCAGGCATGGAATCAGGCTATCCAAGAAGATGTCTCCAAAGACATATGAGGAGAAGTAGTTGATGAATAAAGTTCCATATGCTTCGGCTATGGGAAGTCTTATGTACGCCATGTTATGTACAAGGCCAGATATCTGCCATTCTAGAAGTGAGGTTAGCAAATATCAGTCAGACCCAGGTCCTGAGCATTGGACGGCGGTTAAACATATTTTTAAATATCTTAAGGAGAAACAAACATTATTGTTTAGTTTATGGGGCAGACGAGTTAGTTGTTTCTGGCTTTACCAATGCGGACTTTCAGTCTGACGTTGATGATATGAAGTCTTCTTCAGGCTTTGTTTTTACTTTGGCTAGTGGAGCGATATCTTGGAGGAGTTGTAAACAAGACACCACAACAGATTCTACCACTGAAGCAGAATATATCGCTGCCAGTGAGCGGCGAAGGAGGCAATATGGCAGCGGAAGTTTTTGGATGACCTTGGCGTCGTTCCCTCTGTTGAGAGACCAATTACGCTGTATTGTGATAACAGAGGGGCTATTACTCAAGCACAGGAACCAAGGTCTCATCAGAAGTCTAAGCACGTTCTTCGGAAGTATCATGTGATACGGGAGATCATAGACAAAGGTGATATTGCCATAGCAAAGGTGGCTTCAGCGGATAACGTGGCAGACCCTTTCACTAACAGCGTGTTTGGATTGCTGGAATAGGCAATCAGAATCGGTATTTGATTCAGACTTCACTAATTCTAGCGTTTGGCTGAGCTTAATCGGTGTAATGGGTATCACCTAGTAGAATTTTTGGTGGAATATCGGCCGGATTACGTTACCGCCCAAGATAGGTGGTATTCTGATTCCCATCGCAAAAACATTCTATTTTGGTGGAGAAAATTTCTCTCCGTGATTCTCTCCCATAGTAGTAGTTTTAGGCATGGGAATTTCTAGTGGGTGGGGTCACTTCTCTTCTCTCTCCCTCTCGTTATAATTCCTCTTCTGTTCTCATATGAGATATGTTTCATCTGCTTCTATGATCTTCCTCATCTCATTTTCATTCCACTAGTTTTTCGTTTCTCTTTGAAATTCTTGTCTCTAAGATTCACTTTTCTCAATCTCAGAGTTGCATCGAAATTAAAATTTTGAAGCTCTGGTTTAAAAGCACAACCGAAAATTCTATCATATGGTTCTTGGAAGTGCCAAAGGTCAAGGTCGGCCCAATTGCCTTCAATGCCAAATTAAGCGATTGATAGACGATATTGGTTGAAAATAGTAAATAAATGAAATAGTATCATCAATTAGAAGATATAAGAATGAAGTTAGTTAACTTTGTCTTATTATACAGAGGAAATTAGGATGTCGAAGTTATCATTTTGACCATTGTTATTCCAGAACTAAATGAAATATCAAATACGAACAGATGACAGGATATCCTGAATCTTTCTCTTGGTTGGGGCTTTTAATTTACCAAAAGGAGTCCCAACATAAGAGCTAAGGTGGGTTTGTGAGAAGCGTGAGAAAACAGTCAGGAGAGAGGAGGGTTTGGGAGAGGAGGAGACGTCAATATGATTCCTGATTCTAAAAACTTATCCAAACATCATAATCGGAATTAACATTCCCTTTTCCAAGGGAATTAGTATGGGAATGGAATTTGATGCCCATACCGATTCCTAATTCCGGTCATCCAAACACACCATAAGTCCCTTAGTAAAAAATTGTTTGACAAGCATGTTGAGGGAATGGGTCTTAGATATATGCACGACTGGATCTAAAGTCAGTGGGAGATTACTTTAAATTCCAGTGTACGTTGCATTTTTCATTAATAAAGAATTATTTCATGACAACTTTGGGAAAGTGATATTTACGCCCCTTTTGATCACTAGGGACACCCAGCGTCAGTCTATTAATGACCAAAAAGGGGCTACTGTACTTGACGTCAGAAGAATCCAGTGGATTTGATTGCCTCGTACACTAGCGCTAAGTGTCCCTGGTGATCAAAAGGGGCGTAAATATCACTCCCCTAACTTTGGGTGCTATTTTGTTAATATGTGAGATGTGCTTATTTTTACACATATTAGTCCTCAGGTAGCAAAGTAGGAATACCATACTCAAGGATTCACAGATCCTAAGGAGCAGGGAGATTGAATTCCGGTTCTTTGCAAACCTTAAAAGTTCTTGGTTGGCGTGGAGATTGGACATCTCCTCCTGTACACAACCAGCACCAGTCTTGCTGGCATGCACATGTTGTGGGGTGACTTATCTCAATCACTTGCGTAGTAGACCCTAAGCAAGAAGAGTGGGAGCGACGATCAGGATCGTGCTCTGAACTGGATCTCATTGGAATAGCCTGTGGACAAGAGATTGTAAGGCTATTCCACCAAACAGGACCCTCTACATGTCCTTTGACCTGAGGGATCTTATTGGTCTGTGGGCCCGTCCCGTTATCCCGTTATCTTGGTCCATCTTACAATGGTTCTCTTAGGAACCATTTAAGGGTGGTACTGGAACCTATGAGACTAATAGTGATACCCGACAAGGAATTATCTGCCTCATATACATGAGGGTACCATCTATAGTTTTGGTCAGAGCAGTAGGCGTATAAAATACCTGGCTAGGTGGATTTGATAAATGATTTATCAAATGTTTATCAAATGTTTTTACAAAAATATTTTAAATGGTTTTAGTAAATGCATTTGTGGGCCTAAGCTGCTTGACTGAAAGGCATACCTAGAGTGGGCCAAGGCGTAGTGTATGTCCACCCCACGTAGGACTCAACTCAGTAAATGGAGAATGGAGAAAGGACTTGCACATATTGGATGTGATTAGGGGTAAGATGATTTGACGGTCATCTTCAGGATTATGTCTCGATGGTGGCCACTGATCCAATGCGATTATAGTATTGACTATGGATAAAATCGCAGTGGAGCCCATCATTGAGTTCTGCAGAATCGACCGTTAAATCCCTGCAACGATCCAACTCATAACTCGAATGACCTGTTTATATCTTCGGATAAGGGTCCCGCATTTATTTGATTGCACAAACGAACTTATTTCGTTGCATTTGATGCAAAGGGAACGGATATCATAGTGTATGTACACTATGAGATAGATTGGGAATACCAAATTGGTTAAGTGTTAACCAAAAGAGGTATTATAGGTTATATATTTTAATTGGATGGAGCTTTCTTCCCATTGGATGGGAATCATTTGTTTAATTAGAAGAATTAAATAAGTACTTGAATTTAACCCTATTTGACAAAATTTCATATTGAGGGCAAGTGGGAGATTGTTAGTCAAGGTGCCCTAAAATATGGAATTTCGTCCAACAAGATATGGAAGATATTATTTTAATATATAAAAATAAAATTAAAAGGCAAGTCAAGTTGTATTAGGAAACAACTTTCATTGGAGATATCGAAGGGAGATCTTTTAGGATTGGATTAGAAAAACAAATTGCAAGGATCCTATGTGTATTAGGAAACCTAGTTACATTTGGAAACTAATTTTCTAAAAGACAGCAAAGAGATGTCTTTGGAGATATTATTGGGATTTTATCTAAATCCCAAGAGCTTCTCACACGCCCAACTTGGGAGTGTAAAACGTCCAAGGAAGATTGAGATTTATATTATTCAAATTATATTTGTTGCTTTGCAATTCTGGATAAATTAAACTTGAGATTTATTAGGAATTGTAAGTAGCAAAACTCTTTTGGATGCTCAAATATAAAAAAGGATGGACGTTTGTTTCTGAGGAGTGAATTGCATTTGGAAAACCTCCCATAAGTGAAAACATTTCTCCATCTCTCTCTCTCTCTCTCTCTCTCTCTCTCTCTCTCTCTCTCTCCATTACTTCTATTCAACACCATTAAAGCTCCATATGGGATTGAGATAATCCCATCCATTAGATCTTATTTAAATCAGATCCGTAAATAGAACAAGTGTTGTTCTATCCCTTTGTGTAAAGATCAAAGGATCCCATCGGATCAACTTACGGCGTTCGCGAAGAAGGGTTCGTTCGTGACGATTCAGGGAGTAGATCAAGCAGACGATCTTCTTCGTGGTAATTTCTACAAAGGTATGTTTTCTATCTGTTTATTTAATCACCTAAGGGCAGAATTGAAAATTAATTATTATACTATGCAATTTCATTCCACTGCGCATAGCAATTTTGCCGGGGGTTATACGACCCTTCTAACATAAATCACTTCCTGGAAGGTCCCACTACATGTTGAAATGTTGAAATTAGCAATAGGAGTGAAAAAATGGAAAACTAAACAGAGAGGCTAGACACTGGAAAGAAACATGCTTCGTATATATTACTTATAGATAATTATATTTATATGAATTGAATGTGAATTGTTGGGTATGTACTATGCAAACAGATTTATATGAATTACATGTGAAATGTTGTATGTAATGAATTATGCACATGTCACTAGGTGTTCGATGTTAATAAATTATTAGGGATAACTATCTTGCTTATGTGATGATGTCTTTTAAGAGTGTTTTTGTGTTTATTCTAAAATTTCTCTAAGTTTCATCGTAAAATTCTATCATTTGCATATATTTCAATTCATGTCCATGATTTTACACAATTTCCAGCGAAATTCCCATCTGAAACCTAAACATTTCCGTTTTTGCGGCTTCCAAACAGAAACCAAAACCGAAATCTCTCTCTCTCTCTCTCTCTCTCTCTCTCTCTCTCTCTCTCTCTCTCTCAATCCATGGCTCTGGGTGGACTCCTACTTTGGTCATCAATAGAAAGACCGACATTGATGCAAGACCTAAACAATGAAGAGGTAGAAAGGACCTAAAGAGCTTCTATATGGATCTTTCTTTGTTTTGATAATTAGTCAATGTAATCAAGGCAATGATCCTTAATTTGAATTTTTCAAATTCACATTTTTTACAGTGTTTTTTTTTTTTTTTTGGGTGCATCAGGAAGCATCAAAATATGTTCGAGTAATTTTAGGTTTACTCTGATCTGATTCAGGACTGAAAAACACTTTTTCCAAAGAAGAAACTCAAAAACACTTGTTCCAAACAAAAAATAAATCATCAACTAAGAATTGAGAATTCCCATATACTCAAAATATCATACAAATGCTACACGAATTGTTGCGCTTCAATAACAAAATTGAGATTGGGAAAACAAGAAACATGAAAAGAGGCAGTGTAGGGGCTTCAGCTTACCACATTTACCCTGTTTTCTTCAACAATTCTTTGAAACTCTTTCTGACTGGCTTGGATCAGATCTTTTACAGTATCGAATGTGGTCAACCTAATGCTGCAAAATATTAAACCTTTACGACATGACCATCGTTATGCGGAGCGACAAATAGGGTAATTTATGACCCAAAGCATCTAGTTTCCTAAGTCCCTGTTTGTTTCAGATTATGACAAACGATTGTCAACCCTAAACCTATTATCGGACTCAAATTTAAGGCCCTGTTCGTTTCAGATTATGACAACCGATTGTAAGCCCAAACCTATTATTGGACTCAAAATTACATTTAAATTTGAGTCCAATAATAGGTTTAGGCCTGACAATCGGTTGTCATAATCTGAAACGAACAAGGCCTAAACATAATTTTGAGTCCAATAATAGGTTTTGGACTTACAAACAGTTGCCATAATCTGAAATGAACAGGGCCTAAGCAGGAGTGTCACCATCACTTCAAGATTCATGCAACTATGAACAAGAGATTATATGACAGATACAATCACTGCTGGAAAGAGATCGAAACAGACCTGCTGTTTGGTAGGGTTTTCAATGCATTGGGCAAGAAACCCCGGTACAATCCAATGATACCATCACGTGCCACAATGCCTGCATTTGTATCGGGTAATTAGAAGTGCATATTTATTGGAAATAGGTGATTTCTATTGAAAGTATCAGATATAAAATGTCACATTATGGGGGTCTGAATTGAACACCAATTGATTAATAAAATTTCATAGCACGGTTTGGAGATTGGAAGAGCTAACTCTCATATTATGGAGGTCTGAATTAAACACCAAATGAGGAATAAAATTTCATTGCACAATTTGGAAATTGGATGAGCAATGCCTAAAATGCAATGATGTAATTGATCATGAAGAGTAAAATATTGCAAATTTAATCTCCTAGATGTATGGCTCAATTACCACAATATCATGTCACTTGGGGATTTAGAAGTCTCGAGCAAACTCTTCACGAGGTTGCAATTTTTTCTGGAACAGAACTTTATCCAGAAAAGAAGTAAATGAGAGAGAGAGAGAGAGAGAGAGAGAGAGAGAGAGAGAGAGAGAGAGAGAGAGAGAATGGGATGCTTTAACATTATAGAAAACAACACATTACCCATGCAGAACAGAAGTCAAAAATGTATACCAACCTATATTAACTATTCAAAATGTCCTATTCCATCTTTGTGGAGAACTCTTCAAATTGAAGGTGGTGATACCAGACAAAAACAAGCCTATGCCGTATTTCCCAGCTTTATATAATTCAACACCTTTGAAAAGTCAATAGAAGGCTCAAATCCAGAGTGCAGCAAGATATGCTCAGTTGGAATCTCAGAGGAGCTGTTCTTTCTAGTGAAACCGGACTACATCTTACATAGCCCACCCATATTAAGTTGTCCATGTCCAAGAAGTATTATTCCGCATCAAATCACCTGGATGATTTTTGGGGTGGGAGGTAAGTCATCATGAATTTGAATGTTCTCTAACTACACACTCCATTGTTCCGCCTCCATGACGGTTGCATATTGTTCGTGGTACCCTAATCTCCATGAAAGAAAGAAAGAAAGAGGTGAGAAGAGAAAAGAGATGGAGAGGGAGATAGAGAGTTCAATATCTATCCTCCTCAAAATATGTATGATATATGTACGTGACTAGGGTTCATGTACAATGACTAAAAAACCCTTACCCACGTATGTAATTACACCGCTACATCTAACACTCCCACTAATGCTGAAGTGTACGTATCATACTGTAACGACCCAGAATTTTTGCATCCAAAGTCGCTACCAAGAAAAAAGACCTAAGAAAAATATGAGCCTATTTTTTTTTTTAAACAACCATTGCATTTTTTAGTGGAAGCGGATTTCAAGTTGAAATAAAAGCAATATAATTTCCACTCGACAATTAATGAGAGAATTAAAACCATTTAATTAAAACATCCATTCAATAATTAATCATAATTAAACCAATAACTCAATTGTCTGAAATCCCAAACATACTACAAATCTTGCAATTAAAATAAGAAACCGCGTAATTGACTATAATGTCAATTCGTCCCAAAAATCCTGACACGCATTCCCCTTGTCCCGTGATTGGTCCTATATGTCTTCATTTGAGAATGCTCCACCTTCTTCTCCTACATGTCCTGTAGGAGAACAAGGTTAGAGGAAGATCATATAGTAGTCCTGCAAGGTAAAAGAAATAATAGTACTACTCATTTATAATTATATGCTTCATGAAACAAGAAATTTGCACCATTTAAGAGTCCATTTTCCATTTATTATCATTTGGATTAAAGCATTTAAAAGCAGAGACAGTTAACATATGCAACGCATAAATCATGTCAGGCAACTATGAACTAAAAGTAATTAAATACAGTAACAGATTTCAAGTGCAATAAATGATTCATATCAGGCAATTATGACACTCACTCCCCAGTGATCATACGAAAATCCCCATTTTCTTTCTCAATTTGCGGTGGCCTTTGGCCTAGCGGTGGCTTTCTAGCCTGGCCGTCAATCACTGACCATCAGGTAGACCCCGCCCCCTAATGGGACGCTCAACCTTCTAGGATTCCGCTCGGGTCACCATGTACGTCCACCCCCACATGCATCGCCAAACAGATGTCGTACACTCTCGGCCTGAGTGGCTTTTGGCATTAAGTGCCCAAGGTTAGATCCAAGGGGTCTCATCAGTCCGCCCTACCCTCACTTCCATCCTAAATCATTGTACAGTGAATGCTAGGTACATACCTTACCCTTTTTCAGTGGAAAAGTATTTTTCCTATCTCAATCCATTCATGTTTGGATTCTTCCAACATTTGCTCATTCTCGTATTATATATATCGTTCCATTATTAATAGAATCAAGCAGTCATTTCACTACTCTTAACCTAAGAACAATCATTAGTAGGTCGAATAAAATCAAGTAGAGCAATTATGAGGCATGTATTATTTGAAAGTGTACAACAAGACAATAGATTTCATTTTTATTGGAGAGAAAATACTACAACAATTTCGCAATTTCAAATGGGCATAGAATTAGAAATCAACAATACTCTTATTACCATCACCAAATAGAACTATTAACACTTGCCTTGAGTTTTGAGTCGAACAAAGGAAATGATGGGGCGCCTCTACATGTCGAACCACAAAGTCCCTGTAAGGTGTCGTACTAATGGTGTTACACATGAACCCAAGTTAAAATCCTTTATCGTTTCTTCATTGATTCCTATTTGAAAAGTTAGTTTTCCTTAACAACAACTATATACATATCATTCGAGGTCTCTTTTAGATTCCATTATTGTTTTACCACCGTACTTATGATATAATAATTATGTTCCATTTCTTTCTATAAAACAACCATTAAAGTAGTGTTTTCGTGTAAACTCTTATTACATAAATAGTCAGACATGTACAGGTTTACCATAAAACCATAGGCCCTTCTTATACAGCCTAACTATGGAAGAAAATAACCGAAAATACCCAACTCCACACTGTTTAGGGTGCTGATTTCTAACTTAAAAATAGCCCCTAAGCATGCAAAGTTGTTCCAGTATATGTCATAGTCATGGGTATCCTATACCCTTCGTAAGTGACTTATAGTTATAACATATTTACGCAAAACGGCCCTCATTAAATGTATTTAAGTGCTAAAATTTTCAGAAAACACGATAGTTGATCCCATATTAAATTGCTACATATTTACGAAATATAGGTTACATGCTATAACTTATAACACAGACATAATACATTATTTCCATCTTTACGTATGCTGATTTTTGTGAAGTCTTCTTAATTGCACATAACTTGTATATATACAACGTATTTACCTATTTGAACATCTATGTGAATAATGGGTTAAAGTTCAGAATTAACCCGCTATGAAAACATCGATTAGGTGCTGATTGTTTTTTGGATTTAACTCCTTAAAAACTCATAACGAACACAAACTCAGTCATAAAGTCTCAAATAAATGCTCTTCACCATTAAAGTACTTTTTGAATCAAAGGAAGAAAATATAATGTGACATTAACCAAAGAAGTACATATACCCTAACTTACTAAATTTCTTTAAGCTTAGAGATTCTAATTACTTACATGGGCCCACCCTAACTATTGACGTACATATACCCTATTTGGGCATGCGTACAGTTAATAAAAGGGAATTTGGATTTTCCTAAAACTCACAAATTTTGTTTCCTAAATTATCTCCTAAGTAGTTGTTATAATTAACTCTGCAAGTGATCTTCTCTTATTTTCTTTCCTTGTCTTAATACATTTTCCATGCATTAGTAGAGCTTTCTGTCTCATTCCATAAATACTAAGTAGACTTCCTTCATACTTTAGATTTCCTATAATTATATAAAGAATGAGTAAGCAAGCTTCCATTTATAGGAGATTGCAATAATGGGAAGGTGGGAAGATCTTTTTATTCTTTTCTTAATACTTAAGTAAACTAAAAGATAACACCTATTCTTACTATTAACACTCCAAAACATTGCCTTATAAGACAAATTCACATACTAAAAGAAGGGTCGTAACTTCCTCAAAACACGTCCGAAACGCGAAATATTAGGTCCGTTGGATTGGTATTTGAAATACCCATCTATCGGGACCAAAATCAAGTCAAACGGACAAGATTTGATGCCCCAAAAATTGGTTATACTGAAAAAAACGGAAATACACTAGGTTTTTGTTCCGAAAGTATATGGCCAAGATGAAATTAACAAATTTTAAACTCTACAAGCCCTTGCTGGAGCCGGGTCTTTACATTCTACCCCCCCTAAAGGAATTTCGGGAGTTGAGATTTTTTTTTCTACCTACCCTTGACATAGTCAAATGAGAGCTTATGAATTGTAACTACATTGATATCATATGTCAAAAATTTTATGCTATAATATCAAAATTTTAAAGATACCTTCAGGGCTTGAATAGTTATCGCCTACTGACTCTCTTTCAATAACCTCGATCCTTGGCCTCTTTCTTATTGCACTAGTGACTTCTTATCCGAGTGAAGTGATACCTGATCTTCCCTTCTCTACGAACTCTCAGAATCAGATGAAATAATATGGACAATCCTTTTTATTGACACTTCTCTTTCAAGTTCGGGAATTTCTTCCTTAGGTTCTTTCGGTCTCTCTTCCGGATCCTCTTCTAGTTCTTCTTCCGAATCCTCCTCTGGTTCTTCTTCTGGATTAAAAGAATTATCCTCATATTTCCTTTTTAAGCATCTCTTCCTCTGGCTCTGTCTCTTCGGAAGAGAAATCTCTAATTGCAAACATTCCTTGCCAAGCTCTCCTTTCATTATTTGCTTGCCTATCCGATAAGTGTATCTTGTTGATATATTTTCTTGCGGTGATCTTTGTGCGAGCCATCCTGAATTTTCAATAATTTTATGGCAAAATCGTCAGATATATCAATATACTATCTCTAAGAATAACCATCATATGTAGAGGAAATCTTCGCAAGTCAAAAATTCTATCATTGATAAAATCTTGGTGCATTTTCATTCTTATCATCATCAAATCTCATAAACATACTTATATATTTTCATCAACAATCTTTATAATCACGTAGAAATCAAACATCAAAAATTTATCTTTTTAATATGATCGCACTTTTTGGTACATTGATATTAACCATCCAATAGCGTGACAAATTAAAATCCTTCCCTCTACTTTGCCAGCTCCAATTGTGATTAACAATCGACTTCCTATCAAATCCACTTAAATCTTCAAACTCCTTCGGATTATCCTCAAAATTCCAATATAAAGTAATTCTAGGCGCAAAAGGTTTAATCCTTCTTTCTGACAATAACGAAATCATTTTTAAATTTCCTAAGCTCTACAGATCTCTCTCCTTTACGAATCCTACCATTTCATATCCAAAATTCGAAGGCACTAATTACGGACACAAAACCTCTACGAATTTCTACGCTAGGCCAAATACTCTACTCTTATGATCTCCCCAGAACAAGGCCTATCGCCACTAATCCAACCTTAAACATATCTAGTAACTACAACAAGAATAAAAATTACAAGGGAAAGCATTAATTAAAATTCTGACCTTCAGCCGCCGCATCTGATGCCTCAACATTGTCATTAACGAGTGCAAAGAAACGCCTCTTCGGTGCTTGTTGTGCATTCCTTTCTTGGGTTTTAATCTTTTACAAATAAAAGTCAACTTAGTATTTATGGACCTGCTTGTTAACGTGGGTTTTAATCTTTTGCAAGTTTTCATCAAGTAGGAGCCCTAGTTAATTCTTTTGAGTATTGCACAAATCAAGGAAGCAGGATTCTTCCCTAGGAGTCTTCGATTCCCGCTTTCGATTTCCATTTCGATTCCCGCTTTCGATTCCCGCTCTAGCAACCTTGAGCAGGATTCTTCCCTGGGAGCCTTCGATTCCCGCTTTCGATTCCCTCTCTGGCAACCTTGGCACAAAT
The DNA here is from genome assembly GCF_043159265.1 of Tasmannia lanceolata. Lineage (NCBI taxonomy): Eukaryota > Viridiplantae > Streptophyta > Magnoliopsida > Canellales > Winteraceae > Tasmannia > Tasmannia lanceolata. The sequence continues at coordinate 21,548,811 of NW_027518700.1, forward strand.
AAAATGGTTTCCTTGCTCTTGATAAATAGATTTGGGCTCTTCTTGAGGAATGTGGTTTTTCTTTAAAACAAGAAAAAAAGGAGGTTTTGTGTTCTGTTTGGCTTTAAAAGTAGCAATCTTACAAACTATAAAAATAAAGTGTTAAGAAATAATGATTACCTTATTTTATAATACCTAAGTCATGTTAATGTCACATTGTATTTTCTTCCTTTGATTCGAAAAGTAATTTAAAGGAGCATTTATTTGAGAATTTATGACTGAGTTTGTGTTTGTTATGGATTTTTAAAGAGTTTAATCCAAAAAAAATCAGCACCTAACCGATGTTTTCATAGAGGGTTAATTCTTAACTTTTATTCGCATAGATGTTCAAATAGGTAAATACGTTGTATATATACAAGTTATGTGCAATTAAGAAGCCTTACTTCACAAAAATCAACATACGTAAAGATTGAAATAATGTATTATGTCTGTGTTATAAGGTATAGCATGTAACCTATATTTCGTAATTATGTAGTAATTTAATATGGGATCGACTATCATGTTTTCTGAAAATTTCACTTAAATACATTTAACGAGGGCCGTTTTGCATAAATAGGTTAACTATAAGTCACTTACGGAGGGTATAGGATACCCATGATTATGACATATAATGGAACAATGTTGCATGCTTAGGGGCTATTTTTAAGTTAGAAATCACCACCCTAGACATTGTGAAGTTGGGTATTTTCGGTTATTTTCTTCCATAGTCAGGCTGTATTAGAAGGTCCTATGGTTTTATGGTAAACCTGTACAAGTGTGACTATTTACGTAGCTAGGAGTTTACACTAAAACACTACTTTAAGGGCTATTTTATAGAAAGAAATTGTACATAATTATTATATCATAAGTACGGTGGTAAAACAATAATGGAATCTAAAAGAGACCACGAATAATATGTATATAGTTGTTGTTAAGTGAAACGATAAAGGACTTTAACTTGGGTTCATGTGTAACACCGTTAGTACGACACCTTACAGGGACTTTGTGGTTCGACACATAGAGGCGCCCCATCATTTCCTTTGTTCGACTCAAAACTCAAGGCAAGTGTTAATAGTTCTATTTGATGATGGTAATAAGAGTTGTTGATTTCTAATTCTATGCCCATTTGAAATGACGAAATTGTTGTATTATTTTTACTCTCCAATAAAAATGAAATCTATTGCCTTGTTGTACACTTTCAAATAACATGCCTCATAATTGCTCTACTTGATTTTATTTGACCTCCTAATGATTGTTCTTAGGTTAAGAGTAATGAAATGACTGCTTAATTGTATTAAGAATGGAACGATATATATAATACAAGAATGTGCAAATGTTGGAAGAATCCAAACATGAATGGATTGAGAGAGGAAAAATACTTTTCCACTAAAAAAAGGTAAGGTAGGTACCTAGCATTCACTGTGTAATGATTTAGGATGGAAGTGGGGGTAGGGCGGTACTGATGAGACCCCTTGGATCCAAACTTGGGCACTTAATGCCAAAAGCCACTAGGGCCGAGAGCGTACGACACCTGTTTGGCGATGCATGTGCGGGTGGACGTACAAGGCAACCCGAGCGGAAACTTAGAAGGTTGAGCGTCCCATTAGGGAGCGGGGTCTACCTGATGGTCAGTGATTGACGGCCAGGCTAGAAAGCCACCGCTAGGCCAAAGGCCACCGCAAATTGATAAAGAAAATGAGAATTCCGTATAATGACTGGGGAGCGAGTGTCATAATTGCCTGATATGAATCATTCATTGCACTTGAAATCTGTTACTGTATTTAATTGCTTTAAGTTCATACTTGCCTGACATGATTCATGCATTGCATATGTTAAATGTCACTGCTTTTAAATGCTTTAATCCAAATGATAATAAATGGAACATGGACTCTGAAATAGTGCAAATTTCTTGTTTCATGAAGCATATAATTATAAATGAGTAGTACTGTTATTTCTTTTACCTTGCAGGACTACTATATGATCTTGCTCTAACCTTGTTCCCGTACAGGACATGTAGGAGAAGAAGGTGGAGCATTCGCAAATGAAGACATATAGGACCAATCACGAGAATTGCAAGATTTGTAGTACATTTGGGATTTCAGACAATTGAGTTATTGGTTTTAGTTAATGGTTTAATTATGATTAATTATTGAATGGATGTTTTAAATAAATGGTTTTAATTATGTCATTAATTGTCAAGTGGAAATTAAATTGCTTTTATTTCAAATTGAAATCCGCTTCCGCTAAATAATGCAATGGTTGTTTCAAAAAAAATAGCCTTATATTTTTCTCGGGTCTCCTTCTTGGTAGCGACTTTGGATGCAAAAATTCTGGGCCTAATCAATTACACGGTTTCTTATTTTAAATTGCAAGATTTGTAGTACGTTTGGGATTTCAGACAATTGAGTTATTGGTTTTAGTTAATGGTTTAATTATGATTAATTATTGAATGAATGTTTTGAATAAATGGTTTTAATTCTCTCAATAATTGTCGAGTGGAAATTATATTGCTTTTATTTCAAATTGAAATCCGCTTCCACTAAATAATGCAATGGTTGTTTCAAAAAAAATAGCCATGCTTTGAAAACTTCATGGACGAGAAGGGTTCAAAGTTAAGGGGGCTGGCTCTGCTCCCTTTGTAACTACTATAACTTTAGGTGGAGAAGCATGCCAGCATAAAAGGAAGAAATCACTCTCTCTCTGCTTCACTTCATGATACATCCAGACCGATTCCACATGTGAGGGGCGTAAATCGCATATGGAGATCTAAGAAGGGAGTGGATAGGCGACAAGAAGACTGGTCTTGCTCTTCATGTGAATATGTGAATTTCAAATGGAAGGATAAGTGTCGTTGGTGTTGGCAGATTAAAAAACCCCAAAATCTGGTGACCAGTATCAGTCCTCCATCCTCCCCGGATAGCAAGGGTGGGATGTGGCCTGATAGAGGGGATGTTATATTTCATTTGGAGTGGGGGTTTCTTCCTAATCTATTTCAGGTGGCGAGGTAGGTATTCGAATGGATTCCTTAAAGTCATGTCTGATAGGGAAAAGGAGAGATATCAAAGGAACCCTAGAGGATATGTGGCTCTGGGCACTGAAGCACTGGGAAATTCCATTGTTACACTATCCCAATTCATTGGCTAAGGATGAACTCCTATTTATATTTGAATCGGAAAAGCAGGCCAATAAGATCCTAGCCAGGGGACCCGAAGCTTTGGGAGATCATCTCTTGTCTCTTTCAGCGTGGCATAGGGGCTATACCCAGAGTGAGGAAGTTCTCTAGGTTAACTTTTACGGTATTCCCTTGCACGCCTGGGCCACTTCAACGGTGGAAACCTTAAGGAGTTTGTTCGGTAAGGTCTTGGAGACAAAAATGAAAGGTAATCACCAACACTGTATGAACTTCGTGTCGGCCAAAATCCTAACCTCCCGTTGACGCATATCAGGCCTCCTATTAATATCCAGATCTTTGATCGTTATTACCCTGTTGGATTTGAAATTCAAGAGGACCCGATGGAATGTTCAGTTAGTCTGGAGCTTCCCGGTCATGAGGGATGGCCGGTGGCTTTAAACTCTCCCCTTAAAGCCGTTGCTGACTTTTCGACGGGGCTGATAACTGCCGGCTCTCCGGTGCCGCAGGATAAGCTCCCCGGCGATCCGTTGGTCTCCCTGCCTAATTCAACTATTGGTCCTATCCAATCAATTAATGGTGCGCTGCCCAAGACTGGACTGTCGGTAGGTGGGTGGGGTCTGGGAAAAAGGTTCTTGGTCAGGAATACTTGATATCTTATGGGTTTGGCATTAGGAAGTATGCCCTCCTTACCCTTAAGTGAAAATTGAGGAAAATTGGACGGTTGGATAACCTCTTTCCCCTATCCAGGATAGTTTCTGCCCTTGGATAAGCACTTCTTGGTCCCCATCTAGCTATTTATGGGTCGGGGGCCCCTCCCCAATTTTTGCTAAGGATTGGGTCTAAACAGCTTCTCGTATTTTGTACAATTGCTATTATTGACTTTTGGATGGTGGGGTATGCTATGCAATATCTATGGTAGCTGTTCTTGACCCGTATTGCGCGCGGTGCATTTAGAGCCCTCTTATTGAGAAAATAAGGGCCTTCTTTACAAAGGAGCCTTCTCTCTTGATAGGGGAAAAGGTTTAAAGGCGAAACGTTTTGGTTCCTTTGGTCTCTTGGCGACTCAACTTTCACTTTGTGTAGGTAGAAATGAGCAACCAACCGAAGCAGGAATCTCATTCTTGCCCTGGGGGTCTAAGCAGGAAGCTATTCATGGATATCCTGGTTTTGGAAAGAATCTTTCACAGGATGCGAATGATGGTTTATGACGAAGAGAGGGCGTCCATCAATGATCCAACCTGTAAAGAGACCTCAGGGGATGTGCTTAGGAAATTCTGGGACATTTTTAAGCAAGATGTTAAAGATTGCCCTTTCTCTTTCTACAATGTTTGTGGCTTTGTCCGAGTGGAAGAGTCTCACTCGCCTTTGTACAATCACCCTTTCTTCAAACTGCTCGTGAGTGAGGAAAGAGCTAAGAGGAAACGTACTTGGGAGCTCAGTAGGGAGGTGGCTATTAGATATATATAGAAAAAAAGATCTTTATCCAAAAAATTCCTGGTTTTTTTGGAGAGGAACCCGGATGCCGCCCTCATGAGCTTGCCAGTTTTCCACCTCCAACAAACTCTGGAGGAGCTGGAGAAGTGTGCTTCCTAGATGTGCAACCCCGTCTTGGATCGGCCCTAGGTTCCTGTGGTAGCTAGGCGATCTCTGTGGAGATAAGGAGGGAAGAAAGAGATATGCTTTTGCATCTTGTTATCATTTCACGTTTTCCTCTTTTGGGTCGGGGTATACTTGGTCCATTCTTCATATGATATTTTGTAATACATGCCAGACTCATGGTCCCCTGTGTTATTTTATATCAATAAAATTTGTCATCTTTCAAAAAAAATAGCCTCATATTTTTCTCCGGTCTTCTTGGTAGCGACTTTGGATGCAAAATTCCGGGTCGTTACACATACATCTCCAGCTTGGCACACATCATCTAACCTCGTTCTACCTAGAGGTTTAGTAAACATGGCAACTATATGTTTTCCTGATCTAGTGAAAACAGTACAAATCCCCTTTTCTCGAATCCTCTGATGAATGAAATGACAGTCCACCTCAATGCAAGGTTTTAAATTTCAGTTTCGGAATACGTTTCGGTCCTCACCGAAACCGAAATTTCGGCCGAAATTTCGAAATTTTGGACGAAATCAGACGAAACCATTAATTTTATCTTGTCCTAAAATTTCGGCCAAAATTTCTGAAATTTCGATAATTTCACCCGAAATTTCGGGAAAATATTAAATAACATCAAATTTCCAGATTTATTGGGATTTTCGTGATAAACGAAATTTCGATCGAAATTTCGGTCGAAATTTTACATTTCGAGTTACCGTGATTCCGGTTTCATTCTCCACCGAAATCCGAAATTTCATATTTTAGTCGAAATTTAAAACATTGTCTCAATGTGCTTCGTCCTCTCATGAAATACCGGATTGGAAGCAATATGAATTGCCTTATTGTCACAATACAATGAGGCTGGTGATGAAGAAGGTAAGCCGATCTCTGACAAAAAAGATCTCAACCAAATTAATTCACCACATGTATGAGCCATGGCCCTATATTCTGCTTCTGCACTTGACCTTGCTACCACATCCTGCTTTTTATTTTTCTATGAAACCAATTTACCCACAATAAAGATACAGTACCCTGTAGTAGATCTCTTGTCTGCAGGAGATCCTGCCCAGTCTGCATCAGTATATCCCTCTATTAACATGTGATTACGCTTTATGAAGAACAGTCCTTTACTAGGAGCTTTCTTCATATATCTCACGATCTAGGTGATTGCCATCCAATGAGATGTACGTGGTGAACTCATGAACTGGCTAACTACTGACTGCATATAAGATGTCTGGACGGGTCACAGTAAAATAGATCAGTTTCCCAACTACTCGTCTGTATCTCCTTGGATCCTCTAGCAACTCTGCCTGATTAGGAAGGAGTTTGAATTGAGATCCATAGGTACCTTAGCTGGCTTCACTCCCAAAACTCCCGTTTCTTCCAATATATTCAATGCATACTTCCTTTGTGATAGAGATATTCCACCATGTGAATAAGCTACCTCCACTCCAAGAAAGTGCCTAGGACAGTGATGTAGTGCCAACATGGCAGCCATGTCATGCCTAGGTGGTTTTGGAGGAGTTTCAAGGTGCATTCCCGCAATAATGTTGTTGGCCCATTTTGAACCTGATTTTTGGGCTGATAAATGGCAGAATCATGTAGGTCTTTTTGAGATCTTTCCAACAAGTATTTGTGCTCGAAAATTAGACAAGTATTTAGAAAGTTATGAAAGTTTTAGTGGGACTGTGGGTTCCCAAACCAGTCAAAGTTAGTGAGTTCCAATGTAATTAATGTTATCTAAGGCCCTAAGTTAGCTTGTGGAAGAAGTTGGACGAATTTTATTTGCTTATCTTTTATTTAGCTTATCTTAGGTAGGCATAAGCAGACCTAACACCTTAATTGATCAAATATCTTCCCGTCCAATTGCTGAAAGATAGATGCTGATAACGATTCCAAATGAGAAAGTACTCCCATTTTATATAACATTTTTCCTTCGAAACGATTTTCTAGAAATATCTTGTTTGTTTGTTTTTCGTTTATCTTTATCGATTTGTACCTCAAGAGCAAGCCGTATGAGCAGCCTGCCTAGGATCAGTGCGGTGTGCCTAGTGCCCGGCTCACACTTCACAATGTTCAGGAAGGTACTTCAGGTTCCAACCCGGTCACGGCGATAACCGAATCAGACAAGGCTAATAAAAGTACAAGGGCCAGAAACGAACCTTAGAGGGGATTTTGGATGTTGATAAACTTATGTAATTGATGGAATATCAATTGGGTTGAGCATTGCTCCCATTTTCTTCTTCTCTTGGTGTGTTCTTGAGTTCTAGTTTTCTTCTTCGTCCCTCTTAAGCACCCGCATTATCTGGTATTAAAGCTAACATAACTCTCTTGGGCTAGCATCGATTTGATTTTCATGGCGGCACAAAGAGGTAGAGGAAGGCGTGGTAACCAAATGGTGGAAAATTTGAGAGATGAAAGAGATGATGAACTTCAAGCACTTCGAAGACAAGTTGAGCAACTTATCATGCGACTTGAACGTCAAGAGGCTCGTAGTGAGCGTGGTGGATCAAGCCGTGGAGGTTCTAGTGATGAATCCGATGTGAATCCCTTTGCCAATACTCGTGCGGCTAGGTTGGTAAGGTTCTATTGTGATTTCGACTAGCCTTGAAGGTGGAGGCTAAGTGCACCGATCATTGAGTGCCAATGATGCATATCAACTAGCCTTGAAGGTGGAGGCTAAGTTTGCTCGGCATGATGCTAAAAAGAATGTGGATGTTCGTAGTCTTTATCCTTCTTCTAAAGGTGAATCTTCACATGATGGAGGTGCAAAGTCAAGGTCTGAATATTTCAACAAAAATTCTACAAAATCAGCCCCAACACAACAAGTTGGAAATCAGCCCAATCGTCCCAACACTCCAAATACTTGTTTCAAGTGTGGTCAAGTTGGCTATCGTTATAAAGATTGTCCAAAGAGGCAAGTGGTAGCCTTCGGTGATGAAGAAAATGATGAGGATCTTGTCGATGAATCTAATTAACCCATATATGATGAGGAAGAAGACATACAATATGAAGAAATCGAACCCGAAGAAGAAAATTTGGTGATCCAAAGAGCACTTGCTAGATCAAAGGTTGAATCAGATGATGATTGGCTCTGTTCCAATATTTTCAAGACTCGATGCAAATCTCATGACATGGTTTGCATCGTTGTGATTGATGGTGGGAGTTGTGAGAACATCGTATCTCATGAAATGGTGAACAAGCTCAAACTCAAAACCGAACCACATCCAAAGCCCTATCGAATTGCATGGTTCAAGAAGGGAAATTTGGTAAAAGTTACAAAACGATGTTTAGTCTCATTTTCTATACGTAAGAATTACCATGATCAAGTTTGGTGTGATGTTGTCCCTATGGATGTGTGTCACATACTCTTAGGAAGGCCATGGCAATATGATAAAAATGTTACTCATGATGGTCGTAAAAATACGTATACCTTTCGGATGGGAAAATAGAGATTGTTCTTTTGTCTAGTAAGGAGGAAAAGACACCCAAATCTTTACAAGAAGAGGGTAGTAATTTTCTAACTTCATCAATGTTGGCAAGAGAAAGTGAGAGTAGTGGTCTCATATACATGCTAGTGGCGAAAGATTTGGAAATGTCTTTCAATGTGCCTAGTGAGTTAGAACCTCTCTTGGAGGAATTCAAGGATGTCACAACCGATGAGTTACCCATTGGTCTCCCTCCTTTAAGAGACATTCAACATCAAATTGATTTGATTCCTAGTTCTAATCTTCCCAACAAGGCTCACTGACGTATAAGTCCTAAAGAGCATGAAGAGTTGAAGAGACAAGTCATGGAGTTATTGAATAAATGTTATATCAAAGAAAGCATGAGCCCTTGTGCAGTGCCAGCCTTATTAACTCCAAAGAAAGATGGAACATGGCATACGTGTGTGGATAGTCATGCCATAAACCGAATCACTATCAAATATCGATTCTCATTCCAAGAATCGATGATATGTTTGACATGCTTGCCGGCGCAAAGATATTTTCCAAGATTGATCTTAGAAGTGGCTACCATCAAATTCGAATCAAGCCGTGTGATGAATTGAAGACCGCTTTCAAGACATATGAAGGCTTATATGAGTAGCTTGTTATGCCATTTGGTCTCCCCAATGCTCCAAGTACCTTCATGCAGGTAATGAATCAAGTCCTTCGCCCTTTCATTGGAAAGTTTGTTGTCGTTTATTTTGATGACATTCTTATTTATAGTCCTGATAAAAGTGAGCATGTAGATCATTTGAGGGTTGTACTAACCACTTTGAGAGGTGAAAAAGTCTATGTAAACCTCAAAAAGTGTTCTTTTATGACAACTAGCCTAACTTCTCTAGGGTTTGTTTTGACTTCAACAAGGATTAGAGTGGATGACGAGAAGATCAAAGTTGTCCAAGAATGGTCCACTCCAAAGAGCTTGCAAGAAGTGAGGATTTTCCATGGATTGGCCTCATTCTATCACTGATTCATAAGAAATTCCAGCACTATATCAGCCCCCTTGACGGATTGCAAGAAGAAGTTGGGTTCAAGTGGACAATGGAGGCCGAAAAGAGTTTTCAACTTATAAAGGACAAGTTTTCTAGTGCTTCCGTGCTTGCTTTGCCGGACTTTGAGAAGATGTTTGAGGTTGATTGTGATGCCTCTCATGTGGGTATTGGCGAAGTACTTAGCCAAGAAGGTCATCTCATTGCCTTCTTTAGTGAAAAACTCAATGAAGCAAAGTAGTACTCTACCTATGATGTGGAAATTTATGCCATTGTTCAAGCACTTCGGCATTGGCGATCTTATCTTATTCAAAGGGAGTTTATTTTGAATTCCGATAATGAAGCTCTCAAACACATCAACAATCAAGGAAGCCTAAATCGAAGACATGTAAAGTGGGTTTCTTTCTTACAGGAATATACTTTTGTGTTAAAGCATAAGAGTGGAAAGTGCAATCAAGTGGGGGATGCCCTTAGTAGAAGAGTGGCTCTTCTTAATTCCGTGAGTGTGCAACTTGAAGGATTTGATACCATTAGAAACATGTATCTTAATGATGAAGACTTTGGTGAAATTCGGAAGCTTTGCAAAGAAGGGAAGCATGAAGACTATCTTTTTCAACATGATTTTCACTTTAAGGGGAGTCGCCTATGCATTCCAAAATGCTCCCTTAGAGAGTGCTATTAAAGAGCTAGTAAAAGAGAAGTATTTTTGGCCGACTATTTACCGAGATGTGATGTGTTATGTGAAGAGGTGTCGAATATGCCAAACATGCAAGAGACATACTCAAAACACCGGTACCTACAGTCCACTTCCACTTCTTAAAGCTCCATGGGAAGATGTTAGTATGGACTTTGTAGTTGGCTTGCCGAGAACTCAAAGAGGTAATGATTTCATCTTCATAGTTGTTGATCGCTTCTCTAAAATGGCCATTTTCATTCCTTGCAAGAAGACTATGGATGCTTCGTACGTTGCTAATCTTTATTTCAATGAAGTAGTTAAGCAACATGGTGTTCCCAAGTCCATTGTTTAGGATAAGGATACTAAATTCCTTAGTCATTTTTGGAGATGCTTATGGAAAAGAATTGGTACTATCTTGCTCTATAGTAGTGCCTATCACCCTCAAACCGATGGACAAACCGGGGTGGTGAATCGAACTTTGAGAAATTTGCTTAGGAGTTTGGTGGCAAAGAGGCCCAAGCAATGGGATATGGTGCTTCCTCAACTGGAGTTTTCTTATAATTATGTTTTAAATAGTTCTACCGTTAAAAGCCTATTTGAAGTGATCTATGGAAAAACTCCAAAACACTATCTTGATCTTGCACCCATTCCCGGTCCATTATTGTCCAACAAGAAGGCTAAAGATTTTGCTACTACTATGACAAGGATTCATGAAGAAGTGAAGAAGAATCTTGAAGAAAATACCGAGAAGTACAAGCAAGCGACCAATATTCATTGCCTAATCAAAATCTTCAACGAAGGTGATCTTGTGTGGGTTTATTTGAAGAAAGAACGGTTTCTAGCCGGTTCCTATAACAAGATTGGTCCATGTCGAATTTTCAAGAAAATCAACGACAATGCATACAAGATTGACCTCCCTCCAAATGTCAATACTCACCCAACTTTCAGTGTTAAAGACTCGACAACTTATCATGGAGAGCTTGATGAGCACTCGTGGGCGAGCTCTTTCTCACCTGGAGATGATGATGCAGTGCCAACATGGAAGCCAAGTCATGCCTAGGTGGTTTTGGTGGAGTTCCAAGTTGCATTCCCGCAATAATGTTGTTGCCCCGTTTTAAACCTGATTTTTGGGCTTCTAAATAGCAGAATCATGGAAAGTGGTAAACTACAAAGTTGTAGGTCTTTTTGAGATCTTTCCAACAACTATGTCTGCTCGAAAATTGGACAAGTAGTTAGAAAGTTATGGAAGTTTTAGTGGACTGTGTCTGCGGGTTACCAAACTAGTCAAAGTTAGTGAATTCCAATGTAATTAATGTTATCTTAGACCCTAAGTTAGCTTGTGGAAGAAGTTGGATGAATTTTATTTGCTTGTCTTCTATTTAAAGGGTTAGAAACCATCTTTAGAGGGGATTTTGAATGTCGATAAACTTATGAAATTGATGGAATATCAATTGGGATGAGCATTGCTCCCATTTTCTTCTTCTCTTGTTGTGTTCTTGAGTTCCAATTTTCTTCCTCTTCCTCCCTCTTAAGCACCCACATTAGACAGCCAAGATCTTTGGTGCAGAATTCCTTCTGAAGAAAATCCTTTAGTCTCAGTATGTCTTCTTTGTTGCTCCCAGTAATAATAATATCATCCACATAAATGATCAGAAAGATGCAACATTCTTTAGACTGAGAACTAAAAACAGAATGATCAACAGCACATTGTTTCATGCCAAATCGGATTACCACCTCACTGAGCCTTCGAAACCAAGCACGAGGCTATTGCTTAAGGCCAAACAAGGTTTTACTAAAACGGCAAACTGCATGCTTCATCTCCCTCTCCCTCTGAGCAACATACCCAGGAGGTTGCTCCATGTAGACTTCTTCATGGAGATCGCATTGCAAGAAGGCATTTTTAACGTCCAACTGAAAAAGAGGGCCAGCACATGTTCATTCTAAGAGAAATCAAGATACGAACTGAAGGAATTTTGGCCACAAGGGAGAACGTCTCTTTGTAATCTATGTCAAACATCTGTGTATACCCTTTTGCAACCAGCCGCGCCTTTAGTCATTCAACTGTCCCATCACGTAAGTATTTCACTGAAAAGACCCAACGAAAACCTATGTGCTACGCACCAGTGGCAGAGAAACCAACTGCCACGTATTATTAGAGTGAAGGGCACCCATCTCAGCATCCATTAAAGCCCACCAACCTGGATGAGCTAATGCCTCTGCAACAAAACAAGGAAGAGAAACAGAGGTCATGACAGAAAGAAAAGAACTATAACAGGGCGAAATCTGAGCATAAGAAACAACATTAGAAATAGAATGAACAACAAAATGGGAACGTGTATGAGATGAGACTGGTGCATCATCAGCCATACGAGAAGAAACAGGTACCCGAGGGTCGGAGTCGGATCTGGCAGGCTGAGAAGGAGGTGGGTCGCATGAAGGGCCGGCTGCACACGTAGGTAGAACAACCTGCCGAGTACCACAGGAGTAAACCTGCAAAGGAGATGGTGAAGGAGACAAAGGCAAGGATGGCAATGGAAGTGGAAGAGGAGAATCAGCAGTGGACAACTCAGTCGAGGCGTCGAAGTAGGGAGTATCCTCAAAAAATGTGGCATCAGCAGACACATACTTTTCTTAGTTGAGGACTGTAACAACGGTATCTCTTCTGAGTCCTGGAGTAGCTAAGAAAGATGCACTTCTCTGGACGGGGATCAAGCTTATCCAGGCCAGGAGTGAGATTATGTACCAAACAGACACAACCAAAGACTCTAGGGCCCAGAGGAAAAGGGAGGGTTGCCAGACGGATGCAAAACAGAGAAAGGAGACCGATTATGCAAAACAGAGGACAATAGACGATTTGCTAGAAAACAAGAAGTGAGAACAGCATCAACCCAATAAGGCTTCAGGACACGCATCTAAAACATAAATGGTTCGTGCCATATCCAGAAGATACCGGAGTTTCCTCTCGACAACCCCACTCTACTGAGAGGTGTAGGCACAAGAAGATTGGTGAACAATACCACGACTAGCTAAAAATTGTTGAAACCCATTAAAAGTAGAGAAATACTGACAGGCATTATCACTACGCAAGGATTTAATAGAACAACGGTATTGATTAGAAACATCAAAATAAAAGTGCAAAATGCATGAGATACCTCAGAATGATCTTTCAATAAGAATAGTCATGTCATTCGTGAGAAATCATCAACAAATACAACGAAATATTTAAAACCAAGTAGCGAAGTAGTTCGACATGGACCCCAAACATATGAATGCACTGACTCTAAAGGACTCGATACATGACTATCAACTCTTGAAGGAAAAAAGAGACACAATGATGTTTACAGAGCTGACAAGACTCACACTCAAACTGACTAACTGGACTAGACACATTCGAGCCGGAGTGTGGCCCAAACGACAATGCCCATGAAACGAATAAATCAAACTCCACAAAGTAGTACCAGTAACCTCCCGATCAAGATAATAGAGGCAGTCCACTCCATGAGCCGAACCAATCCTCCTAGTCGTCAAATCCTGAAATGTACAATAAGGGAAGAAAGTTATAGAACAATGAAGATTTTTAGTAAGTTGACTAACTGAAATCAAACTAAAGGGAAAACTTAGAACACAAAGAACAGGGGAAAGAGACAATCTATAATTAGGTGATGTGATCTCAACTCCAGAAACCAGAGAGATAGTCCCATCAGCTAATGTGACTGAGGTGACAGATGAGGTAGATGACTAAAAAGAAATAAGCAAACTAGGTTTACCAGTCATATGGTTGGAGGCTCCGGAATCAATGAGCCAAAAGCCAGAACTATTGAGAAAACAGGATGCGGTGCTACCTTCCTTGGCGAAAGTGGCAGTGGACTACATGCCCTTTTTCCTGTGAACGCAAGAGAGCCATACTTGGTCTAGGACACAACCAATGTATCTGTATGATCAATCGGTGAAGGAGATGGAGTGGACCTCTCCGAAGCAACAACAAAAACATGATGGCCATAACTTAGGATGCAAGTCGTAATAAAAAACAACGGAATGGCCAACCATAGTGAGTGCAGACTCGAGAGCCACAGCCTCCGACGCCACGGCCTTCCCCTGAGTCTCGACCAGCACCGCGACCATGACGCCCACGACCTCGGCCTCCACAACCGCCACACCCATAGCTAGACTGAACAGCAAGAGCAGATTGCTTAGTGGAAGAAGCTACCAACACCTCAACCCTCCTAGACTGTTGCACCCTAGAGAAAACCTCGTCAAGTGGTTGTAAAGTGCCCAAGCCAACGATCTGCTGACGAATCCGAAGAAACTTGGGCCCTGAGGAACCCAAGTAGTGGACAACCCGCAAGTCCTGGTGCTTGGCCAACAATATAAGGTGCATTGTAAAGGGCATATACATGTCCAACTGCTCACAGAGCGTCACAAACTAAGAATAATGCTCGGAGATCGACACAACACCACGCTGTAACTGAAGAAGTTCCGACTTCGAGTACACATCACATATCCGAGTAAGATTGTTGACGCCCGAGTAAAGAGCCTCGGCGCGTTTTCAAACGGCCTAGGAGTTATGGAGATACATCATCGGCCCAGAAATATTGAGCTCCATACTATTCCATAGAAGTGTCTGAATGATTGCATCCTCAAGTTCCACTTGTTGTACAACTTGTCATCAATAGGAGGAGGATCCTGTGTAATGAAGTCAGGTTTTCCCTTGGCTCAAAGAAAAGTCTCAACAGCCCGACATCATGGGGGCAATTGGAGCAATCAAGATTGATGGAGATCATCTGGATCATAGGAGCCTCCATCGAAGAAGATCTAGAGGAAGCAATAGAAGTAGGCACAGCCATGAGAATATGAACAACGAGCAATCAAATCGCAACCAACACACCAACAATAACACAGAGGAGAATCCCAGCAACGACAACGAAGAAAACCACGACGACGATTAATACGATGGTCAAAAGACCATCACATGGTTCCGAAACACAAAAATAAACCACTGAACACACAAACACCAGCGACGGTGAAAAAATCAGCCAGCACATCTATCCGGAGCTGCAAAACACAAGTTGGAAAACGAAAAAGGAGGGTTTAGATCAACAAAATATGATCGAAGAACTAGGGAGGAATCCCAGATAACGGATTAGAGTTGGCCGAATGGGGTATGAAGGGTTGGGAAATAATAAGGATTGGGTTAGGGTTTGGGGGTGGCAATAATGAGTGAAGGGGGTGGCGGCAATAAGAATAGAGGTTGGGCGGCAATAAGAATAGAGGTTTGAGGGTGGCGGTGATGTAGGAAGGGGGCGGCACTGTTATTGGAAGACTGGGAGGGTGGGGAATGACAGAGTGGGTTGGGAATAGGGTTAGGGTTGTGGCTAGGGTTGGAAATAAGGCTAGGGTTTAGGGTTAGGATGAGGTTAGGGAAGAAGTGGGTGGGATGGCAACTGCAAGAGTGAGAGGGAGGGGTGGCGACTACAAGAGAGGAGGGTAGGTGCAGCGTCTTCAAGAGAGAGAGAGAGAGGAGAGGGGGGGCTTGCATGGAGGAAGGGGGGCGGCAACTTCAATGTAGGTGAGGCGAGGTAGCAACTCCAATGGAGGTGAGGGCCACCAGCTTACAATCATCGACTCTAATACCAGGTTCGGGGTACCTTAATCTCCATGAAAGAAAGAAAGAGAAGAAAGAAGAGAGAAGATACAAAAGATAGAGGAAGGAGATCAGAGAGTTTAATATCTCACCCTCTTAAAATGTGTATTATACATGTCAGTAGGGTTCATGTACAATAACTAAAATACCCCAACCTGGGTATGTAACTACACCGCTACGTCTAAGACATACGAAACCATGTTTTCGTTTTGGTTCAGATTTGATTCTGAGATGGTATGGTAAATTCGAAAGTTTCACTATAATTCTTGCTCAAAAATTTTCAAGTACCACAATCAAAATTTTGTTCGAAAAAATTTACCTTGCCTATTGAGATTATTGCTTTTGTCACAATTGATTTAGGCCATCTCTTTTGTTTGTTTTTTTTTTTTTTTTTGAATGGCTTGATTTAGGCCATCTTAATTTATTCTTTGATAAGGATTGGCGCTTGGAGCCATCTATTGTTTTAATAATGAAGCTTTACTAATGCAAACGGGCAAGATTCCAATGACCGAGATGGTCAAAAAATACAGCATGCGATAAATACAGCATGCGATAAATACAACAAAAAGAAAAAAGGCAAAAGGGAGCAGTCTGGAATCCGAAAAGTACTCAACACCCGAGCGAGGGAGCATATCCGCATCAAAATTAGCTGACCACCAAACTATCAAATCTATATGATGTCCCTCCATTACGTTTAGTATCTCCTTTATAGTACAGGCAAATCTCCACGAGTAACCGACTCCATCTCGCACCCAACTGACCGTTTTGAGGGAGCCCTTCAATAATGATATGTCTGGTCCAACGGTCGAATTCCAAGAAGAACTTGAACCTCTACCTTGTTGGAATTCTTTACAACAATACATCCCAAAAAGGTCGATAGCAACTATTTATCTGCCATTACCAAAAGACCTCTGATGCCAGTTAGGCTCGGGTTGTCAAGACTCGAGCCATCAAAGTTTAGCTTCAAGTTCCCAGGAGAAGGTGGTACCCACAAGGTTGAAGACCTTCCTTATAATATCTGCTCAACCTAATCTCCTCCCAAGACCCGTGGAAAAGAGGCCACCGACATTCCACTAAAAATAGGAATGGTTTTTCCAACAAGACAACCACAGACAAAATTTGCCTTTGCATACTGCTCACTCCATTTGATATACCTATGAAAACTCTCAGGTTTTCTTCCTTCCAAACCAGCCAAAGAATGACAGTAAAGCGATGGCTCGAAAGTATCTTACCTCTATAATGGCATGAGGCAAATACCTATGATTCAAAATGATCAGCGATATGACCAAGGAGAATCCAACTAACTCCGATGGGCGAAAAATGGAATACCAAAGTTTGCGCGTAAAACTGCAGTGACATAATAGATGGCCAATAGACTCGACGTCAACGAGGCATAATGCAAAATGATTAATAATGATCTTCTATCTATGGTGGAGGTGATAAACAATGAGGATCTGAAAGAATAATGTTAGGCCCGAGTGATGACAACCCAGAGAGGGGTGAATTGGGTTTATAAAAATGTTGCCTTTGGTAAAATTAATTAACAAATTCAAACCAAATCCAATTAATGAAAATAAAAATCAAGATGCAATAAACAAGATAGAAAGAGAGTGAAAGATTGCACCGGAGACTTTTATAGTGGTTCGGTCCAAATCCCGGACCTACATCCACTCCTCGAAAGTCCCTCCGAGGCTTCACTAATCAGACTCATTACGAGCGTAGTCCAAGTCGCTACAATCACCTCTAAGGTGGCACCGAGCCGCCTCTGCCATTTACAATTTACGATGAAGCTCCACACCTCAAGACTCACCAACAAGGGTCGTCCGGGTGCCCTTTACCATTACAACAATAAGGGACCTTCAGGAGCCCTACGCCGTATACAAGTAATAAAAGAAAGAAAGAATGCCTCACAAGGCAAATCAAAACAAGAAAGCTCTCAAGAACTCAAAGAAGAGTGTACAAATTGATCCTAGATCCAATCCCTTACAAAATCTCCAAGAGAGGCTCAAAGGGGTTTTAATCACTCAATATATGTTGCAAAATCTCCAACCTGGATTCCAGTTTTCCACAGTAAATATTGAAAATGCATATCTCCCTCGTTCTAATCGGATTTCGACGTTCTTATACTCTACGGAAATATAAGAGAGAGTGTTTTCTGTTAAAAATAACTTTAAAATCATTTAGAAAATTCCTTAGAGCCATTATCTATAAGATAAATGCTACTGGTCAACTACGCAAGTGACAATTTGGTTCTTTTTCATTTTCATGTCCTCTTTGGCACTTGGGCTTTGGTCCACCTGATTTCAATGATTCATTGAACTTGTTTTAGTCTTAATTGAATGCCCCTTGATGCCTCTCATGGAGTCTAAGTGTGGGAATGGACTTTTACAATCTAAAGACTTGAAGTTGACTTGATCTTCAAATTTACTCTTCTTTATTTCAAGTCTTCATCTTCTTGGAGTCACTTCTTTGGCTTCCTTTGATTCATCAAGCTAGCTCCATAGCCTTGATCCAAGCTTCCTTGACTTTAAACCTTAGAATCTACAACTTAGACAACAAACACAGTTAGTAATCATAATCACTTGTGTTTGGAATCACCAAAACAAGATAGAAGATTGCCAAGGGTTGAACCATTGGCCTTACAGGATCTAATCATGACAGGCTATCTAACAAAAGGCAGTAAACCTTAGGGTGGCTTTAGATATCCAAGCTCTCCAAGCAGGTGAAGGTTAGTTTTTTGAACCAGATGATCGTAGGAGCGAACAATGAAGATGCCAATTGAGGTCCATCTCCAAACTCGTTTACCCTCTCCCTGTCTCTTAATATAGACCGAATTAATTCTGGACAGGAAAGAAGGTTCAACATTGATCTCTCAATCAAAGAAACTTCTTCCGAATTCAAAATTCCAGCCCACCATCCCATTAATTCTACAAAAAGAGTTAGCCACACAACTTTCTATATGACAAGTCACATTAAATACCAAAGGTAAGTCCTCCTTTAAGATTATGTTCCCGCACCATTTATCCACCCAGATTCTTATCTTCTCTCCCTTTTGAAACCTCTTAAAAAAGGATGTTGAATTCCATAATGTCTCACCAAACCGAAATGTCATGGGTACTGTACTCAAAGTCTAAGATGATTATACATAATCAGTTATTGGTTAGCAAGGTCATGATGGTGCCGCTAACTCTTATATCTCGCCAAACCGAAGTGTCATGGGTACTGTATTCAAAGTCTAAGATGATTATACATAACCAGTTATTGGTTAGCAAGGTCATGATGGTGCCGTTAACTCTTATGGAGCTTGAGATGGACTGCCATTAAATGGGTTTCAGATTTTAAGGGCATTTTTATACTTCATATTTTCTACTTTATTAAATTTAGAGATACTTGACAAGCACTTTAATCCTTTTCATATATGTAATCACTTAGGATGGTTGACCCTAATGTTCCGAATTGGTAGTTTGTCTTTCTTCTCGTCTCTTTGCAAAATGGAAAATCAAGCCATCTGAATTACGCACAGATGACTCCAATTAAATGAGCAAATGAGAGATTCATCTTTAGCCAACTTAAGGGTGGGATCGCTGAAATCCAATCGGGAAATAATTGTTGGGAGGAATGTTTAAAATTTCAGTGTCGTACATAGGAAAGATCATCCTAGTTTGCTTGACTCAATCAAGACAACGGAGGTCAAGTTAAAGGGGACTGAACTTTTTTCAAACCTAAAAAGCCTTGATTGGTACTCAAAAAGTTTAGTTGATTACTCAAAAAATTGTTGGCGTGGCAGACTCACTGTCAATTTTATTTTTCACATCTAGTTCAGAAGGAATCATCAAGAACCATCTCAGCCACCACCACTGGACTTGAGATAACATCCTGAATTTTGAACAACATTTTAGAGGTTCTTTGAAGAGATCCAAAGGATCGCAAGGAGGAAACAGAGTAACCACTTGTTCCTATCCTTAATCTTTCAAGTTCTACATGGTTGCAACAAGGCAACTATGATGCAGAAGAGAAAATTCAACCACAAAAAGAATAATGGTCTGGAAAATAAAGGATAATATAGAAAATTCCCATTAAATCACTAACAATAGCAGCAAGAAACATAACACATCCTAAAACAGTCGGTTAATTCATACAAAATTTTGAAAGATCAAGTATGGTACGCTGTTCCTCAGCCACCAGTACCATGTGATTTTCTTTAATTTTAAAAATAGAAATAATCATATGCAAGAATATTATGAAACTGATTCTGAATCAATATGGTACTTTATCTGCAATGCACGAAAAACAAGGCATTGTAATCTTAACCAAAATTAAACTCAAAGAAAACAATAAAACCTAGACAAATGATGTCAACGAAATTAGTCATATAAAAGAGTGAATTCTCTTGGTAAGGCTACAATAGTTCCAAGTAATCACAATTTTACCCGGAAAAGCATCCAAAACGGTTCTGTACGGTGAACCCCTCATTTGCATCTGCCTTCTCATAGTGTCCAAAGGATAGCACATAACAGTAGCCAGGGTAGCCGACACCAAAGCAGTTGTAAGAGATGACTCGGGCATGCTCCGATATTTCTCTGGTAGAGATTTCTTCATCCTAGCATATTAGACACCAAACAGTGGCATTTCAATTTGTTTCAGTTTTTGGTTGCATATTATCTACCAAGTACAAAGTAAAAATGAAAATCAAAATGCCAAGCTCACAAGTCAAACATGCAAAAGTTCACAGCAATATAAGGTGCAATTCCAAGGAGAGAAGGTCCAAGACCACTATAAAAGGAAGCAATTCCTTCATCTCTTAGCATGTTAAGCGCAACCTGAAAATAACACATTAGCATGCATTAATAGATATCAGTGCTCACGTTGGAACCACCCTTACAACTAGATTATTCTTACCTCAGACATAGTTTTGCACCCAGGTTCAACCGCTAACCTTAGCCTCAAGACATCTAAAGGATATGTTACCTATAAAGAGCAATCTAATATTAAAAAAAGGGCAAAAAGAAGAGAATGAAAAGCAAAGAAGAGAAAATCTATACCATTCAAAAAAAAAAAAAAAAAAGAAGAGAAAATCTACAGTATAGTAACCAGTAAGTCCATGTCTAAAGAAAAAACATACAAGAGTGGAGGTCATGCCAGCACAAGCCCCTGCTGCCAGTCGCCCAACAACAGAGAGCTCCCCATCCTTTCCTCTTAGAAGTTTCTATATCCCAAAATGCAAAAGATAGATCACATCTCGTGGACATTGCAAACTGTACAAGTTCCAGAGGCCAAAGGCAGCCATACCAGATAATATTAAGAACTATCAATATCCAAAAAAAGCAAAAGATAGATCTTAGATAACATGTCTCGGACAATGCAAGCCGAATCCTGGTTCCAATCGCCCAAAGTAAACCAAAACAGATTCTATGAAAAAGTTTCTCTATCCAAAAATGGAGAAGATAGATAGATGCCACTAAGATATTAAAAAGTTTATATATCCAAACATGGAGAAGATAGATAACATGTCACTTAGGACTGCATTCTGAATGCGGGATCTGATAGGCCAAAGCAAACCATATCAGATTGTTCAAGTTATCATTTTTCATGTGTGAACAAAGTAGAAAACTTTGGAAATATTTTTTCCTTTCCTAATTCTTCCATAAAACTCCTGCAATCCAAACAGGGCCTAAGGGAATCTTATACCTTGTAAGTTTCATAGGCGAACAGCTGCACCGCACTATATGGAATTACCCGTATCACCTGGCGACATAATACAAAAAATGCTAAAATATTGAATCAAAACACATTGCTGAAATTTAGAAATTAGAGGGTGTAAAATACCTGAGGCAGATTTCCTTTCCAGTAGCCTTTGATTCCCTCCTCTTTCCCAATCAATGTAATGGCCTGGAATCCATGTCAATTGAAACAGATACTAAAATTTTACTGGGCAAGAAACTTGAGGAAAAGCTAATGACACGATCGAGCCATCTGTGTACTTGATAAGCTTGAATTGTCATAAATAAACAAATGTTCTTTATCGTCCTAATTAGAATCACATTAAGCAAGTCTTAAACCTGAACAAAATAATGAAGAATTCTAATACAAGAATGAACCTGAAAGAAGGAGCCTCAACTATTCAAGCTGCATAATGTAGTAACTGACTCATCAGGCAACACTGATACTGCCTTTCGAGCATTATTTTAAATTTCGGCCGAAATACCGAAATTTCGGTGGAAATCAAGACTGAACCGAAATTTATACTGAAATTTTTATTTTAAGATTTTACCCAAATTACCAAAATTTTAAAATTTCCACCAAAATTTGGGTTTCAGCCAGCCAAAACCGAAAATGAAATTTCAAACCATGCTTTCAAACCAGTCATTCAGATAAAGAAAATGATATCTCAAAGAGGTTCCCAAGTTTAAGAAATTTATGAAACATAAATCATAGTTGAGGAAACAGGAAATCATAAGATCCAGATCACAGAGCATATGCCTTGTCTTGAGAATAAAGGTCATGCATTCAAGAGAAAATAGCAGAACGAATAAAGTTTGCACTGATAGAAGCAAGGAAATTATACATAATAATCCCCAGTTTACCCTCCTGCACGCTCAGCTTAAACTAAACATGGGGAACCAAAGATCAAGAGGATGGTTGTGGTGGAAGACTAAACTGCTGAAGAGCTTGAAGACAATAAAAAATAAATATATATAACAAATAAAACAACACACACCTCAACAAAACTGATTCCCTTCTTTGCACTAGTTTCCACAAACCGCACCCCACGTGTCTGCACAATAAACATGCCAAGTGAAAATAAAATCATCAACTGTTCATTTATGGCTGCTATTTAGCAAATTATGGTGTCAGATTTTAACTCTCCTTAAAATTGGCATTACATGCTACATGTGCAACTTCGTCACATCAGTCTTTTTGCTTGCACTTTGCATCCTCAAATTTCTTAACACAAATTTGAATTTCAATAGATCAAAAAGGAAAAAAATATGAAGATTCTTCAAAGAAAATGAAAATAAAAGGGTAAATGATGAAAGACTGAGCCGAGGGACATTAGGAAACATTACTCCAAAATTGGTGAATATGAGTTTGTGTTTTCTTTGCTTTAAGCTTTGGAAGAACTTTTATGTCTGCCCATGGGAAAAAGATAACAGCACTTGAACAAGGGACCCTCAGGTCTCTCCTGTTTTGACATGTGATAATGGTCCCGCTTCCCCTTTTGCGAGACGCTAAAATAAAGAAGTTTAGACTTGCTAATAGGGGGATAATTTGTAGAGATGATGGGTAATCATCAGATCATCTCTTTATCTATCATAAGGTAGCTTCTACAATTAAAACAGCAGTCAAGGTCATCAAGTCATCTCTTTCTCCATCATAAGATGGCTTCTAATATTTAGAGGGCCATCCTTGAATATTAGGTTTAGCTTAGATGCTTCAATGGCCAAGGAAAAATAGTGAACTCGTGTGCTATTTATGGGAGCCAAGGAAAAATAGGAATGCAAGGATTTGTTATGACCATGAGCCTTTGATTGGAGAAGTAATTAGAGACATCAAGCTCTCTATAATCCATTGGGCTGATTCCGAGAAAGAATTATATGGCCTATAATGGGACATATCATTCGAAATAGGATTGTTATATCTTTGAGTCACTAAACCACAGATTTCCTGATCCTATTAGCAAGGAGTCTAATAAGTTAGAAGTGATGGATTTAATCACCGGGCTTCACAATTGCAAGGAGGATCAAAACCTTATAGGTGGAGGGGGACTCAACCAATGTGATCGTTAGGATGTCTGGTGTGATCCGTGATCCAACCATCACTGCAGTTCACTTGTTTTGTTTTTTATGAGATTATTAGTCAGGATATTTCTGTTTTTTTTATTTAATTACATTTTATCTTAGATGTAGGGGATGTCCAAACCACCTATGGCCCAACATATCATTTTCCCATGGCCCACCTTCCTCGCCTTTTTTCTCGAACCTAAGCCTACACTGGCACATCACCCAATAAAATTATGACATGCTATTTTTAATAAGTATGGACTAATTATTTTACCAAGTGTAGACTTACTATTTTTACCAAGTATGTACCTTGATAAGGACTCCTCAGCCCCATATAAAAAACCTAAAGGAAGAAGCCCTAGGAAGGTTTTGGAAATTGCATGAACTACTCCCCCCTCTAGTTGCAAGGTGAGTCTTATTTGGAATAAAATGGTAAGTTCACTTGTTTTGTTTTTTTATGAGATATTATTACTCAGGATATTTCTGTTTTTTTTATTTAATTACATTTTATCTTAGATGTAGGGGATGTCCAAATCACCTATGGCCCACCATATCATTTTCCCATGGCCCACCTTCCTCGCCTTTTTTCTCGAACCTAAGCCTGCACTGGCACATCACCCAATAAAATTATGACATGCTATTTTTAGTAAGTATGGACTAATTATTTTACCAAGTGTAGACTTACTATTTTTACCAAGTATGTACCTTGATAAAGACTCCTCAGCCCCATATAAAAAACCTAAAGGAAGAAGCCCTAGGAAGGTTTTGGAAATTGCATGAACTACTCCCTCCTCTAGTTGCAAGGTGAGTCTTATTTGGAATAAAATGGTAGGCTTACTATATGTGTGTTGATTTCTTATTTGAAGGACGTTTTTATTTGGAATAAAAAATATTTGAGTTGATATTTTCTGCACAAGATTTAAGTTGTTTTGATTCTTGAACTGCTTACTAGTCAATTCGAAGGTGTTCTTTGGAGAAAACTCCACATCATGAAATGATTGCTGGATTTCAGCAAGTTTTCCCTAGGAAGAGGTTTACGATTATAATCAACCTTGATCATGTTTCTTGTGGCATAAAATCTCCATATCTCAGGCGTACTGTGCAAGAAAGTGAGTTGCTATTACGTTTGCAGTAATCTTTATATCCTTCAATATTATTTATTGTAAGAGATTCATCACATGGCATCAGAGCATTCATACTAGATGTTATCTACATCAATTGGCATTAAAGCATCCATAGCAGATTGTGTCTACATCTATTGGTATTAGAGGGACCATAGTAGATATTGTCTGTATCAAATTCTATGTGGCCCCAGGCCAAGATCGAGAGAACATATCATGCCCTCCACTGGAAATGGACGTGGATAGCCCCATTTCAATTTCACTTCACACCCCTCCAATTCTAAAGTATCCATCTAAAGGTACTATTTTCATGAAACCTCCACCTTTCATTGTTTTCACATATCGCTAAGCAACATGAAGACAGAATGCTTGAGAGGTGTCTCATCTTGATTTTGAAAACAAGCGTAGTTGGTCATACATGGAACTTTCTAGTTAGGGTTTGGAGACCGAATGGACCCCTTAGGGCCCCATCATCTTATTCTTCCTTTGATTTCCGCTCTTCCTCAACTCCATAGGAAATTACTCCACATCATCTTCCACCACTAGAAATTGTGGGACCATCTTAGAGATGGGTGATTCAAACCTGACATATTGTACGTTAAGGTACAAGCACTTTAGGTTTGAAAATCCACATAGAGCACACCATTCAAAAAAAAATCCATTCTAGCACCATTTCAATCAACTCTCCCATCGCCAGAATGGTTTTAGAGCCCCAAGAATGCAGAGTTGCAAGCCCAAGGGTTCCCATGGGTTAATCATTCACCTTACCTTCTTGTTTTGATGCTAGCAAACCAAATTGATTAGCATTTATGGACTAATGTGTTGCTTTGAGGTGTTGTGTTATATACAGGATTTTCATGTCATAATCACCATTACACAACTCATCTCAACACATGGCTTGTGGATCAAGAAGCAAAGGAAGGAACCAAGAGCTTGCACTCACATTGAAGACATCCTCATTTGAAGATGTTCAAGTCAAGAAGCTCAACATGAAGATCCCACAAGTTCCCTAAGCAAGTGTCAAGAAGGAGCTTGGAATTGAACATGTCATAGTGACACCTCATGTACCTTACAACATGCATTGAAGATTGGAGGAAGTCACAAGAGCTAAGAGAAAGTTCAAGATGTTCACTCAAGCCGAAGAAGTCCAAGAAAGTACGAAGAAGCTGATACATTCCAAGAAGACTCATGGTATACACTTTTAGAATGTATTTGGAGTCCTCTTGATTTTATGTTTAAATGCACTTTCAAAAGGTTTTCAAAATGGTTTTCATACTTGATTTTTTACATCATTGGAAACCATACACACACCCAAAAATGTGTTTGAAAACCTAGGACTTAAGCCCAAAGACCATGGCCCAAAAGCCCCTGAGCTTTAAAGTAAAAATAGAATTTTTACCAGGGCCGGTCGACCGGGGGTCTCCCGAGCGACCGCGACAAGGTAGCTGAAAATCTATTACTTGCTGAATTTTATCGGGCCGGGCGACCGCGGAGGTGTCCCTGGAACGCCAGGAACAATCCGTCACTGGTTTGGGTGGGTGACCGCCGTGGGTCGGTCGACTGAGATAGGTTTTTTAGCCGAATTTTTAAGCAAACAGGTTGACCTAGCCAGACAACCGTTATGAGCCGGTTGCCCGCGACGGTAAGAAATTTGAAAATAAAAAAGGGGGCCCGATAGGGGCGGGCGACCGCTGTGGCCCGGTCGACCGCGACGGTCGGGCAAACTAGCCATTGGAGCTTGCGCAGGTTGACTTTTTCAACCCCGTTTTTTACAGTTTTACCCCCAAACGGTCATATTTTCAAATACACTATATATACATCATTAAAACCTATCTAAACAAGCTTTTGAACATTTTAAAAAGATCAAATCCCATTTTCTTTGAGCTTCAACTTTTCAAATCAAAAGCTAAAACCTCTTTGAGCTTGTATTTCCACATTCTATCAAGAGGCACTCCATAGGGCTTTCATTTGCTTATTTTCTTGGAGTGATTGTGAGCTTACAACTTTGTAATCCGCCTATTAAGAGGCATTGAGTGTTTTTTCATTTTTATGTGTTCTTCATTAAGAGTCTTCTCTTCAGCCCGTTAAGAATTGTGAAGACATTGTGAGGGTCTCCTCTTCGGCCCGTTAAGAAAAGTGAAGACGTGTGAGGGTTTCTAATTCGGCCCGTTAACAAAGGTGAATCAGGTACGAGGGTGTATCCCCTCATCAAGGCTTCGTGCAGAAAGGGTTTGTTCCCTTTGGAGATGGAGGAGTCGGATGTACGGCTTCATCATTTTTAGTGAAGATCCCGAGAAAAATTTGGAAGAGTGGAGTAGGTCTTGTGATAGACCGAACCACTATAAATCTTGTGCCTTGTGGATGCTTTCTCTCTCTCTCTCTTGCACGTGTGGTGATTGGTAATCTCTAACCCTAACTTGTTTATGCTTTTAATGGAACAAGGGTTAGTAAATGCACTTGATTGAAATGTTTAAACCCTAATTGTATTACAATATCTATTTGAACAAGGGTTAGTAAATGTGCATGATTGGAATATCTAAACCCTAGCTTTTATTACCATGTTTATTTGAACAAGGGTTAGGATATTAATTAGTGCTTAATTGGTAAAGTGATTTTAATAATCCATCTAATTAAGCTTAAAATTTTTAATTAGCCAATTCACCCCCCCTCCCCCCCGCTTGGGTTGTCACACTTGCATTTCAAGAGCAAACCCATGCAATTGAATCTAGGTAACCTTCCACCAAGGATATCTTAAGCCTTCCAGATTAAAAGGCTTCTTAAAGGACGTGATAGACCTCTATTGGCTGTTGCAAGAACAGCCCAGCCTCTTGGTAATAGAAGAAAGGTAAAGGGAATTCATCCTTCCCATGTTTGCGATTCGATTCCGATTTTCAGAAACTTGTGTCCAATGACCACCCTGGCTGCATTTTAGCTACCAAGCATCTCCTTAGCCACCATCCTTTCCACTTCTGCTCCCTTGAGAAGCCCTTCGTCCCTGCTACAATCAGATCTATGGTATTTTTTTGAATGATAATCAAATCTATGGTATTATGCGGACTTTAAAGCTGGTTTTCCACGGGAGTCATAGGAGAACTCCTACCGGACTACCCGCACTACAGAAACTGCGGTCTGAAGTTTACAAATTCACAATCACTACATGACGAGTCACCATCAAACTAATCCGAATTTCGGAGATGTTTGCTTCTTCTATCTATCTTCCATCCTTCTTCCTCGGTACTCGCAATCATTAGGGCATTGGCCACACCTCCCCTCCCCTCCTCTGTGGAAGCTCTGGTTTAAGGCCCAGTTTGTTTAGGCCCCGTTTATTTTAGATATTGACAACTGATTGTGGAGTCCCCAACTGATTATTGACCCGAAAATTGCACTAAATTCAAGTCCAATAATTGGTTGGGGACTCCACAATCAGTTGTCATAATCTAAAACAAACAGGGCCCTAGAGATTCCTTAATATCATTATGAAACAAAGAAGATAACACCGTTCCGATTACTTCAAGAAACCAAGTAACAAAAAGAAAATTAAGCATGCCCACCTCTGGAAAAAAAAACATTACTTAGCAATCAAGAGCAAAACCATTTACGTATAAAGAAAGGGTTTTGCCCTAAGGGCACTCTTTAAGGTGCATTGGAAAAGTGATAGCAATCAGGTAGCAATACACCAAGACATAAATCAGTATGCTAAAGAAGTAGAGGACAGAAACCAAGAAGAGAAACTAGAGGATCAAGCTGAGCAAGAAGGGGACAGCAGGAGGCCTAGACTTGAGCATCAACCTGGATGGTTAAAGGACTCTGTCCGTCATTAGTTGTTAGTTAGGGAATAAATCTGTAGTTAATGAGTGAAGTGCAAGATTACACAATTGTCTTTTAGGATCAGGTAAAAGAGAATATTAGTTTGTTAGTGTAGAGTGACAGTTGTACCAATCCATGTGATTGAAACCTTAAGTAGTTGTAAAACCAATGAGAAAAGGTAATGAAAAAGATTCAAGCGTATTCCCTCTCTTCTTTCTTCTTCTCTCTGTTTCTCTGCCTTTCTTGATAGCATCTTAAAGAGCGATCTTTCAGAGATCGTATCATTGGTGCTTTCATTGATCTTCTTCACCTTCCTCTATTTTCTTTCTCACATTACTCTGTTTTTTCTTCCTAATCCTTTAGATCTATCAATGGCTGATAACACACGTGCTCAATCCAAGATTGATGAACAGTTCAAACAACATCAACAACAGTTAAATGAATTACGACAGCTGCAGGCAAAACAACATGAGGAATTTGTAAATCTGATTAAACAATTGCAAACCAGACCTCAATCGGTTGCCGTTCCAAGAATCAATAGCGAGGATCAATCATCTGGAAGTTCCGAAAATGGTGTTGTGCCCTTGCAAACCAATTCCAGTCGCTTCATTCGTATGGATGTACCAAAGTTTCATGGTACAGATCCGATTGGTTGGGCATTCAAGATCGAACAGTTTTTTAATTATTACAGTACGCCAGAGGATCGGCGATTGATCATCTCCTCTTTTCATTCAGAAGGTTCTGCTCTTGCCTGGTTTCAATGGGCTAAAGCTAACAATTTATGCATTCTTGGCACGGGTTCTTGGATGCGATCCAATTACGGTTTGGGCTTTCTCTTTATGAAGATCATAAAGGAGCTCTTGCAAAGATTCAACAATTCACTTCGGTTGAGGATTATCAGTCAAGATTTGAAGATCTGTCAAATAAGGTCAGTGGTCTATCCGAATCCTTCCTTGTTAGTTTCTTCATCTCTGGCCTAAAACCTGATCTAAAGAGAGAATTGTTGGTGAAAAATCCTTCTTCTTTGTTACAAGCTTTTTCATTGGCTCGAATCTCCGAACAAAAATACGATGACATGCGAAAATCATGGAAATCTACTTGGTCAAAACCTACAGGAAATCCTGGTTTGTTACCAAATCCACCTACTGTTTCTATTCCAGCACCTCCCCTCAAACAAATTCCAATCCGAACAAGACCACTTACCAAAGAAATGAAAATTAAGAGAGACAAAGGACTCCGCTATTTTTGCGATGAAGAATATTTCCAAGGGCACGATTGTAGGAAAAGATTATATCTCTTTCAGCATTAGATGTTGATACAGAAATTTCCTCCGATGAGTCTTTTCCAAGTTTAATTGTTGAACAAGGTGAAATTTTTTCTTCAGAAAAACCTGCAGAAATCAGTTTCATGCTATGGTTGGCCACCAAAATCCGAGTAACATTCGTCTTACAGGAGTAAATACAGCCACATCAGTTCATGTTTTAATTGACAGTGGGTCTACTCACAATTTTGGCAAGGAAAAAGTTGCTTCATCTATGAATTGGCCAATTCTACGCACTTCCCCTTTCAAAGTCCTTAATGGCAATGGTGAATACCTTCTCTATTCTAAGAAATGCTTAAAAGTCAAGCTTACGTTGCAATCACATGTATTCTTTTTAGATCTCTTCATACTACCAATCAAAGGGGCAGATATAGTCTTAGGAATTCAATGGTTGGCTGAGTTAGGTCTCATCTTAAACAATTTCAAACTGTCAACAATGGAATTCACTTGGAATGATAAACCTGTAAAACTGGTTGGGGATCCTAACTTGAATCCTAGTCCTCTAAAGGCAGCTCAATTAAAGGGGTTAACCAAAACTGATTCCATTGCTTCCTATTTTCACTTAGTTTGTCTCGACAATCCCTACAACCCTACTCCATCAGACGACATTAGTTCTCTTACGTTTCTGCCATATCCAACATATTGCATAACTACAGTCAGGTATTTCTTAAACCATCTGGTCTTCCTCCTCTCAGGGATGTGGACCATCCGATTCACCTATTACCTGGCTCTCAACCAATTAATGTCAAACCTTACAAGTATCCTCACTTTCAAAAGACTGAAATTGAACAATTGGTTCAAGAAATGTTGCAAGATGGGATCATAGTCCCCAGCCATAGTCCTTATTCTTCCCCTGTTCTTTTGGTTAAAAAGAAAGACAGCACTTGGAGATTTTGTGTCGACTATAGGGCTTTAAACTCCATTACAATTAAAGATCGATTTCCGATTCCAACGGTTGATGAACTCATGGATGAGTTACATGGTGGAATGGTATTCTCTAAACTAGATCTCCGATCAGGATATCATCAAATTAGGATGAAACGGGATGATTGTGCTAAAACTACTTTTTGCACTCATGAAGGACACTGAGCTTTTAGTTATGTTGTTTGGTCTCACAAACGCACCTTCTACCTTCCAAAGCACTATGAAACTGATTTTTCGGCCATTTCTACGGAAATTTGTCATCGTCTTCTTCGATGATATTCTGGTTTATAGCCAAACTCTTGATGATCATGTTGAACACTTAAATTCTGTCTTGCATTGCTTGTTTACGAACCAGTTATTTGCCAAACTGAGTAAATGTCAATTTTGTCAATCTCAAATCGATTATTTGGGTCATTTGGTCTCGGGTAAAGGGGTTCAACCCGATCCTGGTAAGATTCGAGCGATGGAGGAATGGCCGACACCCACAAACTTGAAGCAGCTACGCGGATTTCTTGGTCTTACAGGCTACTGCCGCAGATTTGTTAAGACTTATGCTTCAATTGCATTCCCTCTCACTAATCTTTTGAAAAAAGATACTTTTTACTGGTCTACGGAAGCTCAGGAAGCTTTCCACAACTTAATATCTCTGATGACGTCGGTTGCTTCAGCTTATGTGAAGGAAACGGATTTTTTCAAAGATTTTGTGTTGGCAACGGATGCTTCAAGCATAGCTATTGGTGACATGCATCCAATTGCATATTTCAGCAAGAAAATGTCTCCTATGATATCGGTTGCTTCAGCTTATGTGAAGGAATTGTATGCAATTACAGAGGCAGTGAAGAAGTGGAGACAATATTTGCTTGGGAGGTGTTTCATCATTTATACAGACCATCGTAGTTTAAAAAAATTTGATGGCCCAAGTTATTCAAACTCCAGAGCAACAACATTATTTGTGCAGATTGCTTGGATACAACTATTCTATTGTATATAAATCAGGCAAAGGCAACCACGCAGCGGATGCATTATCACGAGTTGCAGATTCTGGCCCTGTACTCGATTCAGACATTTCAGGACAGATGCAAATGGCGATGTCCACACCAATATTCAGCATTTCTTCCCAGCTTCAACTTGAGAATGCCACCGATTCTAAATTATTAGAGTTACATGATCAGCTCTGTACGGGATCAGCTGCACCGGCATTTTCTGCCAAGAATGGTTTGCTGTTTCATAAACATCGAGTTTTTATCAGTTCGACTTCTTCCCTACGTTTCACTGTTCTCTACGAATTTCATAGTACCCCTCAAGCTGGTCATCCAGGGGTCCTCCGTACAATTAAGCGCATATCTACTAATTTTTTCTGGCTCAAATTAGGAACTGATGTAAAACAATATGTAAAGGATTGCATTGTTTGTCAACAAACCAAATATTCTACTTCTCCACCATTGGGTTTATTACAACCTCTATCTACACCAGAGAGGGTTTGGGAAGACGTTGCTATGGACTTTATTACCGGGTTACCTGTTTCAAATGGCTTTACTGTTATACTGGTTGTCATCGATCGCTCGTCAAAATATGCACATTTGGGGGCTCTACCTTCTTCATTCACAGCAGTTAAGGTTGCTAAACTATTCACTGAGATGGTAGTTAAACTTCATAGCATGCCGAAGTCGATTGTTTCAGATCGAGATCCAAGTTTTATCAGTAAGTTTTGGTCTGAATTGTTTAAATTGAGTGGAACATCATTGAACCTTTCGTCCGCCTATCACCCTCAATCTTATGGCCAATCTGAGGTATTAAATCGCTGTGTCGAACAATATTTGAGAGCTTTTTCTAATGAGAATCCACGGCATTGGCATTCTCATTTTCTCTGGGCGGAATACTCTTATAATACTTCATTTCATAGTGCTATTCAAATGACACCTTTTGAAGCTGTTTATGGAAGACCACCCCCATCCTTACCCAAATACATTACAGGCAGTTCTTCGATCGAGGCCTTTGATGCCAAATTACGACAACGAGATACTATTTTAGCTCAATTAAAAATTAATTTGCATAAGGCTAAATCTCGTATAAAAAATATGGCAGACCAACACAGAGTCGACAAGCAGTTGGAGATCGGAACTTGGGTTTTACTCAAGCTACAGCCCTATCGCCAACAATCTGTCGTTAATAGAGCTTCTCAGAAACTGAGTAAACGATTTTATGGTCCTTATGAGATAACAGACAGAGTTGGTTCAGTGGCTTATAAACTCAAGCTTCCTGATGGTAGACGCATGCTGTTTGCGAGTTACCTACGCAGAGTGTTGACAATCATCCTCTCATTTCACCACTAGCAATTTTGGATACAAGGGTGGTAATCCAACATAATATGCTTGTTACGCAGGTACTTGTGCAATGGCATGGCTTGTTACCAGAAGATACTTCTTGGGAAGATTTGTCCACCTTGCAGTCTGATTTTCCGACTTTGAACCTTGAGGACAAGGTCATTCTTCATGGGGTGGGCAATGATAGCAATCAGGTAGCAATACACCAAGACATAAATCAGTATGTGATGCAAATAGTAGGCTTAAATAAGTGGCATATTTGCCAATTAGTATTTTATTAGGGGTATTTTAGTCATTTGGTTATTTGGAGTTCTTATTTTAGTAGGCTTCTTTAAAAGTTCATGTTTTAGTAGGTTACTATTTTCTAGGTTGTTTATTTGCCTATATATAGGCCTCTTTACAACTTATTTTGTAACTTTGATGATTAATAAAATTGATTGAGACCTTCTCCCTTAGATTTCTATTCTTCCCTCTCTTCTTTTACTTCTCTTCTCCTATTCGTCTACTTCTCCCTAATTTTGTCTCTTCTTCGGGTTGCGTTGATGATCCCAAAAATATGACTTGTCATGGAAACTCTCGTTGCTCATCAAGAAACATGAATCTGGGATCATCCGCAAGTTATCACAAACTGAAAAGCAAATCATGTGTGATACTTTTGCGTTGCCACAGTTGCACGGTGAGTTTCCAAAGTGGTTACGTACACGTATCTGAAAGTTTCTATTGCTCACCTTGTGTTTCTATTCAAGGCAGTCCAGGGTAATATATCCAGTGAAAAGTAAAGTTACCTGCAATCACAAGTTGCTTTGGTAAGGTAACCTGTAGTTACAAGTTAGAGGTAACTTGCTAGACAAGTTAGAGAAACAAAAAGGCATCTTATAATCTCTCCAAAATAGTCACGTGTCCTTTGCAAAAGGCAAGTTTCCTTTAGAATACAAAAGGCAAAAGGTGAGTTCCTTACCTAGTAAGTTACTACAAAAGTAAGTTGTTATCTTTATTCACCACCCCTCCTTTTTCCCCTTGGACAACCCCCTATTCAGTTTAAGTTTCACATGACAGATTGTCACGTGAGTTCAAAAAAAAGGGACTTTTCCCACACCCCCTTTCTTCATTGGGGCCCCCCTGCATATTAGTACTACTAGATTTAACCCCCCCTCTTTTACCTTCAGGCACCCCTCTCCGAAAAAAATAAAAAAATAAAAATAATAAAAAAAAGGAAAAAGAGAGAAATTCCCTCTCCCTCTCTCTCAACTTTCGCTCTCCTCTCCCTCTAGCTTCTCTCTTATTTTCGGGCTATTTCCGCTCGAAATTGGCCCGCGACTTCAACACAAAAGTTGAAGTACTTGATTAGTAGAGCACACTCGTATCAGTTTCAGCAGCAGATAGTCACTTTCAGCATAGTTTCAAGAGCAATCTCAGCCGTCGATTACATGCCATCATCCGAGCAGCACCTTTCCGTCATCCGATTTGAGATCCGAGGCAAGCGTTGTTTCCCTTTCGACATGCCATACAGATCAGACGGTTGATTTCATTTTTCGTCATCGATCTCTATGACTCCACCATTTATTCTGTTTTTTTATGGGTACAACGAAAGCTATTGGAATTGCCGCACTCACTTTCGCTATTATGAGGATGCATGTTTACATTGGATTGATGCTCTAAAAGCATATTATGAGTACAATAGCCATGATCACTGCCAGACTATCTATTGGGCTAAAGAAACTGTGTGACGACAAGCCCGATGCTCATGGAGCCACATTGAAACAAACCGTAGAAGACGTGAGCAGCGAATCTGTCGTTGGGAGGATGTTTGTGATGCGTTTATGAATATTTATGCGCTCGACTATTTAAATCAACAGAGATTGAATCGTGAGTGAGAATACAGAGTTTTGTGTACTGTTGAAAGTAAAGTCGAAGCCCTCCTTGAACGACTAAAAGAAGACCGTCATTATATATGTGAAGCTAAAATTCTAGCTGAAAATTCTGTGTGTCGTATACGTGAGTCAGATTTGCATAGACAGCTTCACACTTCTAAGGCAGATATTGTGGCAGATCCACTTGAGGCTTTTCCCTTGACAGAGTTGATTGAGCATCGTCCTGAATCAGAGCAAGTGACATGACTGTTGAGCCATTACCTGAGACAGACGATCGCGAGCATATTACAGAGGATTGCCCTATATTTGCGCCGATTGATCAGATTGCCGAGATTTGTGCCGACACAGATGATCTTGTTCCGCAGATTGATCATGAGGTCCATCAGCCTGACATCACTGCGCCAGCTTCAGTCCTAGATGCTGATTTTATCATTGATTCTACTAAGCTTGATGAGATACCAGTGGATGACTTTCATGTTGATGCTCCTGCACCTACTGAGCTACCAGTTGATGTTGATTATGTGGAGGATGTTCCCCGATTAATACCACGCATAGCTGTTTTACAAATCACGCCGATCCAGGACAAGTACGTTGCCATCTTCCCAACTTCTCTGATTCTCACGAAAGGCTTGTATTTTGATGACTTTGCATGGATGCTTTCTTCCATATTCCACCGCCAGCCTTTTAGATCGCTTTCATTGCTGTCTCGAGCATTAGCCAACAGGATTGCGTCAGACGGATTGTGCCTCCTTCTGCTTCATTGGATTATTTTCATATTTGACCCAGGCGGACTAGAACTCAAGGGCGAGTTCTTTTTAACTAGGGGAGAATGATGCAAATATTAGGCCTAAATAAGTGGCATATTTGCCAATTAGTATTTTATTAGGGGTATTTTAGTCATTTGGTTATTTGGAGTTTTTATTTTAGTAGGCTTCTTTAAGAGTTCATGTTTTAGTAGGTTACTATTTTCTAGGTTGTTTATTTGCCTATCTATAGGCCTCTTTACAGCTTATTTTGTAACTTTGATGATTAATAAAATTGATTGAGAGCTTCTCCCCCAGATTTTTATTCTTCCCTCTCTTCTTCTACTTCCCCCAGATGTCTACAGTGGATTGCTGCTTTGGATGCATATTATGTGTACTACGACTATGATGACAGAGCACCCATCTACCGCCTCAGAAAAACTGTGAGAGGACAAGCACAAGGTTATTTGAAACACTTGGAGGCGAAGCGTCGTCGCTTAGGCGAACCTCCATTCCGTCGATGGGAGGAGTTTCGTGAGGAGCTTTTTTACGCTTATGCGAAAGTAGCGCTTTATCGGCAAGCAGACTATAGTACGCGAGGAGGAGCTCACCGTGAACAAGAAGTCGCTGCCCATCTTGCACAAGAGGCTGAAATTGAAGCAAAAAACAGATATCAAGAGCGTTACATGCATGCGAAGGATTTTGCTACCACTAGTGCAGAGCCGCATGATGATCCAGCTAGCCTTGTTGATGAGACCATTATAGTTGTCGAGCCCATGATTATGTCAGATACTGAGTCCATGATGGGAGAAACTGAGTCTGAGATGTCAGATTTGGAGCCAGATAGTTCACTGATTGTTGAGGCCGACGACGATGAGCATGACGAGTCAGAGATTTCCCGAGCACCGATTGCCGAGCATTTAGAGATAGATCTTGGCACTTCCGCAGTAGAGGCAGATATTGTGACCGAGTCAATCGAGCATCGTCATGATTCTGAGACGAGTGACCTGACTGTTGAAGCATTGCCAGATCATACAGAGCACGAGCAGTTCATTGAGGATACCTATTCCATATCATTATATGAGCACACTGATAGCATTGCTTCTCCAGTAGCTGCCCTGATCGAGATGATTATGGAGGTCGAGCCCGCCGATTTCAGTGCACAAGATGACCATCTTTATGCTGATCATGGATTGATACTGCCCATAGCTGTTTTGCCGATCCAGGAGGAGTATGTTGCAATCTTCCCAACTAACTAAGTTCACTTCTCCAGCGCAGATTCTGTTTGCATGAGTCTACATGGGCACTTTCTTCCCTCTTCCTCCGCCGACCTTGCAAATGCTTCTCCCGATTGTCTTGAGCGTTAGACATCATGATTGCTTCCGCCGGATTACGCGTTCTACTACTTTAGTGGATTGTTTACATCTTTGACCTAGGTGGACTAGAACTCGAGGGCGAGTTCTTTTTCAACCGGGGGAGAATGATGCAGATATTAAGATTTATTCCGCATTATTTAGTTTCTAGTATTTTTATTTCTATGTTATTAGTTTCTAGGATTTTATTTTCCATGTTATTTTTAGGAATTCTTATTTTAGTAAGTTTCTATCTTTTAGGTTGATTATTTGCCTATATATAAGCCTCTTTACAGCTTATTTTGTAACTTTAATAATTATTGAATAAAGATTATTCTCCCTCTAATCCTGGTTTTCTTTTTCTCTCTTCTGATTTCTTCTCTTCTCTCCCTAAATTCGTCTATTCTTTTGGTTATTTTCGTCTCTTCCCCTATTCTTCTAATTCTATCCCCTCTCGACTATTTCTCTCCCCTTTCCTCAATTTCTCTTCACGGTCCTACATCAGTATGCTAAACAAGTAGAGGACAGAAACCATGAAGAGAAACCAGAGGATCAAGTTGAGCATGAAGGGGACAGCAGGAGGCCTAGACTTAAGCATCAACCTGGATGGTTAAAGGACTATGTCGGTCATTAGTTGTTAGTTAAGGAATAAATCTGTAGTTAATGAGTGAAGTGCAAGA
Source organism: Tasmannia lanceolata (assembly GCF_043159265.1). Lineage (NCBI taxonomy): Eukaryota > Viridiplantae > Streptophyta > Magnoliopsida > Canellales > Winteraceae > Tasmannia > Tasmannia lanceolata. The sequence continues at coordinate 21,586,279 of NW_027518700.1, forward strand.
TTACACAATTGTCTTTTAGGATCAGGTAAAAGAGAATATTAGTTTATTAGTATAGAGTGTTACGAACCTAGATCGGTTCGCAACGGATTGATCTTCTCAGAGGGAAGATCAGCCTCTTGACCCGCTTCGAGGGAAAGGTCGGTCCTCCTTTGTGCGCAAATACACACTTTTCTTGAATAAATTTTCTACTGTTTTTTTCTTTATTCATTACTTTAAATACAAATTACATAAATCGTTCAACACCACAAAGCTAGGACAAGTCTCTCATCCAATATAGAATCCTACGCTAAAGAGACTCCACAGACCAATGAAATAAAAGACAAATAAAACTGATAATTCTAATCTAACTAATAGATAGAAAGATAATCCTAATCATACTCCTACCAATGGCTAAAATCTAGATAATTTATTCCAGAAGTGAAACCCATATGTACGCACGTAGCATTCCTCCCCCTTGAAATCAACCTTGTCCCCAAGGTTGGATTAATTGGAAAAAATAATTTATTCCACCGGGATCCCAAATCTTATTGGACATGATTCTGTTGAGCCACACAAGTAACGTTGGACAGTCAGGGTACCAATAAGGTCGTAGAGATATTGGCTTGTTGTCTCGGCAAAGTGGGATGCCATGATCCTGTGACCAATTGAGCAAGCTCTTCATCCATGGCTCCATCGAAGCTTTATTAAAATTTTGACACACGGATGATTGCGAATGAGGATCTTTTCGATGGCGTTGGATATGTTGAGAGGAAAGATGGATTTTCCGACGACGACCCTGTCGGAGTTGACAACGCTGATAAACGCCTTTCTTTTGTGGCTTTTTCTCATTTTCTTTTTTGATCTTAGGAATATAAGAATTCATTGAACCAAAAACACCTTTCACAAAAAGGCCATAAGCTCTAGCTCCATCATTACGGTTCTAGTTGTTGGAGCTTTCCTCCTGGCCACGCCTATGTGTAGCCGTCATCTCGTCAAACCGAGCAAACATCACCTCCATCTCTTTGATCATTCTCTCTTGTCCTACCACAAGAGAACGCACCACAGCTTTGAACCGTCCGATCCGGATCATCCATGCCTTGCTCTGATACCACTTTGTTACGAACCCAATTTGGGTCGCAACGGATTGATCTTCACAGAGGGAAGATCAGCCTCTTGACCCGCTTCGAGGGAAGGGTCGGTCCTCCTTTGTGCACAAATACACACTTTTCTTGAATAAAGTTTCTACTGTTTTTTTCTTTATTCATTACTTTAAATACAAATTACATAAATCGTTCAACACCACAAAACTAGGACAAATCTCTCATCCAATATAGAATCCTACGCTAACGAGACTCCACAGACCAATGAAATAAAAGACAAATAAAACTGATAATTCTAATCTAACTAATAGATAGAAAGATAATCCTGATCATAATCCTACCAATGGCTAAAATCTAGATAATTTATTCCAGAAGTGAAACCCATATGTACGCACGTAACATATAGTGACAGCTGTACCAATCCATGTGATTGAATCCTTAAGTAGTTGTAAAACCAATGAGGAAAGGTAAAGAAAAAGATTCAAGCCTATTCCCTCTCTTCTTTCTTCTTCTCTCTGTTTCTCTGAACTCTGAAACCCTTTCTTGATAGCATCTTGAAGAGCGATCTTTCAGAGATAGTATCAAAAAGAAATTTTACACACTTTTTAATAAAAAAATCTCAAAACATTAGCAAAAGTTTGAAACAATGTGTAAAATGATTGTAAAAATTCTTCTCCAATGCACCTTAGCAAAAAAGGACCAAACCCAAGCATCATTACCATGCAAAAAAAAGGACACGATTCGAAGCAAATCCTCTTGAAAGTCAGCATTAATTTGCAGTAAGAACAAAACCCACTTCCAAAAACCAAAAACGAACACCTACATTAAATTTCATAAGGGTATAGCTGAAGGGGAGAATTATTAATGAGATAGGATTTCTGAATAGAGCAAAATAGTGACCTGCATGAGAAGCTTGACTCGGTCTAGGGGAGCAGTGAGAGTTTTGGCCGTGGCTCCGGCAACAGCTCCGGCGACGAAGAGAGAGGCCTCGCGGGGAAATAAAGCAAGCAATGCCAGGGGATGCTTTAGGAATTGATCAGAGGTCGGAAACTCTTTGTTTTTATCTATATTTTTCTCTACCGAAACAGACGCAAATGGCACTCTTCTTTTCTCTCTAAAATTTGTGTCAATTTCACTACCAACTCCTCCTCCTCCTCCTGCTTCGCTCCAACTTTTTTGAACCTTCTCAAAGCCCGGAATTGGTCGCCATATCAATACGCCCTCTCTCATCTGATAAGAAAGGGTAGGAAAATATGCTCTGCCTCTTCTGCAAGACAAGCAGATAAGGCAAAATGAAGTCTCTCTCTCTTTCTCACTATGAGGTTTGAAATTGAATCATAAGGCCTTGGCCCTTTAAACCTGTCCCATACAAGCTAGGTCCCACCTAGTCCCATACCTAGGCAGGTTCCCACTCAGACTCAGGGGCAGGGCTGCAACTCGAGCCGGGTTTTACCCGACCCGCATCGACCCGACCTGAAAATAGCCTGGGTTGGGTTCAGGTTTCATGGGTTTCGGGTCGAGCCGGGTTGAGCATTCAAAAGCCTGCATAAATCTCGGGTCGAGCCGGGTTTGAAGGGGCCCGACCTGACCCGACCCGAGTTACATAAGTTATAGTATGTACATTTTTCTATTGTTAGTTAAAAGTTAAAAGTGAAAACCCACGCACCCACTGTTATTGTATGTGAGTGTAATTTCTGCTTCTATGAGTTGAGTTGATTCAAGTGTTTGTTCAGAAGTGTTTGATTGTAATTACAACATTGTTTGATTACATCATTGTTTGATTCAAGTGTAATGTGAGTGTAATTACATCATTGTTTGATTCAAGTGTAATGTGAGTGTAATTTCTGCTTCTATGAGTTGAGTTGCCTTGCCAAACAAGAATTTTCCTTAAAAAATTGCGTCAACGTGAAAAAACCCGACCCGACCCTAGATTTATCATGGGTAGGGCCGGGTTTGGGAATCGTGGGTTTTCCGAAAAAAAACCCGACCCGACCCGACACGAGATATTTCTCGGGTAGGGTTGGGTTCTCCAAAACCCGACCCGCCCGACCCGAGTTGCAGCCCTACTCAAGGGGCAAGGCCATAACATTTCACCACCCTTCCGTATCTGCCGTCACCGCAGCCCACTTTGTAATGACTTTCATTCTGACCTATTTTCTGGTAGCCCCTTTCCAAAAGTTGCACTTTTCGCTGCAGCCCACCATGTGGCAACTTTATTTTGGCGGCTTTCATTCTAGCTACTATGTGTAGCAATTGCTCTTATACCAAAAGTTAGATACCTAACCAGTAACCCAGAAGCTCCATACTTGATGGAACGTGTAAGGCAAGGCCCTTTAAACATCTCTCATACCAAGCTGGGCCCCACCTAATCCCCTACCTAGACGGTCCCCACTCAGGAGCGTAACATTTGATCATTAGTATCTCATACTAGTGGGCCTCCAATGGCCCATTTAGCCTTATGGGTCCGCCATGGTTGAATGATCCTCACCCTGTGATCATTCATTGGTCATAGAAAGTGCTTCTTTTTTTCTCAAAAGAATCATGAATTTGAGGCACAGGGATAAGTATTGAGACTAATCCATGAAGCCCTTATAGGAGCTGCCTCTTCATCAATGTTTGCTAGTTCGTTGTAAACCATTTGCTAAGGGACCGTTTGGATCTATGTTAAAGTTTTTACGGGAAAAGCATTATTAGAAAAAAAATATCATGATGAAAGCTATTAAAAATTTCATGAAAAATTTAATTATGAAAGAATAAAATAGCAACCTAACACATGTTTAGAAAATATTTTGTGAGAAAATTTGTAGAGGTTATATTATGCGCAGGCATGTGACTCGGCTGAATGGATCTGTAGGAATAGATTCTAAATGGATGATGTAGATCTATTGGAGTATATCGTGTGGGCCATAGATATTATTGACAAAAATGTTTAGAGGAGTGTTTTAGATTTGAATATATTTCACTATAATATAGAAATGCTACGGATATTCCCACTTACATGTTTTCATTTACAAGACAGACTCACCTTGGTTTTTATTATTCAACCAGCTGTGGAAAGCTATTACAATTCCCCAAAAGCTCTCAGCAGCCAATTAAAAAAGAAAGACAAGGTGAGCTTGTCCCATTGTTAAAACAGATAAATTGTATGATGAAAGGGCGTACAAACACGCATCCATCATCCCATCCCTGATATTTGATCCAACAACAGATTACTTTTTGAGAAGTTACTATTGGATCAAATATCAAGGGTCGTACTTCCATCATACTACCTTTATGTGTTTGTACACCCTTTCATCATATAATTTCTCGTTAAAACATGATAGTGCCAATAATAGTAACCTAAAAATTATCCATCATATTTTTTTACTTACAAGCTGAACATGAGGGAGTGTCTAATTTAACAAAATTAAAAAAATCTCAATCTGAAATCCGGGAGGGGGCAACCCAAGAGTGGTGAATTGGTTTATAAAAAAAATCTTCTTGGTTTTGAAAAAAAAATCCCCCTAGTTAATTTTGAAAACAAATTTAAATTTATCTTTATAGAATTTCCTTAAAATTGATAATATAAATGAATCAACAAGATTAAGGAAAGAAATTACCAATCACCACAATCAAAAGAGATGAAGAGAGAAAGAGAGACAGAGAGTGACTGTACACGAGCTTTTATAGTGATTCAGGAAACCCCCTACGTCTACTCTTCTCAAGTTTGTATCCTTGGGGAATCCACTAAAAAATGATCCTCCTTGATAGCCGGATCGGAGCCAATACAATCCCTCCTTCACAACCGAGATTAGAGCCTATTAGAATGATGAGCTTCCAAGCTCCAAAGGCCTTGACGGTAACCCTTCCACCAATGTACAAGTAGAAACAAATGCAACTCACTTTTTTCTCCTGATAGGCTGATTACAAAGATGAATCACATCTCTCACATTTTGAAAGAAATACAAGTAGAAACTTAATCCATCCCTCTTAATTGATAGCCAAGATCAAAACTCTTTAGGGTAGGTGAGACTAAATGTAAGCTAAGAAAGTCTCCCAGGTGAAGAATATAACTTAGGATGAAGGACAATCATTAAAAGTACTTTGAAAGTCATAAAGACCTAGTATTTATAGAGTAGAGACCAAACTAGCCGTTATTGAGCTCCCAACAGCTAGTTCAGAAGCCACACGGTCGACCAGTGGACTAGCCATTGTGGCTATATAAAAAGAGACACAGAGGAGCTCGCAGTCAACCGGCGTAGCGGTCGGTCGACCGGGTAAGTCTAGTAGGGCACATGACTTTCTCTGGTAACTCATGTACTCTTTTTTATTTTCAAGCCAACATGCCCACAATTGACCGGGACAGGCCAAAGTTCAATTTTTTAAAATTTCCATTGCTTTTCTAAATTGAACTTCGGGGCCGTCGATCTTTCTAGTTCATTTGGGTCATTTTAATCATTTTGTGAGCCTTGAACTTGGTTTCTTAATTGGGAGGGATGTATTTACATTCTAAGGTAAAAAATAATCTCCCTTCATGATTTTCAAGACTTCTTTTCTCCAATTGATTGGCTTTGGACTATGGAAAAAGAACTTCAATTTGCATAAACTTGAGCGTTGGTCCTTGGTCTTCTCTTTGTACAATCATCTTGGGCTTTGGTTCTTGCTTTGAGTTTGAACTTGAATACCATTTCCTTAGCCCTGGAGTAGGATATAAGAACTTACACTTAAAACCATTAGTCCAATGATCAATTTGGTTTGGCAATCATCAAAACATGGTTGGTTGTTAAACCCTTGGGCTTACAATCTCCCCCTTTTATGATGGCAAACCTAATTGATTATGAGGTTAGAGCTCCCCCTATTGGGTATAATAAAACATTTATAGCAACCCCTCAATATATGATTAGGTCAATTTTTAAGTCTTTGAAAAAGTAAAACAAGTAGAACATGCTTAGATAGATATCAAGATTTGAGATTTAGATATGCCAAGTATAGTTTCAGAACATGTAGCTCCCTCTTAACTCATTGTATTTAAGCACACGACCAGTGAAAGGTATTACAAAGTTGAATTCAAATATATCATAAAATGTATTACCAAGTTGAATTCACATATAGAGAAATCAATGAGATTGTGAGAATGAGTGCTTGCTATCGTTAAATTCATGCATTTATCAAACATATTGCTCCCCCTAAATTCATGCATTTATGGACTGTTACAAGTAGGGGCAACCCAAGTGGGGGATGAATTGGTCAATTAAAATTTTTGCCCTAATTAGGTGTAATGTTAAAACCAAATTTAACAATTAGTAATTTTAAGTTTAATTAGGATTTTGAAAGCATTATAAGTTTAAGTCTAACCCTTGTTCATTTAAGCATAAACACAAATAAAGGTTAGAGATTACCAATCACCAAATGTAGAGGGCAAGCAAGAGAAGAAGAGGCACACCAAGATTTATAGTGGTTCGGTCTATCAACAAGACCTACTCCATTCTTCCAAGTTTGTCTCCTTGGGTATTCCACTAATGGTGAGATTCTATACGCCGAATCTCCAAGCTTTACAAACACCTTCTCCGCCTCCGAGGGAACAAATCCTCTTTGCTCCGAATTCACCTTCATTAACGGGCCGAATCGTAGACCATCTTTACAATCAAGCTTCTCCTTTCTCAAAGGCTGAAGCGAAAACCCTCTTCACAATCTTGATTCACCTTTCTTACCGGGCCGAGTTGAAAACCCTCAATACAATGAATAATGATAAAAGAAAAACTCTCTTAGCCTCTTGATTAGGCTTGATACAAAGATGATAGCTCACAAAAACTCTTCAAAAGATAATAAATGTAAAAGCCCATGGAGATCCTCTTATTGAATGTGAAATGCACAAATCAAAGCATCGAAGAGGATAAACCTTTGATATGAAAGTTTAGATCAAGCTAGATGTTAAATGATCTTACAAAAGGTTGTTTAGATAGTCATGGATATGATATATATAACCCAAGCAAATATATGACCGTTTGGGGGCAAAATCGTAAATAACTGGCACAGAAAATTCAAGCCACATAAGCCCTAATGGCTACTTTTCCAGACCAAGGCGGTCGATCGGGGTATGGCGATCGCCCGCCCTTATCGGGCTCCCTTTTTTATTTTCAAATTTCAAACCGTCGCGGTCAACTGACCCTATGGCGGTTGTCCGGCGAGGGCTCTCTAGACATTCTATTTTTGGTCCAGAAACCTATCCGCGGTCGACCGGACCTATGACGGTTGACTGCCCCAACCATGCTGGATTGTTTCTAATTTTTCAGAAACATATCTACGGTCGCCCCGGATGCACTGGTTGACAGGCCCGCTAAGTTTCGGTAGGTGCTAGATTTCCAGCCACCTTACCGCGATCGCCCGGGATACCCAGGTCGACCGGCTCTGCTTCGAAATCTTGTTTTAAATGTTAAAGTTCTAGGGCTTTGGGCCATGGTCTTTGGGCTTTTGTCCAAGGTTTTCAAATACATTTTGGGGAGTGTAGATAGTTTCCAAAGATGTTAAATTTGTTTATAAAAACTATTTTGAAAACTTTTTGAAAGTGCAAATACATTTAAGTAAGAGGACTCCAATACAATCTAAAAGTATAAAACCTCGAGTCTTCTTGATGTCAGGCTCCTCAGCACTTTCTTGGACATCTTCAACTTGTGAGAGAACTCTTCAACTAGCTTTGGGTCTTGTGACTTTCTCCATTCTTTGAATATCTTCTATGTTGCATGGAGAAGGCCACCAATGCTAGTTCATCCCCAAACTTCTTCTGGCGCTTGCAATGCATGCTTGTGGGATCTTTGGCTTGAGCTTTTGACTTGAACATCTTCCAAGGATGATGTCTCCAATGTGTGTACAAGCTCTTTGGTTCATTGTGCATGTTGATCCGCAAGCCATGCGTTGTGATGTGTTGTGTAATGGCGATATGGCATGTAAAGTTTATGTCTAAGGCACAACACAACAAAGCAACACATTAATCCATAAGGACTAACCAATTTGAGCACATTAGTCCATAAGGAGTAATCAATTTGAGTTTGCTAGCATCAAAACAAGAAGGTAAATGTGAATGATTAAACCCATGAGAACCCTTGGGCTTACATTCTCCCCCTTTTTGATGATGGCAAACAAATTGATTAGGAGGTAGGAGATATCAAAATAATAGACAAATAAGCATTCAATGATATAAATAATAAAGTATTGCTCCCTCTCACTATATGCACAATTGTAACATAACAATATAAATCAAGATGTGCATATAAAATGTGGACTACTTAATAAATTTCAAAATTCTCCCCCTTTTGGCAACAACAAAATGGAAGAATATAACAGTTAAAGTGCAAACTATAGTGCCATAATTACTCCCCCTATCTACTTATCATGAATATGAGATGGTTAAAGTAAAATATGCATGATAAGAACAATCAAACATAGACATATGGGATAACAGTTTGAAACACTTCTATGTTTGTGGATGGGCACAGGTGAAAGGTATATACTACAAATGACTTCTATAGCCCATGAAACTAATGATGATATGACAGTTAAGCTCATCTAATGCTTATCATAGAGATTGAAGAAGAAAAATCAAGCATAGTGCATATAAACATGTTAGTAAGACAATTAGGCTCTCCCCCTAAGTATTTGTTATTGGCATTTGGTAAAACATATAAGGCAAGGCATGACAATACAAACTGGCTATAGATGTGGCAGTAAGAACATAGCCAATAAAACTTATAATGAAAATTGGGTGCAAATGACTTATAATGCACATGATAAGTATATGAATTCATAGGAAAATAAACGATCAACTTAAGCACGATCTTATGAAGGAGTTCTAGAGAGTTTTCAAGTTCTAGAACAAGACGCTTATCATTGGAAGAGATGATACCATATAAGTACAACCAAGATAAGTCTATAGGCTAAGAGGATGTGACACTGAGGATCAGGCTAAGGGTACTTGTCATAAATGAGAGATGGTCCCAAAATGAAAGCATAAGACAAGACCCAACTACAACACAAATGGAGCAGTGGGGCTCTAAATGAGTATACTTATCATATGTAATATACTACCTATATCAAACAACATATGATAAGATAGAAGAAGGACATATATTACATATATAGGTCCCCCTTTGTTAGAGACTCATACAAAATATGAATCCAAAGGGCTGTCCAACACAAAGTCACTAAGAGTTTGAGAGATGAATAATTGAAAAACAGCCCTTGGGCTATAATTACATGTTTGCTAAGGATACTCAAATGATATCAAGTGAGATGGTGAGATATCTTAGCAACTCATGCTCCCCTAATTATGTGCATATAATATATATATATATATATATATATATATATAACAATTCAAGGCACATATGGCTTATCATGGTTAAGATGTTGGAAAGAAGTCATAGTAATTAGATGCATTGATTAAAGGTGAGGGTACTGTCTCCTTCTTAACAAGTAAGAAGGCTAAAAGCACCAATTGAGTAGTTTTTAACTTTAAGGTTCAATTGTAGAACCCGATTCCGCCAGAGGGGCGCGGCCCGTCTCCCTCTCTTGGTCTCTCGTATAGGGCTGTTCATTAATCGGGTTTAACCGAAATAACTGACCGAACCGAATTCGGTCTGTTATTTCGGTTTGGTTGGAAGATCAATCGGTTCGGTTTCGGTTTTCATGGATGCAAAATTTTGGTTTGAGGTTTCAGTTTCGGTTTTGAGTGGAAAAAATTCGGTTTGGCCGAAAAAATTGAATTATTATAGCAAACTTGCATTCGAGAGGGGCGGGGGGACGAGAGGGGCGGGGGGACGTGCCCCCACGCGAGTCTCAGGATCATCCACGTGAAGGAAAGCTCCACCAAGGAACTCTCGAAAGAGTGCCCCTCACAGCATGAGCGGCGATGTCAAGTGAGATACCTCTCGATTCGGGGACCAGCCCGGATTCGAGACGCACCTTAAACAAAGAAAGAGTCGAAAGATGATCCTTGAGGGTGTATTGAAGGGAGCTCTGTGGCCGAAGGATGGTGAGTTTTTCACTGAGCCATAAATAAAGTAGCTTGACACACCCATGGAAATTATCCTTCACCTCTTGCCGAGCAATTAGATCCAGCCCAGAGAAGGTTTCTGCTAGCATGATTGGGACAGGATTCCTTCCTTCGCTAATTTGATCGACTACACTCAGTAAGGTCACAGGGGCAATACTGGAGTCTTCACGGACGACGTGACGTGCAAGGACACCAAAGATTAAGGCACTGCCTCGACAATTTTGAAAACGGGAATCGATAGGGTCAACGTTTTAAGAAAAACGCTCAATGAGGTCATCGAATTGCACGTACGTGTCCTTGAAATAGGGTATAGCATCAACAGTTTTGTTCTCGAAAAGCTTACAGAAAAGGGAACGAGGAGACGCTATACTCGAAGGTTGGATCCAGAGTCCCTCAGGTGGGAGTTCTAATAGGGCGCACCAATCCTCGAATATAGGACAGATTTCAAAGGGACCAAATTGAAAAACATGAAGAATAGGATCCCAGAGTCTTGTAGCTGCTTGAAGAAATTGCCAATTCACACCGGATGCGCTCAAATTATTAAACGTGCTGATGAACCTGTCGGCCATACTCCACGCTCGCGCGGGAGAGCTCGAATTGACTCACTTATCCAAACCCTCTTCACTTTGTTCGACATGATTTAACCTAATCACAGATAGGATAAGATCAGAAGAGAGTGAAGATAACCTCGAATATCGAAATAATAAGGATAAATTTGACCGATCATATGGTAAGGATACAACTGGTGACACTGATTTTGTTCATCAATAATCATAGACTTTCGAATAGATCAGAAAGGTAGACCACGACCACAAAATGACAGAAGTAGGTCATAGACTGGATCTCAAATCTGATGATGGACATTGACAACTGTATGATCAAGAGGATCGATAATGATAGATCATGGTCACAGAGACAGCGGACAAGCCATCAACCACATCTAAGACAGAGCATGCAAGTAGCGAAAATCTAACCCAACGAGTAATATCCACACACAACACGGATCTATGACACATGAATAGACCATGGCCATGAGAGTGACGAGTGTAGACCACTAACCAGGTGACTCTGAAAGAATGTACATATGATTGATTCAACCAGGAATCCCTCATTGGAAAAGAGGGTTCTGATCTAACCAACCGACAAAACATAACATACCAAAGAGATTTGTACAATCTGAGGACAAAACGACAGATATAGTCTCAACAAAGGTAAAAGAAATACTATCGACTGCATCGAAGGAGTGCAAATAGGATGGATTAGACCTGAAACACCTTACTGCAAAAGGGAGCCTGACCCGAACGACCGACTCGACAAATAGGGTATGTACAAGAAGATGGCAAAACTGTACATCGACTCAGCGAATAATACATGTACAAAGGAACAACACCACCGTACACTCAGGAGACAAAACATAGACCATGATCAGGACAAAGACCAGGGAAAATGATTAACCATTTTGAAGACTAGGGAATGAAACTATGTAGCTGATAGTTAGACCAGAAAATTCTATTGATAGACAGACCCTGGTCTAACAGGTTAGCACAAAGACCGATCAGGAAAATAAGGAATCAAGGACTGGACCATGACCATGAAAGGTGGTGAACAAAACCGTCGGCCAGACCCAAACTGAAAGAAGGAATAGACTCTACCTGATGATAATGGATCAGAACAACTCGAACACATGAACCCAACACACCGGGGGGGGCCATATGATAAGAGATCACAGGGTAAATCATGATCTAGCTGACAACCAAGCAAGAGTAAGGGTCATCGATCAGATCTGAAGGAATGCACGACTGCGACAGACGCAGAAACCTAATCTAGGAGACAGGTCATAATCTGAGAATAAATACAACACATACACGTACATATATACATACATATCCTAACTAGGGGCACCGGCCCTAACCTGATCTAGCGGAGCCAAGAAAATCTTGACTCAAAAGTGCTTGTGAGTGTACTAGATAACGCGACGGGTAACCACGGTGTGGCTTACCCTTCTACACTACATAGGTAGGCTGACTTCTATCCTAGGCTCACATATGCTGGTCGCACATGTTCGTCCTATATGAGTACATATATATAGTGTCCTAGCAAGGGTTCCCTAATTTTGGTTCTAAAGAGAGCAACTAATATATATACATACATAATATAATGAAGTAAAAGTAGGGCCCAGGCATCTCTGCAGGGTACTATGCTTATGACCATACCCTTGATGTATAACGCTAGCACACCCAGCATTATACAAAGTATGTTCATTGCTCATCGGCTGCTATAGAATACCAGCACACCCAGTGTCTACGGCTGCAGCTCCGGCGCATAGCTCGGAAATAGATACAACGGTTCCCTCAAGGTCATAATTACTCATCTGGTACGCGTCATATCTATTCCCTGAGGCCAATAATGAAAATAATGAAAGAAATAAAGAATATGACAATGCATGATGTGCAGTGTGTGAATCCCTTGTTTTATTTACGCACCTACTTGATGCCCTTGGATTTCTAACGATAAAGTTCCCATTTAACTTGGTTTTGACCCAAATTTCTTCAAAATTAATTAAAATGGCATTTTTACAGAGTTAGGCAATGTTTCAAACGTTCCCCAGCAGAGACGCCAATCTGTGGACCCCGATCCGAGAGGGGCGGGGGGACGTGCCCCCACGCGAGTCTCAGGATCATCCACGTGAAGGAGAGCTCCACCAAGGAACTCTCGAAAGAGTGCCCCTCACAGCATGAGCGGCGATGTCAAGTGAGATACCTCTCGATTCGGGGACCAGCCCGGATTCGAGACGCACCTTAAACAAAGAAAGAGTCGACATCCAAGGAAGTAGGCCCTGGATCCCATGCTGTGCTCTGTCGCAACAGATAACCAGAGATATAAAAGGTCCGTGTCTGATGACGAATGGGGAAGGAGTTAGGCGCCCCCGATTCGCCTAAGTGCGAGCACCTGGTCTCTTATGCCATTTATTATTAACTTTGAAGAATTTTGGGCGAAAATCATGTGAAATGGGAACGAAGATCCCCGAGATAATGTCTAGCTAATCATGCATGTCTCGGAGATGAATAAGAAGCACACACAAAAAAAGATGAATGACATGCCACCTAAGAATAGCTAGGTTGTGAGTGTCATGCCTGATTGGTGTCTAAGTTCTGGTGGACAAACGCATGCATGCTACAGCTAAGAGTATAGGATCTGTACAGGAAAGTAAGAAAACACAGCAAAACATACAATATGACAAACCCTAGACTCTAATGCGATAATTGGCTCGGACCAAGATGGCCATCCATCCTAGCTGCACTACGTATCCCGGCCTCGGGAAGAATCAGAGCCAACGTAGTTCGGCGACCTATGCTAAACTACAATGCTCAACCCTCTAGGACTGCTATCCTAGACTCGATCAACTAGACCCGACTATTTTTTAAAGCTTCTTACGCCATTACTTAAGTTCAAGTGAATGGTAATTTTTAGGACTCTCTATATGCCCTAACTAATGCAAGTGGACCCTACACCCTATGTGTGACTAGGTTGTATGTCCTAAGGAAAACCATGGGCTCTCTAAGCGCGTCCTAGTCTAGCCATCGGCTCGACTAAATGTCTAGCCGACCACGACTCGAGGCCTCCTAACTCTAGGGACACTCACACGACCAGACACGGCAAAGCAGCACAATCAGGATAGACTCCTAACTCTAAGACACCCCACACGCCTAGGACAGACTCCTAACTCTATGGGAAGATCTTTTGAAAATTGCTGGTAAGGTTATTTTGAAGAATTTTTGAAGTTTTGAGAGGTTTGAAAGATTTTGAAGCTTATAGAAGTTTTTGAAGTTGTGAAAGATATTTGCAAAAATGGTGATTTAAAAAAATGGTGACTGGACTCAGGATGCCAGCAGCACGCCTGAGCTGCCTACGTACCCCTCAGCTAGGGATCAAGCCATCCGTAGTTCGGACTTGACTACTCCTAATGACTCGAGATTTTGAGATCTTTGATTTTTTAGATATTTTTTGAATTTTCAAGTGTTTTTTGAAATGTTTTAGTGTTTTTTGGAATTTTTGACATAAGAGGAACAAAATCCTATCATCATAAAGGGAGGACAGACTCCTGAATATCCCGCAAAGGTCGGACAGCATCCTATGCTTTGCGGGGGAAAAAGACAGAAACACGACTCTGCAAGGGTTGGACAGCATCCTATACCTTGCAAGAGCGGATAGAAGAACATGATCTGATGAAAGGTTGGATGGAATCCTAACCCCTATGATGATAGAATTGGATTCCTGAACAAGATGACTGACTCTCTAGACTAAGGACGGATTCCTATGCTAGTGGACTATCAAACCAAGATAAAGCTCACAAGTAATAAGGAAAAAGAGACCCTGTGCATATTTGGCAAAGGTAAAACACCCAGCCGGGCCGGACAGCTACCTAGCCCTAGGGTGCAACAAATGTGCAACCCAATACCAATAAGGGTAGGGGTATGCTGTCAAGCCGAGTAGGGTGTTCTCCCAAAACCAAACGATGCACAAAAAGGAGGTTTAGCAAGAGAATGAGACTGGGTAAGTCTCTTAGACACAGAGGTAGGATAGAGAGAAATGCTAGCAAGACTGGGCAAGTCTCCTAAGCACCAGGATGGGCTCCAAGTAACCTTATCGTTGCCTAAACAATGATAAGAAAATGAGATAACTGACAGACCAAGTTGGTCTTCGACTAGAAGAGGGTTTAAGACCCGTGAGACTAGAGGTAGTCTCCTAGGGGTTGACTCAGGTTGATTCATTAATGAGACAGTGCCTGTCTCCAAAGATTTGGATCTAAAAGACTAGGCAAGTCTTTTGAGAAAATGGAATGCTATTTGGACTATGCAAGTCCCCCTAGAGATGGGCTTGAAATGACAAAGGAAAGAAACCTGAAAGACTTAAACAGTCTCAGAAAAGATTAGAAGGGAAAACATTACTAGGACTATGCAAGTCCTCTAAAATAATGGGCTCGGGATGACTCCTTCATAGCCCTAATAAGAAAAACTCATCAAAAGCCTCGAATATGCCAATGCTAGGCTAGTGAATTGCGCACACCACTGCTATCTTGCCCTCTCAGCGTTGCTACCTTCATGAAGACATCAATATCAGGATCTGACTTAATATTCGCTGCCTTCTCCCCTCTTGACAATTCTGCTAACATCTCATAACCTGCTCCGACTCCTTGACGTCTGGCGGAGAAAGCTAGAGCTCCATCTAGCCTAGCATGGATCAAATAACCTCTCTACAAGCAACTTTGACTACTGTAATCCATATATCCTTTGAGGGGCAAATTTTAGAGTGCCGTACATTGCGAACAGCTAAAATCTTTTAAACTCAATGATTCCATTCAATCCGAAAATTGATGACATGATTTAAATGCTCAAGCCATTCCAGATAAGATAGCATGCCTTCTTCTCTTTAAATCATCTAGATGAACATCCATTAAATTCATATAGAACATAAAACATTCAAAGACTAGGATAAACCTGTGCTAGATAGCTTCTCAAAGTCAAAACTTTATCAAAACTTTATCAACAATATTTTACTGCTAATTAATATATTTCTGAATAATAAACAAGATCTGTGTGTGTGTGTATAGAAATTAGAACATTTACCCCAAAATTAAAACTACAGATCCAAAAGCACTTGCATTCTCACCAAAACAGTAATGAAACATACCTGAGCCAAAGACCAATTGGTATAAATCCAATACTCTGCTGGAAAAAATGTTCAAACGAAGACTGATGCTACTCTCTTCAGATTTAATGTAGTCACAGAGGCCAAAGAAGCTGGAAATCAAATCGATCTAAGCTCGAGCTTGCTGGAAAATGAATTCATTTCTCTTTCCTTTGCTGAAACCCCAGTTGGCTGAATTCAGAGATTGGAGAAGATAGGGTTTTAACAGGGAGGTTTAAAATGAGATTTGAAGTGGGTTTTAAAGGGGTTCCAGGTGGTAGCTGCCGTGGCAATGGAGATACAAAGAAGGTGGGGATGGGAAGAGGGGAAACGAAATGGGTTTGAAGAAGATGAAGAGGTGAGAGGGGTGGTGGAGGTTGGTGGGAATCCGGCAAGGTTGCCGGAGGAACTCTTTCCTCTGCTCTCTCTCTCTCTCTCTCTCTCTCTCTCTCTCTCTCTCTGCTAAATAAAAATGAGGGGAATGGAAAATAAAGAAAAAGGAGGTGGGATGGGTTTTCGAAGTGAGTAGAAATGGGGTGGAGGATTTGGGTTTAGTGGGGGTTGGGAAAAACAACGAGGTGGGGGAGAGGGTTTCGGTGGGTTTTGGTGGCTGGAGGAGGTGGAAAGGGGTCGGCGATGGAGTTGCAGAGGTGGTGGGGTACGGTGGCTGAGGGTGGAGGTTCGGGTATGGTGGAGGCGCGGCGAGGTGGGAAGAAAGGGGGTTTAATGGAGGTGGCGGCTCGGTGGTGGTGAGGATGGTGGCGGTGGTTGCAGAGAAAAGGGGTTTTTCGACGGGAATGGGTTTTGGGTTTGGGAGGTGTGGAGAGGGGTTTGAAGGTGGCAGATAGAGTGGGTAGAACGAGGGAGATGGTGGCTTGGATTCCGGCGGGTTGCCGGCCGGAGATGGGTTTGGCCTCGCCGGATTCCGGCTGGCCGCGGTGGTGAAGAGGGTGAAGATGGGGGAGGTGGTGGAGAAAATGGGGGAAGAAGATGAAGGTGGGGGGAGGAGAGGCTGGCCGGAGGGATGGTGGTGGCCGGCGGCTCTTTCTCCCTCTATCTCTCTGTGTTGTTTTTTTTTTGTTTTTTTTTTGAAACGGGTTTTGCTGATGGAGGCTAGGGTTCGGGTTCGCAGAGGTGGAGGCGGCTAGCAATGGTGGAGGTCGCGGCCGATGGAGGTGGTGGCTCGGTGGAGTGGGTTGGAGGTAGAAGAAGGTGGGTTGCGGTGGAGGTTGGAGGAGATGATGGGTTTTTTAGGGGGAAACGGCAGAGATGGTGGTGGAGAACTGGCAGATGAGTGGAGGAGATGGAGGGAGGAGATGGAGGGTGGCCGGACTTGGGAGAGGTGGTGGTTTGGGGTGGGGTTCGGTGGTGGAGAAAAGAAGAAGAAGAAGAAGAAGAAAGCCAGGTGGAGGAGGTACGGCCGAAATCCGGCAAGTTGCCGGAGAAGATGAGATGGTCTTCTTCTTTTTTTGATTTTTTTTTCTCTCTTGCTCTCCTCTGTTCTTGATTTTTTCTTTTTTCTTTCCAAAGGATCCCCACCTCCTTCATGCAAGAACTCTCTTTGTTTTTTTATACCTAGGCTTAAATCCCTACCTCTAATCCTAACCATCTATGTGGCATCTTCCTTTCCTTGGTTGTTCTCAACCCTTGATCCTCTCCCTTGCCTTTACAAACCCTAGAAAATCTCTTTCTAACCTCATCCTACCCACACACTTTCCTTGCTGATCCTATGGCTTAGAATTATTACTTCTCAAGCAAGCAATGTGAACATCCAAGAATACCCTTGAAGATGGGTTGATTCCCTTCTTGCCCAAACCCCTATTTTGAAGAATGATATGGTTGACCCCCCCCTTTTTGCTCTAGACAGCCCTATCTAGTGTATTTTAACTACTCTTATCTTTACAGGGGGGTGGCTCGGGTAGAAAAAGGGGGCGGAATAAAAAAAAAATTCTTTGATTTGCCTATGGTAAGCTAGTATTGGCACACCCATGCCCTGCTAGTTCACCCTCCCCTTTCATATTTCTTTAAACTACGCCCAGCTCGAGCTCGAGACACGGGTTGGGATGCGACTTGGGTCGATTCATGAAATTCGGGTTGAGACTTTCAACTGCCAATCGGGTTAGGCTCGGATTAATTCCATTCGTTTTCCGCCTGACCTCGGGATTTCATTCGAATACGCGGGTTTAGGGCCCTGTCGAAATGGGGTGTCTACATGTTTGTTCGGATTCGGTATTCGGTTTTCGGTTTTTGGTTTAAGGTTAAAAAACCGAATAATGAGAAAACAGATTAAAAAGATATATCACCTCCTTTTTACTTGGGACAGCCACCAGTGAAGTTTAGCAATAGCAATGGCCAATGGGGTGTGTCCCGAGTATAAAAACGGGGTGAATATAATATAATGAAAAGTAGAAAAGAAAAATCGTGAGAGTATGAGACTTAGGTTTTCTCTTTTCTTCTCATTTCTATCTTCTTAGAAGTAGAACAGCTCCACCGCCTCCATGCCTCCACCATAACACCACGGCTCCACGGCTCAAGTCCTACCACGAGTTTTCCATTTTCTTCTCCGTTTCAACTTTCAACCCTACTCCGGCGAAAACTCCTACCACGGCTCCACCATTTGACGACCCTAACCTATGGTTTTCAATTTTCTTCTTCGTTTCTTCCACCTCCACGGCTCAAGTCCTCAACCTCGAACATGTACCTTTATTTATTTTAATTTCTTTGGGGGGAATTTATGATATGGGTTTTTGATTTTCATGCTTGAAATGGGAAAATTTATGATATGGGTTTCCCATTTTCATGCTTGAAAGGGGGAAATTTATGATATGGGTTTCTGATTTTCATGCTTGAAAGTTGAAAGGGGGAAAATGTTTGAAAGTAATTTTTGTTCATGTCCCATAACTAGATTATACTTTTAGAGTTTTAGGCCCTTTTTGTTTTGGATTTTGAGAACATGATTGTCAGTCCAAAACTGATTTTGTATGTTTTGGATATTGACAACATGATTGTGAGTCCAAATCTGATTAGGGCCCGTTTGGATGTCGAGAAGCTTTTGATTTGGATTTCTCACATTTGCAGCCCTTTTTGCATTGTAATTTGGATAGGATCAAAATCTTGGATCCCTAATTCAACAGCTGACAGTGAAAAAATCTGATTTCTAAATATGCTGTCGAAATAAGAAATTGGAAATCCACAGATCTGGTAGTTTCTTTCACCCTCTTTGCTCCTCGATCATCCACGTGTGAAGGAGAGCTCTACCAAGGAACTCTCAAAACGGATGCCACCCTCATAGCATAGCACGAGTGACGATATAAAAAGAAAGAGATATGTCTTGATCCGGAGCCAGGGCTCGAAACCGAGACATACCTAAAATAAACTCAGAGTCGTCATCCATGGATATGCCATGGAACCCTAAAATCAAATCCTCTGTGCAATGGATAACCAGAAATATATATGGGTTCGTGCCTGGTTACGAATGGGGAAGGTCTGAGAGCACCCCCGATTCGTCCGAGTGCAAGCACTTGGTCTCTTATGCCATTTATTATTAACTCCAAAGAAGTTTGGGTAAAAATCATGTGAAATGGGAACAATCCTCAAGAGTCATCTACCTAAGCATGCATTTCCTGAAGATAAAAATAATAAACACATATAAAATAAAATGAAAGATTGTGTCACCTAAGCATAGCTAGGTTATGAGTGACATGCCTAATAGGTGTCTAAGTTCTGATGTGCAAACCCATGCAAGTTATAGCTAAATGTATAGGATTAGTACAAGAAAGTAAGAAAACATATCAAATCATACAATAACTACATAACAAATCCTAAGACTCTAAATTATTAGCCCGAGTCCTCGGATGGTCTGGTATTCATCCAAAGAAGCCTACGTATCCCCGCCTCCACGAGAATCAAGGCAACGTAGTTCTTCGCGCCTATTCTAAGCTAGGATGCCTAAGACACCTAGCTCTCTATCCTAGACTTGATCTAAAAGACCGGACCAATTATTAAAGTTTATTGTACGATTATTTAAATTCCAGTGAACTGTGGATTTTAGGACACCCTATATGCCCTAACTAAATGCAGATTAGCCCTAGGCTAATGCAGGTGGTTCCTACAACCTATGTGTAACTAGGCTGTGTTTCCTAAGGAAAACAAAGGGTGGACTAGCGTATCCTATTCTAGTCATCACTCGGCGATGTGGATCGCCGACTGACCGGACGGAGGCGCTCCTATAACTCTAGAACAGACCCCTAACTCTAAAACAAGCACACAACAAACAAACAAACAAACAACCTATCAAAAGAAACACCTAACTCTAAAACTCTCTATCTATGAGAAACTCCTAACTCTAGAGGGAGATCTTTTGAAAAACAAGGTTTTAAAGGTTTTTGAAGAAAGTTTAAAATATTATTTATAAAAAGTTTGGCTGGACTTGGGATGTAAATCCCAAGCTGCACTACGTACCTCAGAAGAGGATCAAGCCAACGTAGTTCGAAAATCGAACTCTCCTAATTACTGTTTCTAAAAAAACACTCAACACTTTAGACTTTTTTAGGCTTTTTAAATGTTTTTGATGTTTTAAATTTCTAATGCTTTTGAGTTTTAAATGTTTTAACATGTTTTTGAATTTTAAAGTATTTCAATATTTTTTGGATTTTTAAATATTTTAACATGTTTTTGAATTTTAAAATTTTGATTTCACCCTTTTGGTCAAAGACCGGAGGGAACATACAAGGCAAAATCTTAGGGCTAAACCCTAAGGAAAAATAGGGGAAACCCCTAAACAAAGCAAACTAACGCCAAAGACGAGGGAACGATCTAAGATCACAAAAGGTAAAGCTCTAATGAGACTGTGCTAGCTCCTAACAAACAAGAGCGACGGCAACACTAAGGAGAAACTCTTGAGAGCAACTAAAGAAAAGAAGGAAATGAGTTAAAGACTCTCTAATACTGCTATCAAAGGACGAGTGAAATAAAGACTCTCTAACAATGCCAATCAAAAGACGAGTGAGCGAAAGGCTCTCTAATAGTACCACTTAAAGGAGGAACGAAATCAAAGACTCTCTAATACTACCACTAAAAAGGATAAATGAGTCAAAGACTCTCTAACACTCTAATAAAGGAATACCCACACGACATAACATGTCTTTCAGACAAAAGGAGGGAAAAACAGGGGAGGTGAGACTGAGCTAGTCTCTTAAAGGGGAACTCTCTAAAAGAGACAAGGCTAGTCCCCAAACAAGGACTCTGCAAATGAGGCAAAGCCTGCCTCCTATGGACAAACTCTCTACCAAACTAAAAAGGACTCTCAGAAGGGAGGCTCTAAATAACAAGGCTTGTCTCCGAGGGAGAAACACCTTCATGAGACAAAGCATGTCTCCTAGTGCAACTCATTATTGAGACCATAGTGATCTCCTAAACAAAAGGTTCTTCTATCTAAAAGATATCTAAAAGACTTAAAAAGTCTCCTAAATAAAAGAGGGGGACGCTACTAGGACTGAGCAAGTCCCCTAGAATAATGGGCTTGGGCTAGCGCCTTCATTGCCCTTAATGAAAAGAGTATTGGTTTAAAGGATGTATGGAATAAAGATTTCATAAAAATAAAAGGCATTACATTATTTATTTATATCTAACCACAGTTTAGACTATGAATTCACTGAAGTGTGAATGATTTTAATACAAAGCCTACTACAAAAAACATAAACCAATAATATTCTGTAGAAATTGAAAACCATATAATAAACCAATTTTGTATGGACCTAACTGTACAAGATTAAAATGGCAACTCATTCCCTTCAATGATAAAAAAGAACACTCTAAGCTTTTCTCAACTTATAATTCAATCAAGGTGAAACTTCAACCTCTGTAACTTTAGATAAATTTACGACATTAAAAAAAATCAGTGCATGCATTCATTATTAGCATTTAAATTTACTCATTCCCTGTTATAATTTACCTGTGAGAAATTACAGGATATAGTATTTTAAACCGAATTTAAATTGCTCAAATAACAGCTAACAAAATATTCCTTTCTATGAATTAACAAAGTTGCCTAAACCGAAACATTATGTAAAGTTTCTTCATATAGAGCATGCCCCAAAACATTCAAGTATTATACATTTCATCATTTTCATTTTTTTCATATTACAATTTCTAAGAAACGAAGACTTCATAAAGTGTAAATCAAATGATTTGATATCTACCTCTCTTCTCATTTCTAAGAATCAAACAATACTTGAAATTTCATATTACAATTTTAAAGTATAAGAACTAAGAGATTCTCAGTGCTGTTAATAAACTATGTGACACAGAATATTATATTACTACCCAACCAACAATTCCAATGCCATAGTCAAAACTGAATTGATTAATCCAATAGATTCAGATTCTTTTTTCTTATGTATATGTACAACTTGCGCACATTCATAGCCACATCTAAACATTTCTACTCACACAGACATGCATATACATTCTCATTTTCGTCAAAATAGCATGAGATTCTGAAGAAAACTATAGAAATAAAAATATCACCAGCAGATTTTCCATTAAAATAATAATGAGATATACCTTCATGTACACCACCCCCATAGCAGTTCTCCGTTATGCTCTAACATTTCATTTTTTTTATTTTTTTTTATTTTTTACTCCCCTTAAGCTAATTACATGGTTCCCAACAGCAGTTCAATTCTCATAATAGAGTTTTCAACGAAAAGCACCTAGTGACAAGCATTTTAGGTGTGGAAATAGGGGTTTCAAGATGAAAAATTTATGTTCTTCAAATATAGATCCAAATATATTTTATCAGAATATACCAAAACATTTGAATACTAATTCTTCTATATATTTTTATTATTATTATTATTATTTTTTATTAATAAAAAAAAATCTATAACAATCTCTCTTTTCTACTTCGAATAGACAAGGCTCTATCAAGATTTACAAAAGAGAACACAAATTTACACTAATTAACCATAGAATCTATGATTCTTCAATACAGTTCATCATCAACATATTACAAGAAATTAAAGAAAATTGTCAATTTCCAAAACAGCGATGATTCACCACTAAACTTCAATTTCTTATAAGGATTTTATATACACAGATCATATACAAACATTGAATTAAAACTAAAAGATATTCACATGAGCATAATTAGAACACATACATATCAAAGAGAATATTAGAACAAGATTCCAAAATATTAAACAATAAAACCTTAAGAAATGAAGAAACATATGAAAATTATACATGTGTAAATAAATTTTGAAGACCTGATCTTGCTTCTTTCTCTTGCAAGCACTCGAATGCGAGCCTTCTCATATAGATGCTCTCTTGTTTTCAACTTTCTTTTCACTTTACCATTTCTGAACCTTCTTTTGCTCCTTATCGCCTCAACAGATGTGTGTTTGCTCATACTTCGATTACAAATTACAAATACCACATAGATTCGAATTAAACAAGGGTAGATCTAAGGTTCTACAGCTTTAGATCACAAGGAAATCAAATCTAGATAAGAAAGGTTGACGAACTAATTAGAGCTAGGAACGATCAAAATCTACTAGTAACAATATCAGAATTAGGATTTAAATCCTAGAAATGATCAAAATCTAAGATGAAACTGATGAACACAGAAATCACAAAGTTGCAAAGAGAAAAATTCTAACAAGAAAAAGACCAGAAATCTAATCGGAGAAAATAATATGGTTGGAAAAATTAGGGTTCAAATACATGAGATCCCCTTTCCCTATCTAATTTCCTCGTTCTGATCTCAGCCAATGGAGATGAGATTCCCAAAGATCAATGAAGGTAATGAAAAACTAGGTCTGGATCCTTAGCAAGGATGAGATTCAACCAATGAGATGATGAATTTAGGAAGTATATAAGCGGATTTAGGTGAAGAAAAATTAGATCTAAAGGTTAGAAGCACAGATCGAGGTTTAGGATGAATTAAGGTTTGAGATCTAAGGTTTAAAGAGGTTTTCTCTCAAGGTTCAAACTAGCATAGATGTAGGAGAATTGAGCTATATTATGAGATGTACACCAAACAAACAGAAACTAACCAAACTCCGGTCAGATCTACCGGAGAAAATTAGATTGGATCTGAGAAGAGGAGTTGAGGAAGGGCTTGAGAAATTGTAAGAATAAAGCTAAAAGAAAAAAGAAGTTAGGGTAAAGAAGATGAAGAAATTAAGGTAGAATGAACAACCTGAGCTCCGGCGAGCTTAGCCGGAGAAGATCTGGAAATTCTCTTTTTCCGATCTCGATCTCCCTCTCTTTCTCTGAATTTCCAACGAAGAAATTTCAGATCTCCTTCTTAATCTCTTTTAAATCTTTCAACGGAATATGACCAGAATTTTTAGGGGAAGGCGATCGGAGAAGACGATCGGAGGGGAGGAAAACCCAAATCTCTCTCTCTCTCTCTCTCTCTCTCTCTCTCTCTCTCTCTCTCTGCTTTCTACGAGAAAATGAACCGTTCCCCTTTTCTTTTTTTGATTTTTTATATATATATTAAAATAACTGTTGCTGATATTGGCACTCCTATGATTGATAAGCGCACGAATTTTGCTGGGCGCGCGAATCAGCCGCGGCCCGGACGGGATTATGTACCCCCTTTTTTCATATAACTGATACATTTACCTCATTTTTCCTGCGGACAACCCCCTTTTCAGATGTATTCACTCCCCTTTTTGGTCCGCATTGCGCACATTCTCTCGGCTCGTTCGCTGAGCAAACGCGCCCGGATCTCGACGAAATTTTACGGGGGTCTTGGTGAGACCCCAAGCTAGCCTAAGGTGTAACTTGGGATCCTAGCTTGGTGATTGGATGGGGTTTTGCACAAACGCAGCGAGCTTGGGTTCGGTCAAAATGGGGTGTCTACAGTCCCTTTGGTGCCGGATCTATTCATTGTACTCAAAACTCAAATCCAAATCCAAATACAAAATGGGAGGTATCCAAACGGGTCCTTATTTAATTTTGACTCCAATAATCAGTTTTGGATTCTCAATTCGTTATCAAAATCCTAATCATACAGGGCCTTAAATTCTTAAATTCCTACAGTAGCTATTACATGCCTGTTCCAAATTAGTTCTTGTCCTATAAAATAGCTATTACAGGCCTGTTCCAAAATTAGCTCTCCTAGAAAATAACATATTTCCAAATTAGCTCGACTGTGGCATCTATGTGTAATTTTTGTTATTGGATTGGATACAGTGGTGGGTTTGGGTTCTCTCAACTTCACTCTGCAATTGTGGGGAAGTTATATAGGAAGAAGAAAAAGAAGAAGGAGAAGAGATAAACAGTAAAAATATCAGGTAGTTTTTTGTATTTTCAGTCTTTATAGAGAAAGGATTGCAGTCTCTTTCAAAATCTCCATATTCTTCTTATAAATTAGTTGCATGTACTAGTCATTGCTCTCATTTTGGAGTCATTTTTTTCTTCTTTAATCTATTCATAGAGATGTAGTTGCAATTTTTGAGTTTAAAGTGACCATTTACTTGCAATTTGAGTAGTGGTTTGATATTCTGATATGCATTTATGACGTGCATTTCTTTTTCTCCTTAGATGTCGCACGAAGGAGAGGCCTAATGTTATTTTGAGCGAGGAATCTTCAAACCCCATTGACTCAAACCAAACAATTTCAACCTCACGTAAGAGAAGGGGGATGAAGCCAAGGTCAGATGTGTGGGACCACTTTAGCAAATTTGTTAATGAGAAGGGTGATCATAAGGCTAAGTGTAACTATTGTGAGAATGAGTTATTTTGTGATCCAAAAAGAAATGGAATTACCTCACTTAGGAATCACCTACCTTCATGTAAAAAGTTTCCCGCCAATATAAATACAGAACAAGCACAGTTGAATTACCAACAGATCAAGGGTCAAGATGGGTATTGGTACCCTTACTACTTGGATGTTTGATCAAGAGGCTATTAGAAATGCCTTGGCCTATATGATCATTGTAGATGAGCTTCCTTTCAAATTTGTAGAGAAGGAAGGGTTTAGACATTTGATGTCGGTTGTGTGTCCTCGGTTTCATATCCCATCATGTTCGACAATTACAAGGGATTGCTACCAATTCTTCTTAGATGAGAGGACGAAGTTGAAAAATTTCTTCAAACACTCGAGTCAAAGAGTTTATCTCACCACAGACATGTGGTCCTCTTTGCAGAGAATCAACTATATGTGTCTCACAGCTCATTTTATAGATAATGATTGGAAATTGCACAAAAAGATAATAAAATTTTGTCCAATTTCTAGTCACAAAGGTGAGGCCATTGGAAAGGTGGTTGAGAAGTGTTTACTTGAGTGGGCGATTGATAAAGTGTTCACCATTACCGTAGATAATGCAAGTTCTAATGATGTTGCAGTTGGTTACCTGAGGAGAAGAATTGTTAATTGGGGGTCTAGTGTTCTACAAGGAAAATACCTCCATATGAGATGTATTACACACATAATTAATCTAGTTGTGAGTGATGGCTTGAAAGAGGTGAAAATTTCAGTTGAACGGGTTCGAGTGGCGGTTAAATATGTGAAGAGTTCTCCAGCTAGGTTGAAAGTCTTCAAAGAGTGTGTTGAGACTAAAAGAATCCAAAGCAAGAGCTTCTTGTGTTTAGATGTTGCTACTAGATGGAATTCAACTTACTTGATGTTGAGTACGGCTGAAAAATTTGAAAAGGCATTTGATAAGTATGATGACCAAGATCCTTCTTTAGTAGTGAACTTGATTCAGGGAATGAGAATGGGATTAGAAAGCCCGATTGTGAAGATTGGAAAAACGTGAGAAGAATGGCGACCTTACTTCAAAACTTTTATGAGCTCACCATACGGATTTCAGGCTCCTTGTATGTTACATCTAATACTTTTTTCATGAAATTAGTGAGGTTGAATGCCTTTTAAAACAATGGAGAGAGAGTGAAGACTTTGAGTTGGTAATGATGGCCATAAGAATGAAAGAAAAGTATGATAAGTATTGGGGAGACGTTCATAAGATGAATAAGATAATTTATATAGCGGTTGTTCTTGACCCCCGACATAAATTGGAATTTGTGAAGTTTGCACTTACCGCAATGTATGGAGATGAAAAAGGAAAAGAGTTGGGGGGGGTAAGTGTTTGATGCCATATACGAATTGTTTAATGACTTCAACAAGGGCAATATCAACACCGTCAATACACCTCAAGTTCACTTGGGGCAATCAAGTTCAAGTGAGAATTCTCAAAACTCACAATCTCAACAACCGAAACAATGTGTGAAGAACATGTTGCAAGAAATGTATAAGAAGCACAAGATCGAATCGGGTGTTGGGGATAACAAATCAGAGTTGGATAGATATTTAAGTGAAGACACCGAAGAATATAGTGGTGATTTTGATATTTTAGGGTGGTGGAAGGTTCATAGTCCTAGATTTCCTATTTTATCACAAGTGGCTCGAAGTGTGTTGGCGGTTCCCATCTCTACTGTTGCCTCTTGTCTGCATTTAGCACGGGAGGACGTGTTCTTGATACATTTAGGAGTTCTTTGACTCCTAAGATTGTATAAGCTCTTATATGTTGTCAAGTTTGGCTCCGATCATCTTCATCATCAGTTAATGTTGAAGAAGCTTTATGATCTTAGTTTATTAAGTTAATGATTTTCAATTTTTCAAAGATTTTTGATTCCTAACATCTAAGGAATATCAATGGCTCTATTATTGGCAAGTTTCAGCCTTGAGTTGATTTCATGGAAGGGAATCGTGCTTTCTATGCTTGCATAATTTAACACGTAAGTTATAGTATGTTATTGCCTGGCATATTTCTCAGGATTTCCGTGGACAGTGGACCTCGGAGCCAACAACATACTATAATTTAAATGCTCAAATTATTAAGGATTGATCGCGATTAAGATACGATTATGAACGCAATCTTGGCGATAAAACCATTATAGCATTGCAAATTTACAAAGGAAATCAATGATTCCTAAGGTTTCTGTTTCAGTAGCTTACTTTTTACTAGATAAGATTACTATAAAATTTTCATGGCTTATAAATATGTTATGCTATCAGTTTTACAATGTTGAAGAGTTCTGTCCAGATTATTGATTTGCACAGTAACTCATAGCAAATCTAATCTAAATAAAGTCAAATTTTTACAGTAACTTGAACTTTACCAGAGAAGGTTTTTCTACAATTTTCATGAATTTTAAATGTGATTTACTATCAGTTTATGATTTTAAAAGTATCTATCTAGATTATGAATTTTTAAAGAAACACATAGTAAACCTAATTGAAACAAGAGAAAATTTTTACAATAGATTCCTCTGGACCAGAAAGGATTACTGCAAAAGTTTCATGAATTGTAAAGATGCTTTACTATTAATGTTAGATTTTAAAGTATATGTCCAGATTATGAATTTACAAAGAAACACATAGTAAATCTAATCCAAATCAATCAAAACTTTGTGAACACATGTCCTTACTGTAGTAAATCTCAATACAATATTTCCAAAAGTTTTTATTGCAATTTTCTATTTTTTGCCGATTTAATATGAAACACTTGATTTGGCATAAAAAATCATAAACAAGTATCTAACAGCAACCAAAAATCTTGAACAATTCACAGGAGATTAGATCAAGTCTTAGTTACTTCTCATCTAAATTTCATCTCTGAAAACTCTATATAGTTCTTCAAAATTTGTTTTTTCCAAAAATACCCCTAAGATTAAATAAATTTTTAAAACCCTTAATTTAAATCCCAAATTCTTCAAAATATTCTTACTTTTTCAAAACCTTAAAAGCCTATTATCTATAAATTTTCATTGATTTTTAATCTGTTTTGACATCTTTTTAAATTCGATCTTTAGAATTTTACCCCTCTAAGACTAAAGTTCAAAAGGTCAAATCATGGTCAAAACGAAGTTAAAATTTTTGTAAATTCCATATTTCTATGCTTTTTAATACACAAAAGACTCAGAGATTGAAAAATTCAAGAAATTTCTAAGGTTTATTAAAGTTGCTTTGTAATGTGAATTTAACGCTCTTAATTTCAAAAATTGGATTTTAATATTAAAAAATAGATTTTTTAAGAAAAATTTTAGATTATGAAATAACCTAAACCTGATCTTATCTCCTCAAAATTTTACATGCAAACAATTTCATATTCATAGCTTCTCAAAGAAAATCACAAATTCAATCCTAGCGTGCTTCTAGTTTAAACTACATGAAAGAGGGTTTTAGAAGACCAACCTTGCTAGCTCTCCTTGTCTCTAGGGTAAGTAATCCTTAGATATACGCTTTGACTTACCCTTTTAATCGCAAAAGAAATCCCAAAGAATAATAAACTAGCTTCCAATATGTTGAATGTATTGAATATGTGAAAGCACTTTGTGAAGAACCATGTAAAAGAGATGAACACCAAAGCAACAAAAGAGATGAATGAATTCCAAGGAGGAAGAGAGAAAGGGATGAATTTTCTAGAGAAAGGCCAAAGGTTGTGCTTGCTTTATCTTTATAGAAAACGTTAGGGTTAGATTGGATTTGGAAGTTTCCAATGTGAGGACTCCTACCTTTAGTTAGTTTCCAATTTATGCTTTGACTTTCTCATTTTTTAATTTTTATATTGAACTTATTTATAAACCTTGTTTCTTGCAAGCTAAGCAATGCTAAATTACATAATGGAGATCATTCAAGATCAATCTAGAAGCCTTCTCACATAGGAAACTAGCTTTTATGAATTATTTTCGTCCAAAAAGGGTTGTCCAACGTTTGAGCTTGTTTTTGACCTATTTAGAGGCTGATTCAGGAAACTTCATAATATAGAAAGTTGTAGATCTTTTCGAGACATTCGAAACAAGTATAATAACAAATTTTTTGAATGAGAAGGTAAAAAGTTATGGTCATTTTACTAACCTGGCCATACTAGCCCTTTCTAATTATAGCTCTTCCTTTTTTTATTATTTTTTCAAAACAAATATGATGTCACCAACCACCTCATCCCATGTTGGACGTTTTTGCATGTGGACTCCTCATATGGGGAGCCCATTTATGTGGGCGACCCACATGGACCCCCACCTTGTGGGCTTTAGCCCAATGGGCCTTATGATAAGTATTTTGGTTTTTTTTTTCAATGAAAATTCAATAAAATCCTTTAAATTCAAAATTTTTATTGATGAGCCCAACCCATATGACATTTATGGTGCACCCTCGACATATGGTCGAACCATCCCCTTTAGAAGAAATAATTTTTTGGACCAAAATGCCCCTGTTTGATCATTACGCACCCAAAGGCGACTAAAATGACCTTAAATTGGATTCCCCCCAAAGGGGAAAGTTAAAAATAGAAAGTCTTTATGGTCAAACCTAAAAAATAAAAAGTTTTTAAGTTTGTTTCTTTTGGTGGGTGATATCAAACAGGATTACTTGGAATCCCCTGAAAATGCCCAAAATGCCATCGACACACAAAATTTTCAAATCAAGCGAAACCCCTGAGAAATTCCAAATTTAGCAGGTTTTTCAAAATTCATGAAATGACTCGTGACTCCCTAGACACACTCTAGAGATCAAATAAAACACATTGGAAATGACCAAATTATCCCCGAGGTGCAAAAATAGCAAAAATGAGAGAAACCCTGAGAAACCCAAAAATAGCAGTTTTTCCTACTTGATTGAAAACTTGAATTCTCATCTTCTGGAGACTAATGGAACCTCTTAGAGACCTTCGTGATTGCGAATCAACTTCAAAACACCTAAAATGAGGTGAAATTCAACCTAAAATGCAAGAATGCCTAACCTAATGCAGATGACTGACACAGACCAAACAAACCTTTCGCTACTTAAAGCGTAGCAAAATGGAGGTGTCTACAATAATGTAAAACTCTGTCTATAGTATGGTTATATTTTATAAAATGGGTTTGCTTTTGTTGTCCAAATCGATTAATCTTCGTGTCCATTTGGAAATGGCGATAGTTAATGTGGTTATATGTGGTTGCCAAATCGTTGCAATACTGATGTTATTAAGCTTAGGGAAAAGTCCTTCAAATACTCTGATGGATGTGTTAAATCATATTTGTTCTGTATGTATTATTTTAATTAAAAGGACATTGTGTTATTCTGGGAACTACTCAAAAGGAAGCCAGGTGTCTACTTTAGTGGACAAATAGAGTGAAAAAACTGATTTGATATATGACCGTAGTTACAAAATCAAGTTAGAGTTAGTGGATGCCATGTTCTAAAGGTGGTTATAACCTTTGTCCTAATGCTTTGTGAGTCTTCCTTGAGTTGCCAAAGATCCATGTTTTGTAAAAGTTATTGCAAATGAGTGAAAGGGATGAGACTAATTGAATTCTCACTTTCTTTGCAAGTTCATAGTTATGGTCATTCTATGGTTATGTATGCCTTAGTTTCAAAATTGTTCAAGTTGGTCACCAGTCTATATTCATTTGAAAATTCAATTTAGTTCTACTACATATGTGACTTATCATGAGTTGTATGCATTATGTTTTTAGGATCACTGATTTTTAGGATAATCTTAATCCAATCATATATTTCTAATTGTATAATTCCATATAAATTGCCCAAATTCAAGTAAACATTAGTCAATGAGCTAGGTATAACCCTTACTTAATTAGTGTAAGCCTTTGCAGGGAGAGAACTTTCATTGAGGTTCATTTAAGAGGACAATTTTCTTTATATAGGCCAAACCCAATTCCATGAGTTTCTATAGGGACTTCATTTTAATTTGTGATGAAAGTTTCAATTATGATTTCGTATTGTGCGTATACCTCTATGTTAGAATTTGTTATATATCGGATGATCATTATTCTTTGGTTTTAACCTTGGTTGAAAGGAAATCAATCTTTAGAGTTCAAGGGGTTATGCTTTAAACTTATTTTATTTAGACTGTAAACTAGAAAAGAAGGATGGTCATTTTTTATAATTTGAATAATTTTTTGCTTAGAACATTAAATAAGGTGCATTCATTGTAATTAAGGTATGACCCAAGAGATGTTGTTTAAAAGGTGGTCCTTTTGTTTTCAAGCTCACTAGTTCATTCTGTTTGTTCCTTAAGTGGGTAAATTCATTTTTATTGAAACTTGGAAAGTATTCCATCCATACTCTATAGAAAGATCTCTTTATTTAATAAGTATATATGTTTATGTACTTGGGCCATAAAAGGGTCTGTAGCTACTGATGAGAAGGCAAGATTAGTTCTGCCTTTACTGTGTGAAATGGGTCATTATTTTAAAAAAGTTGTTAATTTGAAGTTGAGTAAACTTAAGAGCCTTCAAAATTTATAGATTTAATTTTATTGAGATCAGTAGAAGAATTTATAACAACTTTTCGTGTTAAGATATGGATATTGGTTTGTAAAAATTTCTTTTTAGAACTTATACCTCTTTCTTTTAGGACTTATTTAGTTTCATTTAATGTTTCTTTTATCATTGCAAGGGCGATGAAGGAGTCATCCCAAGCCCGTCCTTTAGGGGACTTACTTAGTCCTTATAGCATTCCCCTCTTTTATTCCTTTATTTAGGGGACTTGCTTAGTCCCTAGAAATATTTTAGTTATCTATCGTCTCTCAATCATAGCAACGACTATGATGGAGTTATCCGGAGCCTCCCCTTAGGAGACAACTATTTCTCAGTAGAAAATTCATACTCTTTGGAAACAGGCTTTGTCTCATTAGTGAGTCACACATAGGAGACAATCCAAGTCTCACAAGTTGCACCCCTACTAGTTGAAGACCAACTTGGTATGTTAGTTGCCTGTAACCCTATTTATCATTGCTAGGGCGATGATAGGGATATTTGGAGCCCATTTTTGTGTCTAGGAGACCTGCCCAGTCTCGCTAGTACCTTTTGTCTCCTCTTCTTCTAAGAGACTTGCTTTAGTCTAATTAGCACCACCTTTAGAGCCCCATAGATTAGGAGTTAGCCCCATAGCCTAGAAGTCTACCCTCTAGTTAGGAGTCCGTCATCTAGATAGGAGTCTGTCATCTAGTATTGTGAGTCAGTCCTTCAGTTTAGGATTCCGTCCTTTCCCCATAAAGTCATAGGAGTCTGTCTGTCCTATCATCACAATGTTATAGGATTCTGTCCTACTGTCACAGAGTTTAGGAGTCTATCCTACCTTTGTGAAGTTTATGAGTCTGTCCTTCCTTTACAAAGTTTAGAAGTTTGTCCTACTATCACAGAGTTTAGGAGTTTGTCCAACCCTTGTAGAGTTAGGATTCTCTCCTACCTTTATAGAGTATATGAGTCTGTCCTTTTCTTTTAGGAGTCTGTTCTTTAGATAGGAGTATACCCCTTAGCCTCTAGGGATTCTGTTCTTAGTGTTGACATTCCTCCAGGCAGTGTATCATGGAGTTTGGTTGTATAGGTTCCCTTTGGCCAAAAGGGTGGAATCATTTGAAAATTCAAAAAACAATAGAAATTTAAAAATTCAAAAACATCTGAAAAGTTAAGAGTCATTAGGAGGGTAGTTAGGAAAGTATGTTTTCGAACTACGTTGGCTTGATCCTCTCCCACTGGGTACGTAGGCAGCTTGGGGTCTTTATCCCATGTCCAGTCAAACCTTTCAAATAAAACTTTTCAAACCTTCCAAAAACCTTTAAAAATAAACATTTGTAATAAATCATTTTTGAAAAAATCTTCCTCTAGAATTAGGAGTCTGTCCTAGACGTCTAGAGAGTTTTAGAGAGGAGAGTCCTAGAGTTAGGATCCCCTGTGCAGTCAGTTTGACTATATAGCTTGGCGCATAGTCGGTTGATGGCTAGACTAGGATTCACTTAGTTAGCCCATTGTTTCCCTATGATACAGCCTAGTTGCACATAGGATGGAGGGACCACAAGCATTAGTTTAAGGATAACTTGCATTTAGTTATGGCATATGTACAATCAACTTCAACTTAACTAATTTCATTCAAGAAGCATTAATCACAAGTCAAGTCAAGTCTTTTAGGATGGTCAAGTTTAGTTTAGTGGTCTAGGCATAAATAGGCATTGTAGCTTAGAATAGGCCACAGAACTACGTAAACCTTGATTCCAAAAAGGGGCTTGAATACGTAAGTAGCTTGGATGATTGGTCGTCAAAGTCCAGGGATACTGTTGCAGATTTTTTATTTTAGAGTTTTAGGAGTTTTCAGTCTAGTACTTGTCACTGTTTATTGCATAGATACATGGTAGTGTGTTTTCTTTCCCTTTGTGGAATGTTTATATACAGGTACATGTTAGTGTGTTTTCTTATTTGCCTTGATTGCTTATTCCTTAGATATATATCGTACATACTCTCACCTGTTTACACACACTTAGCTGTAGTGTTAAATTATTTTCTTATTTGTTATTCACACACTTAGTTGTAATGTGCTATATTCTTTTTACTATTTTCTTATTTGCTATTCACACACTTAGTTGTAGTGTTAAATTGTTTCCTTATTGTTCTTCACATACTTAGCTGGAGTGTATTTATTCTTTTTACTCATTTCCTTGTTGCTCTTCACATGCTTAGATGTAGTGTACTTAGTTCTTTATTGCTTACCGGTTTATTATCTCTTGATTATCATGCTTAGCTGTAACTCTTCTACTGCTTTCCTGCTTATTATAGCTTATAATATCTGCTCTTTTATATTATCACCTGTTTAGTTGTAGCTGTGCATGCGTTTGTTTACTGCTTTCTTAGATGTGATGAGTTAGGATTAGATATGATGTGAGGAGATAGATATCAGGGTTGTTTGGCATTGGATTGGCTCTAGTCTTCTCTGCCACTCTAAAAGACGGCGGATTCTAATGTTTATTCTAATGACAGATGACACTGATATCAACTCTCTTTAGGCATGGATGTTAGATGTGATGTGTGGAGATAGGTAGCAGGGTTGTCTGATATTGGATTAACTCTAATTTTCTACGCCTCTTTGAGAGACGGTGGATTCTAATGTTTATTCCAATGTCAGATAATCCTGATATCACTTCTCATTAGGACCTGGATATTTTCTTTTCTTTTACCCATCCCCGGGTTATACATGTTTAGGTAGACGTCTTCTCGGGGATATTTGTTCCCAATTCACATGATTTTCGCCCAAAATTCTTCAAAAATAATAATAAATGACATAAGAGACTGAGTGCGCTCGGCCGAATGAGGTGCCTAACACCGTCCCCGTTCGTAATCAGGCACAGACCCAACTATCTCTGCATTTATCCATTGCACAGAGTAGATTTTTGGTTCCATGGATGGCGGCTCTTCAAATTTTAGGTACGTCTTTATTGCGGGCTTAGTCTCCGAATCAAGAGGTATCTCATACATCGCCACTCATGCTGTGAGGGCACCATTTC
The DNA here is from genome assembly GCF_043159265.1 of Tasmannia lanceolata. Classification (NCBI taxonomy): domain Eukaryota; kingdom Viridiplantae; phylum Streptophyta; class Magnoliopsida; order Canellales; family Winteraceae; genus Tasmannia; species Tasmannia lanceolata. The sequence continues at coordinate 21,621,366 of NW_027518700.1, forward strand.
GAGAGAGCCTTGGTAGAGCTCTCCATCATGTGGAGATCGAGAGGCCCCTTCGGGGTGAGCCTCGAGATCGCGGGTCCACACATGCTTGTAAGAACTCTCTGGAAGTAAACCCTTACCTTCCTCTAAGTCGGGAATGCCTCCTTGGAAAGAGGTAGAGATCGTACTTTTCAGGATCATTAGGCTCATGCGATTTGACAGCTCCCATTTTTCATAGGTAGCTACATCCGCAGTCGTACTCTCTTCAGTAGGCACTTTAGGTTTGTCATTCCTAAGTGCATAATCTAGGTCTAAATACCCTAAGACGATGTGAATATGATCATTCCATTTTTTGAAATTAGTCCCACTCAAAACCTCAATCCCGAACAAACAACTAGAGATAGAACTAGGGTTCAATGTTGTAGAAGAAAAAGACAGACAATTACAATTTTGCTCACTATCTAAGACACCATTTAAATCCACAACTGGAATTCATTCAGTTTAATCCACTATTTAAAATAATCCAACTTTAAAAGAAATGACTAAAGTAAACAGAAACACAAAATACATAACTGTGTTCTTGATGGAACACTAGGTGTGCCACCGTGTGACGTTCTTTGGGCCATGCCACGATACACAATTGGTTCCATTTATTAAGTCAATTGATCTTTTAGGAAAATCAATTGGATTGCCCAGAATCACAGAAACACAAAAATGTGATTCTAGGTAAACACCAGTGTGTCGGCGTGGTTCGTCCGTTGGGCCATGCCATGACACACATTTGGCTCTCAACCATGAGACTAACTAGGGCCAGATAACCCAATACTTGAGGCGCACATCACCATTGGGCAAAAGCACAATCCCAATCCAAGTTATCCAAGCTTAGTCCTCTCATACCGCCTATTTGTTCAAAGCAACAGCCATCCGTTGGGTCGAGTATTGCTCTTGGACAAATAGACGCAACTGAAAGTGGAATGTGATCTAGAAATAGTGTCACTGTATGCGACACATTTCTGGATTTTAACCACTAATTTCAAGCAATTTTGATTCCCAAACAAAATCAGAGTCCTTTGTCCATTCATTTAGTTATTAATCATAACAAGATATAATCCAATATACATTGAAATTTGATGAACAAAGCATACGAACATGTGTATATAAAACCAACTTATCAAGTTCATGATATATCAAAATCAATGCATTAGGATTTTTGAAAGATATACACAAACAAGTTGCAATAACCAAAAGCCAAGGATTTTGGGTATGTTTGATACAAAACAAAGTGTTTTTAAAATAAAAAGTTTGGTCCACAAATGATTTCAACAAACAAGTGAAATCTCTAAGTTATACGCATGGCACGGTGCATATAAACAACATTTAGGTTTCTAATTTGGAGATTAGAAACTAATGTGTGCCAAATATATGAATTTCAAACACAAAACAGGTTAAAAACATTCATTAACCAGTGCTACATGACATTGGGTTAAGATCCTTAGGAGTTTGAAACAAAAATCAAACTAAAAACATTAAAAACCCAAAATGATGAAAACACTTGATTTTTAAAAATCAGTCTCAAATGGATAAACATATCCCCAAAATGAGCTTCAGAAGGGTTTAAACCCTAAGAACCAGTTTTACCCGGTCCAAAACCACCAAAAAATTGACCTAAAATCAAAATATTAATTTTACACTGTAACTATATCATATAGTGCTCAAAAGCCAAAACTGACCCCAAAAATGGGTTCAGAAGTGTCCTAAATCCCAAGAACCAGTCCCAACTCGGACCAGAACCCCAAAAATATGGCCGAACTTAGGGGTGAGCATTAATCGGTTAGAACCGAATTAACCGACCGAACCGAATTCGGTCGGTCAATTCGGTTCGGTTCCAAGGTGGTTCGGTTCGGATTCGGTTTTGAGAAAATGAAATTTCAGTTTTCGGTTTGCAAGGGAAAAATATTCGGTTTAATCGAAAACCGAAATTTCACAAGCTGGGAAGAGAAAATGAATTTTTTAATGAGATTCTTGGAAGAGGGGGAACTCTTCTTATAGGGCAAAAAAGAGGTCGCTTCGTGAGGGGTGGAAACCACCTTTTGAATGCCACCTATGACTGGACAGAAAACCACCTATATTCATTATTATCCCCCAGCTTGATAATTGCACCCAAAAAGGCTGTGATATTACACAAAATGCCACAAAGATTGTTACCCTTCCATATGTAACAGGATGGCAGTAATGATTCGGCAACCGAGCTTATCGTTATTGCCACGTCACCACTTCTAGTCTTCTAGATTTATCTCTCTTCTTTGTCCTTATCGGGAATGCTTTTTTTATTTTTAGAAAAAAGAAAAAGAGGAAAAAGGAAAGAAAGCAAGAGGGATTTTGACACGTGCACACATTACAGCTATATGCAAGCAACCGCCTGGAAGAAGCGGTGCCCCTAAATGTTCTATGACCGGTTATCTCAATATTCTCAACTGGTTATTCCCCGTCACCCCTTCCATATAGTTTCTCTTCCTCCTGTGTTATCTTTCTCTCCTCCTCTCTTAGAGGAACAAAAAAAACCAGAAGAAGTTTATTGATTGATCTCGATTGATCGATCCATCGCGTCTTCGAGGAAGGATCTGGATCGGATCAAAGGACCATGGAGTCCTAAAGAGGACGATGCGTTGCAGAAGCTTGTGCATAAGCACGGACCAAAACCGAAACTGAAAAACCAAATTTCGATGATTTTTAGTGAATTCGATTTTCGGTTAAAACCGAAAAACCGATTTCGGTTTTCGGTTTCGGTTCGGTTCGGTGGCTAACCCATCAGTTTCGGTTTCGGTTCAACAAATATAGTAACCGAAATATTTTCGGTTTTACAATTTCGGTTCATTCGGTTCGGTTTAAACCGAATAACCACCCCTAGCCGAACTGGCCCAAAATAGTTGGCTGGACCGGTTCAGACTGGTTGGTTTAGGCCGCCAGACCGGTCTGGGCCGATCGGGTTGATTCTGGTTAGGCGGGTCTGGTCGATTGGGGCCCACGACGCGGTGTCACCAAGATGTCGCCAGTGTCTCTGTGACACGCACGTCTTGGTGATGCGAAAAAAAAAATTTATATAAAAAAAAGGGGCGTGGATCCTTATCGAGCCCGCGAGGCCTGTTACTATTCACCACACTCTTTAAATAGAAAAAGACAAAAAAATCTGAAAAATATTGAAATTTCGATTTCAAATTGTGGATTCATTTGAGATTCGATTGAAGCGTCGTCTGCGCCATTGGAGTCGTCTCTCAAAGAACTATGCAAGCATGCCAGAAAGTCTGGTCAGAGCAACCATTTGCCTGCAGCACGTCGTACTCCGGCGATGTTAAAAGGCCCCAAAAAAGTGATTTTTCTTACTTTAAATGGCCGCCAAATACAATCCAGACATCAGATCAACGATCCGTTTGATGCGTTGGATTCGTGGGAACACTAACAACATTATGGTGCCACTCAATCATCAATTAGATTTGTGAATTAATGGAGGCAATGATACCATATGTTAGTGTTCAACAGAATAGGAACATTGGCAACGAATCTTTTGCGGTCCAACCTTGAGAAAAATACAGTTAACAGTATGGATTGAATTGAAACAATAAAAAGAACATGCCGAAAGCCATGGATATCATTTTGTTCTCACTGGAAGGAATTCCACTCCGGTATTTCTCCTTGCTTCACAACTGACGATGATGGGAACCGATTTCCTCTTCTTAATATGCTGTGGATTCACAGAGATTGGAAACGAATTGTGTTGTTTGCAAGCAGGGACCATATAGTTTCTTTTATAGATGTTTGAGGGAAGGGATGCAACTCCTCATCACAGTGACTCTTCTCTCAAACGTCTTTTTATGTTTACGCCTTTTCCAAATATACCCTTTCACAATAAAGGGATACGTCTATTCTTTAGACACTTAACCAATTGCATTGATCTTCTCCGTTGATCTTCCTAAGGCCACATCCACCGTTAGGATTGATTCCTAACAATTGAGATAGAGAGGTTTTTTTTTTTTTTGAGAAGGAGGATGAGAGAGAGAGAGAGAGAGAGAGAGAGAGAGAGAGAGAGAGAGAGAGAGAGAGTGAGATGTTTTTTTTCGCGGGGGGGGGGGGGGGGGGGGGTAGATAGGGGAATTCATTTTCGGGAGGGAGCAGGGAGAGGCGAGAGAGGAGAGAGCCGTGAAATTAAAGAATACTACCTCTTCGCACGGTATCAAAATCAGTCCTCTGACAACTCCAACCCGACGAATTCAAAATCAGACCTGATCCCCAATTCTTACAATCCAAATACGACACAGAACTACAGAAGGTTACGATATAGAAATTTTGGGGCCACATTTATCTGACGTGGGTAGCAACCAATGAATTGTTTAGGTCAACTAAATAGGTGGGCCCACTAGGATACAGCCGATACAACACTTCCAAACCGGTTTCTCTCTTTCACCATTGGTGAGCCCAACAATTAATTTGTTGAAAGGTAGGTCCCACTCATATATTTTCAAAATGAACTGTACGGCCCATACCACATGATGATCCAAACCGTCCATTTTATGGGCCACAATGTAAATAGGTTATGCATCAAAATCTCATTTCCATAGGATGATCCTAGCCCTCCGATCTAAAGAGAAATTGAATAGTGTGGAAACCTCTATAGATGGAGGGTTGCGATCATCCCATGTAAATGATTTTCGGGGCACAACCTATTTACGTTGTGGCCCATCAAATGGATGGCTTGGATCATCCGTTGGTATGGGTTGTACCATAACATTAAGGCCCAACTAGACTTGGAAAAATCGACCCGTGCCCACAGGTCGACCCAACCCACCCGTAAATTTGTGGGTATGGGTGGGCATTCAAGTGACCCATCAAAATTGACCCACAGGTGACCCAACCCGCCAAAACATAGGTTGAGTCGGATGAACCCGTGGGTACCTGTGGATACCCGAATTTCCTTCTTTTTTTCTTTTTGGTTTGGCCGCATTTTCTAACTCGCAACAAAGGGCAGCTTTTAAATAAAAGAGGGGATTTCTCTCTTTTGGAGCGTACTCTAGACATTTTGTATTACTTTATTGAGAATGAATTGTGCGGTCCACACCATAGGACGATCCAAGCTGTCCATTTGATGGGCCGCAATGTAAATAGGTTGTGCCCCTAAAATCATTTCCATAGGATGATTGCAACCCTCCGATCTATAAGGTTTACATAATATGCAGTTTCTCTTTAGATCAGAGGGCTAGGATCATCACACAACTTATTTATGTTGTGGCCCATCAAATGGATGGTTTGGATCCTCCTATAGTGTGGACCGTACACTTCCATTTGATGGGCCGCAACGTAAATATGTTGTGCCCCCAAAATCATTTCCATAGGATGATCGCTACCCTCCAATCTATAAGGTTGCCATAAATGTAGTTTCTCTTTAGATCAGAGGGCTAGGATCATCATACAACCCATTTATGTTGTGGCCCATCAAATGGACGGTTTGGATCCTCCTATAGTGTGGACCGTACACTTCATTTTGTAAAACATTGATGGGGCTGACCTTGCTCAAAGATTTAAACAAATTACTTGTGGGGCCCAACCATTTACGTTGGAGAGTGAGGGCGTGGTTTAGTAGTGTTGTACCGGCTGTATCTTACAAGGGGGGCGAGGGAATATCACTGCCCTTGTAACAGCCTTTGACATTTGGTTAAAACGTATACGATGAGATGAGTTCGTGCAGTTTATCAAAATATGTTCGCGCTCATATCAGTGGCCGTGAATAAGGGGCCAGAGATTTAGGCGAGACACGATTTTTGTTGTTCCGCGAATTAACAAACCAGTCTATAGTACTTTTTCTCCGTCCCATTGAAACCAAACGTTTTAAGCGTATTTCTGAAGCCCACCCGTACTTTACACTACACCTTTTTTAGTCTCAGATGCCTTACTCTCTCTATCTCCCCATTTCCACATTTGCTTCGAAAACAAGAACCATTGGTGCGAGGACGAGACAGAGGAAGACAAATCTCAGCCCTTTGATCTGCTCCTCCTCTTTAGAATCCAACGGCCAAGAAGAAGATAAGGACGACGATTGTAGGTATGTTCTACCTTTTAACAATCCTTTCGTCTTCTCTTTTTGTTTTCCATATCTGAACTTATTTTAATTTAGGGTCAAGGAAAAGTAGAAGTGGAGAAGATATTCTTCTAAATTAATCATAATCATATCATTTCTCTCTAAATTGTAGAAAGAAAAAGTTTTCCTGGGAAAATATTTTCCATCAGAAATGTTTTTCTTGCAATCCAAACAGGTCCTCAAGGACTTTGGACACTCCCACTCCGGTGTATATAATAAATACTGTAATTCCAGCCAGGGCTTTAATAATTCATATCAATGGTGGACACACTTTGTATTAAATATTAAAAAATGTATAATATGTGTATCTCTCTAATGATTCATGTTCCAATTGTGTGAGTGAAAAATGTATCTGTAGAGAGAGGAGAAGAAGAGAAGAGAATGAAAGAAAAAGAGTGAGTCACGGAGATGCTCCCCCTCACTTATGTATTTATATTAAAGAGAAAGAGTACAAAGACCATAATGCCCTTAGGCAAATACATACACCTTCTATCACTCCCCCTCAAGCTGGAATGTAGATATCATACATTCTTAGCTTCTTGCAAATATCATTTAGCTTAGCTTTACCCAATGACTTGGTAAATACATCAGCTAGCTGATCCACTGATCGAGTGAAGGACACGTGTATCTCGCCCTTTTGATTCTCTGGCGTATGAAATGACAATCAACCTCTATGTGCTTGGTTCTCTCATGGAAGACGGGATTGGTAGCAATGTGAATAGCAACCTTATTGTCACAATAAAGCTGGGCTGGAGAAGGTGAAGTGAAACCAATCTCTGATAGGAGAGATATCAACCAGATAAGCTCTCCACTCGTAAGCAAGGTTTTAAATTTCGGTTTCCGAATGCATTTCGGTCCTCTCCGAAACTGCAATTTCGAATTTTGATTGAAATCAAGTGAAACCCATTAAATATTATTTTATCTTTTCCTAAAATTTCAGTTGAAATTTCGGTAATTTCGCCCGAAATTTGAAGTGAAATTTCAGAAGGATATTAATAAAATTTAAAATTCCATTTTTTGGGATTTTCCTTGAATTTCGGTCAGAAATTTCGGGAAAAACGAATTTCAATCGAAATTTTGTAGTGTTTCGGATTTTCATGATTTTGGTTTCGTTCTCCACCGAAACCCGAAATTTGGGATTTCGGTTGAAATTTAAAACCTTGCTCGTAAGTGACATGGCTCGATATTCTGTTTCTGCACTTGACTTGAAACTATGTCCTGTTTTTTACTTCGCCATGACACTGAGTTATCGCAACAGAAGTGCAATAGCCAGTGGTGGATCTCCTATATGCTGGAGGCCGTGCTCAATCTGCATCACAAAATCCTTCCCGCCTTGCATGCCCATGCTTCTTAAATAGGAGGCTTTTCCCTGGCGCCCCTTTCAGATAGCGAAGAACCTGAACCACTGCTGCCCAGTGGGATTTGCTTGGAGCACTCATAAACTGGCTAACTACCCTAACTATGTATAAGATATTTGGATGAGTAACAGTGGGATAAATGAGCTTCTCAACTAGCTGACCGTACCTGCCAGGGTCATCCATCAATTTTCCCTCATCTGGAAGCAACTTTGTATTTGGGTCCATGGGAACAACAGCTGGTTTCATCCCCATAGAACCAATCTCATCCAACAGATATAGCAAAGACTTCCTCTGAGAGAGGTAGAGACTACTACCAGAATAAGCTACCTCAATCCCCAGAAAATATTTTAGACGCCCAAGGTCTTTTGTTGAAAATTCTTTCTGCAAGAAGGCCTTCAACCTCTGTATACCAGCTATGTCGCTGCCTGTAATGATAATGTCATCCACATAGACTATGAGAAGGACATGCTCAGCATCAGAATGACGACTAAAAATAGAGTGATCAACTGCACATTGCCTCATGCTCAATCACATGATGGCATCACTGAATCGCCCAAACCATGCTTTAGGAGATTGTTTAAGCCCATATAAAGACTTGTGAAGTCTGCATACTGAGGAGGACATCTCCCCATGAGCAACATACCCAGGAGGTTGCTCCATATAAACCTCCTTAGTCAAGTCACTATGGAGAACGTCATTCTTGACATCAAGCTGTTAGTGTTAGAGTATATGCCCTAAAAAGCCAGTAGAATGACATTTATAAATCAATAAAGATTTATTTCACGACATGAATGGGTAATTATATTAATGAATGTGTGATGTGCTTGTTTATTAACACATGTTTGTCCTTAGGTAGTATAGTAGAAATGCCATGCTCAAAGGATTCACAGATCCAAGGGAGCAAGGAGATATGACATCTTGGTTATATGCAAGCCTTAATAGTTCCTAGTTGGAAAAGAGACTGGACATCTCTTTCTGTATACAACTAGTACCAGTCTTGCCTACATGCACGTGTCATGAGGTGACTTATCTCGATCTTTGGGTAGTGGACTCTAAGCAAGAAGAGTGGGTGCGACGATTGGATCACGCAACCGAACCGGATCAAATAAAGAACAACTTGTGGACAAGAGAGTATAAAGTTGTTCTTCCAGACATGACCCTTCACATTTCCTTA